>NC_044037.1:192409539-193655691 GCF_901765095.1 Microcaecilia unicolor
ATTCCATTACAGGATACTAACATAACCCTGTATTGTTCCACATTATATTTACATGCTTGCAGTTACACCAGCTATCGACGTGGCATAACTGTGGCTGTGTAAATGCAGCAAGGATGCCCATAACTTACAGCATTCTGTAAGTTAACCATGCCTAACTTTGTGCGCATATCAGAGATGCGACTACTAATAAATTGGCTAACGAGCTCAGAAACATCAATAATTGGCTGCTAACAACCATTTATTGATGTTAATAGGTAGTCTTTAAAATTTGCACGTGTGCATCTCATTGCACCCTATTTTATAAAGCACGGTGCTTAACTTCAATTATGTGTATCTGAAAAGAGAGTGTGCCAGGGGCGTGTTAGAGGCATTCCAAAAAGGTGTGAACGGATTTATAGAATTCACCTGAACAGGGCCGGTTTTAGACATTAAGGAGGGGACCCCTGATCCCCCCTCCCCCAATCTCCCCACCTGCTTTGCTACTCAGCAGTCCGGGCATCTCTAACCCTTCTCCCCACCACAGTCCACCTCCCTACCTTCCCCTCACCTTGCGGTCTTCTTTAAAAATTGTATTTCCCTTCTCAGAGGGGCCCCCTGCATGGCAGCCATCCTCACAAGCTGCCTCCGGCTGTCCCGAAGCTTTCCCTCTCTGCTGTGATCCACCCAGGTGGAAACAGGAAATTGCATCAGAAGGAGCAGATTGAAGCAGAGAGGGAAAGCTTCGGACAGCCGCAGGCAGTTTGTGAGAGTGGCTGCCGTGCCAGGGCCCTCTGAGAAGAGAAATACATTTTTAAAGAAGATCGGGAAGGGAGGAGGAGATGGATTGTGGTGGGGAGAAGGGGAAGAGATGCCTGGACGCGGAGCTCCCTGGAGCTGTGGGGCCCAGGGCAGCTTCCATGTTTGCCCAACCCCCCATAATGCCGGCCCTACACCTGAAGCGTGCCTACATTGGGCACCAGAATTTACTCTTGCTTTTAGCAGGCATTAGTACAGCACCTAGAAATTAGCTGCAGGATCCAAGTTGAATGCTATTTTATAAAGAGGGTGGAGAAGGGGGGAGGAGACGGGAAGGGAGGGAAGGGAGGGTGGGGGGGAAGCTAAAAAACCTATTACTATACTTGTTATTACTAATGTTAATGCGATGACATACTGTTGATTGATGTGGGTGACACCCATGACTGTAATCAGATGTTATCCTTTCAATGAAATATATTTGAACATATAAAGAGCATACTCCCTTCCTTTATAGAATAGCACTTAGTGCACAAGATTTTCAGTATCAAATTTTCGGCGGCATTTATTGAATTCCCTCTGAAGCATGTAAGTGGGAAACACGTCTATATCCCACCCATACTCCATCCACATGTAGATCCCTTACATTTACAAGCTAACTTATGTGTACCATTACAGAATAGTGCATACGTACCATGCTCACATTTTCACAAGGAAGTGCTATTATACATGCAAGGGGCATGTATATGCTGGCACACAGTTATTGAACTGCCCTTAAAATGTGTCCACTTTTTTTTTTTTTTTCTTCAATTTGTTTATTAATTTTTCATTTAAAACAAGAATACACTTGCTTTGAAATACAGCCATAACACGTTTTTAAGAAACCATAACAATATTCAAAATTAAATCTTCAAAGAAAATAATAATATGTTTCCCTAAACATAAAACTCTTTCTTTTAATCATGATTCTTTAAGCTTTCTTAGACCCCATTATTAGGGGGGGCGATCAGAGTTAGGGAAAAATTATTACAAAACTTTAATCAAAGAAATTAAGGCGGCATATATTCTCCCATAATATTTCTAACTATTACAGTTGTTTAGAATCAAGAAATGATTTTAGACTATCTGGTGAATAAAAGGTATATTTAACCTGGCCCAACCTAACAAGGCATTTACATGGATAGGCAAGAAAAAACGTCCCTCCTATCTCAAGCGTTCTTTTTTTAAATGCCAAGAAGGCTTTCCTTCTCTGTTGGGTCGATTTTGTAACATCAGGAAAACTCTGCACCTTTACTCCTCCAAAACAGGTTTGTAAATTCCTAAAGTACATTTTCATGATATTATTCAAATCCTGTTCAAAAATTAAGGAACAATCAAAGTTGACCTTTGCGTAGTCTCATCTACAGTTTGTTCCAAAATAGCTGATATATCATCAAGATCTAAAGTGTGTGGTACTTCTTGTTTTTTTCCCAATTCTCCCTTAGAAGCTGAAATATAATATAATTTGTTAACCGGGGGTATTGCATCCAGAGGTATTTTCAAAACTTCGCTGAGGTATTTTTTGAACAAGTCAAATGTGTCCACTTTTAAGTGATCAGTGTGCAGCTATTTCTAGGGGCATAGTCTGGGTCAAGCAGGGGTGGAGTTGTGATGTACATGCATATTTTATAAATTTACACTTGAAGCAGGTGTGAATGTGTGCTTGGGCATTTGTGCACTGTTGTAGCTGGTTCTGGAAGGCCCAGAGGTGCTTATGCTGCATTTATAAAATGAACTTTTTAGGATTTTTCACATTGGACTAAATTCTATATATGGCACCTAAAAAATTGACGCCAAAAAACAACGTGCTCTGTGCTATTCTATAAACCTTGCTTAAAGTTAGGTGCGGTTTATAGAATATGCAGAGCACCCATTCCCACAACTAAAATTTAGTTGCAGCCATTTACACCAACTAAAACCTATTGTAAATGTCCATGCCTAAATTAGACGAGGAACACCCTTGACCCGCCCATGTCCTTCTCATGGCCATGCCCCTTTTTGCGATCTGCACAGTAGAATTTACGCACACCAATATATAGAATATGCTTAGCAAGTTGTGCATGTAAATTCTAATTTGTGCCAATTAGTGACGATAATCAATTAAGTTACACATGTACTTTGGCCACGTGGCCCAAACTGTATGCTTAACTTTAGTCACCATATATAGAATCCGAGGGATAGTGTGGAAGGTGTAGTGGAGAAAAGGGTTAGCAGGTGAACAAAACCCTAGGGGGGTATTCAAACAGTTTGCCATCAATAAATCTTTACCGGGGTAGGAAATTTAGAGCAGATCTTTTCAGTCAGGATTCAACATAGCTCTGAGGTTGGGAGCGTGAAATGATCATTAGGGCTTGAGGAGCCTGTAGCTGAATTAGGGAAAGTCATGACTCAGCAGTTTGCCTTTAACAGGTGAGGAGGGTATGACCAGTGAATTTCCGTGGGAAGATATAACATAAGAAAGGGAAAGGGGATGGGATTTTATAACATAGTCTTTAGAGCCCAAGGGGGAGAGTAACAGACTGGAATTTGCCTACCCTTGAAGAACAGAATGAGGATACAGAGATAAAGCTTGAAGAAGCAAAACCCCCTTATCATGTGGAAGAGGAAGAGAAAGAATTTATAGAGGCAGCTTGTGACAGAACAGCGTGTTTTAAACCTGTAGAATTGCCTGTATTAAACCTTGAAGTGCATTTCTAATTTGGTCAGCAGGTGGTGCATGTTTTATGTTAAAGCTGTTATAGAAAAGTACATGCCCTCTTTTAATTTCACTTAGTGAAAAAGTGAATCTACAGTACTATGAGCAGTATACTTTTAAAACTTGTTGACTGGGCTCTGATTGGCCAGGAGTTTGAAATAACCAGCAGTTGTTGCTGGCTGATTTTTCAGTCTTAGTCCAGGAGAAAAGAGAGACAGATCTCTTTGCTGAGGCTCAGTGAATTATATGTCCTGATCTTCCCTGGTACTGTTTAGACAGTATGCAAATAGTTAGTGCTATAATTGATCCATATTTCAATTACCTGTTATTGTTTGCTAATTGCACGTTGTTTCACTGTGCAATTTTTAAGACAATAAACAATATTTAGTTTACTGTCTCAGTTGTCTGGACTGATAAAGGATCCTGGTGGTTTGTGTGTTGGGTCTGTGAGTGCTTTCTGGAAACTGTGGTACCACTGGAAGTGTGGCCCTGGTAACCTAGAAATCACTGGGGATAATTTGAGAGCGGCATAATCACCCAGAGGTGGTTGTGACCCAGTTTGTGGAAGGAGGGTGCTAGTGTACAGCACAAGCGATAGGTGCAGACGGACCTGAGCTGTGCTGGGAATAGACCCTCTAAGTGGCTGCGGGGTAACCCCAGGCGGGTGAGTAGGCGTTTTGTGACACAGGTAATGAAAGGAATGCTGGTTTTTCATAGCGGCATCTGAGTTTCAAGAAGATGAGGGGAGCACAGTGGAACGTTATGTAACAAAATATATTAGGATGTTGTAGTGGGTGGCTGCCTTTCCACCTTACTCTCTTATTTTTCCTGAAGAGAGGGTGTTTAGAGAAAGAGAACAAGCATTGAAAGCCTATGTTGAGATTAGAGCTCTAACTGTGGACTGAAGTCAATTGTATTTTTCATTTTTACTCTGTTGGAGTTTGTATGCCAGACGTATTTGAAAAGGGGTGGTGATACCTCCCTTCAAACCTGGGGGATATATAACCTAACTGAACTACAGACATGTGGCTCAATGGTAAGCTACAACAGCACAATGGTACTATAAAGTTGAAAGACAGCCTAACACAATTTAAAAGGATTAATATATATTTTTTTCTCATTTTATTGCATTGAGAGCACTGAACACAGAAACAGCTTGCTGAACTATAAACCTCAAAGGTGGAATGGAGCTGTAAAGTGAAGGGAGTTAAATCACATTTGAAAAAGTACTCATGTTTCTCTTCCCTACCTTTTGGAAGTTGTTGGACTCATTGACTGCTGACTGCTTTAGAAGCCAGGCACTTTGTCTCATTTAAAGTAAAATAGGGGGGGGGGGGGGGGGGGGGGAGGGGTTCTCTGCAGTAAACGTTTTCACATTCAAGGACTGCTTTGCTGATAAGGGCTGTGTAGGAAAAAAGCAAATATTCTCTTTCTTTTCGTGTAAGAAAGGAAACACAATATAAACTGTTTTAGTGCTTTAGTGTTTTTGTTTTTTGCCTTTTCACTGGAACTAGCAGGTGTAGGAGCCGTCTTGAAGTAAATGTGAAATTTGGAGGATCTTCTCTATACAAGAGCCCTCAGGGTCTAGGACAGTTGGTGCCCTGTTATAACTTTTAAAAACCATTTCTGATGGTAAAACAAAGAACGTTTTCCAGAAAATAATGCTTCCTATGTTCAGGTAAGAGAATGTACTTAGGTGCAGCATACATGCACTTTTATCCATGTTAGGGGTGGGCATTCCAAGGGTGGAATGTGAAAATATACATGTACTTCAGAATTTTCAATGTGCATATTTTCTATCCACACAAGTTAGCAGGTTTAAATGAGTGTGGTCAATTTTCCTTAGTTTTTAAGCACACTCCATTTAAGTGCACGTCGGATAAGCGCATGCTCTGTGTAACTGCATGCCGTACCTCAGTCCTGTTTTTGGCGCCATCAGTTTATTGCATCACTGATAAGTGCAAAATTCGCTTATATGCATGGTTTAAGACCGCTCCTCTGCAGGAAAGACTCCGCATAAGCGCACGCATGGAATATGGAAGCCGATTGGCCCGTGACAAAGGGGCAGTAAATTTGAAATCTCGTTGGTTAACTGCCACTGGCAGAATAAGCGAAAGAAAGTTGTTAGAGTGTACACTAGAGTTGTCATCGTCATCGCACAACTGTAAGACTTTAACACTGGCTGAACGAATAGAAGTTCTTAAAAAATTAGAAATCAAACAGTCAAGCATCTATTGCTAAAGAATATGGTGTCAATCCCAGTCAAATTTCACGTATCTTGAAGCAGAAAGACCAGCTTCTGGAAGACTGGCAAAACAATACAAATCCACAATGGAAACGAAAACGGGCGGGAAAAGCTGAGGAGGTAGAAGATGTTCTTCTTCGGTGGTTTTCTCAAGTCAGGAGCAGACAGTTTCCTGTCAGTGGTCCATTGCTTATGGAGAAAGCTAATCAGCTAGCTGAAAGTCTTGGACTAACTGAATTCAAAGCCACTGTTCGATGGTTGGAAAGATGGAAGGAAAGAGAGGAACAACATAAGATTCAAGAAACAGAATGGTGAAAATCAAGACGCTGATGACTTTGGTGCTGAAAATTGGGTTGTTTCAGTTCTTCCTACCATCTTGAACAAGTTTGCACCTCGTGACGTTTTCAATGCTGACGAAAATGGTCTCTACTGGCGAGCGATTCCTGAGGAACACTTGCATTCAAATAAGCCGAAACTACTGGAGGTAAAACGTCGAAGGACCGACTGACGATCCTGCTTTGCTGCTATAGAAGTAGACACTAGAATGCGGGCACAAAAGCGTCAGATTTTGTTGCTTTGTGATAATTGTGTTGCACACAGTGATGATGTCAGGCTGTATAATGTCAAGGTGGTCTTCCTGCCACCAAACACTACCTCTCTGATCCAACCTATGGATCAGGGCATAATAGCCAATTTCAAACATTATCGGGCTCTTGTGCTACTTCGTCTGATGAGCGTTATGGATGACCAGACTGGCAAAGATTAACGTGCTGTTGAACTGGCTCGTAATCTATCACTGTAGGATTCCCTACATATGCAGAAAGAAGCCTGGAATCATGTTACACAGGCAACCATTGTGAACTGCTACAAGCGGGCAAGCTTTGTTAGGGTTGTGGAGGGGGACAAAACAGATGCAGCTATTGCAAATGCGTCAGATGAACAGGCTATTGACATCCCAGCCTGTGTTACTGAAGAGGAGTTTCATCACTATGTAGCTGTTGATTACGATCTACAAACAGCTGACAACAGCACTGATGTCCAGATATGTGCCTACATGCAGGCAACGGCTGATGATGGAACAGATGATGAAATGAGCAGCGAGGCACATGCTGACGAAATTCAACAACCTCCTGTCACTTTTGCAAGAGCGCTAGAGAGTCTCAACACCGTGCGGGCCTATCTGGAGGCCACTGGATGTCAGTGCTATGTCAGTTTTTACCGTCTGACAGACGTAGTCTATGGAACTCACACACATAAGAGTGTACAGAGGACTATGACTGATTACTTCAAGTAAGCCTATTGTCAGTTAATTTAAAAGCCTGCACTTACAATTGTCACCATACATATGTATCCAGTTAAAGAGGCCAAAGCTTTAAATTGATAGCTTTACCATAGACTTAGATGCTGTGATTAGATTATTGTAATTTGTTATATGCAAGACAGTGAAGATTTAAAAATATATTTAGGGACATAGTTATCCATGTGGGCTATGGTTATGATGTGTTATTTTACCACTAACTCATGCCATATTAGCACACATCCCAATTTATATAATGAGACCTACTTATTAATAACTGGGGTTAACAGTAAAATAACATGTCTTAACAGTTTTAGATACCTCAAGGTATAAATGCGTGGGTCATAAATGAAGGTGAAAGAGGGTAGTCTTATGAGGGCAGCTGCATTGAACAGCCTTCCAGTGAAGGTGGCGGAGAGAAAGAAGGTATGTGAATTCAACAAAGCATGGGACAAGAATGGAGAATTTTTGTGGAAGAGGATGGGAATGTAGAAATGAGTAACTGGTGTGGAGCAATAGACTGGATAGACAATATGGTCCACTTCTGCTGTCATTTTCTATGTTTCAATGCTTACCTTGTGCCTCACAGCACTAACAAAAGGGGAAAACAAGTGGCAGCTTTATATGTGGGGATTTAAAGCTGCTCCTTGACATGTACATGTTTTTTAAAAATGCCTGTTTTGACAGCTGTGGAAAGGAGGGATTAATCCTTAATTTCCCACTGTGTATTTTCCCCTCTAAAATGGAAATATATAAAGATTGTGGACTCTGTATTTAATTAGCAACATTTACACATACAGGATTTCCAAAATGGCTGACATACAGTCGACACTTAAATATGTAAGTTGCTGAGTCCCTTCTGTTGATTTTTCCAATGTGTATATTTGTAAAATGGCTGATCCCACTGCATGTGCTGGGAAATACACAAGTACTTCTGCAGGTATTTTAGAAAAGGTTCTAATCTGGCAGATCCTTTCTAAAATGCCACTGGAACTGAGCATGATCTGACTTTGATGTCTCAATTCCAATCTCTATGTTCTATGTAAAATGGGGTTCTTTGTGCCTATATAAAATAATTGATACAACATACTTGGTCAAATTAATTCCAAAGGGTCCCAATAGCCAAAGTTCCATATATAGAAAGGATCCCAATATAAGACTAAATTACTAAATATATTTTTGGACCATCAGAAGGTGGGCTTTTGCCACTTTCTCCTGTATATGTAAATGCAAACATACGGGCTACCATACCATTTGTCCTCATCGGTACATATCTTTAATCATAGATTTCTTAAAAGAGACACCATTTATTGGTAGCTGGCTATGATTAGATGTGCCGATAAGCTGATCGAAGAGAAACTAATTATTCCCTGATGCAGCCAGGATGGCGAAACATGCTATGTTAGAATAATGGATTCATTTCTGTGATTTGCAGCTACCCGAAGAGCAGTCTTTTGATGCTGAAGAACGTACAAGTTTGGAGATAAGTACTTATTTGATCAAAAGTTGATGGAAAAAATATATATACTTGAACAATGAAGATATTAGTGAGAGTCTCTTTTAAGAAATCTATGATTAAAAATATGGTCCGATGAGGACAAATGGTGTGGTAGCCAATATATGTTTGTAGTTACATACACATGAGAAACTGCCATAAGCGGAGGTAAAGAAAGAGAATGTAGAAGCTCTATAACAAACACCGACACTGACATAACGGATAACTACTCTCTCTTTTCACCAGATATTAATGGAGACCACAGACCCTGAGGCAGGTTATCGAAACGCTGGCAACTGTAGGTCGTGGTCAGAACTCCCAGTGGTTGAAAAGATCAAAAGACTTGTGAAACACCAGAGACTCGTATAAGAGAAGGAACGTATAATGAACGTACGAGCTACAAGAAATAAGCTAAGTAATCTATAAAACACATTAAGATTACATGCTCAAGACTACAGAGATTTTTGGCCGATGATGAAGGAGCCCAGCCCCTGAAGCTAAAATTGAGCTGGGGGCTTTTCGAGGCCTTTTCCTCTATAAATACGTCTAGTGTTCAAGCTAGGATTGTTCCAGCTACATAGAAATGTACTTTTTCAACTTGATTTCCCTACCTTTCTAGAAACTGGCATAAGTCCACCTTCTGATGGTTCAAAAATATATATTTAGTAATTAGTGTTATATTTGAATCCTTTTTATATGCAGGACTTTATAAAATAATAGTACAAATCTTGATCCATCTGTACCTGTATACACTTAGACCAACTTGAGAGCAATGTATAAATGTACGTGTGTGCAGTGGGTTAACAGCCCTGTTTTAATACACTTTATTATACTGCTTCCAAAATCCCCAGTTCTACTGGAGATGAGAGAATTTATCATGCTCCAGTTTATTGGGTTTCTTCCTCTCTATGCCAGTGTTTGTCAAAATTTAAATTTCTGTGTTCAGCTCTGATTTGTTTGGCTTGCTTAGCCCTCAGGATAAATTGGATCCAAAATATCTATGGCAAACTACAAGATGATGTATTTTATTTGTTATGGTTAGGACTGAGGTGAAAAAGAAATTGGCTTTACTTTTTGCAAGTCAAAATGATGTTTAGAGATGGAAGAGACAGATTTTTACTTATTTTCTTACTGTTTCCCTTTCTTTTCCCTGCATCTCTCTATTTGCATATTTCTCTGTTTAGGATGTGCAGTCTAAGAAGGCACCACTTTTGTTTATCTATTTATTAGGATTTATTTACGGCCATTTTGAAAAAAATCATCCAAGGCAGTGTATAGCAAGAATAACCTGGACATAGTCTCCCTAATTCTATAACCTTGTGCTCATTTTTGCACTTAGGGCTGAATTGAGTTAATGGCATTCAAAATGTGGCACGAAAGAAAATTGGCACTGAACAGGATTCTCGGTATCAGTACCCTTTATAGAATAGCGCATAGCATCAGGATCCCTGCTTAACTGAAACCAGGTATAAATCCCAGCATTTTATAACAGTGTACTTATTTTAAGAGAATATCCCTGACCTGCCCATAGCCTTCCCATGGCCATATCCCCTTTGCAGATCCATGCAGAAACAGGTGCTATTTTATAAATGGGTGTGGGGAGCAGTTTGGAACAGCGTGACTGCTGACAAGCACTTACCAGGCAGATATAGTGTGATCTATCTCCAAGGATTCCCCCTGTGGATAAAGTCCTTCCTCTGCCATGGGACGTGTGGGAGCAATTTGGAACAGTGTGAATGCTGACAGGCAATTACCAGGCAAGTGCAGTATGATCCATCTTCAAGGACCCACCACCACCACCACTACAATTGATAAAGTCCTTCCCCTGCCATGGGATGTGTGGAGAAGTTTGAAACAGCGTAACTGACAACAGTCACTTACCGGGCAGGTGCAATGTGATCCATGTGTCTTTCCCCTGCAATGGGACATGGCCATGGGTGCATGCCTGAAGGGGCAAGCCCCTTTGGAGCCACTGAGGAACCTGGAATTTTGTGAATTGTGGATTAGAATTATGGTGAAATGGAACAGTTAGAATATTGGAGAGCTAAAGTGGGTCTGATTAACAACAAGGGGCCCATGAATCAACATGTTACAACTTTGAATCAGCAGGAGTCTTGCAATTTGCAACTCTTGTCTCCCTTGGGAGCTTCTTTCTCTTCAGGCAAGTGAATCCTGCCCTCTCAACTAGTGAAGAAATTTGAAGAAACTAAGTCTTTGCTGCTTGAGGACTTCCTAGTTCTCGGAGATAGTAAGGACTTAAAAGAGTTTTCCTCAGGGATTGGTAGCTGCTGAGCCAGTTCCAGTTCCTGCTCCAGTTCCGTTTCAAGCACCAGGTATGTCTGTATCTACCTCTTCTATATCGTCAGGAGCAGAAGTGACTTTTAAATACTCGTGGACAGTTAAATACTTTATAAATGGGTGCATATGTTTTCACGTGGATCAAGCATTTCAGCCCGGTTTCTGCAATTGCATCCAAACTTGGTGCAGAAGTGGGCCTAACATTCAGTGCCATATATAAAATTCCCCCATTAGTACGCAAAATTGCATGCATAGATTATAGAATACTCCCACTTAAAACATAAGTTAATTGGTAAATTAGACAGTAATTGGCACTAACAACCAATGACTGGTGATAACTGGTGAAAATTGGTACATGTAACTGCACTTAATCACTTTTCTAAAAACTTAGAGCCCCTTTCACTGCAGCAAGTAAAAGGCAAAAAAAAAAAAAAAAAAGAGAGAGAAATGGCTGTGTGGCAGTGCACACTTGCTGCATGTCCATTTCTGGGGGAGCCCTTACCACCATCTATTTAGGAGATGGTGAGGGCTCCCAAGCTAACCTGGCAGTAAGAAAAAAAAAATTTTCTGGTGTGCCGGAAATGGCATGCACTGGGAGCAACACTGCCACTGGCTTCTGCTGTAGGCCGGTGGTAGTGCTGGATTGGCATGCAACAACGCCGCAGTAGCTATACCGTGTCATTGTGAATGGGCCCCTTAGCAAGCAAAAGCTATAGCACATAACTGCAAGGGAGCATGCAACTGGGAGCGGAATGGGCATGCCTAGCACTTATGCACTAATATTCTACAAAACTGTCAGTTACGTATGCAACTGCAATTTAATCACAGACATTTACACCAGCCATTGACATGCATAAGTGGCCTCACATAAATACTGGTGCATAAATGTCAACTTACGCTAGTATTCTATGATGGCAATTGCACGCTTAGCATATAGTATCCTAGCACTTACATTTCAGCAGTGTCGTAGCGAGGGCGGCTGACACCCAGGGCGGGTCACCGCTGCGCACCCCCGCGGGTGCAGCACAGCGCCCCCCCTCTGCACGTACCCCCCCTCCGGCACGCACCCTCCCCCCCCTCGGAGCGCATTGTTACTTTAGAAGCGAGGGGCGGGCGGGAGGGCCGATCCGCCCCCGAGTCCACGTTGCTGGGAGCTGCGTCGGCTCCATTGGTTCCTTGCTCTCTCTGCCCCGGAACAGGAAGTAACCTGTTCCGGGGCAGAGGGAGCAAGGAACCAATGGAGACAACACCCCCCCAGTGGCGTCCACCCGGTGCGGACCGCCCCACCACCCCCCTTCCTACGCCACTGCATTTCAGCGACCTTTTCAAAATTACCTCTAGTAAGTCCAAAAGGAGAAGCTAAGATCTGCACCAAGGTACTAGCAAATAGAGCAATAGGCATTAGGTTTGAATCTCCCACCCCTGACCATACCCAAACAAGGGAAACTTTCGAGTCAGTCTCAGCAATGAAGCCTTGCTAAGTCACCCAGACTGGCACATACAAAGGCATTGAGGTGATAGGCAAGTGTAAAAAACAGAACCTGGAAAGTTGCTGAGGCAGTGAGGACTATCCGCAGCCAAGCTAATCACAAAAAAAGTAGAAAGGGAGTCTGAGCTACTTTGTAATATACATCAGGGCACCTGACCCACACACCTTGTGGTTCAGAGAGAGATAAAACACCTTAAGGCTAAAGGATTAAATTATCACATCTGCAAGGGAGTCTGTAGGCTCACAAAGTCACTGTTTGTAGCCTAGTCTCCCTAGGTATTCCATCGAGATAACTAACTGATAACAACATTGTGTTTCAAAAAAGTGGTGTGGAAGCCATGTTAGTCCTCTTTTAAAGGTAATAAATAGAAATAAAACATAGACAAGAAAATATGATTATACCTTTTTTATTGGACTAAAAATAATTTTTTTTAATTAGCTTTAGAAAGTAATCCTTCTTCTTCAGATTAGGATTGAGCAAAAACTGATAAATGTCAGAATATATAAGTGAAACACAAAAGCATTCCAATGACAGTTTTTCAGGAAGAGGGTCAGGTGGGTTAGGTGAGAAACTTGGAGAGCTGGTTGAGTGAGAGACAGGGAGAGACGGATGAGTGATAAGAGGGTGACAAAGCAGTATAATTTTATGGTTTATAGTGGGATAGAAAACCAACATCTTTGTTACCTCTTGTCTGGTGGGTGTCAAAATATTTCATTATTTGGACTTCAAAGGTCTTATGTTCCTAGGTTGTCTTAAAGTTTCCTTTTAGTATTCTCACCATAAAATCATTGATACAGTGTTCTAGTTTTATAAAGTGCTGTCCCACAGAGGTGACATCCCGGTTGGCATTTTGATGTTTAATATTACGTCTATGTAAATTGATCGTCTTCTTTAGCATTTGATTTGTTTCTCCAATATAGCACCCTTCGTCACACTTTTTGCATTGAATGATGTATGCCACATTTGAAGATGAGCATGTGAAGGATCCTCTTATGTTGAATGTTTCCCCATATGAGTGACTGTGGGACAGCACGTTACAAAACCAGAACACTGCATCAATGATTTTATTGTGAGAATACTAAAAGGAAATTTTAAGACAATCCAGGAACATAAGACTTTGCAAGTCCAAATAATAAAATATTTTGACACCCACCAGACAGGACTCAACAATGATCTGGGTTTTCTAGCCAGATGTAAACCATAAAATTCTACTGATTTGTCACCCTCTTATCAGTCATCCATCTTTCCCTGTGTCTCACCCACCCAGCTTTCCCTGTTTTTCACCTAATCCACCCCACCTTCTTCCTGTGTGACTCTTATTGGAATGCTTTTGTGTTTCACTTATATATTCTGATATTTGTCAGTTTTTGCTCAATTCTTTTTTTTTTTTACCGCTACACTTTTCCATTTTTTGCTCAATTCTAATCTGTAGAAGAAGGGTTACCTTCAAAAGCTAATCAAAAAATGTATTACGTTAGTCAAATAAAAAAAGGTATCATCTTATTTTCTTTTCTACGTTTTGTTGTATTTCTATTTATTACCTGTTTAAAAAAAAACTATACAAAGCTTGTTTTCTGCATAACACTGTCAAAACTTGACCAATTTCAATAAAATGTGGAATATATCATCCTGAATAAAATTGTAATAAAGTTACACTCATGCAGGCCACCTCACCTAAATGACGTCACTGCCACCTAACAATTATTGTCATGATATGTGCAGACAACATTTTACTTTAAACATAAACAGTTACCATGGTTTTCAGTCAGAAGGATCTAATCCTTATTAAAAATTTGTTTCTGGAGAAATGTTAGGTTCTCATAGACTGGTGCAAGAGTTTCCAGAAAAGAGATGGAACATGTTTGAAGAAAGTGCAAGAAATGGGCTTGACTGATCACCAATCAGTTCACACTGAAGAAAATAGTTGAAAAACCAGGTAGTGAAGTGATATCATTTAGGTGAAGTGGCTGGCATTAATGTAGGCTGTCAATTTATTCAGGATGATGTATCCCAAAGTATTGACAGAGTTATGCAGAAAACAAGCTTGTATATGTTTTGTTTTTTTATACACACAGTGTATATTGATAATCTTGTTAAGGAGAGCTGCTAATCCAATCTGCACCCAGCAGTAGGAACTGGGCTAAGGTGAACTGTATTTGACCCTGCCACCACCAGTGATGGGATTCGGGAGTCTAAAGGAGTACTGCGCTATTGAAATATAGAAGTAAAGCACAGGAGCAATTTACATGTTCCATTTTCTTGCCACTCTTTGATTATAAATAATGTTAAAAGACTTTAGTAAATTGTGGCTCAGAGCAACCTGGAAGGCAACTGAATTATAGGTAGGCCGGCGAGGGGCATGCCGAGCAGCCGCACATAACATGGTGGCTGCTGCCCGGCAGCTCCTGCATCAGAGCGACCCTTCCTTTCCGGCTTCCCCATCGGCGACTGAGATGACACGGCAGGAGACCCCCTTGCCGTTGGTTAGGAAGCCAGAAGGGGCAGGGCTAAAGGGGAAAGCATAAAAGCTGCCAACGAGCTGCTCACAGACCAATCACCTCGCTGGTTCAGGCATGGCAGGTGGGGCTCTGGTCTATGGGGGCTGCCCCAGGCAGATGGAGGTTGGGCCACGCTGGGGGCAGAGTAAGGCTGGCCGCAGCATGGGCTGGGATGCTTGATCTCTAGCTGGATAAGCTATGGCGGAGAGCGCAAGCATCCGCAACGGCGAACCCAAGGCTTGGGTGCTTCCTAGGGATTGTTTAATGTCTTTTCAATAAAAGCTGTGGCCATTTATTTCCAAACCTGTCTCATGTTTGGTCTGTGAGTACGCTAGGGGAAAAGCGAGGGCGGGAGCGAGATGGAATGCAGCCTGCCTGTGTTAAGGTAGGCCGGCGAGGGGCATGCCGAGCAGCCGCACATAACATGGCGGCTGCTGCCCGGCAGCTCCTGCGTCAGAGCGACCCTTCCTTTCCGGCTTCCCCATCGGCGATTGAGATGACGTGGCAGTAGACCCCCTTGCCGTTGGTTGGGAAGCCGGAAGGGGCACGGCTACAGGGGAAAGCATAAAAGCTGCCAACGAGGGCTAGGGAGCCTCTTGTTGGCAGCGAGCGGCGCGGGAGTTTCCCTCCCCCCTTCCCTTTCCCGCGCCTAATTAGGGCCCCTTTTACCAAGCTGCAGCAAAAGGGGGCCTGCGCTGGGATCGGTGCGTGTTTTTTATGCACGCCAAGGCACTCTTTTACTGCAGTGGGTAAAATGTAGGTCTTTCTTTTCTTCTGGAAATGGCCATGTGGCAAGTGAAGCACTTGTTGAGCAGCCATTTTGGGGGGGAGAGCCCTTATCGTCACCCACTGAGGTGGCGGTAAGAGCTCCCGCGCTAACCCAGCGGTAACTGGGCAGATTACCGCTGGGTACACACCAGCACTACAAAAATAAAATTTTTTTGTAGAGCTAGATATAACGGCGTGCGGGGGTTGGGAACTACTGCCAGGCTGCTGCGGTAGCCTGGCAGTACTTCCTTTTTAGCGAGCAGTAAGCCTGTGTTGGGCTTACCGTCGCTTTGTAAAAGGGCCCCTCAGTGTGTGCTTAGCACATAAGCCCTTACCGCCTACATAATGGGTGGTGGTAGGGGCTCACATGCTAAAGGCCATGCACTAATAGGAAAATTAGCGCTTGGCCATTAATAAGAGAAAGAGGAAAGCTGGCTATTTTATCATCTTTTGGAATGATTCAACCTGAAGAGTATTGCTTTCCAATTTCAAGGTTTTCAGTCCAAAGCTCTGGAATGGCTTACCATCCTCACTGAGAGTAGTGCAGACCTGTGCAGAGTTTAAATGAATTTTGAAAACTTTTATGTTCCAGCAGGCTTTTGGATATTAGTTTAAAGAACATATGAAAGGGAACGGAGAAATATGACATCAGTATGTCTATAAGCAGAGTCTATGTCGAGATGTAGCATTATATTACTAGTTTATTCTGTGGGGGGTTTTTTGTTGTATTTTGTATATTTTCATTATGAATGTTGATTTGTTGGCCACCAAGTACTTTGGGATTGTGTGGCTAAGAAAGGGCCTCTTTTACTAAGGTGCGCTAACATTTTTAGCATCTGCTAATATTTAGGGTGCGCTAAACCTTGGATGTCTCTAAGGTTTAGTGTGCCCTAAATATTAGTGTGTGCTAAAAACGCTAGACCCCCAAATATTTTAAATAAATAAATAAATATGACCTTAGCGAGCAGCAATGTCTCGCCTAAGGGCATGCTAAGGCCACTTTTTACTGCAGTTTGCTAAAACAGGCCCTTAGAACAAAAAGCTGCTGTAGCAGAGTGTACAACACTGGTACAGAGCACAGTAATCACAATTTTTTTTTCTTTCTTTTTTTAAAATACATTTTCTCTATCTATGAACTGAGAAAAACATTCCCTTTTTTAATTCAATTTTTGTTTTATACAACTGCAAACAAAAGAAAGGAAATCAACCAAAATTAGAACAATGAGCGATAACAGGATTATCATTATAGCAGTCTATTTACATAGCAATTAGTACTTCAATCATTGATCAATGATCTGCTATATACTGATCATCCAGGAATTTTAACAAATGTCACCTTATTATATTTTTCCTGCAGCAGCCTCATATTTTTAGTAGATTAATACTGTCTTTCACCAACATACTATTATCTTTCTAATTTAAGAGATCTAATTGTAATGAAAAACATTCTACCAGATTCACAGAGTGCCCCCTGAAGAAAAGCAGCAGGATACCAATGATAGTACTTTTTATCTCTTCTATAAACACCTACACCACAGTCGTACTTCTGCTATGCAATCTCTGTTTGGAAGGCTGAGATTCACAGTCGGTTGTCTGACCTACAATGGTTGGCTTTTTGGTTCCAATCTGAATGTTGTTCTGCATCTGCCTCCATCAAGCAGTCTCTATATTTTGTTGCACGTAGGGCCTCTTACACAAAGCCACACTACCAATTCTCAGTGCGACAAAATGAGAGGAAGCCTATTCAATTCCTATGGGCTTCCTCTCATTTGCCATGTGGGAATCTCTAGTGTGGTTTTGTGAAAGATGTCCATAGAGCGATTTGGACACCAGCAAGACTGTACACATTGAAAGTTAACTCCTCCAATCTTTCCTGGTCCTATTCTCTGGCAATAGGAACACTGAATCATATTCTCTTCTACTATCTGTTGATAAATAGTTTCTGGCAACAAGTTTGGTCTATGATTTCTGCTATTATTGATATACAAGACTCCTTGGCCTTTCATAACATCTTATTTGAAATATAGTCATTTTGCACTTGTAGAATGGAGAAGAATGGGAAAGTTATATAGAATTTTGGTTGTAATCACCATCCAAGACATTTTGAAAAATTGGAAGTCTTTCCAGAATCTCAACATTTATTTTTGGTGGAATGCTGTCTTATTTTATATACAAATATGAGTCTATAGCTGCTGAGCTACTTGGTCATTTTAAATGTTTTAATGACATATGGCTCTCTTTCCAACAATATATGAAAGGCTCTGTATAATGTATATTACTGTGAGTTTCTTGTGCTTTTTCTCCTTTTGAGGGGTAATGGGAAGGGTTAGGTTCATCATCTGGCTTACTGAATGCATATTAATTGTTGTTCTTTGTTCTTAATTTAAAATTCAATAAAAGCTTGAACTTAAATTATGGCCTCAGTACTAAATTATTGGCACGTACATGCTGAAATTGGGTGGCGGGGGGAAGAGGGGTTGGTGGTTGAGATGCTAGGATAGGGGAGGGCAGACTTTTACGGGGTCTGTGCCAGAGCCGGTGATGGGAGGCGGGACTGGTGGTTGGGAGGCGGGAAATACTGCTGGACAGACTTATACGGTCTGTGCCCTGAAAAAGACAGGTACAAATCAAGGTAAGGTATACACATATGAGTTTATCGTGGGCAGACTAGATGGACCGTGCAGGTCTTTTTCTGCCGTCATCTACTATGTTACTATGTTACTATGTCATGTATAGGTTTGTAAAATGGGATAGCTATGTGGGGAAGTGACACCACTTGCAAGTGGAAGTTGCAAAATCACATTTGCCACTTCCACATGAAAGTGCCAATACTTCCATGTAGAAAATGCCAGGTTCTTGCCACTTATTTTTTCACACGTGCATATTTATAAAACGGCAGCTCCTATTGTGCATGCCAGCAAATACACATACACTCCTGCATGTCCTTATAGATATGTTATAAAAAGCTCCACATTCAGCAGAGCCTTCTTTAAAATACCCTGCATTGAGCATTTTTTAAACTGGGTGTCTGAATTCTGATCACAACATTCTGTGTAAAATGAGCTTCTTCTAGGGTTACCATATTTGCGGAGACAAAAAAGAAGACAGAAAAAATTAAAATGGCTGCTACTTTAGCTAAAGAAATATTTAATCGTAGTTAATGAGCACACATCAAACAGTGACTTACTTATAGTACAGCAGTAGAAAATCTACTTTTCAAGTACTTCTGGATTTGAGTTTGAAAGACTCTGAGCCCAAACATACTTATCAGAAGAGTGCATATCCCTCAACAACTTTGGCTGGCTTCTGAGATACATATAAAAGTCTTTGCATGACTTATGCTTAAAGTCATGCTGCACGAACAAAATTCCTTTGACAGATTCAACCAGCAGGGGAACAGAGAGGGGATCAGCAATGCCTTTCTCTCTCTTTAGCACCCTCATGTATCCAGACTAACTAATAAGCTACAGATGGTCTCATTAAGGGAGTAGGTCATAGGCACATAAAAGAAAAAGAGGACATTTCCCTAAAAATTAAAAATCCTGGAGGATACATCTAAAGACATCTAAAAAGAGGATATGTCCTCTTAAAAGAGGACATATTGTAACCCTAGCTTTTCCATATACTAATGCTGATACTATGGGAAATTAAATGCAGATGTAAAGGCAGTCATTCAAGAAGTAGGCTTAGATATAGTGATGATCATGGAGATGTAGTCTATGAAAATCATGAATGGGATATAGGTCTACCAAGCTGTAATCTATTGAGGATAGAGAGGACATAAAGAAAAGGAAGAGCTATACATAAATTAAGGGCGCCATTTTGGAGACATTGCCAGGAAGACAGGAGCAACTGTGGATTGTTCCTGCTTGAAGACCACTGGACCACTTGGGAAATTGATGGTAGGCCCTCTAAAATGGTGCAGGGACCCTTTGGATGATTGAGGACGGGAGTATGGTGAGGGTGTGGTTTGATGCAATGCAGGCCCTTTAGGATCCGACCCAGGACCAGGAGCATCAGACCACAGCTTTGAGGCCCAATGCTCCTGGGCCATTGGAATAACACTTCTTCTGAGATGGCTAGCAAGCAGCTTTATTCCTTTACCATGGTGGTTAGCAACCTGCAGGACTGTTATACCACAGGTTCACTCCCATGGTAAATAAAATAAAATTGTGGTAACCCCCCCCCCCCCCCCCCAAAAAAAAAAAAAAAAAAATCAACAGCACTTGCAGGTCTTACATGGAAAATAGGAGGGCACTGTTTATTAATGGAAGAAAAGAATGGAAAAGGTAGAGGTCTATATATCAACAATAAGGGGAGATATGATTGGACAACAAAATGACTGCATTTTGAAAGAGGAACCCAGTAGAACAGGTGCAACTGGGGACTACTCCTTCCCAATTTGGATCATAGCTACTTCACAAATGGTGTAAGTGGGGTCCAGAAATATGGGCAGCAGCAATACAGAAACACCCAGGGAAGGAGGTCATAGTAATATAGTAGACTAGTAAAAAATCCCCGTTTCAAAAGGGAAGGAAATGGGCGCTAGCCAGGCCATCACCCACCCTCCCTCGCTGTTCCAGACTCTACCGTCTCTCCATTTTCACCCCCCCCCCTTCTGTGATCCAGTCGACCCCCCTTCTCGGTGAAAACCATCCCCTGCCGCCGTCCAGTACCTGTGCTGACGGGGGACCCCAACCCCCGTCAGCCGAAGTCCTGTGCTGGCCTTTGTGGCATTGCTTCTTTAATGATTTTGTGTTCAAGTTCCTCTGCGTCATCAGACGCACGCAGAGGAACTTGAACCGAAGATCATTGAAGAAGCAACGTCGCGAAGGCCAGCACAGGACTTCGGCTGACGGGGGTTGGGGTCCCCCATCAGCACAGGTACTGGACGGCAGCGGGGGACGGTTTTCGCCGAGAAGGGGGTCGACAGTGTCGCGGAAGGGGGGTCCAGTGGGCCGTAACACAGGGAGAGGAGTAGGGAAACTACTCCTTCCCTTGCTTTGGTATCAGTTGTCACTGACGTCAGTGTGTGCCTGCCTAGCAGACCACCTCTGAGGGAGGCACGGTGCCAGGCACATTCGAACGTTGGAGGTGAGAATTATTATATAGGATGATGGCAGATAAAGATCTGTACAGTCCATCCAGTCTATCTAACAAGATAAACTCATAACATAAGGTATGATGTGATAATTCATATGTATAGCTGATCTTGATTTATCCTAGACTGTAGAAGTCTGCCTGACACTGTGCTTGTTCTCATCAAAGCTCCACTCTACCCATCCAAATCTGACAACCATAATCAGGGAATAGACCGTAGAAGTCTTCCCAGTACTGGCCTTGTTCTCCAACTTCTGTCACTCCTTATCTCAAGACTTGACCCTGTGGGTGCTGTGGGTGCTTGAGCACCCCCAATATTGAGAAAATCCCTTGTATGTGTCCAGGGAGGGGTTATTTTCATTGGGCTTAGCACCCCCAATAATTTTGAAAAGTTGGCTCCTATGATGCGAATCATGTTCAAATTAGCCTGTTTGTTTTGTAAGGTTTTGAATGTGTTTTCCAGAAAGTTTTGTCAGTCTTTTGTCATTTCCTAGAGCCTCAAAAAACAAGGGGGTCTTTTACTAAAGCTTAGCTCGAGTTATCTGCAGCAGGGCCCATTTTATTCTTATGGGCTCTGCTGCAGCAACTCAAGCTAAGCTTTAGTAAATGACCCCCCAAGTGGACTAAAAATATGTGGCTTTTACATTTTCCGTCAGTATGGGGTTTATGTTATCAGCAGCAGTTGGACAATTTATTTCCATACCAAGCTTCTAGTTTGGAATAATTTACCTATTTCACTTTGTATTCAACCATTCTATTCAATGTTTCAGGGTCAATTGAAAACTTTCTTATTTAAAAAATTATTTTTTTTAATTATGGGGCTCTTTTACTAAAGCTTAGTATGCACTAATGGAATTAGCATGCACTAAATGCTAAGCAGCCCATAGGTGTAAAATGGGCTTCTTGGCATTTAACATGCAACTTCTTGTGACTGTGGGCAAGTCACTTAACCCTCCATTGCCCCAGGTACAAAATAAATACCTGTATATACTGTATGTAAACCGCTTTGAATGTAGTTGCAAAATACCACAGAAAGGAGGTATATCAAGTCCCATTTCCCCTTTCCCTAATTCCAAGAGCACACACTAAGCTTTAGGAAAAGAACCCCTATATGTTTTAAATATTTTATATTCACTCAATTGTAATTGTACAAAACAACTGGACTGGAAACTGGTTGACCGACAGGCAACAGAGGGTGGTGGTAAATGGAATCTGCTCAAAGGAAAGTGAGCAATGGAGTGGCTCTTGGTCAGTGCTGGGGCTCATTCTGTTTAATATATTTGTGAGAGACTTTGCTGAAGGGTTAGAAGGAAAAGATTGCCTTTTTGCAGATAACATGAAGAAAGTCAATTGAGTGGATACCCTGGAGGGAGTAGAATCCATGAGAAGGGATCTCCAAACATTGAAAGAATGGTCAAGGGTCTGGCAGTTAAAATTTAATGCAAAGAAATGCAGAGAGATGCACTTGGGGTGCAGAAATCCAAAAGAGATGTACCAGATAGGAACGGAGAGATTGGTAAGCTCTGCTCAGGAGAGAGAACTTGAGGTGATGGTGTCCGAGGATCTCAAGGTAACAAAACAATGCGACAAGGTGGTGGCCGTGGACAGAAGGATACTAGGCTGCATAGAGAGGGGTCTAGCCAGCAGAAGAAAGGAAGTGTTGATGCCTCTGTACAAGTCGTTGGTGAGGCCCTATTTGGAGGAGTAATGTGTTCAGTTTTGGAGGCCATATCTTGCAAGGATGTACATAAGTACATAAGTAATTCTACACTGGGAAAAGACCAAGGGTCCATCGAGCCCAGCATCCTGTCCATGACAGCGGCCAATCCAGGACAAGGGCACCTGGCAAGCTTCCCAATAAGTACAAACATTCTATACATGTTATTCCTGGAATTGTGGATTTTTCCCATGTCCATTTAGTAGTGGTTTATGGACTTGTCCTTTAGGAAGACTTGAAGCAGTTCAAAGAAAAGTGATGAAAATGGCATGAGGTTTGTGTAGCAAGACGTACAAGGAGAGACTTGATGACCTGAACATGTATACCCTGGAGGAGAGGAGAAACAGGGGTGATATGATACAGATGTTCAAATATTTGAAAGGTATTTATCCGTAAACAAACCTTTTCCAGAGACAGGAAGGTGGTAGAACTAGAGGACATGAATTGAAATTGAAGGGGGCCCAACTCAGGAATAATATCAGAAAGTATTTTTTCATGGAGAGGGTGGTAGATACCTGGAATGCCCTCCTGCAGGTGGTGGTGGAGATGAAAATGGTAACGAAATTCAAAAATGAGTGGAATAAACACAAAGGAATCCTGTTTAGGAGGAATGCATCCAAAGAAGTTTAGCGGAGATTAGGAGGCAACACCAGTAATTGGGAAGCAAAGTCAGTACTGGGTAGACTTCTACTGTCTGTGCCCTGATCATGGCTGGACAGATTCAGCTTCAGAAATTGGAGAACAAGACAGTGCTGGGCAGACTTCTACGGTCTGTGTACTGATTGTGGTTGAATGAAGCTTGCATGAAATGGAAGATGGTACTTAGCTAAATATGCTGGCATCTCTGCATTCTCCACATCATTTCCTCAAATGTCAGCAAGAATGCAGTGGCAGCAATTACAAAACCATAATCCAATGTCGTTTTCAAAGCTTCTTCAAACCCCAAGGGGCCCTTCTTATTTTGCTGAAGCTGTGTCAGGAGGAGAAAGAAACTGTACAGCAAATGAGAGGAAGCCCATAGAAACTGAATGGACTTCCTCTCATTTGCTGTGCTAGGAACTGCCAGCACAGTTTCGTAAAAGAGGCCCTTACTGTGACAGAATTAGTCTGTTTGTGGCTTTGTTATAAAATTACTCTCCATATGTAGATCACCTTAGGTTTTTCCTTTTCTATGTTTCAGGCCATAAACACTATGCAAAGGGCTCAGTCTGTTTGGGAGGGGATTTTAAGCGTGTTCTTGCTCTGTCGAGATCAGTCAGAATCCAGAACAGTCCATGTGATGTGCTTTAAACCTGATGTGCTTTAGAGCCCTTTAATCAATTCTTATCAATCTTTTTGTGGCTGTGGCCCTATGACAACTGCCAAATAAAATTTTATGACCCCCCCTTTGAGGTGCGGAATAATTTAAGAAGCTCTGCCTCAAATCCTATCAGAAGGAGCTGAATGTATATAATTCATGGGTGGAGCTCCATGGGGGAAGGGAGGGGGAGGGAAGGAGGAGGGGCTAATCCTTTTCCCTGTGGATAACTCCTATTGAAGTTCAGATTCTTGGTTCATTTCTCCTAATTGCATCCTGCATAAACCTGTGATATGAGGTGTTTGTTTATCCTTTTTTTTACTCAACTAGAAATATTTTCCATTTCCAGATTCAAGTTGTTGCTATATGACTTGGTATAACTTGTCCCAATGAGTAATTAAGTGTGTTCATTTACAGATTTGATGTGCTATATATTAATTAATATGTTTGAAAGCTTGCAAAATTCCTGAGCCTTTTTTTTAATGCAAATATTCTTGTTGGTTAAAATGGCAGCAAGACAGTAAGTTTGGAATCATGAGTGATTACAACAGTCAGCGGATGCAGATTTCCATTAAGTGGGTTTATAGAAGTATTTACTTCATCATGGTGTTATTTTGAGATGAACTCTCAGATGCTCTCTTGAGAAAGCAATAGCAATTTGAGATTCCATTAGAAGAAACTAAAAAATGGAGTGCAGAAATAAAGCAATTAAAATTATAATTAAAGTAGGACATGGTAGGATCAAAAGACAGAGTGTATTGACTAACATCTGCCACTTTTAAGGGAACATGTGAAGATTCTATTTGTACTTCCAAAGTGTTAGCCCTATACTATGGTTATGTGCCTGCATTTCAACCTTAGTGGGGGAAGTTATCAATGTGGGACACTCTTAAGATGTGTAACTGTTAACCCCATTTATTAGTAACTAGGTCTCACTGCATAAAATGGGATGCATGCTAAAATAGCATTCACATTCACATCTTTTTCAGAGCAGGTTTAAAGTTGTGTTGAGTATTTGCATACTATTGAGGCTGGTTCTGGGAGTCCGTTTTATAAAGGAACATATAAGAGGTGCCTTTTTAGATTTCTCACTCAAAGTTTTGGGGAGGGGGGTTGTCCATGAAATTTTATTCCAAAATTTTTTAAAATATTACAAGCAGATTCTAAAGCACATCAAAATCTAATGGAAATGTCAAACATGGATGGAGGAGTGGCCTAGTGGTTAGGGTGGTGGACTTTGGTCCTGGGGAACTGAGTTCAATTCCCAGCACAGGCACCTCCTTGTGACTCTGGGCAAATCACTTAACCCTCCATTGCCTGCCGCATTGAGTCTGCCATGAGTGGGAAAAGTGTGGGGTACAAATGTTTAAAAAAAATTACAAAACCAAACCCATGTATATCTTGTGCTAGTCTTAGGTGGTCTTTTACTAAAGCTTAGCTTGAGTTATCTGCAGCAGGCCCCATTTTATTCCTATGGGTCCTGCTGCAGATAACTCGAGTTAAGCTTTAGTAAACGACCCCCTTAGTGACACCTTATTTGGAAAACTGTGTACAATTTGGAGACCACACCTTTAAAAACCAAAACAGGATGGAGTTGGTCCAGAGGGTATTCTTCATCATAAAATATATGGAGGCAGACTTAAAGATTTCAATATATAAACTTTGGAAGAAAGGCAGGAGAGGAGACATATGATAGAGATATGCAAATACCTCCATGGCATAAATGCAGAGGAGGCATGCCTCCTCCATTAAAAGGAAGTTCTGGAAAAAGGAGATATAAGATGAAGTTGAAAGGGGATAGACTTACCAGTAGTGTAGGGAAAGGATAGTGTACGCATAGTGATGGTCTCCCAGTGAAAGTGGTAGAGATTGCAATTCTACCTGAATTCAAGAAAGCATTTCCCTTAGAAATCCTCTGTGCTTGTCCCATGCTTTCTTGAATTCAGCCTTTATCTGCTGTCATTTTCTACTGTATGTTTCTATTTTTTTAAATAATTTTATTTACCACCATAATATAACATGAACAACAATTCACATGTCAAAAATACACTTAAACCCATCTCCAATTCCTAAACTGCCCCCTCCTCCAACTCCTAAAACAATAAACTGAAATGAACAGGAGATTTGTTTTCTTATTATCTCCAGAGTCCGAACCAAAAAACAAAAGTCTTCCCCCCTCCCCAATCCCAAAAGATAATAATCTAAAGGCCAGATACCAGCCTGATATGAGGTTAAAATATTTTCTCATTTCCCCATAACTGTGAAGAAATCCATCAGATTCTTATGAAAGGATTTGGAGAAAACTAATGATGAATTAATTCAATATGAGAATATTCTGAATCCTATACAAACTCTGCTTTGAGTTCTTTTAGAATACTAGCATAACTGGGTATATATGCACATGCGCAGCTAGGCGGAAGCACTTATACCAGCCATAGAACTGTTATATATTTTCACTAGTAAAAAAGGCCCGTTTCTGTATGAAATGAAACGGGCGCTAGCAAGGTTATTCCCCCCTCCCTCGCTCTCTCCCTCTGTCCTCTCCAAGTCCCACGGCCCCCTTTCCTCCCCTCCGATTTCCTTTCCAGGTCGTCCTCCCTCCCCTCTCCCACTCCCCTGCAACTCACCACTTTGTCCATATGTTTCCAGGTGTTCTCTACAGGCCTGATTGAGGGTGTTTTTTTTTTTTTTACAGGTGGTACATTCCCCCCCTCCGAGTTCCAGGCCCCTTCCCCTCTCCTCTGAGTTCCAGCCCCCCTCCCTCCCTCTCTCTCTCTCTGTCTCTCTCTCTCTCCTTCCCTCTGTCTGTCCTCTGAGTTCCAGTCCCCCCGCCCTCCCCTCCCCGAGTTCCAGACCCCCACCCCACCTCCAAAATCGCCATCCCCCCTCTCTCAGTCTCACAGACACGTCGTTGCGATGCCTCCACCCGCGGCCCTTCCCTACACTGGCCCCGCCCATCCCCCTACGTGCACGTCGCCCCACATCCAAAATCGCCAACCCCCCTCTGCTACCCTCCCCTCCCCCCCTCTTACCGGGGTCCCAGCGGCAGCAGTGAAGAGCGAGCAGGCTCAGAGAGTCTGCTGCCTTCCCTTCTCTTCACTCTGAGCTCTGACTCTGGTCCCGCCCTTGCGGAAACAGGAAATGAGGGCGGGACCAGAGTCAGAGCTCAGAGAAGGGAAGGCAGCAGACTCGACGAGCCTGCTCGCTCTTCACTGCTGCCGCCGGGACCCCAGTAAGAGGGGGGGGGAGGGTAGCAGAGGGGGGTTGGCGATTTTGGAGGGGGGGTGTCGTGCACGTAGGGACGTCTCTGCCCACTCCCTCTGTTCTTCAACTGTCCGCTGTTTTTTTTGCCAGTCATGCGCTTCCTGCTCTCTCACTGGGATCGTAACCACCTCATGAGTCCTGACGTCAGGCAAGCAGGGTTCTAGTGCTGGCCAGTGACGTCAGCAGGTGGTTACGATCCCAGTGAGACACATTCGAATGTTCAAGTAACAAATTATTATATTAGATACCTAAATGCCTGAGATATGTATTTGAGCCTAAATGTCAGAATTACACATGCTGGGTCACACTCAGACTCCCCACCTATAGATAGCCTACCATAATATATGGGTTATGTAAGATATGCTGTATTTACAGAATAGAACTTAAGCAGATTTTTGGCATTTACAGTTCAGGCCGACCAAATTTCAGTTTTGGATTTGAATTCAGTACTGGACCTTGTAGTCTACTGGCCTTTTTGAAACAGGAGCGATCCCAAGTTGTTCTTGTCCCCACCTGCTGTAGTGAAAATACCAGCTACAACTTCCCATGGCAACCTCGCAAAACTGTCGTGGGAGGTCACGGCCACCATTTTGAGATTGGAAATAGCTGAGCAGGAGAGATTGGGAATAGCTCCTGCCCATATCAGTTCCAATCCAAAACGGTGGCTGCAACCTCCCGCCGTAGTCTCACGAGACTCCCACAGGAAGTCATGGCCACCATTTTCACTATGCAGCAGGTGGGATCAGGAGCGATTCGGGATTGCTCCTCCTCTGAAGAGGCCACTAGAGTTTTTATAAAGTAGGCCCAGGGAGGGACTATGGGTGAGTGATGGGGGGAGAGTAGAGTTGGTAGGTTGCCCAGGAGCACTTTTATTTTTGTTACGGGGGACTGCTGGTCTAGGCCTGCAGTGGCTGCAGGGGATGGGGCTGCAGTTTCGGTTCCAGCTGAAACCGAGCACCAAATTTCACCCCTCTAATTTATACATGTATGTTCACACATATGCACATATATGCTGGTATTCTAAACATTTGTGCACGAATCAATGAATAAATGTTAATGCCTACTTTATAGAATTGCCTTGATTATGCCTACTTAAGAGCAAATATACATGTATTTTGTAAAATAGCCATCTAAATTGTAATCCCATCCATGTTCCGCCCAAACTCCTCCTCTGGACATGCCTACTATACAAGTGCCAGCTTGAACAACGTGTATTTGTAGATATGGCATAATTTTATAACAGGTCTTTTGCTAGTGTAAAGCAGTGTTTTGCACACAGAAAAACATTTTAAAATTTATCTCCTGAGAATCCAATTCATGATCTCTTAAGTGGATCTCATGCTACTTCCTCCCCTGTAACTAGGGATGTTACTGCTATATATATAAAATAGATCATCCATTGAGTAATAGTTCAATTCATGATTCAATTTACTTAGGGTATGACCATTATTAATCTGTAGTATGTTTCTTTGGATGAGAATAGTTTTCTGCTGCTATGAAAAATAAATCATATTTATTTTCCATCCATCCATCCTTTCTGAAGCAATAAAACTCTTTCATTCTTTCTTCAGAAGTGACAAATAAAGGAGAGAGCTTATAGCCTGCCTTTTCAGAATTGGTAGATTTCTGTGCATTTGACACTTGTCAACCCCTTGGTTTTTCTTGTTTGTTTGTTTGTTATGGGGGTCATTTTATATAATCTGTCAGAATTTCTGAGTTTGGTAAAAGAAAAACAACAACAACAACAACAACAACCATGTTTCCCTTGGTCAACACAACTAAAACTCACACCCAACAACAGCATAATCCAGTGTCAGGTTCCACTACCCTTTGTTTTGGTGGTACAGGCGCAATATTTCTGTTCACCTCCTCCTCCTCTTCAGAGCTACTGTTGGTTACATCACACTTGCTTGCCATCATCAGTACATATAACCTGTGTCAGTAAATAACAGTTCCTGTACCCCCTGGCCCCGAGCACTTCCAGCAAGACTACAAGTGCCTGAGATCATCTCCCACAATATCCCCCATCATTGCCATGTACTCAGTGAGCAAGAGAGTGACAATGTGTATGGATGGTAGAGGGTCCTGGTACTGGGGTGAGACACTAGAAGGAATGTAGGACACAGTAAAAGTGGATACTGTGGGGTGAAGAATGGGCAAAGGGCATGAGGTGAGATTGCACTGGGGGCTGGGGTAGTAGAAGAGGACATGGTAAGAGTAACAGGTTGAGATTCTGGAGAGTAGATAGATGTAGGATAAGTTGAAAGTGATAGAGAACACAGTACTGTGTGTAGAACACATTAAGAGCAGTTGTGTGTGATGAGGTATCTGTGCTTACAGGTTTTGAAGAGATAGAAGTGGTATAGGGATGGGGTATAATTAGAAAATGCCCTCGAACTGAAGAACCAGTATGCAGCTCTGAAAGTGGAGAAGGTGAAAGCATCCCAGGCAGAGGAGGAACTGAAGGTCAAAATTCCCAAAGTTGCTGAATCAGTGACCACTAGGAGGCAAAAGATAGTGGTGATTGGCAATTCTCTTCTGAGGGGTATGGAGGCATCCATCTGCAGACTACGCATGATGTCTCAGGAGGTGTGGTGTCTGCTAGGTGCCAAAATTCAAGATGTTACAGAGAGTATGATGAGACTCATCAAGTCTAATGACTATTATCAGATGCTACTCATCCATGTTGGCACAACTGATGGTGCCAGGCACCCCACTGAACAAATCAAAAGTGACTTCATAGCTCTGGGAGAGAAAGTGAAGTAGACAGGTGTGCAGGTGATGTTCTCATCAATCCTCCCTGTTGAAGGTAAAGGCCAAGGCAGAGAAGCTCGTATCCTGGAGATGAATATGTGGCTGCACAGATGATGTTGATGAGAATGTTTTGGCTTCCTGCAACATGGGATGCTTTTCCAAGGACTGCTGAACAGAGATGGTGTCCATCTATCAAAGAAGAGAAGTGTTTTCAGCAGCAGACTGGCTAACCTACTGAAGAGGGCTTTAAACTGGAATCGTTAGGGCAGGGTGATAAAAGTATAAGCACTCAGGCAAGAGAAACATTAAATACCTCTACACAAATGGGGAAAAAGGGACAAGGTTTGGAAAACAGTATATACTAATGCTCATAGTAAAGGAAATAAGGATTTGGATCTAGAGGCTGATGGAAGAGGCTGATTTGGATTTAATGGCAGTCATGAAGGCATGGTGGGTCAGTCTGGAAAGAGGGAATGGAAAATGAATTTACATTGGTGTGATATACAGGCCTCCTTCACAGACAGAAGGAATGGATAGAAATTTAATTGAAAACATTCAAAATATAGCTGTGAAAGGGAAATACTACTAATAAGTGCTACATGTTGATTGGGGTATCCCTATTGTGGGATCTTTTAGAAGTAGGGACTTCCTGGATTCACTATAGGGAGAACTATTCCAGCAGGTTTTTAATAGAACCCAGGTGGAACGGGCCATAGGGGACTTAATGTTTACAAATGGGGAGAGTGTTTCTGGTATTATAGTGGGTGATCATCTGGCATCCTGTGATCACCGGATGGTGTGGCTTAATATTAAGATAGGTAAAGAGAGGAGAAAAGCTCTGGGAGACATGACTCCACCATAACTACTCTCCAGTGTGTCATGAATATTATTATTATTTGGTCCCAGGCCTGACTTTGGCTCAGGATCCAAATTGAGAGAAAGACTTACAGGCCTGTGACTCTGACTTGAATTCCAGTGTTGCTCAAAGGCTCATGAGCTATTGGGACACTGCAGAGCAAGCAGAAATCCGCAAGGGCGGGGGTCTAACTTGCAGAGTTGCATGAATATGGCAATATGGTGGTAACAGATGTTCAGAAAGACAGAACTGGATAATTCCACAGGAAAATGACCAGGTGCCACAGAAAGTGTTTTGAGGAAGATAAAAAAAAGGCAGGCCTAAGCTCAGGAAGTCCATAGACTTGTATGTTAAGTGAAGTCTATATAAGTGATTGAAATAGATCATTACGTTGGAGAGTCAGATTCTGATAATACCAATGGTTGTATTGCTTGCTGTCCTCCCGATGAGAACTGCTGATTTGACTTGCACCTGGTAAATAAAATTGAGTTGTACTTCTCATCACAAATGGTGTTCAATATGGCAACGCTTATGTTCTTATATTAGGCAGAAAAAAATCCCTACATGTATATGTCACAGCTTCTCTCCCAAGAATGTGTACATATGATCTGCATAAAAATATGCATGATATGCATAATTTTCATGTGTGTATACTGTTTCCCAATTTTATAAAAAGCCTTATCTGCATGTAAAACAATGCAGGAAAATTATTAGTAAAACCTTCCTTATGAATCATTTTAAATTATATTCTAGGACCATAGCACATTCAGATTGAGAGTTAGACAAAGCAAATTTCCAACATTTTCATTAAAAGTAGCTGAAAAAGTCTTGAATATTTTTCAGTGTTATTTTTTTAACACCTTTTGAAAAATGTGTTTCATATAACCAATAACACATGCTAAGAAACAGCTTTGATTACAATAACTTCTTACAGCTTTCTGAAGGGCCTATGGCATGATGATATTCATAAGAAAGCTTTACCTGTCGTGTCTTATTACTTAATTAAGACTCAGACTTTCACTCATGCCTCTTGTTTATTCCTATCCTGTTAAAAATTAAAACCAGGCCACTTAAACTGCCCAGCAGCTAGCACTCTCCCCTGCCAAGTGCTAGATCTCTGTTTGATTCCAACTCCTACTTGTTAAGCTACACAGGTATGAAAATATTATAAGAAAAGCATTCATGGCCTCAAGAGAACTGGAGAGCAAAATATTATCCTGCTCTTCAGCTGTCCTTGTGTCTACCAAGAAAAGAAATAGAAGTAGATTTTGAAAGTTCCACATAGGTGTCATTGTAGGAAGCCAAGGAGTGGAATGCATCCCACCAAAAATTGCTTCCCACCCCTTTTCCACCCCTAGTTCAGCCAGTGCCACTACTCTGATCTGGAAAATTGTCTGCTTGAACCATGCAGGCCCTGTAGTTGAAACACAGTATATTTCAACCATGCGGTTCAAAGCCAAAGCTAGACTGGGTTAGAGAAGCTAGGCTGGCAAGGCTAAGGAAAAGAGATTTAGATATTTTGAGGAAAAACATGGACTTGGAAGTAGTTTCAGAGAAAAGGGAAAACATGGACCCAGGGACTAAGGAGAGCAGAGTAGAGGAAGAATAGGACTTGAAAATGGGGAGAACAAAGGAGAGAAAGAATGGGACTTGGGAGAAAGTCAAAGAAAATATTTATGCTCAGAGATGGTTGGTGGAGAGCAGAGAAAAGATGGGATGGAGCGGGGGAAGCAGAGGAACGATGGGATGAAGAATGGGGAAGGACAAGCAAAGAAAGAATGAGGCTAGGGGATTGGGGGCAGAACAGAGGAAGAAGGAGACTCGGGGATTATTAAGGGGCTAGAAGAAGGGATGAATAGGTAATCAAGGACTGAGCGGAATAAATAAGCTAAACTTTTACAGGGTCAATATTCAGTTACAGCAGTCATCATACATTAAATGCAAATTCATATACCTCCAAACACTCATACATACACTTCTCACACATACACTCATAATCCACACTTACTCCACTGCAGAAACAGACCCCTCCTATCCTCATAAACACACACACACCCATACCACAGACCTCTTTCACAGACACCTATACCTTGGTCCACGCATCCCACACCTCACACTCAGCCTCCATAACCGTTATACACAGACACTCCATCCCACACAACTTTTTTCATTGATTTCCACTTTTAGTAAGGCCTGCACCTATTCTCCAATGTTTCCCTATTGATCTCTAAACAAGTACAGTAGAGCAAAGGAAAGGAACCTCTCATAGGTGGTGTTCAGAAATGTCTTTATTTAAAAATCTTCTAAAACATGAGGGTCTCCCAATATCCTTCATCTCTGTCATTCCCATAGTTTCCTTTTCCTTCAGTCTTACTGGGTCTTACAGTCACTTCTAGTTATTTTACTTTTTACATTTTTATTGGATCAACAGAAATATAATAATATAAACAGTGCGTAGAATTACATTCAGACACTATTTTACCTATAATCCTCCACCTATCCATTACTACCCAGCTCCCTCCAGTTCATTGTAGAGGTGTACATTCAAAATGCTTCCTTAATGCTAAATGTTTTCGAACCACTTGACTTACCGTGTCCATACATCAGACTCAGGAGGGTAGTTATCAACATGGGCTTCTGTTAGGTCAGATTATTTTATCACAAGTTGGGTTATTTTAGCACAGGGTCTCATTGCATAAAATAGGACTTTGTGCTAAAATAAGCTGGTGTGGTAAAATAATCCAATTTAACAGTAGCCTACATTGATAACTTCCACCCTCAGCTGTTTATTTCTGATTGTCATTAATTGGATAAAAAGAGAATATCTCACTTCTCTGCAGTAATTTTTCAAAGGAAGGGGATGACTTCTGCCTCCAGGCTGTTGCTATCTCTATGCTAGCAGCCATTACATAATTTCCCATTCTCCTTGCTCACCTTGTCAGAAAGATACAATAGCAAATAGAACTTTGCCTTTAGGGGCTATGTCACCTACAGCATTTCTGAAACCCGATGCCCCACTTTTACCCAGTATAGATGTAACTTTGGACAGACCCACCAGATATACAAATAAGTTCCCTCTTGTTTGCATCCTCTTCAAGGAAGCTTAATGGCAGAAGGGTATTTCCTGTGTTTTCCATGTTTATATTTATGTTTAGTGGGAAACATATACAGCATTTTACCTTGTTTTCCTCAAGGCTGAAATTGATAAATAACTTTTGTATCAGACAAAATCTCTCTCCATTCCTCTTGCTATCTCTTTCCCACTCAATTAGAAACTTCACCTTCTATTTCAGATGCAGTGATAACAATCCATAGATATTAGAAATCATCTCTAACCAATGCCTCAGCTGCAGGTAGGAAAATAAAATCCTTCTGGTCCAACTGGTACAGCTTTTTCTTGAGTAAGACAGCTCTTATATCCCCCTTCCCCTATAAATTGTCCCATGCTGCATAATTCCTTTCTCATATTAGATTCCTCCTTCCCTACAGCCCAACTTATCTCTGGAGGAAACTCTTCCCCTCCTTTAAGATATTATGGTAGATTTTTCGGAGCTTTTTGCTATGTGAATGGGTTACTTATCATTCACTAGACATGGGTAGTCATGGTAGGTAAAGAAGATGAATATCTCTAGGAATATTTGTTCTAATAACACCCACTGTTTGGGGGTGAGAGTGATCCACTCCAAAACTACCCTCAGCTGTGCCACTACATAGTACTTCTTAACATTTTTCACTTCCAAACCATCCTCTTCTTTAAACTAGAATAGCACCTTTCTGGCAACCCTTGATAGTTGCAGCTAAATATACTCTTTTCTAGTAGTTTAATCAGGACTTTAGGGAGAGCCACAGGGAGAGTATAGAAAACAAACAATACATTGGGAAGAATCATCATCTTTACCCATCACCACCTAGCTCAGCCAGTACAGATTGGAATCAAACCATTTATCCAAGCTTTGTTTTAAGGACTTCACTAAAGGCCCATAATTTAACTTCACCTCATCTACTCTGACCAATGATTTAATTAATCTCAGGTATCGCATTCCACCCTTTAGACCATCAAAAAGGAAAATAAGTCTGCAGCCTGCAAACCTTCAGCAAGGTTTACATTTTTCATCTCTGATTTTGCCATGTTAATATTGAACTCAGAAACCCCACTATAAAGTTCCAACTCCCAATGTATTGTGGGTAGGGTTTCAAGTTTAACGTAGAATTTCTATCCCACCCATCTAAAGGATGTTTGAGTTGCTTACATGCTACTTACATGCTAAAACACAAACCTGCTTATAATCGAAAGAGAAAAACGCCTATATTGCGACCCAAATCGGGAGATGGGCATCTTTCTCCCATGGTCGCCCAAATCGGTATAATCGAAAGCCGATTTTGGGCGTTTCCAACTGCAATCCGTCGCGGAAACGGGTAAAGTTGGCAGGGGCATGTCGGAGGCGTGGTGAAGGCGGAACTGGGGCGTGGTTATCAGCTGAGGAGAGATGGGCGTCTTTAGCTGATAATCGAAAAAAAAGGGCGTGTTTACTGCGATTTTGGGTCACTTTTTGTGGACCCTTTTTTTTCACGAACAAGACCCAAAAAAGTGCCCCAACTGCCCAGATGACCACTGGAGGGAATCTGGGATGACCTCCCCGGACTCCCCCAGTGGTCACTAACCCCCTCCCACCAAAAAAAACACTTTAATAACTTTTTTTCCAGCCTGTATGCCAGCCTCAAATGCCATACCCACCTCCATGACAGCAGAATGTGTTCTATCCTGTGACAGCCTTTCCCTGGTTCTGATGTGGCTCTCGGGTGAGTGTGACACCTTTTCTATTATGAGCAATGCAGTGTCACATCAGCAATGCATTGTGGTGGGTGTAGGGTATTGGGCTCCGTGATTCCACTAGCTTGTGGCAAATGCTCACGATGTTGGTAGTTGGTAGGCTCTACTCCCATGGTGCTTTTCCCCCTGCTTACTGGGTCAGAGTGTGCCCTGTTGTGTTTCCGGTAGTCCAAGAGGTAGTGGCCATTTTTGTAAGCCAGTTTTAGATCCCTTTCACGTGTTAGCCACGTTACAGAACTTAGTTCTTACCTTGAATGTGGCTGAAAGAAGGCATTGTACACCATTGTGCCAGCTCTGACCTACTGCTAATCTCAGTACCAGCGAGACTCGTTGCCAGTGGGGAACAACCTCTGATCTGCAGTTAACTGTGAGTAAGCGTGCTTATTCCAATAAAGGACGTTTTTGGAGAGATTAGTCTTCAGGTGTCAACTGGTGTGCCAATGTTATATAGCAGCAACAAGTCCTAGAGGCCTGCGTGTATGCAGGTCTCTGGAGCACTTTTAGTGGGTACCGCAGTGCACTTCAGCCAGGTGGACCCAGGCCCATCCCCCCTACCTGTAACACTTGTGCTGGTAAATGGGAGGTCTCCAAAACCCATTGTACCCACATGTAGGTGCCCCCTTTACCCCTAAGAGCTATGGTAGTGTTGTACATTTGTGGGTAGTGTGTTTTGGGGGAGGGGGTTGGGTGCTCAGCACCCGTGGTAAGGGAGCTATGCATGTGGGAGCGTTGTCTGAAGTCCACCGCACTGACCTCTAGGGTGCCCAGTTGGTGTCCTGGCATGTCAGGGGGGCGAGTGTACTACGAATCGTGGCCCCTCTCACGACCAAATGGCTTGGATTAGGACATTTTTGAGCTGGGCGTTTTTAGTTTCCATTATCGCTAAAAAAAACAAGCGCCCAGCTGAAAAGCGTCCATTTTTTCGAAAATACGATCCATCCCGCCTCTTCACGTACCCGTTTTCGGACATAGACGCCCATGGAGATAGGCGTTCGCATTCGATTATGCCCCTCAAAGTAAAGTAAGAAAACAGTAGAGCATTGAAAAGCGGGAGGGGTAGAACTACAATTTTCATATAGGATAGAAGAGAGGGTAAAAGGAAAGGAGGACTGAAGCTGGTCTGATAGGTCTAACAGGCTTCATCTCTACATTTTTTTCCTAGTGGGGTTAGGAGAGTTCCTGGGCCCTCTCTAAGACCCAGTATAACATCATTAGTAAAGAGAGAGATTTATAGTCTTTCTCACCCACTGTGACACCCCTGATATCTGGGCTAGCTCATATCTTGGCTGCCACTAGCCCTATATACAGAGCAAAGAAAAAGGGAGAGAGGGCAACTTTGATCCCATGGTCACTTGTATTAAATGTGGCTGAAATATCAAGGAAAACAAGAAAATAACTATCATGATGGTCCAGTCCTCACCACAGTGAAAGATTTAGCATTATAAGCTTTGCAGAAACCATATTGAAATTTGTAAATATTCCGCAATAGCTTCTTAATGCCAGAACATACCACTTTAAGAGTCCATAACTTAAGGTTCAATACTTACTAGGCCTTTTCAGCTCCCTGAAAGACCACACTAGAGATACTAGGGCATGATCTGACCAAATAATTGGACCTACAGAAGAGCTAACCACTTTCAGCATGTCTCTCTCTTCCACAAAAAATCATGTCTAATTGTGAGCAGTATCATGTATTTTAGAAAAAAAAGAGTAGCTTTGTTCTGTTGGATGTAATTGTTTCCACATGTCTATGTATTTATGGCAATCTGAAAACCCCTTTAATACCCCTCAATACAAGTGGTATCCAGAGGGACCCCTTTGGAGCTTTTCAGCCTAGGATTAACAAAGAGATTAAGATCTCCCTCATATAATCGTGCAGCCCAAAGCACACTGTAAAATAAAATTTGAAATCATGTCCAAGAAAGTTGTCTACTATCAGGAACATAGATGTTAAAGCCATGTAACCTCTTCACCACTGAAGCTAATTTCAGCAACAGTTAGGTGCCAAGTAAGTCATAAATGACCAAAAAACTGGCATCTATGTGTGTTAATGCCAATATTCTGGCTACACACTATTCCATAAAAAGACACCTAAATACAGTAGCACATAGATTCAGGATGGGCATATACATGGATGGAGTCTGGATGGAATATGAATGGGGCACTCAGATATAAGTGTAAATTAGAGAGTACTATAATTTATGTGTATGCTTTATCAATTTAAGCATCTATATCTATATATACCTATATATCTATATATATCTATCTATCTATCTCTCTCTCTCTCTCTCTCTCTCTCTCTATATATATATATATATATATATATATATATATATATATATATAAAAGGCATCACATAGGTGTAATCTAGGTGGGGGTATGACTTTTGCGCACCGGTGTTTGGGTGCTGCTATTTTGACACCTGTGACTTCAGGGTACTGCCTTATTAGTGTCGGACTTTTGGACACCCAAATGGGCAGCATCTCACAACCCCCCCCCCCCTCCCATGCTAAATTAGAAATAAGGTCTTATGGAAGTCAGTTTCAATCTTCACACAGCCTTGTCTTCTGACAGGCTCTACAGTCAGTGTGCACTAGCTTAACTTCAGTTTTAAACAAACCCAGGCCTGGCTCTGGCCAGGGCAGAAAAGACCAGGACTTTTATAAGGTTATAAGATAAAGCATATCCTATCTTAGCCAATTTTACAAATAGGTTGTGAAAGTGAATGCTAGAGGACTGCTCCTGTCTTATTTATTTATTTATTTATTTATTTATTTATTTATTTATGTATTTATTGCATTTGTATCCCACATTTTCCCACCTATTTGCGGGTTCAGTGTGGCTTACAATACGTTGTAAATGATGGAGGTACAGTTTGTTACATTATGATTATGGGTTACATTATGAAGCGTTATAGGAGACAAATTCGGTAAAATCATCTTTGGGGCATAGAAAATGTGGGATGTGACATCCTTGGGCCCTTCTGGCTTGTCTTTATTCTGGAGTTTTATCTGGCCTGACTGATGAGTTTCCTACACAAACAAGAGATCTGCCCCACAGTGCTTTGCTTCTCTCCACAATAGTTGCCTCTTGATGGTGTTTTTAAGCCTTTTACATTCATGATAGTAATGGATAACATCACAGCCATGGTAACTCATCTTCTCCTCCCTTTGCTTTCATTTGTACCGTCATCCAGGTACCCCACTCATACACCAACCATGTACACATCCCAGTATATCTTTGTTCTTCATACCCCACCCATGCACCCCACTTTCCAAAATATCCCCCTACCTCTTCCCCCATCCCCCACCCCATTCCCATGCCTACTGCTGCATAATCTCTCCCTTGTACTGAAACACTCCTCAAAGGTGTGAACCTATCTGCCAGGGCAGCACACTCCGTTATCAGAAAAACTCAACACCATCCAATTTAACAAATTAAAAAAATTATATATATATATATATATATATATATATATATATATATATATATATATATATATATATATATATATATAATGGCTGGGGAAGATTTGGAGCAAAGTGCTTCAATTAAAGGAGATCTGGCTACAACATGGTATCTCTGAGCGCTGGTCCTTTTACTAAGATGCACTAACGATTAGCATGCGCTAAATGATAAGGTACCCATTATATTCCTATGGGCATCTTATCATTTAGTGCGCGCTAATTGTTAGCGTGCACTAAATCTGTTAGTGCGCCTTAGTAAAAGGACCACTTAGTCTCTTCATCCACAGATTTTTCCAGGATGTACATCCAGACTAGTACTACAGATGTTTACATTTTCAGTACTTCCTTGCCTCAATCTAACCGGCAAAAAGTAACATTTTGCAATAGGAGGATGTAACTCAGGAAGGATCTTCAAGCTGTCTCTAGGTAGCTCAAATGGCACCTTGTGAAAGCTCACAATCTTAAATTAAGATGCCTCAATTTATTCTCCAACACTTCCATTTTACAGTACAAGTATACGTTATCTTGTATAAGTGAATTATTTAGACCACTATGTTGTTCTACAGTATGTTCCACTTTCTCAATCTTCCTAGATATTATTCCCACTCTTTCCTCCTGATGAACCTTGTCTAGGCCTTAGTGTGCCCTTACACAGATCTTTCCCACATGCTAAATCCATTTTTACTGTGGCCATAAAAAATGGCTTTTTTTCTTTTGTTTGCAATAATGATCATGTGCTGATGTTGCCATTAACACAGCCATTTTGCTAAATTACCGCATGAGAACTCACTGGCACCCATTTTGTAGGCAGTAAGGGCTCCTGCGTTATTTTTGAAACTCATTTTCCAGACTTTTTCTATGCACTTCATCTGCAGTGCATCAAAACCTCAAGGGAGCGTATTGGGGGTATGTCAAGGACAGGATTTGGGTGTTCCTAAGACCTGGATGTTTTCACAAAACGAAAACATCCAGGACAAAAACGAAGACGTTTTGAGCTACAAAAAAGTGCCTTAAATGACCAGATGATCACTGGAGGAATAAAGGAATGATCCCCTCCTTACTCCCCCAGTGGTCACTGACCCCCTCCCAGCCCCCAAAGATGTAAAAGAAACAGTGCATACCAGCCTCTATGAAAGCCTCAAATGTTATAGCCAGTCCTATTAGAGCAGCAAGCAGGTCCCTGGAGTAGCCTAGTGGTCAGTGCAATGCACTATGGAGAAGAGGACCCAGGCCCATAATCCCCTCTAATTGTTCCACTTGTGGTGGAAAGTGTGAGCCCTCCAAAACCCATCAAAAACCTACTGTTCCCACATATAGCTGATACCTGAAGCCATAAGGGCTATTGCAGTGGTGTACAGTTGGGTACTATAGGTTTTTGGTGGGTTTTGGAGGGCATACTCTACAATACAAGGGAGCAATGGTGATATGTGTACCTGGGAGCTTTTAGGTGACGTCTACTGCATTGTCATCTAGGGTGCCCCACTGCTCTGCTGGGATGTCTGTGTTGCCAGTATACTAAAAATGCTAGCTCCTCCTACATCTCAATGGCTTGATTTTGTGCTTTTCACTTGGATTTCTTTTTTTCTTGTTGAAAATGGACCAAAAAGATAAACGCACAGAGCACAAAAACATCTTGCATGTGGCCATTTTGGAAAAAAAAGAAATAGTCAAGAGTCTAAATATTACAAAAAATATATATAAAGGAAAAAAATAAATAAGTCAATGCACCAATAACATGCTCATTGTTTTTCTTTCTTACTAATTTTATACAACCCTTTTAACTCCTTTTTCTATATCTATTAGTTTATGTTGCCACCACTGAGACATTTCACTGTGCATTAAGTTCAATATATGTTTCTTTGAAGATAGGTGTGACTACTTCACTCACATATAATCCATATCCAAAGACAGATCTATGTTGAGTCCATCTGTTCAATAGTGCTCTTACTCATATCCACTGGTGGACATTGCTTTGTGGAATTTGTAAGGTCCTTTGCCTTTTTATAGTTATTGGTATATTTGCTTTATTAAATTACTTCAAATAGGGCAACCTTCATGCAAAGGCAAAAAAACTGGAAAGGAGTCCGGTAACTTCCATCAAAGTCTAGATACGGAAATAACACATCAACCCCCAGATTCTATATATGGCACTGAGAATTGCATGCCTAAATTTATGTGCACACTCAAGATGTGTGGTGCAAATTAATTGAATAACAAGCCATTTAACATCAATGATTGCTAACAATCAATTGTTGATGTTAACTGGCACTCATTAAAATTGCATACGCATCTGGATGCTCTTAATTCTATAACGCATGGTGCATAACTGTATTACCATACTGGAGGAGTAGTGTAGCCAATATTTCTTTGCTGCGCTTGTATACCCTGTTTGGATTTGCTACTTTGCCCTGAGCATCACGTCTTTTTAAAGACAGCATTTTTTTAAATTAACATAGATCGAAACCATTGAAACACAATACACAGACTCCTGAAGCAGGCACTTGGTCGAAACATGGTGCTGTGTCGGGTCCCTTCAAGAATAAGGCATTTTATCTTCTAATCATCCTCCTGTTGTTTTTGGAAGAGGCTTGCTGGCTACACTACTCCTCCAGTACACATGCTTATACATAGTGAGCTACAGTCATCCGCTTCTGCGGTTTCTGTCCCTACCTGTATTAAAGCATAATTCAAAAGGTGGGTATGGCCATGTCAGGGCATTCTGAAAAGTTGTGCATGGAATTATGGAATACAGCCCTAGTGCACCCAACCTGGGCACCAGCATTTACACCAGGTTTCAGCAGGTGTAAGTCTGGCACCTAACATTAGGCATGGGAATCAGCGTTAAGCATGATTCTATAAAGGGCACGTGCCCTTTATAGAATCACTAGCCGTTAAGCTCGTAAAAAGGGGCGAGTATTGCAGCCCTCCTCTCTCCCCTGGCCTCACTTCGTCCACCGATCCTCCCCCCCATATCCAGTGACCCTCCTCTTTCCCTTGGCCTCCCCCCTCCCCCTATGTCCAGGAACCCTCCTCTGTGCCATGCTCTCACCCCAAGTCCAGCAACCATGGCCTCTCCCCCCTGCCCTCCCCCCATGTCCAGCTACCCTCATCGCCGCCACTCCCTCCCCCCTCCATGCCGGCCCCCCTGCACTGACCTGACACGCCTCTCACCTCCATGTGAAAGTGCTACAGGCAGCAGCAGATCGCTCTGCTGCTGCCTGCAGTGCTTCCACACAGAGGTGAGAGGCGCTGTCAGGTCAGTGCAGGGGGCCCGATATGGAGGGGGGCGGGAGCGGCGGCGGGGATGGGGGGAGGGTGGAGGTTGTTTCGCGCGGTGTTCTTTTCCAGGCGGCAGTGGCGGCATCCGACAATTCGACTCCGTTTCCCTCTCTGTTCCGCCCTCTGACATCATGATGTCTTGGCGCGAGGGCGGGACAAAGAGGGAAGTCTGTACTGCGCATTTGCAAGTGAGTGCGGTCACTTGCCATTTATATGTTTGATGCTTAGTGCCATTTTTTTCCAGTGCCAATTTACTGAAACCAGCCCCAACTATATTCCTTCAAGGATCTCCCATAGGGGGAAAAAAACCCTTATAGAAGAAGATATTACTGTGAGCTACAGGTAAGATGTGCTATTTTACTGGTAATCCCAGTTGTCAAATGGGACCTATGATAAAATAGCACATGTTAGTGGTAAAATAATGTCTTAATGGTAGCCCATGTTGATAACTACACCCCTTAATCTAGCTATGGCATGTTTATAGGTGGTGTTTCTGTCCTGCACAAAATCTGTAGGAAAAGTGCAAATAGTCCTTTTCTTGAGTTAGCTGGTCAGAAAAATGTACTGCTTTATTTTTTTTACACCTTTATAGGATTATCCTATCACATGCAAATCATGCTGTCTTTTTTTCTCTGTTTCATACCTCATCAGTGATGATAATCACATAACATAAAAGGTTTGAATTGTGAAATTCTTTTTGCCAGTCTATGATATATAACTCATCAAGAACTGCAGACAGAAGCAGCAGGTAGTAATGTATTAATACCTAATAATGTTCGTTCAAATCAGAGTACAGTATGGTGTGGATAAATGACAAATTGCCTCATTTATCTAAGAATAAAATGAGAAGAAACAGGGATAACACATGTGCTGCAGGAGGAAGTTATGCTGTCATTTGTTTACCATAATTTCTAATTTGATAGGGTGTTTGCAGAATAACAGAATGCAAGATATCTAATATTGGAAATTAGTGCTATCAAGGAGAGCAACCTAATGGTTATAGCAGTAGGGCTGTGAATCAGAGAGACCAAAGATCAAATCCCATTGATACTGCTTGTAACCTTAGTCAAGTCACTTAACCTCCATTGTCTCTGGTACAAACATAGCCTGTAAGCCCTCTAGGGAAACACCCACTGTACCTGAATATAATTCACTTTAAGTACATAAGAATTGCAATTTTGGGACAGACGGAAGATCCATCAAGCCCAGTCACCCTGTTTCCAACAGTGACCAATCCAGGTCACAAATACCTGGCAAGATCCCAAAAAAGTACATTTTATGCTGCTTATCCTAGACATAAGCAGTGGATTTTCCACAAGTCCATTTTAATAATGGTCTGTGGACTTTTCCTTTAGGAAGCCATCCAACCTTTTTTTAACACCCACTAAGCTAACTGCTTTTACCACATTCTCTGGCAATGAATTTCAGAGTTTAATTACACATTGAGTGAAGAATATTTTCTCAGATTCGTATTAAATTTACTACTTTGTAGCTTCATCGCATGCCCCCTAGTCCTAGTATTTTTGGAAAGAGTAAACAAACGATTAACGTCTACCCGTTCCACTCCACTCGTTATTTTATAGACCTCTATCATATTGCCCCTCAGCTGTCTCTTCTCCAAGCTGAAGAGCCCTAGACGCTTCAGTCTTTCTTCATAGGGAAGTCGTCCTATCCCCTTTATCATTTTCATCGTCCCTCTCTGTACCTTTTCTAATTCCACTATATCTTTTTTGAGATGCGGTGACCAGAATTGAACACAATATTCGAGGTGCAGTCATACCATGGAGCGATACAAAGGCATTATAACGTTCTCACTTTTGTTTTCCATTCCTTTCCTAATAATATCTAGCATTCTATTTGCTTTCTTAGCTGCTGCAGCACACTGAAAAGAGCATTTCAACGTATCATCAATGACGCCAAGATCCCTTTCTTGGTCGGTGACTCCTAATGTGGAACCTTGCATTATGTAGCTATGGTTTTGGTTCCTCTTTCCCACATGCATCACTGTATTTGCTCATATTAAACGTCATCTGCCATTTAGATGCCCAGTCTCCCAGTCTCATAAAGTCCTCTTGGTAAATTTCACAATGCTCTTGCGATTTAACAACTTTGAATAACTTTGTGTCATCAGCAAATTATTACCCCACTAGTTACTCCCATCTCTAAATCATTTATAAATATGTTAAAAAGCAGCGGTCCCAACACAGTCCCCTGGGGAACCCCACTATCTACCCTTCTCCATTGATAATACTGACCATTACAATACTTACCATTACAAAGATGTGATCTAAATTCTAAAATAAATAAGGGACCCTTTAACTAAAGGGTTGGCATGTGGCAACAGGCTTGCCACACGCCAATCCGGAACTACCGTCGGGCTACCGCAGGAGTCCAGTGGTATTTCCCACCCCCAGTGCACATCGTTTCCAGGGCTACAGTAATTTTTTAGAACTTAACATGCAGTGATCGGGCAGCGCTGGGTATGCACGGGAGCCCGTACTAAATCTCAATGGGTGATGGTAAGGGCTCCCCACCAATATGGCTGTGCAGCAAGTGGTTTACTTACATCACGTTCGTTTATTTTCCCCAAATGGCCCTCTTTTACCGCAGCTTAGTAGAAGGACCCCAAAGTTAAGAGAAATCAGAAAGTGTGGTATTTCTTCATTTTGTTAGATATTAATAGTTTCATTTTTATTAATCTTGGTTTATAATGTACTAAAAATTAATTCAGTCCTAATCACCTGAATGCAAATTTGTAGCCTGTTTTTATTGACAGGTTTTCCCATCAATTAGGACAGAAGTTGGTGGCAACTTACAGACTAATCAAATATTGAGTCATGATCTTTCAAGGACGAGTCATCAAGTGTAATTTAGGAGGTACATAAATACATATGATAAAGGCATTAAAAAGTATAGAGAAAGTTGTGGGAAGGTAATGATTATAACAGGAAATTCAAACAACTGTGGTAGGTGAAAGAAACCAAAATCAGAATGACTGGAGAATAGTAAAGTCCATTCACACCTGCAGTAGGTCAAAAGCCGTTGTGCCTATTCAGTTCTAGGGTGATGTGCCCCGATCCGACTTTTCCTCAAGTTGTATTTAGAGACAAAGAAAAGTTGAAACAAAGCAAGCACAGAACTTATTTCAATCATTCAAACGATTAGTACAAAGTCATCAAAAATCTCAAAATATAGTTCATAGTAACATTGTAAATGATACCTGATAAAGACCAGTATGGTCCATCCAGTCTGCCCAACAACGTGGCCGGAGCTGTACCTGCAATTCCCTGCCCTGTTTAAAGTGTGAAAGTCATTTAAGTTTTGCTTTGATTCCATCCTCTTTCAATATAGGGATCCTCTGTATTTATCCTAAGCATTTTTGAATTTGGTCACTGCTTTTGTCCCTTCCACCTCCAGCAGGCATCTACCACCCTTTCCATGAAAAAGCATTTCCTGATGTTACTCCTAATTTTACCACCTTGCAACCTCAATTCATGTCCTCTAGTTCTACTGCTTCCCCATCTCTAGAAAATATTTGTATATTAATGCCTTTCAAGTATTTAAATGTCTGTATCATATCTCCCCTTTCTCTCCTTTCCTACAGGGTATACATATTTAGGTATTCTGATGGTATTAAGGATGTACTATGAAAATGATAGCCCACCCCAGTTCAGATGGTAATATCAAGAGTTAAACATTAAAAATGTGAAATTGGGATAATTTTAAGACAGATGCATTTAACTTAGTTACAGATTGCTGACACTTGTTGAATTAACAATTTTATTCAGATTCTGGGAAGTCACTAACACGCATGTTTGAAAGGGAATAGGGAAGTAAGAGAGAACTATGCAGATGTCTGAGCATGCAGATGTAATATGGAAAATGTATGATAGTTCCGCATTTCTATAAATGTTAGACTTTACTGGAACCACTAGCAGCTTTGGAAAGTACCCTAAACCCCTGAACTTGCAGATGTAAGCAGAATATAATCTAGCCAATGATTTTTTCAAAGTTTGTGTCTCATGATTTGTGATGTAACCAATTTATGACAATGCATTCTTAATAAAATAGCAGAGGACCTGAGGAATTGTGAGACAGTTCTGAATTACCTCAATGCTATTATGTGAGGCCCTTAATTCTCTCTTCCAAAGGCCTTTGATCTGTATATATTTATCTTGTGTTTGTATGTGTGTGTTTTATTTCCCTTGACCTCTCAGGGGACAATGATAAAGAACTGGTAGGTCCCCTACCTGGTGGGGGAGGGCATAGGAAAAATCAGCTTGGCCCAAAATAAACACTTTCAGCTTGTGCTGTGACTTGGATTTTGTGTCCATAGGACACCAAAGACCTATACAGGGTCATTAACACCTCCTTTCTTTCCTGATTATGCTTCTCTCAGTGTAGCCTTGCAGCCTTCTAGATTTGGCCACTGCTTTGTCACATTGTTTCACCAGTTGGAGATCATTTGACACTATCCTCTTCCCCCCCCCTCAAGATCCCTCTCCTGACACTCACAGCTGCAACACAAATCACTTGTTCTCCTACCACTAACAAACAGTTCTCACACTCACAGCAGCAAAACACAGCACAGTGACAAACTAAGACTGAACAAACAGAGGAACACTAAGAGACAGAGGACAAGCAGATAAGGGGGAATAATTGGGGAGTTTGAGGGAAGGGGAAAGATACAGGGGAAGGGATGGGTGTGGCTGTGGGGGGCTAGCAAGTATGGGCAAGGACCTGGGGAGGTGAGATACAGAGGAGGCAAGGCAGGAACTGTAAAAAGAGCAAGACTGAGACTGGAGCAAACAGACAAATGTAACACAGCACTCAGCAACTCTTTCTCCAAAACCACTGCTTCTAGCTCTTCACTCTCCAACTCCACAAAATTGCAAATGAGTCAAAAGACAAGTTGGCTCTTACCCGAAATACTTTTAAAACAGCTCTAATTCCATATGTTTTTCTTCCCACCAGTATGAAATCGTTTTGCTATCCATTATGGGCTGGAGACATTTATCATGAAAGACCGCCCATGTCACGCCTACAAAATGCCCCCTCTGGGAACATTCAGTTCTAGATGTACTGGCGTTTTAGGCCGTTTTTTTCTTTTGGTTTGATTATATGCTTTGGAACGTTTATCTACAAGAAAAACATCCATCTGCCTTTTGTGTCATTTTTTTTAGACTTTTTTCTGTTTTGAAAATGAGTTCCATTGTATTCTAAGAAGGTCACTATCCTTTCCTTCAGCAGCATCTCCATTACTTTTCCAACCACCCAACTGAGTCTATGGTTTTCCATTTCTTCTCTGTCACCATTTTTGTGAAGAGGGTGGATCCTCTCCCATCTCTAAGGATTTATTAAAGAAATCTTTAAAAGGATTCACCAGAAGCTCTCTGATTACCCTCTGTAGCCTGGGATCTATCTCATCCAGTCCCATGACTTTGTCCACTTTCAGTTTTTCAAGTTGTTCATATCAGCTTGAAGCACTTTCATGAATAGTAATATCTATATCCATATATACCTTTATCAGCCAACTGTAGTCCTTCTCTAGGATTTTCTTCCATGAACACAGAACAAAAGTATTTGTTTAGAGTGTCCACATTTTTTTGGATCACAGTCCATATAGCAGTTCTCAGCATCTTTCAGTCTTACTATTCCATTTCTAGCCCTCCTCCTTTCTCTAACATACCTGAAAAAAACTCAGCATATTTCAGTCTTACAATTCATTTTCTAGCCTTCTTCCTTCCTCTAATATACCTGAAAAAAGCCTTGCACCTCTCTTTACATCTCTAGCCATTTTTACTTCTGCTTTTTGCCAGTCATATTTCTCTCACCATTTGTGAGAAATAGATCCAGCATCACCTCTTCCCTCATGGGTTCCATCACCATTTGTCTGAGCAGAGTACTTTGAAAGGCATCCACACATCCAAGATCTCTCTGCTTCTTTCTGATTATGCAAATGGGACATTCCAATCTGCATCTCCCAACAACAGCATCTCTTCTTTCATTCCTAACATTTGGATATCTATGACCAGATGTTTGGCCAGTTTCTTCATTTGTGCTGAAGGTTTGTAAATGACACGTGTGTAGGTAGATGTTCCATCTTCTCTTTCCAAGGTGATCCATTTTGCTTTCTCCTTTCCTCAGGCACTCTGCATTTCAGCCACTTTAATATTGTTTTTCATATACAACACTACTCTTCCACCTTTTTGGTCATCTCTATCTTTCTTTTAAAAATGTATAACCTAATATGACTGTGTTCTATGAAAGGGTGTCATTGAACCATGTCTCTGTGATAGCAACAAATATACCTCTAACGTCAGTGCTTGCAGTTCCCGAACTTTGCTGCTTAGACTGTTTTCTGGCTACATTTTATTGGATCTTTTATCTTTTGTATAGCTTTTTGCCTAGTCTCTCCTTGTACTTTGTTGCTAATAACTGAGTTGCTAAGATGGGGAGGGTATTAGTTTTTCTACTATTGTCACACCTTCTAAATGGGCCTTCCTGAGTCCATGGAAGATAAGACAGTGTCTTCTACCAGTAGCAGCCACCTTCCTTTTGGGTTAAGCCCTCTTGTGCTGGTGGCCAACAGGATTTAGCTGTCTAAAACCCAGAATCCCAGGAGGATTGTCATCCTGAATAAATGTGATTATATCCAAGAAGACATGAGGCAGGACTTTTCCTATTATTTTGTTCTGGAACAAGATCCCACATTTGACCTTCAAGTGGAGATTAGATAGTTGTTGGACTTCAGTGAAAAGCAGGGAGGGGCGTGTCAAGATGGCAACCTGAACACACTTGCCGATCGATCGGTATTGTTTGCTGGCGTTTCTTTCTAACGTTTTTCCTACGATGCCTCACACCAAAAGGTTTTCATGAAGTGAATTTCTTAGATATGACTATTACTTGGGAACAAGATAAATTCACCACTAGGGTGTATCGTAAGGACACTGACCGTAATACTGTACTACATTATCGTAGTCACCATCCTACAGGTTTGAAAAATAGTATTCCAGCTGGTCAGCTGCTCCGTGTTCGAAGATTGTGTAATTCAAGAACAGAATTCTGCCTTCAAGCAGATAAGATGATCACTAGATTTCAAAAGAGGGGTTAACTTAACAGAATATTGAAAAGAGCAGCAAAGAGAGCATTTAATTACCATATTGAATGGAAACAGCAAAAAAGTTTGGAAAGAAATGAGGCACCTTTGACATGCGTGTTGCCTTATACTCGATCCTCTAATGATATCATTCAAATTATACGCCGTCACTGGCCTTTATTGGGTATTCATGCAGCATTTAGAAATATGCCGCGTTTTGCGTTCTCTCGTGGTAGAAACTTGGGAGAACATTTTACATTGGGTAAAAAAGCTGTGGATCAGGACTTGGAACGTGGCCATCGCAGATGTAAACATTGCGTGTATTGTCAATTTAGTATGGAAGTTAATGAAATTAATATTCCTTATTCAGCTAAATCTTACCGTTTGCAGGGGAGAACTGATTGCAACACCATGAACTGTGTTTATGGGGTGGTATGTCCATGTGGTTTATGGTATATTGGTTTGACCACACGGAAGGTTAAGGTTAGAATGGCTCAACACTTGAGTAACCTTTGTACCGCCCGTCTGGAAGCCCCCCTGGTGTCCCATTGGCTAGAGCTGCAGCATGAAGTGCAAGATTTGCATTTTGTAGTATTGGATCAGATTAAGTCTGACAGAGGTGGGAATGTTCCTTTAATGCTATTAAGAAAGGAACAGCGCTTAATATTCAATTGGAACACGGTGATGCCTGATGGCTTGAATAAGGAAGTAGATTGGCTGAATATTTAGAACGGTATTTAAACACTGAGGTCCCGATGTCAGCTATGCGCATGAGTGAGCGTCCTGTTGGACGTTTTCACCAGTGCATCGCTGGTAGTCGAATACTTGATCACCTTGGAGAGCTGGCAAGTATTTATTTAACAGTTATTGTTTAATACTATTGTCAGTGAATTTGGGTGAGTGGATGTATGGGATAGGATTTTAAGAGAACATAAACACATTGTTGTTTTGTTTAGAGCACGAGACCCCTGAAGACGCTGATGTATATCGAAACATGATCATGTCGGGTCCCATTGTGGTGGTTCGATGGCCTTGATAATAATGCCTTGAGAGGGGATTCATCTAGGTCAACTAACAGTTGATTTGATCTGAAATTTGAACATCGGAACGAACATTATAACGGGTGCTGCAGACAACATCTTGGCACCATTAAGGAACTGTGAACTGTATGTGGAACAGTTGAAAAGGTTTCTGATCTGGAATTCACATCAGAGATTATGAACAATATGATGATTGAAAATAGAACTGAGAATATAACTGATTGAGGACCAACAAAGTGGTATCGTAATGATGTATATGTTGATGATTACACAGATCAGTAAGGGAAGGAATTCAGAAACAAGTTCTGTTATATTGTACCGAGTTTATATAGTATTGTATGGAGAGTATGAATGTGAGTAAATGAGTGCGTAAGTGAATGATTATAGCATACAACAGTGTGTTAAGAAAGAATTTTATTGCATATTTGTATAAAAGAATTAAATAAAAATATATGAATTAAGTATTTAAAACGGTTGTTGAGTTTTAGGATGTTTAAATGAGTACAACCAATTATTTAGTATTAACCTTAAACTATATTGTGGACACCAAAAGGAAGGGGATGGTGAAGGGCCAAATGCAATTGGCCAGAACTTCGTCCCCAATTCAGCAGACGATAGATTGCTACGCAACCAGAGTCCCACTTACCGGACCAGCTGAACCCGAGCTGAGAGCCGATGGAGGAGTGACGGCTGTCTTGGGAATAGAAACCGCTTTCACCTCCGAATTTTATCCCCCTCCGTGCCCAGCGTTTTTTGGGCGGAGTGCGGAGGCCCAAGCTGAGTCTTGAGTCGATGTCGGCTGGACCTTGAACGGCAGCGCACCTACCCAGATCGCAGGGGAAGTGAACTTGGAAGATAAAGCAAATTGAGAATTTCAATAGATGTTTGAATTTAAGAATATTGAATTTTCCTATGGTAGTAGGAATGAGTTATACTGATTTCTTCAAAAAATACCTACAGGAAATTCTACATTATTCTGCTTCGGCTATTCCTCCATTAAATAAGACTTATTATTTACCGATAACTTCACAGTCTGGAGCACAGCCTATTGAATTAGAGCCTATTAGATCAAGGAATTTGCCTTTAAATCAAGATTTCATGCAAGAAATTCAGGATATTTCAGCATTATTGGAAGATTCAATGTCTGAGGTGGCTCAACAGCGAACTTTAATAGCTTCGTTTGTATTTGAGCAAGATATGAATTCAGTAATGAAGTTATACTTTAAGAATTCCTTAAAAACATTTTGTGGTAAAGGATCTGGATGTTTCCTGATGTTACAAACACAACACAAGATAGAAGGAAACAATTCTTAGCGCTTAGAGAAGAGACAAGGGTTTTGGGAGCAACATTTCTTCTGGCATATCCAAGCAACTGCCTAGTAAGATATCTGGGCAACAAATATGTTTTCTTTGAACCGGAACAACTTAAAACTTTTTTTGGATATGAAAAAGCTATCTAATAGACCGAATGAATAAGAGAGAGCACAACTGATTAAGTAGAGAATATAATGGGAATACTCAGGTCTGGCCATTTTGCAACAGTAATTTGTTTTTACTTCTTATGGATCTCCTCATCTGTTAATCATTCCCCAGCCCCCCCCCCCCCCCCCCCCCCCCACTAAATTTGTGGTCTAAGGAAGTGATAAATTGTAATTAACAAAGTTTTCTTAATGTGTTTCTTATGATTTAGATGTATACAATCTCTCACTGTATTTCTATTTGCAAGTTTATCTTGTAAAGTTTGTTAAATTTGTTTAAAAATAAAACAGGGTTTCTCACCACCAGAAAACTCTTTTTATAATGTAAAATTTCTTGTGACCTCTACTATATATGTACTGCCTAAATTTCACACTTCCTCAAAAGACCTCAAGACAGATGTATTATTTCAGGCATTGGCTCCCTTTTAGAACTGTTATCTATATTTACAGATGTTTTTTCTGAGATCCTTTGTTCTGCTCATTTCCTCTTAAATAAACAACTTCACACATGATTACCCCCTTGGATTCTATGAATATTCTGTCAGCAGATGTTGTAATATTCACTTTGGATACTGAGTTTATACCAATATTCCACAGCAAGGAGCTATCAGGATCATTAGGTCCATTTTAAATTAAAGAACCCATTATTTAAGGGTTTCCACTGAATTCATTTATGAATTGAGGAAGATAGTCATGAATGCTTTCAAATTTCAAGATAATTTCTCTGTTGCAGGTTTTCAAAAAAATATATTATATACCAGGGGTTAAAAAAATTACCTGGGGGTTCAGGGTGCTTGGCCATTTTCAGGCCTTTTCCAGGTCCAGGGAGGGTCACTGTGGTCACTGAGAACTCATTCTGGGTCTGGGGGCTTCGGGAGCTGGAGCCACGGTAGGCGCATCTAGCCACAATACAGTTTCAGCCGCAAATGAGGGCTCCTGGCTACCTCCTGGGCTGGAGGTAGCCAGGAAAATGGTCTGCTTCAGGACTGGCTGCTGGAGCTCCAGCACATGTGTGGTGCAGCTCTGGTGCTCTGGTAGACCACAAATGAAGCTGGTACTTCAATTTTTGGCCTGTCCAGTGGTTTTCCAAGGCAAATCATGGCTTTTTGCCGCTGCCACAGTAGATCCTTCTGGACCCCAAAGAATTCCAGATGTAACCTGGAGAAGACTTGAGAACCCAGGTAAGGGGTTCTATGGCCCAGGGAGTTAATTATTTTAATTTAAAAAATGGGGTATTTTGGGTCCGTGGTGCTGTGGGCTTCACAATTGGATTTCTTAAATTATTTTGTCCCTCTGGGGGGGGGGGGGTTAGAGGTCTCCCTGAGGTGAGTTAGGGTGGTATGAATTTTTTAAACATTAGTTAATTGTTTTTCTGGATGTTCTGCTTATAGGCAGGTTTTTTGGCTTTTTGAGCACACGATTCAGGCTCCTGTCATATGTGCCATTGGCTGAGGTTATCTTTTAAGTTTTGGGAGTGATGGGGAGGGTTTCAGGTGGATTTTACATATTTTTTTGTAAAGAAATTTAGTAACGTCTTGTAGAGTGTGTTATTTTAAATTTGAAAATAATGTACGGTTTATACACTGTAAAGACATGGATATAGTTTTTATTAAAATATGTAATTTTTTGTGGTATTTCACTTAAAAGTTTATTTTCCCATTTATTTCAATGGGAGTTTACACTTTCAAAATGGAGATTATGGTTGCAGAATGGAACTGTTTGCATACAAAAGTTTTAGAATGTGTTTAAGTGCATGATTCTGATGGACGCTCTGATGTCATCTGAGTCTCTGTCACCCTAGAAATGGATTGGATAACAGTTGTTCAGAAGAGCTGTGACCCTGAGAGAGTGAGGAAGCACAGGTGTGTGCTTCTGGGTGGGGACAAAGAATTTTCCTCAAAAAGTGTACCGTGTAATAGCAACTGTGTCACTAATATGTGAGTGACTAGCCTAGCAGGTTCAGATTAATTTTTTTTTTTTTTGGGGGGGGGTTGGGGGGGGGGGTGAGAACTGAGTTTTCCTTTAAATTGTGACAGTGCTGAAAGTATAGTGATTTGTTTTGCTCTGCTCAGGGTCATAGTTGGGCTTCTGAGTTGGCCACAACTACAAACACTCTTCTACACAGAGTCTAACTTCACCTGAAACTGAGTAAGTTACAATATACTAACAGATACATTCATTTGAGAGAGACATAATACTGTGGCAAGATAGTGAAAAAAGACCGAATGAGTTCTACCCTTGACTAAATGATGAGATACATTCCCTAGATATACACATGCCCCCCGGCCACCCAGATTCAAAATGGTGGCTATGATTCTTATCAGTAGTCTTGATCACTAGGGGTCATAGCTACTGTTTTGAACCTGTGCAGCAACAGGGCAGGGAAGGAAAGGGACAGCAGCCGCCCCATCCTGGATGACCAGGGATACCCCCACATAAGTTCTAGGACAGTCAGGGGCAGAGAGGAGAGTCTGGTTGTGGTCCTTGTCAGGGGAACTTGGATCGGGGTCTTTGCACCAGGAAGTTTTGAGGGAGGAGGCCTTGACTTTGAGTTGTGTGTGTGTGTGTTTTTTGTTCTTGTTCTTAGTGCCCTGGTACCTTTCCTGAAGCATTTGATGTGTGGCCTTGTACTGTCTGCACTGTACAGTAAATATTGGGTAGGTGCCCCAAACATTTACTGCTGAGGCTTTGCATTTACCACACATTAAGTTCTGCTACTAAGGTGCAAGAAGTACATAACCTTACCACAGTTTAGTAACCAGGCTCCTTAAATGAACAACAAAGTCCTGTTTATAATAAATTGCCAACTAGAGAGACACAAACACCCCCGCCATTAACAAAACCTCTGTCTTGTCTTAGCTTTGGGTTATATGTAGTAGCTTAGTCCATAATAGCAGCTAGGCTTGAAATTGACTCTTTTCGTAGATGCCTGGTCTTCTGATCTCAGAGTTGTAAAGAACTGAAAATCATTAATACATATATGTGACAATCTAGATCAAAGCTACTAATAACATTTACCGAAGTGAAGGAAGAGATTTAATAAGCATCATGAAAAAAATAAACTTTGCAGTATCCTGTTCAGAAGCATATGCAATCTGCTCTATTCATCCCAATAATCACCAACTCTTGCCAGCCTGACAAAAATGAAAAGAATAGGTGAACTCTGCCTCCTTTTGCTTTATTTGGGCCCTTTTCAGTATTTTAAAAACAAACCAGAAAGAGAATTAATATCCCAATTAATTAATATGCTACTGTTCACCTACTGAAAGCCCAAACCTTTGGTGTAAATTAATATGGTTGGTTTAAAATCAAAGAGCCACAATTAATTATTTTCTTTGGGTAAAAATTCCTTTCCGACTTTACCAAAGAGAGTGTAGTAAATCCCTTGTTTGAATATTTGCAATACGCATTGTAGTCACGATTGAATAGCAATACTAAGCTAACGAAGGGCACAGAGATTCTAAACATTTTTAAATTTATAACAGAGTCGAAAACATAGTTTTAAAATCCCACAATCTAAGGAAAATGAAACATATGACTATGGGGATAACATCTACTTGTTTATTGATTTTATATACCCAGTTGTAGACTCAAGTCTACCTAAATGACAAAGAACTTTATGGTTTGGTTTTTTTAAACTCTGTCTTATTCAGCTTTATATTGAAGCTCAGTGTCCTGGGATTTCTCTGCAAGATTTTAATTCCTCCTAATCCTTCATTGTTATTCATACCACCAAACATTTAAAGATAATCAGTTCATTACCAGGACTGTCTAGGATGACCTTGCTGTCACCTTTAATGTTTTATTTTGCAAGGCCACCATTCAAAACGTGGGTACTTAAGCTTGCAAGTCTCAAAGTAAAAAAAATGAGAAGACCTGTATGTGCCTTCAAGTTCAGAGGTTGACAACGGATGTCAGCGAGACAGCAAAACTGCCAGTCTCCCATTCACTGTGGGCAGAATGATGATCAAGACATACATGAGGAGTAAACTCAATGTAATTAATTTGCTGATAGCAAAGGTGGAGTGAAACTACAGTAATAGTGGAATTCACAATTTGTTTTCATTTACAAGTCAACCTAGATCAGTGGTTTCCAAGCCTGTCCTGGGGGACCCCTGCCCCCCCTAGCCAATCAGGTTTTCAGGATGTCCATAATGAATATGCATGAAATAAATTTGCATGCAGTGGAGGCAGTGCATGCAAATCTCTCTCATGAATATTCATTGTGGATATCCTGAAAACCCGACTGGCTGGGGGGATCCCCCAGGAGAGGTTTGGGAACCACTGTTATATATCATGGTAAAACCTTAAGACTATGGTGCAAATGCATATGCAAATATTAATTGGTGTCGACTGATGTCAATAATTGGATGTTAGCATACAATTATTGATGGTTAACAGCTCATTAACCAATTAAGTTGCCCACACAACTCGGAAGCACATCCAAATCTGGGCACCATATATATAATCTGGGGATTAGTGTGTGCAAAATGCTACTTATCGTAAAATACTTTAATGTGCTTAGCAGTAAGTCTTTTCACAAGCACTAAGCACATGTTAGGAATTACTGCCCATACGCCATAAGCAACTATGGGTCTTCGGAGGGTAAGTGGGTGATTATTTTATAAACCTAGGCAACATGTTATAAAATTAGCCTGCACAAAACCTTTAGGGGGTCTTTTACAAAGTGGCGGTAAGCCCAAAGCGGGTTTACAACTCACCAATCCGAAACTACCGCCAGACTACCACAGCAGCCCGGTGGTATTTCCTACCAATGCATGCCACTTCCATCACCACAAATATATTTTAATTTTTGTAGCGCCGGTGTTTACCCAGCGGTAATCAGGCAGTGCCACGTGCTGTCCGGTTACTGCCAGGGTAGCATGGGAGCCCTTACCGCCACCTCAATGGGTGGCGGTAAGTGCTCCCCCTGAACTGCCACATGGCAAGTGGTTCAGTTGCTGCATGGCCATTTCTTTAAAAAAAAAGATAGCCTTTTACCGATGCAGTAAAAAGGGGCCTCAGCGCACATCAAAAACATGTGCTGATGCCAGCACAGGCCCCATTTTACTGTAGCTTGGTAAAAGGACCCCTTAATGTATCCTGGAATTTAACTGTTTAATTTACCACAGTCAGAACATGATCAGTTAAGAAAGCCAAGTGGGTGTCTATTTCTACTGTATTTTATAAACATATACAGGTGCCTATTTGCCTTTATAAAATTTCAAAGACAAAATACTAGGGAAAAAGAACATTTTTAGACTGGAAATTTGGACATCAGGTAATGACCCAAAGGAATTGCTTATAATAGCAAACAAATTTGTTAGGGGAAAATCCTAGAAGGTAAAGGGGAATTAATGAAGGAAGATTATGAGACTTTTTTTGTTTTTCTTGATTCTGAGATTTCTTGGTGGTACACACTACCCTAATAATGAATGGACAAGGGAGTCTGCAGGTACAAGATGGATTATATAATGAGGATATGAATAAGAATCTAGAGTATGAGGAAACAAAGTTGATCTAGATATAGAAGTCACTAGTGAGGTAATTACATTTGCTGATGACACAAAGTTATTCAAAGTTGTTAAATCACAAGAGGACTGTGAAAAATTGCAAGAGGACCTTACAAGACTGGCAGACTGGGCATCCAAATGGCAGATGACTTTTAACGTGAGCAAAATTATAGCTATGTGATGCAAGGTTCCACATTAGGAGGCACCAACCAGGAAAAGGATCTAGGTGTCATTGTTGATAATACATTGAAACCCTCTGAGCGGTGTGTAGGTGTGGCTAAGAAAGCAAATAGAATGTTAGGAATTATTAGGAAAGGAATAGAAAACAAAAATGAGAATGTTACAATGCCTTTGTATATCTCCATGGTGTGACTGTACCTCAAATACTATGTGCAATTGTGGTCACTGCATCTCAAAAAAGATATAGCAGAATTAGAAAAGGTAGAGAGAGAAGGGCGATGAAAATGATAAAGGCGATGGGATGAATTCCCTACAAGGATAGGCTAAAGCAACTAGGGCTCTTCAGCTTGGAGAAGAGACGGCTGAGGGGAGATATGATAGAGATCTTTAAAATGCTGAGTGGAATGGGTAGAGGTAAATTGGTGGGAAATAAGGTGGTAGAACTAGAGGACATGAATTGAGGTTGAAGGGGGACAGATTCAGGAGTAATGTCAGGAAGTTTTTTTTTTTAACAGAGAGGGTGGTGGATACATGGAATGCCCTCCCGCAGGAGGTGGTGATGAAAATGGTAATGGAAGTCAAACATGCAAGGAATAAACACAAAGGAATCCTGTTTAGAAGGAATGGATCCATGGAATCTTAGCGGAGATTCGGTGGCAACACCGGTAATTGGGAAGCAAAACCAATGCTGGGCAGACTTCTATGGTCTGTGCCATGATCGTGACTGAATAGATATGAATGAGCTGGAGTGTAAATTTTAAGGGGCTTTGACATTAGCTTCAGAACTTTTAGTGCAAGAACAATGCTGGGCAGACTTCTATGGTCTGTGCTCTGAAAATGGCAATGACAAATCAAACTCGGGTATACATATGAACTATCGCATATCATGTAACATGAGTTTTTCTTGTTGGGCAGACTGGATGGACCATACAGGTCTTTGCCGTCATTTACTATATTACTATGCTTGTTTAACTCTTTACAAAAATACTAGGACTAGGGGACACGCAATGAAGCTAGTAAGTAGGAAATTTAAAATGAACTAGAGAAAATATTTCTTCACTCAACGTGTAATTAAACTCTGGAATTAATTGCCAGAGAAAGTGGTAAAAGCAGTTAGCTTATCAGGATTTTAAAATGGTTTGGAAAGTTTCCTAAAAGAAAAGTCCATAAGCCATTATTAAGATGGATTTGGGGAAAATCCACTGCTTATTTCTAGAATAAACAAAACTAAGATATTTATTTATTTATTTATTTATTTATTTATTTATTTATTTATTGCATTTGTATCCCACATTTTCCCACCTCTTTGCAGGCTCAATGTGGCTTACAATACATCATGAATGGTGAAGATGTATAAGAATTAAACATTTAGTATTACATAGGATTTTGGGTAACATGATAATGATACAGCATGATATTAGTATAACAAGCAAATATTCAAGGCAGTGCTGGATATATGTGAAAGAGTTCACATTTGTTGGTCTTTGTGGTATGCCTAGTTAAAGAGATGGGTCTTCAATAGTTTGCGGAAGTCAGTTAGTTCATAGATCGATTTTAAGTTGCGCAGCAGCGCATTCCAGAATTGTGTGCTCAAGTAGGAAAAGGTTGACGCGTGCATTAGTTTGTATTTTAAACTTTTGCAGTTGGGGAAATGAAGATTGAGGAATGTGCGAGATGATTTTTTAGCATTCCTGAATGGTAATTCTATCAGGTCTAGCATGTAGGCTGTGGCATTTCCGTGAATGATTTTGTGGACTAGGGTACAGATTTTGAATGTGATGCGTTCTTTGAGAGGGAGCCAGTGCAACTTTTCTCGTAGTGGTTTAGCACTCTCATATTTTGTTTTGCCGAATATGAGTCTAGCTGCCATGTTCTGGGCTGCCTGAAGTTTCTTATTTGTTCTTTGCAGCCAGCATAAAGTGTGTTGCAGTAGTCTAAGTGGCTGAGTACCATTGATTGTACCAGGCCTCAAAAGATGGTCCTTGGGAAGAAACGTCTTACTCTTTTTAATTTCCACAGGCATAGACAACTATCATGCATTATGTTATTAGGGGAAAGTCTCATATAGTCACTGGGGCCTGCTGTATTGTTTCACTCACCAATAAGGTGAACCCCTATATGTGATGATTTTAATTTCTAGAATAAACAGCATAAAATCTGTTTTACTGTTCTGGGATCTTGTCAGGAGCTTGTGACCTGGATTGGCCACTGTTGGAAACAGGATACTGGGCTTAATGGACCTTCAATCTGTTCCAATATGGCAACACTTATGTTCTTATGATTTTTATGAGTTACCTATGGAGAGTTTTAGGAGACAGTTGAAAAGTGCATGGTCAATGTACTGTGTTGGTCAAGTTTAATAATGTTGCTTCTGAAGGAAGTGTACCAATATTTGTGTGGGACAGTGACAAGTTCAGTAAAAGAGTTTGTCAGAAATCCAGATCTAACTTGGTATCGTGTATAGAACTGAGTAGCTTGAAAAAGAGACAGGGAAAGAGAGAGAGAGAGAGAGAGAAGCACATGGTACCAGCCCTTTTAGAGTCCAGAATTAAATTATTACAAAGAAAGTGAGTCCCAGGACTTGAAAAAGAGCTGCTATAATAGGCTGTATGGTGACAGATCATGTTCTAAAGTATATTAAAAATGGACATCCACATGCTGGTTATGTCCAGCATGAACATCCAATTTACAAACTGAAATGTCCAAAGAATAAACGGGGCAGAACTAAAGACATGGGACATTATTGTGGCAGCGTAGGAACATACATGTTATAAAACAGCTACATATACTTCCATGTGGAGTGGTGGAGTAGTCTAATGGTTAAAGCACTAAACTGAATATTAGAGGGCACTGGTTCAAATCCCACTTCAACAGTTAGTGGGGTTTTCTTTTAATTGTGAGGCACCTCTGAAATGCCTACTATACATGAATCTACACCATTTCAATAGTCTTTAGGCTTTTAAGCTTCTTATATACCACCTGCAAACCCAAAAGCTATTTGGTATACATTCTGCTACTGTAGGTATTGTTTTGTCCCTGGAGGACTCACAATTACAAAAAAAAAACACACACACACACACACACACACACACACACACCAGAGTTGAAGCAGGATTTGAACAATGGTCCCCTCATTTTCAGCCCCCTGCACTAATCATTAGGTTACTCGTCAAGATTTTAGCACCATGAACATCCATAGATCCTGAAGCTCACAGAGCTTGGCAGCTCTTGCCAATTTCAGATTCAGGGGCAGGAGGGAGATGGCAACCACTGGGATTTAAGGATGTGACTTGTCTTAACCTCTCCAGTGGACAGCTGTGAATCAGATCACCTTTCTGTAACCTGGATGTGCTGAGTACCAGGTCTAAATAACAATGCCCATTCTTTTAGACATAGACGTCTTTTACCTTAAGATACTGGAGTTAGATGTCCATATTTTGGCCACTCCCTAGTCCTGCCCTAACCAGTGGCACAGTTGCGTGGGGCCACGGGGACCTGGCCCCCCCCTCAATTTCCTCTGGGCCCTTGGTTTTACTGGTGGGGTCCTCCCCAACCCCCGCCCCCTGAAGCCTTCTCCAGCGCTGGTCTCCAGCGCTGACGTGTTGCCTGCCCTGCTCTGTCTTCCCCTCAGGTCCAGCATGCTCCTTTTAGTGAAACTGAGCATGCTCAATTTCACTAAAAGGAGCATGCAGGATGTGAGGGGAAGACAGAGCAGGGCAGGCAATGCAGCGGTGCTGGAGACCATTGGGGATCCCTGCCAGCTACTACTACTACTTATCACTTCTATAGCGCTACAAGGCATACGCAGCGCTGTACACCATACATGAAAAGACAGTCCCTGCTCAAACAGCTCACAATCTAAATAGGGCAGACAAACAGACAGAACAACTAAGAGGTAAGGGAATTAAAGAGGTGGGGATAAAAGAGTACAGGGCAAATGAGTAGTGCGGCAGTGGGTGGGGAGCAGCAGGGCGGCGAGGTGGCAGACCAAAATGTGCCCCCCCCCCCATCTCAGGCTCTAGCCTCCTCCCACCGCGAGAACTAGCTACGCCCCTAGCCCAAGCCATTCCCAGCCCACAGCCCCTAGCTATAGTTTTAGATGTCCATTTCCTGGCTTTATAAATTGGAATTTGGACATCCATGCAATACGGATGTCTAAATGCTGGTTTTCAGACATCCAAAATGTAAATAGAGATTCTAAAGTAAGGGCCATATTCTCTTTAAGTTATATTTTAATTAACAATATTCCCGGGCCTTGCATTAATGTACTTTAGTTCCGTTTAAGTTCCCAGATAACATATTTTATAATTTGCATGTACAGTAACCCCCCCCCCCCCCCCCCCTTAAAACCTTAGATTACTTCATCTTCTTCTTGTATAAAAATAAACACATGCTTGGAAGGTAAACTGTTACGTATAGCAAAACAATTACATTTCCAGAAAAAATTAGTTTTAAAATTTATAAAGCCAGAAAGAACCCATTGAGATATAGTATTTCATCTGCATGGTTGCCTCACCAGTAGTAACTATAAGTCTCGCTATGCTCATCACTACTTTGCGAATCCCACATGTGTCAACATTTGCATAAAATAAGCAGTTATGAGTAATTATGAATTGCAATGGAAAGATTCTTCAAAGACTCCTTACAACTGATGACAGATGTAATGTTCCCAAGTTTCCAATCTAATTCATTCAGAGATTGGGCAGCAGCATACGGAAAGCACATTGTCTATTTTACAAATCAGTTAATTTGAGTGCATGCATAAAAATAGGAACTCATCAAGTGAATAAACTAAATGAATAAACTAGGATGTTAGCTTTCAGCATGTATTGCAAATAATGAACCTGATTCACTGGCAAGCTGTGCATTCAGCTCTCCTATCCAAATGAGAAAGTGCACAATGTACTCAAAGTACATCAGTTTTTCAGACTTATACTAACCCTTCATCTACCTCATTACACCATATTACATACTTCATTGCAGACACTGATGAAGACATCAACCAGTCTGTTGACTTTGTCCCCTTCCATGTGAGACTGTCATATTTCTGCTCAAGGATCTCATGCATAAATTACTGCTATCATAACTAAATGTCAGAGCGTAAATTCAGATATTTTTGTCATTTTGTTTTGCAAATGTTGATATCTTTCGTTCTCCATAATCAATTCAGTACAATTACTGTTGCAGTCTGAGACCCTCTTCTACAGACAACAGTGATCCAGCTCACTTCATATTGATGTTAGTAGCACTTACCTAGTTTTATGTCTCAGTTCTTAAAAATATTAAGGACCTAATTAAGCTTCATAAATCTTTAATACAAATTAAGAGATCGATGTCCTAAAGTGTTTTTCCCATAGTCCAAAACAAAAGAAAATCATCAATATGTAAGTGCCCACGTATCATTCACAAACTGAAATATTTTATAAGATCATCAGGCTTATTTTCGAAAGAGAAGGATGCCCATCTTTCGACACAAATCGGAACATAGGCCGCCCAAATCGGCATAATCAAAAGCCGATTTTGAGCATCCTCAACTGCTTTCCGTCGCAGGGATGACCAAAGTTCATGGGGGTGTGTCGGAAGTGTAGCGAAGGCGGGACTTGGGAGTACCTAACACATGGGTGTCCTTGACCCATTATGGAAAAAAGAAGGGCGTCCCTGACGAACACTTGGACGACTTTATCTGGTCCTGTTTTTCTTACGACCAAGCCACAAAAAGGTGCCCGAACTGACCAGATAACTACCGGAGAGAATCGGGGATGACCTCCTCTTACTCCACCAGTGGTCACTAACCCCCTCCCACCATCAAAAAATATCTTTAAAAATATTTTGTGCCAGCCACTATGCTAGCCTCAAATGTCATACTCAGGTCCATCGCAGCAGTATGCAGGTCCCTGGAGCAGTTTTAGTGGGTGTAGTGCACTTCAGGCAGGTAGACCCAGGCCCATTCCCCCCCCCCTACCTGTTACACTTGTAGTGGTAAATATGAGCTCTTCAAAACCTACTACAAACCCATTGTACCCACATCTAGGTGCCCCCTTCACTCCTTAGGGCTATGGTAGTGGTGTACAGTTGTGGGTACTGGGTTTGGGGGGGGGTGGTGGGGGGCTCAGCACACAAGGTAAGGGAGCTATGTACCTGGGAGCTTTTTATGAAGTCCACTGCAGTGCCCCCTAGGGTGCCCGGTTGGTGTCCTGGCATGTCAGGGGGACCAGTGCACTACGAATGCTGGCTCCTCCCATGATCAAAGGGCTTGCATTTGGTCTTCTGAGATGGGCGTCCTTAGTTTCCATTATTGCCGAAAATCAGAAATGACCAAGTCTAGGGACGACCATCTCTAGGGATGACCTAAATGTCAAGATTTGGGCGTCCCCGACCATATTATCGAAATGAAAGATTTATTTATTTATTTGTTACATTTGTATCCCACATTTTCCCACCTATTTGCAGGCTCAATGTGGCTTATATAGTACCTTAGTGGCTATCGCCAGTATCCGTAGAACAAATTCAAGGTGATATGGTAGTAGAGTAAAAGTTCATGTGTGACACACACATTGGGGAATTATCAGGAGGAGGTTAAGTTATGTGCAGTATGAGCTTTGGTTTCGTTAAGTTGCAGGGTTCAGGCGTTTAAGATGGATTGTTAGGGTATGCCTTTTTGAATAGGTTGTTTTTCAGTAATTTCCGGAAGCTTAGGTGGTCATATGTTGTTTTCACAGCGGACGTTAATGCGTTCCATAATTGTGTGCTTATATAGGAGAAGCTGGATGCATAGGTTGATTTGTATCTGAGACCTTTGCAGCTTGGATGGTGGAGATTTAGGTATGTTTGTGCGGACCTTGTTGTGTTTCTGGTTGGTAGGTCTATAAGGTCTATCATGTAACTCTGGGCTTCGTCGTACTCTCAAATATATGTCATCCATCCCATTGCTTTGCCCACCTTTAGTTTAGCTAGCTCCTCAGAAACACAGGGTCTAGCACAATTCCTATTCTGTTTGTATTTGTCTGTAGAATGGAGGTGTGCAAGATCTCTTACCAAGGTTTTAAAAACATGTTAATAGCTGGCTTTTCTGCCAGACTTTTCACAACCATATGCCCTCTTGACAGCACTAACTTTGCTTACTTTCTCTTCCTCCTCTTCCTTTTGTACCTCTTTTCCTTTACTGGATACTCACCTTCTTTTTCCCACTAGAAAGAACTTCTGGGCATTACTAGTTGTATTGAAAACAGCTTTGCTACATCCCTGAATGTGACTGGCAGTATCAAGCCTCTGTAAATAAATAAATAAATAAAATGAATAAACTTACGGATGTTCTGGTGCATCCACTATCTGACCTTTTCAATGCTTAATGACGTGACCCCTAGTATTTTTATTTCTATCATCTCTCCTCTTATCTGTCTCTTCTTCACATTGAAGAGCCTTAAAATGTGTAGCTTTTTCTCATGTGAGAGTCATTCTGTCCCCTTAGGCTAATTATCAACTGAAACCAATACATTTCCATTATTTCTGTAATTACACCAAATGCAATTATTACCAATTATACTTTTTTTTTTTTTTTGCTTTTTTAATCATAATAAATTTCTATGCACGAGAATGAAATGGTATACTCATTTATTCTATAAGATCTTATGGATGGTAATTCCCACAGGAAATGTTGTGGAAGATTAATTTCCACAATACTTTGTGCAATGTTATAGTGAACTGTAATTTTCTCTACAGTTTTAGATATCACCTGAAAATCAAATTTTGACCTAAGGCAGATGGCTTTGACTGTCAGAGAGGTGAGCACATTTTTCCTGTTAGGCCCCAGGCATAAAGAAGAATCAGAACTTCTGTAGTAGTCCATGCCAATTCACAATAGCTACATTGTCCACAATGAGATGTTATTCCTGGTTTTGGATTGGATTTGTCAGTTGATGTATCTATTGTAGCTGTACCTTGAGGTCCTGTATTCACCCCCGAACTGACATCTCCAGAGGATTCACTTGATGATAAATTAAAGCCTATTGATTTAGATTTCTTATATCTTCTAGATTTGTCCATCCAGGGGTAAACATACTCCCTGGTGTAATCCATTTCATTTCTTTGATATTGTTTTAATTTTTTAGCACTTTGTTCTTGTTTAAAAGATTCCATCTTGATATTCTTGATGACATCGCTCAAATGTAGCTGCATCACTATCCTTTTTCACTTGTTCAATCTTAGAATCAATGGAGACATTAGAAGACTTTTAAAAATGGATTAATGTGTATAATACTGACATCAAACATACATCAATGATGGACCCACATTCCGTCTCTTTTTGGATATTAAAATTATCTATCATGGGGGTCAGTTCAATACAACCATATATCGGAAAGAGACTGATTGCAATTCAATATTACATTATCAAAGTTTTTACCCCAGACATTTAAGAAATATTCTTGTGGCACAATGTATCTGCCTTTGTAGACTTTGTACTACAACAGTGGAATTTAAAAATCAGGCAACAGAGATGTACCACAGATTTTTAGAGCATTGATACCCACAGAATGTGGTAAAGAAAACTTATAAGAGAGCATTATATGCTGAACGGAGATGGTTATTGTTACCAAAAGATGGCCGACTGAGAAGACGTGTGGCAGGGAGCTCTGCTGGCAACCACCGAGGATCGGCCGTTCCAACGCTCCCACAGCCCCGCTGTCGAGCCCAACACCTTCCAAGGAAGGCCAGACACGGAATCCTCTGGGTGGAAGGCCCAGACAGATCACAACAACGCGCATCGACCCAGGCAAGCCGCCCAAGCGAGCCCGGAGGCCGCCAAGCCACGCTACAAGCGCGGCCCTTGCGGAAGAGACCCGGATACAAGCCGACGAGACACTGGAGGCTAGGCGCACCCGATGACCCGGGACGCCGCGCCAACACTAACCAGGTCGGGAGAACAAAAGTTTGCTCGAGACCAGTGATCCGCAGGTGAGGCGACCACAAGGCGAGCCGGGCGACCGCGTGGCCGGTGGCCTACCAGAGGAACAGCGAGGTGGCCGAGGCGAGACCTGGCAAGGCCTGGAGCCAGATCCCGGATCCTGCTGAGAGAACCACCTGGAGGAGAGGGAACTCGCCGTATCAACCCATACCAAACACCCACCAGAATCGCGGAGATCACGGAAGGCATAGTTTACTCAATATCTCTGTAATGGCTTATGCATTTTGTATTTACGAGGGGAAAAGTAGTTAAATATCATTGGCATAAATGTAGAATGTGATATCAAGGCCCTGTGCAAAAAGGGCAAGTGGAGCCAGGAATATGTTATACAAAATAGGTCCAAGGACTGAGCCCAGGGGAACACCACATAAAAGAGTATGAATAACTGAGTAGGAATGAGTGCATGGAATGGTTGATGTCGGGGCTGGGGGGGGGGGGGGGGGGCTGGTTGCTGAATTTGGGATTGGGCTGATATTACCTAATCAGAAGTTGGGTTTATTGGGGGGGGTACCTGATTGAGGGAGAGGGATTGGGGCAAAGCCACCCCACCAACACTAACAATGCTCTGCACCATCAAACTGTCAGTTATGCAGCTGCACATACAACCCCCTCTTGAGGTGGCAATTAATTTTGTTTGTGCTATTGGTACTGATCCATACGTTAGCTGTCACAACCAGCCACACCTCTGCCAACTCATGCCACGCCCAAATTCTGCCCACACCTGCATTAGACAGCTAACATGGGATTTTACTGCAGCCTCTACCTTTTTAATGCAGGAGATAGGAATGCGGGTGCTACTGTTCTATCACACAGTAAACCCCACATGAGCTGCTTAATGCCATTTAGTAAAAGGGCCCCTAATTTTTTTTAAATATTGTTCCTGAAAATATTGTATAGATATTGGGTTTTTTCCCCTATTTGGATTTGGAGGGTCTGATAATCACAGCTTCTTCAGAATCTCTGTAATGTTTGCTCACAGAACATTGCATGGGTTTGTCATTGCCTTCCACAATCCACAATAATGATCTTTCCTACTTCTACTACTTATCACTTCTATAGCGCTACAAGGCATACGCAGCGCTGTACATCATACACATAAAGACAGTCCCTACTCAAAAAGCTTCCAATCTAAATAAGATAGGTAACAGACAGAACAATTAAGAGGCAAGGGGAATAAAAGAGGAGGAGAGAAAGGTACAGGCAAGTGAGCAGTGGCTAGGACTCAAAAGCAGCGTCAAAGAGGTGGGCTTTTAGCTTGGACTTACAAATGGCCCAAAACGGGGGTTAAACGTACATGCTCGGAAAGTCTATTCCAGGCATGTGGTGCAGTGAGATAGAAGTTGGTCCCCATCCAGCTACTAGATAACATAATCCTTCTTAGAGATTCTTTTACTAAGGTGCGTCAAAAAATGGCCTGCACTGGCGTAGATGTATGTATTGGATGCAGGCAGGTCCATCTTTCAGCACACCTGCAAAAAAAGACTTCTTTTTAAGGCCGAAAATGGATGTGCAGCAAAATGAAAATTGATGCGCATCCATTATGGGCCTGAGACCTTACCGCTACCCACTGACTTAGCAGTATGGTTTCATGCGCTAACTGGGCAGTAATTGTCAATGCGCATACAATGCTGATTACTACCCAGTTAGCGCCGCACGCTGGAAAATTTTCCAGCGACTGTAGCGGATGCGCGTAAACATGAAATTACCACCCGAGCCATGCGGTAGCCGGGCAGTAGTTCAAAACTGATGTGTGTAGGATGCGCATATGTGCCTACATGGATTAGTAAAATGGCTCCTTAGTTTTTTTAGATCTAACAAGGTCAGGATATCTGGGATAGCTATTAACATATAGTAAATATTTAAATAAAATTAGGGGGATTATTAATGCATTTCAGAGTTTCTTGTATTAGAATTGGAAGCTAGCATGTAAATCTTGAAGAAAAAGAATAATTAAAAAAAATCTAATAGCAGCAATCTTGTGAAAAGCTTGTGGATACAACGAAGACAGTTGGAGGTATAAATAAATATTGATATTCCATTGCAGCACCATTTCCTGATGTACTGAAGGTTTTTTTTCTTAAAGTAAGTGCAATGATCCATGACTTTCAACTGTGGGTAGTCTTGGCAGAATCTGGATCGCATGTGCTACACTATAGTTAAATATGAATCTTTAATTATTTTTTACTTTTCTTATATCTCTGTTGCAATTTCCTTTGAGATTTGAAAGCTTTGGAAGAAGTCCATGAGATTACAAATAGCATGAGTAAGTAAGTGGAATATCTGTCAAGAACAGATAATGATGTTGAAATGATTCTTTTCAAATCAAATAAACTGTTACTATTGAGACAGATAAACTAGAAGGGAATATTCAAGATTTAGAAAGATGTTTAAAAAATGAAGCAGATTGCCTGTGATGTGAGTTCACCCTAAACAGATATATCAAAATCAAGAGAATACCTGAAGGTTTTCATAACAAGGAATAATTTACTAAAAGCAAGAAAACTACGAAGTTTATTTTTTTTAACTGGATTGTGCCCAGTATGTGTGCCATGGGCTTTCTTTTTATTAGACAAGGAAAAACAGGAAGAATATTCAGCAGAATCACAACTAAAAAGAAGAGCAATGATAGCAAATTCAGAGATGAGGATGTCACAGGAGTCACAATGGACTAAATAAGAGTTTATTGATGTAACCCAACACAACTGTGTTTCAGCGTATGCCTGCGATGGGAATCCAAACCTAAAAACATTTATACGTACTGATAAACATTCATAAAAATTTTATACAGATAGATACATTAATTATTAATATTATGATTTGAATATGATTTGAATCTATGATTTAAAAACTTACAGGGCTATTCTATAAATTGGTGCCTCAATCTAGGTGCCCCAATGCCTTGTGTTTAGTGCCCAAGTTTAAGAGCATTCTTTTACACAATGTCAATGGTAGATATAAATTGGCACGACTAGGTGTGCCAAAAGGTATGTGTAATTTATAGTAGTCTTTAAACTATGCACTGGATTCTATATATGGCATCTACAGTTGTGCGTGCAAATTAGCATGCATAGCCAATTTGCACATGCAACTTAATTGATTAATGAGCCAATCAGCGCTAAGAATAGGCTGTTATCAACCAATTATTAGGTGTTAATTGGCCATAATTGGGATTTACAAGCAGATCATATTCTATAATGATCCACATATAAATCCTAGGATGCATATATTGGGGGTGGGGCTCGATAAGGGGCATTTTGGGGGCATTTCTATAATTTATGTGCATTCTTATAGAATATGCCTGATCCACACCTAATTTAGGTGCTGGCATTTACACCTGCAACTTAAGATAGGCATGGATTAGGCGCAAATATTTAAAGAGAGGTAGTTGCTTTTTGAAAATTAGTCAATATAAAGTACATTTGATAAAATTGTCTTTGCATTTGCTTGCACTATTCATGCATGGGGACAAGGGAGGGCAAAAGAAAACACATAACTGTACTCTTATATTCCCCTGACTTTAACACAGCCTGGAAATGCTCCCTTTAAACCCAGCTAAAAGTATAAGTGGTACAGATTCTTTGAATCACTCTGAGAACAATTTTAGATAGACTATGGTGCTCATTTTCAAAGCACTTAGACTTACAAAGTTCCAGAGGTGACTATAGGAACTTTGTAAGTATAAGTGCTTTGAAAATACACCTCCAATTATCCAAATAAAGCATTTGAAAATTGCTCTCCCAGAGGATAAGTCTTAGTATCTAGGGGTGTGCATGTTCATTTCATTCAGTTTTATTTTAATACATGCTATCTCATTTACTGCACATCAGATAATATGAACTATCATGAAATAGTATGCTGTTTTGTGTTAGCACACAATAACATGAAATGAAAATAAAAACATTTCCTCTGCATAATTCAGCCATATACTTGTGGGTCTTTAAGGTAATTTTAAAAGGGACACTCCATGTACAGTTCTCCATTAGAAATCTAGGGGTGAATATTCACCCATTGGTGAGCGTTTTGCTCACTGCCAACATTATTCCCCGAAATTCAGAGATGGGACCTGTGCAGGCTTTGGCTTTGAATATCCAGTTATTTTTAAGCAGCTAGCCCTGACCAAGCAATTTAAGCAGACAGTGGCTGGCTACATTGCTTTGAATATTGGGCCCCAGCACCAACTTTCAGCATTAGGCTCATAAATTAGGTTCATAAATCTAGGTAAATGGATGGTACGCTTAAATTTCTAAAGTATAACTTTTAAGCCCCTAAATTAAGCTTTTACATTTGCATGAAAATGGAGCATACATTTAAGAAATCAGCAGTTTCTGAATATCAGACCCTGGATCTTTTTATATTTCTGCAAGCAAAAATGATATGATTATGCTTGAACTCTTCAAGCAACCATCTGATAAAACATTAAGGCCAATATTCAAAGGGTTTAGGGGAGAATTCATCAAAGCTTTAGTGTGTGCTCATTGCTGAGAAGCCCATAGGTATAAAATGGCATCTTAACATTTAGAATGCACTAATACTTTGATAAATTCCCCCATTAGGGGAAAATACATGCTGGACACCTTGGGAGGCTAGGAAAGATGAGTTGCTAGTAAAGATTTTTTGGGGGGGAGGCAGATGCTGGACATAGGGTGAAAATAGAGAAGGGAAGAAGCTGGACATGAGGTAGGAAAGGGAGTGGGTGATTCTGAACTATGAGTGTAGGGAAGGGAAGGGGAGATGCTAGACTATGGGGGAGGGGAGGGATTAAGGTCTTGATCTGCTCCTAGCAGGGTATATGACTGAAAGTTTGTTATGGGCACAGAACATACTTGGGTTAGCCCTGATAATACATTTAAAACAAATCAGAGAAAGTATTTTTTTCACTTAATGCATATCTAAGCTCTGGAACTCGTTGCAGGAAGATGTGGCAAAAGCAGTTAGCATAGCTGGGTTTCATAGAATTTTGGACAAATTCATATAAGAAAAGTTCATAAACCATTATTAAAGTAGACTTGGGGAAAACTACTGCATATCCCTGGAAGTAAGCAGCATGGAAACTTGCTACCCATTGGGATCCTGTCAGGTAATGATACAAACAGGATACCTGGCTTAATGGGCTTTTGTCTGACCACGTTTGACAATTCTTATGTTATCGTGTTCTTAACTCTCACACAGACATATATAACTATCACTGGAAATTAGTTTATTTGTGTTCTGGAAAATGTTTGTGTTTTGGACATGACACATTTTTGGTTTCATTTTTGAAACAGAAAAACGTCCAAAAAGCGGCACAAAGCGACAGATGGACTTTTTTTGTCCGAAACAACAAAATTGCTATTTTTGAAACCCATTTTAAAGACTTTTTTCTGTGCTGTTCATCTGCAGTATGTCCAAATCACAAGGGGGCATGTCAGGGGTATGTTGGGGTGGGATTTGGGCATTCCCAAAACTTGGATGTTTTTCTGCCATAATGGAACAAAGCAAAAACGTCCAGGGCTAAAAGTTAGACATTTTGGTCTACATCTTTTTCAATCATGACTAAGTTATAAAAAGGTGTCCTAATTGATCATATGACCACCGGAGAGATTAAGGTATGCCCCCCCCCCCCTTACTATTCTGGTGGTCAATGACTGCCTCCTACCCACCCCCATCCCCCAAAGATGTAAATAAAACAGTACATACCAGCCTCTGTGACAGCTTCAGATGTTATGTCCAGTCCTATTAGTGCAGCAAGCAGGTCCCTGGAGTAGCCTAGTGATCGGTGAAGTGCACTATAGAGAAAGGGACCCATTCCCATATCCCACTCTGTTATTTTATTTATTTATTTGTTACATTTCTATCCCACATTTCCCCACCTATTTGCAGGCTCAATGTGGCTTACATAGTACCGTAAAGGCGTTTGCCAAGTTTGGTAGAGGAACAAATACATGGTGATGTTGTGGTCGATTAAGGTTCAGTCACAATGGGGATCAAAGAGTATGGTATAGTGGAAAGTATGAGCCCTCAAAACCCACAAAAAACCTACTGTACCCACATATAGGTTACACCTAACCATCATACCTCTATTCAGGAAATCTAGACTGCCCCTACTTGACATTTTGTCCATTAGATTGTAAGCTCCTTGGAGCAGGGACTGTCCTTTTTTGTTAATCTGTACAGTGCTGCGTAACCCTAGTAGCGCTCTAGAAATGTTAAGTAGTAGTAGTAGTACTTGCAGACATAAGGACTATTATAGTGGTATACAATTGGGTACAGAAGGTTTCTGGTGGGGTTTGGAGGGCTCAACATACATTATAATGGGATAACGGTGAGATGTATATCTGGGACGTTTCATGTGAAGTCCACTGCAGCACCTTCCAGTTTGCCTCACTGATCTGTTGGGACATCTGTGGTGCCAGTCTAAGAATGCTGGCACCCCAGACAGCCCAATGGCTTGTTTTTCTGCATTTTTCCATCTTGACTTTTGTTTTAAAAAATAGTCACAAAAGTAAAACATACTGAGCACAAAACATTTTTCTGGTTTGAAAATGGCCATGTTCGCCACTTTATTTTTGGACGTTTTCAGCAAAATGTCCACAATTGGATTTAGATGACATATCGAAAATGCCCCTTTTTATACTCCATTTTTCTTTACCTCTGCTGATATTTATGATTTTTTTCCCCATGTTCTTTTTTTTTTATACTATAGAAACATTAGCACTGTGTCTAGTGAAATACAAATTATGATGAGCAGCAGTTTCATCTGAATCAAGCTGTCCCATTTGGTTTCAGTTCCTTTTCTGAGCAAAAAACAGCAGGGTCTACATATGATTTCTCCCAAGTAGATTTGTATTGTACAGTATGTCAGTGCTTGAGAATAATTGAATAAATGAACTAGGAAGAAGTTCTGTATTTTCTAACAAAAGAAATTTTAAATGCACTTTGAATTCTTTTATCAGTTTCAAATAATGACTCCAGTCCGTTTGCATAACCGTCTCTTTGTCAAAAAATATTCACAACATTGTAGCCTCTTTCGTAGCCCTCAGCAATGAATAAAGTTGCTCATTCAGCTATTGAGTGATAAGTAGTTGCAAATTTTTATCTTGCCATTTAAAACAGCGGAAAACCTCTTTCGGTAAAGGCAAATTAAAACTAGCAGAAAGAAATAATGAACCAGATATTCAAAAAGAGCTGTGCATCTAAACTTCAGAACCTGTTCTGGTGATTGCATTTACGCCAGCTACTGGGCTAATGCAAGAAGTTGTGTCTTAAATTTAAGTACATTTCTGCCTCTTGAACTAATATTATGTATAGAGAAGTAGGTGTTTACTTTTCTTTATAAAATAAATGGGCGTCTATGCATGCCCAATGTGCGCCAAAATGGAGTTACCGCATGGCTACCGTGTGGCCCTTGCGGTAATTTTACTTTTGGCATGCGTCCACTACATGCGCCCAAAATATATTTTTTATTTTCTGACATGCACGTGCCAGCTATGCGCACCAAGTGGCATTTGGCGTGCATAGGTAATTACCGCCCGGTTACCACGTGAGACTTTACCACTAGGTCAATGGCTGGCAGTAAGGTCTCAGACTTCCAATTTTAACCAAGCATTTACAATGAAAACAGAGGAAAAAAAGACCACCAATTTTTTTGTACTTTAGGGTGGAGGAACAAACACTGTTGCTGCCTTTTTTTTTTGTAGGTTTAGAAACATCTGGAAACATTTGTATATGAGAATTCATATATGGAAGCCCTCACAGTTAAGCTGTGAGGGTGTTAACATTGACTGAAGCCAGGCAGCCAGAAGAAGAAAGGAAAGGGGGGGGGGGAGTTGCAGGAGGGAGTTAGTTTGGAAGTAGTTAGTGTTTAGGTTAGCAACAGGAAAGGGAGAAAAGGGATTGGGTAGGAATTAAGGGATAGGATTGGCTGGAAGGGAAGTGCTAGGATAGGGAAGATTTGGGCGCTCAGCAGTGTTGCCAGGTGGGCGGTTTTACCGCCCAATTGGGCGGTTTTCCGCGACCCGCCGCGGGAAATTTTTGCCCGCGGCGGGTTGCGGTTTTTTGGGCTGTTTTTGGGCTTCAGGGCGGTTTTTTCGGCCGCGGGGGGCGGGGTTAGTGACGTTTTTTGGGCGGGGTTAGTGACGTTTTGGGCGGGGTTAGTGACGTGGGAGGCGGGGCCGATGACGTGGGAGGCGGGGCCGATGACGGGGAGGCGGGGCCGATGACGTGGGGCAGGGCCGATGACGTGGGAGACGGGGCCGGTGACGGCGGGGGCGGGGTTGATGACGGCGGGGGCGGGGGTGATGACGCGGGGGTGGGGGTGTCAGGGGCGGGGTTTGTGTTTGGGCGGGTTTTGGGCTGTTTTTTGGGCTGGATTGGGCTGGAAAAAAAATTTCCACCTGGCAACCCTGGCGCTCAGAATTAGTTTTTAGTTAGGTAGGAGAGGGTTAGGGTGAATAGGAGGGAGTGAAAGAGAAGTTGGGGGGGGGGGTTTAAAGTAGAAAAAACGAAATGAATTCTTATGTCTAATCAGTGGAGCACTGGCTAGAGCACTGAGCTTGTAATCAGAAGGTTGCTGGTTCAATTCCCCTTTAAAGATTACCTGAGGTGGGGGAGGCTGGTGTTTGGCAGTGGCGTCGTAGAAAACATCGCGACGGCACTTCCGGTTTTGTGGAGGTGAGGAGTACGGAGGGGAATTTGGGTTGGTTTTTTGATTGCTGGGCGGACAAACGGGGTTTTTTGAAGTGTGTGTTACGTTGGGAGGGGGTGGGTAAGTTAAAGTGTGTTGGGAAGGCACTTCCGGTTTGCGAGGTGTTAGGGGTAGAATTTTTTATTGTGGCTGCTGTGGCCTAGTGGTTAGAGCACCAGCCTTATAATCATAAGGTTGCTGGTTCAAATCCCACCTAAGGCAAGTCACTTCAGGGACAAAGTTTGACACAAACCCAGAATACTTGAATGTAACACACCTTGATCAACTACTGGAGAAAGTGTGATCACAGCTGCAAATAATGAGCACCATTTTTATTAGGTGTATGTCACATGGCAAAAGCAGGAAGCTAAGCAGGTGCAACCCTGGTCAGGAACTGGATGGGCAAATTAGGGGACCTAAATCAGCAGTGTAACCTTTTTAAAAGGAGAGATTAAGGGACTCAAAATTGAAGGGGTGTTTGCTTGGGAGTGGGGAGAGTGAGTGATTGTGGGTAATTGATTATATTAAATAAATAAATAAATAAATATATATATATATATATATATATATATATATATATATATATATATATATATATATATAATAAATAATAAATAAATAAATAAATAAAAATATTGTTTAATGGGGCCAAAGAAGATTGTGAAAAGTGGGGGTAAAGTGAGTGGAAAAAAGAAACATGGGATGAATGTGTCTGGAGGGGGGAGTGCTAAAGGGGGTATGGGGAATATAGGGAGAGATGCTGATGTTGCAGAAGGGGTGAATAGTGGACAAGGTGTGGAAATGGGGTGTCAGGTGGGATTGAATATCGAGCAGGAGAGGGGTAGCAGGATGCAATGTGGGACGGCAACCAGTGCGATGGCAGGTGGTATGCGGACCCGTGGTGATGTTCCTTTGCAGGATGCTGCGGCGGAGGATCCGTTGGAGGGGCCTTCTTCTGGGAGAGCAATGGGTGAGTTGGAGGAATTGTGTGTAACTGGATATAGAAGGGGGCGGGGGAGGGGAAGTACGGGAGGGGGTTAGAGATCGGGGTAGTTGGGAAAAAGGGGTGTCGGGAAAAGGTTTGAGAAAGAAGCTGCGGAATAAAAAATTTTGCGGAATTTGTGTCATGTGGTAAGGCGGTTGGATAGTGAAAAAAGGCAGAGGAGGGGTGGAACAGGTGATCCTATGCAGGTATGGGAATCTTCAGACTCCTGGGATTCATCAGGGTCTTCTTCATCTTCTTCAGATGAAGTAGAGGTGGAAAGGGGGAATGTTGTAAGTGGGATGCGGGAGAATCAAAGGGCAGGTATATTTATGGGTTCGAGGATGGGTCATACATTATGTAATATTGTCTGCCTGCAGATTCAGACACTGTTGCAGTGTCTGTCAGGGATTCCACCCTGTGTTTAAATGTCCAAGAGGGGGATTGGGAGGTCGGGGAAGGTCGGGGAGGGGAGGAGCTATGGGCGGCCCAGGTGTGGGCTGGCAAGGCCCCTTCTCCTATTAAGGTAGCGGCGTTACAAAATTGGTTGGGTCTGTATCCGTGTGGTGGTGATGCATATTTGCTGTGGGTAGGTTTTTCGGAAGGTTTCCCGATCCCGTTTGAGGGACCGGTGTTGGATCATAAGTGTAAGAATTCAGTATCTGTGATTCAGCATGCGGAGGTGGTTCGGAAGAAGTTGATGAAGGAGTTGAGTCTTGGGCGGATAGCAGGACCGTTTGCTGACCCGCCGCTTAAAAATTTGGTAGTGTCTCCATTGGGTGTGATACCGAAAAAAGAGCCGGGTACATACAGGTTGATTCATAATTTGTCCTATCCTGAAGGTTCTGGTGTAAATAGTTTTATTGATCCGGATTTGTGTACAGTGCAATATGCTAGTTTTGAACAAGCGGTGGATTTGTTGAGGAATTTGGGAAAAGGTGCATTGATGGGAAAAGCGGACATTGAAGCAGCTTTCCGTTTATTGCCAGTGCACCCTACAGCTTTTAGGTTGCTTGGATTTAAGTTTGAAGGTAAATTTTATTTTGATAAATGTATGCCTATGGGTTGTTCTATTTCTTGTAATTATTTTGAAGCATTTGCTACATTTTTACATTGGATAGTGGAACAGGTTAGTGGTTGGGATTCTATTGTTCATTATTTGGATAATTTTTTGTTTGGGGGTCCAGAAAATTCATTGCAGTGTGCTTCCTTGATGTCAGCATTTAGAACGGTGGCAAAGGAGTTGGGTGTGCCTTTGGCTAAGGAAAAAAGTGAGGGCCCGGTTACCAAATTGGTGTTTTTGGGGATAGAGTTGGATTCAGTGAGAATGGAGTCTCGTCTGCCTAAAGAAAAGATTGTGGTTTTGCGTCAGGAGATTGATAGGGTATGCATCAAGAAAAAGGTGACGTTGAAGGAGATTCAGTCGTTGTTGGGGCATTTTAATTTTGCAACGAGAGTGATTCCTATGGGACGAGTTTTTTCGAGACGTTTAGCATTGTTAACAGTTGGTTTGCGGAAGGCGCATTTTAGAGTGCGTGTGACACAGGCAGTGCGAGCAGATTTGCAAATCTGGAGAGAATTTTTGTCGGTGTTTAATGGAACTTGTGTTTGGCAAGATGTATTGGTTTCAAGTGTGGATTTACAATTATTCACGGATGCGTCGGGAGAAATTGGATTTGGGATTTATTTTGGAGGGGCATGGTGTGCAGAAGAGTGGCCTCAATGGTGGAGAGAGATGGGTTTGTGCAAGAATATAGCTTTGTTGGAATTATTTCCAATTTGGGTGGCTTTGTGGCTATGGGAACGGAGGTTGTGTAACAGGAGGATTGCCTTGTATTCTGATAACATGTCAGTAGTATGGGCAATCAATAAGCAGTATTCGCGTTGTCCGCTGTTAGTGGAGCTGTTGAGATTGATTGTGTTAAAATGTCTGCAATTAAATTTATGGCTAACAGCGAGACATGTGCCTGGTGTTTGTAATGAGATTGCTGATGCGTTATCTCGTTTACAGTTACATCGCTTCAGAGCTTTGGCTCCGTCAGCAGATTGGGAGCCTACACGGATGTCCGAAGATTTGTGGCACAATTTTCAGGAGGTTGTGAGGCGCTGTTGATGAGAGCATTAGCTCCTAATACTTGGAAGGCTTAGGGAGTTGGATGGAGGCGATTCCTATCATTTCTGGCTGACAGAGGTTGGGATTTGGTTTTCCCAATTTGTGAAGAGAGAGTGGTCCGACTTATTGCTTTTGCAGTGGATAATAAATGGTCGTTTGGGATGGTATCTCAGACGATGGCTGCAATAGCATTTGTGTCTAAATTGCTGGGTTGGGGAGATCCAGCTGGGAAATATTTGATTCGTAAGTTATTGTGTGGTTTTTCCAGAGAACATGGGAAATCACGAATGGAGAGGGTGAGGAGGCCGCTATTTTATGCACAGGTAGTGCAATTGTGCAAGGTATTAACCAATATTTGTTTTTCAAAATATGAAATATTGTTATTTCAGGTGGCTTTTGTGGTAGCCTTCTTTTCAGCTTGCAGGGTTGGGGAGTTGGTAGCTTCATCAACGCGAGCTATGGATGATGAAGGTTTGAGAAGAAGGGATGTGGTGGTGGAAAAGGGGGTGTTGCGTATATATTTAAGGAAGTCTAAAACGGACCAAGATGGAAAAGGCATTTGGATTAGTCTGCGAGCGGCTAAGACTTTGGAATTTTGTCCAGTGCAATGTGCAGTGGAGTTTAATGGTGTAAGACCGGTGGGTGGTGAGGTTTGGTTGGTGCATAGCAATGGTATGCCTTTAACGAGGTATCAATTTGCAGCAGTGCTTAAGAAAGGTTTGAGATATATGGGTTTGGAGCCGAAGGAGTATGGGACACATTCCTTTCGAATTGGTGTTGCTTCCAATGTAGCCCAAGAAGGGGGTTCAGTGGCTTTAATTCAGCGGGTGGGAAGATGGAGGTCTAATAGATATAAAGGGTATGTTCGGGATGAGAAGTGATTAGGTTTATGCTAATTGTTCTAGTTTCTTTTACAGATGTATTGCCTCTGGACATATGTGTATGGATCTGCGGACATTCATATGTCTTTTGGGCACACAAGCATGCTCTGGAATCAAAGTGGGGATCCAACCTGGGATTGGTGGAATTCGGTATTCGAATCCGCTGGTTGGCCATACGAGGAATGACTTGGAAGCAGTTGTTGCCAGCATTACTGCAAGCTCGGCGATTTTCTTCTCCAGTTCTAATTTGTATTCATTTGGGGGGAAATGATTTATGTGCTGTAAAAGGAGTTCAGTTAATTCGTTTAATGAAAGCAGAATTATTGGAGGTGATGAGTTATTTTCCAGGAGCAGTGATTGTATGGTCACAGATTATTCCCAGAAGAGTGTGGAGGGGGGCAGTTAATCCAAAAGGTATTGAGAGGTTGAGGCGCAGGGTGAATTGGGAAGTGTCAAAATTTATGGGGAGAATGGGGGGTTTGGTGTTAGCACATGATTTGATCTCGTCAGATTGTGCAGGTTTGTATAGGCAGGATGGAGTTCATCTGTCCGATATTGGAACTGATATCTTTTGAGTGCACTCCAAGATTTGTTGGAGGATTGCTTAAAGAAGGATTTGGCGGCAGCTTTGGTTATGGGGGAGCGGTGACAAGATGGAGTCTGTCACCGCTTGTGGCCTGGATGAGGGGTTTAAGAGGCACCAGAAGAGGTTAAAGGAATTGTATGAAATATATGAAATGGAAATGAACTCGTGGGCGGAACCGCCATGAGTAAGAGGTGGCTTGACGGTACCGTAAGTCACCTGGGGGGAGGGGGGTAAGGGGGGAAGAAAGTGAGCCAGTTCGTTACCGAATGGATTAACATTATTATTAATCACACTGTGAAGTGGGGAGAAAGTGAGCCAGTTCGTTACCGAAGGGCTTAACATTATTAACCGCATTCTGAAGTTAACCTGGTGGAAAATTATATGTTACTAAGTTGATGTTAAGTAAATGAATTTATTAATATTTGGAAATAAAGCTGCAGCCAAATTTTATTCCAAAAAAGAAATTGTTGTTTGAATTATTTAAAAAATTTTAAGTATGTGTTAAGGGCTGCCTGAAGTGTGAATGTCAATGTTAACACAATCTTTAACTTTGAAAAACATTCAGAGAGGCCAGTCTCTATTTGATTCTAGTGCCAGCATCACTAACACCATGGCAGTTGTGTGACTGCCAACAGAATCAGACCTTTCTAGAAATTCAGTCAAGACCAAACTATCCATTAATATCTGAGGAAACTGTAAATGCTCCTCAGAAACTCTTTTTCCTTACTGACGGAAGATAGAATACTCTAGCTAGAGGTGGAATATTCTCTGGTGGAATTTTAAGAGTCATAGTTAGAAAATTCTTAAATAAATCTTGTGGGGAGAAGTTAGGCACCCGTGGAAAATTCAAAACCTGCAAAGTTTTCTTGTGCACTGTGTTTTCCAAATTTTCTAATTTCCTGTGCATATCCATGGAATCTTTCATAAACATCTCCCCTCGTTATTGAACCAGTTAAAGAGTCCTCCACAGTTACAATTTGTTGTTTAAGTGAGCCAGTTTCTTGAGCCTGCACAGCTGCATTTTGCAATGATTCAGCCAGTGTATCATTTATACTGTGTAAATGAGTGGAAAGAGCCCGTTCCAGAGTCGATAAACCTTCCCAAATAGATTCAAAGTTAAAAGTATCATGTCTTACCAAGGTCATTTTTAATTCACTCCCAGAACTCACTGAAGAAATTGGAATAGACTTCTTCATCTGAGGAATATGACCTTCAATTTATTCCTCCTCCATGGATTCATCCCCATACTTAGGGTTTAGTTGTGTGACTACAGCTGCTCCTTCCAATACCAGGATAGGCTTGACTGACAGATCTGGAGCCTGCACCAGTTCCTGCTCCATCAGAGTTTTTTCCATGCTAATTCCTCTCAATCAAGGTGGGGGTATTTGATCCTCCGGACTAAGAGAACTTTCCAGCTCGGACTGGACTAGCGAGCCTCCTTCCACCCCTCCCCCCCCAAACCCAGTAGCGAACTGCTAGAGGTATGTTTGTGGGCATACATAGAGGTCCATCAGGTCTAAACTGGTGTAGATGACTGTGAAGAAAACTGTTTCACCTTATGTTTGCAACCCATATATCTCTAAAGAAGAGTTCATTTGTCAAGGAAATTATAAGGTAAGCAACAACTCGACACCAACATATCTGGTCAAGATACCACCTTGGCTCCATAGAGGCACCCTCTTATATTACTTCCATAGCGACAATATTCAGATACTGGGGGTAATATTTTATTCATTCATTCATTCATTCAAAACATTTTTATTCTACTCTATCAGAAATTCCTAGGTGAAGTACAATAAAACAGAATCAAAAAGAATCAAAACAAAGTAACTAACTTTTAAAAAATAACAGTTACACTGTCAATTTCACAGATTATTTATCAAAACTGTATATTCACCATCAAAGTCAAATCTAGATAGAAAGGGTTGAATTCAGTAAATGGTGCTCAAAATTCTGTGCCAAAAAATCAGCGCTGAATGGTATTCTATAATGGTTATTCCGAGATTGACGCCCTTTATAGAATACTGCTTAGCGCTAGGATACGGGCTCTGTTTTGGGCATGAGGAGTTACATCAACTGAAACTGGATGTAAATCTTGTCACGCAAATTGGGTCCAGATGCACACTATTCTATAACACTGCGCATTGTACGGGAATGCCCCTGACCCACCCATGCCCCTTTGCAGATCAACATGGAAATACTTAGGCACTATTCTATAAATGGGCACATAAGTGTGTTTTCACGTGAATCTGCCATTTCTACACCATTTTAGCACTTTGCATCCATTAGAATGCTTTTTCACGTCTGGTGCCATATATAGAATTCCCCTTACAAATGCCTCTGCATACAAAATTGCATTTAGTTGTTTCCTAAAATAAAAATAATTCTTTATCTTCCTAATATTAATGGACAAATTATTCCATTTCACCATCTGAAACCTGGTGTAAATCCCTGCACCTAAATTAGGCATGAATCAGGTGTATTCTATAACAGTATGCACAAATTCTTGAAACCCGCATGACCTACTGTGCCATGGCCATGCTCCCTGTTCAGATCCACACACTAGAATTTATGCATGCATCTTTATAGAATATGCCTAGCAAGATGCACTAATAATAGATTTTAGCGCTAATTATTTAATTGTTCAATTAAATTGTGCATGGGGAAATTGGGCACACGCCCACATTTCCACATGAAATTTTGAGCGCTATATATAGAATCCGGGGGATAATGCATTTCCAAAAAGTATTTTATAAAAGGCCCTGCATTCTGCTAAATGTGTGTAAAATACCTAGGAAATTTTGAATATCCCAACTTGAACATTCCTAGGACCTAGAAGCCCTGTTTCAAATGAGGTTTCTCATATAGCAATAAATATCTATTGCAATGAAGGACGATATATGAAAAATTCATATTTTTAGATAAAATACATCTATAAATAATCCCATTAAAGGCTTCACTTAAAAAGCTTTGCTTTGAGAATCTGCCAAATGTAGACATATTAACCTCTAATTTCAACTCATCATGGAGAGCATTCCACAGAGCTGGCCCAATGACTGCAAAGAATGACTAATCTAATCAGAAATTTATAGATCACGCTAATCCTACCAGGAGGTTTAAGGCTGTTAACAAAAAGATAACTCAGACAAATTACAAAAATTTATTTATTTTAGTTACATTTGTACCCCGTGCTTTCCCACGGCACCAAAGTCCACCACCCTAACCACTAGGCCACTCCTCCACTCAACATATAATCTTGAAGTATAATTAAAATTTACCAAACAAGAAAGTTTTAAGTTTTTTACGTAGATTCATAGAGTTCATCTCAGAACAGATTTGCATGGGAAGAGTGTTCCAAATGAAACTTGCCCAATAAGAGAACAGTGCCTCAAAATAGCACTTAAATCGAATACCCTTAAATGACATATATTTCAATAAAAAATAATCACATAATTTTTAGGAAACATTTGAATAAGCAATTCTGAGGTATTAAAATATAAAACCTTAAACTTTACGTAAACAGATTTAAAAACCACGTGTGCCTTAACAGGGAGCCAATGAAGCTTTTGAAAGTATAAAGACACTCTATCAAATTTTTTCAAAATTTTAAACGTACTGTCATATTTTGAATTAACTGCAGTTTATACACAAATTATATAAAGAATTGCAATAGTCCAGATGAGAGAACACCAGTGTCTGAACTATTATTGCAAAGTGTGATTCTAAAAAATAAGACTGAAGTAAACGCAGTTGTCTCAGGTGATAGAAAGTATGTTTCCATAAATTTTTGATCTGAGAATCATAAATAAGTGAAGAGTTTAGTATCACTCCCAAAACTCTCGATTCTCTATCTACCTTTAAGCTTTTCCCATCAGCCAATGGTACTAACTCAGGAACAGTTAGAGAGTTGGTAAACCAAAGAACCTTAGTTAGGGTGGAATTCAATTTAAGCATATTTTTCAAGGCTCAATACTGAATTTTATCAATACAGTCTGAGACACAGATAAAAGTATCTTCTAAATAAGAACAAGTTGGTACCAACATCAAAATGTCATCAGCATATGAAAATAGATGTATACCATCAGCAAAGGTAACTAAACCTGGCATCAAATAGTGGCTTCTGACCACTAATGATAGTCTCACAGAACTTAGTACTAGCAGTCAGAGGGACTACATTGATACCAGCAACCTATGGAAAAGCAGAAATTGGAGGTCACTCCTGTCCCTTCCAGTCTTTCTAGATACCAGGATTAGCCCTGGCAGGTTTAGGGGTGCCACTGGAGGGAGTCTCTTTAGAAGTTCAGGGGTGTCTTCAAGCGAGTGGAGAGATCTCTGCTGAGAGCTGGGGATCTGTTTCAGGGGTGGTGGGTTATCTGTTGGGGAGCCTCAGATTGGGCTGGGTCATTCCTTTGAAGATTAAGTTCAAACACAGGAATTAGATTACCAGTACCACTGACTCATTTTCAATAACCCACCACAGCTGTGTTTCAGCTAGGTACCTGCTTCAGGGGTCCATAAACCTATAACAACATACAAATTTCAATGCATAAATAAATAATTCATTATCAATTATATATAAAAATAAAATAAATATTTTTCTAACAGATAAACACATTAAAGGGAATATGAGCTACTGTTAAGACGTGTTATTTTACAACCAAATTGTGCTGTTTTTAACACAGGTCACATTTTATGCAATGAGGCCTAATTACTAATAACTGTTGTTGTTAACAGTAAAATAATGCATCTTAACAATAGCTCATGTTGATAACTTCCCCCCAAAGTGCTACTGAAAAACATTAATCACTCTTCCAAAAAGGAATTTCAAATATGCCTATAAGCACAATTCTACCATAACATTAAAAACAGCCACTTAAACCTCATAAGGTGAGCAACAACCTGTTTTAAAATAATAAATAATAGGAACTGCTACTCACCCTATGAGGATTTAAGTGGTTGTTTTCAATGCAATGTATTTATTATTTCACAGGAGTCTGTAGTGACACCCGTCAGAAGGTTATTCTTTATGTACTCCCACTGCTGTCAATGTATGGTAAATGTCAACTCTTTAAAAAATATATCCTGTTGAAAGGACTGTATATATAATGTCAAAATCTATCTATTGATTGATCGATAGATAGATATATGTGTGTGTGTGCGTGTGCGTCTAAAGATATACAGAAATAGAGAGATATAGAGAAAAAGATATAGTATAGACATATATAGAGAGATAAACATATAGATATATCTATCTATATCGATAGATAGATAGATAGATAGATAGATAGATAGATAGATAGATAGATAGATTTCTCTAATACAGTGGTTCCTAAACCTGGTCCTGGAGACACCCCAGCCAGTAAGGTTTTTAGGATATCCTCAATAAATATTCATGGAAGAAATTTTCATGCAGTGGAGGCAGCGCATGCAAATCTCTCTCATGAATATTTATTGTGGATATCCTGGAAACCTGACTGGCTGGGGTGCCTCCAGGACCAGGTTTGGGAACTACTGCCCTAATACGTTAATATTCTATCTCTCTATCAAAGATGGCACTGTCTATAAATGAACTCACTGACTTGGCACACTTTGATATATATATATATATATATATATATATATATATATATATATATATATATATATATATATATATATATATATATATATATATGGGTGGGGGGCTAGGGGGCCTGTGCCCCTAGTATAGGCTCAGGCCCACTCCACAACAAAAGTACCTGTTGAATGGCTGGCAGAGATGCTGAATCTCTGCCAACTGATGAGATCTGCTGCCTGGAACTGTCCTAGAACTGCCTCAGCAGCGAAGAGGTCGGCAGCCTCCTTTCCAGTCACCAACACCGGTACACCACATGCATGCAATTTCTTCAGCAGGGGGGCAGTTCCAGACAGCAAATCTCATCAGCTGGTGGGAATTGGGCATCCCTGCCAGCAAAGGTAAAATTATTAAGATGGCACTGGTCAGACGGGAGTAAAGAGAAAATGTGCTGCCCTCCCCCCAAGTCCATCCCTGAGCCCTCCCCCCCCCTCCCACCACCCATAAATTTTAATCCTGGCTACGCACCTGGTTTCAAGGGCAAAGATCATCTATACTTATCTTCTTTTCTCTTTTTTCAGAACTTCTGTCATGGAGCCTCTCTCTGAATCCAAGTGGCTATTCATTTGGGATGGCACAAACAACTCAGGGCACACAGGAAATGTAACTGCTATACTTGCTACACTAATATCCATTCATAAACCAGCCCCAAACTATTTTTACCTGCACATTGCTGTTTACACATCTCCCAGACCTCTCAACCACAAGACAGAAGTTAGGCCCAAGTTCTGCCAAAGCTGTAAAGTCCCTATTATGGGCCAAATTCAGTAAATGATGCCCAAGCTAGTATTCTGTAAAGGGCTTTCTGTGCAAAGCACACTTAATAAAATATTGGCTTAGCACACTTCTCATGCCTAACTTTAGGCACAAGCACGTATACCTGCTAATAGCTAGTGTAAATTCTTTTGCCAACTGATGGCAGTTAGGTACATAAATGCTGGTATTCTATAACTGTATGCCTAATTTCTGGAAATGCCCCCGACCTGCCCAGGCCTCTCCCATGACCACACCCCCTTTTGAGTTGTGCACTATGAAATTTAGGTGCTCATGTTATAGAATGGGACATAGGGATATCCGCGTTTAACTCCTAATTACTGTCAATTAAGTGCTTGTTAACTCCAGTAATTGATTGTTAGCACATAATTGACTAATTATGTTACATGCAGATTTGGGCTCTGTGCCCAAATTTGGGTGACCAATACGGAATCTGGGGATAATAAGTCTATGACAGAAACATCAAAACTATTCTTTTTCTGCCTACCAAAAATGTGGAGGGGTAGTCTTATGGTTAGTGCAGTGGACTGAGAACATAGGGAAATGGGTTCAATTCCCACTGCAGCTCCTTGTGACCCTGGACAAGTCACTTAACTCTCCATTGCCCCAGGTACAAAACTTAGATTGTGAACCCACTAGGGACACAGAAAGTACCTGCGCATAATATATGTAAACTACTTTGGATGTACCCACAGAAAGACAGTATAACATGACCCTTTACACTTTATGAGATTGGGCTGTGTCATGACAGATAACCCAAGTAATCCCTTTTAAGAAGCCTTTCCCAACACTTAAAAAGGCACAACAATGCTTTCCCTGCAGCATATCACAGCACTATCTTTATTAAAACCAATATGTATACATTCATTATCCTGTCTACTAATATATAAGTCCCCATGCATCGTTGAGAAAAATGTACAGCAGAAGGCAACACAACTATCACCCTCACAAAGGTGCAATAATCTCATGACTTCACCTCATAATCAAAAAACGCAAGCATTCCTTAAACCTGTAATCAAAGAGAAAGAAGTCATTCATGAAAGTGATGCAGTATGCATGACGCATGAAACAATGAGTAATTATCATAATAACTCTTCACCACATATTAAATCATTGAGATTACATGTATAAATTCTAGTAAAACTGCAGCAATTGTTACTAACATAATGAGCACATGATCCATCACTTTAACCACTTATAACCTCTGAGAATGAAAGGAGCAAGCATAACAAGAATATATTTGGAAGATCCTTGCACAGGCTGTCAATGAATTGCTGGCAGCAACTGTCCTCTGGCAAAGCAGAAATGGATAAGAGCAGCTGTCACTGCTCATTGTGGGACATGGGCTCTAATCAGAGGGTACTGAAGACTCTTGGAACAGACAGAAGGGCTCACCAGCTGGAAAGGGAAGCTCAGAGGGCCGAAGCAATTGAGAAAGTGTCTTGCATACAATAAATCCCCTGCTATGACATAGGAGGGTCAGAGAGAAGCTTACTTGAGATGGTGCCAGAAGAGGGAGGGATGCAAATGGGGGCAATCAAAGGGAAGAGTTATACATTTTTGCATCATTACACTAATGTCCTCATTGTACTGAAGCTGAAAAATATGTGGGGAGTATACCAAAACAGGAGTTCATAGAAATAGCTAGACATTCAGCAATCAACATCAGGAAACTACGAAACAATGCAACTATCCCAACCTGTTTCAAAATTATGGAAGGTTGTATTAACTGCTCTTATCCAGAGAAAGGTGGTGGTTAACAATATACCTTTAAACTAGTAGATTTTACAGATTAATGTTGCACTGTTCCCCAAAATCTGAATTTGCACAGGCCTTTCCCATTATAGTCTTACATAATATTCATCACATCATCCACTGAGATTTACTACCAATTAGTATTTTGAAAAGCGTTCTATCCCTCCGTGGTATTTGCACTGCTGGGCAAAGCCATTACTTACAGCACTCAGTCTTTTCACTAAGGTATCTGCATATTCATTGTGACAAATGACTGCTCAAGTGCTGATCAAGTATTCATTTTGTATCCCATTGTAAGCTAAGATAATAAATTCCTGAAGGAGAGGATGGTTAAATGATTGCTAGACAGACATAGAACATGCAGAACCCGGTTTACAGTATACCCGTACAAGCTCTAAAGTTCTGACCTCATAGAAAAAGACAGGTAGGGAAAAAGTGATAATGTACTTAAAAAAAAAAGTTAAGAAAATGTAAGATGTGCTAAGAACTCTTCCTGTAAACTCAAAGTGGGGGGAACCCATTTTGAAAATCAAAACACAAAGTTCAGCTTAAGAGGGTAAGTTATCTACAGCAGAAAAGTGTCACTCTGTCCAATATAAAAATACAGAATTAAGCGGAGAAAAAAGACCTCAGAAACTAGTGCTCTAACATACCCACTGCTCTAACAGTGCTACAGGTAAGAGCAATTACAGTCACAGGTCAAAAAAACTCCCAGAATTTGAAAAGTAACAGTCTCAGTGTACATAAAATATTGTTGAAACAATCAGCTGCAAGATATAACTCATAAGCAGCATCCTAGCGAGAAGGACTCTCATCTCCCGATTTGTGTCGAAAGATGGGCGTCCTTCTCTTTCAAAAATAAGCGTGAAAGTTATTCAAAGTTGTTAAATCATAAGAGGATTATGAAAAACTGCAAGAGGACCTTACAAGACTGGGAGACTGGTCATCCAAATGGCAGATAACATTTAGGGTCATGTTTACTATGCTGCGTTATAGGCGCATTAGCTATTTTAACACGTGTTAACCATGTACACGTGTTAAATGTGTACGCACCTACAATATCCCTATAGGCACTTACATGGTTAGAGCGTGCACTAATTGTAGGCGCGTTAAAAATGCTAAAGTGTCTTAGTAAACAGGGCCCTTAATTTGAGCAGGTGCAAAGTGATGCATGTACGGAAGAAGAACCCAAACTATAATGCAGGTTCCACACTAGGAGTCACCACCCAGGAAAAGGCCTAGGTATCATCATTGATGACATAATGAAACCCTCTGTTCAGTGTGCAGCGGTTTCTAAGAAAGCAAATAGAATGTTAGGAGTTATTAGGAAAGGAAGGGGAAAACAAAACTGAGAATATTATAATGCCTTTGTATCACTCCATGGTGCAACCTTGAATACTGTGTGCAATTCTGGTCACTGCTTCTCAAAACAGATATAGCAAAATTAGAAAAGGTACAGAGAAAGGCAATAAAAATGATAGATGGGATGAGATGACTTCTCTATGAGGAAAGGCTCAAGAGGCTAGGGCTCTTCAGCTTAGAGACAGCTAAGGGGAAATATGATATAGGTCTATAAAATACTGAGTGGAATGGAACGGGTAGATGTGAATCATTTGTTTTCTGTTTCAAAAATACAAGGTCTAGGGAGCATGCAATGAAGCTACTAAGTAGTAAAATTAAAACAAATCAGAGAAAATATTTCTGCACTCAACGTGTAATTAAACTCTGAAATTCATTGCCAGAGAATGTGGTGAAAGAAGTTAGCATAGCAGGGTTTTAGAAAGGTTTGGATAATTTCCTAAAAGAAAAGTACATAAGCCATTCTTAAGATGGACTTGGGAAAATCCACTCCTTATTTCTAGGATAAGCAGCATAAAATCTGTTTTACTTGGGATTTTGCCAGGTACTTGTGACTTGGATTGGCCACTGTTGGAAACAGGATATTGGGCTCGATGGACCTTCAATCTGTCTCAGTATGGCAACGCTTATGATCTTATGTTCTTAATCTAAGTTTGCATCTCTCTGGAATGGGCATATACCGTTCCAGAGGCTCTATCTGGAGTGGAGCTGGAGCCCTCCTGCTTACCTGACCTCAGTTTTCAAATGATGCCACATGAAACTGTTTTACTAATAGACACGTACCAAAAAGGCAATTTCATTAATTGGTGTCTAATATTGCAACTTGATTTGTTAATCAATCAGACATTACAGGAAGGTTTATATCCTGATATGATTGCTGAAATAATACTCACCCCTACACCAAAATTAGCAGGTGTTGATCTTACAGTGATTGATAACTATAGACCAGTGGCAGGAATTTCCTGGCTAGCCAAGTTATTAAAAGTTGTGGTTTATCATCAGGTTTCTGACTTCATATTTTCTAATAATATTCTATGTTTCTCTCACATGGATTTTCTCCAGGACATAGCACTGAATCATTGTTACTGTTCCTATCCACAGAAATTAAGAGAGTATTGAGTAGTGGTGTGCCAAAAAGTGGCCTGTGCTGGTACAGACACGCATATTGAATGCACTGAGGTCCATTTTTCAGCACCCCAGCAAAAAAATACCTTTTTTTTGGCCACAAATGGATGTGCGGCAAAATGAAAATTGTCGGGTGTCCGTTTTGGGCCTGAGACCTTACTGCCACCCATTGACTTAGATGTAAGGTCTCACGTATTAACCGGGCGGTAATCATCAGCGCATGTACAATGCTGATTACCGCCCGGCTAGCGCCGCACAATGGAAAATAAAATATATATTTTCTGGCACGTGTAGTGGGTGCTCTTAAATAATGAAATTACCGCCCGGGTCATGTAGTAGCCGGGCGGTAGATCCAAATTGGTGTGCGTTGGGTGCGCGTAGGTGCCTACATGGCTTAGTAAAGAGCCCCTTAGTGAGACTGGTATTTCAAGAAGGGTTTTTAAATAGTTTGATGAATTCTTGGATAAGAGGTCATATAAGGTCCGTAAAAGTGATCATATTTCATCTTCTTGGTGTCTTCAATGTGGTGTGCCGCAAGGCTCACCACTCTCTCCTTTGTTGTTTAACATTTATATGAAATCATTAGGAGTATTTTTTAACAAACTTTGACATTTTAGTGTTATCCTTTGCAGATGACATTTTCCTTTTATGTCTTGCAGTCGAGACCTTTGCTAAAACAATAGAATCAATAAAAAGAAATATTTCTCAAGTTGAAATCTTAGGCTCAAACTAATTTTTTAAAGCTTAATATAAAATAAACAAAAGTAGTGCAGTTTGGCGATTTTGAATTGGTACGAAGAGCAAGGCATTGGGGTGCCTGAATTTTAGCACCAATTTGTAGAATTGCCACCCAAGTGACAGATGGTGTGAAAGGTAAGGTACAAGAGAACGAGGGGTGAGAGCAAAGTATGAGATGACGCATCAAGGGAGTGATTTGCAGCAGTGAGAAATGGAGGGAAATGAGATGAAAAGGAAAGAAAAATTTCTCGGGGAGTGAGGAGCAGGGATTGGTTTGATCATACTGCCTTTTCTGCTAAGGGTATATACTATTCAAGAGAGGCTCTTCTTAGATCAAGGCACATGACATGGAGGAGGGCAGTTTATGGGGCTTGCTAAATATTTAATTTGAGGGTTTGAGGTGGGCAGGTGCTGATTTCTGTTGCTTATGATATATTTTATATTGTCATGATTTACTGTAATACATTATAACTTCTTTCCTAGAAAGAGTAGGAAGTGAGGACTAACCGATGATAGGATACTCATTGTTTTGATAGTTATGTCCATTGTTCTGTTCATTGTTCTTGGTGTATACGTTTATTATATTGCATAATTTACATATAAATTAAGTGCGTTTTTTAAAAATGTACTTATGAAATATATGTATGAATTTGCCATATTGCACTTTGGCAGTCCACTCAGATTGCTAAGAAAGGTATAAATGTAACCAGTGCATTTTTTCTAGCAAAAATGGCGCCGGTACTCAAATGCTAGGCCACCATTCAGGAGTGTAGTGGACCCACCCCATAATAGCTAGGCTCCCTGCAACCAGTCACAGAATCTATGACAAGACAGAATTGGTGTGTAGAGCCTGAGCTTTCATGGGTCAATTTTAGCAGACAATGGAAAAGGTGCCGGTACTCAGTACCCCCCAAGTACCCCCTCAAAAAAAGCCCTGAATGTAACATAACATAACACCATGTGGAATTTTACTGCCAGGCCAGCAGAAGAGCTTCAATCACTTGTGCCAATGAAAAAAGGAGGTACCTCTGAAATAGTAAGTGCTTATTTGTGAATGAAGAATTGGTGTGGAATAGATAATATTGGGAGGAGTTTATATCATTGTGCTGGCAGGGGGAGGGGGATGAGGAGGGATTAATCAGGGGCTCTGTAATATTGAGGGGGTATCATCCTTTTTTTTAGAGACTGAGGAAAGCCTCCTCCCCCACAATTAGCCCACTAGTACTGGGGATTATCCCTCTAGTTGTAATGACTGTCCATGTTAATACTTAATCCACGCCACTGAGTTTTCACATATCCTCAGTAAAATTTCTTACATAGCACATTAACGGGCCTATTCACAAAAGGCTCTTAACAATACTATTTAAGACATACACATTAATAAGGTTTATTCATCAAACTGCATTAAAGGTTAATGCAGCTTGTGCTAACTTAGGACAACCAGTGTTAACTTTCCAAATGATCAGAGGTTCACACTTCAGTGATTTTATAAAACCTACGCACACTGACACTTCTTTTCAGAGCTTTAAGGTAGGGGGTGAGGTCTTCAACCCCTGCCTAGCACCAATTGGAGATAAAGCCCAGGACTCCTGAGGAAGACAATAAAGAGAATCACAAGACTTTCCCCATCCCTCATTGTTATCAGACTGTATGTAGTGAAAAGAGTAGTCTAATAGAGCAGCAGGCTACGAACCAGGGAAGACCTATTCAAATCCCACTGTAGCTTCTTTGGATTCTGGGCAAACCACTTAATCCTCTATTACTTCAGGTACAAACATAGATTGTGAGCCTTCTAGGGAAAAGGAAATATCTATTATATCTGAATGTAACTCACCTTGAATTACAACTAAAAAGGCATAATCCAAATCAATGTTGTGCTGCTATTTCTCTATTGACTGTAATGACAGAAAAAAATAGGGGGTTTATTTCATTGTCAAACTAATGCACATCCCTGATAAAAAATAAAGGAAACAGACATAACAGTACTATAGCACATCGGGAAAGAGTTTCTACAACCTTCACATCAATGAAAGGGCATGGGTTTGTAAGAGTAGAAGCTGACATTTCCATGGACAATTACCTCTGCCATCTGGCTCCAGCTTTCCCAGAAAACTTGATCTAATCCTGTTCTACAGTGCTGCCTGCAGGGACTTATAGTTTGACAGAACTGGATCAAATTGTCTGGAAAGACTAAAAACCAGGTGGCATCCCTAGGTCCAATTTCTATAAGGACGACCTAATAGCTTTGCTGTGAAAGGGCCTGCTGTATGGATACTGGAGCCTAGGAACCTGCTGGTCAGGACGTGCATTTGTTAGCATGCATTCCGTTTGTTTGGTCACCTTCAAAACATTAGTGCATGCAAACCTGATTGTATGCCCATACTCCTACAAATTAATATGCAAACAATTGATCTGCATGCATTACAAATTTTTTCAGAAAATGAACTGAAAGTTTCTTGAAGTGTACCTCCTTACCTTCTGATTCCTATCAATGTGTACAGGCAGCCACTGTATCAACTGGGATGTTCAAGCAGGCTAAAATAGAGTTGGCAGCACCAGTGGTTGAAAGTGTTTTAACACATGGCCCCACTTTTCAGCCCCTACTGACTTATGCAAATGAGGCCCCACAATGAGTTTCTGCACAGAGCTCTGCATCCCTCTGCATCTCCTACAAGTTTCCCAAGGAATAGTTTTAATGGATGAATCCATATCTGTGTCACTCGCCTCCAGGGTTGCCTGGCAAATTGTGATCTTGGGCGAGTCACTTAACCCTCCATTATCTGAGGAACAAGATTAGATTGTTAATCCTGAAGGGTGAAAGAGGGAGAGACACTGGAACCCCAGGGGGAGAACAGGAGAGATCAGACCACAAGAAGGGGTATTAGGGAGAAAGGGAGAAATTCTGGAACGGGGGAAAGTGAGAGATGCTGAAATGCAGTGGATAGAGGGAAGAGAGGGTGAGTGGAGGAGTGGCCTAGTGTTTAGGGTGGTGGACTTTGGTCCTGGGGAACTGAGGAACTGAGTTCGATTCCCACTTCAGGCACAGGCAGCTCCTTGTGACTCTGGGCAAGTTACTTAACCCTCCATTGCCCCATGTAAGCTGCATTGAGCCTGCCATGAGTGGGAAAGCGTGGGGTACAAATGTAACAAAAAAAAATATACAGAGGGAGGGAAAGTTGCTGGAAAAGGGGGGGAGAGGGAAAGATGCTGGATTATGTTGAGGAATGGGGAGAAGATGGATATGGGGAGGGATGGGGATACAGGAGCGATGCTGGGCATATGGGGAGCATAGGGACAGGGATACAGAGAGGTGATGCTGGAAGGGATAGAGACACAGAGGTGTAATGTTGGACATGGGGAGCATATTAACACAGAGTGGCACTGTTGGACAAGGGGGAGGATATAACCACAGAGAATAATTCTGAATGTGAGGGAGGAGGAAATGGACACAAGAGAGTTGCTGGACATGGGGGGTGCATAAGGACAGGGTGTGATTAAAAAAAAGTGGGTTTTAAGCCTGTAAATTGTATTTCTTAAAATGAATTTCTCTAGTTTGGCCAGCAGGTGGTGCATGTTTATATTTAAAGCTGTTACAGAGAAATGACTGTCCCTTCTTTAGTTAGCACACAGAGAAAGTAACCTGCAGTGATGTGGCCAGCTACTTTTAAAATATGCTGTTCTGGGCTCTGATTGGCCCAGGAGCTCAAATTCAACCAGGATGTACTGGCTTTTTCTCCAGTCTCAGATTGGGAAGGAAGAGAGAAGGATCTTTTCAAAGACCTTGTGAGCAGCTATATTTTCTGTACTCTCCAGGCACTATTCAGGTAGTGAACAAATGTTTAGATAGTTTTATAATTAATCGATATTCAGTTACCTGCTATTATGTGCTGTTTATGTTCCATCTGTTTTTATAGTTCACTATTCAATATTTTTATGACAATAACACATTTTAGTTTATTGCATCTGCTTGTCTGGACTGACTAAGAATCCTGGTAGTTTGTATGTTGGGTCTATGAGTGCTTTCTAGGAACTGTGGGACCACTGGGAGTGTGGTCCCAGAAACCTAGAAATCACTGGGGAACACCTTGAGAACGGGAGACTTGCCCAGAGGTGGTTGGGACCCAGTCAGTGGGAGGAGGGTGTTAGTGTAGAGCACAAACAGCAGGTGCAGGTGGTCCTGAGCTGTGCTGGGGATAGAGCCTCTAAGTAGCCAAAGAGTTAGCCCCATGTGGGTGCTAGGCATTTCATGACACAGGGATATAAGAGTGATGCTGGACATGGAAGGGGATGGATATAGTCATAGAGAGGTGATGTTGAGCATAGGTGGGGTATAGGTTTTAGTGGTGTGATGATACACATGGGAGGATAGGGAAACAGGGCAATCCTGGACAAGGGAAAAATAGGGATACAGAAGGAAGTTGCTGAACACTGGGGAAGTGATATGGACAGAGGGGTTATGCTAGATCTAGTTGGATAGATATGGATATAGAGACAATACACAGAAGGAAGATTTTGGAAATGGGGTGAGGGATAGGCTCACAGAGGAGTGAAGCTGGACATAGGAGGATAGGAAAACAGGAGCATTCTGGGACAAGGGAGGGATAGGAACACAGAGGGGTGATCCTAGACACAGGATGATGGGTATGGACAGAGGAAAGATGCTGAATCTAAGGAGAGGGATACAGACACAGAAAAAAGATGTTGAATATGTGAAGACAGAGAGACAGAGAAGGGAGATGCTGAACGTAGGGGCAAGATAAGGACACAGAGGAGAGACCCTGGCAAGAGAAGACAGATGAAATCAGAAAGCAGAGACTGGGACCAACATGATTAGAAAAATTAAATGTCTAGAGAACAAAGGTAGAAAAATAATTGTATTTTCTATTTAGTGATTAGAATACCAGTTTTTGGAATGTACAACTACTAGTGCTGGTGTTCCATGTGGATGTGGTCCAGAGCAGAAATATGGGAGGGGACCCTACAGCCCACTACCAGACTGTGCATTCTAAAGGTTCAGGCAGGCATGGGGTCCTCTCTGGCTAGGGGGTCAAAGCCAATTGCCCTGATTGCAAACTCCTCCTCCCAACACCATCCCTGACGTCTGCTATCTTTGTTTATCACAGTACAAGGGGAAAATTTTCTGGGGGGGTTCATTTTATTTTCTGTTTGCATATTTCTATTTCTAGTTTGTGGTCGCTTATTCTATATTTGTTATCTGAGTTCTGTGCGAGTGACTGAGGTCAGGTATTTGTATGAATTTTCTATTAATTAATTTGCATTTAGCTCACATCTTTTCAACATAAGCTCATGGTGAGTTACATTCATGTGCAGTAGGTGTTTCCTTGTCCCCAGAGGACTTACAATCTAAGGGCCTCGTTTATTAAGCCACTCTAGTAGTTCCCATGCGACAATGCCGAAAAAGCTCATTCAAAATGAATTGGCTTTGTCGGCAATGCTGGGATTAGGGTTGCCATATGGCTCCAGAAAAAGGAGGACAGATTGAGCCAGTCTGAGTTTTACTTCCTTTGCTTTCATTGGAAGAAAAACCCAGACTGGATCAATGTGTCCTCCTTTTTCTGGATCCATATGGTAACCCTAGCTAGGATGCCTGTGTGGCCAGTCTACTAAGAAAGCTGGCTCCTCCTACATCCTAATGGCTTGATTTTGTGCGTTTTTCACTTGGGCCTTTTTTTTTGTTTGTTTAGATGGTCCAAAAAGATACACGTACTACGCACAAAAATATCTAGGAAATGCTCATTTTCAAAGAAAAAAGACATTTTTCTGGTTTGAAAATGGTCATTTTCACTATTTGATTTTTGGATATTTTTTAGCAAAAAGTCCAAAGTCAGATTTAGATGTCATATCAAAAATGCCCCTCCATGTATAATAATAATAATAATACAGTAACATCGTGTTTCCAGAAAAGATCTGGTACAAGCACTAAGAGACCTGAATGATGTAGTTAAGTCTATAGAATCAAAAGATTTAGAGCAAATCAGCCAGCTCATTTAAAGTGTAGCAGAGGTAATCAAAGAAAAACTGGGATACAAAGTAAAAAAGTGCACTATGAAACATTCCAGTGCATCGCCAAAGTTGAAAATTCGACTAGAAAATAAGATCAAAAAGTTGAGATGCAGGAAAACTGAAAGACATGAAAGAAAAACCACTGGTATACAGAGGCTGACCAAAACTGATGGTTTTGGTTTCAACCAAAACTGAATCCATGGCTCAGGTTTGGCCAAGGCTGGAACCAGAACCAAGCCAAAAATGCGGCCCTCCCCCATCCCCTAAGACCAAAAATGTGGCCCTGCTGCCATCACTGCTGCAAAACCACCCCGTTCCCTGAGCCAGCCTCTCCCCCAAGAGAAGACTCGGTCTGCCCATCAACTTCACATGCCATCCCCATCCCCTCCCCATCCCTGTAGGCCATCCCCGGGCCTACCTTCTAAAGTCCATGATAGTCTAGTGGCTTCCTTGAACAGGAGCATCCTGCATTGCTCCTGCCCCAGGTGGCTTCGTGTTCAAAATGGCGGCTGCGACTTCCCACTCATCCTCACAGAACTGCCACAGGAGACAGGGCCGTGCCTACGGTCTTTGGCGCCCCCCTGCAGACTATCAGTTGGTGCCCCCCCCCCCCCCCCGCAGACTATCAGTTGGTGCCCCCCCCCCCCCCCCCCCGTGAAAATGATTGCTCACCACTTGCCACACTGACAGGAATTGTCAGCAATATTCTTAGAAACAGATTGCTATACATTGCAAAATAAGATAGCAGATGTAAATTCTCAAAGTGGATATATCCCAAACACTAAAATGAAAATAAAATGATTTTTTTCTACCTTTGTTGTCTGGTGACTTTCTTTTTCTGATCATCCCAGTATCTGATTCTGCTGCTATCTGTCCTCTTAACTCCATTTCCAGGGCTTCCTTTCCATTTATTTCTTTTCTTTCCTCCTTTCTTCTTCATTTGTGGTCCTCAGCTTCTGCCTATTTTCTTCATCCATGTGCAGTTTTTCTCCTCTCTTCCTTTTCCCTCATTTCATCTCCTTCATCTTTCTTCCCTCCCCTCTATGTCCAGCAATTTCTCCTCTCTCCCTCAGCCCTCTCCTCCCAATCCATGCCCATCCATGCTCCTCTGTCCCCTGCCCCCTCCATTCATCCTTTTCCAGCAATTCCCCTCTCTCCCTGAGCCCTGCCCTCCCAATCCATGCCCCTCTGTCCCCTGCCCCCTCCATTCATCCTTTTCTAGCAATTCCCCTCTCTCCCTGAGCCCTGCCCTCCCAATCCATGCCCCTCTGTCCCCTGCCCCCTCCATTCATCCCTTTCCAGCAATTCCCCTCTCTCTCTGAGCCCTGCCCTCCCAATCCATGCCCATCCATGCTCCTCTGTCCCCTGCCCCCTCCATTCATCCCTTTCCAGCAATTCCCCTCTCTCCCTGAGCCCTGCCCTCCCAATCCATGCCCATCCATGCTCCTCTGTCCCCTGCCCCCTCCATTCATCCCTTTCCAGCAATTTCCCTCTCTCCCTGAGCCCTGCCCTCCCAATCCATGCCCATCCATGCTCCTCTGTCCCCTGCCCCCTCCATTTATCCCTTTCCAGCAATTTCCCTCTCTCCCTTCCATGACCGCCCCCCCTCGCATCCATGCTCTCGTCTCTCCCCTGCCCTCCCGCTCCCATTGTTCAATTCAACTGCCCACCCTCTTCTCTCCCCCCAACATCCCTTTTCTTTTTTTTTCTTTTTAAATTTACCTCCGTAGCGGTTCCGGCAGTGTCAGTGAAGGAGGCGGCGCTCCCGACGTCGCTAGCCTTCCCTTCGCTGTGTTCCGCTTTCTTCTGACGTCATGACGTCAGAAGAAGGCGGAACACAGCGAAGGGAAGGCTAGCGACGTCTGGAGCGCCGCCTCCTTCACTGACGCTGCGCTGCCGGAACCGCTACGGAGGTACATTTAAAAAGGAAAAAAAAAGAAAAGGGATGTTGGGGGGAGGGCGAGCGGGGTGAGCATGGTGCGGCGGCGCCCCCCAGAGGGAAGCGCCCCCCTGCCATGCTTACCTCGCTTACCGTGTTGGCACGGCCCTGACAGGAGATCATGACTGCCATTTTGGAATTGGGAATAGCATGAGCAAGAGACTTGCTCCTATTTATGCCATTTCCAATTTCAAAATGGCTGCTGCAACCTCCCACTGCAGTCTCAGCTGCCAATTTGAACACGGAGCCACTGGGGCAGAAGCAATACGGGATGTTCCTGACCTAAAGAAACCATTAGCCCACCACAGCCTTAAGAAGGTAGGGGAGGGAGAGGTTGGGAGGAGCTGGTGGGTGGCCTGGGGGGAACATGTGTTCTCTCAGTGTGATGGGAGGACGGCTCAGGTTGGTGGGCCTGGTCTACTGCTGGTAATGGCATCAGAGGTGGCAAAGACACATTTTTGGTTCTGACCAAAAGTTCTGAGACACTTTCATATGAAACCCAAATTTTGGGTTAGTTGCAGTGCTGAATCCAAAACCGAAATTCAGTCAGCCTCTACTGACAAGCAAGAAAATCACCTAGATCAGTTGTGGCGAACCTTTCAGAGACCGAGTGCCCAAACAGCAACTCAAAATCTAATTATTTATCGCAAAGTGCCGGTACTCATTATGGGCGGGGTCACCACATATGACTCCACCCCTATGATAGCCACACCCCTTACACCAGCCATGGCGCATATAAACAGACGTCATTGAAAATATTATACTAGTATAGGAGAAAAAATAAATGATTTTTTTTCATTATAAATAATTTCTGTAAGCTGTTACAGCTCCAGTATACCCAGTGCAAAATAAGACAGCAGATGTAAATTCTCAAATTGGACATATTCCAAACACTAAAATGAAAATAAAATGATTTTTTTCTACCTTTGTTGTCTGGTGATTTTGTTTTTCTATCCATATTGGTCCAGTCTCTGATTCTGCTGCTCTCTATCTGTTCTCTTAACTCCGTTTCCAGGGCTTCCTTTCCATTTATTTCTTTACTTTCCTCCTTTCTTCTTCATTTCTTGCCCTCCATCCATGTCCAGCAACCCTCCTCTCCCCTCCAGCCATCCATGTACAGCCACCCTCCTCTCCCCCTGCCCGGCCTCCCTCCCTCCCAGCATCAGGCCTCCTCCCTCCCACCAAGCACCAGGCCTCCCACCCTCCCACCCAGCACCAGGCCGCCCTCCCACCCAGCATCAGGCATCCCTCCCACCCACCCACCACCCAGCAGTACCCAGCATCAGGCCTCCCTCCCTGCCACCCACCCACCACCCAGCATCAGCTCTCCCACCCAGCACCCAGCACCAGGCCTCCCTCCCTCCCACCACCCAGCAGCACCCAGCATCAGGCTTCCCTCCCTCCCTCCCATCCAGCATCAGGCATCCCTCCCACCCAGCACCAGGCTGCCCTCCCTCCAACCAAGCACCAGGTCGCCCGCCCTCCCTCCAACCAAGCACCAGGCCGCCCCCCTCCTCCTCGGCCAAAGGCGCGCCGAGCAAAGCACATGCTTTTCGCTGCCGATGCCACCTTAACCCCAAGGTACGCCATTTAAATTTTGGAGGAGGGGGGCCCTGGTGCTGGGAGGGAGGGTGGGCAGACGGCCTGATGCTTGGTTGGTTGGAAGAGGGAGGGCGGGCGGTCTGATGCTTGGTTGGTTGGTTGGTTGGTTGGTTGGAAGAGGGAGGGAGGGCGGGCGGCCTGGTGCTCTCAGAGGGAGGGAGAGTGGGCGGACCAGCGACGGCGTGCGTGCCAAAGGAAAGGGCTCTGCGTGCCCTCTCTGGCAGGCGTGCCATAGGTTCGCCATCACAGACCTAGACACTAGGAAGATCAGTGAAGCCTTGGAAATTGCAAAGCAGAAAATAATAGCTAAATTAAAGAAAATTGCTAGATATGATGCTAGGATCATCCAGTAGAGGCAGAATCAGAGATCAGATCACAGGCACATCTACCAGAGCATCAGTGGAGAAGTGAACAGAAACTGTGAACAGCCTGCCAAAAAAGAAACAGTTCAATTTTGGGAGAAAGATCAAGAACTGAACAGCACCTGGAAAAGAGCAACTACATGATTTCTTGCTCAAATATCTGATCAATTTATATATAAGAATAGCTGGACAATTCAACAGCATACTGCAAAGAGGATCTTGAAGACTGGTTGACAACTGGGAAGACCTGTAAAAAGACCCAGCAAAAGGAACAATCCCAAACAAAAGATTTGAATCATAGATGTGGCAATACGAGGAGACAGCTATGTTGAAGCAAACAGTTGGAGAAGATTAAAAAAATATCAAGATTTGAAGATTGAAGTGGAGCGACTGGCGATAATCTGAAGTGGTGGTTCCTGTAGTAATTGGAGCAATATCAAAACACTTGGAACAGAATCTGAACACACTGTGCACTGACAAAATCACCACCTTCAACTACAGAAGGCTGAGCTGCTTGGAACTCCCACATCCTGCACCAATGCCTCTGAATATCCTAGGTTCTTGGTAAGAACTCAATATTTAGAGTACCAACCAAGAGCATCTGGCAGGCTGTGTGAAGCCACGATAATAATATCACTGCTTAATTAACTGTCAATCAACAAAGTGCCCAGTGGGTTATCCATCTTCTACTTTCCACTCCTAATTCTTTTACCATGATCCACTTGCCAATTTGGAGTCATAATGAGTGGAATACAGACACAAATCTGCTGGCTGTAGTCTTTCTCTAGTTATAGTAGGTGGATATATAGAGTACTTTTTTATTTTAATCTGACCATCTTAGAGTAACAAGGGCTACTTCCTATTTGATATAAATTTACCATAAGTAAGCAACTGTTCTGTGAATAGGAGCAGTATTTGCAGTTAAAATTCCAATGTCCTTGAGCGATCAACTGAACCCAACAGAGCACAAAAAATCTGAGGTAAACACAAAAATTTCCTTGAATGTGATTATTTTACTTTCTCCTCTCAGCTAATGGTACTATAACACTTTTAAAGTCTTATTACATCACCAGTAGTGGAGATGTTAATAGTTTTACTTCAACCCTCATCCATCTCCTCTTATTTTCTTCTGCTTGTATAATTAAAAATTAGCTTTATTATTGGAGGAATGATCTGAGCATTGGGAGGAAACTGATCAATTGCTGACTAGTCCCTGCAGGTAGGCTCACTTCATTTCTGGTCCTTGCTCCCATTCATCATGCTGCATTGCCTTGTCAACATAGCTTAGGACCAGCCACTTGATAATGGAGAAGCAGAAACAGATGAAATTCATTATGTAAAAGGAAAGTGGATTCTCCAGAGAAAAGATGCAGCCCCAAATAAGGGACCATATTGTATCGTGGGCACAAGTTAACACCTATGGGTGAAGAGAGAAAAAAATATTTTGTTATATAGCTCAATTGCCACCTCAAAGAAATAAATCTTAACCTTTTCACAGAATGTCAAGTAACCTGTGACCTTTTTAGAGAATGCCTGCAGGAAGAGAGTTCCACTGATAAGCATTGCCACTGAAAAGGTATTGTGTGGCCTTAACAGCTGGAATTGACAGTCTTAAGAGAACATGTATTCCATCCCCAGGATACTAAGGGGTCTTTTACTAAGATGCACTCACGTTTTTGGTGCGCACTAAACGTTAGAGACACCAATAGGAATGCATTGGCATCTTTAACGTTTAGCGCGTGCCTATTTTTAGTGCGCACCAAAACTGTGAGCATGCTTTAGTACAAGACCCTCTAAATAATTTAATACAATAGAGCCTCACCATATAGGTATATAGAAAGTAATTTTACAACATGCCTAAGTGGGGAGGCCTAGTAAATGCTTATGTGTCTTTATAAAATACCAGCATAAAACTTGCTGAAATTGCAGCCATAACATAGCCACATATATTTACATCTGCTCTGGAACTGATGTAAATGTATGCAGCTGAAGTACGCAGTATGTAGGTGCATATTTTATAAACCATGCATGTACTTTGCCAATTCCACTTGTACTCAGCCCAGACTTCTCCCCTGAACACATTACAGCCACATTGCATAAAAGTAAATGACTACTCGTCACAGAAAGTACTTGTATGCACGGGGTAATTTTATAAGAGGTCTTTTACATGCGTATAAAGCAGAGTTGCTTACCTGTGATATCATCCAATGGAGCAGGTAGAGAACTGCACTCCCAGAGCTCAGAACTTTGTGTAAAGATCTGAGCATACGTAGCCCATTCTGTGCACAAAAGTAAAGGTACTATTACTTTTGTTTTGGGCCCCAGAAGACCAAAGATGTCAATCCCAGTTCTTTTTCTTGCTGACAAATTTTGGATATGAAATGGCCTCATGCTGAGACTTTTTTTCTCTACAGTGGAGGAACAGGGTCAGATTAAATTCCTGTAACCCCTTCATCATCAATACAAATGCGCAGGTTTACACTCCCAGTTCCTAGTTGCTCTTGCCCATGCTAGCTCCAATCTCAAAATGGCTGCCACATCCTGACAATTCACAGCAGCTATTTTGACAGCAGAGTTGGTATAGGCAGGAGCAACTGGGGATTGTTCCTACCCCGACTAGCCACTTGACCACTAGGGATTCTAAGGTACGTCCGGAGGGAGAGAATGGAGGCTGTCTTTGTTCAGGGAGGAGAAAGGGAGGGGATGGAGACTCTTACTGTTCAAGGGGGAGAGGGAGGAGGGATTGAAGGTTGTGACTGATTTAAGGGGACAGCCACTTTCAGTTTCAGCCAAACCCGAACAGCAACTTCGGCTGCAGATTTAGTTTCAGATGAAACTGAAAAGAAATGGTTTTGGTCACCCTCTATATCCAGTCAATCAGGTTTTCAGGATATCCACAGCAAAAGAGAAGATTTGCATATCAAGGAGGCAGTCCACACAAATCTATCTCATGCATTTTCATTGTGGAAATCCTGAAAACTTGACTGGCTAGAAGTGCCTGAGGACTGAGTTGAGAAGCACTGCTATTCTGTTTCACTCCCTTGGGATTTTGCAACCCAAACCTATACCCTGCCTTTTTTGTATTCATTCTTAGCCTGCAAATTCTAGACCAGTGGTTTTCAGTCCTCAGGGACCACCCAGCTAGTCGGGTTTTCAAGATATCCACAATGAATATGGATGAGATAGATTTGCATGCACTGCCTTCTTGATATGCAAATCTCTCTCACGTATATTCACTGTAGATATCCTGGAATCCCAACTGGCCAGATGGTCCCTGAGGATTGAGTTGAAAACTACTGCTCTAGACTATTCTCTCCTCATATTTTCCACATTTTCAGGGTTTCTTCCCTACAGCAAATTTTGGTGTCATCTGCAAAAAAGAAAATCGTTTCCAATAGTGTTTCCAGAATGAGGACCTTTCTATGCCTCATACCACTGGTAATGCCTCTTTCTTTGACATGAACTCCATATAAAGTTACCAGTTGTTGCCTCTCTCTCAACCAGTTCTTCACCCAGTCAATCACTTTAGGGCCCATACCAAGTGCACTCAGTGAAAGAAATTAATTAGATTCATCTGACAAGACCAGCCTCTGGTAAGACCACGCTGAACTGGATCCTTTAATCCACTGGATTCCAAAACTTCACTATCATGTTTTAGGAGTGATTTCATTGATTTGCTTACCACTGAGGTCAGGATAATTAACCCTAACTACAGAAAAGTGTATCTCTGGCCTCAGGGATTTATATCTGAAGTTCACAACACTCATTTAAGGGCACCTAAACCCTTGCCTTAGTTGTGAAAATTGATATACAAGTATGGCTATGAGTGAAGGGAAGATACAGTATAATTTATTAGTAGGGGGATGGGAAGGTAAAGGGTAATATATTATTGTAACTAGAAGATCATTACATATTCATAAATTGCTAGGTATCATCTTTTCTTTTGACACCCCAGTCAATCATCATGGGATTGCAAATGGGAAAAAGAGCGCCTGACACAGCAGATATCCCAGACTTGACAGATGAATGGCAGTAAAACTTGCAGAACACTGATTGTCTGATGTTGAAAGATTTGTGCTGTTGAGCACTGTCTTCTCTTTATGCTGATAACTCTGTACCCTCTTTAGTAGCTCGTAAATGCAAAGCACTTGAGGGTCAGAACAAAGGGAGACTTTTTTTTAGGTCTGCTTACTGTGTAGATAATCTATGTTCTGCAAACATTTCATAGTCCACCTGTCCTCAATTTCAAAAGAAAGACACCCAGCTCACTTTTATGAACCAAATCAATAAAAGTGGATGAGAAAGAACAAAAAGTGAAGGCAGGGAATTTCATATGTAAATAGTGGCATTTGCATGTGTGTATTGCATACAGTACATGTGTAAAACCTGATTTTAGTATACTGCTATTTTCATATGGAAAGCTTCACTAATTGCAGATTTCGAGGGACCATATTGGTGGTGTGGTTTGGACATGATTTATATGGATCAAAATCTACATATCTATTGCCCTTTTCATAAAGGGAATGCAATTGTCTGACCCAATATTTCACGTGGAGATTTGGAGATTTACAGCTCTTCCCTTGCAAGTGTAGGTTTGTAATAAGTGTTCTTTTGGGCCGATCCTTAAGAGGAGGAATTAAAGGAGATCATCCATTAATTCCCCATTGCTTATTTTCCTTTCTAGATTGAAAATAAATAAGGAAAGCTGCAACTAGAGCACTAAGAACTTAACGACTAGGGATTCTAAGGCATGTGACCAGCTAAGCGAAAAAGTAGCAAAAGTGGGGTTACAAATAACAAAGATAAAGGCTATAAAATTTGGAGGGGTAAATTTGGGCAACTTCCATTTCTGAAATGTGATCACAGTCTGTACAAAACATGATCAGAATTTTTTCTGTAACTTCCAATGGATTACAGAGATATTGATGTTTTAAGTTTGCTATTTTTCAAATGCATTTTTATAAAATCATACTTTTTTATTGATAATTGTTTCTCATTTTTTAAAGTCATAATTAGTCTATACCTGAGGCAGAAATTTTGCAGGATTTTGCAGTTGATATCCCTCTATCTTCTGGTATAAGTAAGTCACATACCCCACTTTTAGTACCTTTTTGCTCGGCAGGTCACATTGCATATAGGTTTACAAAATGGCAGGTATACATGTAAGTCCCGACACTTAAACACATGTAAGTTTTGAGCCACCAATTTAAACATGTACATTACCAACTTTCCTCTGTTCAGTTTTTCAACATGTGTCTTTGTAAAATGGTTGCTCCCGCTACCCATTAAAGCTAAAACACACATTCCCTCCTATATGTATGTTAGAAAAGACTCTATGTATCACTGGATCCTATACCTTCTAGTTGGTTGTCTTATTCAGTTCATTGGTAATTACTACTCATATTACAGATGGTGAATCAGAGTTTAGAAATTGGAGAGTTTCTGACAGAGTGGAAACACACACTGGTGTGACCAGTTTTGAAGAGTAAATTATTGGACCCGCTTAAACCGGAAAGCTATAGGCCAATTTCTAATCCATGTTTTATAGCGAAATTAGTAGAGAGGGTAGCAGTGACTCAGCTGACAGATTTTTCTGAGTCAGCTCAGATATCACATCCTTGACATAGTGCTTTTCATCAGGGTTGTAGTATGGAGACTACTTTAGAGAAATTTGTGAGTATTCTTAGACAGATTCTTGATATGGGGGACTTAGTTCTGGTAGTGTCATTAGATCTAGTGTCAGTGTTTGATCTGAATGATCATGAGCAGTTACTAAATTGGTTAAAATCAGTTGGGCTAGGCGGTGTAGTGCTAAAATGGTTTTACTACTACTATTACTACTACTTATCATTTCTATAGCACTACTAGACGTACGCAGTGCTGTACACTTGAACATGAAGAGATAGTCTCAGTTTTTGTTTAACCGCACCTTTGCAGTGGTTGATGGTCAGAAGACTTCATCGGTGAGACCCCTGGCTAGTGGAGTTTACATTATAAACATAACAGCAGAAAAGAAATCCAAATTAAAATAAGAGAGAACTCAAGTATGGGACGATCTATGCACAACAACATTAGACAAAATCGCCCCAATCCAAACCAAAACATCACACAGAAAAAAACCAAACCCATAGTTCACCGAAGAGCTGAAAAAGCTTAAAACACAAGTCAGGAAACTAGAGCGTGCATGGATAAAAAAAAGAGATGAACATACACTAAATGCCTGGAAACTACTACGGAGGAAATACAAATACACCATTAAACAGACTAAAAGACTACACTACAAAACAATAATAGGACCAAACTACAAAGACACACATAAACTCTTCCACCTTGTGCACAAACTGCTAGACACTACACCAGTGACTAACAATAGCAAAGATATGCCAGACATAGACAACCTTGCGAAATATTTCAAGGAGAAAATTATACAATTACGACACAGAATACCTGCCAGCCATAGCGAATATGCCACACTCCTAGAATGCCTAGACCCCGAAGACGGAATATACCCAGCAGACAGAACCTGGACTGAATTTGAACCACTATCTGAAGACCTCATCTCTGAAACACTTAAAAGATTTGCCAAATCCCACTGCAAATTAGACGTATGCCCAAACAACCTCATGAAATCAGCTCCTCAACAATTCATAACAGACCTAACGAACCACACAAACTTCATGCTACAAAACGGACTGTTCCCAAAAGAAAAAGGAAACATTTTACTCACGCCTATACCCAAAGACACAAAGAAAAGCACAAGAGAAATAACCAACTACAGACCAGTAGCATCCATACCACTAACAACCAAAATAATGGAAGGAATGGTAACTAAACAACTTACCAACTATCTAAACAAACGCTCAATATTGCACGATGCCCAATCAGGATTCCGATCAAACCACAGCACAGAAACAGTATTAATTACCCTCATGACTAAATTTAAACAACTGATTGCAACCGGTAACAATATACTCCTCCTACAATTTGACATGTCGAGTGCCTTCGACATGGTTGACCACGGAGTCCTATTACACATACTTGAATACTTTGGCATTGGAGGAAATGTCCTAAACTGGTTCAAAGGGTTCCTAACCAAGCATTCATACCAAGTCACATCAAATTCAACCACGTCGGCTGCATGGACACCTGAATGTGGAGTACCGCAAGAATCACCTCTCTCACCAACCATCTTCAACCTAATGATGATCCCCTTGGCAAAAATCCTATCAAACCATAACCTCAACCCACATATATACGCCGATGATGTAACAATATACATCCCTTTCAAACAAGACATCAAGGAAATCTTCAACGAAATTAACCAAAGCCTATACATCATGAACACCTGGGCAGACGCATTTCGTCTGAAACTGAATGCAGAAAAGACTCAATGCCTGATACTCACTTCCCAATACAACACGAAGGAATTTACCGCTATAAATACACCAAAACTAAACCTCCCAATCTCAGAAACGTTAAAAATCCTTGGAGTTACTATCGACCGCCACCTAACGCTCGAAACTCATGCAAACAACACAACCAAAAAGATATTCTACTGCATGTGGAAACTGAAAAGATTAAGATCATTCTTCCCAAGATCCGTTTTTCGCAGCCTAGTGCAATCTCTTGTACTCAGTCATCTGGATTACTGCAACTCGCTGTACGCAGGCTTCAAAGAGCAAATCCTGAGGAAACTTCAGACAGCCCAGAATACAGCAGCCAGACTCATCTTTGGAAAACCAAAATATGAAAGTGCAAAACCCTTACGAGAGAAGTTACGCTGGCTCCCACTTAAGGAACGCATTACTTTTAAAGTATGCACATTAGTCCACAAAATTATCCATGGCGAAGCCCCAGCATACATGACTGAGTTAATTGACTTACCACCCAGAAATGCCAAAAGATCATCACGAACCTTCCTCAACCTACACTTCCCTAACTGCAAGGGCCTGAAATACAAGACGCAACACGCGTCAACCTTTTCCTACATGAGCACGCAGTACTGAAACACACTTCCGCGCAACCTGAAAACAATTCACGAACAAACCAACTTCCGCAAATTACTGAAAACACATCTTTTTGATAAAATCTACGGAAAGAACCAAAACATATAAAATCCACACTCACTGCTCCGTTATACATCAACACATCCACCTAAGAATTCTCAATCGTGAAATCACACCACACTCTTACCTTTAACCAAAGAAAATGTATACCATAGGCTATTCATTTTTATATGCTATATACTGTCCTCAGAATCTCTAGTTTCTCGTTGTTTTCCTTTTAATGTTTCTATATTCTTTTCCATGGATATATTCCTTAATGATACTTTGATTTGTTTTGTTTTGTACAACTTTTCACAATGTAATCCATAACCGAATTGGAACAAAATGTAATTTCCATTATTACAATGTATTGTAAGCCACTTTGAGCCCGCAAAAAGGTGGGGAAATGTGGGATACAAATGCAATAAATAAAAATAAAAAATAAATAAATTAAAGATATTCACAATCATCCATACAAGGACATTATAAGTTAAAATCAAATTAGGTTTGATGCACTTGTGCCGTAAATCAGGAGCTCAACCCTTTAAGAAGATGAGTTGGAGAGAGACATTGCAAGATAGGCGGAAGATCAAGGGTCAAAATCTGAAATACCTACACTCGAAGATGAGCTTAACTAGAGCCGGAGTGTGCGGTTCACCACCCTACCAATACCTTTTCCTAACCACTTTAACACTGTAGCAAAAATGCAGTATATAAAATTAATAATTCCAATCCAATTTGATTCTTTGCCATAACCTTACTATGGAGCTCATTTTCAAAAGAGAAAGACGTCCAAAAAGTGGCATAAATCTGCATTTGGATGTTTTTCTCACAAAAATGTCCAAATTGGTATTTTCAAAACCAATTTTTAGATGTTTTTATATGAAGTCCATCAGAAATGTGTTCAAATCACAAAGGGGGCGTGTTAAAAGCAGGATCTGGGCATTCCTAACACTTGGATGTTTTTTAGCCATAATGGAACAAAACAAAACCGTCCAGGACTAGACCTGTTTTTATAACGAACACAAAAGTGTGCCCTAAATGACCAGATGACCACTGGAGGGAATCAGGGGTGACCCCCCAAACCCCCCCCCAGTGGTCTCTGACCCCCTACCACCCCCCAAAAATGCAAATACAAATATTATTTACAAATATTATTTAGCAACCTCTATGACAGCTCTCAGATATTAGCGCCAGGTCTATTAGAGCAGCATGCAGGTCCATGGAGTAGTGTAGTGGTCAGAGCAGTTCAGTGCACCATGGCTTGGGGGACACTGGTCCCTATTTCCCTCTACCTGTCACATTTGTGGTGGAAACTGTGAGCCCTCCAAAACTCACCATAAACCCATTCTATAGGTGCCCCCTTCACCCATAAGGGCTATTGTGTACAGCTGTGGGCAGTGGGTTTGGGGGGCTCAGCAGACAAGATAAGGGAGCAAATATGAGATGTGTACCTGGAAACATGTTTTTGAAGTCCACTAAGGTGCCCCATTTATCTCCTGGGATGTCTGGGAGACTAGTCTACTAAAAATGCTTGCCCCTCCTACATCCCAATGGCTTGATTTCCTACATTTTTCACCTGGACCTTCTTGTTTTGAAATTGACCAAAAAAACAAAACGTCCAAAGCACAAAACCTTGTTAGAAACAGTATATTCTAAAACAAAAGAGAAACGTTTTTCTTTTTGGAAAATGCACTTCTTTCTTATTCAGATTTTGGACATTTTTTGCAAAACGTCTAATGTCGGACTTACACGTCATATCGAAAATGCCCCTCCACGTTTCTTATCTTTGATTTTTCACACTGTGAACAAGCTTTATTCCTGAGTTGGGACGGGACCTCTTGATGAGTATTGGCATGGTTTGTGTTCCAGTCTTGTTACTAAGCTTTTTCAGTGTCCTGTACCCCATCCTGGACTCTGGCTTTGTACAGCTAAGGCCTGGCCACTGCCAGCATCACATAGCTTCATCTAAAAGTAAGACAGTCACTACAGGTGGAAGACACTATGCTCCTATTATCCCAGACCAAGAGATACTTTGTCAGGGGCTTGTCTTGTCCTAGACCTCAGCCTGCTTATTATGTACAGATTCCTTTTACTGTAAATTAGAAGACAAGTAGATATTGTGATAATTTTCAAATAACTTAGGGGGTTGTTTACTAAAGCTTAGCTCAAGTTATCTGCAATAGGGTCCATAGGAATAAAATGGGCCCTGCTGCAGATAACTCGAGCTAAGCTTAAGAAACTAACATTTAAAAAAGCAATGAAATTAAGGCGGCTGGTGTCCATTTCAGTTCTCCAAAACCCCAACTCGTCAGAACAGATTGCAACCAATGTTAGAACAAGACCTAATTTTGGGCCCACCCTATTTCTGCCCAAAACATGCCTCCAACAAGCCTACTTGCTATTTGGACAAACTGCAGGGTAAAATGTCCAAATTCTGCCTTTCAAAAATCATGATTTTGACAGTTTCAGCAGATGGACATTTTTTGGGACATTTTAAGACATCCATCTGCTTAAAAAAATGAGCACCACAGTTTTCAAACTGAGTAAAGCTAACACTGTACAGAGTGCCATGTCATCATGAGATGTTAGCATGAAGCCAAAGTATTTGGGATATTTTCTCTTTAATTTAGAAAACTTCTGTGAAAACTGCCATTTAGAGAGTAAAGCTCGCCACATAGCCACAGAGGAGATAATGCAGAGGTAAGAACAATGAAAACATTAAATACTAATAAATGTTAATCATGCTGTACAGCAACAACAAGCTGCATGTGTGTCAAAGTGGGTCATACAGTCTACCCAAAAAATCCTTAGCCTATCTGCTAGGATTGTCATATCTGGGTTTGTGATGCTGAAATCCGTACATAAGAACAGACTGAATCATCCATCCCAAAATGGCAATTTTATACCTGGGTGCCCGCATTTATGCCCCACTTGTGCATGTAAATGTGCAGAATACCAATACCTTCACGGCAGGGGCGTAGCCAAACAAAAGATTTTGGGTGGGCCTAGGCAAGAAGTGGGTGGGCACCATGTGTACTCCCCCCCTACCCCCAACCACCACCAAAAAAAAATCTTGGCTGGCAGGAAAACGCTTCTTTCCACCTTGACAATCTGCAGCAGGTATTTGCTGAAAACTGAGCATGCGCAGCTGCCGGTATCATGGAGAGTAGCGTTTTCATTACCATTAGGGGGAAGTCTTCAGCTGGCCAAGCTTGGGATCCCCAACAGCTACCGCTAAATGTGTGCTACTGTTGGGTGGGCCTCAGACCTAAGTGGGTGGGCCCTGGCCCACCCAAGCCCACCTGTAGCTACGCCACTGCTTCACGGTTAAGTGCACATTTACCACATTAGTGGCAGCAAGGCAACTAAGCACTATTCTCAAGGGTGCATGTAAGTGGCATAGTGCCCGATATTCAGTCAGCGGCAGGCAGTGCTTTTGCTGTTTGCCACTGGCGTTATACCTGGATATTCAATGCTGGCCCATTTCTGGTGACCAGCATTGAATATCTGGGTTTTTTTTAAACTGCTAAACAGTTATCCGGTTATGCTGATATTCAGTGATAACCGTTTACCTTTTTAGCATTTAAAGATGTTATGTGGTCCTAATTGACCACTAAACTTATCCAGTTAGGTCAGTGGTCCTGAAGGCACCCCAGACAGTCAGGTCTTAGGATATCCACAATGAATATTCATGAGGGAGAGTTGCATGCAGTGGAGGCAGTGCATGCAAATATTTCTCATGAATATTCATTGTGGATATCCCAAATACCTGACTGGGTGGGATACCTCTAGAACTAAGTTTGAGAACCACTGGGTTAGGCACTGAATATTAGTGCCTAACTGGATAAGTCATGCGACATAGCTGGTTATGCGTTAGGTGCTAACCGCTAATATTCAGTGGAGATAACCAGTTATCTTCCGCTGAATATTAGTGGCTAGGCACTGATATGCCAATCATCGGTCATGTCTGGCCAGTTAATTAGCTTTGAATATCAGGGGATAGTGTTTACATGGGTGGCACATTGGGAGTGTCCACCTGGGTGGAATATGGGAGGGGCATGGATGGTACTGCCACTTAATAAACACAACTTAAAGAATATTGTAAGCTATGCATGTCCATGCTGTGTTTAGATGCCCACAATTATGGCAGGCTTTATGCCTAAATTGTAGGTGCACCGATGCAGGTTACACAAGCTCAATCACCAGATTTACACACCTGGTCCAAATTTTTTGAAAATAATTGCAGCGTTGGCATGTAAGAGGAAGTGGCACGATGAGAGGAAGGCCTTTATGTGCCTCTATGGAATATATGTGCCAGGGTTTGCCAACTGTCTCGCCAGCTGTCACGCCTATGCAGATTCTTTATAATATGATATATTCTCCCAGTGATGAAGTCCTGTTTTAGGGTACCGTTTTTACCTGATCATGTCAAATCTTTTACTAGGCTTTTGTTGCAGGGAACAGTGTTTTTATTGTTTGCTATCTCTTCTTTAGATGCTTGGCACTCAGTGACTCTCACATGGAAAGACTGCCAACTTCTAAACAAATGATGATTTATTATTCAGGCAACGTAAAGCTGCAATATTAATCCAATGAAAACAGTTAAACAGTCTAGCCACTCTGCCAGGCAATTACACATGTGACAGATTAATTTGTCTAGCAGTTCTGCAAATTTAATTTACACCACCACTTAACAGTTAAGTTGTTGAAGTGTTCTTCTGTGCAATAATAACCCAGTTTTTACAAAGAATAATGAAACACAAAGCACTTTTTATAAATGTGCTTCCACAATTAATTCCAGGGTCAAAACAGAATGCCACTGACAAATGGTGGCAACATGGACATAGCATACAATGCAGAAAAAAATAAATACTCCACATGAGGTAGAAGGCTAAAGTCACTCTGCATACCTGTAATGGGGGTTTTCCATAGACAGCAGGATAAATCAGATACACAACTGGATGAACTGAAGCCCAATATTCTATAAGTTGTAAAAGTCAAGAAAGGGATATGCTGCAAGTTGAGACACAAAATTTTGCAACATACGTTTTCAAAGGAAATAATGTTGCCGTGGCTGTGATCTGATGTAAGCCTGCTAAATCAGTTTGATAAAACTCTTTCTGACACTACACATCCTAACCTGTTAGGATTGATCAGATTATATAGAGTTGAGTTGACTGGCATTGTGGTTGAGTCAGTGCTCTTTTATATTCCCCTTCAACTCTGTGGGCATATGGCCTGGGAAATAGAGGGGAAGCACTATAGATTGGTTGATGTAAAATGATACCCCTTAAGTAAAATCTATGGTGAGTAGGAAGAACAACCTTTTTGAGAACAAAAGGCAAGAGAATGTGAAATGAGTGGTTGTAGGTCTCTTACCCTTCAACAAAAGTTGTTGTAACCAAGAACCAGACTTTCTAGATCAGGTACTTTAGCTTTACTAGCTCCATGGCTTCAAAATGTTGTTTCAAATCCCATGTTTGAGGGTGGAATTCCTCTCGTATGATGAAAGGCTAAAGAGGTTAGGGCTCTTCAGCTTGGAAAAGAGACAGATGAGGGGAGATATGATTAAGGTCTACAAAATCCTGAGTGGTGTAGAACGAGTAGAAGTAAATCGATTTTTCACTCGTACCAAAAGTACAAAGACTAGGGGGACATTCGAGGAAGTTACATGGAAGTACTTTTAAAACAAATAGAAGGAAATACTTTTTCACTCAACGAACAGTTAAGCTCTGGAACTCTTTGCTGGAGTATGTGGTCCAAGGTTAGTGTATCTGGGTTTAAAAAAGGTTTGGACAAATTCCTGAAGGAAAAGTCCATAGTCTGCTATTGAGACAAACATGGGAAGCAACTGCTTGCCCTGGGATTTGTAGTATGGAGTGCTGCCACGATTTGGGTTTCTATCAGGTATTTGTTTCCTGGCTTGGCCACTGATTGGAAAACAGAATATTGGGCTAGATGGACCATTGGTCTCACCCAGTATGGTTACTCTTATGTTCTTATTTTCTGGTACTTTATTGAATGTTTTAAGGCCTATTTTACATAGAATTTTTAGATCAAAATTCAGATGGCTAAGTCAGTACATGCTCAACTCCAACATTATTGTACAAAAGGCTCTGCCGAATATGGAGCCTTTTGTCAGATACCTGTAAGGACATGCAAGAGTGAATGGGCATTTGCCAATATATACTATGGAAGCAGCCATTTTACAGGCATACATGTAGAAAAATAAGCAGCAGTATCAAAACTTCCATGTGCAAGTGGCAAAACTTACACCTCTAGCTGTCCTATTTTATAAACCTAGATATGTAAATGCCACTAAATAAAAGTAGTGAGGTCACAATTTTTATTTTCTTCATTTGGAGGCAGAAATAAAGAATGGAGGATTAAGGAGATTTACTCTCTTAATCCTTCATGTAAAACACTTGAAGAAACAAGCACTGTAGTAAAATCTGTGCTTGTCTTTGAGTGGTGTGAAATCTGACAGAGAAATGTGTTCCCATAAACATGTATTCCGTTTATAAAATGAGGAACGCACATGTACATTTTTGTCCTGCCCAAGGCACATCAAAACCATGCTCCCACCAAACCCCCTTAAAATCTCTAAGTGGAGTGGATCTCCATGTGTAAATAGTGGCTTTCTGAAATTGCAATTTACATGTGTATGCAATCTTCCACTATACAGTGATACCTCGGTTTTCGGCGATAATCTGTCCAAAAACAATCGGTGAAATCCGAAACTGACGAAAACCGAGGCAATTATTTTCTGAGCAGGAGAACGCGTGGGTCGCCATTTGTTTTTGCAAAATTAGCAGCGAGGTCACGTGGGCACGCCGACAAAATTCGAGACAAATTTTTCACGGAAAAAATCGACGATAACCGAAGTCAACGAAACCAAGATATTACTGTATACCCATGGAGATACTTCTAAAATGACCCCTTTAGAATGCCTTAACCCAGTGGCGTACCAAGGGGGGGCGGTGGGGGCAGTCCGCCCCGGGTGCCAGTGGGTGGGGGGTGCTCCGCTCCCGCCGCCTCCCATGGCCGTTCCCGCGGCGCCGCACATTAAAAAATCCGGCGAAGCAGCGTTGCAGGCAGCGCCTCGTGCCCTGCTTGTAAAAAAAAATCAAATCTCCTTCCTCCTTCTCCTCCTCGTCTTGACGTCTTGACGTCGACTCGGGCCTTCCAATCAATTTGATTGGAAGGCCCGAGTCGACGTCAAGACGAGGAGAAGGAAGGAGATTTGATTTTTTTTTACAAGCAGGGCATGAGGCGCTGCCTGCGACGCTGCTTCACCGGTTTTAACGGGACTGAGGTGGGGAAGGAGAGGGGCGAAAGGGACTCGGGTGGGGGTGTTCAGAGGGGAGAAGGGGACTGGGGTGGGGTCTCAGAGGGGAAAAGGGGAGGGGAGAAGGGGACTGGGGTGGGGGTGTTCAGAGGGGAGAAGGGGACTGGGGTGGGGGTCTCAGAGGGGAAAAGGGGAGGGGAGAAGGAGACTGGGGTGGGGATCTCAGACAGGGTAGGGGAGAAGGGGACTGGGGTGGGGGTGTACAGAGGGGAGAAGGGGACTGGGGTGGGGGTCTCAGAGGGGAAAAGGGGAGGGGAGAAGGGGACTGGGGTGGGGATCTCAGACAGGGGAGGGGAGAAGGGGACTGGGGTGGGGGTGTTCAGAGGGGAGAAGGGGACTGGGGTGGGGGTCTCAGAGGGGAAAAGGGGAGGGGAGAAGGGGACTGGGGTGGGGATCTCAGACAGGGGAGGGGAGAAGGGGACTGGGGTGGGGATCTCAGAGGGGAGAAGGGGAGGGGACAAGGGGACTGGGGTGGGGATCTCAGACGGGGAGGGGAGAAGGGGACTGGGGAAGGGGTATTCAGAGGGGAGAAGGGGACTGGGTGGGGGTCTCAGACAGGGGAGGGGAGAACGGGACTGTGGTGGGGGTCTCAGACAGGAGAAGGGGAGGGGAGAAGGGGACTGGGGTGGGAGTGTTCAGAGGGGAGAAGGGGGCTGGAACTGGGGGCTGAAAAAAGGGGCAGAGAGAGAGAGGGGACAGATCCTAGATGGAAGGGAGAGCGAGAGGGAGGGCAGACCCTGGATGGATGGGAGAGGGAGGGCAAATGGTGGATTGAAGGGGCAGAGAGAAAGGGCAGGCAGTGGATGGAAGGGACGGCAGAGAGGGCAGACACTGGATGGCAGAGAGAGAGAGAGAGAGAGAGTGAAGACAGATGCTGGATGGAAGGAAGACGGTGAAAAGAAGATGAGGAAAGCAGAAACCAGAGACAACCAAACCCCCTTAAAATCTCTAAGTGGAGTGGATCTCCATGTGTAAATAGTGGCTTTCTGAAATTGCAATTTACATGTGTATGCAATCTTCCACTATACAGTGATACCTCGGTTTTCGGCGATAATCTGTCCAAAAACAATCGGTGAAATCCGAAACTGACGAAAACCGAGGCAATTACTTTCTGAGCAGGAGAACGCGTGGGTCGCAATTTGTTTTTGCAAAATTAGCAGCGAGGTCACGTGGGCACGCCGACAAAATCTGAGACAAATTTTTCACGGAAAAAATCGACGATAACCGAAGTCAACGAAACCAAGGTATTGCTGTATACCCATGGAGATACTTCTAAAATGACCCCTTTAGAATGCCTTAACCCAGTGGCGTACCAAGGGGGGGGCGGTGGGGGCGGTCCGCCCCGGGTGCCAGTGGGTGGGGGGTGCTCCGCTCCCGCCGCCTCCCATGGCCGTTCCCGCGGCGCCACACATTAAAAAAACCGGCGAAGCAGCGTTGCAGGCAGCGCCTCGTGCCCTGCTTGTAAAAAAAAATCAAATCTCCTTCCTCCTTCTCCTCCTCGTCTTGACGTCTTGACGTCGACTCGGGCCTTCCAATCATGGAAGGCCCGAGTCGACGTCAAGACGAGGAGAAGGAAGGAGATTTGATTTTTTTTTTACAAGCAGGGCATGAGGCGCTACCTGCGACGCTGCTTCATCGGTTTTAACGGGACTGAGGTGGGGAAGGAGAGGGGCGAAAGGGACTCGGGTGGGGGTGTTCAGAGGGGAGAAGGGGACTGGGGTGAGGGTCTCAGAGGGGAAAAGGGGAGGGGAGAAGGGGACTGGGGTGGGGGTGTTCAGAGGGGAGAAGGGGACTGGGGTGGGGGTCTCAGAGAGGAAAAGGGGAGGGGAGAAGGAGACTGGGGTGGGGATCTCAGACAGGGTAGGGGAGAAGGGGACTGGGGTGGGGGTGTACAGAGGGGAGAAGGGGACTGGGGTGGGGGTCTCAGAGGGGAAAAGGGGAGGGGAGAAGGGGACTGGGGTGGGGATCTCAGACAGGGGAGGGGAGAAGGGGACTGGGGTGGGGGTGTTCAGAGGGGAGAAGGGGACTGGGGTGGGGGTCTCAGAGGGGAAAAGGGGAGGGGAGAAGGGGACTGGGGTGGGGATCTCAGAGGGGAGAAGGGGAGGGGAGAAGGGGACTGGGGTGGGGATCTCAGACAGGGGAGGGGAGAAGGGGACTGGGGAAGGGGTATTCAGAGGGGAGAAGGGGACTGGGTGGGGGTCTCAGACAGGGGAGGGGAGAAGGGGACTGTGGTGGGGGTCTCAGACAGGAGAAGGGGAGGGGAGAAGGGGACTGGGGTGGGAGTGTTCAGAGGGGAGAAGGGGGCTGGAACTGGGGGCTGAAAAAATGGGCAGAGAGAGAGAGGGGACAGATCCTAGATGGAAGGGAGAGCGAGAGGGAGGGCAGACCCTGGATGGATGGGAGAGGGAGGGCAAATGGTGGATTGAAGGGGCAGAGAGAAAGGGCAGGCAGTGGATGGAAGGGACGGCAGAGAGGGCAGACACTGGATGGCAGAGAGAGAGAGAGAGAGAGAGTGAAGACAGATGCTGGATGGAAGGAAGACGGTGAAAAGAAGATGAGGAAAGCAGAAACCAGAGACAACAAACTGTAAATAAAATATATTTTTTTATTTTTTTTGCTTTAGGATAAAGTATTGTAGATGTGTTAAATGTTTATAATAGAAAATGTAAATAAGGTAATCTTTTTATTGGACTAATTTTAATACATTTTGACTAACGTTCGGAGAACAAAACCCCCTTCCTCAGGTCAGGATAGGATACTGTAACAGCACTATACTGTACTGACCCGAGGACGGAGGTTTTGGCCTCTGAAAGCTAAATGTATTAGTTCAATAAAATGGTATTATTTTACTTTCTATATTTGTTTTATTTCTATTTGCTAATTTGTAAAGTGGTGATTGGTACTTGTTAGGTTTTTTTTCAAATTTACATCTGCTGTCTTTATATTTTGCACAGTACTAGGGGACAGTTTCTGTTTCTGTGGTGTTGCGTTGTATGCAGAGTCTGGCATTGGGGGTTCAGTTTAATTTTTGTCTAAATAGAAAGTTTATGATTACTTATTCTATAGTGGATTAGGGTGTATCTGTGTTTGTGAAAAAGACATGGCTTTCAGTTGGCATTGACTGTGCAGGATCTACGATCTGTACTATTCTGTCTGGTTTCGTTTTACAATAGGTGAATTGATGTTCTAGTGCTCACTGTAGTGTTTAAGATGCTTTCCTTTTCATTGTGTGACTCGTAGAAATGACTGCTTATGGTATGGTAGGATTGCTCTATAGGTCCTGAGTGTTTTGTATTCTCGGCATGCCTAGTACTGGATTTGGGGGGGGGGGGGGGGTTAAAAAAATGACCGGCCCCGGGTGTCAACTACCCTAGGTACGTCACTGCCTTAACCTTTTCATGAATTCTGAGACCAACAGATGTATGGGTACTGGATTTCCATCAAAATGAGAACTACTATACACAGTATTAGCACTGAGAAGAACCTTTACCAAAAATGTGCTTAGATTGGACAATGATAGGTGGAACAGGTATTGAAGGAAAAGGTGCAGGATAGTGGATTAAGTTTCTTTTAAGTGCACCATATTCTTTAAATCATTTTAAACTATTTTTTTACTATTTGTTTATTAACACTTTAAACAGTTCAAATAGATTGAAATCTCCCAGGCACTTAACTGAGTCAAGACTGCAGTGCTCGACAGCAGTTTCACGCTAACTTCATCAGGAGCGTTTTTTTTTTTCATTTAAGCAGCACTACTGGTACCCTGGAAGATACATGCATCAAATTATTCACCTCACTGGTTCCTTAGCTCCCTGCTTCAAGTAATATTGTACTCTCAACGCTCCCCCCCCCCCCAAAAAAAAAAGTTAAGAGGTGAAATTGTCTTACCCCCATCGTGGAATCTGTTTGGTCCTCAGAGTGCACTGTTTTTTTCAAAATGGCGCCTGAATTTTTAGGCAGCAAATAGAAGCTTATTTGGAGCTTATTCTGGATGCTTACTTTCCATTATAGAACACTAGCTTAGTAAGGCATATTCGTGTGTAAACTATAGGTGTGACTACTTACACCAGTCACAGAACTAGTGTCAATGTTCATGCCCAGTTCGGTAAAAAATGTACACAAATTATAGTATTCTATAATATGTGTGAAACTCTGCACCACTGTTCCCTGTAAGCTGAGCGGGAGTCTTCCACCTATAGTCCTGCCAGTGGGAGGGGGGGCTGTTTCACTATCACATTTTCAATAGCGAGAGACAGACAAACTCTGGCAAACTCTGCAGAACTCCAGAGAACCTGCCTGACCCTAGTGATTGAAAACACAATATCATAGCAACCCCCCCCCCCCCCCCCCGGCAGCAGTGCAGTTTGAGGACTCCTGCTCAGCTTAGAGGGAACAGTGCTCTGCACCCTGGCTATGTCCCACCCAGACTCTGCTCATGTGTTCATCCACCTTCAAACTTATCATCACATTTATGCACCATTTTATAGAATAACTGGAATATTGGCATTTACACGTACATGTGAACACATATGTGTACATATACCAGTATTCTCATTATTTTTGAGGGAGGGGTAGCCTAATGGTTAGTGCAGTGGCCTCGGAACCAGGTTCAATTCCCACTGCAGCTCCTTGTGACTCTGGGCAAGTCACTTATTTATTTATTTTTGTGACATTTATATCCCACATTATCCCAAATAAGTTTGAGTTCAATGTGGCTTACAATAAGCAGTATAGGATACATAACAAAGAATAATGCATAAGAAAGTAATTTGTTGTAAGAATCCAATTTTACAATATAATATCATACACATACTGGGATAGCTATGAATGTTTAACATTTAGAAAATCTATTATGAATGAGAAATTGTACATGAAGCAAAGAGAAAGCTAATGGTAAATAGAGTAATAACCAATTCAGGTAATAATTAATTGCAGTGCTTTTTTGTAGGAAAAAAGGTACCGGTACTCATTATGGGTGGGACCACCACCTAAGGCCCCGCCCCTATGATAGCCACACCCCTTATACCAACCATGGCGCATATAAACAGGCATCACTGGAAATATTATACCAGTATAGGAGAAAAAAATATCTTAAATTTTACAGCTCCAGTACACCCGGTGCAAAATAAGATAGCAGATGTAAATTCTCAAATTGGACATATTCCAAACACTAAAATGAAAATAAAATTATTTTTTCTACCTTTGTTGTCTGGTGATTTTCAGGCTTATCTTCGAAAGAGAAGGATGCCCATCTTTTCACACAAATCGGAAGATGGGTGTCCTTCGTACAGGGTCGCCCAAATCGGCATAATCGAAAGCTGATTTTGGGCATCCCCAACTGCTTTCCGTCGCGGGGACGTGTTGGAGGCGTAGCGAAGGTGGGACTTGGGCATGCCTAACACATGGGCATCCTTGACCCATAATGGAAAAAAAGGGCGTCCCTGACGAGCATTTGGACGATTTTACCTGGTCCAGTTTTTCTTACGACCAAGGCAAAAGAAGGTGCCTGAACTGACCAGATGACCACCGAAGGGAATCGGGAATGACCTCCCATTACTCCCCAAGTGGTCACTAACCCCCCTCCCACCCTCAAAAAAGAACTTTAAAAAGCTTTGTGCCAGCCTCAAATGTCATACTCTGGTCCATCACAGCAGTATGCAGGTCCCTGGAGCAGTTTTAGTGGGTGCAGTGCACTTCAGGCAGGCGGACCCAGGCCCATCCTCCCCCTACCTGTTACATTTGTGATGGTAAATGTAAACCCTCCGAATCCCACAACAAACCCACTGTACCCACATCTAGGTGCCCCCCTTCACCTGTAAGGGCTATGGTAGTGGTGTACAGTTGTGGGTAGTGGGGTTTTTTTTTGGGGGGGGGGGGTTGGGGGGCTCAGAACACAAGGTAAGGGAGCTATGTACCTGGGAGCTTTTTATGAAGTCCACTGCAGTGCCCACTAGGCACTGGTTGGTGTCCTGGCATGTCAGATGGACCATTGCACTACGAATGCTGGCTCCTCCCATGACCAAAAGGCTTGCATTTGGTTGTTTCTGAGATGGACGTCCTTAGTTTCCATTATCGCCAAAAATCAGAAATGACCAAGTCTAAGGATGACCATCTCTAGGGATGACCTAAATATCAAGATTTGGGTGTCCCCGACTGTATTATTGAAACGAAAGATGGACGTCCATCTTGTTTCGATAATATGGGTTTCCCCGCCCCTTCACCGAGACGTCCTGCGAGGACGTCCCCAGAAAAACTTGGGCGTCCCTTTCAATTAAGCCCCTCCAAGTTTTTCTGATCATGTCGGTTCCAGTCTCTGATTCTGCTGCTCTCTATCTGTTCCCTTAACTCCGTTTCCAGGGATTCCTTTCCATTTATTTCTTTACTTTCCTCCTTTCTTCTTCATTTCTTGTTCTACATCCATAGGTAAAAGCTGGGTCCTCCGCAGACTTGACTGGAGGAGGTATAGAGTGGATCCAGCTTTTGCCTATTTTCTCCATCCATGTGCAGTTTTTCTCCTTTTCCCTTTCCCTCATCTCTGTCAGTATGCATCTCCTTCCTATTCTTCCCTCCCCTCAATTCGTATGCATCTCCTGACCTTCCTCTCTCTTCCCTCTTATCCATCCATGCCCAGCATTTCTCTTCTCTCCTCCCCTCCATCCATGTTTATCTCACTTCCTCTCTCTTCACTCTCCTCCATCTATGTTCATCTCACTTCCTCTCTCTTCCCTCCTCTCCATCCATGTCCAGCATTTCAATTCTCTCTCCTCCATCCGTGTCCAGAATTTCTCGTCTCCCCTAAATGTATTTATTTATTTATTACATTTGTACCCCGCACTTTCCCACACATGGCAGGCTCAATGCGGCTTACATAGTAACAATATAAAGAATTACAAAGTTATAATCAGAATATACAATTTGTAATAAACGTAATAATAATAGGGTTAACGGATCAGTAAATTGAACATAGGAGGAATTGAGTGCAGAAGGAAATGAGCGTTAGAAGGTAAGCGTAGGAAGATGGAGAGGAATAGATATGGGATAGCAATGAGGATAATGGGAAACATGGTCAATGTGTAACAATCGTTGGTAAGAATCGTGTGGACAGACTTTAGTTAAGTTGAATCATTAGGGTAGGCTTTCATTTCTTGCTCTACATCCATAGGTAAAAGCTATGCATCTCCTCCTCTGTCTTCCCTCCCCTCCATCCATGTACAACATTTCAACTCTCTCCCCTTTCCACCATCCATGTGCATCTCCTTCCTCTGTCTTCCCTCTCCTCCATCCAAGTCCAGCATTTCTCCTCTCTCCCTTCCCCTCCAACCGTATCTCCTTCCTCTGTCTTTCCTTCCCTCCAACATTTCTCTTCCCTGCCCTCCACTCTATCCATGTCCAGCATTTCTCCTCTCTCCCCTCCCCTCCATCCATATGCATCTCTTTCCTGTCTTCCCTCTCTTCCATCCATGCCCAGCATTTCTCCTGCCCTCCCCTCCAACCATCCATGTCCAGCAACTCTCCTCTCTCCCCTGCCCTCCCATCCCATCCATGTCCAGGGTAAACTTCTACAAAACAGATGAAGATGTGATTCCGTGTGCCCCAATGAAAGGAGAGTTTAATTCTACTTCCATTTAATTTTAATATATTCCATCGTCTTTATAAACATCAGGCTTCCCAAGGCAGATTACAACCAGTTAAGATGAACCCATCAGGAAACAGAATATTCTCACTGACATCTGGCTATCTGAATTGTACAGAAGCACAGTGAAGAAAAATAAGCACAAACTACAAAATTTATAATTGTTGTTTCTACTAGCTACAATAATTTTTGAAGTTGTTTTAGTGATATTCAACTATGTCTTTTCTCCTCCACCTTATAAGGCATTGCTTATCCAACAAAAACAGTGTTAGACTTGTTAAAATGGACCAACAATAAAGAGCAACAACGTGGATGCAGCAGCTCACAGGTTTGCTTGCTGTGTTTTGAGTGAACGGCAAAGACGGCTGCGCGGGGGAGTAGAAACAGAGATTAATCAAATGTCTTCCTTACTTACAGTGGACTAGACAGGCTCACTTCCACTCCACTCTCTATTTACCCGAAGTTGCAGCGGAGAACCGGCAGCAGTGAAAGCTGCAAGCAGGCCATCCTTCACTTCCCTGCCCTCTCAGCGTCCTCCCTCCCGCATCTAAAAAATGTGATGAAAAATATTACTTCCCAGCCTCAGATGTTATACTCAGGTCAATTAGAACAGCATGCAGGTCCCTGGAGTAGTCTAGTGGTGGGTGCAATGCACTGCAGACAGGTGGACCCAGGCTCCTACCCCCCCCCCTACCTATTACACTTGTGGAAGAAACTGTGAGCCCTCCAAAACTCACCAGAAACCCACTGGACCCACATATAGGTGCCCCCTTCACCTGTAAGGGCTATGGTAGTGGTGGACAGTTTGGGGTAGTGGGTTTTGGGTGGCTCAGCACACAAGGTAAGGGAGCAATGGTGAGATTTGTACCTAAGTCCACTGCAGTGCCACCTAGGGTGCCCTATTGCTGTCCTGGGATATCAGGGTGACCAGTGTACTAAAAATGCTGGCTCATCCTACATCCCAATGGCTTGATTTTGTGCGTTTTGCATTTGGACGTTTGTTGTTTTTTTTCAAAAATGGACCCCCCCCCAAAAAAAAAAAAGTCCAAATCAGAAAACGTCCAAAAAACAAAACATCCACAGTATTTAAAAAAAAAAAAAAAGAAAAATATGTTTCTTTTTCGAAAATGACCTTCGTCTCTATTTAGATTTTGGACGTTTTTTGCAAAATGTTCAAAGTCGAACTTAGACGTCATACCGAAAATGCCCCTCTATGTAGAATGAGGGGTAGTGTGCACGCTGTCATTGGTGAAAGACATTTTGTTGCAAAACGACAGCCCATTCCTATCTAATTATGCTCCATTGCATTGTATGAGATTTTCAGCCACAAAGGACTAATAATTTCTAGAAGGTTGTTTGATTGTCCAACTCAGTCACAAAGTTAGTTATTTTGGGAGGTGTAAAAGTCTGAAACACATTAAACTGCTTGTCATATGACTGTAACCAGCAAGTGATGAGTTGGCATTCAATTGCATTTATTTGAAAGCAATTTCACACATAAAATGTCAACAGAGAGTGTGTGAGCTAACTCTAAAAAGAGCCTAACAACTATGTTTAGATACCCTAGTCTGAGTAGATATGTTTCTTAAGTGTCTCTAATTGGTATAATTTAAAGATGAACTCTCACATACACCTAATCTAATTTGAGAAATTAGCCCTCATTGTAAATGTCAGGAAAATGTCAGGAATTCATTAAAAATGAGACAGAGGAGAAGAAAAAATACTACTTATGTTTAGAGAGAATGTATTCTACAAACTCTATATGATGTGGCTACAATGGAATGACAAGGGAAATAAATGAAATGATAAACATATTTTAAGCGATCGCTTTTCTTGGAGCATTTCACTAGCCCAGTACGCTCCTGACAGCAGGATCATACCATCTTAGTGTAGTAAAGAGGTGTACACCATTTTGCCACAGCATCCCCTGTTAGGTTGGATTTAGTAGTTCAGCCTAACTCATACAAGTCCTAAGGCATGGTATGAATCTCTGTAGATTTTTCCACAGTTTTTGTTTGGATTACTGTTTGCTTGCTGTGGGAAGCAGCATCTTTTGTTTGGGGCTCGGTCTTTGGGACCTAGTTAGCATAGTTTTCAAATCTATGCTGAAAACCCACCTTTTCACCACTGCTTTTGGCTCCTAACCACAACTCAATTCCCCTATCCTTGTTCCTTCTCACCCAGTACTTTCCTCGCCCTTAATTGTCTTGTCTGTCTGTATTTTTAGATTGTAAGCTCTATCGAGCAGGGACTGTCTCTCTGTGTCAGGTGTTCAGCGCTGCGTGCGTCTGGTAGCGCTATACAAATGTTAATAATAATAATATATCTAGTGTGAAGTCTCCTTTCAGTTATAAGTTACTGGCCTTTTGTGAAGTGCATGTGAAAGTCAGAGGTTTTGCCCACCCCTATGCCTGACTGCACAATAGAGGTGTGATCTCATGAGCTTTAGCTACAAGCCAAAGTCGAAGAGAAAATCCATGTTATTGGTAAGGGCCCCGAACCCATGCTTATACGGGGGGGAGGGGGGGGGTCAGGGCAGCAGCTGCATCGGCCAATAGAAAATGTCACCAGTGGAAGACTTCTTTGGCTGGCAGTGCTCGGGGATCTCAAACAGCCATAGCAGCAGATTCCCGGTGCTAGAATTTTAGCAGGCTTGAGCTTCTGAGGCCTCCTCAAGGTTATGCCAATGGAAGAGAAAAGCACCAAACAACAGCTTAGCAACAGGGGAAGGTATGGTGAGAAAAAGATTCCCTTGCAGAGAGATTCTGTGTGGAAAAGGAAAGAAATACCCTTCTAATGCTCACTAATAAGAGAAAAGGTTCACCCAGCACTCAGGAAACCCTTAACCCAAAAGAAATTACAACAGCACTCAGAAAACCCTTAACCCAAAAGAAAGTACGATCAATGAATGACACAGATGAAGGAGTAGTATGGGATAATGCTATACAGAAACTGTGTCTACTGAACACTATACAACTTTTACGCAATGGTGGCACTACCACTAGGCCAAATGAGGCAGGAGCCTCAGGCAGCACTCTTCTGAGGTGGCATCACCCCCTGCCCTTCCTTCTGCAGCCAACCCCCTTCCATGGAACTTACCTTTTCGTTTCTTGTTTTTTATTTTTTTAAAGATGGCGGCGACAGTGGCAGCAGAGATTCCCATACGCTGTCCTGCCACCACTCCCGGCCCCTTCTCTCTACTGCAGCCCGCCTCTCTTATTTCCTCAGAGGTAGGCTGCAGTGAGAGAAGGGGTGGAGATTGGCAGCAGGGCAGCCTATGGGAGTTGCTGCTGCCCCTGTCACCGTTGCCTTTTAAAAAACAACAAGAAAAGATAAATCTGGGGAAGGGGATTGAAGAAGGAAGGGCGGAGATGTCAGATCACGGCAGGGGGTTAACAGAGGAGGGGCTGGGGTGGCAGCTCATTCCTCGCCTCAGGCTGCAGATTGTCTTGGGCTGCCCCTGCCTTTACCCCACTAGTTCTATGACTGTAGGCTTGCTTGCATGTATGCACCCCTTGAATATGTACACCTGTGTGTCTACATGCTAGCAGGGCACACGAGCGCTGTTTTATAAGGATGCATGTGGTGGCATAGTATATAACTGCAAAGGAGCATTCAAATGGGTGGAGCATGAGAAGGTATGGGCAATGCTTCCATTTATCTGCGTACCTTACAGAATATTGTACATTATGTGCCCCCTTGCCACCAACAGTTACACAAGGTCTATGGCTGGGTTATACTAGTATTCTATAACGTTATCTGAGTGCCCAGATGCCATTGTAAAATAGGCTCTCGCTCACAATGAGGCACCTAAATGGTGACGCCCAGTTATAGAATTTCTCCCTACAGTTTTTGCACGTCTTCAGTAAAGTTATATTATTTATTTAAAAATTTATAAATGACTGTTATCTCACAATTCTAGGTGGTTTCCAAAGCAACATACATAATAAAAACATAAAATTTAAAAACAAACAACAAAAATTAGCATTAACAGATGAAACAAAACATAATGTATACCTGCAGTACTTAAATACAGCAATTCTCCATCATAGCAGCTGTCTTAAATATAAGCAAATGCTTGAGCAAACATATATGCTTTCAGTTGTTTTCTAAACTGAATAATAGAACAAATCTTCTATGCCTCAGGTAATGCATTCCATAAAACAGCCCCCCTCTATATAAAGTACAGATGAATGATATATATCCAACTGAATGTGATGAAAAGATGGAATATCAATCAACAATTTGTCTCCAGATCTCAAAGATCGAGCAGGTCTATACATCTTCAATGAACTTGCTAAAGTCAAAGGAACATTATCATTCAAGGCCTTGTGAATCAAAGTCAAAACTTTAAACTGTATCCTCCAGATTATAGGACGCCAATGTAATCCCTTCAAAGTAGGCGAAATATGGTGAAATTGAGTTAGAAGTGACAAAACAAGGGCTGCAACATTCTCACAAATTTGTAAAGCTCGTAACCTGTAAGCAGGCAACCCTAAATAGAGCATTACAGTAATCCCATAAAGGTGTCACAGAGGCTTCTACCAGAGTTCTGAATTGAGAAGGAGATAAGAAATCCTTCATTCTTTGTATTAGTCTTGAAAACAACTTTTTGAATCCTACATTTTAATTGTTCAGTCATAGATCGAGTTGAACCAACCCAAGCCCCTAAATATTTCAGACAATTAACAATAGGAATCTGCAAATCATCAAGAAAACAAATCTCAGACACTGGTGAAGGGGAAACTTTACCAGAAAGCAACAAAATTTGAGATTTAGACAAGTTCATTTTAAATCTATTGGCAGTAATCCATGCCCTCACTAACTGAAAACAAACACTTAGAAATGGAAAAGCTTTATCTACTATAGTAGTAATAGGAAAAAAGAATTGCAAATCATCAACATATAGGCGAAATTGAACATCCAGGCATGACAAAAGACGACTGATTGGACTTAAATAGATATTAAAACACCAGATGAAACCTTAAATCAAACAGAAAAATCATTATCCACTTGAACTCTAAATTTTCTTTGATAAATAAATGATTCAAAGCATTTCAGTACATTGCCCCCAAGTCCCAGAGCTCTCAAAATACCGTGATGCGCAGTATCAAAAGCAGCCAAAATGTCCATTGTTACCATAAAGTAATCAACACCTCTATCAAATCCAGCACATAAATTAGATTGAACACTCCATATTTGTGGTGAAACATGAAGTGTCTGTCTGGGCCTTGAAAGGAAATCCCTTCCCCCTCGGAGAGAACCAAATCCTTGAAGAAGAGTGTATATGTACCGAGTGAAAAGGGAAAAGGACCAGGAGAAAAGTCAATGTTCTGTAAGCCTCTGGGGGTAAGATCTATCTAACAGACTATACCGAGACAAGGTACCCCTTTTACACAGTTATTATGCAATGATGTTTTTAATGTACTATGATTTGCTTTAGGAATTTTCTCTATGGATGATGGTTCAGAGATTTGCTTTAATCTCCTTTATGGGGTTTCCTAAGAAATTTATTTGTTTTCCTGTGGCTCAAGTAAACTAGAAATAAGGGCTCTTTTTACTAAGCGGCAGTAAGCCCAACATTTACTGCCCGCTATACAGGAAGTACCGCCAGGCTACCGCAGCAGCCTGGAGGTACTTCCCACTCCTGGCACGCCGTCATTTCTGGCACTACAAAAATTTATTTTTGTAGCATCGGCGTGTACCCAGTGGTAATCGGGCAGTGCCACTCGCTGCCCGGTTACTGCCAGGTTAACGCAGGAGCCCTTACCGCCACCTCAATGGGTAGCGGTAAGTACATAAGTAATGCCATACTGGGAAAAGATCAAAGGTCAATCGAGCCCAGCATCCTGTCCCCGACAGCGGTCAATCCAGGTCAAGGGCACCTAGCAAGCTACCCAAACGTACAAACATTTTATACAAGTTATTCCCAAAACTGTGGATTTTTCCCAAGTCCATTTAGTAGCGGTCTATGGACTTGTCCTTTATGAAACTGTCCAACCCCTTTTTAAACTCTGCCAAGCTAACTGCCTTCACTACGTTCTCCGGCAACGAATTCCAGAGTTTAATTACGCGTTGGGTGAAGAAACATTTTTTCCTATTTGTTTTACATTTACTACACTGTAGTTTCATCGCATGCCCCCTAGTCCTAGTATTTTTGGAAAGCATGAACAGATGCTTCACATCTACCTGTTCCACTCCACTCATTAGTTTATCTACCTCTATCATGTCTCCCCTCAGCCGTCTGTTCTCCAAGCTGAAAAGCCCTAGAGGGGCATAATCGAACGCGAACACTTATCTCCATGGGCGTCTATGTCCGAAAACGGGTACGTGAAGAGGCGGGACAGACCGTATTTTCGAAAAAAAATGGACGTTTTTCAGCTGGTTTTTTTAGCAATAATGGAAACTAAAAACGCCCAGCTCAAAAACGTCCTAATCCGAGACATTTGGTCATGGGAGGGGCCAGGATTCGTAGTACACTGGCCCCCCTGATATGCCAGGAAACCAACCAGGCACCCTAGAGGTCAGTGTGGTGGACTTCAGAAACAGCTCCCACATGCATAGCTCCCTTACCACGGGTGCTGAGCACCCAACCCCCCTCCCCCAAAACCCACTACCCACAAATGTACAACACTACCATAGCTCTTAGGGGTGAAGGGGGCACCTGCATATGGGTACAGTGGGTTTTGGAGAACTCCCATTTACCAGCACAAGTGTTACAGGTAGGGGGATGGGCCTGGGTCCACCTGGCTGAAGTGCACTGCGGTACCCACTAAAAGTGCTCCAGGAACCTGCATACATACAGGCCTCTAGGACTTGTTGCTGCTATATAACATTGGCACACCAGTTGACACCTGAAGAGTAATCTCTCCGAAAATGTCCTTTATTGGAATAAGCACGCTTACTCTCAGTTAACTGCAGATCAGAAGTTGTTCCCCACTGGCAACGAGTCTCGCTGGTACTGAGATTAGCAGTAGGTCAGAGCTGGCAGAATGCTGTACAATTCCCTCTTTCAGCCACATTCCAGGGAAGAACTAAGTTCTCTAACGTGGCTAACATGTGAAAGGGATCTAAAACTGGCTTACAAAAATGGCCACTACCTTATGGACTACCGGAAACAAAACAGGGCACACTCTGACCCAGTAAGCAGGGGGGAAAGCACCATGGGAGTAGAGCCTACCAACTACCAACATCGTGAGCATTTGCCACAAGCTAGTGGAATCACGGAGCCCAATACCCTACACCCACCACAATGCATTGCTGATGTGACTCTGCAGTGCGCATAACAGAAAAGGTGTCACACTCACCCGAGAGCCACATCAGAACCAGGGAAAGGCTGTCACAGGATAGAACACATTCTGCTGTCATAGAGGTGGGTACTGCATTTGAGGCTGGCATAGAGGCTGGAAAAAAGTGTTTTTTGTTTTTGGTGGGAGGGGGTAAGTGACCACTGGGGGAGTCTGGGGAGGTCATCCCCCATTCCCTCCAGTGGTCATCTGGGCAGTTGGTGCACTTTTTTGGGACTTGTTTGTGAAAAAAAAGGGTCCAAAAAAAGTGACCCAAAATCGCGGTAAAAACGCCTTTTTTTTTTCGATTATCAGCTAAAGACGCCCATCTCTCCTCGGCCGATAACCACGCCCCAGTTCCGCCTTCACCACGCCTCTGACACGCCCCCATCAACTTTACCCGTTTCTGCGACGGATTGCAGTTGGAAACGCCCAAAATCGGCTTTCGATTATACCGATTTGGGTGCCCATGGGAGAAAGACGCCTATCTCCCGATTTGGGTCGCAATATAGGCGTTTTTCTCTTTTGATTATGTTTCAATCATTTTTATTATGAGCATACAATCAGCTGTAACTTTTCACATTACTTCTCTTTTGATTATAAGCAGGCTAGCCTCCTTAGTCTTTCTTCATAGGGAAGTCGTCCCATCCCCGCTATCATTTTTGTTGCCCATCGCTGCACCTTTTCCAGTTCTATCTTTCTTGAGATGCAGCGACCAGAATTGAACACAATACTCAAGGTGCGGTCGCACCATAGAGCAATACAACGGCATTATAATATCCTCACATCTGTTCTCCATACCTTTCCTAATAATACCCAGCATTCTATTCGCTTTCCTAGCTGCAGCAGCACACTGAGCAGAAGGTTTCAGTGTATTATCAACGATGACACCCAGATCCATTTCTTGGTCCGTAACTCCTAACGTGGAACCTTGTATGACGTAGCTATAATTTGGGTTCTTTTTTCCCACATGCATTGCCTTGCACTTGTTCACATTAAACATCATCTGCCATTTAGCCACCCAGTCTCCCAGTCTTGTAAGGTCCTTCTGTAATTTTTCACAATCCTCTCGCGAGTTAACGACTTAACAGCAAATTTAATTACCTCGCTGGTTATTCCCATCTCTAAATCATTAATAAATATATTAAAAAGCAGCAGTTCTAGCACTGACCCCTGAAGAACCCCACTAACTACCCTTCTCCATTGTGAATACTGCCCATTTAACCCCACTCTCTGTTTCCTATCCTTCAACCAGTTTTTAATCCACAATAGGACATTTCGTCCTGTCCCATGACCCTCCAATTTCCTCTGTAGCCTTTCATGAGGTACCTTATCAAATGCCTTTTGAAAATCCAGATACACAATCCAGATACACAAAATCCAGATACACAATATCAACTGGCTCCCCCCTGAAATGGCCATGTGGCAAGTGCTTTACTTGCTGCACAGCCATTTCCTGTAGGAAGGCGAGACTTCACTTTTACCAGCTGCAGTAAAAGGGGGCTTCAGCAAGAGTATAAAACACGCACTGACGCCAGCACTGGCCCCCTTTTGCCACAGCTTGGTAAAAGGGGCCCTAAGTGAACAAAATGAGTTTGTGATACACCTAAAGTAATAGATGCTTAGGAGTCAATTCTGTAACTGAACCTAGGCTGTTTCTTGTGAGTTTAGTCATGTTTTCCTAGATATGGTCACATATTTTATCTATGTAAAGGCTGCAAATATATGTGTACTATCATGGGCAAGCATCAGGTGTCGTGAGCCTTTAAATACACAACCAGATTACAGTTTATAAAAAAGCAACAAAAATCTTTATTCATGAAGTTCACAAAACACGAAATAAGCCTTTCTTCTCTCACAGGCTTTAAACTCAAATTTACACATAAAGCAATTCAGCGTTAAATATCTAAAGGGAATCTATTTCCCTAACAGACCAATAGACGAGTTCCCAAATCTCTGGCAATGTACAAAAGTTACTTATCTTACCTTGCAGCCTTTAAAGATGCAAACATCTCCTTAGTAGGCCCAGGATCCCTTAGAGACTCTGACTCCTCCTTCCTTCTGGGCCTCCTTGCTTTAACTTGGAGCTGTGGCTTTTTACATGCTTCTCCTGAGCCACACCCCTGACTCAGTTTCCAGATGTATACTTGTTAAGGTGTGCTGAATTTTAAGGAGGACCAATGATCCGTCCTATGTACCCTTCACTATATAGATAAGCAAGTTATGCTTCACCACCTGCCAGCAGATGCATAACTCACTTCGAATACCAGGCTCCATGGTGGTACTGAAACTTTGCACTGCATGTGTCCTGTGCTTCATGTTCTATATGGTCCCAGATGGTATGAAGAGGCTACAAAACAGGTGTTGTACCAAAAATAAACAGGTCAATATTCAGCTGCTAGTGGTCACCATTTTTAAATACTAACCACTGATGGCTAAAAATTGGCCCTGGTATTCAGTGCGGGCCATATCTGGTCACCGGCACTGAATATCTAAGTCTTTGATAGTGCCTGAATATTAAGTGGGTACAGCTGATGTTCAATGCTGTCTCCATATAGCTAACCAGGCAAAGTTAGGACTACGTTTTAAGTGCTCAGACTTACCAGGTTAGTTATGTAGGTATTGATATTAAATATCACTACATAACTCCTGGCTCCACACAGACTCCACCCCCAGACTGCCCTGGCACAAACTGGTGAGTTCCATGGCAATCAGAAGGGATATTGAGTAGAACTGCCAGGTAAGTGACACTGACTATCTCCTCGTGACCCATTTGGTGCAAGTTAAGGGGGCAGGAGCCTTTCCTGCCTGCTCAAATCATTTTGAATATTGGGCCTAAGGTTGCTAAAGCTGGACCTAAGTCCTTCACAGAAAACACTGAGAGGAAACTAGGAGGGTTAGTTACAAGAAAACCTCTATCCACCCAAGGTTGGAATTGCTATTCCAGCCTTTCCCGCTCTGGTCCATAGCCCTCTGCAACAACTGCTGCCATATGACATGAATGGGCTAGATGTGGAAAAGGTAGGGGGAAAGTAACTTGTATGAATAGGTCACATTACTGTCATCTAAGCTTGTTTTGCTGGCATTTTGAGGCTTCAGCATAAACAGCTATCATTTTGCCATCGCTTCCACAAGTCTATATGCATTCGTAGAATGGAGTTAGTGAGGTGCCAATGTACTTCTAGCTCAAGTTTGACAGATTTCCCTTCCTTCCATCAATGGGACAGTTTCTCCTCTCCTGGAAGTCTTTCATCTTCCCTCATTCCTCTCCTAGGATTCCAGTACATACAAATATCCCCATATGACAGTTCTACATGTATACATGTTTGCAGCAAGTATGTTGAGCTATATAGAGAATAATGCATACTTTAGTTCGGATCTGCTATTTTTGTTACAGTCTTTTTAGCACATAGAAACTACTGTTTTATGGGTTACATGCTATTCTGGTAATTTCCTTTCCCTCTACATGCAAATTTTAGAGCATAGCCCAGTAAGTAGTCTTTTTAACATGCACGTCAATGTTTTTACCAACATATGCTAAAAATGTTTTAGAATGAGTTTAGTACATGTGGAGGGGCATTTTCGATATGACGTCTAAGTCCATTGGACGATTTGTACAAAATGTCGAAAATCTGAATAGGAAAGAAGGCCATTTTGAAAAAAAAAAGGAATACATCTATCTTTTTTGGAAAATACCATTTCGAACAAGGTTTTGTGCTTTGTATGGGTTATTTTTAAACCATTAAAAAAAAAAACATCAAAGTGAAAAACAGAGAAATCAAGCTATTGGGATTGTAGGAGGGGCCAGCATTTTTTTTAAATCATTTATTAATAATTTTTCATTTTACAAGGGTCACTTGCAAACAGTACTACAGAGATGACTGCACATTAATACAAGATAAGAAGAAAATAATCCCAACTAGATATATGGATTATATACAATCTTTCTCTTTCTTAGACCACAAAGTGAAGAAAAATAGGGAGAGTGAGATAAGAAAAGGAGATCAATTAAACAGTGAACAGAAAACATGGTATTAACCTGATTATCCCCAGATATTACTCACCTAATTCATTATTCCACATTGATCATCTGGTTGGCTTCTTCAAGACCAAATACGGTGTATAGTCAAATCATTTCATTGAGAACATACTTATTGTCCAGATTTTAGTTAGAAATAATACATCTGATTACATTCTCTCTCTTTTAAAAACCAGAAATTATTTAACAATACATATACTTAAGTCTCTAATTCAAATCCCACTGATTAAAGCAATCCGTTTTCACAGGCTTCACTCCTTTCGAAGTAATAATTAAGGAAATATTTCTGAGGAAAACTTTAGGAGTCATACCTGGAACTCTGGGAAAAACAATAATCTCAACATTAATCATCCACAATAACATCCACCTTATCATTCAAAGTTTCTGGTCCATTATCATTTTCAGGATCATAACCACTTCTAGCTTGTGTAGAACTTCAGTTATTATATCAATTTTTCACTCTCAAAGGGTTCAGTCAAATTGTCCATGTAACTCTCCAATAAGATTATATCTGAAACAAAGTTATTTACTACCGCCATCAGGTCCCGAAGTGCCTTCCAGATGGCATTCAATGTAACCTCCACGGAAGCCAAAAACTCTAAGGTGATTTCTCTTGAGGTGTTTAGGAGTGGTTCCGCTGATTCGGGTTCTGCTGTAAACGTCCTCTGTTTCAGCATATGCCTCTAACGCACTCCTCCACTCCTTTGGACATGGTGGTTGAATAATTCAGCGCTAATCAAAGGACTCGCCAACCCTTTCATCTGTGGGCAGTTCGACACGCAGCGGTCCCACACTTGCTGCTCAGGGGACAAAATGCTGGCCATCAGCGGCTGACTGCCAGTTGTTCCCTTCCTCTCAGTTAAGAAAAGTGCAATTGCAGAGAGGGAATTTACATAAAGAAGACAAAACTTCAGAGGGCAACTGGGCCGCTGGGCATATGAACTTCAGGTCTCCATCTTACCACTCTCCCAGTTTGGGACACTCTTTGTCTGGTTTTTCCTCAGAGGCCTGTCTGATATGGGTAACCCTTCAGCATAGCCCTCTGAGTCATTGAAACACAGAAGCCCCTCCACCACTACAAGGTGATGTCCCTTCGGAGGGGGGGCAGCATTTTTAGTACACTGGCCACATAGACATCTCAGGAGAGCAATGGGGCACCCTAGGGAACACTGCAATGGACTTCAAATAAATGTTCCCAGATACACCTCTCACTGTTGCTCCCTTATCTTGTATACTGAGCCCCTCAAAACCCACTACCCCCAACTGTACACCACTACAATAGCCTTTATGAGTGAAGGGGGGCACCTATATGTGGGTTCAATATGTTTCTGGTGAGCTTTGGTGGGCTCACAGTTTATACCACAAGTGTAACAGGTAGGAGGATGTATGGGCCTGGGTCCATCTGTCTACAGTGCACTGCACCCACCTCTAGACTACTCTAGGGATCTGCATACTGCTTTAATGGACCTGAGTATAACATCTGAGGTACTGGCATAGGGGCTGGTAAGTAATGTTTTAAATCACATTCTTGAGGGGGGTGGGAGGGGGTCAGTGACCACTGGGGGAATAAGGGGAGGTCATCCCTGATTCTTTCTAGTGTTCATCTGGTCATTTAGGGCACCTTTTGTGCCTTATTCATTCTAAAAACAGGTCTCTAGCTCAAGATGTCTTCCTTTTAGTCCTGGATGATTTTGTTTTGTTCCATTATGGCTGAAAAACCTCCAAGTCTTAGGAACACCAAAGTCCCACCCTTAACACTCCCCCTTGAGATTTGGCTGCACTGCAAACGAACAACAACATAGAAAAACATCTAAAAAATCAGTTTTGAAAATACTGATTTGGACGTTTTTGTGAGAAAAACATTCAAATGCTGCTTTATGCCACTTTTTAGCCGGTTTTCTCTTTCGAAAATGAGCCCCATAGCATATTTTGTTGAAGAAGTAATTATCACACATTTAGGTCAATGTCATTACAATAATTTAAATAATTGAAATAATGGGATTAGTACTGAAAAAGCCAGAGGACCAAAAAGAAACACTAATATATTCACAACACTATTAAGCTGAAATCTAAATTTAGGTCCCTGCGGATATAGGTTTCCCATCTGTTGTTATCTAAAATAATTCCCTAATGAGACATTTTTATCTGTCTGTCTCCCTTGTATTTCAAATTGCCAATTCTTCCATTATTAAAAAAATATAAACTCAGACAATTTGGCCACATGTATTATATATTAAAAGTGATTAGCTACAGAATGTTTCATCTCATTTTTGAACAGTAGACAGATGTTCAAAACATTCATGTTTTCAGTCTCCTAGCAGTGCACCTGATATACATCAGAGTACAAGGGCAAACAATTATATTAGCAGATAAAATAGAATTGCAATTGATATGTTGGGCAATTTTAAAACTATTCACTTTTACAGCCTTAGGCAAATAATATTTAGATTGTGTAAATTAGCCAGCGCTACAATTCTCATATGGATGCACTCTACTACTTGTTCAGTCAATAATTTTTTTCTGAGCTGGTAGGGGGATAAACCTGCTGTGCTGTTGGGAACCAGAAGAATATGGAGAATACCCTAATTTTTTTGCAAATCTACCTTTCCAATGTAGCCAGTACATACATTATTTTTTGCTGTGTCTGTGGCTAAAACATACAGTCTCCTCAAAATCCTTGTCCTAGCTGGCAGACCTGCAAAAAGGGTAACTTGCTAAAGGCCCCTTTTACTAATCTGCGTAGGCGCCTACGAGTGCCCAACGTGTGCCAAATTGGAGTTATCGCCTGGTTACCACATGGCCCTTGTGATAATTTCAATTTTGGTGCGCATCCGCTACGCATGTCTGAAAATTTTGGGTTTTTTTCTGGCATGTGTAGCAGAAGCGCGTCAAGTGGCACCTGATGCACATAGCTCATTACTGCCAAAATTCTTTACCACTAGGTCTATGGCTGGTGGTAAGGTCTCAGACCCAAAATGGAAGCACGGCAATTTTGATTTTGCCGCACGTCCATTCGGCAAAAAAGGGCCTTTTTACAGGTGCGATGAAAAATAATTCTGCGTGTGCCCAAAACCCATGCCTACATTACTGCAGGCCATTTTTCAGTGCACTTTTGTAAAAGGATCCCTAAGTTAGCTGTTTAATGATGAAAAAATCTCTAGACAGGCATTTTTATAGTTCTATCTTTGTATAGTTGGGAATGGTCCAATAAAGGATATTTTTTTTTATCTTAACCATGACCAGCCTCCATACTGGAAATTACTGCAGGAGGCTGGTCATGGTTAAGATAAAAAAAATATCCTTTATTGGACCATTCCCAACTATACAAAGATAGAACTATAAAAATGATATAGCATAAAGTCAATAAAAATAAAGTGATAGCAAAAAATATCAAACGTTCAAAGTATTTAGCATTCTTGATCTCATCTAAGGTGGGCTCTCTCTCCTCTATTTTCATGTATTCTCCTGTGTTCATTCATTTGTAAATGGGCTTAGAACTCTCTCTGCTCTTTTGTAAGGGGCCCTTTTACTAATCCGTGGCAGTGCAAACACATCTTTTGGGTGCTCGCCATGCCAGATTTTCCCACGTCCTGGAAAAAGGGCCTTGTTTAAGGGGTCAGAAAATGGATGTGCAGCAAAATAAAAACCAGAGCATGTCCATTTTCAACCTGAGACCTTACCACCACCCATTGACTTAACGGTAAGGTTTCACTTGCTACCTGGGCAGTATGCATGCAGCGCACATCCACTGCTGTTTACCGCTGGGTAAGTATCACGCGGTAGAAAATAGAATTATTTTCAACCGCATGTTTTCGGCATATGCCAAATTCAGAATTACTGCACAGGGCACGCGGTAGCCGGGTGATAATGCCAATTTGGCATGCGCTGGATGCGCATAGGCCCTTACATGCCTTTGTAAAAGGGCCCCTAAGTGCCTTCTCGTTCTCAGGACTTTTAATTGCTTTATCTTTATATATATAGTCTTAGGTGTAGTCAGTCTTTAGGGCATATATCTCGGACTCCATTCTCATACTCCTTTCCCATATGCCTCAGAGACGGTGAAGTCTCTCAGAATAGTCTCTTTTTCTCCTCACTAGGACTTTGTGCTCTTTGTTCCTTCTCACATGCTCTCAGTGCTCAGTCTCTCTAGACTTGGGTCCCACCTCCCATCACAAGGGCTTCCAACATGTGCTCATACAACGGGTCACAGTGACTGAGGCAATTAACGATACAGAACCTCACACAGATCTTGCAAGGGAGAATGAGTCCCAATATTCTGGAATCTCTATATGTAGTTCTAGAACCTCTAGAAGTTCTAGAACTTCAAAATCACACAGCCATTCCAGTCAGTCTGCAACTAATTCAGCAGCAATCCAAGTCTGAGCTAAGACCGAAGCTGCTAAGATGCTGCCATAAAAACTGAGAAACTTAGACTAGGAGAAGGGGCAAACAAAGCAGTGGCTCCTGTTGTTGCTGCCACTACCACTGCTGCTTCTGCTACCGCTGCCACCACTGCCACCATTGCTGTGGCCTCTGAACACAGGCAGGAAGAGTTAGACCCTTGGAGGTTCTCCAGCAACAGAAAGAAATAGCTGCCATTGAGGCCCAAGTTAAGGTAATTGAAGCAGCCACAAGGCAGGATGGCAGGGAGAGCCAGCTTAGTCATACTATCGCAGAAGATTCTGTCCAGCAAACTGAAGCCTGTATGAAGGCTCATACCCTGGCACACAAAAGCACACAGTCAAGGTCTGACTCGGAAGAGTCATCAAATATGGAGAAAGTATGTCCCTCCACACTAGAAAGAAGTAAGCCCAAGTCAAAGTGCGCTATGGAGGCGAACCGCCACCACAGTGATCCACATGCTCGCACACATACGGATATGCTAGCTCAAGGAAATAATACCAAGGGAAATGCTTCATTTCAACCACAGACTCTGGCACCACAGAGGAATTGGGCTCAAATAAAGGTTGAACAGCTGTGCCAAGGGAGGGCATCAGCTAAATACCTTGTGATTAAGCAAGAGGCACCCAACCAGCCACACTCCATGCCTGACTCCAGACAAATTGCAGCAAATAGCCAGCCACAGGTACCTACTGCCATCACACTAGAAACTTCAGAGAGAGAAGATCTAGCAAAATATATGGCTCGCAAAAAGATGGTGAACATAGGGCTTACCCAGTTCAATGACTGCCCAGAAAAGTATAGAGGGTGGAAATCTGACTTTAAGAATATTATAGCAATTAAGAAACCCACCCTACAACAAGAAATAAATCTGATAATAAAATAGCTGGGAACTGAGTCAGCCAATCATATAAAGAAACTAAAGGATGCACATTTGCATGATCCTGCCAGAGGTTTGAAAGAAACTTTGGAAAGACTTGGCCAGTTCTATGGCGGCCCAGAAGCTTTCCAAAAGGCATTGATGAAAAGAATAAGGAGTTTTCAAAAGGTTACAAGTAGAGAGAAAGACATGTTACAAGAATTAGATGTCCTCCAGGGACTGAAAGCCATCAAAGTTGATCTGAACCTTCCAGATCTGTGCTACTTGGATACTGCTTGGGGTATAAATGAGATTGTATCACCCACAAAAACCAGGCCCAATATTCAGCTGATGGTGGACAGCACTTTTATTGTGTGCTGCCGACGTTAAACCTGGATATTCAATGCCAGCCCATTTCCAGCAACTGGCACTAATAATCCAGGTTTTTTTAACTGCTAAAAGGTTAACCAGTTATGGCAATATTCAGCACTAACAGGTTAACTTTTTAGCAGTTAAATATAGAATACCTATTTATAAGGTCTGATCGCTAAACTTATCTGGTTAGGCATTGAATATCAACGCCTAACCGGATAAGTGGTGTGATATAGCTGGTTATGCACTAATTGCTAACCAACCTTATTCAACAGCCATAACTGTTTATCTTCCACTGAATATTAGCAGTTAGGCACTGATATGCAGTTAGCGGCAGTGTCTTGCAAGGTTATATGCATAATTTTATGCATAGAGGGCCAGATATGGCACCTAAAAAGTCCATGTGGAAAACATATCCGCCCAAGTGTATTCTATATGTAATACCTAGATTTAGGCACGGTATATATAATACGCTTAGTTGATATCCCAGATCCTAAAACTGCACGCCTCCATTTACACCAATGAAACCATGGCGTACATCCCGGGGCATAGCTTTAAGCGCAGAGGGCCATATTCTAAAACAATACATGTAAATTTCAGAACGTCCATGAAATATATGTAATACCTAGATTTAGGCTCGGTATATATAATAAGCTTAGTTGATATCCCAGATCCTAAAACTGCACGCCTCCATTTACACCAATGAAACCATGGCGTACATCCCGGGGCATAGCTTTAAGCGCAGAGGGCCATATTCTAAAACAATACATGTAAATTTCAGAACGTCCATGAAATATATGTAATACCTAGATTTAGGCGCGGTATATATAATAAGCTTAGTTGATATCCCAGATCCTAAAACTGCACGCCTCCATTTACACCAATGAAAACATGGCGTACATCCCGGGGCATAGATTTAAGCACAGAGGGCCATATTCTAAAACAATACATGTAAATTTCAGAACGTCCATGAAATGCCCATTTCCCCACCCATAACCATGTCCCTTTTTGCTTGCACATGCTAGAAGTTAGGCACACTGAATTACAGAATATGCTTAGCGAGTTGTGCACGTAAATTCTAATTATTGCCAATTAGTGCTAATTATTGCTTGTTAAGTGCTGTTAACAATGCTGATTTGCTTGTTAAGCCAATTAAGTTATACATGCTATTATAGAATATGCCTGGATTTTGGCGCAGAACGCTGCGCACGCTATACATAATCCAGGGGAGAATGGGCCTTCATGAGTTCAACACGTAAAACGTATCTTCTGTGTATGATCACCAACAAGGTCAGTATTTATATATCAATTCAGTGCACCCTTTAAACAGCTGACGTCGCAGAATGTAAGCACAATGTTAAGTGCCTGTTCTGATGCTTAACTAGATGTGCTGTGCAGCTGTTTTCAACTACATCATCATATCTTACAATCTTTTTTTCCTCCAAAACCTTGTCCAGTTTTCTTTTGAAGCTGTTTAGGGTCAACCAACTGCCAACCAGGCAAGAAATATTAATTATAGCTAGTAGACCTTTGGAGGGTAATCCAGCGTAAACTGTATTATAAATTTGGATGTCTGAAATACTGAACCTTAATTAGCAGCTCTTTATGCTCAACCATGTCTATGGTCACACATCAACAGACGGTAGCATAGGTTGTGAAGCTAATTTAAATTTTAAAAGATTAAATAATATAATTCACATTTTATATTATTAAAATTTCAACAGTTATCATATAATTAATATTTGTGCTCTGTCACACACTCAGGTAACCTTCACAAATGCTACAGAATTAATATACCTTTCCTGTACTGCAGTTCTGAATGGAAAACAAACATGATATGTTGTACTATCCAGATAGAGAATAATTTTATAAACATTTTTGTAAGTATATGCCACTGTTTGCGGGTACACATGCTGAGAAAAATGTATATATTTGTATATGACTTTAGTGCAGATGTATTCTAGGCCAGAGTTTGGGTTGTGCACAGGCAGAACTATGATATACACGCATACCTTATAAGATATGCACAATTACATACTGTACACACTGGTATAACTGTATGTGAATTGATTTTACTGTCAGTTTCTGGTGGATTTTGTGCTAGTATTTTAAAAAGATACAAAGGTGACAACGGCCCATATTTTAGAAGCATAAACATCTAGAGCAGGCATTCTCAACAGAGTCCTCAGGGCGCATCTAGCCAGTCAGGTATTCAGGATATCCACAATGATAAATTTGCATGCACTACCTCTACTGTGTTCAACCCTATCTCATGCATATTCATTGTGGGTATCCTGAAAACCTGACTGGCTAGTTGTGCCCAAAGGAATGGGTTGAGAACCACTGGTCTAGGAAGATCCATATATATACAGAGTGAGGCAAGAAAAAGTAACCCCTAGTTTTTTTCTGTTTTCTCAGCAACCACTTGGAATTTCAACATGAAATTTGACAGCTTTATTTATTGTTACTGTCTACATTTATGTGCTGAGTAAAATGAGATTCTCTTTAAACACAGTGAAGTTACAGACATTTTAGCATGACTACCCAGCGATTTTCGTGCATCTAACATGTTTACACTGTGTCTTACTTCCTTCTTTATAAAATAGTCCCAAAATACCACCTACTGGCCCTTCCTACCTAGGCAAAATGTGGAGAGTGATATAAGGATAAATGATAGTTATTTCTGTTTTTATTTCTTTTGATATTGGATTTCCTACTTTGGTCTCTAGTCGTTATACAAGATAAAATTTTGAAACATATTTGGAAAATTCATACAGCTATGGTAGAGTGTGCTAGTGGCCAGGCATGGAGCCCTCAAAAATACACAAAAACTAGAAAACATTCCACAGAAAGAAATGTATGGACAAAACCAACAAAACTGTGGAAACAAATTATCTCTTATAATCATCAATCAGCACAATATGATCCCCTGATGAAGCTTTGAGTAAAACGGGTCCCCGCTGGAATCTCTCAGATAAGTGCTGGTTTTCCTCGCTCTCTTTGTATTTTGTGTGATTACAACATTAAGTGTGATTTTCAATCTTCAATATTTAATGCATTTTTTATGTGGAGGCTTTTCTGACCAATGATTGTATATAACCCATTTTAGGCAGCTCAGTTAGCCTTGCAGTGTTTATATGGATGGCTGCTTGGGTATCTGAGGTCATTTCCTCCACATTTTTTGATTAATGCAATAATGAAAAGCTCAAACATTGAACTGATGATTATAAGTGATAAATTGTTTCCACAGTTTTGTTGGCTTTGTCCTCAAAAATACAATCAAAAAGGGAAAAAAAACCCCGCTTCACTTACGGTAATACAGCAAAAAATAGCGGGTAGAGTCAAACTAAATGCATGACAATGGAAAAAATAAAGGAAGGGGGGGAAGAGAGACCTCAGACTGGCCACATACAGCCAAATTAATGGGATTATTCGTGCGAAAATACAGATATGCACATATGCACCATCATCATGTTTTAATCACTGGTCCTTGACCCACCACCTCCCTAGATGTTGGACATTATTTGTTTTTACAATCAAATTCATACAAAAACGTGCTACATATACCCTCTCAGGACATAAAAAGCTACTGAACAGCTGCCTGCAGCATGCACCAGGCCTTCCCTCTGACTTGTCCAAACAAGAAGTTGTGTCAGAAGGCCACGGGTGTGGGATGGGTCAGAGTAAAGGCCAGGTGCAGGCCACAGGGAGCTTTCAGTACCACTGCCACTGGTGTAGGGCCAAAGATTTTACTGAAAATGGAAAAGGTAAAACCGGGTGGGAACGGGAGGGAAGAGAGAGCCGCTAGCAGTCTGGGGGAGATGCCGGACCATGTGCAGACATGTGGGTGGGGAGGGAGTCAGGCAGAAGGCAAATTACCGATTGTGATAAAAAAAATTTTAATCGAGATTAATAATTGATGCATTAATCACAGTGTTAACCATGATTAACATGCAACCCTAGTAAAAGCTAAGCTTAACTTATGGGCCAATGACATCACGGGCTCAGATGTTTTGGTGCCCTTTAGTGCCGGCGCCCTGGACCACAGTCTCACATGGTCCATAGGTTAAGCAGGCCCTGGCTTTGCCTCAACATTTACATGCCCCTTGTGTACATAAATGTACAGAATACTAGTATTATGCAAATAAGTGCACACTTACCTGTGACTGGGCATCCAAATGGCAGATGAAATTTAATGTGGACAATGCAACGCAATATAAATTGGGAAGAATAATCCGAACCATTGATGCCTGATGCTAGGGTCCACCTTAGAAGAAGTCAGTATACAACAAAGCAAACAGAACGCTAAGAATGATTAGGAAAGGGATGGTAAATAAGACCAAGAATATTATAATGCCTCTGTATCACTCCATGGTGCCACCTCACCTTGAGTACTTTGTTCAATTCTGACCGATGTATCTCACAAAAGATATAGTGGAATTAGAAAAGGTTCAAAGAAGAGCAACCAAAATGATAAATGGGATGGAACCCTCTCAGATGCGGAAAGGCTAAAGAGGTTAGGGTTCTTCAGCTTGCAAAAGAGTCAGCTGAGAGGGGATATAATTGAGGTCTACAAAATTCTGAGTGGTGTAGAATGAGTAAAAGTGAATCAATTTTTCAATCTTTCAAAAATACTTTTTAAACAAATAGGAGGAAATATTTGTTCACTCAAAGAAAAAACCATGGAACTCGTTGCTGGAGGATATGGTAACAGCATATCTGGGTTTTAAAAGGTTTGTAGTTCAGCTCTGTTCCTGAGTTCCAGTGTGCTGTTCAGTTCCTGAATTCCAGATTCCAGCTGTTGCTGTGTTCCAGTATTCAGTTCTGTTCCTGAGTTCTAGTGTGCTGCTCAGTTCCAGAGTTCAATACTTCATCTGTTCCTGTGTTCCAGTATGCAGCTCTCTTCCTGATTTCCAGTCTTCAGCTGTTCCTGAGTTCCAGTCCACAGCTCTGTTCCTGAGTTCCAGTGTGCAGCTCTGTCCTTGAGTTCCAGTGTGCAGCTTTGTCCCTGAGTTCCAGTGCGCAGCTCTGTTCCTGAGTTCCAGCCTTCAGCTGTTTCTGTGCTCCAGTATGCAGCTCTGTTCCCGAGTTCCAGTGCGCAGCTCTGTTCCTGAGTTCCAGTGCGCAGCTCTGTTCCTGAGTTCCAGTGCGCAGCTCTGTCCGAGTTCCAGTGCACAGCGCTGTCCGAGTTCCAGTGCGCAGCTCTGTCCCTGAGTTCCAGTGCGCAGCTCTGTCTCTCTTTTCCAGTGCGCAGCTATGTTCCTGAGTTACAGTCCACAGCTCTGTTCCTATATTCCAGTCTCCTGATTTCCAGCCTTCATCTCTGTGGTTCTTCTGTTGGATATCCAGTATTCAATCCTGTCTGGAGGTGACTCTGTCTGCTATCCTTGAAGTTCCCCTACCTCCAGGGTTTGGAACCAACAATGGCCTATTATTGGGACAGACATCCAGAACCCTACTATCTCTACTCAGTATGGTTTTCAGAACACCCACGATCAATGGAAGTAATATTATAGATATTTTTCACATATAAAGTGATGTTTTATGTGTGTCTAAGGCTATGTACTTTTAGATAACCTGTGTGTAGGTACATTCTAGGATGGAATTTGGGTGGAGCAGGGGCAGAGTTACAATGTACATGTGTACTTTATAAAATACACACCTCTTTTACGTGATAACATTTATGTCTGCTTAATGTACGTAGCTCAATTTAGCTGTAATTAGTACCAGTTTGCCCTTATCTTATAAGTTAAAATTGGAGTCTATCCCTTGGATTCTATATAGGTCTTCCAAAGTTGGGCACCCAAATTTGGGCGCAAATTTAGGTGCAGATCCTAGATTCATAAACAATCAATTTTTGAGTTAATTGAAGTCGATTGGCACTTAATTGGCTGTAATTAGGAGTTACATGCATTTTCCCTATATACTACTCTATAACATACACACCTAGCTCAAAAGGGGCGTGGCCATGGGAAGAGCATGAACCAGTCAGAGGTGTTCCTAGAAATTAGGCACGTTGTTATTGAATACTTAGATTTGGGCGTGGGGATTTAAACCAGTTTTCAGCAGGTGTAAGTTCTTGCACTAAGTGCAATTCTGTGAAAGTTTAGCGTGAAGCAACCTTTATAAAACTGGTGCTTACAGCGGATTGTAGCGGTGCCTAACTTTGGCCCTATGTGTGTTGTTCCCTCTAAGTTGAGCGGGAGTCCTCCAGCTGCCTTGCTGCCAATAGGTGGTGGTGCTTCAATATTGTGTTTTTCATCACTAAGTACAGGCAGGTTCCCTGGAGTCCTGCAGAGTTTGCCTGTCCCTCACTATTGAAAATGTGATAGTGAAACAGCTCCCCCCACTGGCAGGACTGTAGGTGGAGGACTCCCACTCAGCTTAGAGGGAACAGTGCCTGTATGTCTTTCTATAATAGGCTAAAAATAGGCACCTTCTCCATTGTTCTCATGGTGTATCAGATAGATTTCTATCCAAGAAAAGCAGAGCATACAAATCTAGTTCACGCACGTTGCTCGTGGGTGTCCTGGCAACCAGACTGGCTAGGGGGTACATTAGGAACTGATTAAGAACCACTTATTTGTAACAATCCTGAAAATATTATGCTTTTTCAGAGGCAGTGGTATTCACTGGGAATCTGCTAAAGCCATCAATGTGCTAAGAGCAATTGCACCCAGCAATATTTCCCCTTTAAAGAATTATTCTAACCTACTGCCTCTTCTTCAGAGGAAGTGGATGTGACGCTACTCAGACAAAAAGTTAAATGCCCCTCTACAAATTGAAGAATGTGCTACATTAATTCCTCATTTGATTCAGTTTTCACTTATCACTCAGTCTGCTCCGAGGCGAACCTTGTAAAATGTCAAGGTTTATCATGTTTGAGTGAGTTTCAAGTGAACGCAAAAGTCAGCTTCTGATTTTTCAAAGTACATTTCCTAAAAGAAAACTCCACATGCAATGGAAATCCTTGTATAGAACTGCAAATGTTATTTTTTAAGTTATTAGTTCTGAAATGGGGATAAGGGTGTTCCTGCTCTACCATTTATACTCCTCAGAACCTGTATTCAAAAGTATTAAAAATTACATCACGGCTTATTTCTAGCTGTTTCTAGCTGCACCAAGAGTAGCTCAGAAGATAGAGAAACCAGGAACACTAGCATTCAAATTCCACTTATCCCAGTGAAGGCTTTGTGATCTTGGGTAAGACAGTTCACTCTCCATCACCTTAGGTACAAATTAGACTATGAGCCCTTAGCGGCAGAGAAATAACTCATGCACCTCGATGTAACTTGCCCTAAATTTGGATTTGGAAAGGGCAAGTAATTAATCCATACAATGTATCTAAATATCTTTATGTGTTTGTTCAGCTACACTATCAGTCTCAGGTGAACACTGAATATGCCAGCAAAACTCAATACGAATAAGTTATCTGTTTGGCTAGGCCTTCTATTTCTGCATTACTGAATATAACCATTATTCCTATAACTTCTGATCTGGCCCCTAATCCCACTTTACATTAATGCATTTTGAATCTAGTGACTTATAAGGTTAAAATGTATCCACCATGCTGCAAACTTCAAATGAAAGTACTTAAGTGGCTTCATAAGCACTGCTTAATATTACCCTCACAAACAAAAGGAAAAACCATCTCAAACCCCGACCACAATGAGAACACATATCTATGAGGAAATATACTAGTTCAACCACAAAGTTTATTTCCATCCATTATTCATTCACTCTTCATTTTGTGAATACATCGTTAAGAACTTGTTTTCACTACAAAGTGTCTGATGAGTGATTTATGCTAGATACAATGGCATTAGCTTGTGCTGCATCTGATTCCAGTGAGGATGAGGTGAGTGAGGTAGCTGGTTAGCATGCAATGTCTTAGGAGGGTACTAGTACCAGCTCCAAGTCCAGTTCATAACAGCAGAACCATACTGAGGGCTGTGTGAATGGTGCAACCACACAGGACACAAGCCAGGCAGAGGGCACCAAAATTGCTCCCCATCCATCATCTGCTCTTCTTGACCATGGTACAGTGGATGGGGCAAGAGCAGCAGGGGGCTTGTTACACAGGATGTGATCCTGGCTCGGTACGCTGCTGCACAACAGTGTACTCCATATGGTGTACAGAATGAAGAGAGTAATATAGGCCAATGCGAGCTGTGGATCAATCCACTAGAAGGCAAGTGTGTTTTAGTATGATTACAGAGGTAAGCCGGTATAAGACCACAATGGGAACACACAGTACTATAATAAAATATATCAAAAAGTACCAACATTCTTAAATATATGTGAAAAGTGCTCAGTTTATCCACCCTCCCAGTTCAGGCGAAGTAGAAAACCACCATTGCACCAGACAGGTAGGGATATCAATATACATGTGCACAATTTTTAAAATTAAGTATAAGTAACATATGCTTCATTTTAATAATAGAAGAAAAATTGTGCCCAGGATCAAAGCCTGCTTCATTAACCATTAGGCTACTCCTCCACCCCAAGTGCGCAACTGCCCTTAATCGCTATTCTAGAGGTTGCACACACCAATTCTATCATGTGTAACTTCTAGGGGGTGTGGACATGGGAGGGACATACATGGGACATGGGTGTGCAAGGAGTTAGGTGTGCAAGTTATAGAATACAAGAAGTTACATGTCTAACTGCCAACAGTTGGGTGCAAATACTTACACCAGCCTTCGATGTGGCATAAGTGTTCAAGCCTAAAGTTAGGAGTGAAACTGTGGACTTTTATGCTAGTTTTCTATAATGGGTATTCTGTGTGGAACTGCTTTTAGAGAATTTGCACTTAGCACCTACATTTTGATCCTCTTTCTTGAATCTGCCCCCAAATGTACATCTTGACAAGAAAACAAGACTGAAGCAGCACAGAACAATACCTCTCCCTTAAACACCCTCTGTGCCTGTTTCTTGAATTCAGAAACAGTCCTCACTCTACCACATCCACTTGGAGGCTATTCCAAGCATCCACCACCCTTTTCATAAAGATGTATTTGCCTAGAGTACTCCTGAGTTCATCCCCTTTCACTTTCATCCTATGCCCCCCTCATTCCAGAATATATGTGTGTGCATGACTAGACTACCAGCATTTGTGTATGTTCTTGCTGCATAAACCTAACCAGCTCTTTATAGAATTACCCCCTTACGGATATCTTACACCTCCTCTGGTCAGTTCTACACCTTTGTCTTCTCTCACTTAGACAACCTGTAAGCTCTTTTCCCCTTATTTATACTTGCTGTTTCTCTCCTTTTGCTTTCTGTTCGGAAGGAGATTAAAATCTTCTTTTCACAAATCTCCTTTATACTTTCCTCTGCAATTCCATCCTTAGTTTCTAATAATTAAAGCTCAAGCAATTTAAAATAATTAATAGAATGACTAAACTTGGCTTCTTTCAGTCAATGAAAAATTAGATATCAATAAAGTTATGATTTAGAAGAATCCACAGAAGGAAATCCTACACTAAATAAATCACATAAAATTGTCCACTGGGAGCAAAATGAGATCCAGCTTCCATCAGACTCAACAAAAAACGGCACACCAAAGATAGGAATCTAAGTGATGCAGCCTTATTTATTAATTATTCTTATTATTTTTTTTATCATCATTTTATTGTAAACCCTTTTGATGGTTGTATTTTGGAAAGGCAAACAAGTAAATGCTGTGAATAACAAATAAAATTAAATACAATTTCTGAGTATTATAGAAAAGGAAAAACCACTGCAACATTTCTCATGGGGGTGTTGCAGGAAAATGTATACTCTGCTACTCTACTCCACCTGGTATGTCCCTGTTGCAGGGTATATGTTAATAAGTACATAAGTACATAAGTAATGCCATACTGGGAAAAGACCAAGGGTCCATCGAGCCCAGCATCTTGTCCACGACAGCGGCCAATCCAGGCCAAGAGCACCTGGCAAGCTTCCCAAACGTACAAACATTCTATAAATGTTATTCCTGGGATTTTGGAATTTTCCAAGTCCGTTTAGTAGCGGTTTATGGACTTGTCCTTTAGGAAACCGTCCAACCCCTTTTTAAACTCTGCTAAGCTAACCTCCTTCACCAAATTTTCCGGCAATGAATTCCAGAGTTTAATTACACGTTGGGTGAAGAAAAATTTTCTCTGATTTGTTTTAAATTTACTACACTGTAGTTTAATTGCATGCCCCCTAGTCCTAGTATTTTTGGAAAGCGTGAACAGACGCTTCACATCCACCTGTTCCACTCCACTCATTATTTTATATACCTCTATCATGTCTCCCCTCAGCCGTCTCTTCTCCAAGCTGAATAGCCCTAGCCTCCTTAGTCTTTCTTCATAGGGAAGTCGTCCCATCCCCGCTATCATTTTAGTCGCCCTTCGCTGCACCTTTTCCAATTGTACTATATCTTTCTTGAGATGCGGCGACCAGAATTGAACACAATACTCAAGGTGCGGTCGCACCATGGAGCGATACAACGGCATTATAACATCCTCACACCTGTTTTCCATACCTTTCCTAATAATACCCAACATTCTATTCGCTTTCCTAGCCGCAGCAGCACACTGAGCAGAAGGTTTCAGTGTGTTATCGACGACGACACCCAGATCCCTTTCTTGGTCCGTAACTCCTAATGTGGAACCTTGCATGACGTAGCTATAATTCGGGTTCTTTTTTCCCACATGCAACACCTTGCACTTGCTTACATTAAACGTCATCTGCCATTTAGCCGCCCAGTCTCCCAGTCTCGTAAGGTCCTCTTGTAATTTTTCACAATCCTGCCGCGAGTTAACGACTTTGAATAACTTTGTGTCATCAGCAAATTTAATTACCTCGCTAGTTACTCCCATCTCTAAATCATTTATAAATATATTAAAAAGCAGCGGTCCTAGCACAGACCCCTGAGGAACCCCACTAACTACCCTTCTCCATTGTGAATACTGCCCATTTAACCCCACTCTCTGTTTCCTATCCTTCAACCAGTTTTTAATCCACAATAGGACATTTCCTCCTATCCCATGACCCTCCAATTTCCTCTGTAGCCTTTCATGAGGTACCTTGTCAAACGCCTTTTGAAAATCCAGATACACAATATCAACCGGCTCCCCTTTGTCCACATGTTTGTTTACTCCTTCAAAGAATTGAAGTAAATTGGTCAGGCAAGATTTCCCCACACAAAAGCCATGCTGACTCGGTCTCAGTAATCCATGTCCTCGGATGTGCTCTGTAATTTTGTTTTTAATAATAGCCTCTACCATTTTCCCCGCCACCGACATCAGACTCACCGGTCTATAATTTCCCGTATCTCCCCTGGAGCCTTTTTTAAAAATGGGCGTTACATTGGCCACCCTCCAATCTTCCGGTACCACGCTCGATTTTAAGGATAAGTTGCATATCACTAGCAGTGGCTCCGCAAGCTCATTTTTCAGCTCTATCAGTACTCTAGGATGAATACCATCCGGTCCAGGAGATTTGCTACTCTTCAGTTTGCCGAACTGCCCCATTACGTCCTCCAGGTTTACCGTGAAGTCAGTAAGTTTCTCCGACTCGTCCGCTTGAAATACCATTTCCGACACCGGTATCCCACCCAAATCTTCCTCGGTGAAGACCGAAGCAAAGAATTCATTCAGTCTCTCCGCTACGTCTTTGTCTTGATCGCCCCTTTCACCCCTCAGTCATCCAGCGGCCCAACCGATTCTTTTGCCGGCTTCCTGCTTTTAATATACCGAAAAAAAATTTTACTATGTTTTTTTGCCTCTAATGCTATCTTTTTTTCGTAATCCCTCTTGGCCTTCTTTATCTGTGCCTTGCATTTGCTTTGACATTCCTAATGCTGCTTCTTGTTATTTTCAGACGGTTCCTTCTTCCATTTTCTGAAGGCGTTTCTTTTAGCCCTAATAGCTTCCTTCACCTCACTTTTCAACCAGGCCGGCTGTCTTTTGGAGTTCCGTCTTTCTTTTCTAATTCACGGAATATGTATGGCCTGGGCCTCCAGGATGGTATTTCTGAACAGCGTCCACGCCTGTTGTACAGTTTTTACTCTCTCAGTTGCCCCCCTAAGTTTTTTTTTTACCGTTCTTCTCATTTTATCATAGCCTCCTTTTTTAAAGTTAAACGCTAACGTATGTTCTATTAGTGAATTTCAAGGAGTTATTACTTTTGATATATGGTGATATATTTTTTTGTTTGTTTAAAGGATAGATTTATTGCCTCATTTGTGATTACAACTAGTTCAGTTCTGTTTACACGTTTTGTGGCTAAAACCACCAAGCTGCTAGAGTCCCACAGGCACGGACAGATGAAAAGCAACTACAATATCAGCAAGGCGGAAGTTTGTGTTCATCAGGCACGTAGAAGTAGTACACTAGGAGCTGGTTAGTGAGAGAGAGGAAGGGAAGGGATTGGATTTATTGATTTGATATACTGCAATATACTTTTGTGTTTAGGCAGTTTGCAATAAAAAAAGTAAACATGCATCATACAAAATATAATACAATACAAATTCTAGTTAAAATACTTCTTCAAATACAATACACCATTGACCACTCAAAGTGGAATAACTGAATAATAAATTAAAAATTTGCTTACTTCTTAAAATCCATAAATCAACCAAAATATTGCTGAATCAATAAAGTATTTAAAAGTTTACAAAAGACATAAAAGAAAGAAAATCAGAAAAATAATTCAACCAAAAATTCAATAAAAAGGGTCCAACATACGAAAAATCTTGCTTCTGAGTCCATGACAACCTAACAGTGTCCGAACCAGGTAATTGAAGTATTGAGTACTGCATTCAGTTCTGGTTGCCGTATCTCAAAAATGATAGTTGCTCGATCCTCATTTATTTTGTTATTACTAAATGTATACTATCCCACATCACCTTTTGATAAGTTGTTAGCCACATGGAACCTGATCTATTGGGATAATGTGGGATATAAATGAAATAAAATAAATAAATATAGCGGAATTAAAAAAGGTTCAAAGAAAAGCAACCAAAATGATAAAAGGGATGGAACTCCTCTCATATGAGGAAGGGCTAAAGAGGTTAGGCCTCTTCAGCTTAGAAAAGAGATGGATGAGGGAAGATATGATCGAGGTCTTCAAAATTCTGAGTAGAACAAGTAGAAGTGAATCGATTTTTAACTTCTTCAAAAAGTACAGAAACTAGGGGACACTCAAGGAATTTACATGGAAACACTTTTAGAACAAATAGGAAATATTTTTTCACTCAATGAATAGTTAAGCTCTGAAACTCTTTGCAGTAGGATACAGTAACAGTGGTTAGCATATCTGGGTTTAAGAAAGATTTGGACAAGTTCTTGGAAGAAAAGTCCAAAGTCTGCTATTGAGACTGACATGGGGAAGCCACTGCTTGCCCTGGTATTGGTAGCATGGAATATTGCTATTAATTGGGTTTCTGCCAGGTACTTGTGACCTGGATTGGCCAATGTTGGAAGCAGGATACTGGGCTAGATGGACCATTGGTCTGACCCAGTATGGCTATTCTTATGTTCTTAAATCTTTTTTGCAAAGAACACAATGCCCTCAATGGAGAATACTTTCCTGAATAAATATTTTAATGGCTAAATATGCAGGGCTGATTAAGTTTAAGTCTTTGAAAACAAAACATAACACTTTGAATTCCATCTGTTTAAAATCTGGGAACCAGTATAGTTAACACAAAATTTGCGTAATATGATCCAATATTCTAGCTCAAGCAATCATTAATGCAGCTGTGTTTTGTACCAGCTGCAACCATTGTAAACTGGCTTTACTGGATCTAAGTTGCAATCAATTAAATGGCTAGTATCTGGTAAACATTTGAAAACGTGTTGGGAGGAAGCATAATTAAGTGAATCTTGGCCAGCTAAGACCTTAAGCACCTACAGTTGTGCTCATTTAGCCAGTTAACCATTTTAGCTGCTTAGCAACAGCTATGACAGCATTTGTCAATAGTAGCTTCATTCTCTTTGATGTGATCAAGCTTTTGCAAGTGTGTGTACTTGAGTGACAATAGCTTTAGCAAATATGTAGGACTAAAGGTTAAGGCTTTTATCTTGCAGTAACTTTTTTCTAACACCAATGGCCAGATATGATCACAGGTCAACCCTGTTTCTCATCAGCTGAGTCAGTTGTAAAGAAGGGAAAATATGATGAAAGTGGATAGTGCTGCAATCAAATCTTAAGTTGTGTTCCAGGGCAGAGAGAGAGCAGTGAACCAGCGGAGCCGACACCCCCCCCCCCCCCCAGCGGCGTGCACCCGGGGCAGACTGCCCCACCGCCCCACCCTTCCTACACCACTGTTAAATTGTAAAAACCTGGTCATTTAGAGTAACTTGAAACACGGAGAGTATGCAACAGGGACAACAAAGTTAGTTTACAGTCCTTATAAAACCATCCTGCAAGTCACACTCTCAAATCCCAAAAGGAGAGAAGATGAAGGGCTCCAGCACACATACACAGGGACAAGGCCAGCCAATAAGAAAAGTCCCACAAGGAATAGGGAACTGGAATATGTGCTCAGGAAAAGCCTATTACAGAGCATTGCAGGAAGACTAATATTTGTACTCCAAAGGCACTTCCTGCCTTTCTTAAAGGCACAAGCAATATAAACTGCTACAGACAATGCAATCTGATATAACAATGTCCAGCATAAACATATCAAAAATAACCTGTCTCCATGAATAAAGGGGCAGACCATCCTGAAACAATCCTTGAGACCTTTCTCAGAGTCTGAAGTATCTTTCTTGTGCTTTGTATTTTTCTTTGTTTGGGTAAGAAGATGACACAGCAGGCCACTTGGGATAAGTTTTGCATGTCTGTGTTGCCTCAATGCATATACTGAGTTTTTGTAATACTGTTCCCTAAAATTTCCAAAAGAAATTTAACTACAATTATATGTATGCAATGTGGCAAAATCAGGATTAAATAAACCTTTCCCTATTATCTGTTGTGAGAATCAGAGAAACCACAGAGCCCAGAATGCAGGGAGGGAGAGAGAAAAGCCAGAGTGGAAAAACTACAGATCCCAGAATACATTGCGGGAGGGGAGGAGGCAGGAGCATAGAGAACACAGATTTCAGACTGCCTGGAAGAATAGGAGAGATCAGGACAAACGAGTACCTTGACCGCAGGAGAAGAAAGGAGAGGGGGCTGATTGGGAGATGGAATCAGCTGAGGAGAGGGTGGAACACCTGAGGGAGGGGGTGGAGAATGAGGAGATGGAATAGGAGGAGTTGGAGCAGGTAAGAGGAGAAGGGGTGGAAGAGGAAATGGAGGTGGGAGAGGAAGTTGCTGGAGAAGAAGAGTGACTTCTAGAGGAGCCCAAAAGTATCAAGAAAGGAATAATAGTCAGGAGAGATCTGGCGGGTGGATGTCAAGTGGTAAAGTGTTGACAAATGAGGGTGGTGGATCTTTAAAGCCTGGCTAAGCTGTGCGGTGTAAAGAACCTAGCTAAGCTGAACTGTTTTGAGGCCTTGCTGAAGAGGGCGGTGTGGGAAAGCCTGGCTAGCCGAACTGTGTTTGAAGCCTGGCTAGCAGAACTGGGTTTAAAGCCTGACTAGCTGAACTTTGTTGGAAAGCCTGGCTAGCAGAACTGGGTTTAAAGCCTGACTAGCTGAACTTTGTTTAAAAGACTGGCAAGCTGAACTGTGTTGCACCGCCTTGCTAGCGGAACTGTGTGGCAGTGAGAGCGAACTACACTGACGAGTGTGGCGTCGGAAGCAGACAGCACGGATAAGGGAGAGTGACAATTATGCAGCCGAGAGAGGCGGCTGACACTGTTTGGCGATTAATTGGCTACTGGGACATTTTTGATGGCTGTTTGGCTTGTGGTTTTTCGTGAACTTTAATGAACGAAACCCTAGAAAGGGAAACTCCATTAGACTGTATGCATGAGGGAGGGCCCATCCTAAATATTGAAACACTAGGGAGTATAATTCAGTCCCTTTAAATCATGAATAATTGAATATTGCAGACTATTAGAAAATTATTTTTTAGTAAATGATGACTTGCAACCGACAGAGGTGCTTACAACGCCAAGATGTTTGTATGTGTAACCCTTGCTTGCCAGGTGAGCATCATAGTGGGTTACTTTTAGTAATGTACTAAGTTTATAAGAAGGTTAAGGCTGGGGCCAGCAGGAGCTGCGAGGCCGATTGGCACATTAATCCACTTATATAGCATTTTCGTTTATCCATGAAATGAGATCAGGCCAGAAGGTTTTAGTTCTGAACTACAGGGTTTATGTAAGTTAGATCTCTTCAGGCAAAACAAAACAAAACAAAAAAACATGAGACAACTTCAGCATAAACTATATACAGGAAGAGGTAGAAAGAAAAAATATTCTGTCACAGTCTCTACTAAGTTTCTTAGGAACACCCTGGGCTACAGGAGGTTCGTGGTGAAAGTCATTTTGCAGCTTTGCTTTCTCTGGGCCCCTTCTCCAGAGGAGAGCTGTACTGTAAGTTTCTTTCAGTTAAGTAGGGCTTACCAATTCTTATCCAGTAGATATTTTTCTCAGGGTGAATCTGTTCATCTATGGTCCTTTCTGACTGGACAGTGCAACAGCTTCTCTCCCTCTTCTCCTTGGAAGTGGTAGTGGTCTGGTCCCCATTCCAGGTTCTACTAGGAACTGCTATAAAAGCTGGATTGGCTCTTTTAGAATTTACCCACTCCTCTTTTTATTAAGTGCACTGGCGAGGCTAACCAATCACTGTATCCCTCATATTCTGATACAGTCTTTCTCTTATGTTTTTGGCTCAGTGGTTGGGGGGGGGGGGGGGGGGAGTGGAGATCCAAACACAGGGATATTCTCACTACACGTGGTCTTTATAACAATCTAGTTTCCCTTCAAGGGGTATCTCCTGGCTCCTACCATTGTCAATCACAGTTGGGAAAATCAGTGTATTGTTCCAGAAGCTTTGAGAGTATTCTAAGTCAAAAGGTCACACTTCATTACCCTGATAGAGCTAAGAGGGCTCTACAGAGCCTTATGAGAGCAGCCTGAGTGTCTCTACATATGTTTAAAGCAGATTTGCATGTTCACTGTAAATTGAAGAGTTGCTGTGAAAGACTGTTAAACTTGTTTCTGCTGATGCAATCAAACAGGTTGTACCCTTAAAAATGCAATAATAATATGAGGACTAAAAAATCAAGAAAGCATCTTACTGAAAACTAATCCTGAAATGACCTACCATACAACAGCGGAAAATAATTTACATAACCTAGCATTTATCCAAATGTGATCCCAGTTCATTTTACATTTGAATATTTTAGAAAGTAAAATGCAACTGTCTATTTATTTCAAACATACCTCTGGTCTAATGGCAGCAAAGACTTTGGCCACTGATCTCAGGAGTAATAATTACTATAACCATCATACGCGTACCTGAGACAGACAGAGAAACTGGAAGAAGGGAAAGAGAATGAAGAGGAGAGCATGTGGAGTAGCCTAATGGTTAGTGTAGTGGACTTTGATCCAGAAGCGGAGCCAGGATGACGGCGCGGGGGGAGCGAAATTGGCGCGAGAGCGGACTTCCACTGCAACCGGCGCACATTTTCAATGCAACACGTTGAGAAAAAAATAGGCATCGGCGCCAGCAGAACTCCATTTGTGGGAGCGGCCGCTCCCCTGGTGCCCCCCCCCCTAGCTACGCCACTGCTTTGATCCTAGAATCCTGGGTTCAAGTCCCACTACAGCTCCTTGTGAGCCTAGACAAGTCACTTTAGGGTCCTTTCACAGAGCAGATATCCTTAAGGCAAAAAGAAATTAGAAAGATGATGGTCCAAATCAAATACTAAAACAAATCTGGAGAAAAACCTTAAAAGCAGGGGCGTATCTGGAATCCGGCGGTAGGGGGGGCCAGAGCCAGAGAGGGGGGGCACATTTTTGCCTCCCTTCTCCCCCCCCCCCCCCCGCCGCCGCCACCGTACAACATGCTGCGACGTCAGACTCCGAACTGCATTCAATGAATTAGCACTGCAGCGTTACTTCCTTGCAGCATGGCCACGGAGGAAGACGAAATATGAAGACTGCGGGTCAGACCTCGGCTGGCGGGGGTTGGGGCCCCCCCACCTGCAAAAGTAAGCAGCGGGGGAGGGTTGACGGCGGGGAGGGGGCCAGGGCGAAATCTGCGGGGGCCCAGGTCCCTGTGGCCCCATGCAGATAAGCCCCTGCTTAAAAGACTACAGAAATAGAATAAGAAAAACAAAAACAACATATTATGCCAAATACATTGGTGAATTCTCTCTAAATACCAGAAAACTATATGCTGTGGTCAATAACTTCATAAACACCCAACCATTAGCGATTGGTTGTGAACTGGCTCCATCTGCTGAACAATTAGCAAATTATTTCACACAGACAATTATGAAAATCAGGAAGGAGCTAGAAATTTCTAAAACTACAATAAAATTTTTTCTAAATATTTCCAACACTTCACACAACTGTATGCCAGCAGATAGAATATGACTTTCTTTCTCACAACCATCACTAGACTCAGTCAAATATTATTTGTATAAGTACACTACCTCACAATGTATACTTGACTTGTGTCCAAACTGCCTTCTAAAATCAGCACTAGATTTATTTTTACAATGTCTACAATCAAATATATCTTATATGTTATCTCATGGCCTTTTACCCTCAATGAATGGTAAAATAATCTTAACCCACGGTCCAGCATAAGTGAGATTTCAAACTACAGACCTGTAGTCTCAGTTCCACTACTGGTGAAGGTAATGGATGGACTAGTTGCTCAACAACTTATGGACTCTTAATTCATTCTTAATCTTACATGCCAGTCAATCCAGATCCATACCTACTTATAGCATGGAGACAGTACTAACTACACTTAAAGCAAACTTTAGAGCAGAATTGAGCAAAGGCAGAAAAATCATCATTCTACAATTTGACATGTCTAGTGCTTTTGATTCAGTCGATCATGACATACTACTCAACCTTCTAGACCACTTTGAGATATGTGGCAATTGTAAAGAATATGCAGAAAGGAAGAGGGACCCCAGCTATCCACCGGAGGAAAGAGAGCCGGAGGGTAGGAGGGAAGCCCCTAGGGATGCTCAGGCTTTGCCCAAAAGGGACATAAAAATGGGAAACTACAACTCCCAGAAGGCCACAGGAGAGCTCCGGGGGAGGAGAAGTAGGGTGCAGAACCAAGGAGCTCCAGAAGGGGGCCGACAAGGAAAAGGAAAAGCTGATTCTCCCACCTGGTGGAGGAGGTGGTGGAACCGGTGGCAGGAGAAGGAAAAGCAGCCTAGCAGAGTTAATGAAGAAAAGTGTAATCAGCTGGAAAAGGGGTGGGAGGAGGAGAAAATGGACTGGACTCCTGGAGGAGAGGAGGAGAATGAACCAGAGGCGATGGAGCAAGAGGAGGCTGAGCTGGTCTTAGAGGAACCCATGGAGCTTTTAGCTATGGCTCAACCAGCACTGGAGGTATAGGAGGGAAGGCCTGGGTCAAAGCGGGAGGAGGTCAGGAGAATAGAGACTGACCCAGAGGGTGGGACCCAAGGCTTTGAGCCCGCGCAAAGCCTAGCTCTAGTGAACTGTGCTGAGAGAAGCCTGGCTGTAATTGGACTGTGTTTAAAACAGCCTGACTTTATTGAGCTGTGCTGAGAGAAGCCTGGCTGTACTTGGACTGTGTTTGAAACAGCCTAGCTCTATTGAACTGTGCTGAGAGAAGCCTGGCTGTAATTGGACTGTGTTTAAAACAGCCTGACTTTATTGAGCTGTGCTGAGAGAAGCCTGGCTGTACTTGGACTGTGTTTGAAACAGCCTAGCTCTATTGAACTGTGCTGAGAGAAGCCTGGCTGTAATTGGACTGTGTTTAAAACAGCCTGACTTTATTGAGCTGTGCTGAGAGAAGCCTGGCTGTAATTGGACTGTGTTTAAACAGCCTGACTTTATTGAACTGTGCTGAGAGAAGCCTGGCTGTACTTGGACTGTGTTTGAAACAGCCTAGCTCTATTGAACTGTGCTGAGAGAAGCCTGGCTGTAATTGGACTGTGTTTAAACAGCCTGACTTTATTGAACTGTGCTGAGAGAAGCCTGACTGTACTTGGACTGTGTTTGAAACAGCCTAGCTCTATTGAACTGTGCTGAGAGAAGCCTGACTGTACTTGGACTGTGTTTGAAACAGCCTAGCTCTATTGAACTGTGCTGAGAGAAGCCGGGCTGTAATTGGACTGTGTTTAAAACAGCCGAGGAGCTATTGAAGAAAAGGGGGGTTGGGTTGCAAATCCCAAAACAGGCCCAAGAAAGAAGAAGAAACCCATAATGAGGAAAACAGAGAGCTCTGTGTTGGTGGTGAGGAGGCTTCACGGACTTAGCCAATAGGAGCATTGTTTACAAGTGGTGTCAGGAGTGGGATTTGCTGCAGGACCTGTCGCTAGAGGAGGCCGTGACCCGACTGGACGAGAAGCCCCACGAGAGGGCCAACGCTGAGAAAGGCGCAGACCCATCTTGGGTTCCGGTAAGCGGGCCTAACTGGGGGAGCGGGGGGGAGGTGTTAGAGGGATCAAAGAAAGAGTCCAACTTAAGTGAGGTAATCGCACTTGGAGGTGGTTCTCTGTTGTTTTGTCCCTCCCCCTAGGTGGCAGTGCCAGTGCCGTGATGGACCCCAAGGAGATCTTCGGGTGGATGACTCTCCAATTCCAAAAACAGCAGGAGCTGACGGCCAAGATAGTCGAGGACTCTCTGATGGCGGCCCGGGATCAGCAGCAACCAGTACTCAACATGCTGCAAGACTTTTTCCAGAGAGGGGCTAGTGTTCCCCGTGAGGGGGACACCGGAGCAGATGGACACGGGCCCGGAGGAAGCGGTGCGGTAGGACATGTCTCCATGAATTCACTTAACTGGGGGAAGTTGTCCGAACAGGATAATGTGGACGATTTTTTGACAGCATTTGAGAGGGTGGCTGGGGCGGCTGGGTGGCCACAAGAGCAGTGGGCCATGAGATTGGTGCCTTCTCTATCAGGGGAGGCTTTGGCAGCCTTTAGGGATTTGTCTCCTGAAGAGGCTGCCAACTATGGAAGATTGAAAGAAGCTATCAAGGACAGATATGGACTCAGTACACAAGCTTACAGACGTAAGTTTAGAGCCACCAAATGGGAAAAGGGGACCCCCCCCTAAAGCAGTAGCAAATAAGCTAATGGATTTAGTGAAAAAATGGTTGGAGCCCGAGCGACACAACCTGCACGAGGTACTGCAAGAATTAGTAGTGGAGCAATTCCTCCAGGGTCTGCCCGACGGAATTAGGGACGAATTAATAAAGAGAGGATGTAAGACGGTAGAGGGGGTGACATCGGGGTTGGAATGTTACCTGGAAGCCCAGCAGTGGGGGGGACCAGAGCGGGAGGGAGGCAGGACTCGAGCGTTAGAAAAAGGGGGCCCGAAAGTTTCCCTAATTAAGCCGGAGACCCCCGAAGGGAGTAAAAAGACCGAGTTAGACGCCGGCCCGAGTAGAAAGGCTATTCCTTTTGGGAGCAAGGGGTGTTTTAAGTGTGGTAGGGTAGGCCATTTCAAAAAGGATTGCCAGTGGCGGGAGGGGTGGATCTCTCAGGTAGAAAAAGGAGTTAGGCCCAGGTACCTAACTCAAGTTAAGGTGGAGGGAGTACCCATCTCCGCCATGTTAGACTCTGGGGCCGACCAATCCATGATCTCCCGGAGGCTGTGGCAACAGATAAGAAAGAGGAGGGCCTCGGGTAGGGAGACCTATGATGGAGGGGTATCTATCCAATGTATTCATGGGGCCAGGACCCGTTATGCTCTCCAGCGGGTCAACTTACAGGGGCCCACCGGAGAGCTAGAGCTGGCCATGGCCGTTCTACCCAGATTGCCGCATGAGATGATTTTAGGGAGGGATTGGCCACCATTTATAGAGTGTATGGGGGAGAGAAAAGTGTTGGTCACTACCAGGGCCCAGGCTCACCGCGAGGGTTAGGCGAAGAAACAGAGGGAATAGGGGGGGGGTTTCCTTTTCAGGGGGAGGTATTGGGCAAACCGGGCCGAGAAAAAAAAAGGAAAGCCGTGAAAAAAAAGGAGCAGAAGGGTAGAAGGGAGGCTCTTCAGCGGGCCCAGAGGGAGAGTTACCTGCCGGTGGCCCCAGAAGAATTGAGGGAGCAGTTTCCCCAATTTCATAGGGAGCAGGCCACGGACCCTACCTTAGAGTATGCCTGGGAAAGGGCGCGCCAGGGAGAAGGCCAGGTAGCTCCGGGGTTCCTGATAGAAGGGAACATCCTATATAGGAGCGTGCCAAGTTGGGAGCACTCGGGCGGAGGGAAACAGCTGGTGGTGCCCCGTGCTTTTCGTCCGCTGGTGGTAAGGCTGGCCCACGACCATCCTCTGAGCGGACATAAGGGCTCCCAGGCCACCCTGACCCAAATATTGGCGAGGTTTTATTGGCCGGGCATATATGGGGAGGTGGCAAAATACTGCAAGTCCTGCCCCAGATGTCAGAAGGTATCAGATAGATTCCCTCCTAAAGCCCCATTGAAGCCGCTGCCACGGGTAGAACAACCGGCGAGGAGAATAGCCATGGATATTGTGGGGCCAGTAACAAGGTCACAGAGAGGGTATCTCTATGTGTTAGTAGTTATGGACATGGCCACCAGGTATCCATGGGCCCTACCCTTAAGGAACATTTCGGCCAAGGGTATTGCCTGGGAACTCATAAAAATTTTTTGTGAGGTAGGTTTTCCCCAAGAAGTTCTGACAGACCGGGGTTCCAACTTTATGTCCCATACCTTAAGACAAGTATGGGAGGCCTTTGGGATAAAACATGTATGTACGGCAGCTTACCATCCCCAAACCAATGGGATGGTGGAACGCTTTAACAGGACCTTGAAGGGGATGCTAAAAAAAGCCTTGGGGGAGGATAGGACCGGGTGGGACCAACTTTTACCCTTTGTTTGCTCTATGCAAACCAGGAGAAGGTGCAAGACTCCTTAGGAGTTTCACCGTATGAGTTAATGTTTGGCAGAAGACCCAGGGGTATATTAGATATCGTACAAGAACACTGGGTACCTCCGGGAACCAGCGAGCAGTCCGTGGGCGAATATTTGCAGGATCTAAGGGGCAGATTGGGTAGGATGCAGGAGTATGCCCAGGACCGTCTAGAACAGAGCCAAGCACAACAAAAGGGATATTACGATAGAGGGACTCGGGACAGGGAGTTTGCCGCCGGGGATAGGGTCCTCATCTTAATCTCGGAAGATCCCCATAGGTTCGCCTCTAGATGGAAAGGACCCTGGGTCGTGAAGAGGAGACTCGGGCCCCTCACGTATGAGGTGGCGAATGAGAGGGGTCGGGTCCAGACGTTTCACGTTAATCTTATGAAACCTTGGGTAGCGAGGGTAGGGTTTCAAACGCAGGGGGACGAAAAGGAAGGAGAGGAGTTAGGGCCTCAAATAAGAGAGATTTTCAAGCCCTGCGAGCCTGGAGTTAACCCCCGGTTACCCCAGGGGCAGCAAAAAGAGATAGGAAGGCTCTTAGAGCGCTTTAAAGATGTTTTGACAGCATGCCCGGGGAGTACCCACCTAGTAGAGCATGACATTGTAACCGAACGGGGTACGATAGTACGGCAAAGGCCCTATAGACTCTCACCAATGAAAAGGAGGGAAGTCATTAAACAAGTGCAGGAAATGTTGGACTATGGGGTAATTGAGGAATCCCATAGTCCCTGGTCCAGCCCGGTGGTGTTAGTACCAAAACCTGAAGGGGAGTGGAGATTTTGTATTGATTTCCGTCAGCTTAATACTATCTCTCAAGCTGATGCCTATCCTATGCCTTATATTGAAGAGTTGGTAGACAGGTTGGGGTCAGCCCAGTATCTTACCACTTTAGATTTAACAAAAGGGTACTGGCAGATTCCCCTTTCCCCCGGAGCCCAAGCCAAGACAGCTTTTAGTACCCCTATAGGCTTGTACCAATTCAAAAGGCTGCCCTTTGGCCTAAATTCGGCGGCGGCGAGCTGCCAACGATTGCTGGACCAGGTCCTCAGACCACATCAGACATATGCCGCGGCCTATATGGATGATGTGGTAGTACACAGTGAGGACTGGAACAATCATTTGAAACAGGTAGGGGCAGTGCTGCAATCGTTTAGGGAGGCTGGACTTACCCTTAACCCGAAGAAATGTTACTTTGCCCAGTATAGGGTGAAGTATTTGGGGTATAATGTAGGCCGGGGGGAGGTGCGACCCTTACGGAATAAAGTTAAAAGCATCCAAGACTTTCCCCGACCCAATCGAAAAAAACAATTGCGGAGGTTCCTGGGGATGGTGGGGTATTACAGGAGATTCATCCCTCACTTTTCTGTAATGGCTACTCCCTTAACGGACATGTTGAGGGGTAAGAGCCCGGACCAGCTGAGATGGGGGGAGGTGGAGTTGCGAGCCTTAGAGCAGATGCAGCAGGCCCTATGCCAGGAACCGGTGTTGAAGGCCGTAGAATTCGAAAAACCCTTTATCCTACAAACGGATGCGTCGGGGAGGGGGCTAGGGGCAGTGCTGTCTCAGGAACATGAAGGGGCAGAACATCCCGTGCTGTATCTAAGCCGTAAACTCCTACCTCATGAGAACCATTACTCCACCATAGAGAAGGAGTGTTTAGCTATTAGGTGGGCAATACAAGAGTGTACGGTCTATCTCGAAGGAAGGCCATTTAAGCTAGTAACGGACCATGCCCCACTGAAGTGGCTAAATTTAATGAAAAATAACAACGGAAGGCTAATGCGGTGGTATTTAGCACTGCAACCATTCCAATACACAGTGGAGCATCGTCCGGGGAGATGTTTGGGAAATGTGGATGCCCTATCCAGGGTAGGTGAGGATAAGGAAGAAAAGGGGGAAGAATTGGGGAGTAAAAGCTTAAGGGAGGGGGTATGTAAAGAATATGCAGAAAGGAAGAGGGACCCCAGCTATCCACCGGAGGAAAGAGAGCCGCAGGGTAGGAGGGAAGACCCTAGGGATGCTCAGGCTTTGCCCAAAAGGGACATAAAAATGGGAAACTACAACTCCCAGAAGGCCACAGGAGAGCTCCGGGGGAGGAGAAGTAGGGTGCAGAACCAAGGAGCTCCAGAAGGGGGCCGACAAGGAAAAGGAAAAGCTGATTCTCCCACCTGGTGGAGGAGGTGGTGGAACCGGTGGCAGGAGAAGGAAAAGCAGCCTAGCAGAGTTAATGAAGAAAAGTGTAATCAGCTGGAAAAGGGGTGGGAGGAGGAGAAAATGGACTGGACTCCTGGAGGAGAGGAGGAGAATGAACCAGAGGCGATGGAGCAAGAGGAGGCTGAGCTGGTCTTAGAGGAACCCATGGAGCTTTTAGCTATGGCTCAACCAGCACTGGAGGTATAGGAGGGAAGGCCTGGGTCAAAGCGGGAGGAGGTCAGGAGAATAGAGACTGACCCAGAGGGTGGGACCCAAGGCTTTGAGCCCGCGCAAAGCCTAGCTCTAGTGAACTGTGCTGAGAGAAGCCTGGCTGTAATTGGACTGTGTTTAAAACAGCCTGACTTTATTGAGCTGTGCTGAGAGAAGCCTGGCTGTACTTGGACTGTGTTTGAAACAGCCTAGCTCTATTGAACTGTGCTGAGAGAAGCCTGGCTGTAATTGGACTGTGTTTAAACAGCCTGACTTTATTGAACTGTGCTGAGAGAAGCCTGGCTGTACTTGGACTGTGTTTGAAACAGCCTAGCTCTATTGAACTGTGCTGAGAGAAGCCTGGCTGTAATTGGACTGTGTTTAAACAGCCTGACTTTATTGAACTGTGCTGAGAGAAGCCTGGCTGTACTTGGACTGTGTTTGAAACAGCCTAGCTCTATTGAACTGTGCTGAGAGAAGCCTGGCTGTAATTGGACTGTGTTTAAAACAGCCTGACTTTATTGAGCTGTGCTGAGAGAAGCCTGGCTGTACTTGGACTGTGTTTAAACAGCCTGACTTTATTGAACTGTGCTGAGAGAAGCCTGGCTGTACTTGGACTGTGTTTGAAACAGCCTAGCTCTATTGAACTGTGCTGAGAGAAGCCGGGCTGTAATTGGACTGTGTTTAAAACAGCCGAGGAGCTATTGAAGAAAAGGGGGGTTGGGTTGCAAATCCCAAAACAGGCCCAAGAAAGAAGAAGAAACCCATAACGAGGAAAACAGAGAGCTCTGTGTTGGTGGTGAGGAGGCTTCACGGACTTAGCCAATAGGAGCATTGTTTACACAATGTATTTCATTGGTTCAAAGGATTTCTTGTAAAGCAATCAGGCCACATCTTCATCCCCTGGTCCTCAAATTGTGGTGTACCACAAGGTTCCCCTCTCTCTCCCATTTTATTTACTATAATGATGACACCTTTAGGTAATATACAAGAATCAAATGGATTCCATTCTTTTATGTACGCAGATGATGTTACAATTTATATCCCTTTTGTTAAAGACATCGAAGAAATCCTATCTAAAATCAAAAACGGTTTAGACCTAATGGAAACCTGGGCAACCAACTTCAAGGTGACACTTAGGGAGAAAACCAAGTTCTTAATAATAACAAATCCCTACAACCCAATAAATTCAAATAAATTTACTATCAACAACATAACTTATCCATTGGAATCCAGCAGGAAAATCCTAGGTATCACAACAATTATCATTTGAACCACAAGTATCCAAAGTAGTATGCAATGTCTTCAAATCACTGTGGAAATTAAAGAGATTAAGGCCATATTTCCCAAATTCAGTCTTCAGATCCCTTACTTTATTATTATTATTATTATTTATTATTATTATTTATAACAATTTTACAATTACAATCAAGTATTAACTTGTTTGAAAAGTGATACATCTTGCATTATTATTTTTAAGGTAATAAGAGAAAATAAAGAACAAAATAAGATTTCCCACTCAAGTCCACAATTTTGTGATTCAAGATGCTAGAAAATGGAGTAATATACAATTAACATTTTAAGGATTTAGTTTGAGGGGTTTGCAGGTTACACTTTTTTCAGTGCTATATATCTATATCACAGGAAAGATAACATTTTCAAACCTCTCTATTTTGCCTAGACACTAAGAAAGCTGTTAGCTGAGCTGGGTCAAAAAATACATATTTAGAGGATTGGTATTTCACCACACACTTGCATGGATACCTAAGAAAAAATATTGCTCCAAGCTGAAGCACACCAGGTTTCATCAAAAGAAATTATTTTCGTCTCCTTTGCGTTTCCTTAGAGATATCTGGGAATATCTGTATTTTTTGACCAAGAAACACTTTGTCCTTATTTTTAAAATACATTTTCATTAGCCAAAGCTTGTCTGATGGTAATGCTACCGTCGCAATCAGTGTTGTTGGACTCAGATCCCTTACTTAATCACTAGTACTGTCTAAATTTGACTATTGCAATGCCATCTATGCAGGATTGAAAATCTCATTAATAAGGAAATTACAAACTGTCCAGAACACGGCAGCTTGCCTAGTACTGAGAGCTGCTCGATACTCCAAAGCGACCCCCACTTCTACTTAATTTGCATTGGTTCCCAATACATGCTTTCATCACATTCGAATTATGTATACTCATTTACTAAATAATACATGGTCAAGCTCCATCCTATAGGCAGAACCTCATAGAGGTGCTAATATGTAACAATAAGAAAACTTCCAGAGACCTTCTCATCTTATTCTTCCCCTCAATGCAACAAAATTAAATATAAAGCAATTCATTCTGCTGAATGTTCCTATCAATGCATTAAAAGAGATAGAACTCCCTACCCAAACAACTACATCACATTGATTATCTTGCATTTCACAAACGACTAAAAAATCAAGCTAATAGGATCAATCACTAATAACAAAGGCAGCCACTCCAATATCTAATCTATAGGTTGCTGCATCCATGATCACCCACATTATATCCTCATCAACTTAATATTTTCAATTTTCTTCACTGTATAATTGATGTTATTCAAGTTTGTCATAAAATGTTCCATGTAACGCCAATTAGTTTCTGTTAGATTTAGATATCAGATCGGTAATGCCCCTTCATGTAACACCATTTTTCTTCAGTGGATGTCTCTTCCCACCATTGTCAATCACAGGTGACAAAATCAGGCACTCAGTTATAGAATTGTCCTTTTAGCACTTTATGGTATATGTGATAATGGCAGAAATTACTATATAGCTGCTGGTACTCCTTATCAGTATGTTAGTACCAACAGAAAGGTACACTGAAGGAAAAAGACAAACATGGCATCATTCTTCCTCTGATCCTGAATGACCTTATGTTGTTGATGGCACCAACTTGAAAAATTCTGGCACTAGCATCTGTACCAGAAAATGCCGAGTGAAATCTCTTATCCTCAGCTAATCTCCATGTGTTCAAAATCCCCAAATTTGCAGGCATGGTGACAGATCCAAGAGAAGGAATGCACTTCTGCCAAATTATTGACCAGCCTGGAGAAAATGCAATGAGTCTGTAAAACGTAGTTATGTGCCAAATGGGTGCTTGACAGAAAAATGTTTGGGAACCACTAGTCCATTATCTGGTAATTTAATAGATGCTTTTCTATCTATTAGCAATTATTCTTACTTCTCCTATACTGATTATGCATTCATCTTTTTGATCAACATTAGATCTACAAACCCTCCAGACAAATGCAAGTAGTAATATTAAATATTCAGGACTGGTTTAAGGGCATTAGGTATCCTTGGCAAACCTTCAGCCTTGGGCCTCTCCCCCATTAACTTGCAGTATTCTAGGCCCCCTCCCCCCCCCCCCCCCCCCCCCCCCCACCACCACCACCACCACAAGATTTTAATAATTACATTGAACAATCAGGATTACCCCTATATCATCCTGGTCAGAATGATCATACTTTTAAATATTAAATGGTTATCAAAATCTTTTTTTCCTTTGACTATAGCTGCTCTTTGCAACCATTTCCCCACCCCCACCCCCGAAGGTGCTGCCCTGAGTGATTGCCATGTTTGCCTAATGGTGAAACTGACCCTGCAAATATTTCACCATTTTCAGAAACTGAACTTTCTCATTCTAGCAAAACAATTAAACGTCCAGGATCAGGAGTTTCACATGTGTAGCTGGGAACAGCTGTACTGAAATATAACTTGACAGCTAAAGGCAGCACTGCGGACAATCAACAGGAAAGATGCTTCTGTATCACAGTATCAGTTACTACAGCATCTTTGAATTTATATGGGCAATGGGTAAAAAGCAAAATAAGCTACAGTTATTCCTGTTGACATCCATGTCTCCCTGGGGGTCAGGGCATGTACAATAAAACCTACACAGAATCAAGTTGAAAGAAGCAGCAGTATGAAGTTCCTATACATTTTGAGTTATCTGATAACCAATTTACATTTAAATATCTCACAACAAGAAGCAGTTTATATCTCAGCAAATGCAATTTCCAAAGGTCAGCACACTGAGCCACTGCTCTCTTTAGTGCAGAGGGAGAACAATAACACTATATCCTACCAATATTACGGCTGCAGTTCTGCCAGTTTAATCCGACCAGCAGGTTATTTCAAATGTTTACTGATTGTACACAAAATGATATGTTCAGTAAACTCAAGTTCTCTATTAAGGACAACATTCTATATATGACTTCCACAAAAATGAGCGCTCCAAGTTGGGCGCCGTTTGTTAAATAGTGCCTAGTGCTGGGATCCACTCCTGACTTTTAGGAGCAAGGATTTACACCAACTAAAACCTGGTATAAATCCTCAAACCTAAATTAGGTGCAGATTGAGAGCATTCTGTAGAAGTGCACAGAAATTCTTGGAACACACATGACCTGGCCATGGCCCTTCCATGGCCACGCCCCTTTTCCAGATGTGCACACATCTTTATAGAATACTCCTAGCAAGATTCACATGTAAATTCAAATTGTGGCCAATTAGCACCAATAATTGATTACTAGTGCCCAATTATCAGCATTAATTGGTTCATTATTCAATTAAATTGCATACAGAATTTGGACATGTGCACAAATTTCAATGTGCAATTTTGAGTATCACATATAGAATTTGGGGTATATGTCCTCTCTTACCCTTGGGCTATGTGGGCAAATCTAAAGACCATATTCATTATCCAGTCAATATTCAACTAGCAGCGATGGGTTTTTTTTTAGTGCTGACCTTTGCCAGTTAAATTAGACATGGATATTAAATGCTGGGCAATGTCCAGGCACCAGCATTGAATGTACAGATATTTTTATTTTATTTTTGTTACATTTGTACCCCGCGCTTTCCCACTCATGGCAGGCTCAATGCGGCAGGCAATGGAGGGTTAAGTGACTTGCCCAGAGTCACAAGGAGCTGCCTGTGCCGGGAATCGAACTCAGTTCCTCAGGACCAAAGTCCACCACCCTAACCACTAGGCCACTCCTCCCCCTATGACAGGACATGTACTGATTGCTGGCACTTATACAGGTTTCAGCTTAATATCGGCCGGGAGCCACATAAGGGAACCTCTGTTAATCTCTGTAACACCCTCCTATCCTCCCAAATTTACCAACTCCATTCTGTACCCCCTTAAATGGTAAGCTAACCCCGTAGTAGTACAACTGCGAGATTACCGCTAGGGGTCAGTGCTGCCATTTTGGAACCTGGAGTAGAAAGGAGACCACAGGGGTGTGGAACCTCTAGCCTGGGTCCTGATGGGGCATGTGGCTCAATTGCCTCCAAGTGGAGACGTGGAGGGGCATAATCGAACAGGGGCGCCCATCTATAAGGGCGCCCATCTCTAATGATGGCCCCGTAAAGTGGCGTACCCGACTGTATTATCGAAACAAGATGGGCGGTCATCTTTCGTTTTGATAATATGGTCGGGGCCGCCCAAATCTCAACATTTGGGCCGCCCTTAGAGATGGCCGACATTGGTTTTCGCCGATAATGGAAACTAATAGCGACCATCTCAAAACCGGCCAAATCCAAGCCATTTGGTCATGGGAGGAGCCGGCATTTGTAGTTCACTGGTCCTCCTCACATGCCAGGACACCAACCGGGCACCCTAGGGGACACTGCAATGGACTTCACAAATTGCTCCCAGGTACATAGCTCCCTTACCTTGGGTGCTGAGCCCCCCACCCCCCCAAAAAAAAACCCACTCCCCACAACTGTACACCACTACCATAGCTCTAAGGGGTGAAGGGGGCACCTAGATGTGGGTACAGTGGGTTTCTGGTGGGTTTTGGGGCTCACATTTACCACCACAAGTGTAACAGGTAGGGGGGATGGGCCTGGGTCTGCCTGCCTGAAGTGCACTGCACCCACTAAAACTGCTCCAGGGACCTGCATACTGCTGTCAGGGAGCTGGGTATGACATTTGAGGCTGGCATAGAGGCTGGCAAAACATATTTAAAAAGTTTTTAGGATGGGAGGGGGTTAATGACCACTGGGAGAGTAAGGGGAGGTCATCCCCGATTCCTTCCGGTGGTCATCTGGTCAGTTTGGGCACCTTTTTGAGGCTTGGTTGTAAGAAAAAATGGACCAAGTAAAGTCGCCCAAGTGCTCGTCAGGGACACCCTTCTTTTTTCCATTATCAGTCAAGGATGCCCATGTGTTAGGCACACCCTGGTCCTGCCTTCGCTATGATTCTGACACTCCCCCCCCCCCCCGTGAACTTTGGTCATCCCCACAACGGAAAGCAGTTGAGGACGCCCAAAATCGACTTTTTCGATTTTGGGCGACCCTGGGAGAAGGACACCCATCTCCCGATTTGTGTCGCAAGATGGGCACCCTTCTCTTTCGAAAATAAGCCTGCTAGTGTGAAAAGTGTTTGCTTTTTAAAAATATATATTTTAATTCTTTATTTTCTTTTATTGTCATTCCATTTTGGAATTCCTTACTTGCTATAGTGTACCTTGAAACTACCTACAGTGTGTTTAGGAAGAATTTGAAAACTTTTATATTTCATAATTAGCATTTTTATTACTGTAAGCTGGTGAAATTGTACGTTTCATAATGTGTTTAATTGACTTATTGTAACGCATGGCCGAACCCTTTTTGGAGGATAAAGTGGTACGTAAACAATAAATTGATATTGATATTTGCAGCTTCAGCAGCACTGTTTTTTACTGCATGATAAACTGAGTCTACTGCTACTACCACTACTACTTATCATTTCTAAAGTGCTACTAGATGTACGCAGCGCTATACACTTGAACATGAAGAGACAGTCCCTGCTCGACAGAGCTTACAATCTAATTAGGATAGACAAACAAGACAAACAAGAGATAAGGGAATATTGAAGTGAGGATGATAAAATAAGGGTTCTGAACAAATGAATAAGGGTTAGGAGTTAAAAGCAGCATCTAAAAGGTGGGCTTTTAGCTTAGATTTGAAGACGGCCAAAAATGGAGCTTGACGTACCGGCTCAGGAAGTCTATTCCAGGCATATGGTGCAGCAAGATAAAAGGAACGGAGTCTGGAGTTAGCAGTGGAGGAGAAGGGTGCAGATAAAAGGGATTTACCCAGTGAACGGAGTTCCCAGGGAGGAATGTAGGGAGAGATGAGAGAGGAGAGGTACTGAGGAGCTGCAGAGTGAATGCACTTATAGGTCAATAAGAGGAGTTTGAACTGTATGCAGAAACGGATAGGAAGCCAGTGAAGTGACTTGAGGAGAGGGCTAATATGAGCATAACGACACTGGCGGAATATTAGTTGTGCAGCAGAGTCCCAACTAATAACAAAAAACTGCTGCATGATTGCTCCCCATCTTGATTACTACTTGTATCTTCATGCCAGTGTGAACTTATTTAAAAAGTTACCACAAGATTAGCAAAGCCAGCCAACAAATTATGAAAACCATTCCAGTGCCAGCATTCCGACAGGAGCAGCAGGGTGGAAGAAAGATCTTCATATGCTATCATTTGGCACACATGCAAAGGGGTTATCTATCAGTGTAGTTTCACTACTTAGTGTGGGACAGCAAGGAGTAGGGAGGTCATTTTAGTGTTTGGGGCCAATTCAGCACCAGTACCTGGGGCATTTGGGGAGCACTCCTTCCCCCAAACTAGACCTATGATTTGCCAACTCTTTATAGCAATAATGACAACTGAACTCAATAGAATACGTAGCACTGAGGAGCTCTTTTACTAAGCCACGTAGGTGCCTATGCGCACCCAATGCGCGCCAAATTGGAGTTACCACGTGGCCCTTGCGGTAATTTCAATTTTGGTGTGCATCTGAAAAATATTTTTTTATTTTCTGATGCATGGCAGCTATGCGCATCAAGTGGAATTTGACACATGTAGACCATTACTGCACGGTTACCACGTGAGACCTTACCACTAGGTCAATGACTTGCAGTAAGGTCTCAGACCCAAAATGGATGTGTGGCAATTTTCATTTTGCCGCACGTCCATTTCTGGCAAAAAAAAGGCATTTTTTTGTAGGTGCGCTAAAAAAATAATTCTGTGCGCGCCCAAAATATGCATCTACACTACTGTAGGCCTTTTTCAGCGCACCTTAGTAAAAGGACCACATTGTTTTAATTATTCTCATAATAAAAGAAACTCCCTAATCTCTTATTTCTTCTCTTTGCCTGTCTCTAATAAATTTTAAGATCCATCAAACAAGGATTGTTTAAACTACTTGGATGATTATTTTGTGTGTTTGAATCTTTCCTGTTTTAGCTTGGAGTTCTTTTGTTTGGCTTTTTTATGTAAACCCATATCAAGTATGATTAAAGATTGAACATTAAAATGCTGCATTATAGGAATGATAGTAGTAATAGTAGTACTACATTACAAAATTTAACTGCTAAATTAATATTTTTTTAAAAATGCATTTAGTGTGTATCTTAGTCCCACTTGTCAGTTCTGATAGAAGCACAGCTGGAAAAGGTGTCTTCACTTGTTACGATACACCATTGTTACCGTAGACTGAAAATAAGATTGGTTCTGTGGTATGTTATAATGACTGACACCCGCAGCAAATAACAATTGTCACCACGCTATTTGCTCCCAATGCTGCATTTCCACCAGGCTTCAATCAATGCGGCAGTAACTGATTCAATCTGTTGGCCTTTGATAAACCCAATTTAGGTTGTCAACGCTGCATATTAATAGGTACAAAATACAAGTCTTCCTTGTTCTTATTGAATTAACAGATGAGATTGCAGTGGAAGGCAGCACGTCAGTAAATGGGTATTGCTAGATATTTCCACTGGGAGAAAGAGTTCAGCTCTACACGTGGCGGTAAAATTCCATACTTGAATTTGTTCTGTTACAGAGAGTGATGGAGAGAGATAAAAAAGTGTCTCTTTTGAGTTAAAAACAGGAGCCACAGTTGGATATATTCCCTCAGGATCAATACTAATCATGCAATATAACCAGCTGAGAGCAGCTGCTAGCAATCAGGAAGTATGGCTGCATTCAATTCTGTTTCTCCAGTGATTGCGTGGCAAGTCAATACACTTTGCAGGTGAGGTTGGATTCGGCAGAATAATTGGAGCACATTTGTAAGATATGTGGCTCTAGGCAGAGGTCAGTGAGCCAGAAACTGTAATACACAAGCTAAGTGAAAGCTGAGCGGAACAGCCTGCCTAGCATTCAGCCATAATGCAAGCCAAACCTTTTAAAATACCACTACAATGGCAAGGCTGATGGTCTTTTTTCTGACTTTTCGATCTGTATGCATTTCCTTGGGCCAGCTGATAAGAAAGACTTATGTAGTTGGCACTGAAGTCAAATGCAAAGATTTTTTTTTTTAAATTTCCAGTGTTTATGCATATATGTGTAGAATATCCCATATGCATAAACATTATGCATATATGAAGAGAGGGAATTTGGAGCAGTCGGTGGAAAGTTCCAGTACGTATCAATTTGGTAGCTAACTATTCCTACTTTTAGGAACTACCGCCGGTCCATTGCGGGTACCGGCAAAGTTTCACCCCCCCCCCCCCCCCCCCCCCCAGAATGTGCCATTTCTGGCACTAGCAGAAGCATTCTTAAAATATTTCTGTAAGGGGTTACCTGGCAGTAATTGGACAGTGTCATATGCTGCCTGGTTACCACTGAGTTAGCGTGGGAGCCCTTACCACCACCTCAGTGGGTGGCAGTAAGTGCTCCCCCCTCAAAATGGCCACACAGCAAGTCCAAACATTGCATGACCTGGGCTTCCAGGATGGTGTTTTTGAATAGCATCCACACCTGTTTGACTCGCTTTGTCATGTCCCCTACCTCAACGTAAGCGGCGTCCTCGGGCTGGGTGGGGTCCCGTCGACATGCACACTTGACTGGCACAGCCCTGAGCCATGTGTGTGTGTAGTTCTTCTCTGGCTGCAGGCTCCTTGCTTGCTTTGCTTCCATGCACCTGAGTCTCCTCTCTCTCTGCCTGGCTTCCCTTGCTTCTCTCCTATTGGTCTTACGGTTCCTCCTTCCCCTGCTCTTGTCCTATGGCTGTGCTCCTTCTCCCTTCTGGTCCCTGCTGATGTCAGACGCCAGCATTTTATCAGCTGAGCTCTTCCTGGACTCTATGCTTCAGCTTCTACTTTGGTAGGTGTTACTTGCTCAGTAGTGTGCTTCTTCTCTACTTTGTCCCTCGTTGCTGACTTTGCCTGTGCCTGGATTACTCTCTTGCTTGCTGCCTGCCTACTGACTTTGCCTGTACCTGGATTACTCTCTTGACCTGCTGCCTGCTTATTGACTTTACCCGTGCCTGGATTACTCATTTGCCTTTTGTTTGCCTATTGACATTGCCTAAACCTGGATCACTCCCCTGTCTGCTGCCTGCCTGTTGACATTGCCTGTTCCTGGATTACTCCCTTGCCTGCCTATGACTTTACCTGTGCCTGGATTACTCATTTGCCTGTTGTTTGCCTATTGGCATTGCCTATACCTGGATCACTCTCTTGCCTGTTGCCTGTCTGGCCGTTACATTCACCACCCCGCTCCCTGCTCCATCTCGTAAGTCCTGCAGGCTGCTCGCACCTAGGGGCTCAACCTCTGTGGAATGGCGGTCAGCACAGGTGAAACCCAAGGTTGTCTGGCCGCCAAGCGGAACCTGGACCGAGTACCGGGCTCAGCAGCGCTCTACTTGGTACAAGAACTTACAAGTCTCACACGCTCCAGATGTCCCCCCCCCCCTTCGGTGCAATATTTGCACTTCTGTCTCTCTTGTACCTCGTTTGGCAGCACCACTCACACAGCCCTTGAGATAGCTCTGCCACCACCTCAGTACCATGGTGGGCCCAAAAACATATTACCAATCATCCAGAACGTTATCGCTATTCATAAACACCTTTGTGATCTCACCTTTTTCAATAATTGTCCCAAGAAATGTGAATTAGAGACCAGTCTATAATTTTCTCCTAACTCAGGATTCACATCTGACTTTTTTTTAATAGCAGGTTTACTATAGCCCATTTATGCTCACCTGATACTAATGACTTTTTATCATTATCATCAGGAAATTGTAGTCTACCACTAGCATATTTACAAATTTATCCCTAATTACTTTCCCAAAACCTGAATGGCATGGTGTGATACTATGGTGGCAGCCAGGCATGGAGCCTCAACAAACTCAGTTACTCAGAGAGGTGAAAGTGAAACAAAACAAAACAAAAAAAAAAAACACTTTATTTGTATTTACAAGTGTATAAAGCTTGTTCACTTCACAAACTGAATAAAGTAAGAATAAAAAGTCTCTTAAATTCATGTAATGTTCCTGCAGCTCTGTCCCTGACAGGACCCTACAGTCTCAATGTCCACTAGTCCTCATCCTTATATTCACAATTAACAAAAACAGGCCTGACTCTGGCCTGGCCTCAAGGATTAGAATTTCATAAGGCCAGGGGGAAAATGCCCTACTTTGGCAGACTTCTGTTACCTTAAACAAAGGTTGTGGAGGCATAGGCGGAAGGCAGCTCCTGCTTTCCATTAGGTCCATCTTCAGATGTTGCAACCCCAGTTCCCAAATCTGTCCTGAGGGAACCCCGGCCAGTCTGGTTTTTAGGATATCCACAATGAATTTGCATGAAACAGATTTTCATACCAAGGAGGCAGTATATGCAAATCAATCTCATAAATATTAATTGTGGATATCCTGAAAACCTGACTGGCTGGGGTTCCCCCAAGACACATTAGGGAGCCATTGCCTTACTCCTTACTCAGGGCCTCTCTGTTCTTTTCCCACTCTGGAGTTTAAGTTCCTCTCTACCTGAGCCTCACTCACACTCCTGGCCAGGCAAGCTAGCTCTGCTTCCCTTAATGTGGCCCAGCGAGGGAATGCAATTAAGGAAACCCAGACTACTCCAGGCACTCCATCACATATTATGCCTTAGTAGCGTCACAGAGTTAGAACAATTTGTGCACTAAACCCCTTATATACACATAAGTATGAGTAACCACAGACACTATGACTCGTACACACTGAAACACCTAATATATTTCTCTTTATTTTGTATAATAATGTCTAATAGTGTTACACAATGTCAGCTCATTTATGGCTCAGGAAATCAGTTTCACAGCAATTCAAAGGCAGTATAACCCATTCTTAATTTGCTGCTTTATAGATGCCCTGTTAAATCCCCTTGAATATTGAGCCTCATGTCTTCTCCTGGAACTCAAAGTATGCAAAAAAAGACTTACAAAGGGACTTTGTTCTTTGGTATTTCCCTTTAGCATGACGCCAGAGGTGCAATACCTTCAGAATCTGTGTGTGCATGTTTGAGACCCTTGCCATGCTATAATCAGGGGGTGGGGCTTCATTAGGACACAGCACAAGACAACATTTCAAATGCAGGGAACAAACCCCCAGTTGAATAACATCAGATCTTGAAGAAATAAAGAACTGATTTCAGAGAAATAAGCTCTGAAACTAAATGTTAGCTATCAATCGTCAAATCACCGTCAGGTACAAGCAGATTTACTGCTTTCATGCATCTAGAGATGCAGAGCACTGTACTCTCATTGGTTACAAAACATACCCCAAATGTCAAATAAATTCAAGAAGAAAGAAAAAAAATATTTACAGTGAGAAAGAACCCTGTATAAAGAAAAAAAATAAGACAAGAGCAAGAAGTAGAAATTGGCAAGTTGATACTTTTAAGAAAATAGGAACTCATTTTGTTGAAAGGTACAGCTGCACAGTGAAGTGAATATTTTCTATACTCAGAATTACATACAAATAAAAGATGATCAGAATAGCCCCTGCACTGTGAGAAGGAAAGGCTGGCCATAGCTAATAGTTACTCATTACAGAGATTCAAGCAGTAGTGCTAAAAGCTCTATAACAAAGAAATGCATTATGGTTTCATAAAAATAGAACTCAGAACTCATTTAGTTTGCTGTAATTGAAGAAGCAGAGGACAGATTTGTTAAAGAAACAAGAGGTTGGAGCCCTTTGATCATACCACATTTTAGTTCCCACAAAGTATTGTACAGAAGCTATAGCAAGATCTAATTCTTTCAAATGAGCCCATTAAAAATATTCTTAATAAACAAAATATGTGCTACTGTATTTGTAGTTTGATGCAGCAGCAACAACCATTGTTTTGTTACATCTGAGGAATCATATGCTGGGCTAGAACTTGTCTGTGCAGTGACAGCAAGAACAAAGTCTGTAATTTTAACAGCCAGTTTGATTAATATCAGCTTCAACTACAGTTCCACCCCACCATGAAGAGTTAGTCCATGCTGAGACAGAATAGGGATGGAATTTGGAAAACTAGTACCAGACTATTTTCTCGGTTCAATTGAAGCTCCTAAATGTAATGATCCAGTTTGGTGGCTTCCAAAAGCATAGATCAAACTAAAAGCTTCAAACTGGGCACACATAAGAAACACAGGCTGTAGAAGAAGTTATTCTGAAGCCCATACTGGGTACTGCTGTTTCCTCCTCTGTCTGTGATAAGCTGAATAAAAGTCTTTTTTTTTTTTTTTTGCTTTATTAACATTGCTGATTCCTATGCATTTCCTTATTCATCTTAACCAATGTGATGCAATGGCACATGATTGTCATGGTAAACAATCGCCAAAGAAAATTTTCAAAACTATTTAAATCTAAATCTTTCTGTCTCATTGGCTGTTTGTCTTGGCTGGTTGATTTCATTATTTGCTTGTCTATAGTAGTTTATTTGGCAATCTGAATACAACTACAGCGGTTTTCTTCTTACACAAAAAGGGGAGTTATTATATAGCAAACCAGTAAAAAATAAATGGTTAATGTACTTTAGCCTTGAGAGACTAATGGAAATGCATGAGTGAAATCCAAATAAATAAACACAGTGGCATTGTCATTTTGGCATTGTGGTATGGAAGCTGATGTACTTATAAAGCACTGAGCAATACATGAAACTAGAAACCTGAGTATTTTATGCAAGTTGCAAGCAACTACCCATGGATGTTCCAAAAGTGAATATTTATATTCATCAAATATTAACACAGCTAAGAATATCCTCTTTTTTTCTTCTTGAGAGTACAAAGTCAATGTGACTTTTAAATAATGAATGGGATTGAAGAAAATATAACGAGTTTTATGAACTCTGTAGGCATCTTGCGTTCCTATGACATACTGGAAAGTCTTAACTAAACAGACAAAGCATTTCTTTAGAAAAATTCTATGAACTTAACCCTTTCTCCATGTTCCTGTAATCTCCATATACTGAGATTTCTTTTTTAATATTTTGTAAGTCTACCTTCTTTACATTGGCTGATTCCAACTGGCTATCTGGCTATCATTAAGAAATCATTGTCCATGGTCTCTTACATTTTCCCGGTCTTTTTCTAAAATGAGAACTAATTCCACAGTAATTACTTGCAAGATATTATTCACTCCAGACATCAACCGAGCATTGCTCTTTCCCTGTCAAGAGATGCAACGGGATGAGCCCCTTGGCTGTAGGTCTATAAGAAGCAGTCTTAGCAGTTCAAATCACTCTACAACTTCTCATATGAAGAATTTAAAAATAGCTTTTGAAGAAAAAAAACAGGGCATCTATTCCTTGTGGCCTGCAATCAAGAATTCACTCTGCCATAATAAAGTTTTGCTATAATATATCTCATGAACTCTGGTTGGTTTACATTTAACTGTTTATCCAATTTTACGTTTCATTATAGGATTATTTTAATTCTTCATTTGTGACATTGAAAATCTGTTGACTTTTTTTATTATGTGTTCCAGTTTTGTCTCTGAGATTTATTATGCTTGTTATAGGTTTTGTTAATCCATCCAGCTTATAATTGAAAAAGAAAAACGCCTATATTGCGACCCAAATCGGGAGATAAACGTTTATCTCACAAAAACGAATAAAGCGGTATAATCGAAAGCCGAATTTGGACGTTTTCAACTGCACTCCGTCGCGGATGCGGACAAAGTTGATGGGGGCGTGTCAAAGGCGTGGTGAAGGCGGAACTGGGGCGTGGTTATCGGCCGATCAGAGATAGGCGCCTTTCGCCGATAATGGAAAAAAATATGCGTTTTTAGCGAGAATTTAGGGCACTTTTCCTGGACCCTGTTTTTCCACGAATAGGGCCCCAAAAAGTGCCCTAAATGACCAAATGACCACTGGAGGGAGTCGGGGATGACCTCCCCTGACTCCCCCAGTGGTCACAAACCCCCTCCCACCACAAAAATATGCCGTTTCACAACTTTTTATGTTCACCCTCAAATGTCATACCCACCTCCCTGGCAGCAGTATGCAGGTCACTGGAGCAGTTATTAGGGGGTGCAGTGGACGTCAGGCAGGTAGACCCAGGCCCATCCCCCCCATCTGTTACACTTGTGCTGGTAAATGGGAGCCCTCCACACCGCCCCCCAAACCCACTGTACCCACATGTAGGTGCCCCCCTTCACCCCTTAGGGCTATAGTAATGGTGTAGACTTGTGGGTGGTGGGTTTTGAGGGGGATTTGGGGGGCTCAACACCCAATGGAAGGGTGCTATGCACCTGAGAGCTCTTTTACCTTTTTGGTTTTTTTTTTTGTAAAAGTGCCCTCTAGGGTGCCCGGTTGGTGTCCTGGCATGTGAGGGGGACCAGTGCACTACGACTCCTGGCCCCTCCCACGAACAAATGCCTTGGATTTATTCGTTTTTGAGCTGGGCGCTTTCATTTTCCATTATCGCTGAAAAACAAAAACGCACAGCTCACAAATTGTCGAATAAAACATGGACGTCTATTTTTTCCCAAAATACGGTTCGGTCCGCCCCTTCACGGACCCGTTCTCGGAGATAAACGCCCATGGAGATAGACGTTTTCGTTCGATTATGCCCCTCCACATGTAGTAATTCCTGTGGCTTAAGATGGGAAAGTTAGAGTGTATAGCACTAAACCAGCTTATAATCGAAAGACAAAAACGCCTATATTGCGACCTAAATCGGGAGATAGGCGTTTATCTCCCAAAAACGAATAACGCGGTATAATCGAAAGCCGAACTTGGACGTTTTCAACTGCACTCCATCGCGGAAGTGTACAAAGTTGACGGGGGCATGTCGAAGGCGTGGTGATGGCGGAACTGGGGCGTGGTTATCAGCTGATAAGAGATGGGCGCCTTTCGCCAATAATGGAAAAAAAATATGCGTTTTTAGCGAGAATTTAGGGCACTTTTCCTGGACCCCAAAAAGAGCCCTAAATGACCAGATAACCACTGGAGGGAATCGGGGATGACCTCCCCTGACTCCCCCAGTGGTCACAAACCCCCTCCCACCACAAAATATGCCGTTTCACAACTGTTTATTTTCACCCTCAAATGTCATACCCACCTCCCTGGCAGCAGTATGCAGGTCACTGGAGCAGTTATTAGGGGGTGCAGTGGACTTCAGGCAGGTGGACCCAGGCCCATCCCTCCCCTACCTGTTACAATTGTGCTGCTTAATGCTTATTAGTTGTCCAACCCCCCCCCCAAACCCACTGTACCCACATGTAGGTGCCCCCCTTCACCCCTTAGGGCTATAGTAATGGTGTAGACTTGTGGGCAGTGGGTTTTGAGGGGGATTTGGGGGGCTCAACACACAAGGGAAGGGTGCTATGCACCTGGGAGCTCTTTTACCTTTTTTTTTTGTTTTTGTAAAAGTGCCCCTTAGGGTGCCCGGTTGATGTCCTGGCATGTGAGGGGGGACAGTGCACTACGAATCCTGGCCCCTCCCATGAACAAATGCCTTGGATTTATTCGTTTTTGAGCTGGGCGCTTTCATTTTCCATTATCGCTGAAAAACAAAAACGCCCAGCTCACAAATTGTCGAATAAAACATGGACGTCTATTTTTTTCGAAAATACGGTTCAGTCCGCCCCTTCACGGACCCGTTCTCGGAGATAAACGCCCATGGAGATAAACGTTTTCATTCAATTATGCCCCTCCACGTGAAGAGGTAGATATAATAGGCATCTCAGAGACTTGGTAGAAGGCAAACAATCAATGGGAAACTGTGTTGTCAGGCTACAAATTATATCACAATGATAGAGTGGATCAAATTGGAGGGAGTTTGCGCTTTATGTTAAAGAGGGAATTGAGTCAAACAAAATAAACATTCTACATGAAACAGCAGCATGGAATCTTTGTGGATAGAAATTCCATGTGTGAAGGGAAGGAGTATTCTGGTAGGGCTCTACTACTGTCCACCAGGACAGAACGAACAGACGGATGAAGAAATGTTTACAGAAATTAGGAAAGCTGGCAAATTGGGCAACATTAAAATAATGGGTGATTTCAATTACCTCAACATTGACTGGATAAATATTACATCAGGGAGCACTAGGGAGGAAAGATTCCTAGATGTAATAAAAGGCTCAAGGGGAGATCCGGGAAATTATAGACCGGTGAGTCTGACGTCGATGCCAGGGAAAATGGTAGAGGCTATTATTAAAAACAAAATTACAGAGCATATCCAAGGACATGGATTACTGAGACCAAGTCAGCACGGCATTTGTGTGGGGAAATCTAGTCTTACCAATTTACTTCAATTCTTTGAAGGAGTAAATGCAAAGAGGAGCTGGTTGACATTGTGTATCTGGATTTTCAAAAGGCGTTTGACAAGGTACCTCATGAAAGGCTACAGAGGAAATTTGATGGCCATGGGATAGGAGGAATTGTCCTATTGTGGATTAAAAACTGGTTGAAGGATAGGAAACAGAGAGTGGGGTTAAATGGGCAGTATTCACAATGGAGAGGGGTAGTTAGTGGGGTTCCTCAGATGATGTTTAATGTGAGCAAGTGCAAGGTGATGCATGTGGGAAAAAAGAACACGAATTATAACTATGTCATGCAAGGTTCCACGTTAGGAGTTACGGACCAAGAAAGGGATCTGGGTGTCGTCGTTGATAATACACTGAAACCTTCTGCTCAGTATGCTGCTGCGGCTAGGAAAGCAAATAAAATATTGGGTATTATTAGGAAAGGTATGGAGAACAGATGTGAGGATTTATTTTATTTTGTTACATTTGTACCCCGCGCTTTCCCACTCGTGGCAGGCTCAATGCGAGTCTGAATGAAGAAAATAAGAAACAACATAACCACTGTCAAACTAGATGCAAAGCATTGATAAAGAAGGCTAAAAGAGAATATGAAGAAAAACTCATAGTAATAACTTTTTCAGGTACATCAGAAGCAGAAAGCCTGTGAAGGAATCCATGGGACTTTTAGATCATGAAGGAGCAAAGGGGCACTCAGGGAGGACAAAGCCATAGTGGAGAGATTGAATGAATTCTTTGCTTCTATTTTTACAGAAGAAGATGTAAGAGATCTACCTGTACCAGAAACGGTTTTCAAGGGTGACAATGCAGAGGAACTGAAAGAAATCTTGATAAACTTGGAAGATGTACTGATCAAAATCGACAAGTTAAGGAATGATAAATCACCTGGACCAGATGGTGTACACCCCAGGGTACTGAAAGAACTCAAACATGAAATTGCTGATCTGCTGTTAGTAATCTATCACATGTTGTTAAAATCATCTGTAGTACCTGAAGATGGAAGGTAGCCAATGTAACGTGAGTTTTACAAAGGGATCTGGGGTGATCTGGAAAATTACAGATTGATAAGCCTGACCTCAGTCCTAGACAAAATAGTGGAAACTATTATAAAGAATAAAATATGGAACACATAGACTTAATGGAACATAGTCAGCATGGGCTCAGCCAAGGGAAGTCTTGCCTCACCAATGTGCTTCATTTCTTTGAAGGCTTCAATAAACATGTGGATAAAGATGAGCCAGTTGATGTAGTATATCTAGATTTTCAGAAAGCTTTTGACAAAGTTCCTTATAAGAGACTCCTGAGAAAATTAAAAAGTCATGGAATAACCGGTATTGTCCTTCTGTGGATTAGGAATTGGTTATTGGACAGAAAACAGAGAGTAGGGTTAAACGGATATTTTTCTCAATGGAGGAGGGTAAATAGTGGAGTGCCACAGGGATGTGTACTGGGACTGGAGCTATTTAACATATTTATAAATGATCTGGAAAACGGAATGACGAGTGAGGTGATTAAATTTGCAGATGACACAAAACTATTCAAAGTTATCAAAACACATACGGATTGTGAAATTAGAAGACCTTAGGAAACTGGAGGACTGGGCATCCAAATAGCAGATGAAATTTAATGTGGACAAATGCAAAGCAATGCACATTAGGAAGAATAGTCTGAATCATAGTTACCTAATGCTAGGGTCCACCTTAGGAGTCAGCACTCAAGAAAAGGATCTAGGTGTCATTGTAGACAATATTCTGAAATCTTCTGCTCAGTGAGTGGTGGCAGCCAAAAAAACAAACAGGATGCTAGGAATTATTAGAAAAGGGATTCAAAATAAGACCAAGGATATTATAATGCCTCTGTATCACTCCATGGTGTGACCTCACCTTGAGTATTATGTTCAATTCTGGTCACCGTATCTCAAAAAAGATATAGTGGAATTCGAAAAACTTCAAAGAAGAGCGACCAAAATGATAAAGGGGATGGAACTCCTCCCATATAAAGAAAGGCTAAAGAGGTTAGGGCTCTTAAGCTTGGAAAAGAGATGGCTGAGGGGGGATATGATTGAGGTCTACAATATTCTGAGTGATGTAGAATGGGTAAAAATGAATTGATTTTTCACTCTTTCAAAAAGTACAAAGAACAGGGGACACTCAATGGAAATACTTTTAAAACAAATAGGAGGAAATATTTTTTTCACTCAGTTAAGCTCTGGAGCTAATTATTACCCACATTAGTTTTGACATTTACACCCCACATTGTCCTGAACATACTCAAGTTCAATGTGGCTAACAGTAAATAGACAACAGACAAGGTTTATAAAGCCATAAACAACATATCAAATATAGATCATTGTTGGCCAGTTTAAGGTACTCCATTAATGGATAGAAACCTCTCAAAGAGCAGAGTTTTCATTTTTTACCAAATACCAATTAATCAGGCTGACCCTTGATTGTCATTAGCAGTGAATTCCACCACTTAGCACCCTGGTGTCCAAAGTCAGCAGAGTGAACTGAATTATAATGCACTCTTTTGCAATCTGGAAGATGAAGTCTAAGGTAGTCCCTAGAACCAGAGGTTATACTGCATAGAGGAATCGTTATTAAGGGCTGCATATTATCCAGTGTTATGCCATATAATATTTGAAAGACAAAAACACATAGGGCACTGTTTACGAAGCCGTGCTGTAAGCGCACAAGCTTTTTAGCGTGCGCTAATACTAGAGACACCCATAGGAATAGAATGGGTGTTTCTATCATTAGCACGTGCTAATTTTTAGCGCACACAAAGAAGTTAGTGCGCCTATAGCACAGCTTAGTAAACAGGGTCCATAATTTTAAAATAATCCTGGTTTTAATGGGCAACCAGTGCAGCTTGCATAACAATGGAGTAGCTCTATCAAAACATGATGCCTTGAGGACAAGCCTAGCTTCAGTATTTTGGGCCGTTTGTAGCCTTTTTAAGACACCCTTCTTACATCCAGCCTAGATGGAATTGTAATAATCGAACTGAGTTAAAACCAAGGATTAAACTAGCAGTCTAAACATGTCTGGCAAGAAATATGATCTGATTCTCTTCAGCTTCCAAAGAGACATGAAGGATTTTTTCACTACTGAGGAAACCTGAGGCTCGAACATGAGATGCCTGTCAATTAATACAAATAGTACCCTAAGCGTAGAGTCTAGAGGGTACGACACATTGTCAATAGTAAAATTATTATATTGTGACGTGGATTGCCCACTTTTGGAAGCAGAATACTGGGCTAGATGGACCATTGATCTGATCCAGTATGACTATTCTTATGTTCTTATACTAGCTTGTACCTTACTGAATAGAACATCATTAAGGGCCTCTTGTACTAAACTGCACTAGCGATTCCTGCACAACAAATGTGATTCAGCCCATTCAAAATGAATTCCTGGCACGCACATTTGTCGTGCCAGGAATTGCTAGTGCAGTTTAGTAAAAGATGCCCTACGTTTGGTAGATAAACTACAGTTTGATAACATACATTTACTGATTTCCCTTCCTCTTTTTACACACATAAACCTGTACACACACATTTTACTTGTGTTTCTAAGCTAAACAGCCTAAAAAGAAGCCTGAACTTGGAATTGAAAACACAAATCACATTCACTTGCTCACTGCATCCACCCAAACCACAAAAAGTCCCAATTACTTAACGAGCCAATCCGTGCTGATAATTGCCACTTAGCAATTGACACTAATTGGCATTAATTAGAATTTACACGCACAGCTTGCTAGGCATATTCTCTAAAGTGGTTCACGTAAATTGTAATACACATTACCAAAAGGTGGGTGTGCCCATGGACCTGGAATGGACGGAGCATGGGCATTACGAAAATCTACACACAAGGTTAAAGAATATACCTGCTCCGCACCTAACGTAGGTGCCGGTATTTACACCAAGTTTTACTTGGCGTAAATTAACTTCCTAGAGTTAGGCACAGACATGGTCACTAGACGTATTCTATAAACCAGCTAGACATATTCTATAAACCGCATCTAAATCTAGGAATGGTTTACTGAATATGCCTAGGCTGAAATATTGTTGGTGCCAAATTTTCAGATGCCATATGTAGAATCTAGTCCAATATGCTTTAACAAGGACTTCAGTAGGTAAGACTAGAGGTTAAGAGTTGTGGTCTACAACTAAAGTAATTTCATGATTTTTCTTAAAGGCAGAATTAAGTAATGCCCAAATTCTCTGTTTTATCTGAGCTTAACAAGGAACAGTTGAAACAACCAGCTTCAGATGCCCAACAGTGTTCAGCCTGCTGCTCTTTATGAGTGTTCAAGTGTGAAAATCTGATCACCACTTCAGGCTTTTAGGCCTCTGATATCATGGACAAAAGATCAACTCTTCTCTGCCATGATATCCCTGAGGAACACAACTGTGAAAATGAGAAACCTGCTTCTGATAACCTTTCATCAGATGTGATTCCAGGAATAAATAAGCCTGGGGAACCCGTGATGATATTCAAAGTTGAAAGTCCTGGCCATGAGTACATAGGCTTGAACTCTGTGCAGACTTTTATTACACCCTTTCTAAGAGGTTCAGCCCATGGAGACTCCAAAATACAGAAGGGGAGAAAACTAAGAGAATTAATGTTTCATCTAGTCACACACACATACAAAAATGCAATCCTACTATCCAAAAATGACAGATGTGAACGTCAATCAAAAGAATGTAATACTTTTAACCACCAGGGTAATCCCACACCATCATCTCTTTCAACAAAGCCTCAATGCAAGATGTTTGTTGATGTGTGCACAGATCCAGCTTCAAAATTCAAGTCCTGGCTAACAAAGACTTATAGCATTCAAATATTGATTCTCAGATCTCTTTCTTACCAGGGTATGAAAATGAGTCTTTAGCTCATTTCTGAAGAGAGTAGCTACTAAGGATGTATTGTTTTCAAGGAAAAAAAAATAACATGAACCATATGTGAATAGTGCACACAAGTGTGCATTATCAGGAAAGAGCACCCACTATTTCCAAGAGATTGTACACTCCTTGCAAATAACGCACACTCTTCATGAGAAGTGTGGACTTTGTGAAAAGTGCGCAGTCTTTCAAAATAATACAGAAAACAAGACATAAAAAATTTCTAGCTGCACACTCCTGTTAGTTACCAGGTGTTGCAAATGTCTTCATAACAGGATTCCCCACTGAGGTAACCACATTTAGTTCCACAGAGATAATTTCTCCTCAATGTCATTGATAAAATCCCCAATGCTGAAACAAATCTTTCCACAGCTGTCGACACTCTCTCTCCTGCCTGCTCATAGTAATAAATTCTGGATGATTTTAAAGAAATGCCTTTGGAAAATAATCCTACACGCATGTTCCATATATTTCATAATGCTTATAGAAGCGTTTTCATTTTCTTCATTACAAAAAGTGCCTAAAATATATCGGCACATCATACCACACAGGAAAACAAATGAATTAGATAGATCAAACTTCAAAGCCATGAGCCGTAATGTCTCTCTCAAAGCTTAGGCTCTTGTCAGTGCACCATTCAAGTGTATCTTATAAGTGCTGTGTGAGAAAATAGGACAATTTTTCCCAGTTTGTCTACCTTTTTATCCATTCTTTCCCCCAATTTTCCTTTTTCATGCCTTGACTGTAATAAATCCTTCATCTTCAACATCACTTCCTACCTCCCTCTTTACTGAAAGCAGTAGTACCCTATTGCAATTTTAATTTAGATTCCACCTTTGCTCTAATCCCTCACTTTTATAACAGTTATCATCTCATCTAGTACTTCTCCAGGATCTAAGGTGAATGTGAAAATTGAATGTTAATCAGAGGTACATGAAAAGAACACAAACAGTACTTGATGGCTTGATGACAGAATATTGTTCAGAAGGTCCCTCTTATTAACTAGTTATTTACAGCTTTTAGGGATGAATAGCACATTCTGCCTACTGGGTAGGGGTGAACTCCATCACCCTTAGAGTCAGCAATGAGAAGAGCCTTTTTTTTTTATCAGTTGATTGGTTGATCATAACCATAGATCCCAGTTCCCTATGACAGCTCAGGCATAGATTTTGTGTCAAGCGTCAACAAGTTCAGTGGTGAAGTTTTTGAAACTCTGAAACAATTCTGAAGTATTTTTGCACTAATTTACATAACTTTGTATATTATATAATGCAAACTTTCATTATAAAATAATAAAATTATTGAGTCTTTTGTTTTGTTTTAGTCTTCATTTATGAATTTCAAATACAAATGTAACATCATGAGGAATTCAGCAGTGATGAGGCTGCCAGAATCCTCAGTGCTATTTCCAGGTTCATCAAAGTGTCACTGTTTGAACTGATGTCACTATAATATTTAGTGCTGCTAAGATAATCCACCAATAGCATAAATCTATCTGTCTGACATCATGTCTGACATGATCAGAAATCAACAAGGAAAACAGGAGAAAACTTCTACAAAGAACACGAGATGCAAGACAAAGTAGAGCATGACTCATGACTTAAGACAAGAGTAGTAGATGAACAGTCTTTATTAAGGCAATGCCATCATCAGACATCTGATGACAGAACTGACATTGAACTTCTTTCTGACAGAACTGCCCTCCATCCTGTGACCCCTGAGCAGTGGCGTTCCTAGGGGGGCTGACACCCGGGGTGGATCGCCGATGCACCATGCCCCCCGGGTGCAGCACCCCCCTCCCCTGGATGCAGCGTGCCCCCCTCCCCGACGAAAGGACACCCCCCCCCTGGGTGCACGCCGGTGGGGGGGGGGGGGTGCTGCACGCACCTGTCCTTCGTTCATTCCATGCTCCCTCTGCCCCGGAACAGGAACCTGTTCCGGGGCAGAGGGAACATGGAACAAATGAAGGACAGGCGCACAGGGCACCCCCCAGCGGTATTATCCTGGGACGGACCGCCCCCACCACCACCTCCCCCTTGGTACACCACTGCCCCTGAGGCAAGTGACATGTCTGCCAAAACACAGACGTATGTGGGATCTTACTTTGGTGCCTTAATAAAGACTGTTCATCTACTACACCCTCTACTATCATCAGAAATCAAGCAGGTCAGTGTCAGACAAGCTAGTGTTCTTTCAGTGAACTTTCTGACTTCCTGCCTTTCCAGACAACGGTAGAAGAATCAGGCAATGGAACTTGTAGAACAATGCAGAATATGCAGGAAACTTGTAGAATAGGAATGTCTATTATAATCAGTGGGAAGGCTCTGGTGGGAGCAGAGACCCTCCTTTGACTATAAAATGGACATTCTACCCAGAGAAAGTGTCTTAAGTCGATCTCTCCCACCTCTTACCCACAGTCTGTGAGGGAGACTTTCTTGCCAAACCTGTAGCAATCTAAGACTCAGGGACAAATATTGAGCCTTGTTATGTCACCTGGATGCCAGAGGGAGCATACAAGTTAGGAAAAGTGAGCTGCAATCCAGTGATATAAAATTGCATCTTTACCGATATACCTTCAAAATATGAGTTGGTTGAAAGAATTGTCACTCCTATCCCCTTACATGAGTGCATACATAACACATATGCACAAATGTACACCTTTTTCTGCTAAGAAAAGCAGAAATCTCACGGTAGTGTGGAGTGATTTTTAAGAAAGCCTTTGATAGCATTCCAACCTCTAGGATAATAAAATCTTGAAGAGGAAAATTGTATAAATGGTGCTGAATAATGGATGCTGGAAAAGATTGGCGCTAAGTGCTATTCTCTAAAGGGCATGTGCCCTGTATAGAATAGCGCTTAGCACCAATTCCCGCACCCAACTCTGGGTGCCAGACTTACAGTGGTGGAAATAAGTATTTGATCCCTTGCTGATTTTGTAAGTTTGCCCACTGACAAAGACATGAGCAGCCCATAATTGAAGGGTAGGTTATTGGTAACAGTGAGAGATAGCACATCACAAATTAAATCCGGAAAATCACATTGTGGAAAGTATATGAATTTATTTGCATTCTGCAGAGGGAAATAAGTATTTGATCCCCCACCAACCAGTAAGAGATCTGGCCCCTACAGACCAGGTAGATGCTCCAAATCAACTTGTTACCTGCATGACAGACAGCTGTCGGCAATGGTCACCTGTATGAAAGACACCTGTCCACAGACTCAGTGAATCAGTCAGACTCTAACCTCTACAAAATGGCCAAGAGCAAGGAGCTGTCTAAGGATGTCAGGGACAAGATCATACACCTGCACAAGGCTGGAATGGGCTACAAAACCATCAGTAAGACGCTGGGCGAGAAGGAGACAACTGTTGGTGCCATAGTAAGAAAATGGAAGAAGTACAAAATGACTGTCAATCGACAAAGATCTGGGGCTCCACGCAAAATCTCACCTCGTGGGGTATCCTTGATCATGAGGAAGGTTAGAAATCAGCCTACAACTACAAGGGGGGAACTTGTCAATGATCTCAAGGCAGCTGGGACCACTGTCACCACGAAAACCATTGGTAACACATTACGACATAACGGATTGCAATCCTGCAGTGCCCGCAAGGTCCCCCTGCTCCGGAAGGCACATGTGACGGCCCGTCTGAAGTTTGCCAGTGAACACCTGGATGATGCCGAGAGTGATTGGGAGAAGGTGCTGTGGTCAGATGAGACAAAAATTGAGCTCTTTGGCATGAACTCAACTCGCCGTGTTTGGAGGAAGAGAAATGCTGCCTATGACCCAAAGAACACCGTCCCCACTGTCAAGCATGGAGGTGGAAATGTTATGTTTTGGGGGTGTTTCTCTGCTAAGGGCACAGGACTACTTCACCGCATCAATGGGAGAATGGATGGGGCCATGTACCGTACAATTCTGAGTGACAACCTCCTTCCCTCCGCCAGGGCCTTAAAAATGGGTCGTGGCTGGGTCTTCCAGCACGACAATGACCCAAAACATACAGCCAAGGCAACAAAGGAGTGGCTCAGGAAGAAGCACATTAGGGGCATGGAGTGGCCTAGCCAGTCACCAGACCTTAATCCCATTGAAAACTTATGGAGGGAGCTGAAGCTGCGAGTTGCCAAGCGACAGCCCAGAACTCTTAATGATTTAGAGATGATCTGCAAAGAGGAGTGGACCAAAATTCCTCCTGACATGTGTGCAAACCTCATCATCAACTACAGAAGACGTCTGACCACTGTGCTTGCCAACAAGGGTTTTGCCACCAAGTATTAGGTCTTGTTTGCCAGAGGGATTAAATACTTATTTCCCTCTGCAGAATGCAAATAAATTCATATACTTTCCACAATGTGATTTTCCGGATTTAATTTGTGATGTGCTATCTCTCACTGTTACCAATAACCTACCCTTCAATTATGGGCTGCTCATGTCTTTGTCAGTGGGCAAACTTACAAAATCAGCAAGGGATCAAATACTTATTTCCACCACTGTATGCCTGCTTAAACCCATTATTCTTTAACACTGTGTGCAACATTTTGGAATGGTCTGACCTGCCCAACCCTCTCCTATGGCCACCCCCCCCCCCCCCCCTTTTTGGGTTGCATGCTATTGGATTTAGGCAACAATTGTTATAGAATAACGCATAGCCAGATGCATCTGCAAATCCTAATTGGTGCCAATTAACATCAATAATTGGTTGTTAGCATCCAATTATTGATGGTTAACAGCTCGTTAGCCAATTCAGTTGTGCATGCATCTTGGAATTACGTACAAATCTGGATGCCATATATGGAATCTGAGAGGAAATGTACAAAAGAAACTCTAGATTGATCAATTAGATTAACTTCATCATGAAAATGTGGCAAACCATGCTCTATCTACAGTTTGAAAATGGGATATCATTCCTAATATCAGGATCTAGCAAGGAATATTTCAGGGTGACTCCTTATCATTCTTGTTTTATAAATCACTTAAACCTTTGAGTACACTTTTTAATTCTTTGGGTTATGGATGTGGCCTTAATCTTAGAACTGGCAAAGACTAAGAGGTAACATCACACATGCTGTTTCTAAAATAAAACATTTGGTGGAACAACTCTGTTTAGTAATTTTCAGATGACATCCGGATGACTCTTGGCCTAGACAAATGTGCTTTTTTAGGAGGAAAATTGAGCAAACCTAAAACAACTCTCTGGCTTTGCCATCAAGGAACCTGAAAAGGAAGGGGTATATAAATATCTAGGCATCTAGGATAGAACAACTGTGCATCATAAAGCAATGAGAGAAAATACTAGCAAAGAGTGTTACAGAAGATTAAAACTGACTCTGAAAAGTGCTCTAATATCAAAGAATAAGATACAAACCACCAACCAGCATGTGATTCCTATACTCCTATATAGCTTTAAAATTGTGGGTTGGCCACTTAAATACCTTGCAAAATTGGATGTATGAACAAAAAACTTCCTCCAAGCTCACGAGGTAGTCTATCAGAATCAGTGTATGCCATGTCTTACATTCCTAGAGCTAGAGAAGGAATTGGTCTTATAGAAATATGCAGCTACCATCGTAGGCCTCCAGGACTATTTAGTAGAATCAATAAATCCAAATGCACAAAAAATATTGAAGTATGAAAGCGAGTGTCCAGAATCCAGTTCTATCATTAAACTTGGACAGCATTCTGACCAGCAGATGGAATCAGTGAAAATCCATCTTTATACACAGGAAAGGAACCAACATAGGGTTATCATACTTGCTCCCCCAAAAAAGAGACACATACCCTGCCCCCGCCACATCCCACCCACACCCTTTCACGGCCACAACCTGCCAAATGTCACATACCGCCCCACCCCTTTTATACACACACACCCCGCCCCATAATACACTCCTAAGGGTGTGCTATCCTCCTCTCCCCTTACCTTACTATACTGCCCTGGTGGTCTAGTGACCTCTTCGGAGCAGGAAAGAGCCCCCTCTTTCCTGCCCGGAGCACCTGCATACTGTTCCTTGCTGACTCCGGTCCCGGCGCCGATTCAAAAAGGCTGTCGAGAGTTGAAGCAGACTCGCGAGACTTCAACTGTCGGCGACCATTTTGAATCGGCACCAGGAGTCAGCAAGGAACAGTATGCAGGCACTCTGGGCAGGAAAGAGGGGGCTCTTTCCTGCTCCGAAGAGGTCACTAGACCACCAGGGCAGTATAGTAAGGTAAGGGGAGTGGAGGAAAAGACACCACTAGGCCTGCCCGCCTGCCCGCTTGTCCGGAAATCTGGACAAATGGGCAGGCTGGCAAAACCTGCCCGGTTGCCCGGCCATGTCCTCAAAAAGAGGACTTGTCCGGGTAAAACCGGACATATGGTAACCCCAGTGCTTTTTTTGTGCCGGTACGCGCCGGTATGGTGTACCGACACCTTTTTTTCTGAGGGCCGGTAGCTCCCCTACATTCCGTTCTGCCCCCTGCAAAATATTCTATTTACCGAAGTTGCAGCAGTGAACCAGCGGGCAGCGGCAGTAAAGGCAACAAACAGGCAGGCTCGCCTCCGCTTCGCTGTCTTCTCAACGTCCCGCCTTCCTCTGATGTCATTTCCTTTCCGTGAGGGCGGGACACTGAGAGGGCAGGGAAGCAAAGGACGGAGGCGAACCTGCCTGCTTGCTGCCTTTACTGCCGCCGCCCACCAGTTCGCTGCCGCAACTTTGGTAAATAGAGAGTAGAGTGGAGGTAAGCCTATCTAGTCCACTGTAAGTAAGGAAGACATTTGATTAATCTCTGTTTCCACTCCCCCGCGCAGCCATCACCGTTCACTCAAAAGAGCAAGCAAACCTGTGAGCTGCTGCATCCACATTGTCATTCTTTATTGTCAGTCCATCTGTAACAAGTCTAACATTGGTTTTGTTGGATAGGTAGTGCCTTATAAGGTGGAGGAGAAAAAACAATTGAATATCACTAAAACAACTTCAAAAATTATTGTAGCTAGTAGAAACAGCAATTATAAATTCTGTAGTTTGTGCTTATTTTTCTTCACTGTGCTTCTGTACAATTCAGATGATCAGATGTCAGTGAGAATATTCTGTTTCCTGATGGGCTCATCTTAACTGGTTGTAATCTGCCTTGGGAAGCCTGGTGTTTATAAAGACAATGAAATATATTAAAATTAAATGGAAGTAGAATTAACCTCTCCTTTCATTGGGGCTGCCTTGGGAAGCCTGGTGTTTATAAAGACAATGAAATATATTAAAATTAAATGGAAGTAGAATTAATCTCTCCTTTCATTGGGGCACATGGAATCACATCTTCATCTGTTTTGTAGAAGTTTACCCTGGACATGGATGGGAGAGGAGGGCAGGGGAGAGAGGAGAGTTGCTGGATATGGATTGATGGGGGGGAGGGCAGGAGAAATGTTGGACATGGATGGAGGAGAGGGAAGACAGGAAGGAGATGCACATGGATGGAGGGGATGGGAGAGAGGAGAAATGCTGGACATGAATGGAGTGGAGGGCAGGGAAGAGAAATGTTGGAGGGAAGGAAAGACAGAGGAAGGAGATACACACGGATGGAGGGGAAAGGAGAGAGGAGAAATGCTGGGCTTGGATGGAGGAGAGGGAAGACAGAGGAAGGAGATGCACATGGATGGTGGGGAGGAGAGAGAGTTGAAATTCTGGACATGGACGGAGAGGAAAAAAGAGAGAGGAAGTGAGATGAACATGGATAGAGGGGAGGGGAGAGGAAAAATGTTGTACATGGATGGATGAGAGGGAAGAGAGAGGATGGAAAGGAGATGCATATGGATGGAGAGGATGGAAGAGAGAGGAAGTGAGATGAACATGGATGGAAGAGAGGGAAGAGATAGGAAGTGAGATGAACATGGATGGAGGGGAGGAGAGAGGAGAAATGCTGGACACGGATGGATGAGAAGGAAGAGAGAGGAAGGACAGGAGATGCATATGGATGGAGGAGGGGAGGGAAGAATAGGAAGGAGATGCATACTGACAGAGATTAGGGAAAGGGAAAAGAGGAGAAAAACTGCACATGGATGGAGAAAATAGGCAAAAGCTGGATCCACTCTATACCTCCTCCAGTCAAGTCTGCAGAGGACCCAGCTTTTACCTATGGATGTAGAACAAGAAATGAAGAAGAAAGGAGGAAAGTAAAGAAATAAATAAATGGAAAGGAATCCCTGGAAACGGAGTTAAGGGAACAGATAGAGAACAGCAGAATCAGAGACTGGGACCGACATGATCAGATAAACAAAGTCACCAGACAACAAAGGTAGAAAAAATCATTCTATTTTCATTTTAGTGTTTGGAATATGTTCAATTTGAGAATTTACATCTGCTGTCTTATTTTGCACTGGGTATACTGGAGCTGTAACAGCTTACAGAAATTATTTATAATGAAAAAAAATCACGTTATCTTTTTTCTCCTATACTGGTAGTATAATACTTTCTTTTTTTTTATTTTTTATTTATGATTTTCAAAATACATTTATGAATACACATAAATTTATGCAATTTAGAAAATAACAAACTTTAAATCTGTAGTATAATACTTTCAATGATGTCTGTTTATATGCGACATGGCTAGTATAAGGGGTGTGGCTAATGTGAGTGTGGCTATCACATGGTATGGAGCCATATGTGATGACCCCACCCATAATGAGTACCGGCACATTTGTTTCTACAAAAAAAGCACTGGGTAACCCTAAACCAAAAGAATATGCAAAGCAGGAGAAAAAAAACTCGTTAAAGAATTAGATCAGTAAACAACAAAAAACAAGTGGCAAATGGACAAGTACAGTGGAAAATATAAACTGTTACTCTAGGAACCACACATGGATTAAGCCTGAACACATAAATGATTTTGGAGAGGAAAATTGAAATCGAAGAATGAGAGATTGATAGTTACAACCCTGGACTGTAGATTACAGACAACATGGTTCTCAGCAAGCAGAGAAAACACTGGTGCAAGACAGGGGTGTAGCTACGGGTGGGCCTGGGTGGGCCCAGGCCCACCCAATCTCACCTCAGGCCCGCCCAGTTTGGGCACCGAAGTGCTCAGTCTTTCTTCCGCAGCTCAGCCACCTCCCATCTGCTTTTAGGCAGCCGGCAACTCTCCCAGGTGGTCCTCTTCCTCCTACCTGCCTAAAATGTTCTTTTTTTTAGTGCGGTGCGGGTCGAGTCCTGAATGTGGAATTCTCGGTACACCATTAAGTGCTGCATGATAGTGCCACTACTACCTCACCTCGCTAACTTCTGTTTTGTAAGCTGCTCTGCCTTGTTGCTCCCCGCAGTGCTGCATAGGAAAGGCTTTAGGCTGTCTAACTCCCGTCCGGTTTGGTAAGCTTATCTGCCTTGTTGCTCCTTGCATGATCAGCCTTTTGTTATTGATTGATTTCCCCCCCCCCCCCATGGCCCCAGGCACAGGAGCCAGCATGTGTACACATGCAGTGTAGCACAGTGCTTTGCACCATTTGCAAGCAGATGCCCAAATAAAATAAATGTTTTTTAATTTTAACATGTACGGAGTTAATCAAAATGATTGCTGGCTAGTGGTGAGCTTCTGGGTGGAGGGTGAACTCTTCACTGCCTAGGGCAAAGAAAGGTATATTTAATCTTAAATATACCTTTGTCCTAGGCAGTGAAGAGCACATCAACAATAAATTTTAATAGTGTTCATTTTAAAAGCAGATGGTGTTTTTTTGGGGTGGGATGGTCTGCAGTGCCCTGGTTAAAATTTAAATTTTTAAATTTAATGTAGGTGGGTGGAGGTAGGCTCTGCAGTGCAGCTGTTGGGTACACTACTTAGAAATCCATCATTAAGTGCATTCTAAAGCATTATTTTCCATAAAGGTCTGAAATTGTTTATTAAGAAGTTTCTTCTGACTTTGAGTATATTACAGCCAACAAAATCCTTTTGGATCTTACCAATGACTGACCTGGTGTTTGTGTGAAAGGAATGCTGCTGGCCATGCCACATGAAGTCATCCATTGAACAGACCTAAACCTGGACCCTGGTTTCCCACAAATTTTCCATGGACCATACAGCTACTCGGGAACAGCCAGATGTTGCAGCCTTTAATCATGAAGGCTATATTTTTGTTATTTAAATATTTCTGTTTTAATGTCTTTGTTTATACGTATCTTATCATTATGCATGTTTAACTGTACCCCGCCTAGAATAGTAGATAGAGTGGGTTATAAATCTTTGAAATACATAAATAAATAAGGTCACAGAAGATGACGGATCCAACTTACACCCACCATTTACACAGAATAACACAATATATATTACTAAACTAGAACTGCTATTACTATCAGTACTAAGGAATTATAGGAATTGCAGGAGTATGGCTAATTATCTGAATGGACCTGACAATTGCTCCATAGCAGGGTGTGAAGAAACAATTTGTTTTAAGCCTGTAAAATGTATTGGGTATTTTCCTGCACTAATTATGTCTTGAAGTGTATTTCTCCAATTTGACCAGCAGATGGTGTTTCTCTGCTGTAAAGCTGTTACAGAAAAAAAAAATGTTCTCTCCTTAGTTTAACACAAACAGGAAGCAAGAAGCAGTATATGTTTGAAATGTTCTTGTTCTAGGCTCTGATTGGCCCAGGAGCTTTTTAATTTGAAGTGTACTGGCTTTTGCTCCTGTCTTAGCCAGGAAGAAAAGAGAGCAGGATCTCTTTGCTGAGGCTCAGTAAACAGTTATATGTCCTGATCTTGCCAGGTACTGTTTAGAAAGGAAACAAATGTTTAGTTCATGTTTTAACTGATCCATATTTCAATTACCTGTTATTGTTTGCTGATTGCAAACTTTTTGTTCATTGTTCAGTTTTCAAGAGAGTAAACAATGTTCAGTTTATTGCCTCTTTGTCTGGACTGATAAAGAATCCTGGTGGTTTGTGTGTTGGCTCCAGTAACATAGAAATCACTGGGGATAATTTGAGAGTGGGAGACTCGCTCAGAGGCGGTTGTGACCCAGTCGGTGGGAAGAGGGTGCTAGTGTAGAACATAAGCAGCAGGTGCAGGCGGGCCTGAACTGTGCTGGGGTTAGACCCTCTATGTGGCCACAAGGTAAGTCATATTTTGAGGTAACACGAAGAAGCCTGTACCAGTGCTGTCCATAACATATAGTTTGTAACTCAATGCTTTCCAGTAGGAATAGCCTGAATGGTAGACAATAAAAATAAATAATGTAAAAGAAAAGGAGGCAAAGTAAATTTTTCATGAAATTTCCATAGTGTTGTGCAATAACTGAAAAATAACAATGTAAATCTACCAGAGATGTAGTGTTTGAATACGAAATTGATGCACTTACACTGCGAATTGGAGAGGCCTTTGACGTTTCAAGCATGAGCCCATTTCCATCAGCCTGTTTGCTTTATTAGAAATGAAGGGAAAAAAGATGTTGTTTGTCTAGATGTCGGATGAAATGATCTCTCAGTTACAGATTTCACTGAACAAATCACTGCAGATGTAAACTATTACACATCTGTTCACAGTATCATTACAAAGTTAGTTTGGTGCCCACTCAAATAATGACCCGATAAAGCAATATATCTGTTCAAAACAATATATTTTTTGTTGTGCTCAGGCATAAATGCCACCAAGTCATTTCTAAATAAGTAAGTCACAAAAGTAAAAGATGAACATCTCTAGGGCAAAGTAAAACAAATCCCTCAAAATGAAAAGAATACTATTGAGTCAATATCTGGATAAGACCTGCTATGCAGATAGTGCCTGGGGGAGCTGGAGCAGAGACAGCGCAGTCCCAAAACATATCTGGATACTGGCAATATTCAGTTTGCTATCCGGTAAATTAGGACAGAAAGCTGCCCTGAGTTATCTGGATAAGATATCATGATAACAGACTGAATATTTTCACTATCCAGGTAAGCTAATAAGGGCCGGTCTTAGCAATTGCGGAGCCCTGTGCAAACCAGTTCGCTGGGGCCCCAACCAGTCCCACCCTGCCCCCACCCAACCCCTTGTTGACAAGATACGTTTTAAACATTTTCTTTTATTTCAAAATAAAGGCAAATCAAGCAAAACTTGTATACAAAAACTAATTCAAACATGAAAAATGCTACACTAGGAAACCTTTGGGTTTAAAAAGCAAAACCATGTGCATGTAAGGACTAGATAAATGAATTAAAGCGAATCCCCTTAATATGTAATACTTGGTAGCAATAATGAAACAGTGATTGAATATTCAGAGAGCAAGCAGCCTGAGCCAACAGATTTAATTTTCCACTGAACATAATTAACTTTGAATGAACTTGGTTGCTAATAGTGTGCTGACCTGGACAATGTTGGCACATTTAGCCACACCCTTTTACCAGCCATGGCGCATATAAACAGTAATCATTGAAAATACTACACCAGTACAGGAGAAGAAAATAACTTGTTTTTTTTTTCATTATAAATCATTTCTGAAAGCTGTTACAGCTCCAGTATACCCAAATGACACAAACCAAATTAGCATACAGATTCTGCATGCAGCACAATACCAGAAAAACAGAACATTGCTATACATTGCAAAATAAGACAGCAGATGTAAATTCTCAAATTGGACATATTCCAAACACTAAAATGAAAATAAAATGATTTTTTTTCTACCTCTGTTGTCTTGTGACTTTGTTTTTCTGATCATGTCCCAGTATCTGATTCTGCTGCTCTCTTTCTGCTCCCTTAACTCCAATTCCAGGGCTTCCTTTCCATTTATTTCTTTACTTTCCTCCTTTCTTCTTCATTTCTTGCCCTACATCCATAGGTAAAAGCTGGGTCCTCCGCGGACTTGACTGGAGGAGGTATAGAGTGGATCCAGCGTTTGCCTATTTTCTCCATCCATTTGCAGTTTTTCTCCTCTTTTCCCCTTTCCCTCATCTCCATCAGTATGCATCTCCTACCTCTTTCTTCCCTCCCCTACATCCATATGCATCTCTTTCCTCTATTCCCTCTCCTCCATCCATGTCCAGCATTTCTCCTCTCTCTCCTCCCCTCCATCCATGTTCATCTCACTTCATCTCACGTCCTCTCTCTCCCCTCCATCCATATCCAGTATTTCAACTCTCCCCTTTCCCCTCTCCTCCATCCATTTCCAGAAATTCTCCTCTCCCCTCCATCCATGTGCATCTCCTTCCTGTCTTCCCTCACCTCCATCTATGTCCAGCATTTCTCATGCCCTCCCCTCCATCCATCTATAGCAACTCTCCTCTCTCCTCTGCCCTCCCCACCCATCCATGTACAGCAATTCTCCTCTGCTCTCCCCTCCTACCTATGTCCAGTGATTCTTCTTTGCCCCCTGTGCTCCCCTCTCATGCACATCCAGTGATTTTTCTCTGTCCCCTGCCCTCCCCTCCCATCCATGTCCAGCATTTCTCCTCTCTCCCCTCTCCTCCATCCATGTGCATCTTCTTCCTGTCTTCCCTCACCTCCATCCATGTCCAGCATTTCTCCTGCCCTCCCCTCCATCCATCCATGCCCAGCAACTCTCCTCTCTCCCCTGCCCTCCCCACCCATCCATGTCCAGCAATTTTCCTCTGCCCTCTCCTCCCATCTATGTCCAGTGATTCTCCTTTGCCCCCTGTCCTCCCCTCTCATCCACATCCAGTGATTCTCCTCTGTCCCCTACCCTCCTGTCCCATCCCCTCCCATCCCATCCATGTCCATCGATTCTCCTCTGCCCTGCCCTCCATGTCCAGTGACTCGCCCCAGCCCCCAACTTATCCCCCTTTTCAGCCCCCGAATTTCAGTTCCCAACCCAAGCCCCAGCCCCACTTGTGCCCTCAATTTTCCACAGCCCTCCTTTCCTTCCAGCCACCCTGCATTTAAAAAGTCGCAGCGGTGGTGAAAAAGCAGGCTCGCCTCTAGCCTTTAAGCCTTCCCCTTCTCCTTCTCTCTCAGCGTGCACTGTACCGCCTTTCTCTGATGCAATTTCCTGTTTCCGGTTTCCGCAAAGGCGGCACAGTGCATGCTGAGAGAGAAGGGGAAGGCTTAAAGGCTAGAGACGAGCCTGCTTTTTCGCTGTCGCTGCCACCGCTATAACTTTTTAAACGTGGGGCTGGAAGGAAAGCAGCTAAGGATCAATGACAGGGAGCGACAGGAAGCGCAGCAGGGCCCCAGGAGGCGCAAGGCCCTGTGCGACCGCTCCTGTTGCCCCTGCCTAAGACCGGCCCTGAAGCTAATGCAACCAAAGGGATAAAACTATGACTGATTAAGCCTGCTCCTAAAGGTAAGATCTATATATAACCCTTTGTTTGCCGAGGTGAGCATCAAGCAGGTTACTATATATTTTCTGGACTCATTTGGGATCAGGGCCAGGACTAGCAAAACTAGCTGCTGGCACTGTAATCCATGCTCACAGCACACGTCTCACAGTCATTAAATTAGTCCACCCAGTTTACTACAGTGGTATAGCCATGGAAGGGCCTGAGTGGGCAGGGGTCCACCCAGTAATGATGCACCTTTATCAGGGCTGGAAATAGGGGGAACTGGACCCCACAGCTATTAGGGCCCTCACGGTCTGACATGTTCCTGCTCTCCCCAGTCTACTTTAACACTTGCTTTAGTTTATATGGATTGCCATCAGTGACAGACATTCAATTCAAGCTGCCAGTGACTGATCCTCAGAGCCTTCCTGCTGCTCCATCCCACCCCCTCTGATGTAATTTCCTGTTTCCACATGGGTGGAAAGCAGCAGAAGGAAGGCTCCGGAGTTGTCTGCAGGCAGCATGAATGAATCACTGCCACTTCCTGCAAACCCTATAAGCAACACATGTTAAGGGTGTGGGGGTGGTTTGAGAGGTAGATGGTGGATTGCCGGCAGGAAGAACAAAAAGAAAGTTTTGTGACCACCCACTGTGTGTTCAAAGTTGACTCTCTGGCTATGCCACTGGTTTAGTGTGCTAAAAACTGTAGATAGCCTACTTTAACTAGGATATTTATAAACGGGACAATGCTTCCAGCAACTATTTACATCACTTACTGTATATGTGCCCATAAAGAAAAGTAAGTTAAAAATAGCACTTACAATTCTATGTATTCTATTGTTCTTCCCCAGGGGGATGTTTGGTGTTAAGGGGCTTTACCCTTGGTTGTTCTTTAGCTCTAGCTGGATTTAGTTGCACCACTTCTTTCTTGCTCCACTTTCTACTCCTCGGCAGGCAATGGTGGTAGATAGGTTCGCCATTACTGTATTCCCTTGAACAGACCAGGAGCTTTGTAGGCTTGGAGGCTGTTCCCACCCTTGGATCCTCAGGGTAAGAGATTGTGCTAGTCAAAGATGATGACTCCTACATCCTTTTCCTGGGTGGTGACTCCTAATGTGGAACCTTGCATCATGTAGCTATAGTTTGGGTTCCTCTTTCCCACATGCATCACTTTGCACTTGCTCACATTAAACGTCATCTGCCATTTAGATTTCTCCTATCCAATCCTTATTCACCCAAAGAGTATCCATTTTCTTAAGAAAATAAGAAGCATAATCTTCTTTATTTATCAACAAACCATCACTCATTTCCTTTACTACTCCTTCCCCCAATTATTGATGGACTGTATCCAAAAACATTCTTGGATTTCTTGCTACTATTCAAATTGCTTTGATATAAAAATCTTTTTTGCTTTCACAACTTTCTTAACAGTATTGATTCATCACCAGTCGCCATCTCTGTCTAGTTACCTTACTCTTCTTCTTAACCTGACATCTTTCCAGACATCTCACTTCAAATCTCTTACCTTGTAAAAGTCTCAGTAACTCATTTAGGGGTAAATATTCAGAATGATTTAACAGGGCAGCAGAGACTCCTGCTTGGTTAAATAGTTGTGAGCTGGGCATCCCCAAATTTTTACTGGAACTTAACCAGCTAGTACTACTTAAAATCCTTAGAGATTGCCACAGCCAGTGGCGTAGCCACAGGTGGGCTTGGGTGGCCCAGGGCCCACTCATTTATGGCTCAGGCCCACCCAACAGTAGCACATGTTTAGTGGTAACTAGTGGGAATCCCAAGCTCCGCCAGCTGAAGATTTCCCCCGATGGTAACAAAAACACTACTCTCCACGACACCGGCACCTGCCTATGCTCAGTTTTCAGTGCATTACTGCTGCCAAGGTGGAAAGAAGTGCTTTCCCACCAGCTGAGATTTTTTTTTTGGAGGGGGGGAGAACACTTGGTGCCCACCCAATTCTTGCCTAGGCCCACCCAAAATCTGTTGTCTGGCTATGCCTCTGATTGTAACGCATTTTATTAATGCACACATTTACATTAATTGTGCCATTAACCCCAAACTTTAACTATACCTCTAGCGATATATAGTTTATTTGTTGAGTATGTTTGAACGTGAATCGTTTGTTTACTCTTTCCAAAAATACTAGGACTAGGGGGCATGCGATGAAGCTACAAAGTAGTAAATTTAAAATGAATCGGAAAAAAGTTTTCTTCACTCAATGTGTAATTAAACTCTGGAATTTGTTGCCAGAGAATGCGGTAAAGGTGGTTAGTTTAGCGGGGTTTAAAAAAAGGTTTGGACGGTTTCCTAAAGGAAAAGTCCATAGACCATTATTAAAATGACTTGGGGGAAAATTCACTGCTTATTTCTGGGATAAGCAGCATAAAATGTATTGAACTTTTTTGGGATCTTGCCAGGTATTTGTGACCTGGATTGGACACTGTTGGAAACAGGATGCTGGGCTTGATGGACCTTTGGTCTGCCCCAGTGTGGCAATACTTATGTACTTATGTTGTAATGCATGGTTTTAACTTTAACTTGCATGGTAATGTGGCTATCGGTTGGCTGCAGGATCTCATGAAAATGTGTCGCGCGTGCGCACACACCACACACACACACCACACACACACACCACACACACACACACACACACACACACACATACACACACACACACACTGCAGGTAAAAGTCAAAAGTACTTTATTTATGTACACCAAAAAGGCTGTAATTAGTTCTGTTACTTAATAGGCTTGTACAGAAAGTACATAAAAGCATCTAAAACATAATAATGTGGAGACTATAAATATATAAATGAAGCATAAACATGTATATATAGGCTTAAATGTTTCATTTATATATTTATAGTCTCCACATTATTATGTTTTAGATGCTTTTATGTACTTAGATTTTGTTTCTTCTATATACCTTTATATGTGTTTCTAGATGGCTATATATGTTTTTACTGTTTAAATCAATATGTACATAATTACATATCCATATACACAACTCTGTTATATGCATTTTAATGTACTTATATTTATATTGGTTTTTTTTAACTCATAGACTCCTGAGGCAGGTGTTTCTCGCCGAAACACGGTGCCCTGTCGAGTCTTATTTTCTACTATTAAAGAACATTTTTATTACTTATTTTTCATCTCCTTGGTTTCTTTGGAAGCGTCCTTTTGATTACGCTACTCCTCTGTTTCTGTGCTTCCTCTCGTAGCGGATCCAGTTTCTCCACTTTTGTTGGTTGTGTTTGGTTTCACTCAGGTTCTGTTACAAAATACTACTGTAACCCGGTATCTCTGCCCCTAATATTTAATCACCTGCACTTACAACAGCCATAAACCTGGCATACGTTTGGGTGCCTAGGGACACATGTAACTTGCACTACTGTATAAGTTGAACATGTAACTTGGAGCCCCACCCATGCCCTGTCCATGTGAAATTCCCCTTGCATTGGTGCAAGGAAACAAATAGGCAAGCGATCCGCAATAACCAGAACGGAGCAAAAAAGGAGCAGATCACAAAAGTAAAGTCCAAAATGTCCAATTTATTCACCACACATATAGGAATCAAACAATAAATGAAAATCCCATTTATGATTTGATTCCTATACGTGTGATGAATAAATTGGACATTTTGGATTTTACTTTTGTGATCTTCAACTTTTTTGCTCTGGCCCTTTGCATTTACACTCTAGCCCCCGGATTGTATATATGGCGCCTAAACTTAGATGCTACTTCCTTGCTGAGTTTTCAGCATGGAAAAGTTGAAAGGCACTGAAACAGGGCAGAAATGGCAGATCTGCATGAAACACGATTACACGCCCATTTATAGAACAGTACTTAAGTGCTTCCCTGTGGATCTGCAAAGGCAACGTAATGATGGGAGGGACATGGATGGGTCAGGGCATGCTCTTGAGATGTGTGCAGTGTTATAGAATACTGTAGACCCATGCCCAGCTTGCATGTCAGGATTTACACCTGGTTTCAGTTGGTGTAGATCCTCACACCCAAAATTGAGCACCAGGGGCGGACTGAGAGTACTCTGGGCCCACGGGCTCTGAGACTACTCTGGGCCCCCTCACCATGCTGCCGCCACCCCCCGTGGCATGCTACTGCCGCCCCCGCCATGCTGCTGCCACCGCCACCAGTGCCCTCACCCCACACCGTGCTGCTTCCTTCCAACTGTGTTGCTGCTGTCCCCCCTACCTTGAAGGGCCCTGGTGGTCTTGTAGCTGCGGCTTCTTTGGGACAGGAAATAAATCCCCTATTTCCTGCCCACCCACTGCCTCTACTCTGCCTGGCACAGCGTCGTCTCGCGAGACTACTGCAGAAATCTCAACAGCCATTTTGTAAACACAGCGCTGAGGGCCCAGAGGCTCTAGGGGACCCGAATGGTTAGTCTGCCCCTGTTGAGCATGGATCCTGGTGCTATATGCTCTTTCTGGAGCGCCCATTATAAAATATCGTTCAGCGCTGATTTATTTTTTGCTGAATTTTGAGCGTCATTTACTTAATCCAGCCCTAAATAAGTTAGATGCACCATTATAAAATAGTGCTTAGTCAATCTGCTAGTAGCATTTTCATGGGTAAGTGTTCAATTATATGTATAAGTGTTAGTAGTCCAGACATTTATGCACAAGATGTAGGTGAATGCGGGCATCTGGATTATAGAACAGCCCTTTTAGGGGGCATTCAATAAAGGTCATCCAAATTTGGGCGCTCAAGTTTGGGCACAGATCCATTAGTTTGGGCACAGATCCATTAGGCACTAACAATCAATAATTGGTGTTAAGAATGTAATCGGCAGTAATTAGGAGTTACACGTGGATGTCCCCTATGCCCTATTCTATAGCATGCATGCCTAAATTTCATAGTGCGTAACTCCAAAGGGGGTATTGCCATGGCAGGGGCATTTGTGAGTTAAGGGCATTTCCAGAAATTAGGCATGATATTGCAGAATTCCTGCAATTGCCCGCCTAATTGCCATTAGTTAGGTACTAGTATTTACATCCGCCTTTAGCAGTCATAAGTGCTCACACCCCCAGTTAGTCATGAAATGCACGTTAATCTTGTATTCTGTAAAGGGTGCTCTGTGCAGAGTGCCTTTTACAGAATACTAGCTTAGCACAGATCATCCCAGTGCTTAATTTTGGACACCATTAAGTGGTGCCTAAAAATTGATGCTGAAAATTTTATATGCTGTGTGCTATTTTATAAAGGGTACGTGCCCTTTATAAAATAGTGCTTAGGGCATAAACTGTACTTAACTTTAGGCATCAGCAATTATGCCTGCTAAAAGTTAATGTAAATGCTGGTGCCTAAATTAGGTGCAGTTTGGTCGAATTCTGTATTTATGAGTGTAAAATTTTGGAATGCCCCCAAGCCATGCCCCCCAAAACGTACACGCATTAGGATTTATGCGCGGATCATTATAGAATACAATCTGCACGTAAATCCTAATTAAGGCTAACTAATGCCAATAATTGGTTGTTAGCAGCCAATTATTGGCAGTGATTGACTTGTTAAGACATTAAGCTGTGCTTGCATATCAGCTATGCGCACTGATTTGCACGCGCAACATTAGTCTCCGTTTATAGCAGTGTTTTCTAAGTCAGTCCTGGAGTACCCCCTTACCAGTCAGGTTTTCAGGATATCCACAATGGATATGCATGAAAGAAATTTGCATATAAGGGAAGCAGTGTATGCAAATAAAATTCATGCCTATTCATTGTGGATATCCTGAAAACCTGACTGGCAAGGTGGTACTCCAGGACCGGCTTGGGAAACACTGGTTTATAGAATCCAGGGGTTAGTATGTAAGACAAGGTGACTCCTTATAAAATCACATCCATTAAGAGCAGGTTTTCAAACAGCTGATTCACATGGGTAAAATGCTTTTTACCTGCCAAATCAATTTGCAAATTCCACTCGATATGTACTGCAATATTATGCATTAGCATGTACACTTACTCTAAAACCTTGAAAATAGGAATCAGTCATAAGATACCAATAGATAAATATCATAATTTCCTTCTAAGCTGCGCTGCCATAATTTAATTGCAAGACTGGGCAATGCATCATAGGAATTGAAAGAATGCAGAATTGGACGCTTGTTGATATATTGTTTGCTACCCAATTCAAATCAGCAAGTATTCACTCCAGTGCACAATCCAATCAAGAAAATTTCAAGAAAATCAGTTGCATAGTGTAGGATATCTATTTATGCCATGCATTAAAACAAGGTACATCTTGCATTAAAGGAATATTATGGAAGTATTTTTGAGCCACACATTGAACACATGGAGAGTAATCCTACAAGACTTTTTAAAGTCTACTTTATAAGAAAAACTAGGCAGTTTGTTTTCTTCATAGAATACTAGCGTAAATCACCTTATGCATGTTTATTTTGCAGGTATGGATACTAACAGCAGCCATAGAGCTAGTTCAAGTGCAAAAGAGTACAAGTAAACTAAGAAATTTTATAATCTATACACTTAGATGTGCATTCTTCCCATGTGAATGGCCATTTGTAAAGTAGAATCCACTACAAACACCACTTCAAGGGTAAGAGAATTAATCAGTACTTGAAACACTCACACAACAAAACACAATTCTCTTAACTATTGTGCAGAGCAACTATGTGATTATTTTTAGTAAAGGGGAAAAAAAACCTCAAAGAGCTCCAGACAAACAAATGTCTTAAGGAGCGAGAAACTCTTCATCATCTGCTCCAAAAACAACCTCCTTAATGAAGTAAATTTTAGCAAACATTATTTTAAATTTTTTTTCTATTTTTCAATGGAACCTGTCTTCAACGAAAATACATTTCTAACATTGAAAAATAGTTTTAAAAAAATGTAAAATAATTTTTGCTGCAACTTATTTGATTAAGGAGGTGTTTTTTTGAGCTGATGATGAAAAGTTTTTCGCTCCTTAAGACATTTGTCTGTCTGGAGCTCTTTGAGGCTTTTTTCTTCCTTTAGTAAGAATAACCACATAGTTGCTCTTTATGCGCAATAGTTAAGAGAATTGTGTTTTGTTGAGTGAGCATTTCTAAAGTACACACTATCCCATCTTGGCACATCCAAAATATTGCATTGCTGGAAAATGGACACCTACATGTGTAAATGACTAGAATACCAGCATGCTTGAGCATTCTAGCTCCCTAAAATTAGGCAGCTCCTTGTAGAATTATCCCCATTAATTCTTTGCTATTTCAAGCTGAAAGTATTATTCTAATTTGACTCATTTCATTTAGGGTCCTGTTTACTAAGCTGTGTTATAAGCACACTAGCATTTTTAACATGCGTTAACCATGTATGCGTTAACTATGTATGTGCCTACAATATCCCTATAGGTACCCACATGGTTAGCGCGCACGCTAATTGTAGGTGCATTATAAACGCTAATGTGCCTTAGTAAACAGGGCCCTTAATGACTTGGATTCGCCTACATTGGGGACTGATCCAAAAAGTGCTTTTTTAAAAACAATTATCATACCACAAAACACATACCCCCTGTTTACTAAGCCGTGCGGCAATGCCGATATAGGCCATTCAAATGTATGGACAAACAAATTGACACCAGAGCAAAATTTATCCATTTAGTAAAAGGAAAGGCTAGGGGCATTTCGGTGGCAGGGCCAGGGCCGGTCAAACCCGGTAAGCGGGGTAAGCGCCGTAGGGGGCGCCTGCCTTCAAGGGCACCGCTGCGGCGCTGCGCCGCCATACCGCGCCGCCCTTGGTGCTTTAAATCTTTAATTTACCTCAGTTCCAGCAGCCGCATCATTTGAAAGCCCTGCCCTGTCTCTAGCCTTCCCTCCCTTCGTGAGTTTGTTCCGCAGTCCCGCCTTCTGATGTCATTTCCTCGAGGGCGGGACTGCAGAACGAACTCACGAAGGGAGGGAAGGCTAGAGATGGGGCAGGGCTTTCAAATGATGCAGCTGCTGGAACTGAGGTAAATTAAAGATTTAAAGCACCAAGGGTGGCGGGGGATGGGGCGAAGGAGAATCGCTGGACAGGGGCAGGGTGGGAGAAGAGAGAAAGGAGATGCTGGGGAGGTGGGGGCATGTGGGTGCCAGAGGGGGGGTGCGCGGGTGCCAATTCATAGTCTGCAGGGGGCGCCAGAGACCCTAGGACCGGCCCTGGGCAGGGCCTATGTTTATTTCTATAATGGCAATATTCAGCTGCTATCTGGGTAAATGTATCCATTTAGGTGGACCATATAAATAGAATTATTAACTTCAAAAAGATAAATTATCTGTTAGTTTAAGATTACGTGACATTCCAAGCCACTCTAGAAACCCATTTCTTTGTTCAGGCTTTCCCCTCCATTAGAGATTAATCTTGTCCCTCATTGAACCCAATTTGCCAATAGCATACACATGTTTCACAGTTCTGTGTTCTTTGCACCTCCTTCCTTCTTCTGCTATAATTGTTCATTGTAAAATAGGTCTCCTTATATGTTAATCTTCACTTCTTGCCCCTTGATTATTTTATTTATGGTATATCACATAAATATGAAATGTGAAATGAATTGTCAATGCGCCTACCTAAATGAGCAGGCCCACTGACTATCAAACATAGATAAGTGGATAAATTATGGGGCCAATATTCAGGCCATGGAAGTTAGCCGGGCTGCCTCCCGCATCGTAAGAAACCTGGAAATTCAATGCTGGGCCACATCTGGTGGCCGGCATTGAATATCTGTTTTTTTTTGGGTGCTCTGCATATAGCTGGTTAAGTCAATATTTATCGGTTGACTGGCTAAGTTATAGTGGCCAAAGATATACCTGCTATTAATGTGAGTCTATCTGGCCGCTAAACTTAGCTGGTCAGCCAATGAATATTGGCGCTAACTAGCTATGTTGCGCGACATAGCTGGTGACCCACCTAGCTGCTAAGGGGGGATTCTATATATGGTGTCTAAAATATCCCTGTGGAAAACATTTTTGCCTAAGCGTATTTTATAAGCGGTGCCTAGATTTAGGCATAGTATATAGAATACGCTTAGTTGATATCCTAGTGCCTAAAAGTACGTACATCCATTTCTAGCAATAAAAACATGGTGTGAATTCTAGCATATAGAATTAGACACAGAAGGCCATACTCTATAACTATGCACATAAATTTCAGAATGCTCACAAAACATCCATTTCCACACCCATAACCACACCCCTTTTTATCTGCGTGTGTTAGAAATTAGGCGCAGTGCATTACAAAATGCACTTAGCGAGTTGTGTGCATAAATTCTAATTATTGCCAAGTACTGCTCATTATTGTTTGTTAAGTGCTGTTATCAATGCTATTTATTTATTTATTGGGATTTATTAACCACCTTTATGAAGAGATTCACCCAAGGCAGTGCACATCAGGTACAGTTTAACATAAAACTTACAATTTTGTTAACAGCATAACAATAGTAAAATAACCAAGAATAAACTAAGTACAATAAACAAAGTAAACTTGAAAACAGTAAATTGAAACTTAATAATAGAACTACCATGAAATAGTATCAAAATATACATATTTAACAGCACTGGAATTCAAATACCAGCGATATAATACAATGTTAGTATAATACTAATGATACACCTAATATGCATGCATTAGAATATTCAACCACTCAAAGTGGAGGAACACTCAATCCCTATGAGTGTCAACAGAAGAAGTCCAAAGAGTAGGGTAGATTGGCTCTTCCAAAAAACACCAAGGGAGACGCTTGCTCAAAAGAATCTTTATTGAAAATCACCAAATGAATTGACACAGCTGCCATGTTTCAGCATAAAAGCACCTTCCTTAGGAGTCTTATGGTGTAGGATGTGCAATTGTAAATGGTATTTCCAAAACCAAAATCAACCATAAACAAATTATATTTGTCCAAGGTACAGAGCGAATGCTTTCAGCTCATGTTAACATAAACTGAAAGTGTTCACTCGATACCTTACACAAATATAATTTGCTTATGGTTGATTTTGGTCTTGGAAATACCATTTACAATTGCACAACATACACCATAAGACTCCTCAGGAAACATGGTAGCTGTGTCGATTCGTTTGATGATTTTCAATAAAGATTCTTTTGAGTAAGTGTCTCCATTGGTGTTTTTTTGGAAGAGCCAATCTACCCTACTCTTTGGACTTCTTCTTAGAACATTCAACTAACATTTTCTGCAATACGGCTTACAATATGCATCTAACTACTGCTCCTGCCACCAGTTCAATTTCTGAATTTTTTCTGTTCATGAACCAACTCTCTTTTTTGACCTTCCTCCAACACATCTCTGTGACATTACTTAGTCATTAGCACCTTTTTTATTTCACAAGCTTCTCCCTTTTTTTCTCTCCTACTATAGACAGCCAGTGCTTACAACTCTCGAGTCTACATATATTTATATTAAGGTGCATTTTTCTTGTTTTCACTCAACATTAGGGATGTCTCTCTCTTTTTTAATAGATAAATTTCAGGTTTTTTACATAAGGAATCTCTCTTTATAAGTACTTCCCTTACTGTGATCATGATATTTATAATTACGCAATCCTTTCTTTGTCCTGTTTTTATTACACTATTTATCTATTGTTTACTCATATAGTGTTTTTTTCTTTTATGTAATATTGTTATTTGCTATATTTTATATTACATACTTACTACATGCACCTTTGTGTTCTTTTTCAATCTTTATATATTAATCATGATTAATTAAACAAATTTATGTGCACGGTTACTTGTTTATTTGCCTATGTCCATATATATACATTTTACTGTCTTTTACTTTTTCATTTTTTATGTACTTATTTATTTGTATGTTATTGTTTTATTTTATTTTAGGCCTCTGAGGCAGGCACTTTGCTGAAACACGGTGCCGTGTTGGGCATTATAAATAAAGTTCTTTTTAATATTGTTCCGTCTTCCTGGTGTCATTTGAAGTGCCTTGCTGGTCACACTACTCCTTGGTTTGGACCTTTTTATGTAGTGGACCATAGTCATCTGCTCCTGTGGTCTTCTTTCTCCTTATGCATATTTTATGCAGAAGATGGCCTATTGAATATTGCCCTCAAGTTTGTAGCCTGGCCTTCATACCTGAGCATGCAATACATTATCAGTTTCATTAAAATATGCATGTCCAAATCTTCCCCAACAATCATGATGCCAGCCACGGAAACCTAAGTGAAAATAAAACATGTAGTGTTGTTCTTACAATGTCAATAATATTTGGATTGAGTATGGAGTGTGCCCATACAAAATTCTATTGCAACACTTCAGTTACTACTCATCTTCATATACATATCCTCTGAAATGCTTACAGTACATGGGATTGTTCCCTAGGAAACAATGGAGAAAAATCTAGCATGAAAACAAAGAAACCCTCTTATCTGTTTAGCCACCTGGCTCATCGGTCACAGAGAATAGAATTTACAATACTGGGATTCTGTTAAAGTGGAAACAGAGTAAATCTCTGTTAGGCCCTCCAGTGAACTGAGACACAAACACAGTATTCCAGCTGTCTTTTCTCTCTGACGTAATACACTGAATGCTGGATTTTTCAGCTTCCAAAGAAAAACAGGACTATATAGCAATAGAAACACAGGAAATCAACCAGGTTCTATTGCCTGCCTCTACTTATATACAGGAAAAAAAACAAAACAAAACAAAGGTTACAGATGAATATCACAAACTGGAGAACATGAATTTTACTCAATGATCTGGTGACAGAAAATTCCACAAGTTGGTGTGACTTCCTCTACAGTCCTTGGCTGCCTGCCACCTTAAATGTGGCAGATCTCTTTGTTGGTTGCAGTAGGTCTCACTCTCTGCGACTTTGTGATAATTTCATTTAATTCTGAAAGTCACTTTCTTTCTGGCTTTCCATAAAATTATCTTACTTAGGACTAGAAATTATCTTGTCTTTAGGATGAATTCCAGAAGTATGCTTCTATGCCAGTTCAGGGATTTCCTCCCACTCACCATCTTCAATTTCTTTCCTCAGATCTCATTCCCACTTTTCTGTATGTCATGTTTGGTTTCCCACTATGGGATATATTTAACAGCCTATATAATCTTTCCTTTTTAACCATTGCCTCACTTTTATTTACAAATATAATATTGTTCATTCAATGCAGGGAATCCTTGCTTCAATCCTAGGAAAGAACTCATCATTATGTCTGATCAAAGTATATTGAGAGTAGGACTTCTCTTCCAACAACAGATATTTATAGCTTCCAGACCGTAAAGTATGTTGAGTATAAGGGATTATCATTATGTTGAGTATAAGGGTTTATCATTGTCCTGCCATTTTTGTATAGCCAAGGCAGGTAGTATAATGGCATATTTTTCAGTGACCATTATTGGATTTCTACCCATTGCCTAGGTTTTTACAACAGCAACCAATCATTTACAGCTCTTAACTGCAGCACAATAGAGTCTAATGCTTGGCATTCCCAACCCTCCTTTCTCTTTAGGCTGGAATACAATTCTCCTAGTAACTTGGGGAGGACACTTTTCCAGATGCAGCTAAAAATCTGCCATTCTAATGATTTAATCAAAGGCCTAAAGTAAAGTAGCTTCAGCACAGTCACCATGTTCATCGCAGCCACCCTGCCCAGCCAAGGAAGGTTTAACATGAACCAATTATCCAAATCTTTAATCGCTTCCTCACTCATGGGTAACAATATAGCTTTGCTTTACTAGGGCATATAAATAGCTGCAAATATTTCAACTTCCAATCCCCTCCATCAAAATGAAAAATTAGTGTGCAGTCTTTCCCACAGTTGCTTCGTGAATGGCTCTCAACTCTGATTTTGCCTTATTAATCTTAAATCCAAAGACTTCTCTCAAAATGTTTGCTCATGCTTAAGAACATGTAGGGTCAAACGAGAGCTGGGAAGATGATATTATCAACAAAAAGGGGATATTTCATAACTTTTCCCCCCTATATGAATTCCTTTAATATCAGGATTATTCCTTATTCTGATCCAGGGAATCAATATAAAAAATATATCAGCAATAAAGGGCATTCCTGTCTAGATGAAAACAGTGATGGAATTCACGAAAGACATAAGTAGAGGAGTGTGGTAGCCGTGTTAGTCCACTCTTAAGGTTATCAATAGAAATCAAACAAAATAAAACATGGAAAAGAAAATAAGATGATACCTTTTTTATTGGACATAACTTAATACATTTCTTGATTAGCTTTCGAAGGTTGCCCTTCTTCCTCAGATCGGAAATAAGCAAATGTGCTAGCTGACAGTACACTGTCAGCTAGCACATTTGCTTATTTCCGATCTGAGGAAGAAGGGCAACCTTCGAAAGCTAATCAAGAAATGTATTAAGTTATGTCCAATAAAAAAGGTATCATCTTATTTTCTTTTCCATGTTTTATTTTGTTTGATTTCTATTGATAACGAAAGACATAATAAGTAATGCCATAGTGGGAAGGTTCATCAAGCCCAACATCCTATTTCTAACAATAGCCAATCCAGGCCACAAGTATCTGGCAAGATCCCCCAAAAAGTACAATACATTTTATGCTGCTTATCCTAGAAATAAGCAGTGGATTTTCCGCAAGTCCATTTTAATAATGGTCTATGGACTTTTCCTTTAGGAAGCCATCCAAATCTTTTTTAAACCCCACTAAGCTAACTGCTTTTACTCCATTCTCTGGCAACAAATTCCAGAGGTTAATTTCATGTTGAGTGAAGAAACATTTTCTCCGATTCATTATAAATTTAATACTTTGCAGCTTCATTGCATGCCTCCTAGTTCTAGTATTTTTGGAAAGTGTAAACAATCAATTCACGTCTACCCATTCTACGCCACTCATTATTTTATAGACCTCTATCATATCTCCCCTCAGCCGTCTTTTCTCCAAGCTGAAGAGCCCTAGCCACTTTAGCCTTTCCTCATAGGGAAGTCATCTCATCTCCTTTATCATTTCCGTTGCCCTTCTCTGTACCTTTTCTAATTCCACTAAATCTTTTTTGAGATGCAGTGACCAGAATTGAACACAATATTCGAGGTGTGGTCGTACAATGGAGCGATACAAGTACATTACAATGTCCTCATTGTTGTTTTCCATTCCTTTCCTAATAATACCTAATATTCTATTTGCTTTCTTAGCTGCCACCGCACACTGAGCAGCGGGTTTCAACATATTATCAATGGTGATGCCTAGATCTCTTTCCTGCTCGGTGACTCCTAATGTGGAACCTTGCATTATGTAGCTATATTTCGGGTTCCTCTTTCCCACATGGATCACTTTGCACTTGCTGACATTAAGCGTCATCTGCCATTTAGATGCCCAAGATCCTTATATGGCAACAGAATGGAATAAAAGTATACAGAATTTCCATTCAAAACAAAACATTATAGGGTAACTGTTCCCCCCCCCCCCCCCCCCCCCCCCAGTTTCAGTTGAAACTGAATCTGTGACCAAAATGTGCTGCTTGGTTTCAGCTAAAGCTGAAGCCAAAACCTGAAAACAGCCCCCCCTACTTCCTTCTCCCCCCCCCCCCCCCCGAACAGAAGCCCTTCTTCCTCCCTCCTGAACTGAAGCCTTCCCCCCCTCTGCCTCCTGAACAAAACAAGCCCCTCCCCCAGACCTACTGTATATCCCCTAGTGGTATAGTGATTAGTTCAGGCAGGAGTGATCTGCAGTCATACCTGCCAATGCTATCTCCAATCTCGGAATGGCTGCCTTGACATCCAGTAGCAGTAGATTTTGGAAGAAGATTGTAATATGCATATAAAAAGACAGGTTTATAAGATCTTGTTTTAAAATAAATTAATTTTTTTCAAAGCTAGCAGAAAGCTGAATTGGGACAGTTGTGACAGGCCATACACATATTAAAGACCATACTTTAGATTTAATATTGGCTCAAATACTTTGGTGAACCAAGGAAGATTATAGTTTGTAACAATTTGTGTGTCCCTTGGCCTTATCATTTTGTGATTTTTATTTAAATCTGGTATTAGGGAGGCGGATGGGGGTTAAGTAGACTGGGAAGTAGAAGGGAGATTTTAGAGGAAAAATAGATTGGCAATGGCTAATGTTGCATCTGTTGCATCTGTGTCCCACAAATGAAAAAAGATAGGTGTGGATTAGGGAACTAAAGCCAATGCCAGATGGACATTTAGAGTCTGTGTCCCGCAGATGGCAAAAGGCAGATGAAGATCAAGTGTATGTATTGTATATCGCTTTATTATTATATGCTATGAGTGAGGGTACTGGGCATTTCAAGGGGATGGGAAAACATCTTAATGTTGAGATTAGCAAGTTAAATAATGTTAGCAATACTTTTGATTACAAAATATTGTCTCAAGTCTGCATCATATTTATATGTGATTGGCAAGATGGCACATTGCCAACAAGTGTTTAAGCATTAATGACTATAACCTGTACAGAATGGCAGGTGCAGCTTTGCCTTTGTTGAGCAGACTGGATGGCCCGTGTGGGCTATCATTTACTATGTTACTGTGTTTTGTCAAAAGAGTTTGTGGAAGAAGTGTTTGATGTGGTGTTGGTGGTTACAATAGAAGGGAAGTTATCAACACGGGCTACTGTCAACATAATTATTTAACCACTAACTCATGCTATTTTAGCACAGGTTCCATTTTATGCAATAAGACCTAGTTAGTAAATAACCCGTGTTTACAGTAGCTCACTTTGATAACTCCCCCCTAAATGAGCTGTGTTGCATTTTGTATATTAGAAACTAATTTAAAATTTTAACAGATTACACATTAATAGCTAAATCTCACACATATTCAGTCTAGATATCCTGTAGACCTGACTGGCTATGAGGGAACAAGAATGGTTTGAGAAGCTCTGGCATAGATTAGCTGCATCCGTTGTCTCTTGTTTTCTGTTCTTTTTTTAGATGTTTTCAGATAGGGTTATAGTAGATCTGAATTAAGGAACTTTTTGATCTGAAGAAGAAGCCCAACATCTCCTGAGGATTTTATGCAGACAAATATACCAATTTAGGATGGACTCCTCTTTTTTAAAAATCTGTATTATAATCTTTTATTGAACAAAAACACAATAAAACTACAATAATGGAATCTGACTTGGGAAAGCTGTGCTTGTCAAAATGTTGACAGCACAGAGCCTACATGCCAAATATTAAAACACAAGCAACAAAACCCATTTCATGAAAAATGAAACGGGCCCTAGGAAGGGTCTCGTCTAACCGATTTCTCCTTTCTCCCCTCCCCTCCCCTCCCCTCCCCTCCATGACCAGTGATTCTCCCCTCCCATCCATGTCCAGCGATTCTCCTCTGCCTTGCCCTCCCCTCCATGTCCAGCGATTCTCCTCTGCCCTGCCCTCCCATCCGTGTCCAGCGATTCTGCCCTCCCCTCCATGTCCAGTGATTCTCCCCTCCCATCCCATCCAATCCATGTCCAGCGATTCTCCTCTGCCCTGCCCTCCCATCCGTGTTCTGTGATTCTCCATTCCCCTCCAACCCATCCAAACCATGTCCAACGATTCTCCTCTGCCCTGCACTGCCCTGTCCTCCCATCCCATCCGTGTCCAGCGATTCTCCCCTCCCCTTCATGTCCAGCAATTCTCCCCTCCTCTCCCCTGCCCTCTTCTCCTTCCTGCCACCCTGCCTTTAAGCCTTTCATGTTACCTCAGGTCACAGCGGCGGCAGGCTCGGCTCGTGTCGCCTCCAACCTTCCCTTGCCTTCCCTCTCAGTGTCCCGCCCTCCTCTGATGTCATTTTGTCTTTCGTCAAGGGCAGGACACTGAGAGGGAAGGGAACGCTGGAGGTGAGCTGACGTCAGCTCATTTGCATGCTGTTACAAACCCAGCCAGCCAGCCATCCAGGGAGGCAGAGTGACCAATTATTATATAGATCATTTGAATTAACATGACACTGTTCCAACATTAAACTAAATCTTTTTTTTTCCTTTATTTTTTATTCTATACCACATCTCCCTTTCTTCATCATCTAAACTCAATGGAGCTTTATCTCACAACAAGAACTATCTTAGAACATCTCAGGAAAAAAAAAGTTAACACATTCTAGAAAAGGAGTGAACAAACTTACCCTTCGCCCAGTCGGATTTTCAGGATTTCCACAATGAATATGCATTGCATTACTATCCAGCGTGTTGCTGAAAATCTCCCAGTCTCTTTTGCTAATTACAAATTAACCAACAATAATTATCATTCTTCCAATATTAATCTTTATTTATCAAAAAATATATAGTATTCTCATAAAACTCTTATTACATATCAGTCTGTCCTCTTTCACTCACTATCCCACTCATACTCTATTTACAAGTTTTGTGCCATTAATTAATATTTATTTATTTGGATTTTGCTCACACCTTTTTCAGTAGTAGCTCAAGGTGAGTTACATTCAGGTACATTGGGTGTCTCTTTGTCCCTGGAGGGCTTACAGTCTAAGTTTGTACCTGAGGTAATGGAGGGTTAAGTGACTTGCCTAAGGTCACAAGGAGCATCAGTGGGATTTGAACTGGCCACCTCTGGGTGACCAAGATCAGTGCTCTAACCACTAGGCCACTCCTCCACTCTGTTAGCACCAGAGACACCATCAATGTTTAGTGTTGGTTTCATTTTTCATCGTTCTAGTGATACTCCCGCAGTGCTGTGTGGTAAAGTGTATTTCTTTTAGGACCCCTGATGAAGGCAATTCCTTGCCGAAACACTGCAGTGTTGGGTTCATCTTCCTCTTGAAGTACCTTCTGTACACCACTGTTATGTTTACTGACATTGGATTTTGCTCCTAGAAGACTGTTTTATTGATTTTATATTTAGATAGTAAATTGAGCCTATTTTTATATCATCCTGACTTGTGGGTTTAACTCCTTCTGTCCTTTTCTCTTTGAATTGTTTTACGGGAGGATTTTGTTCCTTTTTTGTGTTTTTGCTCCATTTGCCTGAAATAAACTTCCTGAGTCGGTGTGTTATGTCCTCTCTTTAGTCATTTTCAAATCTAGACTAAATGCTCACCTCTTGGAGGTTGCTTTTCTATGCTATTTCTCATCTTAAATTCTAGTAGAATCTCAGTTTCCTGCATGTTTGCCGTGACTAGAGTATAAGCTCTAGTCTCTCTTATATGTCTATATTTATTATCAAAATTTTATATACCGCCTGGCTTAGACAGATTACGGATGTTAACAACATAAGTCACAAATTTAAAAGGAAAAGAATGACATTTCATTTGATAATAATGACCTAACAGCATTCTCTCAAAGCACTCTTAACCAGGATGTTCACACAAGAATATTGTCTTTATATAAACAGAATCCTAATTAATGCTAAATCCTCATTTCCACTAATATGTGTGTGTGTACAGTGCTGCATATGTCTGTAGTGCATCAATTGGGAAGCTAATGCCTCATCTTCTGTTGAATAACAATATGAAAAGCAGACATTTTGCTGAAAAGTATACTTTGTTTTTTTATATGATACTTTTTTTTAAATTTTGCTCTGAAGGCCTTATTAGGGTCTCCTCTGGCCCCACGCCATGCTACCCCTGATCTCCACACTTTGCACAAGTGACATTCTCCCAGCCCCATAACAGGAGAGAGGCAAATTGAGTTTTGGCACTGTACAACCTTTATTTGAAGCCTACAGATTTTTCTTCCCTTACCACTCTGCCAACTTTCAAAATGAAAGCCAAGTACCATTTTATTAATCTCATCTGGCAAACACCGCAGAAACCAGTTCCCTGTAGATGTTATTGAGTGCTCTTTTAAAACCAGCCAGCACTCTTTTTTGCCACTACCATACATACCACTGTCTTCCAGGGACCATTGAATTCTGTCTGTTTCATCTTCCCTTCTCTTTATCGCTCTAAGTTCCCACTTACATGCTCAGACTAACCAAAGGTAATGAAACATCTTTCGAGATTAAAGTCAGATATCCCTCTTGTTATGCAGAAACACCTATGTAGAATGTAGACCCACCAGGGATACTTAACAGAAACCTATATATTATGGAGGCAATTTTATAGTTTTGCTTGCATGTATATTGCATGTATATTCTTACTGTTTCTTGATGAACTCTTGCATCATTTATCCTACTTCCTCAGGTTTTCTTTAACTCTTGGCTTCCTCCTATTGTGGGCTATTATAATTGTGAAATTGAGATTTTTATTTCTTCTAGTCTTTGTTTGATACCAGTAGGTATTTTTTCCCTTTTCAAATAATTTCTTTGATGTACATAATTAACATTTTTTTAAAAATTCTCCCACAAGGGTAGATTTATAACAGTAGGTCATGTAGGCACCTATTTTGAGGCTATTCAGTTAAGATATATAGGTGCTTCTGATGCTCATTTTTTATGCAGCTAGATGTCTCACAATGGCCAAAAAGCATCCATCTGCCAAAAACCTCAAAATCATGATTTTCAAAAGACAGAATTTGGACATCCTACACTGTAGTTCATCCAAATAGCAAAAAAAAAAGCATGTTGTTGGTGTGTTTAGGGCTGGACTAGAGAGAACCCAAATTTAAGACATCCAATAGGGATAATCGAATGGGAAGAAACATCCAAGTCATAAAAGAAGGGCGTCCTAGGTTAAACCTGTTTCAATCACATCCAGGGTATAAGAAGGTGTCCTGATTGAGTTGCTGACCGATGGAGGGATTAAGGCATGGTTACTGTCCTCCTCACTCCTGAAAGTGACATCAGAAAGGGAAGCTAGGCTACCTGACAACATCAGGTATTCTGGGCATTCTGAACACAGCAGCAAGCAGGTCTGAAGGGTAGCCTAGTGGTCGGTGTAGTAGACTGTAAACCAGGGGACCCAGGTTCAAATTCTACTTCAACTCTCCTTGTTGTTACCTTTAAATTGCAAGCCCTTCAGAAACAGAGATATACCTACTGTACCTAAATATTAAAGACATTTGCAAATCTGAGGGCTGTTGAGATGGTGTACATTCAGGTACAGTAGATATTTCCCTGTCTCTGGAGGGCTGACCATTTAAAATAATAGAGTTGCATTGGGATATGAACGTGGGTACCCTGGATTAAAGTCCACTGAACTGACCACTAGGCTGTTCCTCTGCTCTGCAGGGACATCTGTGTAGCCATTTTTGTACAAGTGCTGCCAGACAAATGTCCTTGTCCCTGATTTTTTGGCATTCATAATTTGGATGTTTTATTTTGGAAAATGGCTGTTCATTTTGGACATTCTCATGTATTTCAAAAAGGAAAGCCCGACATTTTTCCTGTTTATTGCTGGTTATTGCTGCAGGTTCAACCCCCCTCCCTTTCTCCCTTCTATACCATTCCCTTTTCTTTTCCCCATCCCTGTAAGGATATGGATTGGCTCTATTTGTGTGTGTTAGCTACTTTCCTATCAGAACATTGTAGTTCCTTTCTTGTTCCTATTTTATTTTTGCTATTGCTCTAGAATTGTAAACCACCTAGGTCTACATGTTAGTTAAGGCAGTATATCAAGTTACTGTAAATAAATAAATAAATAAATTTGAATAATCACACAAAAACAAGTCTGACCACAAGTTAAGGTGCTGATATTGTGAATAATAACTTGCATATTTCACTAACAGCATTCCTGTGTGGTGTGCAGATGCAATGTTACTGGTTTTCCTTCTCCGGTGGGTCTATTAAGAGAAACATCTTTGTATCTTCAATAGAAATGTTCTTCTTTCTCTTTCTGTCTCAGTTCTTTTCACATCACCCTCTTTCTTTTTGTTCCTGCTTCCTCTTAATGGAACTAACTCATCAATTATTGACCCGCAGGTTTGTAACGCAAAGTCTACAAAACTCTCGTTTTTCAAATGAATTCACCTATCACTCAAGCTAAAACTTCTTACTAGCCATGGCAGCAGAAAATTAGCTCTTTTTATCCACTGCCCCAAATTTAACGTGTCATGGAATTCCCATGAATTTCAGGGGACCCAAGCATCATTGGCATCTCAGTATCATTTACAGACACATTCTTCAAACACCAAACTTACAATGACTATGATATATCTGGGGTAACTGCAAGATCTGTATGTTTTGTCTATCCACACATGGCATCACTTCCAAAATTTTCTTCAGTTACTTTCACAGCATGTTGTCAACAGAGTCCTTGAAAAAAAGTAGAACAACATCAAAAACAGTTGGGAAAATTGGATCTATAGAAATGGTTACTGAGAGGGAGCGTAGAAATAGTATAGCATGGTTGGTAAGGCATGGAGTTTTGAAACCTATGATTATTATATCCACTATTCATTGTGAGACCTTAATGAAGTGGCTTTACATTCTTGGGTTCCACTAGAAAACTGTTCACGTGGTGTGGACGTATACAAAATTTCAAAACAAACAACAAATTCCACAAAATACAAAATGGCTCTGTACTAAGGGGGAAAGCCTCAAAGAGCTCCGAGACCAAAATTTTATCTCAAGGAGCTTAAATGGACCAAAATGGTCCTCTCTTCATTATAGGCAAAAACCCCAGTGCCACAGATCTAAATAACTTTCATTGTCTGTGGTGGCTATGCTCTATGCTGAATATGCATGATATTTTTTACATTTAATTTTTTTACAAATACAAAAACAGTCTGTTGTCCATGCTTTTTTGCAAATACAAAAACAGTCTGTTATCTGTGCGTAGAACACTACTGGAGCTTAACACACTATCTATTTCACTTATCTTAATAGAATAGTGTTTGCTGGATACTGCTCTCCGCTGTGCGGTCCTCCTCCACTTGCTGCCCTGAGCTGATGGTGGCCAGAGTTTCACTGCTTCTTCAGGGTCTCAGGCTGCAACTTCAGGGGTTGCCTTCCTCAGGGCTCTCAAGCTCCCATTCCATTCTGGTTTCTTCCTCCTGCTCAGAGACCCAAAATGGACGTGCGGCAATTTTGATTTTGCCGCACATCCATTTTCGGGAAAAAAAGAGGCCTTTTTTACAGGTGCACTGAAAAATAATTCTGCATGTGCCCAAAACCCGCGCCTACACTACCGCAGGCCAATTTTTACTGCAGTTAAGTAAAAGGACCCCTAAGTCTTTGTACCTGAGTAAATGGAGGGTTAAGGGGTCCTTTTACTAAGGTGTGCTGAAAAATGGCTTGTAGTAGTGTGTAGGCGCATGTTTTGGACGTGCGCCAATCCATTTTTCAGTGCGCCTGTAAAAAAGGCCTTTTTAAAAATTTGGCCTAAAATGGACGTGCGGCAAAATCAAAATTGCCACGCATCCATTTTGGGTCTGCGACCTTACTGCCAGCCATTGACCTAGCAGTAAACTCTGACATGGTAACCGAGTGGTAATGGCCTACGCATGCCAAATGCCACTTGGCGCGCATCCGATATGTGCGTCAGAAAATAAAAATTCTTTTTCGGCCGCGCAGCAAAAATGAAATTACTGCAAGAGCCATGCGGTAACTCCATTTTGGCATGCATTGGGTGCATGTAGACGCTTACGCGGCTTAGTAAAAGGGCCCCTAAGTGACTTGCCCAAGGTCAAGCTGCAGTGAGAATTGAACCCAGGTCTCCAGGATCAAAGCCTGCTGCACTAACCATTAAGCTACTCCTCCAAAACCCCTGTCTTAGGTGCACCCAGGTGTATTATAGAATTGACATTCAATGTGCACCATTGTTGTCCCTACAACAAAGCCCTAAGTTATAGAATTGCTCCCCTATTCTATAAAGGAACAGGTGCCTCCTCCTTTCCTTTATAGCAGGGGTGCTCAATGTCACTCCTCAAGGGCTGCAACCCAATTGGATTTTCAGGATTTCCACAATTAATATGCATGAGATCTATTTGCATACAATGGAGGCAGTACATGCAAATGGATCTCATGCATATTCATTGTGGAAATCCTGAAACTTCGACTGGGTTTCGGACCTTGAGGGGCCGACATTGAGCACCCCTACTTTATAGAATAGTAGCATAACAGCAAAAATATGGCTGTTAGTCACCACCACTAAGGACCTAAGTTCCAGAGATAAGCTCATAAATGATAGCATTCTATACGTTATGCATGCAAGCACTCTGCCTATGTGTATGTCCACCTGCACAATACTCACTTTGTAAGATATTTATTTACAAAATAGTGTTTAGATGGAAATTTGGCAAAATCTATGCAGCTTTAAAAAGACAGTAGCTTTGTAACGTAATGACATAATTCTATCTGTCTCTAGGTCGCAGCCTGAACTTTCACTAGGTCAGCCACATTTGTTCCAGCTCATGTTGGAGGTAGGATGGGGGAGGGAAATTAGGGAGAGCAGATAAATGAAACAAACACTGAATCATCCTGTTTGCCTGACTTGGGTGAATTGGCAACCCTAAATAAAAACATTTGTGTGACTTTGTAGAGTTTTAGGTTATTTTATAAGCACTTTTAAAACCACATGTTAACATTCTAGGCAGAATTGTTGCAAGGGCAGTAAGAAAGGCAAACTTTGCCCAGGGTACCAGTGTTCCATTTTCCCATTGCTGCTAACTCCTCTGCTAGTGTGTGGCTGTATGTGAGTGGGGTGGGGGGGCACTTGGAACTTCAGAGGAAGAATTCAAAAATGTGTGGGGAAAACAACATATAGAAAGAGGATGGAATTAAAATAAAACTTAAATGGCCTCGTTGCTGTTGATGTGTTATAATGGGCAGGAGTGATGCTTAGATGGCAGCTCCGGTAGTTGGGTAGTAAGACCAGTTTTAGGCTGACTTCTATGGTCTGTGTCCCAGAAATGGCAAAAACAAATCAGGACCAAGTATATATATCTTATATCACATTCTTATCATATGTGTACCTAAATGGCAAAGGGGATGCTATCTTAAGGTTGAAATTTGAAATCGATGAGTAAAATGTTGTTGATTAGCAATACTGATGAACTGTGGATTAATCATGAGTTGATAATGAATGTGACCATGCTGCAACCATAAAAATAATGCAGCTCTGGCTGCCTTGTTAGGTAGACTGGATGGATCAGTCAGGTCTTTATCTGCTGTCCTTTACTATGTTGCTATGAATGGCATTTCAGAAAGGACGTTCAACTTACATTAAGGACATCCAGGCCAGTACATCACTGGTGATGTTAATATTTTAGGACAGGATCTGCCAACATACAGCCTATTCTAAAATATTTGAGAAATAAACGTCCATGTCTGGTGACATCCAGCATAAAAAACTATTTTACAAACTGAAACTTCCAAACTATGAACTGTGAAAAACAAGGGACATGGGTGTCATTGTGGCTGCATAGGAACATTCATGTTATAAAATAACCTTCCTCTCCCCTTCCCCTATAGATCATAATGTGGAATAACCTAACTGTTAAAGCTGTCAGTTGTTAGTCAAGGGATCCTGGTTCAAATCTTGCTGCAGCATTTTGTGATTTTTTTTTCTTTTAAATTGTGAGACCTCTGGAGGCATTAAAATATCTACTGTACTTGAATGTACATGGCTTCAATAACCTTCAGGCTTATATGGAAGCAGTGTACATTCAAGTGCAGTAGGTATTTATTCTGTCCCTGGAGAACTCACAATTTAAAAAAAAAATCACAAAGAGCTGCAATGGAATTTAAAGCTAGACCCCATGGCTCTCAGACCACTGTTCTAACCAGTAGACTATTCTTCCACTCCACATGGATGTATATATTGCCATTTTATAACAATAATGTCCATAAGAGTGGAGGAGTGGCCTAGTGGTTAGGGTGGTAGACTTTGGTCCTGGGGAACTGAGTTTGATTCCCACTTCAGGCACAGGCGGCTCCTTGTGATTCTGGACAAGTCACTTAACCCTCCATTGCCCCAGGTACAAATAAGTACCTGTATACAATATGTAAGCCGCATTGAGCCTGCCATGAGTGGGAAAGCGCGGGGTACAAATGTAACAAAAAAATAAAAAAAATAGTTCCTGAAGCTGATACAGAGCTCAGTATCCCTGGCCAGTTTCACATTTGGGTAGTCATCAACCACTAGGGGAGTAAGGGTGTGACTTCCCTTATTTTCTTCAGTGGAAAGTTGATCAATTGGAGCACCATTCTGTTACCTAGATGTGCTGGGTATCCCTTTCAATTCTGAAATCAGAGTTGGATGTCCATATCTTGGCCCTTCCCAAGTCCCGCCCAAAACATGCCCAGATCATGCCCCTTTGCCAAAAAGACGTACTGCAGTTTTAGATGTCCATATGCCAGCTCTATTAAATCAGGATTTGGATGACCATGCAATATGGATGTCTAAATGCCAGTTTTCATACATCCAAATCACAAATAGAGTTTCTAAAATAAGGGCCTATATTACCATCACTTGGGACTATCTAGGATGATGTTTAACCCAGATAGCAAGGTAACAAAGGAGAGGGTAAAACAGTACACAAATATAAATACTAAAAGAAAAAAGCACAGCTGGGCCTTCAGGATTGAGATAAATGAAGTCCTTTTATTCTGAAGAAAGACCCGACACAGGCTGTGTTTCGGCACAACAGCACTTGCCTCAGAGGTTCAAGGTCACAATATTCAAAATAACAGGGCAATAAAATCCAAATGGCAAGTAGTGGATCTTCTAAAGAGAAGTAAATGTAGATATCTACGCTTGTGAAAAAAGAAGCTGTCAGTAAAAAAGTGGCAGGGTTTAAAAAAGGTTTGGATAATTTCCTAAAAGTCCATAAGCCATTATTAAGATGGACTCGGGAAAATCTACTGCATATTCTAGGATAAGCAGCATAAAATCTGTTTTGCTGTTCTGGGATCATACCAGGTACTTGTGACCTGGATTGTCCACTGTTGGAAACAAGATACTGGGATTGATGGACCGTCAGTCTGTCCCAGTATGACATTGCTTATGTTCTTATGTTAATAAGTTAGAGGAAGCTGATATTAATGAAGTGCTGAACATTGACAACGATGCACCTGTTGTGATGGAGAAATTGATGAAATGGTGTTAAATAAAGAAAAGCATGAGGATAGTAGTGATGATAATGACATTGTGAACATCGGAGAAAAAAAATCCCTATAGACCAGCGTTTCCCAAAATGTGCACCACAACACCCTGGTGCGCCGCAGTGAACTCTCTGGGATGCTGTGGCAAATCCTGACCTCCCTCCCACCTGAACTGCCACTACACATAGCAACAGTGGAAAAACAACAAAAAAAGCAAGCATAGGGCTGCAGCAGCCTTCAAGCATGTGCTGTCAGTTCTGCCGGTCCTCTGCCCCCAGAACTGGAAGTTGACATCAGCAGAGGACTAGCAGAGCTGACAGCCCATGTCTGAAGCAGTGAGACTGAGCTGGAAGAAAAGGTTGAAATCTACAGGAGGGTAAAAGTAGTAGCCCGACACCACCTCCGCGGCCAACCAGGCGAAGAGTATGAGAGAAAAGGTAACCTCCATGACATAGGGCCGCGGCTGAAGCAAAGTCTTTAGGGCAAAGCCAAATCTCAGTTAGGGCAAGCAGATGGAAAGTATGAGAGATAAAGAGGTAGTGGATACAGGAAAGTTTGTTGCAGACATTCCACAGAGCACATGAGAAAGGCAGGGAAGAAGGGGGAGGAGAGGAACAGAAATTAGATTGGAGACATCATGGTATGATCTGCACGTATAGGATGAGAGCTAATTTGGAAAACCAGGATTGGGATTTATATCAAACGATTAAAACCTTTCTTCCCAAGAGCAACTTTTCGATACCTAATACAATCAATGGCCCTAAGCCATGCAGATTATTGCAATGGAACCTATGCGGGCTGCAAAGAACAACTCATAAAAAAACTCCAAACCACCCAAAATACAGCAGCCAGGCTGATATTCAGCAAAACACGCTTTGAAAGTGCCAAACCCGTCCGAGAAAAATTGCATTGTCTCCCAATCAAAGTACGGATCATCTTCAAAATCTGTACCTTAGTCCACAAAATCATATACAGCGTAGTCCCAGAATACATGACAGACCTCATAGACTTACCAATAAGAAACAAAGTCAGATCATCAAGATCCTACCTAAACCTACACTACCCAAATTGTAAAAGACTGAAATACAAAACAACTTACGCAGCCGGCTTCTCCTACATAAGCGCACAACTATGGAATGGGCTCCCAAAATCTGTGAAAACAATCCATGACCACTTGAACTTCAGGAAATCACTAAAAACCAACCTCTTCAAAAAGGCTTACCCCAACGACCCCACGTAACCCTCTTCACCTACCAACACAGCATGACTATGATCGAACAGGACAACATGCAATCTTCATCCATTCCGACCTTCCACTTATACCTCACACAATCACTATACAACTTTGTATTTGTTATCCACCGACTGGGCAAACGCCTTTGATGGTACTATGTAAGCCACATTGAGCCTGCAAATAGGTGGGAAAATGTATGGTACAAATGCAACAAATAAATAAATAAAAATATCCCCAGTGGAAAGCAGGAGAAGGAGCAAGAGAGTATGGAGAAGAGTAGGAGAGGCATCACAACAGCAACCAAGACGAGATGTACTCGGTTAGAATGGAGATGGTTGAATGGAAGGAAGGAAGGAAATGATGACGGTTGAGAGCCAAGAAGGGAGAAGACATAAGGGATGGTGAGATGATGAAAGCAGAAGGTGATAAATGTGTTCCTGTAGTATACAATAGTCTCAGATGAAGCAAAAGATTGGGAAGGGATAGTACTAAGAAGAAAAAGTGTACTGGAGCCATAAGAAGTAACTGGGAGAAAATGCAAAGTGCATAGAGAAAATGTTTTGGCGCGCTGCACCTGGGGTGAAGGCCCTGGGACGATCAGGGTGGACCTGGGATTCACCCTGGAGAAGGCTGTGAGGATATGCAAATAGGCTGTAAGTCTTTCAAAGCACCTGGAAGGCAGCTGGTGGGAGTGCTGGGCACCTGGAGTGAAGGCCCTGAACAGATCAGAGTGGACCTGGGAGTCACCCTGGAGAAAGCTGTGAGGATATGCAGATGGTGCAGATGGGCTGAAGGTCCTCTACAGCACCTGGAAGGCAGCTGATGGGAGTGCTGGGCACCTGGAGCAAAGGCCCTGAGTGGATCAGAGTGGACCTGGGAGTCACCCCGGAGAAGGCTGGAGGCTGTCAGGATATGCAGATGGGCTGCAAGTCCTTCAGAGCACCTGGAAGGTAGCTGGTGGGAGCAATGGCCACCTCTATCACGTACTTCCTTGCCAAGAAAAGGTTTACCAGGGGTTAGGCCGAAGCCAGCATTCCTCCCCCTGAGGTCACCTGATCTTAGCCAAAAGGCACCTGGAAGCCCTGGGCACCTGGAGCGAAGGCCCTCTGAGGATCGGGGTGGACCTGGAAGTCACCCCAGAGAAGGCTGTGAGGATTTGCAGATGGGCTGTAAGTCCTCCACAGCACCTGGAAGGCAGCTGGTGGGAATGCTAGGCACCTGGAGCGAAGGCCCTGAGCAGATCAGAGTGGACCTGGGAGTCACCCCGGAGAAGGCTGTGAGGATATGGAGATGGTGCAGATGGGCTGCAAGTCCTCCATAGCACCTGGAAAGCAGCTGGTGAGAGCACTGGGCAGCTCCACCATGCACCTCCCAGTCAAGAAAAGGCTTACCAGGGGTTAGGCCAAAGCCAGTATTCATACCCCTGAGGGTCACCTGTCCTGGATATTCAGGTCTTATACCTAGATAGGGCCAAGTACTGAATATCTGGGTCTAATTCAGCCAGTGGTGGTCAATGTTTAAAGAAACAATGACCGCTGCTGACTGAATTGCTCATTTATCATTATACTTTGTTCTCCAGAGCAGGGTTGAGGCATGTAAGCATAGCAGAATGATGAAACTACTATTGCCCTTACCGAAGCTATAACCGTTCAATGAATTGATACATCCCATCTCCAGTACTGAAAATCTAGCACCCTATATGGGCACTACACTCATTGCATAATTCTCTTTCCTCAAACCTGGACTAAGAAACCTCAACATGCTTGCAATGAGATGAGGCACCCTTGGAATGAAAGGGTAGTGCTTAGAGTTTCAGATATTTGGTCTCTGGTAGATCAGTTTTCAGAAAGGTCTAGGGCCTCACGTATGAAAGTGTAAGTTATTTTGCAAAAGCACACGTAACTTTGTAAGTCTAAATGCTTTGAAAATATGACTTCATGAGGTGAAATTTACTTTGCATGAAAGTTTATTTCAATTTGGCATCAATAAGCTTCTGTGATCCAAATTCATGCAAAGCAGTTTATTAATGTCAAATATAGAAAAAATGAAAGTGTGAAAAAGACTTTTATGAGCTCAGTGTCACAAAATTGATAATTATACCTCTGGAGATAGATCCATTTAAGTTGCACACGTGCACCCCGTCATATAGCCCATTGCACAACATTTGTTTGGCAGCGCACAGAGCAGGCCAATCACTTCACTCCACCCCTCCAGCAAAGCCCAGCGAAAGGACTCAAAATTCAGAAAATGTCATGCTTGGCCTGTGCAATTCATTTTAGACTTCAGGTTCATAGAAGCACCCTTCAGCTTTGTGCAAAGGATAATCACAATATTCTTCTCCAGCCAGACTTGGGAACTTGGAGATAAGAAACTGCCATGCTTGTTCTGAACAATTAATTTTATACTTCCAGATCATTTCAGGAGGCCAGTCAAATCACTACATCTCTCCAGCCAGTGTCCCACACTATTCATTTTAGACATCCAGATTATTTGATGAGCATTCATTCAGTTTCATATAAGGGGTAATCAAGCTGAGGCAGCGGCAAGTTTCATCACTACTGCTCCAGCCAGGCCCGGATAAGAAGATCTAAAAATGCTATGCTTGGCCTGTGCAATTCATTTACACTTCCGAATCAGTTGGGGAGCCCCCGTTTGGCTGTGTGCTAAGGGTACCATTAAGTATGTTCAAACACAAACCTGATGAAGAACAATTTGAGCTTCTTAAAAAGAAAAAAAATACTTAACTTTCAAGAAGAAATGGCAACCATTCAATTGATACCAATATGTTAGACCTGACTAAAGTTCTTCAGAACATGCGACTAAGAGACATCTTTTTAATACCATGAAACTTGTGATATTATCTTTGGAACAGTCAATCAATAATTGGAGGGAATGGAAATTGGATTATTTAAAATAGCATGTCAGTCATAAAACCCATGTGAACTTTGTCACAAAACTTCAAAATCTGAAGTGGGGTCATCTGAAAAATCCATTGACTGAATCACCACACATTCAAAACAACAGGAAACAATTTGTATAATGGAATGTATCAACTGCTGGTGAATAAAAGTTTTTAATTGATAATGTCCTGCTATTTGTTTACATCAGATGGTGCACCAGTGATTCTTGGAAAATCGAATGGTATGGCAGCAAATTTGCATCAATCCATTCCTCTTCTGATAGAACAACACTATGTAGCAAACCATGAGAATTTAGGAATTGATGATGCCTTGAAAAGATTTAATTTATGAAGGATACAGACATGCATATATGCACCATCTATACAAGTTTTTGCAGATCAAAGTGAAGTTTAATGAAGTTGCTAAGGTGGCAGAATGTGAAGCTATTTGGTTTAAACCTCTAAATGAGGACAGATGGCTATCTAGGCATTTTGCTGCTAGAGTTTTAGTCAAGAACTATGATATATTGATAGAATATTGCAGAGAACAAATTGATAAAGGCAATCACCCAGTGCATAAATATTGTCTATCATAAAGACATTCTTTTTATTAAGCTGTGGTAAAAAGTGGCCTTAGCACTTGCTTATGTGGGCCATTAAAAAATATTACCGCATGAGCATTCACTGCCCCCCCCCCCCCCCATTTTGTAGGCAGTAAGGGCTCATGAATTAATCCTGCACTAATCACTTAGCATGCACTAATGTAGATGTGGTGATTAGCACAAAAATGTCTACTCTCTGCCCCAGACATGCCCCCTCAACAAGAATAATTTTTAGCACATAGGTAGCACACGCAGATTCGGGATTTAGTGCAGAATGCCTGAGCATGTCTTGGGGTAAGCCTTTTTAAGCTGTGGTAAGTAAAGGACCTCAAAGTTAGGTCGGGGGAGGGAAAATACATTTATATATCTAAATTTTCAAATATATGCATCTATTTTCCAGCATGCAGTTGACACACAAAAATAGCAGGTCGTTTCACTTTGGACATTTGTAGGAGGGTTGGCAAAAATTGTCCATTGGGTCAATATTTTACCTTTTTTTTTCTAGTTTTGTAACACTCTCATCATTTTTACAATTTCTTTTGTGAAAACATTTTTCCTTTACAAATTTGAAAGTTTTATTGGTCCCGGGACTCTAGCTATTGTGCTACAAGCAGAGAAATCACACCTATATCCATGACATATAATATAGTACAAAAGAAAAATCAGTTTGTTGTCCTCAATGAGATTGTGATAAAAACCATAGACAATGACAGGGAAGCAGATCGTATCTCTGTGTCATCATCAAACCAAGATGACAGAATAATAGGTTCAATTTCATGCTCATGTTTTCCTTAATATCTGTGATAATTAAAAAATTAAAATCAATCATTTTCTGTGCAGATTCAGTTTTCTTTTAAAGTAATTTAAATCTATCTAATAATTTGTGAAGTTTCAGAATAATTAAACATAGAAACATAGAATGTGCTTGCACATAAAGATCATACAGCCTAACTAGTCTGCCCAACCACACTAATGGCTCAGCAATAATTTCTTCATTTCCTTCACTTAAATACTGCTCCCATTTTCAATTTGTTTAAAAGATAGGTCTTTTTGTTTTTCCAAAAACCTTGTTTCAAAAGCCTATTCTCCTTGAAAATGGCCCAACTGAAGTAAAAAGTTAATTAATGCTGCCCTCCTTTGTCATTATAGATACATAAAACTAGGCAAGTCAAAAACAGAAATCATGTTTTATCTGTGGGGAAGTAGAGAATCCAGATATTTCAAACATGTTGGTCTACTGGAACATGGTTTGTCTGTATAGTAAATATGAAAGTAGCTACAGAAAGGAATAACCAAACAGAGTACTGGTGATGAAGATGATAACCACTGGAGAACTATGTTGAAAGTGTTTGAAAATAAGAAATTGTACTTCTTTTCCTGTTGTACACATTGTTAGAGAATCCACGCCGATTTCGGAGTGGATCTCTAGGCATGCTATGTAGAATCCAGGAAGTTATGGCTTAGTGCACTTTAGTCCTTTTAAGAGGTAGGTGGCTACATCAACTTGAATCCCTAGGTGGGTCAGACCAGGAGCTTTGAGTTAGGCACTCGTCATTATTTTCTAGTGCCTAATTTAGGCTCCTGAGCTTAGGAGAGGTCAAAGCTGGTCTAACTTTAGGCACTTCAGTTTAAGTTAGACTTATGCACCTGTATGTATCCCTATTAAGGAACCTTAGATCAATTGAATATAAATGCCTAAATTTAGCAAAAAAGTTAGACTACTATATATATTCTCATCTGAGAGATCTGCTATCCAAGAGGTCCAGGCACTTCCTAATGACTTTGATGTTGTAGAAATGGCTCTTTATATTAGAAGTCAAATGAAGTCCTTCATTGCAACATCCCATGCTGAGGCGCTTGTGCAGATCCTGAAAGATCAGCATGTGAGAAACAGAATCAAATCCTGATTAAATTCTGTGCATAATGTATGCTAGCCATTGACTGCTGTCAATTCATTATGCTATGATTTGCAATAGTCAATTTACAATAACAAACGGTCACTTTCCTTTAGTTTGTTTGCATAACTGTACTTAGCACCTCTTTACAAAAGTATACAGCATGTAAATGTTAAGATAAGTCAAACGCTTCTCACTTTATATATAACTGACTATACCTGTGCTAATCACTGATTTATACATCCATTACAATGTCCTCATATGTACATAGTAGATGACTAATTGCCCATCAAGTCTGCCAGATATTCCTGTTCACACTGCAATGATGTACCCCAACTGGTAGCTAGAGATGTTTTCAGGGTATTTTTTTTTCCTTATTGTTTCTCTAATATCCTAGATAGATGAGCACGCAAGATTTCAAATTTAATCCAAACTCATCCACCCACCTACCTCCATGTCTTACTGCCATGCTTTGTAATGATCTAAACAGCTACAAAAACTAATGAGGCTATTGTCCAAATCTGACCTCCTTGTCTCCGATCTCTGTTGTCTTGCTGAGCAACACAAACTTTCAAGCATGAATCAGTCAGTTTCTAGGGCAGTGTAGTTTGCTGGAATCAATCAACCTGGCTGTCTGATGGCTTGCAGTGATACTAGATTGTGTTTCTCCTCTCTTCCCTTTGTTTTGTTCTTATCACTTCTTTTCTTCTGCTCTTCAGGGAGGGATGCAGAGATTGTTTGCCACACTGCAACTTCAACCCTCCTACTACCACTGGCAGGGAATATGACAATAGATAAAGACCATTAGGTCTACTCAGACTGCCTAATTTCATTCCTGATGAAAAGCCGTAGTCCCTACTTGATTTTTTTCCTTTCTTTTCTTGGAACATTCCACAGCCTGTTGTAGAGGGTCAGTCTATTTGTCTGTTTGTTCATCAGTCTATATGTATATGTTTGTTTATACATGTAACCACTATACCTAGTCCATATACCAACCTGATGCACATACCTACCTTTCCACTCCTCTGCTCCTTACATATTCATATCTGTTGCACATACACACACACATGCATGCACAGATACCTCCCACACCCTCATTATCTCCCTCATCCAACATACGCTCCACATGTAGCCCCCACAAAAATACATATAAACACCTGTTGTACCCTCCCATGCATACACATACATGCCTTAACCAAATCTTCATGCAACAAGGATCACAGCTTGATTGAAAAAAAATGCTTTCTCTGATTTGTTTTAAACCTGCTACCAATTTGGTTCATGATGCTCCTCTAGTCTTAGTATTTACTGAAAGGATAAACTATTATTCTTACACCTGTTCTACCACACTTAGGATTGTACAGACTTCCATTAAATCCCCTCTCAGCCATCATTTCTCTAATTAAAGAGCCCTAGTCTGGTCAATATTTCTTCAAATGAAAGCTTTTCCATTCCCTTTATCATTTTTATCACCCATCTCTGCACCTTTTATAGTTCAACTCAGGTAACGTTATGAGTGGGCCTGGGTCCCTCCAGTTTTGCCTCAGGCTCAGCCAGGAGCTGAGAGCACCATTCACGTAGCTGGTGGGATCCTCAAGTTCTGCCAGCTGAAGACATTTGTAGCCTGCTCCTATCAGCTAAAGCTCATCAGTCAACACTTTGAGCCTCTGATACTAGCACTGCTTGATTTTAATTTTGGTGGGGATGGGGGTGGAGGGACAGAAGGAGGGAAAGAAGAAGAAAGGGAAAACAAGGAGAGACAGAGGAAAAGGGTGCCTAATATCCACCTATGTCAACAATTGCTCCCTCCCTCTGTTATATTTTCCTTGAGACAGGATGAGCAGAACTGCACATAGTACTCAAGGAGGAACAATTTTGAAAGAGCATCCAAGTCAAAAATAGGATGCCCTGCTCATGACATTTAAAAAAAAGTCCATCTCACAGCCATTTTCAAACAGGAAAGACATCAAAATTTTCTGTTCAAAAATATGCGAGGACATTCTTGCATTGAAAATGTCAAAATGAACAGCCATTTTCCAACATGGGACATCCAAAATATGAACACCAAAAAACTAGACATAAAGAACCTCTGTCTGGTATCATTTGTACAAAATGGCCACACAGATGCCCCTGCAGAGCAGAGGGGCAGCCTAGTGGTCAATGCAGTGGACTTTAAACAATGGACCCAGGTAATAATCCCACCTTAATTCCTACATATGTTATTGTGAGCCCTCCAGGAACAGATAAAAACCTACTGTACATAAAGGTATATCACTACAATAGCCATCACACTTACAGGTATCTTATAAATTCAGGTACAGTAGGTATTTCTGTATTCCAGGAGGGCTCACATATTTGTACAGAAATAAAAGAGTTAAAGTGGGAGTTACTACACCTGGGTCCTGTTGTTCAAAGTCCACTGCCCTGACCACTAGGCTACTCCTTGCACTTGCTTGCTGCTCTATTAGGAATGGTCTAAAACCTGAAGCTATCGTATAGCCTGGTATCCACTGTCACTTTCACTTCTTGGGGGGGGGGGGGGGGGTCGGGAGTCAGTAATCACTGAGACATTAAAGAGGGGTCATGCTTTTATCCCTCCAGTTCTCAATCAGGGCACCTTTTATACCCTAGACATGACTGAAAAAGGTCTAGAATAAAATGGCCTTCTTTTTAGCCTTGGACGTTTCTTCCTTTTCAATTATTGCTGAAAGACGTCCTAATTTTGGGCCCTCCCAGTACCACCCAAAACACACCTCCGACATGCCCCCTTGCTATTTAGATGAAATGCAGTGTAAAACATCCAAATTATGCCTTTTGAAAATTGCAATTTGGACATTTTCGGCAGATGGACCTTTTTTGGACATTCTGAGACATCAATCTGCTTCGAAAATGATACCGAGGTGTGGTCATAGCATGAATCAACAGAGATTTTTTAATGATTTTATCTGTTTTGTGTGCTATACCTTTTCTAATAATGCCTAACATTCTACTTGTTTTTTTTTTACAATCACCACACACTGAGTTGAGGGCTTCAATGTATTGTTGAGTTTGGAATCCACAGCAGTCACTGATCCCCAGCCTCAAAGTCTCATAAAAAAGTTGATGGGCCTATGTGTCTTTATAACATAGGCTCCTACAATGAGCACAACAATGCTCATATATTAATAAAAAACTCCTAAGAAGCTACGTGTGTGTGTGGGTGTGGGTGTGTGTGGGTGGTGGGCTTAGTTGTTACATGTGTGTATACCTTGCACAATTTTATAATTGGTGTGTCTTGAGCATTAAATATACTTATACACAGAAAAAGCTTTATAGAATTACTCTCAAGGGTGCTGAAAGATAGAGATCTGACTCGGGGTACAGTGAACAACCAGTTATGAATCATATGTTTTTGTCTTAAAGCAAGACCTTGAAGATATTATGGGGCCTTGTAAACCCACAGATGATGAAGAAAAGCTTGTTTGTGAAATAACTTTCATTTAATATTTGGAGTTCCCCTTAGAAAAAAATACAAAAGAGTTATTGTGTTACCTCTGAGCATATCCCTGCCTTCCGGCTCATAAATTCTGATGGGACACAATCAACGAATAGACCACAGGGGAGCTGTAACTTCAAAGTAAAACATGCAATTACACTGAATCTTTTGTTTAAAAATAATGCGTAAATCTACAGTATCCACATCCAAATGCAAGTGCACAGACACAAATGTATCTTTCCTCTACTCTGAGAGGAAGGGCAGGAGGCCTCAACCAATCTGGGTTGAATCTAGGAGCCAGTGCAAACCTTTAGCAGCTGAAACAGTTCTTACTTCTCTTCCCTACCCATTCCAAGACCAACAAGAGCTCTTTTAGGTGCTTTCCCCATTCTGTGTCTATGAAAAGGAGGAGATGTTTTGCTCTTCTGTTCTTAACTTGCAATGACATCACGCATAAACATCCTCGGTACAGTTTCTGTACAGACATTTTATGCATCCAAAAAAGCATCATGACACCTATGCATACAGACATTAAATAACTAATCCCTTATGTGCCTGATTCACTATGGCGATGGTCTTCATTCATTTTTAAACTGAAGCCACTTTGGATGCCAATGAGCTGAAGGAGAGACACCAAATATCTTCCCATGTGGGGCCACAACACTGCTGACCAGTGTTGGTAAAGAGATCCATCTCCACCATCCACCTTCAAACTTGAATGGTATCCTCAAGCTTTACCAAACACATTCTCTTTTGTCTATTGAGAAATGCCTTGTTCGTCAAGCATGCAGCTCTTCCTCCCATCCATTCTTCCCTTTCTGTCCTGAACCTGGGTAGAGAGGCCGAGTAGCAGAAAAAAAAAAGAAAAACAGAAAGACAATGGGGGCTGCCATTGGCCCCTAGGCCTTGCATTGAAGAACACGGCACTAAGGCATTTCTCACCTTCTGCATTGTTAGAAAAATAACTTAGTAAAACACACCCTACATAGTTTTAATCAGGATAGACTCAGAATGCCTCTTTAAATTCTTATTTTCATTCTATTGACATTTATGCAAATTCTTATGCAGCCTCTTCTCCACCTTTGAACAATCATTCTGTCTAAATATTTGCCTTAGTTTCCTTTCGGCCTCAAGATCGGTGCAATCAAAATTTATATCTTTCTTTAAATGATCAACATAATTTCCCAGGCATAAATTGTAATTTAAGAAAGCAAGATGGAAATCCTGTGTGATAATTTTATTTTAATAGCATATTTCATTGGCATTTTATTATAACATTTTTATACTCACTCCAAGGGATGAAGCTAGCATCCTGAAAAAGAAAACAAATAAAGCTAATCAAAGTTTCTCCATGGAAATATGCTATACTATGCATGTGTATGAACAGCTTTGATATCAAGTACACAGCATCTGGGAAATGGGTTACAATTGTACTAGCAGTGACCCTATTAGTAGACTATGATTACAAGACCATTAAATGAGATTAAACAGCAAGAAGGAGCATATCAGAACTTATATCAGTGTACCCTCTATATAGGGCCCTCTTACTAAAAGGCGTTAAAGTCTAACGTGTGCTTATCTCATGAGAAACCGCTGACCACAAAATGTATTAAAACATGTGGTAATGTTCCCTTTGCTGTGCACTAACCGCATATTATGTTTCTTTAGATTTTTTGTTTTAAGATTTGTTTTGATTTTTTTTTTTTTTTTTTTTTGCAAGGGCATCATGGGCAGGGAATGGGTGTGTAAGCATTATCCAGCTAGTGCATTCACATTAGCATATAATGTGATGATCAGACTGGCATGTGCTCATAGCAGCACTGGGAATAAGGAAGCCTCTTGTAGAAGTTATTTTAAGGTAGTGAGCGGATACAGATTTAACCACCAATTGAGTAGGCTCTGTTTAATAGCCCTGGCTATATCCAAATCCTTCTTAAAACTAGGTGGAAAAGCTAGTAGTTGCACTGAGTTGTCAGGAGGACTATCCTTCCATGAACACCTGGGGTTAGTCTCTGGCACAAAAGAGAAAAAACAGTGAGGGCAATCCAAGGAGGATAACAAAAGAGACTTTATTAAAAATGCTAAAAAACGACCCGACACGGCCGTGTTTCGGCCCTAAGACCTGCCTCAGGGGTCTTGATCAATCTCTGGTGTTGCAGTAATATTAAACACTGGAGAGAAATTAACACTCAAGTCTAGTAGACAAAATCCTTCGTTTGTCTCCTCTCTCGTAAAGCCTCTGAGTAACAAAACAATGTGCTGTTTGCTACAATAAATTATCTTTTGTGCGTCTCACGGTTTCGTGAGGTTTTTTTCCCTCCTTTTCGGTTGTTTTATATTGCTAGTCTCTGGCAGACAGGTGAAGGGGGAGGAGTTAAGACAGGGGAGTCCTATTAAGAGCAAGGCCCACAGAGCAGAACAGGAGGAAAAGAAGCAGGAAGAGAAAGTTGTGTCTAGAAGGGAAAGGAGGAAATACCCAGCTGCTAGCCACCCCACCCACAAGAATGGCAGAGCCTGCCATTTTCCAGAAGCGTAGCCTAAAGTAAAGCAGAGTGAGAGCAGAGAGGGAGGCAGGATAAAGAGAACTCCCAGAATTGACACCCAAAAGCTGCTAGGAGCCTGGAAAGCAAGCATAGGAAAGGCACTGTCCTGGAGAGGCTCCTGCCAATCTAAAACGCTTGTCCGTGGCTAAACGTGACTATTCAGCAACACTTAACCAGTTAGTGCCACTGAATATTTTTTGTACGTATTCCAGATGTTTATATTTGTTACTGTTTGAATTTTTGCAGACTCCCGAAAAAGGCACTTTCAGTGCTGAAACATGGTACCATGTTGAGACATCCTTAATTAAAGTTTACAATTTATATTGAGCGTCTTTGGTCTGTTTTGAAGTGCCTGATTCTGTTCCCACTCTTCGTCTTATCGTGTGATTCCTCGTGGGACTTTGGTGTTCCTTCCATTTCTGTGTTTTTCCTGCATTTGAAAAACATCTAAGTCTAGGAACGCTCAAATCCCACCCTTAACACGCCCCCTTGAGATTTGAATGCACTGCGATAGAAAAACGTCTGAAAACTATAGGTTTTGAAAATATTGATTTAGATGTATTTGTGAGAAAAACGTCCAAATGCTGCTTTATTCCACTTTTTAGATGTTTTTCTAAAAATCTGTTTGAATTGGCTTAGCTGGTCACAAGTTTCCCAGTAGCCAAGTTCTCAAATACACATCTCAGAATGTTCAGCTTGGTACTTGACAAGATTCTGAGGTCCATTGTCTAGGAGTTTCAGGATAAATGATCTTTCTTTGGAAACATCCAGCTCTTTCATTATTTTCAATATGCGCAGAGTAGAAGACTATTATCTGGAGATGGTCATATCCTGTATCTGGGGAATGGTAGTAATTTACTTTTCTGTACCAGCCCATCCTTCTTTTATTAGGCAGTTGTTGATCACTTAAAATCTCTTTTGTGCAAGCGTTCAATGGTTTGATGGAGGAAGAGGGGCCAGACTCTCTCAAACCTGAGTTCATCTGATCAGTTTCAGCCAGCAACAATTTTTATAATAATTCCTAGATCCAGAAAAATCAATAATCCAACAAATTCATCACATCATGCTATATAGGAGTACTATGAGGCTGCTGCTAGAGGTCGCAGCAGCCTTTTTCAGAAAGTAGTCACAATAGGCAGGAGCGAATGGGCATTGCTCCTGCCTGTTGGACTCCCTAGACCACCAGGAATCATCAAGGTAGGCCCAAGGGGACCTATGGGGCTAGGGGGGAGGGAGAAGGGCTTGGGCCAGGGCTCGTATTGTCTTCTGGGGAGGGGGATCAGGTCAGGGCTGTCAATGTCTTCAGGGAGCTCAGACTGGAGTTCTCACTGTCTTCAGAGGGAGGGAGAGAGAGGAGATCAGGACCAAGGGGGTGAAGGGGGGAATCAGAGGAGCTGAGGAAACCTGCTTCTGCTTATATGGATCTCAGCTGAATATGAGCTGGGATCCGCATAAGCTCTAGGGACCAGCACGTGCTGAGTTAGTGCCAGATATTCAGTGCCAGTACCTGGACATGACCTGACGTTGAACAGCTAGGGCTAATTCTGCCCAAGGTAGTCAATGTTTTTTTTTTTAAATTCTAACTACCATGGACTGAATATTAACCGGAATGTATTTTACCAGAAGGGCAAGGAAAAGAGTGGCAAGCACTTTCATGAACTGAAACAATCCTTCTTAATACTTGATTTCCTTTGGCAACCCTTAAATTAAAAAAGGCTACAATCAGGGACTGAACTGTGTAAGAATTGAAAGAAATATTATTCCACCTCTCAAAAATAAAAATATCATTCTTTTTGGGTTCTGAAATAGAAGTATGGAGGTTTGGTGGAAAAATCTGTTTGAACTGGCTTAGCTGATCACAAGTTTCCCAGCAGCCAGGTTCTCAAATATACATCCCAGAATGTTCAGCTTGGTACTTGACAAGATTCTGAGGTCCATTGTCTAGGAGTTTCAGGATAAATGATCTTTCTTTGGAAACATCCAGCTCTTTCATTATTTTCAATATGCGCAGAGTAGAAGACTATTATCTGTATTTATCCCCTCCCCTGAATATCTACCTTTTTCTGCATCTCATGCCCTCCCCAACCCCAGCTCCTTTGATATCACTCATCCCTTCACCACCTCCAATCCCCTTCTTATGTTTTACCCCACTCAGACTCCCATTTCACCTTTTATCTCCTGCATTTGTAACCTCTCTCATCTCCTTCTAGGACTGTCCCCTCCCTTTATCTCTCACCCTCTTAATAGCCCTCTGACTTTCTCTCCTTTCACCAGCATCCATTGCCCCTGCTTCTCCGCTATCCCTAGCAACCATTCCCTATCTCTTCCACCATATCGTCTGCCCTTTCCTAGCATCCATCCACCTACCTCTTTCTCCCATATTCATTCACCCTGCTTTTTCTCTTACTTCCAGCATCCATTGTTCTGCCCCTTCTTCTCCACCTTCCCCTGCATATGACCTTGCTTCTTCCCCCCTCCACACACACATATACACCAGAATCTATACTCTTCTTTCTTCTCACTCCCCCAGTGTCATCCACCCTTTTCCAGACAATACTTCATATTTCTCACCCTATTCGCCCTCCCCCCTAATTGTGGTCTAGTAACTCTCCTCTCTCTTCCCTTCCTTCTCCCCCCATGGTCCAGCATGTCCCCTCTTTCCCTTTGTTTTCTCTCTCCTCCCCCTCCCCATACTCCTGCATCTCCTTTCTCTCCTTCTTCCATCTATAGTCCCACCATCTCCATTTTCTCTTTCCTCATTTCTGGTCCAGCATAAGCCTTGTCATTCCTACCCCCACCCCCACCCCACACATGAACTCTATCATGTTCCCCTTTCTTCTCTTCCTCTCTTTTCAAACCAATATTTTCCTACAAACCTTCCTCTTATTTCCTGCTAGTGCTGTCACATGTTGTAAGGTGTGCTACAACAGCAACAATAGAAGAAAATCAAGTTAAGTGTCCATCATGGAGCCTTTGAGTCCATGGTATTAGGGTCTGCCGTATTCTGCCACCTCTGACATACTTCTTGTTTCTGTGGGGCAGGACCTAAGAGCACATGAGCTCAAAGGCTCTAAAGAACACACTACAGTTTCTTCTACTGCTGATCATTCCACAGGTTCAGCAAGATGCTGCAGTGGTGGCAGCAGGAAGTTAAAATTTGAATGGGTTAGGACAAAATGCCCCTGAACTGAATTGAGGAACTTTCCATACTTTGGAGGATTCATGGTTAATGATGGAATGAGAGATGAGTTGCACCCTTCCCACTCAGATAAGGGGAGAACATACATAAGGGAATCAATGACCCAGGTGTAATATTCTGGCTGGTTTAGCCGCTACACCACTGTATCCCTAAATAAAGAGATTCAGAGGTTAGACTAGAAAGAAGAGGAGATCTTCTGACCTTTTTAAGGTAGGGTGAGGATTCAGAGAAAATTCCAGGGAGCTGAGGAGGTTAAGAGCCCTGAATCTAGAAGAACAGGAGCCTCAGGTTGTGAATAGTCTCACCTGGAAATAATTGAAAGGAAGAAACAACCAACTAGCTAATCATACATACAACGACTGCACATACTGTATTAGGACTTGCAGATCCATTTCTGCTACAGCAGAAATCAACATGTTTTAATGTGTATTGTGTTAACATTGCAAGTAGCATGCTATACAATGATGTGTTTTGTTATATCAATATGTTTACTGCTGTAATTGTCTATTACCGTTGTTGAGTTTATTTTTACTGTACAGCGCTTTGAGTGAATTTCTTCAAAAAGACAGTAAAAATAAAATCCTAATAAATAAATAAGGCATAGTTTGATCAATATTGAGCTGGTGCAATCATCATGTAATTTATACACTAGCACCAGGATTTCAAAATAATATATACTATATATTCAGTGCTACTTTCCATATAGGGTAAAATTCTATATATGGCGCCTAAAAAATTGGTGTGGAAATCAGTGCCAACTAAGCGTATTCTTTAAGCAGCACCTAGATTTAGGCACAGTATATAGAATATGCTTAGTTGATATCTCAGCGCCTAAAACTACGCACATCCATTTACACCAACAAAAACATGGCATAAATCCCAGCTCATAGATTTAGGTGCACTGGGCTATATTCTATAACTATGCATGTAAATTTCGGAATGCCCACAAAACACCCATTTTCCCTCCTATAACCACACCCCTTTTGCCTGCATACATTAGAAGTTCAGTGCACTTCATTACAGAATGTGCTTTGCAATTTGTGTTTATAAGTTCTAATTAGCGCCAATTACTACTCATTATTGCTTGTTAAGTGCTATTATCAGTTTGTTACGCTTCTTAAGTTAAGTGTATTTTTATAGAATCAGCTTGGATTTCGGCATGGATCTCTAGATACGCTATATAGAATCTGGGGGAGATGTGTTTGGACTGGTCCAGTTTGCCACTTTTTATGTTCTTATGACTTGTTTGTATGGTCAGGTATGCATGCATGTGAGGGTGGTGCTACATACTATACCTATGCAAACTTTGGAGAACATGCCCAAGTGCAGACAGAACCAGTGGCATAGCGAAGGTGGCTGCCACCCGGGGTGGTTCGCCACTGTGCACCCCCCTGGGTACAGCATGACACCCCCCCTTGGTGGATCAGTCCCCCCTCTGCGCATCAACCCCCCCCCCCCCTCGGCGCATCACCCAAGCCCCCCCCCCCCCCCCGGGTGCATTCTTGCCTTCTGTGTACACGCCGCTGGGGGGGGGGTTCGGTTCCGCTGGTTCCCTGCTCCCTCTGCCCCGGAACAGGAAGTAACCTCTTCCGGGGCAGAGGGAACAGGAACCAGCGGAGCCGACACCCTCCCCCCCCCCCCAGCGGCGTGCACCCAGGGCGGACAGCTCCCACCGCCCCGCCTTTGCTATGCCACTGGACAGAACCCACAATCACACAACCTTCCATTGGCATTTCAAAGGATGTCAGCTAGTTCATTACCAAATGTTATCATAAATTGTGTCAGATATCTCTGCCATAAGTGGACATGCTGGCACTGACCAGGTGGGGAATAGAATTCTGTTATTAGATGGGGAACTGATCTGTTCAGTTCACAGTTGGCTGACTCGTGTTTTTCTTTTTGATAGCAATGTTCTGTATCATTGTGTTCTTTGCTACTATGAAAAATAAATAATTCAATAAATAAATAAAAAGAACCAAAACTATAAAAGACTGATAGCACTGTGACCCAGAATAATTCAATTGTCCACAGAATAAGCACAGTATGGGGTGCATTAGTGTAAGATTTCTGACACTGCTCCTTCAGTATGGGGTCAATTGATAGACCAGCCACATTAGAGCAATGGCCATGCGTACTTTTTATTAATTTGCTTTGCACCAAGTTGCAGTTGCAATAAGATACAGTATATAAATCGACATAAATAAAATAAAATAAATAAATACTAAATGTATGTGTGTACTTGTATTGAAATACTTTTCCACCTCCTTTTCCTACAGGTACTTTTACCATGGAAAATAGCATAGGTCAAGTTTAAAATGCAATCTGTATGTGTAATTTTCCTCCCAGAGCTAAACATGCCCCAAGAGAGAGTCTGTAAGTAATGCGTCTCAAAACAGGAGTGTTTGAAGTTGTGCAACTGAAGAATTTTCTTAGAGATAAGTCTTGAATTAGAGTGGATGTCTTTTGTAGCATGGTTTGGATTTGGGAGTCTTAATGGATGTCATCTGTCTCTCTTTTTCCCTTCATGATGTGGACTGTGTAATTTATTGATGGAATTGCTGTGAAATTTTCTTTGTTGATTATTACCTAGTTTCTAGATGTTGTTTCTATGTAAAATATATAGATAATTTCAAATATTAAAAAAAAGCAGGCGTGCTCTTTCAGTTGCAGTAAACAAGGTCATTTGTAAGACAGCCAGTTTATCTAGCAAATCATTATTTATTCATGTGAATAGCTTTCAAAACTGCATTCCCTATGTTTAGTGTCTGCTCTGGAGGAATCCGTTTTTAAGGGTAATAGAATATTTCACTTTCTATCCCTTTTCTGAGACCGACACTGCCAAAATGGGATTTGCCATATACGATGAACCGTCATAGTGTCTTTAACAGCATGAATACTGTACATGTCCAGTGGGAACTACTAAACTGAGCTCTACCAAGAACATTTGCTACCTCTTTCAGCACGTATTCAGTTTAAACTCCTAATCTTAGTGTTCAAATCCCGCCTTCTGACTGCCCTGGATTACCTTTCCCGCCTCCTCATCCCCTACACACCAGCTCGATCAGTCCGTTCCACAAATGCTGGTCTACATCAACTTCCCCCTCCCTCCGTTATCAGACTTGAAACCACACATCCATCAACTCTCAGTTATGTTGGTAATACCCTACCCACCCACCTTCATTCAGAATTCCCCATACACCAAATTCAAGTCCTCTCTGAAAACTCAACTTTTCTGTCTAGCCTACCCTGTTCACTCTTAGCTTCATTTTGCCTTTCTCTAGCAACATATTATTGTTATATTGTAAACCACTCTGAAGCCATATTTTGGCATAAAGTGGTATATCAAGCCTTGTAAAATAAATAAATAAATACATTTCATTATAATCCACCAAAACATTTTCAGACAATAATGATTTTCAGTCACTATCAACCTATCCTGGCTAGAATAAAGTCCAAGAGGCGAAAGGCTCCATGTTCCTGTGGCTATTTACCATTTCATACACCGCCCCCATCAATAGTTTGTGGCAAAAGTCATCAATAGAAATAGAATAAAATAAAACATGGAAAAGATAAATAAGGTGATACCTTTTTTATTGGACTAACAATACATTTTTTGATTAGCTTTCGAAGGTAGCCCTTCTTCGTCAGATCAGAAATAAGCAAATGCTGATAGATGACAGTGTATATAAGTGAAACATCAAAGCATTTCAGTGAAAGTCTACCATGAAGAGGGTGGGTTAGGTGAGGGACAGGGAGGGCCGGGTGGGTGAGGGCAGGGAGATATGTATGGTGATAAGAGCGTGACAAAGCAGTAGAATTGTATGGTTTATAATGGGCTAGAAAACCCAGATCTTTGTTAAGTCCTGTCTGGTGGGTGTCAAAATATTTAATATTTCTGACTTCAAAGGTCTCACATTCCTCTATTGTTTTAAAGTTCCCTTTGATGTTTCACTTATATATGCTATATATCCCAGAAAAAAAGAAGAGTACTACACAAGAAAATCTCTCAAAATTTACAATAATGACAAGAAACTGTACTTCTTCAAACGACTATAATTCTGTGGAGTGCACTGAACTATGGAAATAAAATGAATAGGGGAAAAAAGCCTCTGAGTCTAGCCCAGCCTCCAACCCGAACAGTTAATGTTAGTAACAAAGGTTGAGAAAATTTACTGGGTGTCTTGTCTTCATCGGCATAAAAAACCCAAATTTCCAAAGTATAGAAAATGCTAAAACTCCACAAAATAACTAGGGATCCAAAAGAATGTGAAAGCTTGAAAACTTAACTTTCAAATGCATGTGCAGGTGCAAAACAACATGTGAATCAACGGTCCAACACACCGACTTTGGCCAGAGTTTCGCTAGAAGTTGCTGTCTCAAGGCGTGAGTAACCTTCAAAATAATTAAAAACAGAAATCACTTAAGTGCTACCAAAGTATATAAAAAATTGAAATAAAACTGAAACTTAAAATAAAAGAAAATTGTGCAAAAATATGTGTATATTGAATCAAAAAAAATCAAACATTTAAAATGTAGTTCAAATATCAGTACTTGCCAAAACATTCAAACACAGGCGTGCTTCCTGCTCAACGGTCCCTGCTAAAATGGCCGCAGCCTCTTGTCTTTATAGATTGACTATCTGTGATCTATGATGTCACTTCCTGTGACTTTAAATCATGGTGGGAGGGATGTTCTTCTAGAAGTACGTTCTTCTAAAGATACTATAATATTGCTTCTTATAATAGATGTTGAAAATGAAATTATTTATTACAGCACATCCACATAGGTGAAGTCCAACTCACTTTACTTTAAACAGTAGGGTCAAATGCCAGACCAAAAGTTCTTCAAAGGAAACTCCTGCATTCTAGCCTTAAGTTTAAGCCTGTAGGTTCCTCTGTTCTGAGTGTAAAAATCCAGAACTGCTCCCTTTGTAACAGTTTCCTCAATCTGTCAGAATGGTCCACAGGGATATGATCTATCGCACAAATCTGTAATGAGGAAAAATCAAGTCCCAGATTGAGACAGTGAGATACGATCGGGGCTTGTTTTAAGCAGCTTTTATGTTCAGAAATACGTCTTCTTAAGGGGTGCGTAGTTTCCCCAACATAGATCTTTGGACGTGGACAGATGATTAGTTAGACTCACATAGTCCGATGCACAAGTAGTTGTGAAATTCAAAAAGAACTTTTTCCAGGTCACAGGGTGAATGAAATGCTCCTCCCACGTTGAATGTGCAGGACGTCAGGACATCAGGACGACTCACAAAGAAACAGAATCCTAGGCTTCCACATCAGCTGCAGCAACGCGCCGGCCCGGAGACCGGCTGAAGAGGACTTCGGCTGGCGGAGGTTGGGGACCCCTGCCGGTACAGGTACCCGATGGTGGCGGCGGGGGAGGGTTAGTGGTGGCGGGAAGGGGGGTCAAAAGGGTCGGAGAGGCAAATCTGGGGGGCCCCTGGTTGGACCGTTGATTCACACGTTGTTTTGCACCTGCACATGCATTTGAAAGTTAAGTTTTCAAGCTTTCACATTCTTTTGGATCCCTAGTTATTCTGTGGAGTTTTAGCATTTTCTATACTTTGGAAATTTGGGTATTTTATGCCGATGAAGATAAGACACCCAGTAAATTCTCTCAACCTTTGTTACTAACATTAACTGTTCGGGTTGGAGGCTGGGCTAGACTCAGAGGCTTTTTTTCCATAGTTCAATGCACTCCACAGAATTATAGTCGTTTGAAGAAGTACAGTTTATTGTAAATGACAAGTCACTTATATATACTGTCATCTCTCAACATTTGCTTATTTCTGATCTGACAAAGGAGGGCTACCTTCGAAAGCTAATCAAAAATGTATTTAGTCCAATAAAAAAGGTATCATCTTTTCTTTTCCATGTTTTATTTTATTCTATTTTTATTGATCACCTTTAAAAGTGGACTAACATGGCTACAACATCTCTTTGCCAAAAGTCATAAAAGCAGTGGAGTGGCAGAGCTGTGATCAGAACTCAAGAGCTGTTTCACAGAAACCACTGACTTTATCTCTTTAAAAATGCATAACCAAGAACTGTATTTCAGATAAATTTTTTCCCTCACCTGAGTTCTGAGCAATAATAATAATAGCTGCTCTGCACTGGATACTTGCAAGCCATGTCACTGAGCAATGTTCTGTGCTGCGTGCACTCAAGTGCAGAGTTCCCAGTAAAGAGACAAAATGTCACACCTTTTTAAGTTCCATCTGTTGCTATCACAGATTGTAAAAGTGTGGCATTATTGTTAATCTTTTTTTGGCACTATGTTTGTGCAGTGTGTTTCTGTTTACAAAGTCATTAGCTGTAACCTTGATGTCTGAGTGTCTCCGGGATTATAGTAATTTATGCTTCCTGTCTTCTGGGTCCTAGTGCTGATGTGGCTTTCAAACAGGGTTATCTGCAGACATAACAAGAGTTTCTGGAATACCATTGTATAGGTTTTGTTTTGTATTGAAAAGGGCTGCCTAGGTTAGCACTTTCCAAACTATGAACTTATTTTAATACTTGAAAATTTGTTACATGAATCCAGGCAATATTCAGTACAATATAGCACACCTCCAATCCCCTAAACTTTCCCTCACTCAGGGGCCATGCTTCAGTACACTGGTTCACTTGAGATTTTTCTACACTAGTCTTACTCTTGATGCAGAAAGATTTCTAGTACAGGAAAATCTTGAGTAAAACCACTGTGCTAGCACGCAGAGAATGTTATCACTTTGCATCACTCCATGGTGTGACCAAACCTCGATTATTGTGTGCAATTCTAGTCACCATATCTTTAAAAAGATATAGCAGAATTAGAAAAGCTACAGAGAAAGGCAATGAAAATGATAACGAGGGGATGGGAAGACTTCCCTATAAGGAAAGGCTAAAGTGACTAGGGGTCTTCAGATTGGAGAAGAGATGGCTGAAGGGAGATATGATTAAGGTCTATAAAATACTGAGTAGAGTGGAACAGGTAGATGTGAATTGCTTGTTTACTCTTTCCAAAAAAAAACTAGGACTAGGGGGCATGCAATGAAGCTACTAAGTAGTAAATTTAAAACAAACCAGAGAAAATATTTCTTCACTCAACATGTAATTAAACTCTGGAATATGGTGCCAGAGAATGTGGCAAAAGCAGTTAGCTTACCAGGGTTTAAAAAAGGTTTGGATAATTTCCTAAAAGTAGAATCCATAAGCCATTTTTTAGATGGACTTGGGAAAATATTTTATTTTTTTTACATTTGTACCCTGTGCTTTCCCCACTCATGGCAGGCTCAATGCAGCTTACATATACAGGTACTTATTTGCACCTGGGGCAATGGAGGGTTAAGTGACTTGACCAGAGTCACAAGGAGCTGCCCGTGCCTGAAGTGGGAATCAAACTCAGTTCCCCAGGACCAGAGTCCACCACCCCAACCACTAGGCCACTCCTCCACTCCATACTGCTTCGTTCTAAGATAAGCATCCTAAAATCTAATATACTGTTCTGGGATCTTGCCAGGTACTTGTGACCTGGATTGTCCACTGTTGGAAACAGGATACTGGGCTTGATGGACCTTCAGTCTGTCCCAGTATGACAATGCTTATGTTTTTATGTGCATGAAAATGCATAGAAAATGCCTGAATATCAAATTGCTTCTGACATAAGAAACGGGGGGGGGGGGGGGGGGGGGGGGGGATGCTCAAAGGATCATGATAGCGCCTGCACATTACCGTAAAATAAGTGCAAAAAAATTACCATGGCTTGCTCAAATTAAATAGGAGGCAGTAAGTGCCCCTGCATTATTTTTTTGCAGCTGCTGAATGCTAATGGGAAAATTAGCACATGACCTGCAAAAAAACAAAACAAAAGTCTGGCTTTAATGCCACAATAAATCTGGGCTTGCACGCACTGAGCCCAGATTTCATTGCACCTTAATAAAAGGGCCCCTTAGAGTTCTGGCATAGTTGGGGCACTTCTCCCCAGTCACTCCTGCCTATGTCAACTCCACACATGATCTCCAGCATTTTGATGATGGACACAGCATAGGCGGGAACAAGTGGCAATCATTCATGACCTGACAATGCCACTAAACCACCTGGGACTCAAAGGTAGGCCAGGGGGGGGCTAGACGTGGGTCCAAGGGCTACCTCTGTATAGGTAAAGGTAGGGAAGAGGAAGTGAAGGCTGCTACTGTTCAGGTGGAGGAAAAGGAGGAGGGAGTGGAGGTTGCTGCTATTTGGGGACAGGCCAATTTCAGTTTTACCTTCAGTTTTAGTCAAAACTGAGTGCTGATTTTCATCTGAAACAGAAGAAGGCAGTTTTGGTTGCCCTCTACTGCTGAAGATGTCCTCTGACTGCTTCAGCACTATCCAGAAAGTACCGGAGTGGTCCATGGGAGGGGTTAGAGGTTATCTGGTTAGCAGCCATGTTCAGACCAGTTAGCTATCTGGTAAGTGGGCTGAATATCACCACTAACCAAATAGCACCTCCAGTCAGCACTGAAACCAGATATTCAGTGCTGGCACTGAAAATCTGGTGTTATTTTAAATGCAGCGATCAATTATATTTCATCGGCATTTAACGGGACAATTCATCTCATTTGTCACCTTAAAAGGAGTAAGTTCCATTGCTTATTAGATGTCACATTTCTTTTGACCCCCGACGCAGGCGCTTAGCGCTGAAACTCGGCCTGTATCGGGTCACCAAGGGAAGCATTGACATTCAAGTTCATATAATTAAAGAAACGGAGTCCCGATTTTGAAGGCTTCTGGTGCTTCTTTTTGTTATTTGGACTTTGCTCTGTACTTTGGACCCTTTCTGTGCTGCTTGTGGGAGATAAAGGGGGTAATTTTATAACTGGGTACCTAGGCAGAGAAGGTACAAATGTGCACATGTTGCACCTATGTTGTAAAAAGGCAGCATATGCACCTATGTATCTACTCTGCCTGCCTGTCTTCTCCCCCTCCCCCCAACTTTCTTTCTTTCCTGTCAAATATATATTGTAGTTCTGTTCTGACTTATTTTTAAAACGCTTTATTGTATGCCGCTCTGATTTTCTTGCAAAGGGCAGTTTATCAAATTGTTTAATAAACTAAACCAACATTTTTATATACAGTCATGACCACAAGTTCTAGACAGTTCACAAGCAAGGAAACTGGTACATTCCAACAGAACAAATTACACCAAACAATACATCTTAACATAGCAACATTGATTCAGGGAAAAAACACTGATCAACATTAGTCAGGCCTATTCCTAATTAATTTATATAAACAATAGAGACAATAATCAAATATCTAAAGAAGTTTTTTCCACTATCAGTAGTACCTCCTCTTTGTGTCTACTGAAGATATTTGTTAAACAGCTAGGATTTCAGAAAATTCCTACATTGTAAATAATCTGTTTCACATCTAATGAAAAGAGATAGCTGAGGGGGGGGGGGGGGGGGGCTATGATTGAGGTCTATAAAATCCTGGATGGTGTAGAACAGGTAGAAATGAATCAAATTTTCACTCTTTCAAAAAGTATAAAGATCAGGGGACACTCAATGAAATTACATAGAAATACTTTTAAAGCAAATAGGAGGTATTTGTGATCTGGATTGGCCACTGTTGGAAACAGGATGCTGGGCTTGATGGACCTTTGGTCTTTCCCAGTATGGCAATACTTATGTACTTATGAGGAAGAAATATTTTTTTCATTCAAATAATACAGTAGTTAAGCTCTGGAACTCACTGCTGGAAGATGTGGTAATGGCAGTTAGCGTATCTGGGTTTTTAAATGGTTTGGACCAGAGGTGTAGCCAGACAACAGATTTTGGGTGGGCCTAGGCAAGAAGTGGGTGGGCACCAAGTGTTCTCCCCCCCTCCCCCACCACCCAAAAAAATATCTCAGCTGGTGGGATAACACTTCTTTCCACCTTGGCAGTCTGTAGCAAGCATGCGCTAAAAACTGAAAATGTGCAGGTGTCAGTATCATGGAGAGTAGCGTTTTTGTTACCATCAGGGGGAAGTCCTACCACTAAACATGTGCTACTGTTGGGTGGGCCTGAGCCCTAAGTGGGTGGGCCCTGGCCCAGGATTGGTAGCATGGAATGGTGTTCCTAATTGGGTTTCTGGCAGGTATTTGTGACCAAGGGCCCTGTTTACTATGGTGCACTAGCATTTTTAGCACGTGCACAAAATTAGCGCACACTGTGTAGGCGCCCATAGGAATGTTGTGATTGCCTACACATTTCGCGTGTGCTAATGGTTAGCGCACGCTAAAAGCACTAACGCGACTGTAACGCTGCTTAGTAAACGGGGCCCCTAGATTGGAAGCAGGATACTGGGCTGGAATTGGTCTGATGGCTATTCTAATGCTCTTATAGGCTAGATATTACTGTGTTAAATAATTTTTTTTCACATGGTGGTGCCAAATGAACAAAAGAAACAGAAACAATAATAACAAATAACTTACCTAAAAGTTACCACACAAAATTCCACCTGCTTAGGGGCAGGTTTAAGTTTTGTACATGTACAGTACACTGTATAAGCGAGTAGGAATTGATGCTCATGCACATATTTTATGAAATAGCAGCACAACTGCTGATCCCACCCTTGCTCTACCCATTCTCCATCCTAGGAACACCTACTCAGTTGTCACATCAAAAGCAGGAGCTATGTTTTCTGAAAGCCTACCTAAGGGGCCCTTTTACTAAGCCGAGTAAGCATCTACGTGCGCCCAACACGCGCCAAATTGGAGTTACCGCCCGACTACCGCGTGGCTTTTGCAGTAATTTGATTTTTGGACACACGTAATGGATGCGCACCAAGTGGCTTTTGACACACATAGGTCATTACTGCCCAGATTCTTTACTGCTATGTCAATGGCTGGCGGTAAGGTCTCAGACTCAAAATGGACGCGTGGCCATTTTGATTTTGCCGCACGTCCATTTTTGGTTAAAAAAAAGGTCTTTTCACAGGCACGCTGAAAATTGGATTGACGCGCGCCCAAAACCCACACCTACACTAACGCAAGCCATTTTTCAGCGGGCCTATGTAAAAGGACCTCTTGTCACATCCGTCGTTCCCTCCGGCTGCTCCTCCGCTGGAACCAGGAGCCGGTGTCCTTCGCGGCAAGGGCCGGCCTTCTTGAGGCCGCGGCAGAGAGCCAGGGCTCGCCGCGGCGATAGCCGCCCAGTCCGGGGCCGAGGCTGTGGGCCGGCGATTGCGGCTGCCGGGCTCTCGATCGCCGGCTATGGGGCCGTACTCCTGCCAGTGGGGAGAATGGCACCGAGACGCGATGGCCGGTGTCTCCTTCACTTTCGGGTGCGGGTATTCGAAGCTCCGCCACTGAGGAGTTAGATTGGGAGGCCGGTGCTGTAGTCCTGCCTGGGAGGTCGGACAGAGCCAATCAGAAGGGTTTAGTCAATAACCGGGTTCTGATTGGCCGGCCATGTCGGCTGGGGTTGGGTGGTTGATTGTGGACAGTATTTAAGGAGCAGGCCTGAGATAGAACATTGCTTCAGGTTCTGTTTCCCGAGGCTGTCTCCGTGTGTTCCAGTTTTCTGTTTGCTTTCCTTGTTCTCCTGGCTTTGACCTTGGCATTGTTTTTGGACTTCTCTGCTAGCTGCCTGCCTTGACCTATTGCCTGTATCGACTATGCTGTGAGCTGCCTGCCCTGACCTATACCCTGTTTCGACTAAGCTGTGAGCTGCCTGCCCTGACCTGTTGCCTGTTCTGGACTCCGTTGTTTTCCTCCTGTCCTCCTGGCTCCTGGTTCCAGTATTGGGTCAGTTCGTCAACCCCGCAGTTCCGGAAGTCCCGTTGGCCGCCTGTAGCTGGGGGCTCAACCCTCGGTGAACGGCGGTCGCCTCGGGTGAAGACTTGGGGTTGCACGGCTGTCCTCTGAGGTCCTTCGGGGCCTTGCGGGACCTAAGGGCTCACCTTCTCTTCAGACAAAACACCTCTTTATGCATATATAGCCCTGTGGAGTTTCATAAGAGCCTTCTTGAGCAGGTAAAATGCAGATGATCAATTCACTTGCAAAATTAACCCAAAGGGAGTAATTCTATAACTGTGCACCTATATATAGAACATTACATGTGCTTAGGAATGATCACTTATACCAGCCATAGTGCTGGTATAAGTGTGTCATCAGCTGTGAGTTTCCAGTCTTCTCTTGGCTCGTGATAGTGGTTGTGCTATCTTCATGCGCTTTGTGGCAGAGTTACATACTGTTTTGGACAGTACTTTTGGCATCTGTTGTTTATGTCTATTTTTCTAACAGATGACAGTGGACTTCATCAGGTGTATTATTTTACCCCTGAGGCAGCTCTTGCATAGGGCAAAACATGAACCACAGCAAGTGATTTCTAAATATAATTTGTTCATTTTTTTGACCCACTCTTATAGTATTCTATAAATTACACACAAGTGTATGCGTTTACGTGTCAGTAATATGCATGCAACTTACAGTAGTCTATATGTTACACATGCAAATATACAGTGGTGGAAATAAGTATTTGATCCCTTGCTGATTTTGTAAGTTTGCCCACTGACAAAGACATGAGCAGCCCATAATTGAAGGGTAGGTTATTGGTAACAGTGAGAGATAGCACATCACAAATTAAATCCGGAAAATCACATTGTGGAAAGTATATGAATTTATTTGCATTCTGCAGAGGGAAATAAGTATTTGATCCCCCACCAACCAGTAAGAGATCTGGCCCCTACAGACCAGGTAGATGCTCCAAATCAACTCGTTACCTGCATGACAGACAGCTGTCGGCAATGGTCACCTGTATGAAAGACACCTGTCCACAGACTCAGTGAATCAGTCAGACTCTAACCTCTACAAAATGGCCAAGAGCAAGGAGCTGTCTAAGGATGTCAGGGACAAGATCATACACCTGCACAAGGCTGGAATGGGCTACAAAACCATCAGTAAGACGCTGGGCGAGAAGGAGACAACTGTTGGTGCCATAGTAAGAAAATGGAAGAAGTACAAAATGACTGTCAATCGACAAAGATCTGGGGCTCCAAGCAAAATCTCACCTCGTGGGGTATCCTTGATCATGAGGAAGGTTAGAAATCAGCCTACAACTACAAGGGGGGAACTTGTCAATGATCTCAAGGCAGCTGGGACCACTGTCACCACGAAAACCATTGGTAACACATTACGACATAACGGATTGCAATCCTGCAGTGCCCGCAAGGTCCGCAAGGCACATGTGACGGCCCGTCTGAAGTTTGCCAGTGAACACCTGGATGATGCCGAGAGTGATTGGGAGAAGGTGCTGTGGTCAGATGAGACAAAAATTGAGCTCTTTGGCATGAACTCAACTCGCCGTGTTTGGAGGAAGAGAAATGCTGCCTATGACCCAAAGAACACCGTCCCCACTGTCAAGCATGGAGGTGGAAATGTTATGTTTTGGGGGTGTTTCTCTGCTAAGGGCACAGGACTACTTCACCGCATCAATGGGAGAATGGATGGGGCCATGTACCGTACAATTCTGAGTGACAACCTCCTTCCCTCCGCCAGGGCCTTAAAAATGGGTCGTGGCTGGGTCTTCCAGCACGACAATGACCCAAAACATACAGCCAAGGCAACAAAGGAGTGGCTCAGGAAGAAGCACATTAGGGTCATGGAGTGGCCTAGCCAGTCACCAGACCTTAATCCCATTGAAAACTTATGGAGGGAGCTGAAGCTGCGAGTTGCCAAGCGACAGCCCAGAACTCTTAATGATTTAGAGATGATCTGCAAAGAGGAGTGGACCAAAATTCCTCCTGACATGTGTGCAAACCTCATCATCAACTACAGAAGACGTCTGACCGCTGTGCTTGCCAACAAGGGTTTTGCCACCAAGTATTAGGTCTTGTTTGCCAGAGGGATTAAATACTTATTTCCCTCTGCAGAATGCAAATAAATTCATATACTTTCCACAATGTGATTTTCCGGATTTAATTTGTGATGTGCTATCTCTCACTGTTACCAATAACCTACCCTTCAATTATGGGCTGCTCATGTCTTTGTCAGTGGGCAAACTTACAAAATCAGCAAGGGATCAAATACTTATTTCCACCACTGTATATACCTAAGTGTCAGCAATATGCATGTAATTGGTATAGTATTCTATAAGTTGCATGTGTAAATGTATGCACTTAAGTGTCAGTGATATATATTTTATAAGTTACATATGTAAATTTGTACATCTGTGTGTCAGTGATATGCAAGTAACTTATAGTAGTGATGTATAAGTGTGTGCTTTATGTAAGCTCCATTAATATGTACACCCACCTGTAAAATTTGTGCATAATTGGTGCATAAATGATAGCACCTATTTTATATAATTACCCCCAAAGTGACTTGCCCAAGTTGACAAACAGTATCAGTTGCAGAAATGTGACCCTTGGCTTCCTTTATTCCTCATTAGAAGAGTACCCTAATGTTTAGTGCCGTGGGCGGATATCCTGGTGAACTGGGTTCAATTCTCACTGCAGCTTTTTGTGACTCTTGATAAGTCACAAAACCCTCTGTTGCCCCAGGTGCAAAAACTTAGATTGTGAGCCCACTAGGGACAGAGAACGTAATAAATGTATGCCACTTTGGCTGTACCATTATGTTTATTCTATCCATTATATTTGGTAAAGCTAGCCTGGAGGACCAAACTAATTCAGCTGGCTTCAAAAACCCTTATGGCTAAAACCAATCATATTGACTCACTGAACTGCTTTTCAACCAGATTGGCTCATCTGTCTGTACTATAGAGTAATAAGACTGAATTTCCTATTCATTGTGAGACAGAGGATCTGATTTACTAAACTTTCAATCCCCCTAGACAGAGAATAGGATTAAAAAAAAAACTCAGTAAATCACGTCCATAGTGATTAGATAAATGTATCTGTCCAGGATGATAACTGAAGACAATTTCCAAAGCTATTTATGTAGGTGAGTAGTGATTTGAATGCATAAATTGGGAATCTGAAAACTGCTCTCAATCTGCCCAGAAGTACAGCAATATTCCAGAAGATGTGAACTTTTAGCTGCATTTAATCGAGACAATCTGGATGGTACGTTTTAAGAGGGGTCAGAAAATAATTCATGTATCTTATGTAAGGTTGCCAAGTGAATCCAGATTTACCTTACAGAGTTGATCCAGGCCCAGGTTTACCCCATTGCAGGTAGGGACTTGTAGTCTTGCTTTTCTTAGGGAATGCAGTGGAGGAATCAGAACTATAAGTCCCTGCCTGCAATGGGGTGAACTCACTGCATCAACCCTGTTGGTCAAATCTGGATCCACTTGGCAACCCTGGCCTTATGCTATTTTGCAAAGGAAATATACCTAAATAACAAGCAGGTGCCCATACCAGTGATAAATTTCAGAAAGAAAGTGCATGTTGGGGAACTACATTTTCTTATTGTTTCATTTACCTATAGAGTGTATGTGACAACTTTTAGTGAATGCTAAAATTTGTGCACACAAGACATTTTAGTAGGCACTAATTTTAAACAGCACACACTAAAATAAAACAACATAAAACCTACATAAATTGAAATGATGAAAAAGAAAATAAGGGGGTTGATATTGAAAGCGATTTAACCAGGAAGAAGAGACCCCTGTCCAAATAAGTCTCACTAGCTTGCTGGATAGTGTTGTTGAATTCTGTATATGCTCTGACTTCCATAGCACTATCCGGTTAATGCTGGGGCAGAGTCAGGAGTTATCCAGGTACCACTGTTATTACATTAAGGTACTTGCATTCTGCAATTACCTCTACAGTTACCTGTACAGTTGTTCAGCAGTAGTATTTCTGTAGGAGTAAGACCCTGCCACTATACTAGTGCAGATTATATGACACCAGATTAAATGAGCCATTTAATAGAAATATATTCACGCAAAGTCTCCCTTGAAGCCAAAGACTCCCTTTTGCTTCATCCACCAAACTTTAAAAACATAGTGTACAAATCAGTTCTATCAGATGATTTCACTTATGTTGGAGCAAAGCCAACACAGAGGGTCCAAAATACAGAACAAAGTCCAAGTAGCCAAGGAAAAGCACTAGGAGCCTGCAAAATTGGGACATAGGTCCTTTAATCATATAACTTGAACACCAAAAAAGATTGGTGTTCAAGTTATATATGATTAAAGAATCTGTATACTAATTTTGAAGGCTCCAAGTGCTTTTTCTTGGCTACTTAAATTGGAACTCTGTTAGATCTTATCCAGACTACTTACAACTCTGTAAACTGCTGAAATCCCATTTCTTTTCAAATTTCATCTTTTTTGTCTATGCTGCAACAAACAACTGACAATTCTGGTTCTCCCAGGAAGGCTCACAATCTAAGTTTGTAGATGAGGCAATGGAGGGTTATGTAACTTGCCCTACATCATAAGTAGCAACAGTGAGATTTAAGCCGGCCACCTCTGGATGTCAAGACCAGTGCTTTAACCACTAGTCCGCTTCTCTACTCCATCAATGTGTGCAGATGCTCTGTAATTCTTAACCACTTTAGTATACTATTTCAATATTGTTGTACTCTATGCTCTGTGGGGCAGATATTCAGAATGAGGGAGGGAGCCTGGCATAGGCGCCCGGTATAAGAGGCTTGGGGAGGCTAAGCCTCCCCAGCCCAACTGCTGCCCCCAGCCCGCAAGCTAAAGGCTTCTCCGCTCCCCCCACCCCACGAGCTGCAGGCTTCCCCGCTCCCCAGTCGCCAATCATCTCCCATCTGCCCGATAGCCCTCGTTTCCTTCCTGCCCTCGCCCTACCTTTAAATATTGTAATTTTCCTCGAGCGGGCAGCCTTCCCTCGCGTGGCTCCGCCCTCTTCTGACGTATTTCCTGTTTCCCTGAGGGCAAAGCCATGTGAGGGAAGGCTGGAGGTCGCCCCGTCGGGTTCAAGGCATATAGGTTGGTGTTTCGCTTCACTTTCATCTCAGGCTCCTTTTATAAAACTTTTTATTTGCGTTATGTTTCGAGTTTTTGGTCTTTACCATGGTAAATCGCGCTCTGTTGGCCACTTATTTGGATTAAGCTTGTCGTCTGTGCCACTTGAGAGCCACTGTCATAACAACCAACGGCGCGAACTGCACGAGGGCAGGCGCCGTAATAGTGTAAGGCCAATTATTGTGTGGTGGGTGCAGTGTGCACCCCCCAGTTTCCAACAAGACTCTTTCAGTGAAGCCAGGCAGGGAAAATTGTTTATTGCACTTACTACTTCTAATTATTTTGAAAAATTAGTTTTTTATGAGTCACAGACGCCTTCTTGCTATATCAAAAAACAGCACGAATTTGATCAATACTGTTGATATAATAAAAGCAGTTTTAACAAGCTGTTCAGGCATTGAGATTGTCAAACCACCTATTTCCTTTCTTAATTATGAATCGTCACTGCTGCTGGTTTGTGAATGAAAGTGATGCCAGACCAGCAACACATTAGGTCAATGAAGTTACCAGAATCTGTAAAGGATGTTCCTCCATTCTTGAGAGAGGAACTCCATGGCCATATTAACAGATGAGCCCTGTCGCTGCCGGGCAGACCGTTGACTGCTGGGTGCTGCGCAGTTGCCTCTCCCTTGCTCGTCATCTCATCCATCGGGGGGAGTCTTCTGCCTTCGTGTCCTCCTACCCGCCTGTCGGATTTGTACCCCGGCTCTTCTTTTTGGCTGGCCTGATGGAGGTGCAGTGGAGGAGGTCTCTGGCTTGGAAAGCCCGATGGTTGGTGCTGCGGAGGACAAACGTTTGGTCCGCCATCTTGACTCCTGCGCCACTGACTCCATCGCAGAGGAAGCCTGCCTCCAGCGTCGTCCTGTCTCTGCATGCTGCTGCTGTTTCTTCAGATCTTCATTCACCTTGCTGTACCTGTTCTTGTTAGGCTAGATTTCCATCATCCCTCTTGGCCCACCTGGACTTCTGCTGCCCATCTTTGTCTCCCTTACCTTTCTCTTCTCATTCTGCTCTCCCGCCCTAACAATTGACATGTAACTGTATTTAATTTATTTTATTGGTTCCTTGTAAGCCGCTTTGGGGCTGCAAATCTGTGGCAAAAGGCGGGGTATAAATGTCCTAAAATAAATAAACAAATAAAATTAGGGTGTTTTGTAGCTCTACATGAGAATTATAATATTATGATCCCTTGTTTCATATTGTTGACGGTCTGCATTTTCCGTATGGGTGGTATATTGGTGTATTAGGTTCTGCCCAGTGTAATATTTATGGTACAGTAAGGTTCTGAGTGTGTTTTTGCACAAAGTTGTGCATAGTCTTTTGCAGTTGAGCATTTGTGGTTAGTATATGCTTTGAGCAACCACTTTATTCTTTGACATATGATACATATCTAATATCTAAATTTAATAAAAGGTATTAATTATGACTTATTTTTATTTATTTTTTCTGTGTGTTATCAGACAATTATGGATTTAAGCCCCACCCCAACCCCAACCCCGCCACCAACCCCGCCCCTTTAGCCTCCCCAAACAGTTAGGCCACCGACTGCCTATGGAGCCTGGCTAACTCCCGCAGTCGGCGGTCAGCCCAAATATTCAATGCCATGCCGTTTCTGGTGACAGGCATTGATCCAGCTTATTATTAGCCGGTTTAAAGTTAGCCAGCTAAATCAATAGTCTAAGATATAGCAGCAATTTAAAAGTCCCAATGTGGCTGTTTATAATAGTCGGATATAAATTGAATATTCAGAGATAGCTGGCTATATTGTGTCAGTTATCACCTAGGTGCTGACTGGGAATATTCAGTGGGAGATAACTGGCTATCCCTCACTGAATATCACTGGATAGCCGATTAAGTACCATTTAACCAGTCAGGCGCTGTTCCTGGCACGTTAAATAGTTTTGAATATAGGGGGTTGTATCTTTAGTCTAATTTGTAATCTACATTGAACTTGAGCCTATGTTTGGGATAGTGGGATATAAATGTTGTAATAATAATAGTAATACAGAGCATCTATGGTATCAAGAGTTATGTTGTGAACTCCTCTGAACTTATCTCTACTCATCTCATCAGTTCATCTACTGGAACACTTCACAGCATGCCCACCCAGCTTGAGATCACCTTCTGATCCAGCCATTCCTGAGGGAAACGAGACTTGCCTCACTGTCAGGTTGTATAACTGAAGCTCTGTATTTACTGCTGGGTAATAAACAGGTGGCCCGATTGTGTTACTCCAACTAGTTTCTGATAAGTGTTCATTCTAAAGCATTTAAAGAATGTTTATTTCTAACTTCGTTCTAAGCTTATCAAGAATTTGTACATAACTTTTAAATCCTGATTATTTCCATTGTCATCCTTGGTTACATTACCTTCTTGTAAATAATAAAGCTTTAATCGTTATTGCATTTAGTACTTGTGCTACGTTGTTAATCTGGGAAGGGTAAGAACTCAGATCTGTCCTGTTAGGGGGATGTGATGCTAAGATCCTAATACCAGCAAGGCCACCAAGGAGGGGGGGGGGGCAAAATTCCCCAGGCCCAGGCTTCCAAGGGGGACCCAGAGCCAGGGTCTCTCTCCTGCTCCTGACGGGACCCAAGTGATCGCATCCCGACAAGAGCAGGAGAGAGAGAACTCCAGTGCCGGCCCTCCTTGGAGGCTGGGGAGGACCCAGAGAACCAGACACTGCAGGTCTTGCTCCAGCACTGCTCTTCTGTCCATTGCTTGCTGAGCGGCTGCTTTTCCTCTCAGGCGTGCATGCTCAGTTTTGAAACCGAGCATGCCCTGAGAGAAAAAACAGCCATAGAGGAAGGCAATCGACAGAGTAAAGAGTCAGCACTGGAGGAAGATGTCTTCTGCTGGCGGGGCCTCTGGATCCCCGCCAGGCAAGGTATTTGAAATTTTGAATTGTAGCAGTGATCCGGGGGGGGGGGGGGGGGGGGACGGGGAGCGGCAGCAGCAACAATCGTGGTGGGGGGCAGCAGCGGACGATGATTGTGGGAGGGGCGGCAGCAGCAACGATCGTGGTGGGGATGCGGTGGCCCTGCCCCGGGCTAGTGGTGGCAGCCCTGTCCCAGGCCCGATTCAGTCTCCCCTGAATACCAGAGTGCTATTCTATTCTATTCTATCTTCGAGATATAAATACTGAGAATAGAATAGAATTATTTGCATATTCCTACCTACATTGTCCTATAGAGGTCAGTGTGATTACTACATTATTCCTACTTGTCCTAAGTGTACCATTGTTGAACATCAGTAGTAGCCAGGTAACTTCTAGCAGCAGCCTTGAGCCCGAATACCCAGGTCTGGTACCTGGAAAGGGGCTGGCACTGGATATCCAGGTTTAATTCCGCCGGTGGTGGTCAGTATTCAAAGAAAACCTGATTGCCGCCAGCAGAGTTTTGACCAGAGCTTTTTGCCTACAAATCCCTAGATTGTGCATAATTTCTCTTTGAAACATGGTGGAATGTCCATGGATGAAAACTATCAGCCAACCTTGTTCCCAGAGAGATCAGATGCTGCTCCTGAAGACCCAGGAACTTTACAGATATAATACAACAAGCAAGAAGAAAGCCCTGATTTTTTTTACTCATCTCATTACCTTTTACTACTTGTAGTTTTGTTTTTCCAATTTATAAAGAGAGACCTACAAGGACTGCATCAGCGTGTCTAGAGGCAGTTGAATAAATCCAGTCAGCTAAACTAAAATTGAACAGAAACTATAGGTTTTAGCTACACATTTGTCTTAAGAATGCTTCAGATACTAACATCATTCAACGTACAGCAAGTAATAATACAGTAACTGAGCTATAAAGAAACTCCCATAACATGCCTGGAAATCCCATAAATCAGCAATGTGGCTGCTTTCCAAGTATCTCCTGATCCTGTAAACCATAGACAATTTTTTATATTGTACTGGAATATTGTGGATCAACCATTTTAAACAACTAAAACTGAGAAGATTCTAAAGGGCCCAGAAGAGAAATAAAGTTGGTCCCAGATAATCCATCATTTGCTTCACAGTTTTCAGAAAGCAATCATTTTTAAACACATGACTTACCCTCACTTATGCACACAGTGTACAGTGGAGCACCGATAGCACGAGGTAGAGGGGAGACAGAGATTGAAACCGCATACTATCAGTGCGTGTATAAGTGAATTTGCCTCTAGAGGTGTCTCATAAAAGTCATCAAAAAAGCACTCACACAACTCTGGAGACAGGCGGGAGGCCACCGAAAAACATCATTGTGTGTGTGGTTTTTTTTGGCAAATTTTGTAAACTTCAGAGGCAGGTGGGAGGCTGCTGATTAAAAAAAAAAAACCTAGGCATTAAGGACTACAGTACTGCATTGTGCCACATACAAACAAGTCCTGTGTATAAACCCAGTGTCATCGGGAGACATGTTGCTATCATGCATAATCTGGATCCCTGTAATAATGGTGCATGTACAAATGGTGTTTCACTGTATTTATTTTCTAGCTTCTTGCTGTACTATCACCTAATTCACAAGGGTGTTATCCAGTTTGGGGTGCATGGGTGTGTATCCATGATTCCCAAACCTGGTCCTGGAGGCACCCCAGCCAGTCAGGCTTTCAGGATACCCACAATGAATATTCATGAGAGAGATTTGCATGTACTGCCTCCACTACATGCAAATCTACCTCATGAATATTCATTATGGACATACTGAAAATCTGACTGGCTGGGGTGCCTCCAGGACCAGGTTTGGGAACCACTGGTGTGTACAAATGTTTTTAGGGGGATTGTGCATGTTTTATGGGTATGTAAAAAATTTAGGGTTTGGCTAATGCAGCTTTTATGGATATGCATATTTTTTAAGGGGGTGCTAATGCTGTTGCAACCGTACTGTGTAGAAGCATGGAGGTGGGGTAGGCCAATGATTGTTATGTCTTTTCATTATCAGTACATACTGCTGTAATGATCTCATATGTTACTGTTTTCTAAAGGTAGGGAAGAGATGACATATGCTTATGGCTTGTGCCATTATGACCATGGGAGAGTCATACCAGCCTGTCAGCATAAATTTAGTAAAGGCCAGAAATGTGTAAGGGCTGAAAACAATCCATTAGTGGGAGTGCTCTGTTAGGTTATCAGAATGGTACATGTATGGTTTAGTCAGTGGATCTATTAATCATTTGTTAGAGATGGGCATTCATTTGCAGTGACATGGGAAGTGTCATATCCCATGTGGTTGCATGTTATTATCAAACATTATTGTTTGCCGATTATAGTGCACTCTTGAATGCCCAATATGCGCTTGCAAATTAATTGAATATTGAGCTAATTAGTGCTAATTGTCTTTTAACAAGCAATTATTGATACTAATTAGAATTAATTAAAATGTACGCATGTAAATTTAGATGCAGAATCTGTGCCTAAATTTTGCTTGTGAGTTTAAATAAGGGGCGTGGAGATGAGAGGGTCATGTGCAAATTGGGGAGGGGAGTTCCTTTAGGTTAGGCATATAGTTAGAGAATAAGGGGATCCGTGCCTAAATTTACAAGCAGGTATCTGCCCTGACCAGATGAATGTAATATTTGCCTTGGTCTATATAACCTAGCACGACCAGTGAGATCTTATGGATCCAGCCTATTCACAATGTTGAAAATCAAATTTAAAACCTTAAATTATATCCTCCATCTTATTGTCAACCAACAGAGTTCCTTCTGTAGTGTGGTAATATGATCACCTAACCGAATACCCGTAATTGCTCTAGCAGCCATATTTTAAGGCAACTAGAATTTCCTTAAATGGAACCTAGGTAATCCTACATACAACGGATTGTTATAGCTCAATCATGAAATAAACCAAGCAATGAAAGCTACAGCCCTGTAAGTTTTGCTGTCATAGTATATGTAATGCATTGGCTGGAAGTTGTTCAGCCACTATTTGGAAATGTATATGGCCACCATAGAGATGGCAAATCAGCTGTTTTACCAGCTCTTCATGTATTGATATCTCTAAACCTGCAACCTCTAGACTGATTGAAGTAGCCATGTCAATAGATTGTGTCTCAGGTGGTATGTGCACTGTAACATGGATAGGGTGTATATAAATGGGCAGGTGGGAGCATGTTTCAACTGGACTTAGAATGATGAATGTGGATGATATGCTTGTAGCATGTATGGGCTCTGTGATACAACAAACTGCAGACTATGTAACCAAAGGTTCTGTAAGATGGGAAAACATATTTGTTCCCAAGAGGATGGATGGATAGATAGATAGATAGATAGATAGATAGATAGATAGATAGATAGATAGATAGATAGATAGATAGATAGATAGATAGATAGATAGATAGATAGATAGATAGATAGATAGATAGATAGATAGATAGATAGTGGTATGACATCATCAAGCCAGCTGGGCACAGAAATCACATGAAAGTATAACTATAAAGGGAGTGGCCTAGTGGTTAGAGTGGTGGACTTTGGTCCTGGGGAACTGGGTTCGATTCCCACTGCAGGCACAGGCAGCTCCTTGTGACTCTGGGCAAGTCACTTAACCCTCCATTGCTCCAGGTACAAATAAGTATCTAAGCTGCATTGAGCCTGCCATGAGTGGGAAAGCGCAGGGTACAAATTAAAAAAAAATACTCTCTGAGTAGCTTATTATTCTCTATAACAATACTTGGGTCTGAGTCAGTCTAGAAAGCATAACAGAAAAAAAGAAATTAGCTGACATCCTATACAAGATGAAGCTCATTAATGTAGGCTGCTCTCAATCCATTGCTGTATAGTGCAGAAAGAGCAAAAAGTAAGAAGGGTTTATGATAATGTAGACTGCTTTCTTTCTGTGGATGATTTTTATTGTAAACAAATATATAAGATCCTGTGCACAAAAGTAATGATGACAGTATATCCCCATACAGTAGTACAGTATAGTCTCGATTATCCAACGTAATAGGACCGTGCCATTGTACCATATATGAAAAGTCAGATAATACGGAAAACAATGGTGACCCCTTAAAAAATGCATGGAAAACATAACTTATGGATAAAGAACAGGCATAGGGTATCTGTTTTAAAAATATTATTTATTAACCGTAACCAGCAACCAGTATGTGAAGCTGGAAAACAGGAAGAGTGTCCCGTCCCGGGCCCTTACCTGGGCTCCCGCGGCGGGAAGCGATGGTCGACGGAGCCCGCGGGGCCCAGTGCGGCAAAGACGAGCCGCCGACGGGGCCGGCGCTGCCGCGGGTCGGCCCGAGGCCGGCGACCCGCTGGAGCGAACGCCGGCCTCGGAGAAGGGAATACGCCGGCCAAGATGGCGGCGCCGGCGTTGTCGTCTCCCCGGCCAGAGCAGACCAGCGGGCAAGCCCCGCCCACTCACGCCGGATTGGCGCATGGAAGGAGAGACTCCGCCTGCTAGGCAGGCCTGCCAATCCAGGCGCTCCTTGCCTGTCAGGGCCGGAAGGATTGGCCCTTCTTCCAGGGAGGGGATGGACTGGCGGGGAATTTAAACCTCGGAATGGGAAGGGTCCAGGGCTTCCGTTTCTAATGTCAGGAGCCGACACAGTGGATCGCGGAGTGTTGCCCTTCAGAGACTGTGGTTTTTTTCGTTGCTAGCTGTCCTTGCTAGTCACCCTCAGAGACTGAGTCCATCTTCATTGCTAGCCGTCCTTGCTAGCCACCCTCAGAGACGGGGTCCATCTTCATTGCTAGCCATCCTCGCTAGCCACCCTCAGAGACTGGCTCCATCGTCATTGCTAGCCGTCCTCGCTAGCCACCCTCAGAGACTGGCTCCATCGTCGTTGCTAGCCGTCCTTGCTAGCTACCTTCCGAGACTGGGTCCATCTTCATTGCTAGCCGTCCTTGCTAGCTACCTTCCGAGACTGGGTCCATCTTCATTGCTAGCCGTCCTTGCTAGCTACCTTCAAAGACTGAGTCCATCTTCATTGCTAGCCGTCCTTGCTAGCCCCCCTCAGAGACTGTGTTTCTTTTCGGTGCTGGCCGCCCTTGCTAGCCACCTTCAGGGACTGTGTTCCTTTTCATTGCTAGCCGTCCTTGCTAGCCACCCTCGGAGACTGTGTTCCTTTTCAGTGCTAGCCGCCCTTGCTAGCCACCTGCAGAGACTGTGTCCTTTCAGTGCTAGCCGTCCTTGCTAGCTGTCTTCAGAGACTGTGTTCCTCTTCAGTGCTAGCCGTCCTTGCTAGCTGTCCTTCAAAGACTGAGTTGCTACCAGCCAGGCCGGCCGTCACCCCGCGGTTCCAGCAGTCCTGCTGGCCGCCTGCAGCTGGGGGCTCAACCCTTGGTGAACGGTGGTCGCCGCGGGTGAAGATTCGGGGTGCGCGGCTGTCCTCTGAGGTCTTGCGGGGCCTCAGGGGACCTAAGGGCTCACCTATAACCGACACAGGACAGGAAACGGAAGCCATGAGCTCGCCTACGCAGCCTGATCTACGGGACCTGGCCAAGGTACTTCAGCAGCAGCAGGAGCAGCTGAACGCCCTGTCAGGGGCGCTCCAGAACGTATGTTCTCAACTTTCAACGCTTCAGGTACAGAACCAGGCCGCTGCGGTCCAGGGGGCCGCAGCAGCTCCCTGTTCGGGAGGGTTCCACACGGGACCTCGGTTCCCTGAACCGGCACGATATGATGGGGCCCCCGGAGGTTGCCGGGGGTTCCTCAATCAGTGCAACCTGGCCTTCCGGATGCAACCGGAGGCATTTGCTTCGGACCAAAGTAAAGTGGGATATATCATGGGCCTATGCGAAAGGAAAGCCCTGGCCTGGGTGGCCCCACTGAACGAACAACAAGACCCCATCTTGGATGACTATAGTGAATTTCAGCGCCGTTTCCGTATGGTGTTCGACCTTCCTGGGAGACCATCTTCCGTGGCATCGGAACTGCTGCGAATTCATCAGGGTGAGGGGACGGTGGCCGATTATGCCATTCGTTTTCGGACCTTAGCCACGGAGCTGCGTTGGAACCCGGAGTCCTTGATGGCAATTTTTATGGAAGGGTTACAAGAATGGATCAAGGACGAATTGGCAGGACGAGAGGTCCCAGGCCAATTGGATGCCCTGATTTCGCTCTGTATCCGAGTAGATACCCGGTTCCAGGAGCGAGCTAGAGCCCGGGCGGAATGGCAAAAGTGGGCGCGGGGAACGTCCCGGACTGGTAAGGGGCCGTCCCCTCGCCGTGGGAACCGGGACTCCAAGGAGAATGGGGAGGAGCCGATGGTGATGGGCCGTCAACGGCTGGCTCCCTCCGACAGGAAGAAACGCTTGTGGGACGGACTGTGCCTCTATTGTGGTGAGGCTGGACATTTTATCCGGGCCTGTCCCTCCCGGGCGGGAAACGTCTCCCCCAAGGCACCTTGAGGGGAGGGGTCTTGGGGCACTCCGCTCCCCTACCGGATTCCCTGATAACACTGCCGGTAATACTACGATGGCACGAGACCACGATCCAGACCCGAGCCCTGGTGGACTCTGGGTCGGGGGGCAACTTCATCGGGCACGAACTGCTGCAACAAATGGGCTGGCCTACGCTCCCGCGGCGGCCGGCGCTGCAAATAACTTCCATCCAGGGTACTACACTACCGCAGCCGGTCACGGAGATCACCCCCTTTTTGGGATTGCAGGTGGGGGAGGATCACCGGGAAGAAGTCCAATTCCTGGTACTATCCCGGACCATTCATCCAGTGGTCCTAGGATTGCCATGGCTACGGTGTCATAGCCCTGTTATTGACTGGACCGGGGGAAGTATCCGGGCTTGGGGTAGTTCCTGTCGGGAGAACTGTTGTAAGGGTCGGCCCGGCAGCTGCCCTGCATTAGCTATTGTGCCCGGGGGGGCACGGATAGAGCTGGGCTCCCTGCCTATGGACTATAGAGACTTTGCAGATGTGTTTTGTCCAGTGGAGGCGGAGGTTCTACCGCCTCATCGGTCTTTCGACTGTGCCATTAATTTGATGGCAGATACCATGCCACCTCGGGGCCGACTGTATACCCTGTCCCGAGGAGAGTCCAAGGTAATGCAGGAATACATCCGGGAGAATCTGCGGAAAGGGTTCATCCGGCCCTCTACGTCCCCTGCCAGGGCCGGATTCTTTTTGGTTACCAAGAAGGATGGCTCCTTGAGGCCCTGTATTGATTATCGGGGGTTAAATGCCATCACGGTAAAGGATCGCTTTCCTCTACCGCTCATTCCCGAACTCTTTGACAGGCTGCAAGGAGCCCATATGTTTACTAAGTTGGACTTGCGGGGGGCCTATAATTTAGTTCGAATCCGGCAAGGGGACGAATGGAAGACGGCTTTTAACACCCACGAGGGACATTTCGAGTATCGGGTGATGCCGTTTGGCCTATGTAATGCCCCTGCAGTGTTTCAGCGACTTATCAACTTTGTGCTTGAGGATTTGTTGAACTCCACGGTGATTGTATACCTGGACGACATCTTGGTTTTTTCCAAAGACCCCGCGGAACATGTGAGTCATGTTCGCGCAGTGCTGCAACGGTTACGGCAATCCCGCCTATTCGCTAAGCTCAGTAAGTGCGCTTTTCATCAGAGGTCGCTACCATTTTTGGGACACATTCTGTTACCCGGGGGGCTACAGATGGAGCCGGACAAACTCCGGGCGATTCGGGAATGGCCACAACCGCTGGGATTGAAAGCACTACAACGTTTTTTGGGATTCGCGAAATATTATCGCCAGTTTATTCCTCAGTATTCACAATTGACGGCGCTAACTAGGAAAAACGCGAATGTCCGGGACTGGCTGCCCGAGGCGCAAGTGGCTTTTCGCCAGGTAAAAGAGGCGTTCGACTCAGCGTCCATCTTGTCAGCCCCGGATCCAGAGAGACCCTTTATTGTGGAAGTGGACGCGTCCGCGTTGGGAGCCGGGGCGGTTCTCTCTCAGGTGAATCCCAAGGGCCGGCACCAACCTTGCTCTTTCTTCTCTCGTAGATTCTCCCCGGCGGAATGTAATTATACAGTAGGGGATAGAGAACTCTTAGCATTAAAATTAGCCCTGCAGGAATGGAGGCATCTGCTGGAGGGAGCTGAACACCGGTTCACGGTGATCACTGACCACAAGAATCTACTGTATCTTCAAGAGGCTCAACGGCTCAATCCTTGACAAGCCCGTTGGTCATTGTTTCTTGCCAGATTTCATTTTCAACTGGTCTTTCGGGCTGCTGCTCAGAATACCCCTGCGGACTCTCTCTCCAGAGCATTTGAGGTTCCAGAGGAGACAAGGGAGATCCATTCTATGTTGGATCCGGCATGCCTCAGCGCGGCCGTGGGGGAGGTCGCTCCTACGAAAGAATTAGTGCCGGCCGCTGATCGAGCGAGGGTAATGCAATGGGGGCATTCGTCCAGATGGGCGGGGCATTTTGGATATCAAAAGACTCTTCGTCTCATTGCCAGACAGTATCGATGGCCTCAGATGAGGCGAGACATTCTTCAATTCGTCACCACCTGTCCTGTGTGTGCCCGAACTAAACCGGTAATCGGGACCCCCATGGGGAAGTTACAACCGCTGTCTGTACCGACAGTCCCCTGGACAGAGCTTTCCATGGATTTTATCACCGACCTCCCCAGTTCCCGGGGACACACGGTGATTTGGGTGGTAATTGACCGTTTTTCCAGGATGGCCCATTTTGTTCCCTTGCCGGGACTTCCTTCGGCAGTCTCCTTAGCCCAACTCTTCATTCAACACATTTTTCGACTTCATGGGCTGCCCCTTCGGATTATTAGTGACCGAGGACCCCAATTCACCTCGCGTTTCTGGAGGGCCTTGTGTACAGCATTGGGGGTAAAGACCCATTTTTCATCAGCGTACCATCCTCAAACCAATGGCATGGTCGAGAGGACGAACCAAACATTAAAAGGGTTCTTGCGAGCATTTGTCAACAAGCGTCAAGATAACTGGGTCTCCCTGCTTCCTTGGGCCGAGTTTGCATATAACCACAGCGTCCACTCGGCCTCGGGAGACTCTCCATTCTTCTTGGTATATGGACGACATCCTCGGCTTCCAGCACCTTTTCCGTCTGGATCTCCGACCCCCATGGTTAATGTAACTCTGGCAGATCTGCAAAAGGTCTGGGAGATGGCCCGAGAACAATTGCAGAGGGCAGCTACCAAATACAAGTACATAATCATAAGTACATAAGTAATGCCATACTGGGAAAAGACCAAGGGTCCATCGAGCCCAGCATCCTGTCCACGACAGCGGCCAATCCAGGCCAAGGGCACCTGGCAAGCTTCCCAAACGTACAAACATTCTATACATGTTATTCCTGGAATTTTGGATTTTTCCAAGTCCGTTTAGTAGCGGTTTATGGACTTGTCCTTTAGGAAACCGTCCAACCCCTTTTTAAACTCTGCTAAGCTAACCGCCTTCACCACTTTCTCCGGCAACGAATTCCAGAGTTTAATTACACGTTGGGTGAAGATCGTCACCCGCGAACCTCTCCAGTCTTGCAACCAGGGCAGAAGGTATGGTTAAGCATGAAATACCTCCGACTCCGGGTGCCCTCTCGGAGATTGGGACCTCGGTATATTGGACCGTTTGCAATCCAATCACGAATTGGAGCTGTGACATATCGGTTGCGATTACCTAGTACCCTGCGGGTGCATAACGTCTTCCATATTTCCCTATTGAAAAGTTTTCGAGGCTCTCGATGGCACCCCCAACGGCAGGAAGCCGAAGATCTAGAAGCAGATCCCGATCCGGAGTATGAGGTGGACGATGTTCTGGATTCAAAGAAGCGGCGGGGAAGGCTATATTACTTATTGTCCTGGAAGAATTTTGGTCCCGAAGACAACTCTTGGGAGCCCGCGGCGAATGTACATGCGCCAGAGTTGATCAAAGCCTTCCACGCCCGGTCTCCTTCCAAACCCGGGCCCGGGGAAAAGGGGGCATCCGGGGAGGATACTGTCCCGTCCCGGGCCCTTACCTGGGCTCCCGCGGCGGGAAGCGATGGTCGACGGAGCCCGCGGGGCCCAGTGCGGCGAAGACGAGCCGCCGACGGGGCCGGCACTGCCGCGGGTCGGCCCGAGGCCGGCGACCCGCTGGAGCGAACGCCGGCCTCGGAGAAGGGAATACGCCGGCCAAGATGGCGGCGCCGGCGTTGTCGTCTCCCCGGCCAGAGCAGACCAGCGGGCAAGCCCCGCCCACTCGCGCCGGATTGGCGCATGGAAGGAGAGACTCCGCCTGCTAGGCAGGCCTGCCAATCCAGGCACTCCTTGCCTGTCAGGGCCGGAGGGATTGGCCCTTCTTCCAGGGAGGGGATGGACTGGCGGGGAATTTAAACCTCGGAACGGGAAGGGTCCAGGGCTTCCGTTTCTAATGTCAGGAGCCGACACAGTGGATCGCGGAGTGTTGCCCTTCAGAGACTGTGTTCTTTTTCGTTGCTAGCCGTCCTTGCTAGCCACCCTCAGAGACTGAGTCCATCTTCATTGCTAGCCGTCCTTGCTAGCCACCCTCAGAGACGGGGTCCATCTTCATTGCTAGCCGTCCTTGCTAGCCACCCTCAGAGACTGGCTCCATCGTCGTTGCTAGCCGTCCTTGCTAGCTACCTTCTGAGACTGGGTCCATCTTCATTGCTAGCCGTCCTTGCTAGCTACCTTCCGAGACTGGGTCCATCTTCATTGCTAGCCGTCCTTGCTAGCTACCTTCAGAGACTGAGTCCATCTTCATTGCTAGCCGTCCTTGCTAGCTACCTTCAAAGACTGAGTCCATCTTCATTGCTAGCCGTCCTTGCTAGCCCCCCTCAGAGACTGTGTTTCTTTTCAGTGCTGGCCGCCCTTGCTAGCCACCTTCAGGGACTGTGTTCCTTTTCATTGCTAGCCGTCCTTGCTAGCCACCCTCGGAGACTGTGTTCCTTTTCAGTGCTAGCCGCCCTTGCTAGCCACCTGCAGAGACTGTGTCCTTTCAGTGCTAGCCGTCCTTGCTAGCTGTCTTCAGAGACTGTGTTCCTCTTCAGTGCTAGCCGTCCTTGCTAGCTGTCCTTCAGAGACTGAGTTGCTGACTACCAGCCAGGCCGGCCGTCACCCCGCGGTTCCAGCAGTCCTGCTGGCCGCCTGCAGCTGGGGGCTCAACCCTTGGTGAACGGCGGTCACCGCGGGTGAAGATTCGGGGTGCGCGGCTGTCCTCTGAGGTCTTGCGGGGCCTCAGGGAACCTAAGGGCTCACCTATAACTGACACAGGACAAAGAGAACCTGCACACTTCTTAACGGCAACAGGATGTCATTACTGGGGATTGCCAGTGGATATGCCAGATGGTTGGATCAGTGAAAGTCGGATAATCGAGACTGTATGTCCATTGCTACTAGGGACTTGTTGTGCAGAGTCCTACAGTTCAGTTAATAAATTGCTGGAATCTTTCTATGCAGGAGATGAAATTCTGTCTACATTGACCCTACCCTTATTGTCTTGTGTTGACGGCTTTTGGGAGCAGCTGGGCTGCAGAAATGGAGCAGTGGTTGAATATTGAATGGTCTATGTAAATGAAAGGTTTATTTTGCTCAGGTACTTAATAAATTAGACAGCTCTCATTGAGTGAAGGAAAAAAAAGAATGCATAGGTGGAAAATGGTATTTCATAAGGAAATCACTAGCTAAAGGGGCTTATCTGGGAAGGAGAATCTCCTGCTGGTTAAACCCCTCTGTGGCTGTGGCTACTCAGTAGCACAACTGGGTAGTGCTGATGAATATAGCCTCTAACTGGCCAGTATAAAACTAGCTAGATTAGGAGCAGTTAGAATTTGGGCAAAGACACTACTTAGGGCCAGATGCACTAAACTTAACGAGCCAGCAACGTGGTTTTTAAACCAGTTCTAGCCAGTCTAGCGAGCAAGTAGTAAAACAAGACATGTACAAAAGGGTCTCCGAGCCATTTCCCTGTCATGGTAGCAGCTAACAAAAACGGAATGCAAATGATCTAAAAGTTATTATAATGAGCTAATTAGTATCATAATGCGCATGTAAGGCAGATGTACAGCCGTTTTCCGACCCCGAGGAAAACCTAACGGGAGGTCTGAACCTCTTGTTGGGGCTGCTGTGAGCGGGACCTATGCAGAGGAGGACGCCCATTGCAAAACCCGGAAGGAAAAAAAACTTCCAAGTGCTTGTCAGGGACATCCTTTCAAGTGCCTAACACTTGGACATCCTTCACTCAAAAAAAAAGGACGTCCCTGACGAGCACTTGGACTTTTTTTCTTCAGATTTTGTGATGGGTGTCCTTCTCTTGGATGTGTTTTTCTTACAACTAAGGTGCACAAAATGACCACCACCGGAGAGAATCGGGGATCAGGACGTGCGAGGACGTCCAAATCAAAACTATTTGGACGTCCCTTTCGATTATGCCCCTTCAAGTCTCTCTCAGCCAATCACAGTGCATTTAGCTGTCACTGGTGTCAGCTAAATGTGTTGTGATTGGCTGAGAGAGACCTGGAGGGGCATAATCGAAAGGGACGTCCAAATAGTTTTGCTTTGGGCGTCCTCGCACATCCTGATCCCTGATTCTCTCTTTCTAGGGTCCCGCTCTCTCCCTCTGCTGCATAATGTCCGGCAATTTATTGGTTGTAGATGGCTATTATACACGCAGCTTGTCTGCGTGTATGAAGCAGTCTTTGGCATGCGCAGAGCAGCCAGCATAACGCTTGGCTGCTCTGCGCATGCTCAGCTAGCCGACTGGCTACCCCTCCTTAGGAAGGAAATTGCGTGCAAATGAGCTAACAGCAAGCAGCTCATTTGCATGCAATTTCCTTCATGCATGCCCGTTTTTTACCAGTTTGCTAAGGGATCGGTAAGGGAAGGGCTCTTTCCGTGGAGTTAATGCATCTAGCTCTTAGTCAGCACTATTATTCAGTCTGCTAACTGATTAAACAAGCAGATAGGATTAGGATAATAAAAGACTGTCTTAACTTTATCTATCAAGTTAACAGAGATATGCAAATTATTTGCAGCGAAAACATGGTGCAAATGCCCCTGCCTACATTTATACGCAGAACCCCCTTATTCTATAATTGCGCACGTAACCCAAAACCATGCCCATGATCTGCCCTGAATCGCCCATGACCCTTCCATTTCTATGCCCCCTTTTTTGGGACATGTGTAAAATTTAGACTTAGATCACGCATGCAAATTTACACGCATACATCTTTTTTTTAAATAAGAATTTAAATTTACAAGCAATAAAATAACTTGCCAGAAATACAGAGAAAGTAATACACAAGAATTATTTCAATCAGGTAATTCTACACTCTTCCTTAGACCACAAAATAGGAAGAGTGAAACAAGACAAGAGGATCATTAAACAACAGTAATCAGAAAAAATGTGGTATTAACCTGATTATCCCCAGTTATTATTTATCTGAATCATTATTCCACATTGATCGTCTGGTTGGCTTCTTCAAACCCAAAACAGTGTATATTCAATTTATTGTGTTGGAAACATACTTATTGTCCAATATTAGTAGAAATAATACACCTAATTTCATTTTTTTCTTTTTTAAAACCAGAAATTATTTAACAATATGAACACTGAGTCTCTAATCCAATTCCCACTGATTAAGGTAATCCCAGTTTCACAGGCTTCACTCCTTTTGAATTAATATCACTAAGTAATAACTTATATTACTAAGAGGAATCATTACAAAGGAAAATAACAAAATTTTCAGGAAATATTTCTGAGGAAATCTTTAGGAGTCATACCCGAAACTCTGGGAAAACAACAATCTCAATATTAATCATCTGTAATAATATTCAATTTGTTCAAATTTCTGGTCTATTATCATTTTCAAAATCTTAACCGTTTCCTACTCCTGTACAACTTCATTTGCTGTATCAATTTTTCTTTCTCAACGGGTTCGATTAGGTTATCCATGTAGCTCACTAATAAGATTATATCTGAAGCACAGTGGTGTTCCTAGGGGGGCTGAAACCCAGGGCAGATCGCCAATGCGCCCCGTCATCCGGGTTCAGCGCCCCCCACCCAGATGCAGCGCGACCCCCCCCCCATGGTGAAAGGACACCCCCCCCCCCGCTAAAGAACCCCCCCGGGTGCACGCCGCTGGGGGGGGTGCCGCACGCGCCTGTCCTTCGTTCGTTCCATGCTCCCGCTCTGCCCCGGAACAGGAAGTAACCTGTTCCAGGGCAGAGGGAGCATGGAACGAACGACGGACAGGCGCGCGCGGCACCCCCCCAGCTGCGTGCACCCGAGGTGGACCGCACCCACCGCCCCCCCCTAGGAACACCACTGCTGAAGCAAAGTTAATTACTACCACCGTTAGATACTGCAGCGCCTTCCAGATGATATTCAATGTAACCTCCACGGGAGCCAAAAACTCCAAGCTGATAGCTTTTACGGGTTTAGGAGTGGCACCACCAACTCGGGTTCAGCTGTAAATGACTTCCGTTTCAGCATAGACTCCTAACTCACTCCTCCACTCCTTTGGACATGGTGGTTAAATGATTTGGGAGCGATGAAGTTGTTTCCAGGTCTAAGAGTGTCGACGCTCCTTCGCCGACACTAATCAAAGGACTCACCAACCCAGTCATCTGCTGCACAGGGGGACAAAACTCTGGCCATCAGCGGCTGACCCCCGATTGTCCCCTTCCTCTCAGTTAAGGTAACTGCAGTTGCAAAGAGGAAATTTCAAGTAAACAAAGACAGAACTTCAGAGGACAGCTGGGCCGTTGAGCGTACAAGCTTCAGGTCGCCATCTTTCCACTCTCCCTAGTTTGGGACATTCTTTGTCTGGTTTCTCCTCAGAGGTCTGTCTGATATGGGTAACCCTTCAGCATAGCCCTCTGAGTCACTGAAACACAGAAGATCCTCCACCACTGCAAGGTGGTGTCCCTCAGAGGGGGAGGGGACGCATACATCTTAATTGATTCCAATTAGCACCAATAATTGCTTATTAAAAAGCCAATTACTGGCACTAATTGGCTCATTGTTCAATTAAATTGCACATGCAAATTGGGCATGTGCCTAAATTTTTGGCAATTTTTATAGAATTAGGGGGACAGTTACTAAACTTTTAGGATAATAATTTTCACTATCATGTTAAGTAAAGATTGTCTTTGTTATGTAAAATGAAAATTCAAATAAAAAGAAAAGATTAGTAACAATAAATAAAATCCCTGTCACAGCTGTAGGAAATCTGAGGGAGTCTATGAATGACTCTGTGTGAAGTAATGGGATTCCCTGCAGGCACTAACAAATTGCCTGTGGGAATCTGTAATATTTTTAGCAGCCTGTACTACAGACTGTGACCTGAAAGATCTGGCAAGGAAGTAACATTACAGTTGTGTTTTGTTTATATCTTATTTTGCTCTTTTGTTTAGTAGTTTCAAACATTGTACTCCTATTTTTATGGGATTAGGCGGTGCATTGTAAATTTTACTCTTGACTGGTCTTAGACTGTTAGCAGTTCAAATCTAAACAGGACATCAGTGCTGGTAAGCTTTACAAGTAGTATCTGGGGTGGAGATCTTCCCTGAGGGCAACTTAAAGACCAAGACCATGAAGTACAGGAGGCTTAGCGCACAGTAGCACATAATTTTCTGCTCTATTACAGTCATCCTATGCTCAAAGGAGTTTACAACACTCAATAAAACTCTGGGGATCTTTTACTAAGCTCTGGTAGCATTTTTAGTTTGTGGTGGAAATCAGAAGGGGGTAAACGCTGAGATGCCCATATGAATATAGGGCCAGTTTCTATATATAGCGCCAGAAAAATCGGCGTGGAATCTAGGCCTATGCTATAAACTCCACTTAGATTTAGGCACAGTATATAGAATACGCCTAGTGGCCATGACAGTGCCTAACTGTAGGCACATTCAGTTACATCAAGTAAAACTTGGTGTAAATACCAGCGCCTAACTTACACTTGGAGCAAGCATATTCCATATCCGTGCACGCAGTTTTTTGGAATGCCCACGGCCTACTCATTCCACACCCATAGCCACACCCCCTTTTTGTCTACAAGCATTAGAATTTACGCACACCACATTGCAGATTATGCTTAGTGAGTTGTGAGCGGAATTTCTAATTATCACCTATTCTTGATGATAATTGCTTTTTAACATCCAATTAGCAGCACTCATTAGCTTGTTTATGAATTAGGCTATGCACATTCTTATGGAATACGCTTCGATTTCCGCGCTGAAATCTCAGAACGCTATATAGAATCTGGGGGATAACGGGCATCTCGGCGTTTACCGCCAGCTGATTTCTACCACAAGCTAAAAATGATACCACGACTTATTAAAAGACCCCCCTCTGTGCAAAGGATTATGTGGACAATAGCGCACTGCTCATTTAAATGCAATGCTAAGTCATGAACTATTAAACCCAGATGCAAAGAAGAGTGCACAAAACCCCAGGCTTAACGCTTGTGATTTAGCATGTAGTCTGATTTTGGAGCAAAACAAAATCTCGCTTGTCTGTGCCTAGTGTTAGTGTCTTTTTTTTTTTTTGTGCCAGCATGAAATACCTGTAACTTTGTTTTGTTTTTTTGAAAGGGATGAGTGGGCAACTTGAAATTCAAAAGGCAGGGGAATAAAGAACTGAGGTGATTGCGTCACCAAATGCAGGGTTAAGAAGGAGATACTGCAGCTGTGAAATGATGGGTAAATTGTCATACCAATAATATTTATATTCCAAAGAGTGTCCCAGATTTGCATGCCACCTGATCTTTTGCTGTTTTGTACACATAACTCCTCCAGGTCCAGAGATACGAATTGTATGACTTGTGCATAAAATATTGATTCTGCTGCTAATGGCTGCTTGTGTGCAACCAGTGTGCTCTCCCCAAGGCTTTTTTTGAGAGGGTACTTGGGGGTACTGAGTACCAGCACCTTTTTACATTGTCTGCTAAAATTAACCCATGGTCCCCAAGTTTTAATGAAAGAGCTCAGGCTCTACAGACCAATTCTGCCATGTCATAGATTCTGTGACTGGTTGCAGATGGCCTGGCTATTGTGGGGTGTGTCTGTCAGTGATCACTCCATCCCAAAGGGTGGCCTGGCATTTGAGTACCAGCACCTTTTTTGCTAGAAAAAATGTACTGGCTCTCCCCTATTTGCGTACAATTTTTGTGTGCAGATTATTTGCACACAGTATGGTTACAGCTGTGCCTATGACCCTTTTACAGCCAGTATATATAACCTGCTTTAACAATGCAGTGGCAGACTCACCACATGCTGCTGCTACATGGAGAGAAGGTATGTGTGCCCTGTTGTACATTTTGACTGATTCTGACTTTTCGACCCAATGCTGTTTTACTGACTTTTTCAGACAAAGGAGAAGTTTTTTTTATGCATAAGTCTTTTGCTTATTTATTTTCTACAGCTCTTACCGGTAGGTGACACATTTTTGCCCAAATTCTGTAAAGGGCGCCTTAAGCTGTGTGGCACTAATTGACTTTAATTATGCCTAACTTTAGTATAGTTTATAGAATTGAGCTAAGCACATGGTTGCAGGGATATTTGGCTTAAGGTCCTGGCTGCCCTTAAGTACTGGCTGCTGCAGATATGGACGGTTTCTCTTAGCCAACCAGGGATGGTTAGCCATGAAGATGTCAGCCAACTCAGCCGCTTTCTCTGGAGTATAGGGCTGGTTATCTTGAATATGTTCCCTCACCTCTGGACAATAACATTGAAGAAACTACTACTACTACTACTATTATTACTTATCATTTCTAAAGCGCTACTAGATGTACGCAGCGCTGTACACTTGAACATGAAGAGACAGTCCCTGTTCGACAGAGTTTACAATCTAATTAGGACAGACAAACAGGACAAACAAGAGACTAGGGAATATTGGAGTGAGGATGATAAAATAAGGGTTCTGAACAAGTGAATAAGGGTTATGAGTTAAAAGCAGCATCAAAAAGGTAGGCTTTTAGCTTAGATTTGAATACGGCCAGAGATGGAGGTTGACGTACCGGCTCAGGAAGTCTATTCCAGGCATATGGTGCAGCAAGATAAAAGGAAAGGAGTCTGGAGTTACCAGTGGAGGAGAAGGGTGCAGATAAGAGAGATGTAGTTAAAAAGTCTTTTTTTCACTTAAGGAAGCTCCGTTCAATTAGAACTATAATAAGTAAAGGCTCTCTTGAAACATTGACGAACGCGTATATTACATCACGCTTAGATTATTGTAATGTTATCTATGCAGGGATCACTAAAGTTAATCTAAAAAGAATACAAAGAATGCAAAATACAGCGGCTCGCATGATTTGTAGGGCTCAGAGGGATGATAGAATAACACCTTTATTATACCAACTTCATTGGCTTCCGATTGAAGCAAGAGTCAAATTTAAAGTACTCACTTTGACACATAAGGTTTTTCATTTACTTACTCCTAGTTACTTATCTAATTTGACTGTTCCCTATTCTCCTATGCGAACTCTTAGATCGCTAACAGATAATAGGCTAGTCATTCCTCCGCCTGCTAAGGCTCGATGGGAATCTACGCGTGCATCAGCGTTCTTTTTTCTGTCTCCCTCTCTCTGGAATGGGCTTCCAAAAGAAATGTATTTCTTTGTCTTTTTGGGTTGCTGTGCTTTTCTATCAATGATTGGAGTTCTTATTTATTTATTTATTTATTTATTTATTTGTTTATTTGTTTGTTTGTTTGTATGTATGTATGTATGAGTACTTTTTTTAATGTAAACCATTCTGTTTTGCAATAGCAATACGAAACGGTATATAAAATGATTAAATGATAAATGATTTACCCAGTGAACGGAGTTCCCGGGAAGGAATGTAGGGAGAGATGAGAGTGGAGAGGTACTGAGGAGCTGCAGAGTGAATGCACTTATAGGTCAATAAGAGGAATTTGAACTATGTGCGGAAACAGATAGGAAGCCAGTGAAGTGACTTGAGGAGAGGGCTAATATGAGCATAACGACACTGGCAGAATATTAGTCGTGCAGCAGAATTTTGAACAGATTGAAGAGGAAAGAGATGGCTAAGTGGGAGACCTGTGAGAAGCAAATTGCAATAGTCTAAGCGAGAGGTAATAAGAGTGTGGCTGAAGGTTCTGGTAGTGTGCTCAGAAAAGAAAGGGCGAATTTTGGTGATATTATAGAGAAAGAAATGACAGGTTTTAGCAGTCTGCTGAATTTGTGCAGAGAAGGAGAGGGAGGAGTCGAAGATGACACCAAGGTTATGAGCTGATGAGACAGGAAGGATGAGAGTGTTATCCACAGAAATAGAGAATGGGGGAGGAAGAGAGGTTGGTTTAGGGGGAAAGATAAGAAGCTCAGTCTTGGTCATGTTTAGTTTCTGACAGGCCAAAGTATCAGACAGGCAGGCTGATACTTTGGCCTGGATGTTGGCTGAGATTTCTGGTGTGGAGAGGTAGATCTGGGAGTCATCAGCATAAAGACGATACTGAAAACCATGGGATGAGATCAGAGTACTAAGGGAAGAAGTATAGATAGAGAAAAGAAGAGGTCCCAGGACAGATCCCTGAGGTACACCAACTGACAGTGGGATAGAAATAGAGGAGGATACACTAAAGTTATGCTGGGAGAGGTAAGAAGAAAACGAGGAAAGAATAGAGCCCTGAAATCCAAGTGAGGACAGCGTATCAAGGAGTAGGCTGTGATCAACAGTGTCAAAAGCAGCAGATAGATCGAGGAGAAGAATAAGGAAAGAATAGAGACCTTTGGATCTGGCCAGGAACAGATCATTGGAGACTTTAGCAAGCACTGTTTCAGTTGAATGAAGGGGGCAAAAGCCAGATTGAAGTGGATCAAGAATAGCTTGAGATGAAAGGAAGTCAAGGCAACGGTGGTGAACAGCACGTTCAAGTATCTTGGATAGGAAAGGGAGTAAGGACATGGGGCGATAGTTGGAAGGACAGGTAGGGTACAATGAAGGTTTTTTAAGGAGTGGTGTGACTATGGCATGTTTGAAGGCATCAGGAACAGTCGCAGTGGACAGTGAAAGATTGAGGATATGACAGATAAAAGGGATGACAGTAGGAGAGATAGTGTTAAGTAGATGGATGGGAATAGGATCAGAGGAACAGGTAGTTAGTTTTGAGGAGGAAATAAGATGTGTAGTTTCCTCTTCAGTGATTTCAGAAAAGGAAGAAAAGGAGGCAGGGGTTGGAGGGTTGAGAGAATGGACTAAGGGACGGAGAGGTTGAGGTGACCTGGTTGAGAATTCAAGTTTAATCTTGTGAACCTTATTATGAAAGAACTCAGCCAGAGTCTGGGGGGAAAGTGAAGCAGGGCTTGGAGGTGAAAGCACTTTGAGGAGAGAGTTCAGTGGCAAAGAGACGTTGAGGGTTTGAGCCAAGAGAATTTGTCAACTGCATGTAATAGTCCTGTTTGGCAAGTAAAAGAGCAGACTGGAAAGAGGTCAGCAAGCATTTGAAATGTATGAAGTCAGCATGGGCACGGGATTTCAGCCAAAAGGCGTTCGGCAGAGCAGGCACAGAAACGTAGGTAGCGAATTCTAGAGGTCAGCCAAGGCTGGGGTTTGGTACGTTTTACAGAACGGGGAATGGGAGGAGCGAGAGTATCCAGGGCAGAGGAGAGAATAGTATTATAGGAAGAGACAACCTCATTGACAACTTGGATAACGTAGTGGTAGGAAGAGATTTGAAACACTGGAGGACAGAGTAGAAGGGTCAATAGCCTGAAGATTCCTAAATGTATTGGTTAAAATTGGACGGGACTGGGGAGGAGGGTGTTTAAGTGTGAAAGTTATCAGATGATGGTCAGAGAGGGGAAGAGTTGAGACACAGAAACTGGAGAGTGAGCAGTTTGAGAAGAGGATAAGATCAAGACAGTGGCCATTCTGGTGAGTGGCGGCAGTCGATCACAGTTGAAGATTGAAAGAGGATGTTAAAGCAAGAAACTGAGAAGCATAAGAATCAGAGGGATCATTAGAATGAATGTTAAAATTCCCAAGAATGAGGGAAGGAGATGAAGGTTCAAGAAAGAAGGAAAGCCAGGCATCAAAGTCAGTGAGAAAGGAAGAAAGGGACTTATCAGGGGGTCGATAAATGACTGCTACTCGGAGAGGCAGAGGAGCAAATAGACAGACAGAGTGGACTTCGAAGGAAGAAAAACAGTGAGACTGAGGTGGAAGAAGAGGTTGAACTCTACAAGAGGGTGAAAGTAGTAGCCCGACACCACCTCCGTGGCCAACCGGGCGAGAAGTATGGGAGAAAAGATAACCTCCATGGCATAGGGCCACGACTGAAGCAAAGTTTTCAGGGTAAAGCCAAGATTCAGTTAGGGCAAGCAGATGGAGAGTACAAGAGATAAAGAGGTCATGGATGTAGGAAAGTTTGTTACAGATAGAGCGGGCATTCCACAGAGTGCAAGAGAAAGGCAGGGAAGAAAGGGGGAGGAAAGGAACAGAAATTAGATTGGCGATATCACAGTGTGACCTGCACAAATAGGATGAGAGCTGATGTGGAGGACCAGGATTGGCATTAAAGTCCCCAGCGGAGAGCAGGAGAAGGAGCAAGAGAGTATGGAGAAGAGTAGGAGAGGTATGACGACAGCGACAAAGGCGAGATGTACTCAAAAAGGAGATGGATGAATAGAAGGAAGAAAGGAAGGAAGGAAATGTTGAAGGTTGAGAGCTGAGAAAAAGGAAGAGGAAAAAAGAGATGGTGAGATGATGAATACAGAGGGTGGATAATGTGTTCCTGCAGTGTACAGTGGTTTCAAATGAAGAAACATATTAGGAAAGGACAGTACCAAGAAGAAAAAGTGTACTGGAGACATAAGTAGTAACTGGGAGAATAATAAATGTAAACAGAAAAATGCCCCAGAGCGGAGGCCCTGAGTGGATCGGAGTGGACCTGGGAGTCACCCCGGAGAAGGCTATAAAGGATATGCAGATGAGCTGCAAGTCCTCCACAGCACCTGAAAGGCAGCCAGTGGTAGAGCTGGGCACCTCTCAGCAGAGGAAAGGCTTACCAGGGGTTATGCCGAAGCCAGCATTCCTCCCCCTGAGGGTCGTCTGATCCTAACCAAAAGGCAAGAAACTGCTCCAGGACCATCAGGTTTTGGCAGTCCAGGGTTTTAACTTCAGTTCCACTGATCCAACGCTGATGCTAGTATTTTAACTAAATCACAAACTCGCTGTATCATCCGCCCCCTTTTGCAAAGTCCAGAACTTTATTCTGTAGGTCTCAGAGGTAATAGCATAACGGTTCGACAAAGGTTTGTGCACCTTCTCAAATTGGGTGTACGCAGTGCATTTTTTTTAGCAAAAAAGGTGCCGTATTCAAATGCTAGGCCACTCTTCAGGGGTGGGGTGATCACTGAGGGACCCAACCCTCAATAGCCAGACCCCCTGCAACCAGTCACGGAATCTGTGACAAGGCAGAATTGGCGTGTAGGGCCTGAGCTCTTTCATTAAAACTTGGGGTCCATGGGTCAATTTTAGCAGACAATGGAAAAGGTGCCGGTACTCAGTACCCCCAAGTACCCCCTCAAAAAAAGCCCTGGGAGTACGTCTCCATAGACAGTCTTTGAAATGCCTCAAGTGTTCTCCAGTGAGGTTTCCTCCCAGATAGCACACACAGTCTTTCTAAGGAATCTCATTGAGGCGGCAAATTTTTCAAGGGCAGTTAGGTATCCATCTATGTCAGCTCTGGTATCATCAAACTGTGAAAACAAGTTGGGCCCGATCCAGGCTGCTTATCCTGCCTCGGGCCTCAGCGCAGGGGTTGGGCTGGAGCTTCTCCATTTTCAATTTCTGCAGCTACAACTTCTGCTCCTCATGCCACTGTCACTTTCCTGTTCCTCTCACCACTATCACTCTTCCTGTTCCTCTCGCTGCAGCTGGTCTAGCCACTGCCACGCTAACATGTAGATCTGCAGGATCTCAACTGGTGTGGCATTCGGCCCTGCTAACTTATGGGCAGTGGTGTGCTGGAGCCGGCTCGCACCGGCTCGCAAGAGCCGCTTGTTAAATTTTGACAGCTCTTGCGAGCCGGTTGTTGTTGGGGGCGAGCCGGCTCCATTGCGGGAGGTAAGCATGGCAGGAGGGCGCCATCACAGGCCATGCTTACCTCCCCTGCCACTCCGAAGCATGTCCAAAGATGTCCTTCGCTCCCACCCTCCCCTTCCGCTCCCCTCCGTCTTTTTTTAATTACCTCCGTCGAAGCGCGCGCCATTTAAAGCCCTGCTGCGTGCTGGCCGTCTCCAGGCTTCCCCTGCTTGATTCAAATGATGTTCATGCCTTAGTCCCGCCTTCATTCTGATGTCATTTCCTTTTTTCGCAAAGGCGGGACTAAGGCACGAACATCATCCGAATCAAGCAGAGAAAGCCTGGAGACGGCCAGCATGCAGCAGGGCTTTAAATGGCGCGCGCTTCGACGGAGGTAATTAAAAAAAGGCGGAGGGGAGCGGGAGGGGAGGGTGGGAGCTAAGGACATCTTTGGACATGCTTTGGAGCGGCAGGGGAGGGAGGAGAATCGCTGGATGGGTAGAGGGGGGCAGGGGAGAGACCTGCTTGGCTTGGGTGGGTAGAGGGGGCAGGGGAGAGACTTGCTGGGCATGGGTGGGTAGAGGGGGGCAGGGGAGAGACTTGCTGGGCATGGGTGCATAGAGGGGGGCAGGGGAGAGACTTGCTGAGCATGGGTGCGTAGAGGGGGCAGGGGAGAGACTTGCTGGGCATGGGTGCGTAGAGGGGGGCAGGGGAGAGACCTGCTGGGCATGGGTGGGTAGAGGGGGCAGGGGAGAGGCTTGCTGGGCATGGGTGGGTAGAGGGGGGCAGGGGAGAGACTTGCTGGGCATGGGTGCATAGAGGGGGGCAGGGGAGAGACCTGCTGGGCATGGGTTGGTAGAGGGGGGCAGGGGAGAGACCTGCTGGGCATGGGTGGGTAGAGGGGGGGCAGGGGAGAGGCTTGCTGGGCATGGATGGGTAGAGGGGGGCAGGGGAAAGACATGCTGGGCATGGGTAGGTAGAGGGGGACAGGGGAGAGACTTGCTGGGCATGGGTGCGTAGAGGGGGGCAGGGGAGAGAACTGCTGGGCATGGGTGGGTAGAGGGGGGAAGGGGAGAGAAGAGAATTGCTGGGTATGGATGGATAGAGAGGGGCAGGGGAGAGAGAAGAGTTTCAGGACATGGATGGAGGGGAGAGCAAGAGAAATTCTGGACATGGATGGAGGGGAGGGAAGGGAGAGAATGCTGGACATGGAGGGAAGATAGAGGAAGGAGATTAGATGAGGGAAAAGGAAGTGAGGAGAGAAACTGCACATGGATGGAGAAAATAGGCAGAAGTTGGATCCACTGTACAGTCAAGTCTGCAGAGGACCAGAAATGAAGAAGAAAGGAGGAAAGAAAAGAAATAAATGGAAAGGAAGCCCTGGAAACGGAGTCAAGGGAACAGATAGAGAGCAGCAGGATCAGATACTGGACCAGCATGATCAGAGAAACAAAGTCACCAGACAACAAAGGTAGAAAAAAAATAATTTTATTTTCATTAAAGTGTTTGGAATATGTCCACTTTGTGAATCAGGTGCTGAACGTTAAAAATTTATATTTATTTACTTATTTATGGCATTTTATCCCATATTAAACATGAATTAGGTTGGAACCTGGGATAATTTAATTTTTTTTTCCTGGAGAGAGTAATGTGTTGGCCGCCCCCCCTCCCCCGGGGTATAGTTAGCTCTGCAATTTTTTTTTTTGGGGGGGGGGGGCGCAGAGCTGGGTGGGGGGTGCAGTGGTGGACGGGGGGGTGTGCAGAGGTGGATGGGGGGGGGCGCCAAGGTGGATAGGGGGACACCGAGGTGGACCATGGAGAGAGCCTGTTGTTAAAAATTTACCAGCACACCACTGCTTATGGGCCTCTGCCCACAAGGGGTCTGCTTTCACCCCAGGAGAACTCTGCACAGGCCGGTCTCCTCGCTGAGGTTATTCAGTTGCTCTTGTGTTAGGTCAGACATCTCTGGTATCTGCTGGCCACTGCCAGTCGCCATCAGCATGCTGCTAATCTCCTAACACTACCAAACAAAAACTGATCAGGAAAGGACCCAGTTACTGCTGCACTTGTTCACTGTGCTCTGTTTCTGGAGGTTACAAATAAAAAGACTCTGAACCACTCAGTAGATGGTGGCCCTCACGCCACACACCGAGTCTGACAATCCCACTTCTGCCACCAAAAAAGAAGGACTAAATGTCTGTCATGAAATGCCTAGCCAGTCACCTGGGTTACCCTACTGCCACTTAGAGAGTCTATCCCCAGCACTGCTCAGGTCTGCCTCCACCTGCCACTTGTGCTCTACATTAGCACCTCCCTTCCTCCCACCGACTGGGTCACAGCTGTATCTGGGCGAGTCTCATGTTCTCAAATTATCCCTAGTGATTTCTAGGTTACTGGAGCCATACTCCCAGTGGTCTCACAGCTCCCAGAAAGCACTCACAGACCCAACATACAAACCACCAGGATTCTTTATTAGTCCAGACAGGCAGAGATGACAAACTAAAATTGTTTATTGTCTTAAAAATTGAACAATGAACAAAAAATTTGCAATCAGCAAGCAATAACAGGTAACTGAAATATGGATCAATTATAACAGTAACTAAACATTTTTTAACGTTCTAGAAAGTACCTGGGGAGATCAGGACATATAGCTGCTCACCGGTTATCAAATATAAATGTTTTACAGGACTTCAGCAAAGAGCTTTCGCTCTCTCTTCTCCCGGGCTGAAACTGTGGCAAACGCCAGTACAATCCAAATTAAATGAGCTCCTGGACCAATCAGAGCCCAAAATAGCAAGTTTCAAAAATGGTTGGTTACATCACTACAGGAAGTTCCATTATCTGTGTGCTAACTAAAAAGAAGGAATGGTCATTCCTCTATAACAGTTTTAAACATAAACATGCACTACCTGCTGGCCAAACTACAGAAATACACTTCAAGAAATATTCATTACAATTTATAGGCTTAATACCCACTGTTTAGTTACAGGTATTAATATAGAAACAAATATTTTCCAGAGAAGGGAAAATGGTAAAACCAGAGGACATGAATTGAGGTTTCAGGGTGGTAGACTTAGGAGTAATGTCAGAAAATTCTTTTTCACAGAAATGGTTGTGAGTGCCTAGATTGACCTTCCAAGTGAGGTGGTAGAAACAAAAAACTGTGGCGGAATTCAAAAAGGTGTGGGATGAACACAGAGGATCTCTAATTAGAAAATAAATTATATAAAAAACAAAACTTAAAGGGTTGCTTATGTGTTTGAACGTGAAGTGTTGCTTAGATGGCAACTGTGGCTGCATCAACTAAGGCCAGTGCTGGGCTGGGTTATATGGTCTGAGTCCTGCATATGGCAATCTGGTTTAGGGTGGGCTGGAGCTTCAATGGAAACTCCAGTGGTTTGGAACGTGAGTACAGTGCTGGGCAGACTTTTATGGTCTTTGTCCCACAAATGACAAGATGGATCCATGATAGGCTGGAGTGGGCTTTTACGGCAACTCCAGTAGTTGGAACGTAAGGACAGAGCCAGGCAGACTTCTATGTTCCAGAAACACCAAAGAAAGACCATGATCAAGTAAATAATATTGCGTTCATTGTTGATTTAAATCTTGAATTGATAATAAATATGTCTCTTGGGCAGATAAAGACCATTCAGGTCTTATCTGCCGTCACTTACTATGTTACTATAAAATTTGCCCCTTTGACTACACCTCTGGGTCTGGGTATATGAGTTTTGTTTTGTTGTTGTTTGGGGTTTTATTTTGCTTTGAATACTTTTATGCATGTCCTTTATATGGAGTTGGTGTATCTGTTTATATGCATGTTCTTTTACTGAGATCTCTGGTTTATAACTAACAAATTTTAAATAAGTTTATTTATGATTAATCCCACCATTTTGTAGTTGTATTATTTACATTTTATTGTTTATGATTTATATTAACCTATTTTATATTTATATTTATATTAACCTATTGACAGTTTTATAACAGCCCTTGATGAAGCCCTTGGTAGGGTGAAACATGGCCATGTCAGGCTTTTAATTATTTATGTATTTATTGTTATATATGTAGTGAATACATATTGGATAGTTTTGATTCTTAACTGTTGTGATCTGCTGTTTTGTCGCTTATTCTGGATCTAGTGGATCGTTTGCCCATCTGCTTTCTGGTTACAGCATTGGACTTTTTTTTTAACATGTGCATTAGATAAGTATGCAATTTATTACATCAGCTTCAGTCTCCTGTCCACCATCAAAACTATCAGCACAAACATGAAGGAAGGCAGTCACCCAAAGAAAACCTGTGAAACGTAAGTATACAACTTCATTGCTTAGATCTATGCCCCTTGGTTGCCAAATTATTATAAACAATAGGAGTACAGCAGAAACACTCCCAACACTAAAAAAAAAAAAAAAAAAGATTAAGACACAGTGAGTGGAATCCCAGATTATCCAAAAGAGGGAGATACTAGTGTACATGTAAAAGGGAAACAGATGCATGTTTGTGTCAAGGTCTATGTTATTCATGAGGTAGCTACAAAGATTCGGCACTGATCTGCTGGTATTATAGAAAATGTACTCGCCTAGCCCCAAATAGATTGCAAATTTAATTCATTGACAAAATGTTATGGAAAAAGCAACAAGGCCTTTGGGGTAGAGTTCCTGGATAGAGGCGGATCAGAACTCAAATCATCTCATCCCTCCTCAAGCTGAGCTAATTAAAGATTTATAAAAGTCAGAGATTTGATACTTGAGAGCTGAGGGATTACGAAAATAGATAGATGCCAACAGCAGAAAACTTCCTTCTGCACACCCAGAGAGCCAAATAATCCTGGAGACTTAATTGCCTAGAAACCTAGCTGCTGTTAGGATGTCTCCCAGTCACCCAACTCATGGAAGGAAAAGAAGAAACTAGTTGAAACTGTATTTCTGTTTTGAAAGATTATACCAGTAGCCACCAAAGATGAAAGAAAAAACAATACCTAAGAGCTACCAAAGTGGAGTGTCTTCTGTTTTAGAGGCTTTGTTTTCCCTTACCCAAGTCACAACTATGCTTCCTTTGTTTAGAGCAGTGATTCCCAAACTTTTTACTATGGCTAAACCCCTAAAATATATATTTCTTTATACACTGAGGAACCCTTAATTTATGTAAACACTAGGGAAAAAGGCCCGTTTCTGAAACCAATGAAACGGGCGCTAGCAAGGTTTTCCTCGGACTGTGTATGTTTGAGAGAGTGTGTGTGTGAGAGTGATTGTGTGAGAGAGAGAGAGAGTGAATGTGTGAGTGTGTGTGTGTGTGTGTGTGTGTCATATTGTCTTTATTGAAACTTGCAACAAGACAAACCAAGCATACAAACAAGCGATAAAACAAGCAATAAAACCCGCTAACTAATACATAAATAAAACCTTACTGGCCAATACCCCCGCCCCTCAACAAACCCTCCCACTCAGGGAGGCTGAAACGAAAAACCCCTCCAATGCCTTGCCCACTGTAGTCCAGAACAATGCTCCTTCTCCCTCACTGCCAGCTGCTGGACAAAATGTACCACATCCCCTGCCACCTCCTGTACAGACAGCCACTTCCGATATAATGAAGCTTGGCAGCGTGCCTGCCACAGGAAGTAACAAAGGGCTGCAGCGATGATATACAGTGTCTCCCTACACCACCCCTTTCCTTTTGGAAACCCTCCATAGGCCCATTCTGCATAAGATAGCTGGTGGAAGAAAGGAATCCCTAATTGGCGGGCTACTGCCTGACAGACTTGTTGATTGAACGGGCACTTGAGGAGGAAGTGGTCCATTGTTTCATCCTCCGTCACGCACTCCCCCCTCGGGCACTTACGATCATTGCTGTTTCTATTTTTCATGTTAGCTCGAACATAAAGCCGGCTGTGGAAAGTCAGCCAGGCCATGTCCGCAATCTTCCGGGGGAGGCGTGATGAATTGAGGAAAGCCAGACCTTCCTCCTGTATTGGACCTGGGCAGTCCCTCAAGGCTAGACGTGTTGAAAAGTGTGTCTGAATAATGCGGTGTTGTAGCTGCCTCCTGTCCTCCTTCTGGATTTCCTGTACTGTGATACCCCATCTCTTCACCAATCTCAACAGAGGTGAGATGTACTGTGGCAAGTATCCCGCCTTCCCTCACAGGGGCATTGCCTGACCTCCCCTCACCCAATCCCTCAAGTATCGCTGAAGCCAGGAGGCCATGCAGTCTGCCCAAGCCGGCCTCCCTTCCCGCAAGACCCCTCCCAGATTTTGTTGGAAAAAGAAACAACTAAAATGTACCACAGGGTTGACCATTCCCAACCCCCCCTCCCTTTTGGGCAAATAGGTCACCTCCCTCCGGATAATATTCATCCTGTTCCCCCATAGCTGTTGGAAAAACAAGCTGTATACTCTGGCATGTAACGATATAGGCAGTAAACAGACCTTGGATATGAACAGGAGAAGGGGTATCAGATAGGTCTTAATGACATGCAGTTTTTCCACAAACCGCAACTTATATGATTTCCACTGGGCCACCCTTTCCTCGACTCTCCCCAGCCCCTTCTCCCAGTTGATCGTATCATAGTCCTGTCTGCCTACCCAGAGACCCAGGATCCGTACTTCATCCCTTGCTACTGGGTACTGACTGGGAAGTTTGAAAGCTGGTCTGCCCTGTCCTACCCAAATTGCGGAGCTCTTATCCTGGTTTATCTGGGCCCCCGCAGCCTGTGTGTATTCTGCCATCCAGGTCTGAACTCGCTCGGCTTCCTCCTTGCTACTGATTACTACTGTGACATCATCTGCGTAGGCGACACATCGCCATGTGTGTGAACCCAAAGAGATGCCCTCTAGTTGACCGCTAAACCCTCCACTCAACCTTCTGAGGAAAGGATCTAAGGAAAGGACGTACAGCAAGGGGCTGAGGGGACACCCCTGCCGTACCCCTGACCTCACTGCAAAGCTCTTGCCCACCCAACCATTTATTAGAGTGCTACTCCTTGCATTGCGATACAAAGTCTGGATCCACCCTATAAACTGGTCGGGTATCCCATAGCACTGAAGCACTAGCCATAGGTACTCCTGGGACACCCTGTCAAAAGCCTTAGACTGATCAAGGGTCAGCAATACTTTCCCTTTGTCCCACCTTGACTCCTTTCCACTATTTCACGGATGGTACAAACTGCTTCCACTGCCCCTTTCCCCTTCACCGAGCAAAACTGTGCTGAGGACAAGAGACCACCCACTGCTCCAGCCAGGCGGTTGTAAATAATCCTGGCCATTATTTTCCTATCTACATTCAGAAGACTTATGGGTCTCCAGTTCTCGATAAGTTCCAGATTTCCCTTCTTTGCGAGGAGAACCAAAATAGAACACTGCTGTGAAGGGGCCAAACGCCCGTTCTGCAAACAATTATTAAAAATTGCAGCTAACACTGGAATCAGGACCACACGGAATTTTTTGTAGAACTCTGGGGTCAGCCCATCGGGACCCGGAGTTGTACGTGCTGATAGCGTATCAATAGCATCATCTACCTCTCCTGTGGTAATGGGCCTAAGCAGTTGTTCCATCTCCCCCTCCGAAACCTTTTCCAAGCCTGGGGCACTCTGCACGTATGATAGCATGAAGTTAGAAACCAAGCTCTCTTTCCCCCACAATTGGGTGTAAAACCGAATGACCCTGGCCTCGATTGAACGTTGGTTCGTCAATCGCTGCCCTGCTTCATCTCTCATAGCATAAATGACCTTGTGTCCTACTGCTACCTTGCAATTCTGGAAAGGATCCGGGGAATACCGATGCCCATATTCCCTTTCCAGAAGCAAAGCAGCGTATCGATCATATTGCAACAGCCTCAACTGGGCCTGCAAAGCTTCTATCTCTCCCTTCTCTAGATGGTTGGAGACCGCGTGGTCCAATTGCTTACGAAGACGACAGCACTGTGCCTGTAACCCCTGACTCTGCTTCCTGGCTAGGGACCGGAAAAGGGCCTTGACTCGCCCCTTTACCATGTCCCACCAGGCTCCCTTATCATCCATCACCTCCCATAGTGTTTCTTGGTCTGCTAAAAAACCCTCAAATATTTGTCTGTTTTCCTCTACTTCTAATAACTTTGCACTCAGTTTCCAAAATCCTGGGCCTTTCTGCGCCCCTTCGCATATTGTTAAGACTGTGGAAACTAAGGCATGATCTGAATATTCCGTCCATCTATTCGGCTGCCCCTGAAACCTAGCCAACCCGCCTACAAAGAGCCAGTCAATACGGCTCTCCGTGTCTCCCCTTCTGAAAGTGAACCCCTTCCCTCCCGCCACCTCCAGTCTTGCCTGTTTTACAATTGCTGCCAGCTGGAGGCTGTCATAACCCACCTGACGCCTGGACCCCTTTCTATCTGCTTGCTGTAAGACCATATTAAAATCTCCTCCAAATACCACCAATTTGCTTGTATATAAATACGGTTTCACCCGGAGCAACAGCTGCTTGCGTTCCCAACTAATCTGGGGCCCATAAAAGTTAATGATTCGCACTGCTACCCCTCTAATGAAAACGTCTAAGACAACACACCTCCCTATCTCCACCTCTATTTCCCTCGTAATCTCCACTTCTCGGGTGGCAAAAAGAATAGCCACCCCTGCGCATCTTTCTTTGGCCAGAGACCAGAATGAGGGCCCCCCTTTCCAATCTCTCTTGGCCCGGTGCAGGAGCTGCAAAGAATCCAAATGAGTCTCCTGCAACAGGATGCAGTCTACCTTGCACTGGGTCAAATCGCTAAAGGCGACAAATCTAGTTCTCTCTGCCTTTATGCTGGCTACATTCAGAGTTGCAAAGATTAAGGACAAGGCAGCCATGGTTTATTTCTTAAATTTCTTACCCCTCCTCATCTCTTCACCGCAATCCCTCTTCACAGATATTCCTGCCCCCATCATTTCTTCAGGATCCTCTATAATTTCTTCTAATTCCAAATCCTCCCACTCTGAGTCATCTTCCCCGGCTTTCTTTCTACCCTTTTTTTTCTTGGTTTCCTCTGGACCAGCCCTTTCCCCTTTCATCCCTTCCTTACCCTCCTCTATTTCCTGCATGAGGCCCTTCGTTAAACTAGTAGGATGTGATGTTAGACTTGGGGGTAACACTGCTGGCTCCTCTCTGTTAAGTCTTTCAGATGATTCATTCCTTGCTCCCCTCCCCTCCCTCCTCTTCTCCTCCAAAACCTCCCTTTGGGGTGGATTCATCTCAAGATCACCCTCTCCTTCACCTGAAACCTGAAACACTGCATATCGATTACTCTGGCTCTTCTCCAGAATATCTGTTCTCCCCGCTCGGGCTAGCCCCCTCCCCTCCTTCCTCCGACCCCCCTTCCCTCCATGTTTCCCTACCAGGGTCCATGCTTCCCCTTCTTCTCCCCCCTTCTCCCCACCTCCTTCTTCCATCCTTTCACAAATACCCCTTCTTTGAATGTGATCCAAACCTGATGCCCTCTTCTCCCCCTTTCCCTTTCCCTTAGTGCCTGCCTCTGTATGAATAGTGGTATTTGATTTATCCATTAATCCCTTTAATGCTTCCCGCTTCTGTCCTTGTATCCTTGTAGTTTCTGCTTGTGCCCCTTCCTCCCCCCTCCTCTCTTCCTCTACCTGATTGTGCGATGCTTGTGGGCACTTGCTAAAAGGGTGCCCCAAGCCTCTACACAGGTTACAGCGTATGGTAGTGCAGTCGCTGGTGTCATGATCTGTACTACCACATCGCGAGCACTTTAACACTGTACATGACATGCTTAAGTGACGGAAAGATCCGCACCTGTAGCACTGTCTGGGTTGTCCTGCATAAAAGCATTGAATTCGATCCCTTCCAATGTATGCGGCTGAAGGTATATGTTGGGTGACATAGCCTGCCTGTTTTAATTTTACAAGGGCACTCCACCCCCCCGCCCACACACGACTCTGGTCTGGTATTTTGCTTAATGGGGTCCTAATTTCGGCATACCGTCCCAACCAGTATGACAGGTCTGCAGCCATAAGAGATTCATTACGTACCAAAATGGTAATCTGGACTGCGTCCTGTCTACTGATGGGGACAGCCTTAAAATCCACCCATCTACCCTGATGCTGCACCTCTGTGTACTTTTCCCAAAACAGGTCCAAACCTCGCCCTGTTAAGAAACTAATATCATATTCAGGGATTCCCACAGGGTGTATGCATGCATACAAATCTTCAGGGATAAAGCCAAGGGAGAATACCATTCTTAAAACAACCTCTCTAGGTGGTGCTACCCCTGTGCCCACCCAACGCAGCTGGACAACATTTCTACGTTTTGGGGTAACACCGCTCCCGGGACCCCGCAACGGACCAGAAAATGGATTTCCCCTTGTCTCCATGTCTGACTCCTGCCTCCCCTCCTCCTTCCCTGTCTCTGCCCCTCCTCCCCGTACTACTGCTGCAAAGGATAAAGGGGCTGATACCAGTATGCTCCCCCCTTCCCCACTCCCTTCCTGCCTTCCTCCCCTCCCCCTCTCTTCCCCTCCCTCCTCTCCCATGTCCACTAACCCCACTATGTTCAGTTCACTTGTGCTGTTTCTGTCTCTTCCCCCTCTGCAATATTCTACTTCCAGTCCTTTGCCAGTTGCTGCTGTTCCCAACCAGCACTCGTTCCCTTGCTCTGCAACTGTCCCACTCAGACCAGGTCTGGGATCTGTCTCCTCTTGTAGCTGACACTCTCCTCCATGCACTTTCTCTGTTTCTGACACTGTCATACTCAGTCTGAGTCTTGGCTCCGCCTCCTGGTGCAGCTGACACTCTCCTTCATGTACTCTCTCTGTATCTGGCACTGTCTTACTCAGTCTGGGTCTTGGCTCTGCCTCCTGGTGCAGCTGACACTCTCCTCCATGCTCTGTCTTACTGGGTCTGGGACTTGGCTCCGCCCCCTGGTGCAACTGACACTCTCCTTCATGTACTCTCTCTGTATCTGGCAATGTCTTACTCAGTCTGGGTCTTGGCTCCACCTCCTGGTGCAGCTGACACTCTCCTCCATGCCCTGTCTCACTCGATCTGGGTCTTGGCTCCGCCTCCTGGTGCAGCTGACACTCTCCACAATTCTCTCTCTCCTTTCTGGGACTCCTGCTTTGATGGGCATGAGTTTCTGAGAAGCTCCCTTCTGCTCTTTCTTCTTGTTTCTGAGTGGCAGAATCTATTGGGAGCCCCTGCCTGTCACTGAGCTTCCCCCATGATGTCATCAGCACTTCTGATTGAGATTGGATGGCAGCTCTTGGACAGCCCTGCTCAGAGGTCTGCCCTATCAATTCTGTCCATGAGTGACTGTGGTGTTCCCACGATGTTCCCGCCCTCTGTCCACCATATTTGCTCTCAGCTTCTTCCATCTCTTGTAGTACTCCACTACTCCATTCCTGTACTTTCCCATCCTCTTTAGTCTCTGTCTCCATCTGCAAAACCCCTTGTTTTTGCTCTACTTTCCCTCCCGTTGTTCCTGGTAACTTCTGTACTTGCTCAGTGTGTAGTGATTCTTCTCCTACCTCAGCATTCAAACTGTTCTGATTCTCCTCAGCATTCAAACTGTTCTGATTCTCCAGGCTGTCTTTCTTCTCTGTCTCTCCCAGCAAACCTGAGCTCTTCTCTGTGGGTTCGGCTATGCCCTGCCAGCTCTCTAAGTATAAGGGACGTTTTTGAATTTTTTTCAGTTTCATAGCTCTTTTGTGTTCCAAACTTGCCAGGCTCTCTTGCTGCATGCAGTGCTGGAGCCCCTCCTTATCCACAGTACCTGCCACAACTGGACTAGGAGCCTCTGTTCTACAAGGCTGGTAAGTGGATGGAGCACCTAGCTCTTGGGAATCCTGTAGGAAATAAAATACTGGTGATAACTGGGAATTATTTGTGTCAGTCTTGTCTTTTCCTCCTTCTGGCTGCTGCTGTTTCACTTCCCCTGCTGTCCCTTCCAGCATAGCCTCTGGGGTGTCTGGAACCACGGAGTCCTGTGTGTCTCTGGGTTCTGCTTCCTGCTGGATCTGGGACTGCGTCTGGGTCTGCTGCACGCGCTCCCTGTTCAGGAAAACCTCACGAAGGGGATTATCTCTGCAGTTCTTTAGTTTTTGCAGCTGCCTTTGTTTTGCTGTAAGCCGCTTCTGGAGCGCTTCAACTCCCTTAACATACTTGTCTCGTGGGCCAGTGGAAGCCAGGTTACACATAGTTTTTGCTAGCTTCAGCCGCTTCCTCAGTACCTCTATTTCACCTTCTACTCGATTCATTTTCTTCACTGATCTAATTACCTCTTCAGGAGTCATATGCTGGGCCTCTTTCTTCTGCCAGGCCCTAGGCCTGGATTCCTTCTCCTCCTCTTCTTCCTCACTAACGTCCTCTTCAGACTCTCCGCTATTCTCTTCCACCACCTCTCCTCTGATACTGGATGCAGAGAACCCTGCTCTGGAACCCGGGCCCTGCCTTCTTGCCCCCTGTTCTTCACCCAGCTTAGGAATGTTATGGCCAGGACTTACAGTCAGGGTGAGCTGGCTCCTCAGCAAGCGCTGCTGGGCTCTGGTCCTTCCTCCGTCCACAGGCCTGGGCTCTCCTGGTTCTCCTGGTTGCATGCTTGGGGCTTGGGTGGAGGAAGCCTCCCCTTCATAGTGTTTCTCAGCTCCAAGTGTGTTAGGCCTTTCAGCCTGGGGCCCTCCTGCAGGGGGCCCCCTCCCCTCTGCATTGTTCAGCAGCCACAGGGTACAGCAGCTCTCCTTTCAGCACCTCTTCACCACAGGTCTGTACTGTGTGTGTGTGTGTGTGTGTGTGTGTGTGTGTGTGTGTGTGTGTGTGTGTCATATTGTCTTTATTGAAACTTGCAACAAGACAAACCAAGCATACAAACAAGCGATAAAACAAGCAATAAAACCCGCTAACTAATACATAAATAAAACCTTACTGGCCAATACCCCCGCCCCTCAACAAACCCTCCCACTCAGGGAGGCTGAAACGAAAAACCCCTCCAATGCCTTGCCCACTGTAGTCCAGAACAATGCTCCTTCTCCCTCACTGCCAGCTGCTGGACAAAATGTACCACATCCCCTGCCACCTCCTGTACAGACAGCCACTTCCGATATAATGAAGCTTGGCAGCGTGCCTGCCACAGGAAGTAACAAAGGGCTGCAGCGATGATATACAGTGTCTCCCTACACCACCCCTTTCCTTTTGGAAACCCTCCATAGGCCCATTCTGCATAAGATAGCTGGTGGAAGAAAGGAATCCCTAATTGGCGGGCTACTGCCTGACAGACTTGTTGATTGAACGGGCACTTGAGGAGGAAGTGGTCCATTGTTTCATCCTCCGTCACGCACTCCCCCCTCGGGCACTTACGATCATTGCTGTTTCTATTTTTCATGTTAGCTCGAACATAAAGCCGGCTGTGGAAAGTCAGCCAGGCCATGTCCGCAATCTTCCGGGGGAGGCGTGATGAATTGAGGAAAGCCAGACCTTCCTCCTGTAGTGGACCTGGGCAGTCCCTCAAGGCTAGACGTGTTGAAAAGTGTGTCTGAATAATGCGGTGTTGTAGCTGCCTCCTGTCCTCCTTCTGGATTTCCTGTACTGTGATACCCCATCTCTTCACCAATCTCAACAGAGGTGAGATGTACTGTGGCAAGTATCCCGCCTTCCCTCGCAGGGGCATTGCCTGACCTCCCCTCACCCAATCCCTCAAGTACCGCTGAAGCCAGGAGGCCATGCAGTCTGCCCAAGCCGGCCTCCCTTCCCGCAAGACCCCTCCCAGATTTTGTTGGAAAAAGAAACAACTAAAATGTACCACAGGGTTGACCATTCCCAACCCCCCCTCCCTTTTGGGCAAATAGGTCACCTCCCTCCGGATAATATTCATCCTGTTCCCCCATAGCTGTTGGAAAAACAAGCTGTATACTCTGGCATGTAACGATATAGGCAGTAAACAGACCTTGGATATGAACAGGAGAAGGGGTATCAGATAGGTCTTAATGACATGCAGTTTTTCCACAAACCGCAACTTATATGATTTCCACTGGGCCACCCTTTCCTCGACTCTCCCCAGCCCCTTCTCCCAGTTGATCGTATCATAGTCCTGTCTGCCTACCCAGAGACCCAGGATCCGTACTTCATCCCTTGCTACTGGGTACTGACTGGGAAGTTTGAAAGCTGGTCTGCCCTGTCCTACCCAAATTGCGGAGCTCTTATCCTGGTTTATCTGGGCCCCCGCAGCCTGTGTGTATTCTGCCATCCAGGTCTGAACTCGCTCGGCTTCCTCCTTGCTACTGATTACTACTGTGACATCATCTGCGTAGGCGACACATCGCCATGTGTGTGAACCCAAAGAGATGCCCTCTAGTTGACCGCTAAACCCTCCACTCAACCTTCTGAGGAAAGGATCTAAGGAAAGGACGTACAGCAAGGGGCTGAGGGGACACCCCTGCCGTACCCCTGACCTCACTGCAAAGCTCTTGCCCACCCAACCATTTATTAGAGTGCTACTCCTTGCATTGCGATACAAAGTCTGGATCCACCCTATAAACTGGTCGGGTATCCCATAGCACCGAAGCACTAGCCATAGGTACTCCTGGGACACCCTGTCAAAAGCCTTAGACTGATCAAGGGTCAGCAAATACTTTCCCTTTGTCCCACCTTGACTCCTTTCCACTATTTCACGGATGGTACAAACTGCTTCCACTGCCCCTTTCCCCTTCACCGAGCAAAACTGTGCTGAGGACAAGAGACCACCCACTGCCCCAGCCAGGCGGTTGTAAATAATCCTGGCCATTATTTTCCTATCTACATTCAGAAGACTTATGGGTCTCCAGTTCTCGATAAGTTCCAGATTTCCCTTCTTTGCGAGGAGAACCAAAATAGAACACTGCTGTGAAGGGGCCAAACGCCCGTTCTGCAAACAATTATTAAAAATTGCAGCTAACACTGGAATCAGGACCACACGGAATTTTTTGTAGAACTCTGGGGTCAGCCCATCGGGACCCGGAGTTGTACGTGCTGATAGCGTATCAATAGCATCATCTACCTCTCCTGTGGTAATGGGCCTAAGCAGTTGTTCCATCTCCCCCTCCGAAACCTTTTCCAAGCCTGGGGCACTCTGCACGTATGATAGCATGAAGTTAGAAACCAAGCTCTCTTTCCCCCACAATTGGGTGTAAAACCGAATGACCCTGGCCTCGATTGAACGTTGGTTCGTCAATCGCTGCCCTGCTTCATCTCTCATAGCATAAATGACCTTGTGTCCTACTGCTACCTTGCAATTCTGGAAAGGATCCGGGGAATACCGATGCCCATATTCCCTTTCCAGAAGCAAAGCAGCGTATCGATCATATTGCAACAGCCTCAACTGGGCCTGCAAAGCTTCTATCTCTCCCTTCTCTAAATGGTTGGAGACCGCGTGGTCCAATTGCTTACGAAGACGACAGCACTGTGCCTGTAACCCCAGACTCTGCTTCCTGGCTAGGGACCGGAAAAGGGCCTTGACTCGCCCCTTTACCATGTCCCACCAGGCTCCCTTATCATCCATCACCTCCCATAGTGTTTCTTGGTCTGCTAAAAAACCCTCAAATATTTGTCTGTTTCCTCTACTTCTAATAACTTTGCACTCAGTTTCCAAAATCCTGGGCCTTTCTGCGCCCCTTCGCATATTGTTAAGACTGTGGAAACTAAGGCATGATCTGAATATTCCGTCCATCTATTCGGCTGCCCCTGAAACTTAGCCAACCCGCCTACAAAGAGCCAGTCAATACGGCTCTCCGTGTCTCCCCTTCTAAAAGTGAACCCCTTCCCTCCCGCCACCTCCAGTCTTGCCTGTTTTACAATTGCTGCCAGCTGGAGGCTGTCATAACCCACCTGACGCCTGGACCCCTTTCTATCTGCTTGCTGTAAGACCATATTAAAGTCTCCTCCAAATACCACCAATTTGCTTGTATATAAATACGGTTTCACCCGGAGCAACAGCTGCTTGCGTTCCCAACTAATCTGGGGCCCATAAAAGTTAATGATTCGCACTGCTACCCCTCTAATGAAAACGTCTAAGACAACACACCTCCCTATCTCCACCTCTATTTCCCTCGTAATCTCCACTTCTCGGGTGGCAAAAAGAATAGCCACCCCTGCGCATCTTTCTTTGGCCAGAGACCAGAATGAGGGCCCCCCTTTCCAATCTCTCTTGGCCCGGTGCAGGAGCTGCAAAGAATCCAAATGAGTCTCCTGCAACAGGATGCAGTCTACCTTGCACTGGGTCAAATCGCTAAAGGCGACAAATCTAGTTCTCTCTGCCTTTATGCTGGCTACATTCAGAGTTGCAAAGATTAAGGACAAGGCAGCCATGGTTTATTTCTTAAATTTCTTACCCCTCCTCATCTCTTCACCGCAATCCCTCTTCACAGATATTCCTGCCCCCATCATTTCTTCAGGATCCTCTATAATTTCTTCTAATTCCAAATCCTCCCACTCTGAGTCATCTTCCCCGGCTTTCTTTCTACCCTTTTTTTTCTTGGTTTCCTCTGGACCAGCCCTTTCCCCTTTCATCCCTTCCTTACCCTCCTCTATTTCCTGCATGAGGCCCTTCGTTAAACTAGTAGGATGTGATGTTAGACTGGGGGGTAACACTGCTGGCTCCTCTCTGTTAAGTCTTTCAGATGATTCATTCCTTGCTCCCCTCCCCTCCCTCCTCTTCTCCTCCAAAACCTCCCTTTGGGGTGGATTCATCTCAAGATCACCCTCTCCTTCACCTGAAACCTGAAACACTGCATATCGATTACTCTGGCTCTTCTCCAGAATATCTGTTCTCCCCGCTCGGGCTAGCCCCCTCCCCTCCTTCCTCCGACCCCCCTTCCCTCCATGTTTCCCTACCAGGGTCCATGCTTCCCCTTCTTCTCCCCCCTTCTCCCCACCTCCTTCTTCCATCCTTTCACAAATACCCCTTCTTTGAATGTGATCCAAACCTGATGCCCTTTTCTCCCCCTTTCCCTTTCCCTTAGTGCCTGCCTCTGTATGAATAGTGGTATTTGATTTATCCATTAATCCCTTTAATGCTTCCCGCTTCTGTCCTTGTATCCTTGTAGTTTCTGCTTGTGCCCCTTCCTCCCCCCTCCTCTCTTCCTCTACCTGATTGTGCGATGCTTGTGGGCACTTGCTAAAAGGGTGCCCCAAGCCTCCACACAGGTTACAGCGTATGGTAGTGCAGTCGCTGGTGTCATGATCTGCACTACCACATCGCGAGCACTTTAACACTGTACATGACATGCTTAAGTGACGGAAAGATCCGCACCTGTAGCACTGTCTGGGTTGTCCTGCATAAAAGCATTGAATTCGATCCCTTCCAATGTATGCGGCTGAAGGTATATGTTGGGTGACATAGCCTGCCTGTTTTAATTTTACAAGGGCACTCCACCCCCCCGCCCACACACGACTCTGGTCTGGTATTTTGCTTAATGGGGTCCTAATTTCGGCATACCGTCCCAACCAGTATGACAGGTCTGCAGCCATAAGAGATTCATTACGTACCAAAATGGTAATCTGGACTGCGTCCTGTCTACTGATGGGGACAGCCTTAAAATCCACCCATCTACCCTGATGCTGCACCTCTGTGTACTTTTCCCAAAACAGGTCCAAACCTCGCCCTGTTAAGAAACTAATATCATATTCAGGGATTCCCACAGGGTGTATGCATGCATACAAATCTTCAGGGATAAAGCCAAGGGAGAATACCATTCTTAAAACAACCTCTCTAGGTGGTGCTACCCCTGTGCCCACCCAACGCAGCTGGACAACATTTCTACGTTTTGGGGTAACACCGCTCCCGGGACCCCGCAACGGACCAGAAAATGGATTTCCCCTTGTCTCCATGTCTGACTCCTGCCTCCCCTCCTCCTTCCCTGTCTCTGCCCCTCCTCCCCGTACTACTGCTGCAAAGGATAAAGGGGCTGATACCAGTATGCTCCCCCCTTCCCCACTCCCTTCCTGCCTTCCTCCCCTCCCCCTCTCTTCCCCTCCCTCCTCTCCCATGTCCACTAACCCCACTATGTTCAGTTCACTTGTGCTGTTTCTGTCTCTTCCCCCTCTGCAATATTCTACTTCCAGTCCTTTGCCAGTTGCTGCTGTTCCCAACCAGCACTCGTTCCCTTGCTCTGCAACTGTCCCACTCAGACCAGGTCTGGGATCTGTCTCCTCTTGTAGCTGACACTCTCCTCCATGCACTTTCTCTGTTTCTGACACTGTCATACTCAGTCTGAGTCTTGGCTCCGCCTCCTGGTGCAGCTGACACTCTCCTTCATGTACTCTCTCTGTATCTGGCACTGTCTTACTCAGTCTGGGTCTTGGCTCTGCCTCCTGGTGCAGCTGACACTCTCCTCCATGCTCTGTCTTACTGGGTCTGGGACTTGGCTCCGCCCCCTGGTGCAACTGACACTCTCCTTCATGTACTCTCTCTGTATCTGGCAATGTCTTACTCAGTCTGGGTCTTGGCTCCACCTCCTGGTGCAGCTGACACTCTCCTCCATGCCCTGTCTCACTCGATCTGGGTCTTGGCTCCGCCTCCTGGTGCAGCTGACACTCTCCACAATTCTCTCTCTCCTTTCTGGGACTCCTGCTTTGATGGGCATGAGTTTCTGAGAAGCTCCCTTCTGCTCTTTCTTCTTGTTTCTGAGTGGCAGAATCTATTGGGAGCCCCTGCCTGTCACTGAGCTTCCCCCATGATGTCATCAGCACTTCTGATTGAGATTGGATGGCAGCTCTTGGACAGCCCTGCTCAGAGGTCTGCCCTATCAATTCTGTCCATGAGTGACTGTGGTGTTCCCACGATGTTCCCGCCCTCTGTCCACCATATTTGCTCTCAGCTTCTTCCATCTCTTGTAGTACTCCACTACTCCATTCCTGTACTTTCCCATCCTCTTTAGTCTCTGTCTCCATCTGCAAAACCCCTTGTTTTTGCTCTACTTTCCCTCCCGTTGTTCCTGGTAACTTCTGTACTTGCTCAGTGTGTAGTGATTCTTCTCCTACCTCAGCATTCAAACTGTTCTGATTCTCCTCAGCATTCAAACTGTTCTGATTCTCCAGGCTGTCTTTCTTCTCTGTCTCTCCCAGCAAACCTGAGCTCTTCTCTGTGGGTTCGGCTATGCCCTGCCAGCTCTCTAAGTATAAGGGACGTTTTTGAATTTTTTTCAGTTTCATAGCTCTTTTGTGTTCCAAACTTGCCAGGCTCTCTTGCTGCATGCAGTGCTGGAGCCCCTCCTTATCCACAGTACCTGCCACAACTGGACTAGGAGCCTCTGTTCTACAAGGCTGGTAAGTGGATGGAGCACCTAGCTCTTGGGAATCCTGTAGGAAATAAAATACTGGTGATAACTGGGAATTATTTGTGTCAGTCTTGTCTTTTCCTCCTTCTGGCTGCTGCTGTTTCACTTCCCCTGCTGTCCCTTCCAGCATAGCCTCTGGGGTGTCTGGAACCACGGAGTCCTGTGTGTCTCTGGGTTCTGCTTCCTGCTGGATCTGGGACTGCGTCTGGGTCTGCTGCACGCGCTCCCTGTTCAGGAAAACCTCACGAAGGGGATTATCTCTGCAGTTCTTTAGTTTTTGCAGCTGCCTTTGTTTTGCTGTAAGCCGCTTCTGGAGCGCTTCAACTCCCTTAACATACTTGTCTCGTGGGCCAGTGGAAGCCAGGTTACACATAGTTTTTGCTAGCTTCAGCCGCTTCCTCAGTACCTCTATTTCACCTTCTACTCGATTCATTTTCTTCACTGATCTAATTACCTCTTCAGGAGTCATATGCTGGGCCTCTTTCTTCTGCCAGGCCCTAGGCCTGGATTCCTTCTCCTCCTCTTCTTCCTCACTAACGTCCTCTTCAGACTCTCCGCTATTCTCTTCCACCACCTCTCCTCTGATACTGGATGCAGAGAACCCTGCTCTGGAACCCGGGCCCTGCCTTCTTGCCCCCTGTTCTTCACCCAGCTTAGGAATGTTATGGCCAGGACTTACAGTCAGGGTGAGCTGGCTCCTCAGCAAGCGCTGCTGGGCTCTGGTCCTTCCTCCGTCCACAGGCCTGGGCTCTCCTGGTTCTCCTGGTTGCATGCTTGGGGCTTGGGTGGAGGAAGCCTCCCCTTCATAGTGTTTCTCAGCTCCAAGTGTGTTAGGCCTTTCAGCCTGGGGCCCTCCTGCAGGGGGGCCCCCTCCCCTCTGCATTGTTCAGCAGCCACAGGGTACAGCAGCTCTCCTTTCAGCACCTCTTCACCACAGGTCTGTACTGTGTGTGTGTGTGTGTGTGTGTGTGTGTGTGTGTGTGTGTGTGTGTGTGTGACAGAGATACTGGGTGTGAGTGTGTCTGTGAGACAGAGAGTGTGTGTGTGAGAATGAGAGTGTGTGCCATGGGCCCCCCTCCCTCCCTCCAAGTTCCAGGGTCATCCCCTGCCTCCCTCCCTCCCTCCGAGTTCCAGGGTCGTCCTCATCCTCCCTCTCTCCAAGTTCCAGGGTCGTTCCCTCCCTCCCTCTCTCCGAGTTCCAGGGTCGTCCTCACTCTCTCTGAGTTCCAAGGTCATCCCCCCCTCCCTCCCTCCGAGTTCCAGGGTCATCCCTTCGAGTTCCAGGGTCGTCCCCTCCCTCCCTCCGAGTTCCAGGGGACAAGTTTCAGGTTCCCCCTCCCTCCCGCCATCTGAGTTTCAGGTTCCCCCCTCCCTCTGATTTTCAGGTTCCCCCTCTCTCCCTCCCTCCCTCCCAGTTTCAGGATTCCCCCTCCCTCCCTCCCAGTTTCAGGATTCCCCCCCCTCGGAACACGATGTCCCACGCATGAGGGTGTCATCGTCCCTCCCTTCCTCGCTCCCTCCCTTCCAGTTCCAGGCCCCCTACCTCCAAATTTTAAAAGTGATCTTCACTTACGAAGTCAGGTTTACGGCGGCCAGCAGCAGCAGTAACAGGCGTACAGACTCGGCCCTTCTCTCTCTCTCTCAACTCTGGTCCTGCCCTCATTTCCTGTTTCCGCAAGGGCGGGACCACAGCTGAGAGAGAGAGAGAGAGGGGTCAAGCTTGCATGCCTGTTACCGCTGCTGCTGTCGGCCGCCATAAACCCGACTTCGTAAGTGAAGTTGACTTTTAAAATTTGGAAGTAGGGGGCCTGGAACTGGAAGGGAGGGAGGGAGGAAGGGAGGGACGATGATACCCTCATGCGTGTGACATCGCGTTCCGTTGCCTGGCAACGCTGCAGCGTTCCCTTCCAGTGATTGGTATTTACAAACACGGAAGTACGTGACATCATTTCAGGAGATGGATATAGCAGGAGCACGAATGCTTCAAGGCTTCACTTTCTCAGCTTCAGAACGCTGGAGGTGCTTTTTATTATATAGGATATTATACAAACAGATTCTATAATCTAGTTTCCTGAGAAACCAATGAAAAGAGTTTGAGGAACCCAGTTTGGGAACGACAGGTTTAGAAATTGATCTACTAAACCTGAAGGATTTTTGATTAGGAGTCCTGCATCTCTTCTATTTCATTTCTGGGGTGGCCAATTAAGGAGCCAATATCCATTTATCTCTAGGGAGAGATGCTTAACTAGCTTAAAATATAAGAATTACCCACGGGTAGTAAGCCCACAGTTGCTTTATGATGTTTAGAACATTCTATACAAAAGACCACTTAGATGGATATGGTGTCAGATGTGAAATCCTATACCTGTGCCTGCATAGAAAGTCAGGTAGGGGTTATCAAAGTAAGCTGTTTCCTTCTTGAACAGGAGCACTAGGGTTCACTCTCCCAGATAAGTGACCCTTAGCAAATAGTACCAAAAAAATGTTGTGAGGGTTATCAGCACCATTTTGAACCTGGAGCAGCATGAGAATGGGTGTAGAGTGGGAACATTCATGCTCCAGCACACTAGACCATCAGGGCAAGCTCCTGGTACGTCTCAGGGGAGTCAGGCTCTGTCTGGAAGGTCAGGGTGGTTTGTGGAGCAGGGCTTTATTGGGGTACTTATCAGAGTGGGAGGGCTTGATCTGGGGGTTCTTGAGAAGGGTAAGTGTCTTTATCTGAGGTGGGATCAGATCGGGGTCTACTGTTTTTGAGTTAAGCCATTGGGCCATGTTGCAGCAGCTGCACTACTGGACTATGAGTAGCACAGCTGCATTTAATACCACTTCTTGAGATAATTCCAACAGTCATGACAGTAAGTCTGCAGTACTGTTCCGAGTGCTGTAGATGGTGGCTACACCCCATCTTCACAGATAGCCCACCCCTACATGCTAAGCAACTAGCAATTTTACTGCACTGGCTGATTTTAGCATACATTAATTGTTAGTATGGATCTGCACAAACATCTACTGTGCACTAAAACCAATGCTAGCCAGTCCAGTAAACATCTCCCTAAGTCATCTGAATTGTGCCCTTTTAGTGATTTTTGCAAAATGTCTGTGCTTTGCCTAAGCTTGAAACAATCTGCAACACCTGCTGCAGCTGTGGCTAGAGTATTTATTTTATGGTCTGTCCACTCAGGCCACAGGGGATAGCAAGCTATCTCAACCCTAGCAGTTTCCACTGCTCCTCCTACAGGTTTCCCAGACTCCACAATGTCTGAGCAACCCCTCTGTTATGAAATAGACCTCTGCAGCTTTAAGCATTTGAGGTTTGAATCCATCACAGTCTTTAGAAATATATAAGCACGTAGGAGAAGTGTAATGCTCCAGGCTTGTTCCTTGTAAAAAAGAACAATTTTTAATTTAATTTGAAAAAATAATACTGCTATAGGCAGCACTTAAATTGACAAAAAATGCATTGTATTAATCTTTCTAGAAACCCGCTGTACACCACACTTAATTTAATTAGGTAGAGAGCCTACTCTAGTCCTAGGGGGTTTAATGATATCCGTTAAACAGAAGACATGGCATTTATATCAAATCATTTTAATATCATATAATAATTTTAAAAGCATTACTTACTGCTATTATTGACTTACGCTTCAAAACTACACGTGTTGTCTCTCATTTTGACCTGGAATTGATCCTTCACCAACATAGGGTGTTATCTGTTTTACAGTAATTTATTGATTTAGAAAGCCCCAAATAATTAGAGTATGTTAAAAAAAAGTTTAAAGTGCTTTACAGTCTACAGAGTAACTGATTTTATTGTCAGTTTAGACATAATGCAGCCATTACTTAAAAGCCATGATAATAAAACCCTTTGTGGAAAACTCAATTTTTTAATTTTAATTTTAGCTTTTTCATCTTGGAAGGAAGGTTGAAGTACAATCACAATTTTTTCTCCTAATTGCATTTGTCATTCTGATCCAATCAAGACCCCAGAGCTTTATACTTAAGTTATCTCGTATCTCTTCACTCTCCTATTTTCCTCGTCCATTCTGGTTCATTTATTTTTTCTGTATTGGACCCTTGACTAAGATTAAGAGGTGAAAAATTGCATCAGATACAAATGTCCATTTACTCTATCAAGTCTCTGACATTCCAAGCAATGGGCACTTAGAGAAAGAGCACAAGAAACAGACCATATGTAGAGCTGTCCATCCACTGTCACACTTTCCCAAGCTTCAAGAATTCCGGATATATTTACAACCTGCCTACCACTGTCTGTAGAAGGGAGAAGGGAATTGGGGAGGGGGGGTTCTTTTCTATCAGAGAGGTTTAACTTCAGGACCCTACTAGTGTCTCTCTCATTCAGGTAGTCAGTATCCAAACACCACTAATAAATAAATAAAGGGGAAGGGAATTTGGATTTAGCTCCTACCTTTTCAGCAGTAGCTCAAGATGAGTTACATTTAAGTACAGTAGTTCCTGTTTCTTAAGTTTCTGTTTTCAGGGGGCTTACAATCTATGGGGCCCTTTTACCAAACTGCAGTAAAAAATAAGAACATAAGAAAAGCCATACTGGATCAGACCAATGGTCCATCTAGCTCAGTATCCTGCTTCCTACAGTGGCCAATCCAGGTCACAAATACCTGACAGAAACTCAATCAGTAGCACCAATCCATGTTACCAATCCTAGGGCAACCAGTGGCTTCCTCCATGTCCATCCTCAATAACAGACTATGGACTTCTCCTCCTAGAACTTGTCCAAACCCTTTTTAAACCCAGATACACTAACCACGGTTACTACATCTTCCGGCAATGACTTCCAGAGCTTAACCATTCTTTGACTGAAAATGTATTTCTTCCTATTTGTTTAGAAGTATTTCCATGTAATTTCTTTGTACTTTTAGAAAGAGTGAAAAATCGATTCACTGTTTGGCCTTAGCGCATTCATGCGCAGGTCATTCTTGCGTGCTAAGGCCATTTCTACCACCAGGGTAAAATGGCCGATTTTTCTATTTTTTACTATTAATGGCCACACACTACTTTTCCCATTAGCATATGACCATTAGCATGTGAGCTCCTACCACCACCCATTATGTAGGTGGTAAGGGATCATGCGTTGAGCATGCACTAATCAGCGTGCAGCACTGTAGCTGCGCTAACTGATTAGCGCAAAAGTGCCCACTCTCTAGTCTCAGACCTGTCCAAATGCTAAATAATAAATTTTATTTTTTAGCACATGGTTAGCAAGCACACATCCAAAAATTACCACCCCGCAGTAAAGCCATTTTTTGCTGAAGTAAACACACGTTAATGCTTACCGCAGATTAATAAAAGAATTCCTATGTTTGTACTTGAAGCAAAGAAGGTTAAATGACATATACTTAGATTGTGAGCCCTCCTGGGACAGAGAAATATCCAGAGTACCTGAATGTAACTCACCTTGAGCTACTACTGAAAAAGGTGTGAGCAAAATCTAAATTGATAAATAAATCATAAATAATAAATGTTCAAGGTCACAGGGAGCATCAGTAAGAATTGAATCCTGACTTCCCTCATTCTCAGCGCATTGCTCTAACCATTAGGATACTCCTCCACTATGCATTTTCCAGTCTTCTTCTAGAGGCACATTTAGAGGCAGATTTTAGAAAGAATGTACAAATTGGAACTGAGACATCCAGGGGCCAATGATCAAAGGTAAATGTAGGTGCTAGAGGCCACTAGTGCTGGACTAGCACCCACATTTACCAGTGCAGTATGAACAGAAGGCCCTGGCATGACAATGAGCACACCAGGGAATATTCCACCTGTATGATCAGAGAATATCGCTCTGATCGTACAGGCAGAATAGTGCCTTAACCCTACACCAGCTCGGAGCTGGCATTAGGGTTAAGGCTCCCCTCTCTGTTCCCCCCCCCCCTTTTATGGTAGGGAAGCCCCGCCTAGGGCATCCCAGGATGCACTAGGTAGGGTACTGCCATTTTGGAGGCAGTGCTGTAAGGAGGAGGGAGTACTACTCCATCCTCCATCATCTCATGGTATGGGGGCTTGGAGGCACTATACTACCAGGTGGGGGCTGAAGGTCCACTGGACCTCCAACTTTCTCTTCTTTCAGGGGTGGGGGTCCTCCATCTAGGGGGGTCAGGTCAGTGTTCGGGGGTACTTGACCACCAGGGCCTCTATCTGGTAGGGGTCAGGTTGGGGTTTGGGGGGGGGAACAAGACCACCAGGGCCTCTGTCCAGGGGGGGGTCAGGTCAGAGTTGGGGGGGGCACAAAATGTCCAAATGCAAATATGAAAGAAGGTAATTTTTGAAAAAGAAAAATTCTTTTTTTTTTTTTTCGAAAATACTGTTTTGAACAAGGTTTTTTGCTTTGTACATGATTTTTTTTTGACAATTTTCAAAAAAAAGTGTCCAAGTGAAAAACATAGAAAATCAAGCCATTGGGATGTAGGAGGAGCCAGCATCTTTAGTAGACTGGTCCCCCAGACACAAGACTTCCCAGGAGAGCAATGGGACACACTAGGGGGCACTGTAGTGGACTTCAAAAAATGCTCCCAAGTACACATCTCACCATTGCTCCCTTTTCTTGTTTGCTAAGCCCCCCCCCCAAACCCACCTAAAACCCACTACCCCCAACTGTACACCACTACAGTAGCCCTTAGGGATGAAGGGGGCACCTATATGTGGGTACAGTGTGTTTCTGGTGAGTTTATTTCCCATTGTATTGGATGCCACAGGTCTAATTTAAAAGAATTTCCAAGCACACCTTGATATATTACCTAGAAGATACAAGTTATATCTTATGAACTCCAGAAGGAAGCTGTCTTTGACACAATGCAAGTATTACAGTGAGCATTAGCAGTACATTTGAGAGATTAAGATTGTACTCCTCATACCCTAGTTTATAAGTGAGATTGATTACTGCCATGGTGTGCTCAAAGCTAACCCATTTGTAGATATTGCCCCCAAGAGATTTTGACACACAGCATTTTGATGCTTGCATAAAGATAAGAACATTAGCTGTTGCAAACCTACTTCTGGACTCTATTGAAAAACAGCTCAATACAAATTTTCCATATTTAGCCTAATTTAAGTAACTTAGTAAAGTTTCCAAAGCCAACATATTTGGATTTTAGATTTAAGTAATCTTTCCAGATCCAAGCTCAATGTGAGTTACACACAGGTATAACATATATTACCCCACTCAAAAGGGTTTATAATCTCAGTCAGGGTGGGAGAACGGCATGATGGTTAGAACAGTGGGCTGTGAACCAGGGGAGTTATGATTCAGATCTCACTGACATTGCTTGTGAACTTCAGAAAAGTTGCATCAAGTACAAACTCCAGGGACAGGGAAATACCTACTGTACATGAGTGTAACTCATGTTGAACTACCAAGAAAGGTGTGAGCTAAATCCAAGTCTTTTCATGTCACAGGGTGTCATGATACACTAGTGTAGCCATTCCCAACCCATTACTTGGAACACACCTAGCCCCATCGGGTTTTCAGGATATCCACAATGAATATTCATAAGTTAGATTTGCATGCAATTGAGGCAGTGCATGCAAATCTATCTCATGCATATTCATTGTGGATATCCTGAAAACCCGATGGGGCTAGGTGTGTTCCAAGTAATGGGTTGGGAATGGCTACACTAGTGTATCATAAAGAGCTGGGAAATGTGTCACCAAAAATTTGACATCAGTATCAAGCTTGCACTTCACCTGTGTCTGCTGACTAAAGAATCCAGGAAACTATGTACTTGAAATCTTTGTCACTTCTTGTCATTGCTTTGCCCAAATCAGGGCCGGCCCAACCATTAGGTAAGTCTAGGCAGTCACCTAGGGCAGCAGCTTCCCACTGGGGTGGGGGTAGCAAAGACCAGCTGCAATTAAAGGACGGCAATAGATCTTGATAGCTATGTAAACTCAAACAACCATCAATACATATTTTTGCCTGCAGGGCATCTTTCTTCACCACCAATTCTATTCGCAGAAAAAACAACATGTCAAAAAAAGTCAGAGTCTGTTTTATTCAGTGGAGCCTGCTGGTTTAAATAATCGGATTGAATGGGCAGAATTCTTTTGAATGGACTCTGATGTTTATTGATGTGTTGTTTTTTTCTGCAAATGGAATTGGGGGTGAAGTAAAATGGGTGACGCACGATGACGTTGGAAGCTTTGAAATGACAGAATTTCTGTACCCCTGCTGCCATTTTGAAGAAGGTGGTGCTGGTGAAACAGTTGTATTTCTCCTGATGCAACAGTTTTTGCTAAACAGGAAATCCCTGTCGGGAGTTAATTATTTGCTATGTCAAGAAGATGTTCGTGTGGAGAGTTTGTTGAAAATGGAACCTATGAATAGTCAAATGAAGATTGAGTTAAGTGTATCACACATAGTTATTGCTTTAGCCATATAATTTGAACTGTTCTCCTTCTTTCATAGACTTTAAGCTACACCAGTGGAAATCTTTGTACAACATTGGAGTAATGTGGAGTTTTCTTGACCTATGATGGAATGCTTTTGACCCTATTGGTATAGGGTAGTTGATAAGCGGTCTGAGGTTGTGTGGGTTTTTTTCTCCACTGATTATTTTTAGCTGTTAATTTGTTTTGACAGCTAGCTTCTACTTATGGATATCCATTGGTGGGCTGACATATGAAATATATTGAGAAACACTGGTAGTGTTTGATTTTCTAGATATATGTCTTCTTGCTCCTTTATTCATTGATTGTTTTGCTCATCCCATGACAGTAATGGACGTTATTCCTAAGCCCAGGGTATATGGAATATGATCTCAGTCTTTCAAATTTACTGCTAACACTTAGCAGTAAATTTGAGAGACTGAGATCATATTCCATATATGCTATATATATACACATATATAGGAAATGTATCCAGGTGTGTTTGGAAATTCTTTTTAATTAAGCCGGTGGCACCCAAAACAAGGGAAAATATTTCTGTTTCTTTCTGCCACATTTTCTTGGTCTCCAACTGCATTTTGTGGTACTTGAAGATTTTTTCTTTCTCTACACTATTCACAGAGTAGTCACTTGAGACAGACACCTCTTTGATCAATGTCATTCTGGTGTTTTTCCTCTTTCACTACTATGCCCTGATTTCTGGCACTCAACTTCCGTCAGAATGGGGATGTCCCAGGTGATCATAACTTCTTCATTCTCCATGATTCTTGTGGAGGTTAGACCCTGCTGCCATGATATCCAGTGCATCATAGACTTTAGGAGTAAAAGGGAAACTGCAGAACAATAAAGGCATCACCGAAAGCTTCCTCAGAAGTTTGACCCCTGTTATTTTCTGCTCCATTGTTCCTGTGCTATTTCCAGTGCATAATTCTTGACTCCTGAGGCAGGCACCTAAGTGCCAAAACATGGTGCCATGTCGAGTCTGTTGGCATTCCTTCAATAAACTTTGTACACCAATATCTTCTCATCTGTCTTGTGGTTTTTTGAAAGTGTCATCCCCACACCCTACTGCTTGGTTGCATAGAAAAAACAAAAGGTATGGATTCAAAAAAACCAGGAAAAATCCTCTATAAAATAGAAGAAAGGAGAATCCTGTACTACTGAATAGAAAATAAGAGATAGGCATCATTAGTGTGATAAGGTAGAGAGATATTCATTAACAGTAGTCCAGATTTTATATTTATGATGTAATAAACCTAGTTTATCAGCCACTGACATTTCAGATTTATAGATTTGGAGTACAGATTACCACCAAAAACGCACATTTCACAAGTCATTGTTTTTCCAGTTGGTCAATACACTCTTAATGGCTATGGAGAGAAGACTATCAAAGAGCTTTAATTGATGTAGGGTGAGATCGCTCTTGAGAGGTATAGAGCCAAAAACAATGGCCACAGGCGTCAGTTCTTCTGTTATATGAAGTATTTTACCAATAATGATCCAAACCGCTATCCAAAAATTGTGAGTTAATGTACATTCATGCAACAAATGTAAAAGTGTGCCATGTAGCTGATCATAGGACCAGCATTTGTTAAAAGTCATTAAACCTGCCAGATGTATTTGTTGAGGAGTCCAAATAGCTCTGTGATGCAGGAAAAAAAATGTTGATAGTGCCTATAGCAGATTGTTTGACATATTGCATAAGATTACTAGAAATAAAAAAAATAGTCTATTCGGGATAGACTTTTATGTGGGGCTGAAAAGAAAGTGTAGTGTACCATCAGGATTGTCCTGGTGCCAAGGATCCAACAAGGAAAACTGAGATGTATGAAGTCAATAGGGTGTGTGTCTATCCATTTGTCTAAACGGAGATTGAAATCTCCAGCAATGATAAGCGGAAGGGGGTCAAATGTTAATATACTGTCAAATAACTGTGTAAAAAATTCCGGATGATCTTGGGTAGGAGCATATACATTAATGAGTAAATAGTTAAAGTAAATGCATTGATCTTTAATATCAGCCATCTTCTGTCTGTGTCTCTGGACTCCTCCAAAATCTGGACATTTAAAGATTTGTGAAAGAGTATTGCTACACCACATTTTTTATCAATGGCAGGGGAATGATATACACTACCTACCCAGTTATTATTTTTAAGTAACTCAGATACTTCTGCTTGGTGCGTTTTCTATAGTAATCCAGTAAAGGAGTACTTTTTTGTCCATTTAATAAGATGATACATGCCATGGACATTCCAGGAGATTAATTTTAAATTTGCAGAGTTAGGAGACATTTTTAGAAGAGAAATTTAATGTAACAATGAACCAGGTGACATTGTAGACAATATGCTGGAATCTTCTGCCCAGTGTACAGCAGCAGTCAAAAAAGCAAACAGGATGCTAGGAATTGTGGGGAAATTTTGAGACATAGTATGAATGACCTGGAAGAATGGAGAGAGGATGAGAGGCACTGAAAAGGGATGAGGGAAGGATATGAGGGATTGAGTGAGGGTGGAAATAAGCTTTAAAAGATGTTGAGGCAATAGGATATGGGGTATAGAAGAATGGCCTAGAGGCAAAGGAAGGAAGAAGAGACAGGGATGGAGCAGGGGTGGTGGTGGGATGAGAGGCAGTAGAGTAGATTAGTACAAAATATGGAAATTGAGGACTGAGAAGGGGAATAAAAACTTGTGAAAAAGACAGAGGTGGCAATGGGATTGCTGGAGAGGGGATGAGAGGAAGATGGGGAAAAGCTGGTACGTAGATGAGAGGTACAATTATTTATTTATTTGGATTTTGCTTGCACCTTTTTCAGTAGTAGCTCAAGGTGAGTTACATTCAGGTACTCTGGATATTTCTCTGTCCCAGGAGGGGTCACAATCTAAGTTTGTACCTGAGGCAATGGAGGCCCAAGATCACAAGGAGCAGCAGTGGGATTTGAACTAGGCACCCCTGGATGTCAAGCCTGATGCTCTAAACACTAGACTGCTCCTCATCTCCACTTTAGAAATCTCGTACTCCTACAGGAAAGTTAACAATACCTCTTGAGGAGTTATTAACTTTCAATGAATAATACAGCTTGAGAAGTTTAACAAAAGCCTCACAATTCATTTTTCATAACAATGAGCTGATTTGCATATATAAGCACACTTCACAGCTCTTTATTATTTATTGCATTATGGTAAAACAAATAGCAGTAAGTTACCTTATTGTCAATTAACACACATTATCAGTCCCTTAATTTAAAATTCAGTTGTTGTGTGGATAAATGTGTATGCATACTGTCAAAGGAAGTAAATGGGATTACAAAGTCAAGCGTATTAGTGGCATACTTTCTATGTACAATGGAAATTAGACTAGACGGTGAGAGTGAGAATGATAGGTATAAATCATATATAGGTGGATATAGAGGCAGAGAAGAGAAAAGTGAGAAAAGAAACATACAAAAAGAAAGATCAGTGCCAGATGGGTATAGAGAAAAAAGGGAAGAAGGACAAGAGAAGAAAGAAGAAATAGAAAGACAGATGAAAAGAATTTAGGAGAAAACCAACAAAAAGAGGAACAGATTGAGACCAACCCAATCAGAAAAGTGCCCAGACAACAATTCATTTTTATTTAATTCTTTTTAATGGTTGGAATGTGCCCGTTTTAAAAAACGTACATCTTATCAATTTTTGTATTTTATTTATTTATTTAATTGTTGCATTTGTATCCCACATTAGTAGAGTACAGGAGAAAATGCATTTATTTCTTTTACCAGAATTGCACTGCTTATAGAGTCTGGCCTTTTTGGCAGAGGGGAAGAGGGTTTCCATTTCAATTATTATCTGCTTGTTTTCTGTGGTGCTATATTTTGTATGAGGCATTACTCTGGAAGGTATAAAACTACCTGCTAGCATTGTCAACTAATTTGTCTCCCCAGGACTGCATTCCTACATTTAGAGCCTGTGTATTTCTAAGGTCCACAGTGGAGGAGGAGAGAAGTGCTGGGAACGGAGGGAGAAAGGGAGAAAGAGCTGGGCTTTGTAGAAGGAGAACAAGGTGAAGATGATGGTGTCAGGCCTAGGGAAGGGGGACATGGAAAGTGTGCTCTACTCTTGTTAATTCATGCGTATGTGAGAGGGGGCATAATATGAGAAATGTCCCTTTGTTGGCTAATTTTTAGTTTAAAACATGTGTGTATATATTCACTGTTTTTACATACTGGGCCTCTATTCAGTTTGTTTTGCATATAATGAATAAGTATGAGATGTATATATGCAAATGAATATGCTAATATGCTACACCCCACCCTTTATCTCCCTAGAGTTACCATATGTGTCTTGACAAAAAAGAGGACACCAATAGCAATGCCCCCTCCCCTCCCCTCCCCACCGTGCCATGCCCCTGTCACATCCCTCCCCCACGACACCCCTATCACGCCCCTTCCCTACCCCATTCCACAGTTACCTTGATCCCCCCAAAGAAAGCTTTCCTCATCCCCTACCCACATTCCATCCATGATCCACCTCCTCTCCCCTACCTTATCATGCCCTGGTGGTCTAGTGGCCCATTCGGGGAAGGAAAGGAACCCACTATTTCCTGCCTGGCGATGCTGCTCCCGCTCACTGGAGTCTTTCATGAGGTACTTTCTCAAACGCCTTCTGAAAATCCAGATACACAATATCAACTGGCTCACCTTTATCCACATGTTTGTTCACCCCTTCAAAGAAATGTAGTAGATTGGTGAGGCAAGATTTCTCTCCACTAAATCCATGTTGACTTTTATTTAATGTCTCTTTAATCCATGCTTTTGAATATGCTCTGTAATTTTGTTCTTAATAATAGTCTCTACCATTTTGCCTGGCACCGACGTCAAACTCATCAGTCTATAATTTCCCACATCTCCTCTGGAACCTTTTTTAAAAATCGGCGTTACATTGACCACCCTCCAATCTTCCTGTATTACGCTCGATTTTAAGGATAAATTACATATTACTAACAATAGCAAGCTCATTTTCCAGTTCTATCAGTACTCTGGGATGAATACCATCCGATCCAGGAGATTTGCAACTCTTCAGTTTGTAGAACTGCCCCATTACAGGTTTACAGAGAATTCATTAAGTTTCTCTGACTCGTCAGCTTCAAATACCATTTCTGGCACCGGTATCCCACCCAGATCTTCCTCGGTGAAGACTGAAGCAAAGAATTCATTTAATCTCTCCGCTACAGCTTTGTCTTCCCCGATCGCCCCTATTACCCCTCAGTCATCTAGCAGTCCAACCGATTCTTTTGCCGGCTTCCTGCTCTTAATATACCTAAAAAAAAGTTTTACTATCCAGCTCATTTTCGAAAGAGAAGGGTACCCATCTTTCGACACAAATCGGGAGATGGGCGCCCTTCTCTCAGGGGCGCGAGAATCGGCATAATTGAAAGACAATTTTGGGCGTCCCCAACTGCTTTCCGTCGCCGGGATGGTCGCAGTTCCCGGGGGCGTGTCGGAATGGTAGCGAAGGCGGGACAGGGGCGTGCCAGGGCGTGGTTAAGAAATGGCTGGCTTCGGCCTATAATGGAAAAAAATGGGCGTCCCTGGTGACAAGTTGGTCCGCTTTTTTTGGTCCCTTTTTTTTAGGTCCAAGTCACAAAAAAGTGCCCGAACTGCCCAGATGACCACCGGAGGAAATCAGGGATGACCTCCCCTGACTCCCCCAGTGGTCACTAACCCCCTCCCACCCTCACAAAAACAACTTTAAGAACTTTTTTTGCCAGTCTCTATGCCAGCCTCAAATGTCATACCCCGGTCCATCGCAGCAGTATGCAGGTCCTTGGAGCAGTTTTATTGGGTGCAGTATACCTCAGGCAGGTGGACCCGGGCCCATCCCCCCCTACCTGTTACACTTGTGGTGGTAAATGTGAGCCCTTCAAAACCCACCACAAACCCACTGTACCCACATGTGGGTGCCCCCTTCACCCCTACTATGGTAGTGGTGTATAGTTGTGGGGAGTGGGGTTTTGGGGGGCTCAGCACCCAAGGTAAGGGAGCTATGCACCTGGGAGCAATTTTTTTTTTTTTTTAAATTTGTAGAAGTTCCCCCTAGGGTGCCCGATTGGTGTCCTGGCATTAGAGGGGGACCAGTGCACTACGAATGCTGGCCCCTCCCACGACCAAATACCTTGGAGTTGTTTGTTTTTGAGATGGGCGCCCTCGGTTTCCATTATGGCTGAAAATCGAGGGCGCCCATCTCTACAGCCAGCGAGCTCAGCATTTGAACCAAATGTTGAGATTTGGGCGCCCTCAACCGTATTTTCAAAACGAAAGATAGACGCCCATCTCATTTCAAAAATACGGTTGGCCCTGCCCCTTCGCAGTGCCGTCCTCGGAGATGGGCGCCCTTAGCGATGGCCAGCCCTGTTCGAAAATGCCACTCCACATGTTTTTACTTCCAACGCAATCTTTTTTTCGAGGTCCCTCTTAGCCTTCCTTATCAGTGGTTTGCATTTGACTTGACATTCCTTATGCTGTTTCTTATTATTTTCAGTTGGTTCCTCAGCCTGCCAGCCAGCCTACCAGCCTGCCTGCTTGCCCACCTAGACATCCTGCAGTGTCTTCAATGACATGTCCGGGTAAAATCAGACATATGGTAACCCTACTCACCCTCCCAATTGAAACTACACTCATGGGTTTAACCATTGAAGGAAGAAAGAAAGAGAGACCCCTAGCAGGGAAGAGGGGAAGCCCTGTGGCCAGATTTAGACTCTGAGCTTACCCATTAGGCTGATTCCAGGGCCGCCGAGAGGGGGGGACAGGGGGAACAAATGTCCCCGGGCCTGGGCCTCCGCGGGGGGCCCAGCGCCGCCACAGTCTGGCCCACCCGCTCTCCGTCGCTCCCCAACTAACCTGAAGCGCCTTCATCTTTGACGCAAGCAGCAGCAGGGCAGGCCACTCCTTCCTTCCGTGTCCCGCCCTCGCCTGACGTAACGTCCGCGAGGGCGGGGCAGGGAAGGAAGGAGAGGTCTGCCCTGCTGCTGCTGCTGCTTGCGTCGAAGATGAAGGCGCTTCAGGTTAGTTCAGAGGGCCCGGCACTGGCAGTGGGTGGAGTGTGGCCCGGCGACCTCGGGTGGGGGGGGCGCGACGTGACCTTGGGGGGGGCCTGGGAGCGGCCTTGTCCCTGGCCCGGCCCCGGCTCTCGGCGGCCCTAGCTGATTCCAGGAAAGCAAAGAGAGACACCTGACCGGGAGGGGGGAAGTTGGAGTCAGAGGAATTTCTATGGAAACCCAGCCAGAGAAGACACACCAACCTGTGAGGCCAGAACCGAGGTAGAGCACAGGGATAGAAGATTTAATCCCTTCATGGCAGAATTCTGACTCCGGGACAGCCAGAAGAGAAAGGGTCCTGGAAAGAACCAGATTAGTTTTAATTGCTACTATGCTTGTTAGAGTAAGACTGCAGAAGCGCAGTGTTCTGAAAGTGTTTGTTAGAAGGCAAGGGCCATCCTATAGTCTGACCCTCTATTATAGGAAAAGAGAGATAAAGACTAAAGTTGTTTGTTAAAGAGTTTGCTAAAAAATAGTGTTATTTGAAATGCCTGTTAGAGTAAGGTTGCAGAAGAGCACTGTTCTAAAAGGATGTTTGTTAGAGGGAAAGGACAACCCCATACTCTGTTTAGGGGGAAAAAAGAGATAAACGTTAAAATGGCATGTAAAGCTGCTGTCTACTAAAGATACTTTCTAGAACTGCCTACTTGGGGCTTATAAAGAAACAGTCAACCCTTTTCAGTACCTAGGAGAAGAAGGTTTTTCTGAAAGGGTGAGGGACAGAAGGAACTGACAGAGCCCAGAGAAGTTGTGGACTTCAGCCCAATTTGAATAAGGTAGAAAATGTTGATATTTTTTAGATAACTGATTGCTTTTGTGCATGACGGCACAGCGTGCATCTCGTTATAGAATTGTTTATGTGTTTGTTTGGGTTTTTTTTTTACTTCACTGACTTTTGCATTGTGTTGAAATGTGACTTCAAATAAATAGGGCTTTCACTTGAACTGGCTTCACTTGTCCGTTCCCTGACAGGTCTTGATTATGAAAAAGTGAATGATTAAAAGGCTGCGTAGACCCCAGGAAGCATTCCCCATAAGAGTGGGCCAAGGAAGGGTTCTGGTTTATTAGTGACTCAATAGGGAAACTCTGGGAGAGTCTGCTGGAGTTTGCATAGGAGGAGTGCGCTAGGATGAGCTCCCTTATCACAAATGACATAGGAAATGTCAATATATATAATGATAATGCTCAGCGCTGATCAATCACTTTTCCATCTCTCAATTCATGTTATAGCACAATATATTCACATGTCAACCTAGAGTAGGCCTCAGCGGTAACTCGTTTCAGATACGAATCATATCCTATGACTTACCAACTCGTCATTGGTCTTACTCAAATTTTAATTTTATTGAAATCTAATGTTCATAATTGGTATGAATATTTTTTCAATGTTATCAATTTTTCTTCTAATGAAATTCAAAACTTTAAAATAGTCTACTTAGATTAATAGAAGGCCCCGCAACCAACATGAATCATGTTTCACCAGTTGGGCTGCATCAGGGTATGGTCCTGTCTCTAAAACAAAAATATACAGAGTTAGAATTCAATAAAACTTCTCATATAACACTAATTCTCTTCTGCATACCTGAATAAACATTCTTCCACATCTTTTCAAAATGGCATCATAACTAAAGACGCCAATGAATTAAACAAATAAGTAGCTTCAAATTGTCACCTGACCCCCCTCTATATCCAATCAGAATGACTGACATCAAACACATTAAGGATGTCCAGTCTATTTCTACATTTAGTCCCGCAGGTGCTACTATATTAAGGGTAAAAATCTATTTTTGTTCTTTACCACCCTCCCAACCTAACTCAATCTTATCCAAAATTCTCCATCTTAAATCTGAGATTCTCCAACTAATGAAAGACCAATGGAGCCATCATGACTTCCTTCAAAATCCTTGATTTAAGTTCTGCCAAGAATACTTTGGGGATCTTTTACTAAGCCACGGTAGCGTTTTTAGTTAGCGGTAGAAATCAGCTGGCGGTAAACGCCAAGATGCCCATAGGAATATAATGGGTGTCTTGGCTTTTACTACCAACTTATTTCTACCGTGAGTTAGAAACGTTACCGCGGCTTAGTAAAAGGCCCCTTTTGACAGGTCATGAGGTTCTCCCTACATATAAAAGTCCACAAGGACATAGCTTAACATATATCACAAGTTGTTTGTGCTCTCAAAATTAATTTCCGATGTAATCTCGGGACATCCCAACTATCACCCTCAATGATTAATTCACACCACTAGCATTGTCCACAGGCTGTAAGTCGCTAACAAACAAAAAAAGCAGAAAAAAACATATTCTGTGTTTGTTTCATTTACCAATAATAGTGTGCACTGCTTGCAAAACGTGCACTCTATTTGCAAAGATGCCACGTTCTTAATTACATTTTCCCTGAAACAAAAATGATGACTAACCAAAACAAAACACAATGAACAATGCTACAAAAAAAAACCCCATGGGAAACGAAAAGAAAAATTTTGGACCTCCCATTCTTGGACTACCCATTCCAACTATTCCGCAGTATTCTTGTGCAAAAGAGAACCAGAAATAATTCCCTAGTTTTAAAGGTAATCTGGAATTTGTTTAAAAATAATTCCTAGTTCAATTACTGCTGAAAGTGATAGCAATAACACACTAACTACTATAGGCTAGCATTTCTGTATTTAACCATCTTGCAAGCATCCAGGCATGATTATCTACCAGCAGGGAGGAGTTCTTAGCAGCTGAGAGGTGAAAAGTGCTGGAAGTACAACTGTGTCCCCATGACCAGCACATCCTCTCATTAGCACATTTTATAATTTTATTAAAGGAATGAAATGATAAGGTAACAGTGGTGGTGATAAAAAATCCTCTCCCTTCCAATAGAGGAGTCGATGCAGAAAGCCACACAGTAGAGCTGTGTGGCGATAGCTGAGCATTTAACGAGAATATATTCTGTGGTGATGCAGCGAACAAGATGCAAATATAAAATGAGCAGAACTTGCACCTTAATCAGGGGAAGTCTGGTGGACACATGCACACAAAAGTTCTGTGTTGAGGACGCTTTATTGTGTGTATGCATGAACAAAAGAAAAGTGTCAGCACACAACTGCGTATGACCGGAATGTTGTTCTGTGCATAAATATTGGACTCACAGAAATTTCTTACACACAGAATTAGTGCAAGGCTAATATTTATGCAAAGATGTATACTGCTACTCTAATTTTCTTTGGACACATGCAAATGAAGCTACTGTTACCTCCACGCACAGCTGTTATTTCCGAACAAAGCAAATACCTGCAACTTCTATAATGTTGCAGGTATTTGCTATGCGCAGAAAAAAAAAAAAGAAAGATCTGGTACTAAACCTCAAAAACTACCAATCAGTTTTCTTGACTAACCCTTCTATGCTGCCTTGGACCTGGCAGTGAATTTCTTGCATTGTTTACTTTTGTGCATTGCAGACTACCTAAAGGCCTCATTACCATGCATTTCATACACTTATCGCTTTTATTGGAAACTAAAAAGAGTGACCCGACACGAATCGTGTTTCAGCCTCACCGGCCTGCATCAGGGGTCTAGGAAACTGACATCCAATAATGTTCCTAGATAGGTCATCAAACAGATAGAAACTTCTGTTAAAAATCTATTGTCTGTGCTCTCCAGCAGCATTCCAGAGCACAGACAATAGATTTTTAACAGGAGTTTCTATCTGTTTGATGACCTATCTAGGAACATTATTGGATGACAGTTTCCTAGATCCTTGATGCAGGCCAGTGAGGCCGAAACACGATTCGTGTCGGGTCACTCTTTTTAGTTTCCAATAAAGGTTATTCTGAACACCAGCTGGGAGAGGTTCCATTGCTCTACTCTTTTCTTGCTTGGCGCCTTCCTTTCAGTGGAGCATTTTGCCTTCTGTTTGTGACTGTTTTAATACACTTATGTCACATGTGGATAGCTCCTATGCTGAATCCCTTTCTGCATTCTTAACCTATTACTATATATGTACACCTCGCAGTAACCATGCACTTCTGCTCACAGTAGCTTCTGCATCGGCATCAGAATATGCTAGACATGGGGACCCCAGGGAAGCAGTAGCAATGTCGGACATGCAGGATGCAGGAAACCAAGAGAACCTTTTCCTCTTGCGAAACCTGGGACTTCTGTTCTAAGAACAGGATAAAAGTAAAACATGAAACAGCACCCAGCATAGCTTGTCATTAAGTTTTCTGTTTGATTGAGGCTCTGCTAACATCCTCATGCATTTTATGCTGGCTTTATTTGTGGTTTGTCATTTTTATTACAGTATCCCATATTTTAGTTATCTGCTCCAGAGCAGGGTCCTTGTGAAAAGTAGATTTGGACTTATTTGGTGAAATTGTTTTCACAGGCTTTGTATCTGCACTCTAAATTAACAACAGAACAATGCTGTAAATTAATTAGAGTAGTTAAGTGGGCTGTAATTAGTTCCTGTACATTTTTAACAAAGTCCTGTAACTGATTGCTTTGTGCTTATAACTCTGACAATTAAGTCCCTAACATGCAAATCAACTCTTAAGGGGAACAGCAGATGGCGATGTGGGACAGGCCAAGGGGTAAATAACAACATCTATATCTATCTGTAAATATGTATCTACAGTATAAACAGATATAGGGATCCTTTTACTAAAGGGTGTTCAGCCCTTAATGCAGTTAGGGCTGGATTCTATATAAGGCACGGCGAGTATTCAATTGAGTAATGAGCCAATTAGTGATGATAATTAGCCGATAACCAATTATCATCAATTGGCACTAATTGGAATTTATGTGCACTTCTTTTTAGGCATATTCTAACAAGAGATGTGTGTAAATTGCAGTTATGTTAGGGGCATCAATCAAATTTATGCATGTTGATATAGAATTTGGGGGAATGCATGAGAATTTACACCCAGGTTTTTAGTGGTGTAAATGGCCACGCCTAAATGTATGTGCGTTCCCCCGGCCTATGCGCTATTCTACAAACCACATCTTACTGTAGATACAGTTTATAGAATATCGCTACATGTGTTATTCCAATGCACTTACATTTAAGACACGTTACATAGAATCTGGCCCTTAGTGCACATAAACAGGCTACCGCAAAATGCATTAAAGCATTTTGTACTATTTTGCCTGTTAGCGTACAGTATTCTGTGCATTACCTATTTTATTAAAATATTTGTAGGATGGGGCATGTCATGGACAGAGAGTGGGCATTCCCACACTATCCAGTTAGCCCATTAGGATTAGCGTGCAGTACCTGAATAACGCAAGTTCTTCTGGTCTAGACTAGTCATCTGATAAATCAAAAGATACTTTTTTAGAATGAGATACAGGTTTGTCTCACTGCTTCCAAAAATAAATACAGCTTTTGGCATAATTAGCCTTATCTCTAAGAAATTTCCTTACTTTTACTTATTTTACGAAAGATCTAAATGGAACCAAAGAATGTTGGACTGATGCAAGAAATTCCTAAAATTTCACAGAGTCTAACCGTGACTGAAGTTGCTACTGTACTACTTGAATATTTTTCTGTATATTTAAGGATATTCACCACCAGCCACTGTCTTTATAGCGACACTGAATATCCAGATAGCCCACCAAATTTCAGAGCTCTCCAGATAACAGCAATATTCAGCACCATTATCCGGATAACTATTGGGATAATTCAGGACAGCAGTTTTTCTGTCCTAAGTTATCCAGAGAGTTATCCGGATAACAATGCTGATTATCACTGCTAACCAGATAATTTCATGCTCTGCTTATGAAACATCCCAACAGAGCAGTCTATATTTTCAGTGCTGCCAAAAATCAACAGATAGCCCCAGTCTATGGCACTTATCCAGATAGTAGAGGCCACTATCCACATAAGTGCTTTTGAACATTGGACCAACTGTGAACAATACCTATAAAGCTTACAGAATTTGGCCCACAATACTTTAATCTTTGACTGAGAAAAATTCCAGTTATGCCTGTGAAATAGAAAGCACATGCCAACCTTATGCACATAAGCTATAACTGCAGTTCAAAATATACCGAAAGAAGAAAGGCAATGAAACTGACAGATGCAAAAATATGAGCTATAAAAGAAAAAGAATTCTAACTGCATCTGTAGTGCATTGCAGCCTAGAGGATACATTAGTAAAGGATGAAAAATTGGTACAATTAAGGCAAAGATTTTAAATGTACTGTAGACTTAATTACTGGCAATTATATCATAAAAAGATTGCAAAAGGGAATATTTCTGTACTAAAATCTTAAAGTGACTTATTGAAATATGGATTGGGAACAGATCTACTCAAAATGCTTTTCTAATAGTAGACGTTAATGGCTCAATGGACTGACACATGGAAACCGTTTTTTTTTTCAACTCTAGATCAGCTGTGCTCAGTCAGTTTACAGTTATTGAATGTGCTGCCACAGATGGACCATTTGGTGGCCTATGTGAAATGAGCTGAGGATCTTAAGGGTTTTTCTTTTGTTATAATAATAATTATTATTATTATTTAAATCACACCTTTTTCAACTGTAGCTCAAGGTACAGTATGTAGGTATTTCCTTCTCCCTGGAGGACTTACAATCTAACTCCCCTGTTTACTAAGCCATGCTAGTGGCTGCCATTCGCTAATGGTGGCACAGCCATTCACTTTGAATGGGATGCGTTGGCATTGCCGTGTGGCTTAGTAAACGGGGGGAGGGTAAGTCTGTACCGGAGCAAATAGAAGGTTAAGTGACTTGCCCAAGATCAAAAGGAATAGCACTGGGAGTTGAACCTGACTTCCCTTCTGGGTTCTCAGCCCAGTGCTCTAGCCATTAGGCTACTCCTTCAGCTCTTGGTAGTCATGATATACTCTGGAAAATAACCATGGGATGGACTTTACTCAGGGCCTGTGCAAAGGTATCAAACACTAGGGATGGGCAGTTGTTAACAACAACAGAGAAAATGTCAACAACATTTGGTAATGACAGATTGGCAATGACAACCCCCTTCCCCAACAATATTAAGTCCTCTCCCCCATGATCCAAGACCTTCTCCTTCTGGTCCCCACTCCCTGTGGAACCCCACTTCACCTTCCTGCAGGCACCTAGATTTACCTCAATCTCTGGTGGTTCAGCAGTGGATTGTTGAGGAAGGAGTAATGCCCATTCATTGCATTGGAGGCAAAAACACATAGTAAAAACTTTTTTAGGTATATTAGAAGCAATAAGCCATCAAAGAATCAGTTGTACTGCTAGATGACCAAGGGGCAAAAGAGGTACTCAGGGAAGACAAAGCCATAGTGGAGAGATTAAATAAATTCTTTGCTACAGTCTTCACCGAGGAAGATTTGAGAGAGATAGTGGTGCTAGAAATGGTATGCAAAGCTGATGAGTCAGAGAAACTGAGTGAAATCTCTATAAACCTGGAAGATGTAATAGCGTAATTTGACAAATGAAAGAATAGCAAATCACCTGGACCAGATAGTATTCATCCCAGAGTACTGATAGAATTGAAAAATGAGCTTGCAGAACTACTGTTAGTAATATGCAATTTATCTTTAAAATCAAGCATGCTACCAGAAGATTGCAGGGTGGCCAATGTAACGCCGATTTTTTAAAAAGGTTCCAGAGATGATCTGGGAAATTATAGACTGGTGAGCCTGACATCAGTGCTGGGCAAAATGGTAGAGACTATTATAAAGAACAAAATTACAGAGCATATTCAAATGCATGGACTAATGAGACAAAGCCAATATGGATTTAGTGAAGGAAATCTTGTCTCATCAATCTACTACATTTATTTGAAGGGGTGAACAAACATGTGGATGAAGGTGTTAGGTTTTCAAGGCAGGAACTAGGTTCGTGAGCCCTTGGGCCACTGCCGTGGAGCAGTAGTGGCAGGCAAAACCACCCCACACCAGAGACAAGGCAGAACTCTGACTGGGACAGCTAGACTTCACCTGCACTTGACCATCGTTCCTCAGGAGTTGAGCCCCTGGGTGCAGGCGGCTGGCAGGACTTACTGGACAGGGCAGGAACTGGATACCCACTGGGCTGAACAGGGACTGAGGGTCAGAGGGGAAAGGAATAAACATGGGCAGCAAAGCAGGAAACTGGGCTAGGACTCACAGACAGACAATACTACACTAGGCAGGAGATGGACAGGCTTAAGAGTCAGGACTGAAAGCTGCAAAGCAGCCACTAAGAAAGGAAACACAGACAGATAAGAGGCAGAACTGAAAGCTGCCAGGCAGCCACTAAACAAGAAACACAGACAACCAAGAACTAGACAGAGAAATACAAACAAGAAACAAGACTGGGAAACAAGCAATACAGTACAAGATAAACTACACAAAGACTAGACTAGAATCAGGCAAGAATCTCAGACAATAAACTGGACTAGGCAGAAGTGCACAGCGCACTCCAGCAAACCAGGGACCTTAGGTGATGCAAAGGCAAACACAGAAGTTTCCAGGTGATTAATAAAGCCCATCAGCTGCTGAAGCTCAGCTGCAGGAATCACAAGGCAGCTACGGGCAATGTTCAGGCACAAACAAGAAAAGGAAGTGTGGCAGCCCGGAAGATCTGGACCGGACTGGGCTGAAGTCTGGAATGGGTGACAGTTCATAGCAGCCACCGGTTCTGGCCACTAGAGGGTGAGGTGAGCACAAACAAGGAAACATTCACATACGTGACAATGGTGGTGGCTAAGAAAGCAAATAGAATGTTAGGTAATATTAGGAAAGGAATGAAAAACAAAAACAAAAATGAGGATGTTATAATGCCTTTGTATTGCTCCATGGTGCAATGCACCTCGAATACAGTGTGTAATTCTGGTCACTGCATCTCAAAAAAGATATAGTTGAATTAGACAAGTACAGAGAAGGGCAACGGAATTGATAAAGGGGAAGGGACAACTTCCCTAGGAGGAAAGGCTAAAGCAGCTATGGCTCTTCAGCTTGGAGAAAAGATGGCTGAGGGGAGATATGATAGAGGTATATAAAATAATGAGTGGAGTGGAACTGGTGGATGTGAATTGCTTATTTACTCTTTCCAAAAACACTAGAACTAGGAGGCATGCAATGAAGTTACAAAGTAGTAAACAAATCAGAGAAAATATTTCTTCACTCAACATGTAATTAAACTCTGGAATTCTTTGCCAGAGAATGCAGTAAAAGCAGTTAGCTTAGCAGGGTTTAAAAAGGTTTGGATAATTTCATAAAAGAAAAGTCCATAACCCTTTATTATGATGGACTTATTGACCACTGTTGGAAACAGGATGCTGGGCTTGATGGGCCTTTGGTCTGTCCCAGTATGGCAACACTTATGTTCTTATGTACTCTTGCCCATGGCCACAGGCACATCCAATATGGCAGACACATCCTTTCAGCCTAGTCTCGTTCCTGTCTAAATGATCCCCTGTTAGACCTTCTGGGGTTGAGGTAGGTCTGTGGGGGGGTCTGCAGGAATTGGAGGAGCCATGGTGGTGGGTGCAGGATGGAGCTTTGATCATGGGAGTGGGGTGAGGGCCATGGGAAAGGTACCAAAACATTTCCCATGATAACACAAGGGAGGAAACCAGACAAAAATGGAAATTCTTCCAAACAACATAGGAAATGACCCAAATGGAAAATTTGTTTGACTGCCTATCCCTATTAAATACCAAAGGCAAACCTTCAGCTTTGCACTGCCCCCCCTTTCATGTGCCTAGATTCCCCCTGAGATTTTTATAATTAAATTCAACAATCATGATTATCCCAATATCATCCATCCCAGGACAATCCTGTAAAAATGCATATATGGACGTTTCAGTATTTAACTTTGCTTTCTATATACACATGTAATGCGGGCTGTTTCCAAACACACAGTTACCTTGATACATGTCAAGTTATCCAGATAAACGGGTATTTGAAAATTACCCACCTTCTGTGCAGGTGATGGTGATTCTTTCAATTTATGTGACTGGCAGGGTCTATTGTTTTGCTTTGACTGCATCTGCTCTTTGCCGCTCCTGGAAGCTGCCACGCCATCCGACCACCAAGTCTGCCTAGGGATCAATATTCAAAACAATTTAACCACCCAGAAATATCTGCTGGCCAGTTAAATTGCTTGTTCGGGCCTCACCAGTCATTTTCAGTGGCACTTAGCCACTAAAAGTGTCTGGTTAATGCCAAACTTAAAACTGATTATTTTGGGGGCATTCCAGAAGCAGATTTGGCACTTGGCCAGTTAAGTGCTGATAATCAGCATTTAACTATCCAAGGGCACTGCAGAAATAGGACCACATAAAAGTCAGTCCTGTCTTTATGCAGTGCGTCATAGCCTGTTAAGTGCTGAATATCGCACTCAACTTGCTATGCTGTAGCCGGCTTTGGAAACCTGGAAATTCAATGCTGAAGCCTGGTAATGGCACAGGGAATTCTTGCCTCGGGGTGCAGGGGGGAGGTCAGCATCCACTGGACCACCGGGGAATCTTTAAAAGATTCAGGGGGTGCAGGGGAGGTGTCAGGAGGGGATAGGTAGGGAGCACCCTCCTCTCCAACAGCTCCAAAGAAGCCATAAAATTAGCTCATTAAAACTAGGTGCCCTGGAGCTGTGCATTGCCCGGAATGCTCATTAGAATACCAATGAGCTTATTGTGGTATATTTGCATGGGGTTCTCAGTGGCTGCTGACAGCACACATTAGAGCCACGGAATAAACCTTTGTGCATTACTCCCTAAATAACATTTGCTTTAGAATGGCTACATCCAGTCTAAAACAAATGTTCCTAGCATGGTAAGCTTTGTGCATCGAGGCCTAAGTGAGAAAGTGGAAAATGTTCCTCCTTAAACTTATGAGAAAAGCCACACGGAGGTGGAGGTGTACTTGATCCCTACGAAAAACAGTCCAATGTAGAGCAGAGAAGGAGTAGGGAAGATAGGCTCTTTCCAATCAGGAGTCTTATCACATCATAAGACTCCTGAGGCAGGTGCTTTTGCGCCGAAACACGGCAGCTGTGTCCAGTCACCTTCGATGTTATCCAATAAAATTTTTGGCATCCATATGTCTCCTTCACTGATTGGAAAGAGCCTATCTTCCCTACTCCTTCTCTGCCCTCCTTAAGCTTATTCAGCTTTGCTAGCTTGTGTTGGTTTCCTTTGCTAGTGATTATTTGATCTCGGACAACCCCCTGTTCCTGCATAGCAGGTGTTTGTTTCCTGACTCATAATCCAAATCTTTTGAGATGCTATCGAAAGGGGAGCCATATTCAACATAAGGTAATTTTCTGGTTTGCTGGACCAAGTTAGGCTAATGAAAAAAAGGTGACTGTCTGTACACATCCATCATGCAGGGCTGCCTGTGAGAAGCCCTAGGAGCTGAAATCTCACACTGACCTCGGCGGTTTCTGGCAATGCTTCTCTCTCACACAGACTGCATAGAAGGCAACAGAAAAGACTAGAATCTCTAAAGGGTTTTCAATCAAACCAGAGCAGTCTGCACTTGACTTTGCTGAAATTGTTCCTGAAGTGATAGACCATTCATTTTGCAGTTTAAAACTGATTTCCAAATTCATTAAGTAAGGAAATGTAATGAGGGTGTAATATATGCCATTTATGCATTTGTAAACAAGAACAATAACAGCTTAAAGTAATGTTTCAATTATAACTGTCTGCTCTGCGCACGGATCGTTTACTGTAGCAGGAAAGCCATTGTGGTTTTAAAGGGTTCCTTTGGGGATACCCTGGGTAGACCTAATGGAGAGCTAAAGAACCCTCTACACTGGGATGATCAGTGGAAGGAGCCTGTACTGAGATTTCTGCAGCAAATGATTAAGGTTACAAGGGATGAGGCAAAGGGTTGAAAAGCAGATGTACAAAAATATTGTCCGTTCTAATTCAACACCAACACAAAGTAACATTCGAAAATACATTAATGTGCAGAAAGTTTTATGAAGCAAGTCTAAGAGCAGCTATTAGAGAACAACTTAATTGCTATCTTGGGGGGACTCCAAGCTAATCTTTAACTGTTCTTGGAGATTTATTCATCCTGTTCAGGTGAAATTAGAGGTACACAGTATATATGTGCCCTCTGGAGGTATATCCTAAACAATTTTTTTTTTCTGTAACAGTCTAATTGGCAGACTTCCAGTCCTAAAGCAGTTCATTAATTTAGCTTTTTAATTTAATTATTGGCTTGAGCTGTGCTAGTCTCTGGACCAGCCTAGGTTATATTGCTAAACCATTTTCTTTGCCATACTCTTCCCCTTCCTCCTGCCTTACACCACCTGCCCCAATTAATTTAAAGATCCAGTGTTAATATAATTATCTGTCTTAAATGATTAGCAAATAGGTTGGCAACATGCTACTTAAGATCTTTTAAATCATCTTTTTGGTAGATAACCTGACTCATAATTTTGGATTCTGGATAAAATGATGAGCATGCATTAAAGGGCCAATTGAAATGAATAAATTATTTAAATGATTTAATAAAGTGACATTTGCTGGGAAGATTGTTATTGAGAGTTTCTTTTTGAAATCCTCATATTTCATAAAGTTGTAGCCCTGTTTAAGTTGATTTATCGAGTTGTTGAAGGGCCAATGGCATTAATGAGTTTAGTGGAGAGTATGGTACATACTAAGGTCAGTGACAAACTCTAAAGCACATGATTTGCACTTATGGCATTTAATTTTTGCATTTACGAAATCAAGGGAGTAATTCTGAAAAGACTGCCATAATTTAGGTACTAGGATGCTGTACTCCAATTGCCAGATTCTATATAGTGTGCCTAGCGTTCCACGCTGAAATCTAAGCATATTCCATAACAACGTGTGTAACTTAATTGGCTTAACAAGCTAATCAATGTTGATAACAGCACCTAACAAGCAATAATGAGCACTAATTGGCAATAATTAGAATTTATACCCCCAGCTCACTAAGCGTATTCTGTAATGAACTGCACCTAAATTCTAATGCGTGCAGTTCAAACAGGGTATGGTCATGGTTGGGGAAATGGGCATTTCATGGGTGTTCCAAAATTTGTGCACGTAGTTATAGAATATGGCCCAGTTTGTGGAAGTCTACGCACAGGGATCTACGCCACATTTTCATTGGTGTAAATAGAGGCACGTAGTTTTAGGAGCTGGGATATCAACTAAGCATATTTGATATACCGTCCTAAATCTAGGTGCCGCTTATAGAATACACTTAGCCAGAAATGTTTACCACGTGGATTTTTTAGGCGCCTTATATAGAATCTGTCGCTAAGTGTGAATTCTCTATCAGCAATTACACATGTAATTGCCACTATAGAATGCCAGTACGAGTTAGCATTACACAACAGCATTTAGGCAAGGTTGTTTACACCATGTCAATGGCTGGTGTAAATGATCATGACTAAATGTTGCAGTTAAATGCTACCAGGGGCGTCGCTGCTATGGGGCCATGGGGGCCAGGGCCCCCATAGATTTGGCCCTGGACCCCCCCTACCGACAACCCTCTCAACCCCCCCGCTTGCTCGCCGTCGCCTACCTGTGCTGGCGGGGACCCCATCCCCCACCAGCCGAAGTCTTCTTCCTTCTTTCAGGTTTCTGAGTCTGTCGTCCTGCAGGACGTCAGACTCAGAAACCTGAAAGGAAGGAAGAAGACTTCGGCTGGCGGGGGATGAGGTCCCCGCCAGCACAGGTAGGCGACGGCGAGCGGGCGAGCAGGGGGTCGAGAGGGGCGGCGGCGGCGAGGGGGTGTGGGCGATGATGATGGCAGCGGCGGTGGTGGCGGGGTGTGGGTGATGATGGCGGCGGCGGTGCCGTGAGGTGGCGGCAGCGCCGGTGGGGGCTAAAATGTGCCCCCTCTCCTCGGCTCTGGCCCCCCCTACCGCTGAAGGTCAGATACGCCCCTGTGTGCTACAATTCTAGAATACCATTAGTTATGCACTCAGATGCTAGGCATGCCCCTTATCTGCCCAAGTACCCACCCTTTTGCAGTTATGTGCTATAGCTGTGCTATTTTTCTAGAATAGCCACTAACCCCTGAATTCTACAAAAAGTGCTAAAAACTGCACATGCAAATTTGGACACAGGCCCAATTTGCGTGCTCAATTTAATTGACTCACAAGCCAATTAGTGCCAATAATTAGCTTGCTAACAAGCCATTATTGCCACTAATTAGATTTAATTGACATGTACACTGTAAATTTACGTGCCAGATCTGCACCTAAATTTTACGAGTGAGTCCGAAAAGAAAGCGCAGAAATGGGAGGGTCATGGGTGGATCGTGGGTGTTCCTAGAATTTACATATATAATTATAGGATAAGGGGAATCCATGCCTAATTTATGTGTGAGGATTTGATGCAAATGGGCACACCTAAAGTTAAGCACGCTTCCCGGGCGTAAGTGCTATTCTGTAAACCACACCTAACTTTAAGTGTGGTTTATAGAATAGCAGAATAGCGTTTTTTCTATGCCGATTTTTTTTAGGCATCATATATAAAATCTAGCCCTTAGTATAGTTATATGCATAACTACAAATTAATGTCAATTAGTGCCATTTAGTGCCAATTAACTCCAGTTATCACCGATTATTAGCGCTAACTAGTGCCAAATGTACCAATTAACTTATAAATATAACTAGCAAAATTGCATTACCTACATGTGCAGTTTTACATACTTGGGGCCCTGTTTACTAAGCTGCGCTAGAGGCACGCTAACGTTTTTAGTGCACACTAATGATTAGCATGCGCTAAACACTAGAGACACCCATAGGAATATGTAGGTATCTCTAGCATTTAGCGGGCTAATTTTTAGGACACGCTAAAAACACTAGCACACCTTAGTAAATGGGGTCCTAAGTGTGAAAATATGTGTGCAAGACTTTGAATTATGGGGCATAATTGTAAAGCCTGTGTGGTAACTGCTGGTGGCATTCTCAGAATGTTCTCATACAGTTACTACACAAAAATGTCTTTACTGCAAGTTAAGTATATTTATTTATTGCACTTGTATCCCACATTTTCCCACCTATTTGCAGGCTCAATGTGGCTTACAGAGACCTGTTATGGCATCACCATACCAGGGTACAGAATACAATTGATGTTTTACAGAGGTCAAGGAAAACAAGAGGATCTGGTCAAGCAGTTATAGGAAGATACTTTCTGAATGAAGGAAGATAGGAGTTGTGTAATAGTTAGTTATGGGTTCTCCTGGTAAGCCTTGTTAAAGAGGTATATTCACCTCTTGCCTCGTTTTTTGCACCCCAAACAGGTTATGCAGTTAGCACATGAATAAGTGTGCACTGTCATGCCAGTAATCCAGTGATTCTCAAACTTTTTTTCTATAGCGGACCCCTAAAATATTTTTCATACACCTAAGAACCCCACTCCCTCCCACTCCTTCTCCCCTTACACATGATCTGTAGTCATTCCTGCCCATGCTGGCTCTGCTAAGAAAATGGCTGCCGGGACCTCTAGCGGTAGTCTTGCGAGAGGTTTCAGCAGCCATTTTATCAGGGGAGCCGGCTTGAGCAGGAACAACTGGGGAGTTCTCCTGCCTTGACTTGATGCGGAACCCCTGAAGAGAGTTTGGGTTCCACGAAATCCAGTGTGGGAATCACTGCAGTACAGGAACAGTTACCATATTCGTGAATAATAGCAGATGCTAATTCATGCACCTAGGGGGTAATTCTATAAGGAGCAGCCTACACTTAAAATGGAAATACACATGTAAATGTCGATGTACTAATCATTTACTTGCATATGTGAAGACATATGCATGTAAATGACAGTACTCTAGCTATAGGTACTTTGCAGTTGGCTTTCACATGGGAAGAGTTTGGATGAAGCATAGATGAGGTGGATAAATGCATGCATAAACTACTACTACTAATCATTTCTATAGCACTACTAGACATACATAGCGCTGTACACATTATATACAGGTACTTTCTCTGTCCCTAGAGAGCTCACAATCTAAGTTTTGATACCTGGGGCAATGGAGGGTTAAGTGACTTGCCCAACGTCACAAAGAGCTGCAGTGGGAATCAAACCCAGTACCCCAGGGATCAAAGTCCACTGCACTAACCACTAGGTTACTCCTCCACTTCAATAATATGATGTATGCGTGTATTTTCACAGTCTAGGTGTGAGCATTTGCACCAGCTCCATGGCTGGCAGAAGTGCATGTGCATGAAAACATAGGCACATATTTGACCTGTTATTTTAGTATTCTATAAAGAAAAGTAGGCACCAGATTTTCTTTATATAATAGGCTCTCAATAATATGTTCTTATTGCCTAAAAATAGGAGTCTTATTATAGAATTACTCTCCACCTGCTTAGCACACTTCAGTAAATCATTGTAAATTGTATAAGTGAATCATTGCAGCTATTTTACAGGCTAGATGATGCTTTCTGACCAGAAATTGTCATCCTAATCCTTATGGAAGCAATTTCCAGACTTTGTACTAATTTTCAAAGATGATATATGTGTATGCTTTTAAACTTGCCTCTAGTACTTGAAAATATGCACCAATTTTTATTTTTATTTAATTTTTGTACCAGCATTTTTTTGTTTCATAGACAATAAAATAAAATATTTAGAACTAGAAATACAACCTACTTGAATTATTTTCCTATCCAACCACCTGGAAACCTAAAAGTATGCACATTCAGAAAGAGCTATCTTCTTCAAGTATTTGTCTTATAAGATTTTAATTTTCAAATCTGAAAGTCTGGAAAGTTCATTGCCTTGTGGGAGGGCCACTCTCTTGTATTTTTTATGTTTGCTATAACGCTCAAATTAATATTTAATTACTGGAAGGATACAGCTCTGCTTACTGGTGCTCAATGGTGGAACACAGTCCTCTTATACCACAGACATGAGAAGGAAACTGAGGGCAGAAGGTCACTAGGTAAGGTTAAATATTCTAAATGGGAACTGTTGGATAATTACATGTCTGGTATGTAGTTATTTGAGTAAGGATGGTATTTTGTTACATATTGTTTTTATGTTGTATGTTTTTTTGATGAAAATTCAATAGATATTTGAACTCAGAAAGAGCTATCTTTGTTGGAATGTAATTGTATTTTACATGCATTGCCTGTCACCTATTATTTCTCTGTGATTACTCTGTGACCTCTGATGTGAATTACTTAGAGAGGTCACACAGCTATGCAACTTCCTGTGGGGGTTAGACACAGCACATGCAGCACATGGAGCACATGGAGCTCATGATCTCTCCTAACCTGAGAGGATCTATGGTGGTGTGAGCATCCATTACCATCTAAGCACATGGAAGGAGCTGATAATACAAATGTATAGTAATATGTATATATAAGCCTGTCTGATTATAATCTAACTACAAACTGTGAGTAAACAGATGTTTTGTTACTTCAACTTTAAAGTGACTCAGCAGTGAATTATTCAGGGGTGAATGAGAGAGAGATGAAGAAAGAAATTAACATTTCTAAAGCTGAAGCTGTGTGTACTAAAATCTGCTAATTATTTACTACAAATAATCCAACAAAAGGGTTATGGGCCCAGGGTCCAGGAATTGAAAAAGAAGAGAAATATTACCAGAAAAAAAAAAAAAAAAAGGCCACATTTTTCTCTTAAGTTTTAAAGGAAAGATTCAGTCTGTCTCTCTCTCCCCCCACACAGCAGACAGAAGGCTAAGAAAATGGCTGAGGGAGGAAATTCACCATTTTTCTATTCTCTCAAGGTGCCTAGATTAACTGAGTTTAATTATCAGAAGTGGGAACTAAGATTCATATGTCTCCTTCGAGCAAAAGGATTAAATATATGCTTAGACCAAGACAGAACAGCTGAAAATATGGCTGAATGGGACAATGCAAACTATTATGTGAAGTGCATGCTTTTGGAAGCTCTCTCAGAGAAACAAGCCATATTAGTGGAGGGAAAAGATACACCAAAGGACATTTTATATAAACTGAGAACTATGTATGCAACTACATATGCAAAGCAGCAACCAATTTGGCTGGCAGAGTTGAATGAAACCAAATTAAGGGATAAAAGTAAATGTAATGATCACATTATGTATCTTATGTCTTCATTTCAAAAGTTAGAACTTTCAGGAATTCCCATGTGTGATGCATTGAAAAGAGCATTTCTTTTTACCTCACTATCAAAGAAGTTTGATGTTTTTAGGTCTGTAAATGAGGCCATTGAAGGGCAATCTTTTGAACAGACAACATCAAAACTAAGGCAGGAATGCATAATAAATGATTCTGAGGAGATGTGTTCTCAAAGCAAGTCAGAGAGAAATGAAACAAATTTCTTGGCAAAGAACAGAGGAAGGCGGAGCTATGGGAAAACTCCACCCAAGGGCAAGCTGATTTGCTACTCATGTGGAAAGGAGGGACATGTATCTAAATGGTGTAAGGAAACACAAAACACTCCCTCTAGCTCACCTAAGCCAATGGAACTAAAGAATTTTCAAACCAGGAAATGTATGAAGGACAAAGATAAACACAAGGGCTTTCTAATGGCAGAAAAATCTTTGACTATGGTAAATAATAATTCAAATGAAAGTACTTGGATTTTGGATTCAGGGAGCACATGCCATTAAACCAATTGTAAGAATTTCTTTCAGGAAATGTGTCCAGAGGAAGGTATTCTTAAAACTGCAAACGCAGGGACTGCTAAGATCCAAGCAAAAGGTATTGGATTCTTAAAATGCAAAGTGTCTAATGAAGTTAAAGAAATTCCTGTAAGTGATGTCTTGTATATTCCCCAAGCAGTTTGTAATATGCTTAGTGTATCTACATTAGATAAGAAGGGATTTGTGATTCATTTTGAAAACAGTAAGTGCACAATCTCTAAAAATGATGAAGTGTATGCTGAAGCTTTTATGCATAATGATGTTTATAAGCTGAACATTTCAGGTGAAGCCTCACATATGGCGCAAGTAAGGAAGAATGATGGTAAATGTAGTCTGGAAATCTGGCACCGCCGCCTGGGACATCGTGATTCTAAGGTGATCCAGGATCTTTACAGTAAGCAACTGGCCACCGGCATTCAGATAAGTGCAGATGCTGGTAAAATGGAGAAATGCATAGACTGTGTTACTCAAAAAGGTGTGAGACCCTCATTTCCTGCATACACAGGAAATAGGAGTAATAAAGTGCTGGACTTAATACACAGTGACTTATGTGGACCGTTTAATATCCCATCATTGGGAAATAACAGATTTGTGCTAATATTCTTGGATGATTTCTCTAGATATTGTGTGGCCTATTTGCTGAAAGAAAAAAGTCAAATCACAGACATGCTGAAGAAATACGTAGCCATGGTGAGCAATAAATTTGAAAGAAAACCAAAGGTTCTTCAGACCGACAATGGTGGTGAGTTCACTTCACAAAGCATGCGCACATTTCTAGAACAAGAAGGCATTCAGCATATCACAACAGTAGCTTATACACCAGAGCAAAATTCTGTTGCAGAGAGAAAATTTAGGTCACTTGTGGAAATGACCAGATGTATGCTGTCAGATAGCAATCTCCCTAAAAGACTATGGGGGGAAGCCATTCTCACAGCAGTGTACCTACAAAACAGAATGCCAACTAAAGGCGCTGAGCGCACACCACATGAGACATGGCATGGTAGGAAGCCAAACCTGTCACACATAAGAACATTTGGAAGTACAGCATATGCTCATGTACCAAAGCAAAGAAGGCATAAGCTGGATTCCACAACAGAAAGGGGCATTTTAGTTGGCTATGCTCCAGGACACAAAGGATATAGAATTTTGAATCTGAAAACTGGCATTGTTGGCATAAGACATGTTACATATTTTGATGAAAACAAAAGGGTTGATAAAGGCTGGATTATCCCAGATGAGCCTTATCATCCAGAATATGAAACTAGAACCATAATAGACATGCCAGTGTGTATAAATGCCATACCAAGGCAGATGTCTGAAAGCAACTCACCTGTATCTAACGAGGAACAGGCAGAGGAAGCAGACACAGAAAGAATCATTGAAGAAGACAGTACAGTTGGAGAAGGGGAATCAATTGGAGAAGGACTCTCAGATTTAGAGGATGCAGAAAGGTCAGACCAACCTGTTGTCAGACGCTCATCCAGGGAAAACAAAGGTGTTCCACCCCCAAGACTGTCTTACCTAACAAAGTCAGCAGAAGCTCAAGAGCCCTTAACATGGGATGAGATTGAGAAAATGCCAGCAGAAGAAGCTGCTGAATGGCATAAAGCTGCACAAGAAGAAATTGATGCATTGGATAAAATAATACTTGGATTCTTACAAAATTACCTCCTGGCAAGAAAGCTATAGGATGCAAATGGGTATTCAAGTTAAAAAGGAATGCACAAGGAAAAGTGGAAAGGTATAAAGCCAGATTAGTGGCAAAGGGATATCTTCAAAATATGGAGAAGATTTTGATGAAGTGTTTGCACCTGTAGTGAAACACACGACAATAAGAACACTTCTGAGCATTGCAGTCTCAAAAGGCATGCAAGTCAACCACATTGATGTGAAAACAGCGTTTCTTCATGGAGAAATAACTGAAGACTTGTACATGGAACAGCCAACAGGTTTCATAAATACAAAACAAAGACAGCTAGTGTGTAAATTAAACAAAGGTCTTTATGGATTAAAGCAAAGTGCAAAATGTTGGAATGATAAATTGCATGAAATATTGACAAATTTAGGATTTAAGCAAGGTGAAGCAGATAAATGCTTGTACACTAGGTGCACAAATGGACAATATGCATACATTTTAGCTTTTGTTGATGATCTGCTCATTGCAAGCAAAAGTGAGCAAGAGTACAAGGACATTGTAAAGTGTTTAAACCTCAATGTTGAGATAAAAGAACTTGGTAATGTGTCATACTATCTTGGTATAGAAATTGAGAAACAAAATGATGGTTCTTATCTTCTAAGCCAGAAGCAGAAAATAAATGAGCTTATTGAAAGTTTAGGTATGCAAGATGCCCAAGTTGTAAGCACTCCCATGATCACTGATTTTCTGAAGGATGAAACAGTAAGAGAACCTTTACCAGATAACATCCAATATAGATCAGCCATAGGTAAGCTTTTATATCTAGCTACCACATACAGGGCTGATATAGCAAATGCAGTAGGAATTTGAGCAGAAGGGTCAGCTCACCTACCAAATCAGATTGGACTGCAGTTAAAAGGATGGTAAGGTATTTAAAGGGTACCATTGATTGTAAATTAAAGATTTCAGCCAATAGTAATCCAAAACTAATATGTTACTGTGATTCAGATTGGGCAGGGGATCATTCTGATTATAAATCCACAAGTGGATATGTGTTTATGTATGGAAATGTACAAATTTCATGGGCCAGTCATAAACAAAGTATTGTGAGTTTGTCTTCTACAGAAGCTGAATACGTGGCCGTATCGGAAGCGTGCAGAGAACTGATGTGGATTGAAAAACTTTTGCTGGATTTTGGAATATCTGAACAGAGACCAATCCAGATAATGGAAGATAATCAGAGCTGCATCCGACTGTCACAGAATGACAAGGTTCAGTCACGTACCAAGCACATCGCAACGAAATACCACAACGTGCGAGAGTTGGCAAAAGAAGGGGTCATCAGTCTACACTATTGTCACACCAGTGAGATGACAGCTGACATCATGACCAAACCGTTACCCAGAGAACGTTTTGTGAATCTGCGTATAAAGCTTGGACTTTGTATGAATAAATAATTGCATGACAGTTATGCATGAGAAGGGGTTTGTTGGAATGTAATTGTATTTTACATGCATTGCCTGTCACCTATTATTTCTCTGTGATTACTCTGTGACCTCTGATGTGAATTACTTAGAGAGGTCACACAGCTATGCAACTTCCTGTGGGGGTTAGACACAGCACATGCAGCACATGGAGCACATGGAGCTCATGATCTCTCCTAACCTGAGAGGATCTATGGTGGTGTGAGCATCCATTACCATCTAAGCACATGGAAGGAGCTGATAATACAAATGTATAGTAATATGTATATATAAGCCTGTCTGATTATAATCTAACTACAAACTGTGAGTAAACAGATGTTTTGTTACTTCAACTTTAAAGTGACTCAGCAGTGAATTATTCAGGGGTGAATGAGAGAGAGATGAAGAAAGAAATTAACATTTCTAAAGCTGAAGCTGTGTGTACTAAAATCTGCTAATTATTTACTACAAATAATCCAACAATCTTCAGATGGCCAGTTGACAAAGGTAAATTGCCATTCGCCTGTGTAAATGGCTTTGAGAATTGTCCTTTCCATAAATATTGGCAATATTATCCTCTTATGGATTGCCCACTTCTTGCTTCCAAACGATATCTGTAATATGTATGTAGAAAGGCAAATAGATAAATGTACCCCCACTACTGCATTTCAAGAAAAATCTTTGAAAATCCCAGTCAAATTATTGATATTTTAACAACCTGGGCATGCAGACTGTGAAAAATTACAGGAGGACCTTAGGAGATTGGAAGACTGGGCATCCAAATAGCAGATTAAATTTAATGTGGACAGATGCAAAGTGAAGCACATTGGGAAGAATAATCCAAATTATAGGTACTTGAAAAAGATGGTCTGGCTGATATTCAGCCCCTGGTGGTCAGTGCTTTTTAAACAATGCCTGCTGCGGGCAGATTTGGCCCCGGATATTTAATACCAGGCCATGTCAAGGCACCAGTGTGGGGCATATACAAATTTCACTCTTTTTGGGTATAAAGGAGGATGATGACTCTTAGTATAAATTATTTATTTATTTATTTATTTATTTGACAAAGACAAAGGACAATGACAAAGATGACCTTATCTTTATTCATCCTAAAGCAAACACACATGAAACCTTAAGATAGGTTTCTAGTCCAGTCAGCTATCCTAATCCAACAGCAATAACACAACTACTATATAACCTGGACAGAGATGCACCTGATGTTCAGCAGCTGACAGAGTGTTCCTAAGACAGATCAGTAAGAAGAACCCTCCTGAAGCAGAGTTCGTATGTGGACCCTAGACCTTTTTATGGCTGTTGATGTCTTCCAGACCTCCTATAGTATTGCCTGCTTGATGTAGTCCTGAGTGGCCTATGGGTAGCTCAGGGGCGTAGCCAGACAACAGATTTTGAGTGGGCCTAGGCAAGAAGTGGGTGGGCATAAAGTGTTCCCCCTTCACTCACCAGCCAAAAAAATCTCAGCTGGTGGAAAAACGCTTCTTTCCACCTTAGTAGTCTGCAGCAGGCATGTGCTGAAAACTGAGCATGCGCAGGTGCCAGTATCGTGGAGAATAGCGTTTTCATTACCATCAGGGGGAAGTCTTTAGCTGGCGGAGCTTGGGATCCCCACCAGCTACCGCTAAACATGTGCTACTGTTGGATGGGCCTGAGCCTTAATTGGGTGGGCCCCAGCCCACCCAGGCCCACCTGTGGCTACACCACTGGGGTAGCTCCTTTACACTCTCCTCACCATCCAACTTGCTCTCTGAATCTGGACCAAGAAAGGTCTCTGAGACCAAAGTAGGTCTTTTCAGAACAGCTGCCTCCCAATCTCCTCCCTAACAAGGTTCGGTACCATGTTTATCGAGCATAAACACCTTTTCTGCTAAGGTTCTAAGGTCTCGTTCCACTTGTTTGGTACGTTTCACAAAATACCCAGTATCTAACTGCACTTTAGTGGTCTGACACTGGATAGCTAGACATTGATCATCCACACCTTTGAGCTGTTTTTGTAAATAGTTCAGGTGTCCTGTTACAACATCATCAGCTGAACTTACTCGAGAACACATATCTGCGTCCCTCTCACCTTTCATCTTTTCAAGCTCCCTCTTCAGCATGCCTAATTCCATAGACATAGAGCTTAAGGTACATTCTACAGTGCTTTTCTCTTTAAGCAGACCCTCCTTTTCTTTCTATAAAAAAAAGGTTCTGTTCCCAAAGTGCCTTGCACATCGGTGTCATTCCATCATCCCTCTGGCTTACCTGGGGTTGCTCCAGAATTGACACCCTCTTTTAGATGTTGAACAGGCAATGCTTTTCTGCTTCATCATGGCTTTCAAGTGCACCTGCCCTACTGTTGATGGTCTCATTAAGCATTTGTATCTGTTCAAAGACATCTTCAGCCCCTGTCTGCCGATTTTCCATTAGCAAAGTGTTCCCTTCCCCCAGGTGCAACTGGCCACACTCTTGTTCAAGGGACTGAATCCTCTGGAATGCTAACTTATGATCCTCCTCTAGACCATTACGTATACTCTGGAGAGAACTGTACTGTATCTCGAGAGTCACCTTGTCTTTTAACAAACTCTCTCTTTCCTGCACTTGTCTCATATATTCTTCCTTTAAATTATCAATTTCCTGGTGTTGGAAGCTATACTGTGTCTCCAGCACTGTCCTGTCCTTTACCAAATCAATATTCTCACTCCTCAACTCCTGTATTACCCCATCAGTATCTCCCCTAGCCCCTAAGGAAACATCCTCTTTTTCATCAAAGAAGCCAACATCCTCTGCAAATAAGTCAAAATCCTTTCACAAAACCAACTTGAAAACAATTAATGAATTAACTATTTTTCGCAAAGCTCTAAAAACCTATCTCTTCAACCAGGCTTACCACGAGAACCCATAGACTAACTATAACACTTCGCCGCTCCACCCTGATTCAGAAAGACATCTTTATTACTGTTTGCTTAGATCTTTTTGTCATCCCAGATCTTTTTGTAACACTTTGTAACACCAAGTGTATCTGCGACCCTGGAATGGCTTTGCCATAACAGGTCCTTGTAAGCCACATTGAGCCTGCAAATACTGTAGGTGGGAAAATGTGGGATACAAGTGCAATAAATAAATAAATAACAAAATATCCTTCCTGCATTGAACTCTGCCTCTATCCAGTAAATAGGTAGTCATTCCTTTTCCACTAATCTTTAACTTCTACCTCTGAAATAATTCAGAATCAACCTCTCCAGTCACCCAACATCCACTTCTTCAGTATGGCAGTCCATCATCTAATTGATCGGCATCCAGCTTCAAGAACTCATCCTCCCTGGACAGAATTCTTGTTTTTTATCTATCTGTATGCAGTAAGTTATCTGTTTGACTTATTTGAAATACACAGTTGAATATTAACAAAGTGAGTCTTCCTTTGGTTATTGATTTGGTTTGGCTTGCTGTTTAAATACTGCATGTGTTTGCATTGTGAGACCAGCATAGTGGGAGAAGTGTAAATGCAAGCTGTGAGGGTGACAGGAGTGGAAAGAAGAGGCTGGGCTGTGATAGAGAAAATAAGATGGGAGAAGGGGACATGAACTAGAAGAGAGGAAAAAGAGCAGGCTGGGAGAGGGGACATAAGATGCAGAAGGGAGAAGAGATGAAGAGGATTGGGAAATGAACTGCATGGGACTGGAAAAGGAGGAGTCTGGAAGAAAGGCTGTAAAAATAAGAGACACCAAGGTGAGAAAGGGAGAGGAATGAGGGGGAAGGAAGTGGCAGGAGGGGTGAGACAACAAAGAAGTGAGTGAAGATAAGCTGTGAAGAGAGTGGTTATGTAGAAGAAGATACACACAAGAAGAAAGATAAATTATAAAGAAATGAGTGGGAAGACAAGAAAAGTATTCTTAAAGAAAATAAACATGAAAGTAGAGAGGAAACTTAAGAAAACAAAACAAAAGTAAGCAGAGAAAGAAGATAGAAGTCAAACTACAGAAACAAAGGCAGAAAAATTGTTTAAGGGGGTGGCTGAAGAATGGAGGACAACTGGTATTCTTAATAATATCAGAATATTATACTGTTCTTCTCCTCCATACCTGTGTTCACCAAGAAGTATACCTACATGTATTTAAAGTACCTTATACTACCTGTCCCAAATCCATAAATGTTCTTGTTCTGCCATATCCAAGGCAACCATTAATTCTGAGTTTTAAATAAATTGAAAAGGTAATACAGTAATATAACTATACATAGATGGAAAAAGCTCATATATTAACATAGACTGGAAGCAAATGTATAATCGTATCTGTCAGAATACATTAATACCAGCAGTTAGTAATCTATTAGGAGGAGACAGAATTCTGAAGTCCTTCACAATGCTAAGTAATTACTTTGGCTTCAAAAAGAGCAGCTTCTTTGTGGAACTTCCTATTTAAGGCACTATCATTTTTTTAAAATTATTATATAGAGAACTTTCAGCTCCCCTCCGTGGTATTTGATGAATCAGCAGCATAACCACCATAGTTTATGGTTTATTATGACTTGCTAGACTGCTCTAACTGCCAAGACAGTGCAGAGCAGTGTGCAGACTAAAAATTAAAAAAAAAAAAAAGGAATTCCATTTCAACCAGGAAAGTTAAACAGTCACACAAAGGGGCACTTTTACTAAGCAGCGTAAGCGTCTAGGTGTGCCCAACGCACGCCAAAATGGAATTACCGCCCGACTACGTGGCTCTTGCGGTAATTTCAGTTTTGATGTGCGTCCGATATGCATGTCTGAAAAATATTTTTTATTTTTGGGCTCGCATAACGGACGCACGCCAAGTGGCATTTGGTGTGTGTAGGCCATTACTGCCCAGTTACCGCTAGAGTCTTTACCACTAGGTCAATGGCTGGCGGTAAGGTCTCAGACCCAAAATGGGTGTGTGCCCAGTTATGGACCAAGAAAGGGATCTGGGTGTCATCGTCGATAATACACTGAAACCTTCTGCCCAGTGTGCTGCTGCGGCTAGGAAAGCGAATAGAATGTTGGGTATTATTAGGAAAGGTATGGAAAACAGGTGTGAGGATGTTATAATGCCTTTGTATCGCTCCATGGTGCAACCGTACCTTGAGTATTGTGTTCAGTTCTGGTCGCCGCATCTCAAGAAAGATATAGTAGAATTGGAAAAGGTGCAGTGAAGGGCGACTAAAATGATAGCGGGGATGGGACGACTTCCCTATGAAGAAAGATTAAGGAGGCTAGGGCTATTTAGCTTGGAGAAGAGACGGCTGAGGGGAGACATGATAGAGGTATATAAAATAATGAGTGGAGTGGAACAGGTGGATGTGAAGCATCTGTTCACGCTTTCCAAAAATACTAGGACTAGGGGGCATGCGATGAAACTACAGTGTAGTAAACTTAAAACAAATCAGAGAAAATTTTACTTCACCCAACGTATAATTAAACTCTGGAATTCGTTGCCGGAGAAAGTGGTGAAGGCGGTTAGCTTAGCAAAGTTTAAAAAGGGGTTGGACGGTTTCCTAAAGGACAAGTCCATAAACCGCTACTAAATGGACTTGGGAAAAATCCACAATTCCAGGAATAACATGTATAGAATGTTTGTACGTTTGGGAAGCTTGCCAGGTGCCCTTGGCCTGGATTGGCTGCTGTTGTGGACAGGATGCTGGGCTCGATGGACCCTTGATCTTTTCCCAGTATGGCATTACTTATATACTTATGTACTTATGTAGGAAAGTTAAACAGTCACACAAAGGGGCACTTTTACTAAGCCGCGTAAGCATCTACATGTGCCCAACGCACGCCAAAATGGAATTACCGCCTGACTACGTGGCTCTTGCGGTAATTTCATTTTTGGCATGCGTCCGATACGCATGTCTGAAAAATATTTTTTATTTTCGGGCTCGCATAACGGACGCACGCCAAGTGGCATTTGGTGTGTGTAGGCCATTACCGCCCAGTTACCGCGTGAGTCTTTAACACTAGGTCAATGGCTGGCGATAAAGTTTCAGACCCAAAATGGGTGTGTGCCCAGTTATGGACCAAGAAAGGGATCTGGGTGTCGTCGTCGATAATACACTGAAACCTTCTGCTCAGTGTGCTGCTGCAGCTAGGAAAGCGAATAGAATGTTGGGTATTATTAGGAAAGGTATGGAAAACAGGTGTGAGGATGTTATAATGCCGTTGTATCGCTCCATGGTGTGACCGCACCTTGAGTATTGTGTTCAATTCTGGTCGCTGCATCTCAAGAAAGATATAGTAGAATTGGAAAAGGTGCAGCGAAGGGCGACTAAAATGATAGCGGGGATGGGACGACTTCCCTATGAAGAAAGATTAAGGAGGCTAGGGCTATTCAGCTTGGAGAAGAGACGGCTGAGGGGAGACATGATAGAGGTATATAAAATAATGAGTGGAGTGGAACAGGTGGATGTGAAGCATCTGTTCACGCTTTCCAAAAATACTAGGACTAGGGGGCATGCGATGAAACTACAGTGTAGTAAATTTAAAACAAATCGGAGAAAATGTTTCTTCACCCAACGTATAATTAAACTCTGGAATTCTTTGCCGGAGAAAGTGGTGAAGGCGGTTAGCTTAGCAGAGTTTAAAAAGGGGTTGGACGGTTTCCTAAAGGACAAGTCCATAAACCGCTACTAAATGGACTTGGGAAAAATCCACAATTCCAGGAATAACATGTATAGAATGTTTGTACGTTTGGGAAGCTTGCCAGGTGCCCTTGGCCTGGATTGGCCGCTGTTGTGGACAGGATGCTGGGCTCGATGGACCCTTGATCTTTTCCCAGTATGGCATTACTTATATACTTATGTACTTATGTAGGAAAGTTAAACAGTCACACAAAGGGACACTTTTACTAAGCCGCGTAAGCGTCTACGTGTGCCCAAAGCACGCCAAAATGGAATTACCGCCCGACTATGTGGCTCTTGCGGTAATTTCATTTTTGGCATGCGTCCGATACGCATGTCTGAAAAATATTTTTTATTTTCGGGCTCGCATAACGGACGCACGCCAAGTGGCATTTGGCGTGTGTAGGCCATTACCGCCCAGTTACTGCGTGAGTCTTTACCACTAGGTCAGTGGCTGGTGGTAAGGTCTCAGACCCAAAATGGGCGCGCGGCAGTTTTCATTTTGCTGCACGTCCATTTTCAGCAACAATAAAAAAGACCTTTTTTACGGGCGTGCTAAAAATGGCTCGGCGCGCTACCCCAATCCCACGCCTATGCTACCACAAGCCATTTTTCAGCGCGCCTTTGTAAAAGGACCCCCAAGATAGGTAAGAGAGGGGAGGAAGGCCTCCTAACTGAGGAATCCACAACAACTTATCAGTCTAGTCCCTCAAATGCTTGTTTAAAAAAAACAAGTTTTAGAGATATCTTAAAATTTTTTTAAAGAAGATCAGAGTGGAGAGGGAGGGGGAGGTTCCAAATGTGGAGGGCGAGAAATAAAAATGCACTTTGTCTAGTAGATTCATTATGTGCTGCTTTGGGACTAGGAAGGACCAAGCGATGGTCATTTAAGGAATGAAGAATTCGGGAGGGAGAGTAAGGGATAGTGAGGCAGGCAAGATAATCAGGAAGTCCAAGTCAGAAAGCATTAAATGCTAGAACAGCTATTTTAAAGATAATACATTGCTTAACAGGCAACCAGTGGTGCTGTTTCAAAAAGGGAGTGGTGTGATCCAAACGATGAGCGTGGCATAGTGGCCTGATCGCGGTGTTTTGAAGAGTTTGTAACCTTTTCAGCGATGACTATGGTAAACCTGCATAAACAATACTGCAGTAATCAAGTCAGATGCAAAAGAAGGAAAGTAGAAGGGCATGGTAATCATTGTGATTAAAAAAAAAAAGTGCCGAACAGCTCGAAGTTGATGAAACAGAAAAAAAGTAGTTTTAGACAGATGTGCTATTTGTGGTTGAAAGGACAGGGAAGAGTCCCAAATAATTCCTAAATATCTGAAACTAGTAACATGAGTAATTTGTGTTCCAAACAAAATAAGGGGCATAGATGGGTGTGTGGAGAAACCAGAAAAACAATGACCAACGGGCAACCGTCTAGTTGGGATTGAGAATGAAACGATGATCACTCATGCAGTGAGCAACTGCACCTAAACACGTCTGACGGGGAGTGATCAAAGGGGGAGGGGAGAAATACCTTGGATAATTAGAATGGATAATGAGAATGTCATCTGCATAATGATATGCTGAAACCCATAATGACTGGGAAAGGGTAGTAAAGGGACTTAGAAATAAGTTACATAAGAGAGGGGAAAGGATTGAACCCTGGGGGACACCACAGTGAAGCCCCTTAGTAGCTGAAGTGGAAGATGCTGTATGGTCTTGGAAGGAACGTTGGGATAGGAAGAATTTAAACCAATATGGAGTGAAATATCTGGATAAGCAGAAGTCAGAGAAGTCAGAACTAAATGTAAGGTTTTAAATGGTTTTCTGAAATATTCTTACATAATTGGAGCCATGAAAAGAATAAGATGGACATGACTCCACTTTTACTAGGAAATCTGTATCAATTCCTGATTTATGTAAGTCCTGTGTAAAAAGCATCCATGGGCTCATGTAATAGCTGCTTTCTCACTAATAATAGTAATGCTAAAATATTTAAAGTAACAGAAAAATGTAACTGGAAAATAAAGTCACTGCATCACCACACCAGTTAAAATTTAAAAAAATAAAATAAAAAAGGTACTGCACTGTTACCTCAAGGTCAGTGTTTGGAATCTGGCCCGAGATGGTGATCAACTATCATCACCATCTGAAAGTTGTTTTGTTTTGTTTTTAATTATTATTATTTAATTTATAATTGTAGTGATGCAAATTGGTGCCTCTTAATGTGGACTTTATACTCTTATAACTCTGGACTATGCTGTTGTGAATTATTCATATAGTATTTACTTATATTGTTATTAATACGAATGTAAAATTTTAAGAAATCTGAAAGTTGTTTAATGGCCTTTGTGAAGATGTACTTAATTGTTCCATGGTATATGCCTCCTTGCCATTAATATGCACTATGGTAATAGGCATTTATATATAAGCTACTCTCAATTGAATAAGTTCATATTGAGAAGAGAGAAAGTGACCTACAGACTGTTAAATTATAGAGAAGAATTCTAAATGTTTCATTTGAATGTGTTGGCTCCCCATGGGCTTAACACTGAAGCAGAATGGAACATCTTATTATAATAGCATTTGTGGTTTTGAATTAGAATGTGATCTGACATATTGATTGGTTTGAACTTCATCATGTGACTGTCTATATTTTGGCACACGTTGGATGAACTTACAGAGACACCATTGAGAGTTGGACATTTGATTATTGCTCCCTGAAGCAGAGGTTATCGAAACATGGACCATGTTAGGGCTTATAATATAAATTTTTGTGTGCTTGGCATCTGATGATGGCCATGGTGCCGAGCTGTTAGCTTTGGTGTTGCAGTAGAGCCATTACACAAAATTCTGAAGAAAATAAGTAATTTGTTTAATATAACACTTTAATATATGGGATTATAGATTATTGCTGACATTCATATTTTAGTTTTTGCACATTTGAAGGATAAAAACATCAGGTGATGCCCTCACTAAATTATACATTGGATAAACAGGCACATAATTAACTACCGTTCCATTATGACTGTTGATCATCATATCTATTAGTTAAGAAATTATGTGCAAGAGAGAGAGATAGAGACAGAGAGAGAGAGAGACTCCTCCAGCCTGGACCCGGAGCGCCCTCCAACATGACAAGGTAATATCTTCAAGCTTGCACTTTCCAGGGTATGAGGAGATTTAAAGGTGTTCCAAAACACAAAAGTTCACACATGCACAGGTTCAATAGCTTCAATATAAAGAATTGCACCAGTCCCTCCTGAGGAGTTTTATCTTAAGGTGAGTTCAAAATTCAAACCTTCAGTCCTTCACAGTTTCAACATGACATCAGTCCCCACCTTCCCTTATTGCCTCTCTCCAAATCCTGCTCAGAGCTGTCCCCACATGCTCTTCCAAGGGCCTTTGAGTTGGAAAAACAAAGCAACTGCCACAGCTTGCAATTTACCTCCTCTTGGCGTCTGTGGCTGGTTTATCACTGCTCTTGCCGGACAGGCAGTGCCCGGCACACAGTATGTGTGTGGTGATCAGCACTCTGTCTGGGCAGGTGAGCTGGGGCTAAAGCGGGGGGGGGGGGGGGGGGTTAGACCGTCTCTGTCCCAGTTGCCGATCGCCGCTCATACCGTGGTTCTGGGTGGGCAAATAATTTGGGAGGACAGTCCGCCTACACTCCGTCGCCTCCCCTGCTCTCCAGCCGCTCTCAGCTTGGCTCAGATGGAGCGGTCCAGTCGGGAGGGCAGGCCTCCGTTACTCTGCTGCTGCCTACCGCTCATCAGTTGCTCTCGTCCGCAGCTCCGGAGGGTGCAGCGGCCGATTTGGGAGGTCAGGCCGCCTCTACTCTGCTGCTACTCACTGGCTTTCAGCCGCTCGCTGCCGCGGGTCCTGTGAATGGAGTAGGGGTGGATGGTGGGCCAGGGCAGGTGTGGGACAGTCCGGGGGCGCCATCACCGCACACCTCGGCTTTCTCGTTAAGTAGAGGTTCGTTTGCCTCTCCCCGCTTTCAGCGTGGTAACAGATCCCGTTCGAACAGCTGGCTTGAACCCTCCGTATTGCACTCACCGTGCTCAGCCTCCACCCAGGTACGGAGCTCAATGAGGTCCGTCTTGTTCCCTCACCATCTTTAGGCATGACCACTTACAAAAGTCTATGGCTGGCATAAATGGTGGCACATCTTTTGATAAATGGTGCTATCCTTTGAACCTCAGATCTCACATTTATCAAAAATTAAGTCCATCAATTGCGCACCATTTGACATCCTTTTGTTCACAATAGTTTCCTTATATTTATTCTTTCATTTCTTGTTTCACTACTCAACTACTGTAATATTGCTTATGCCGGTTTATCTCATATTACATTGAAAAACTCCAAACCCTTCAGAATATTGCCATTAGATTACTGTGTCATGCAAACTATTCAGATCATATAACCCTCTTATTGAAAAAGCATCAGTGGCTACCTATGGGACATATGATTATCTATAAAGTAGCAGTACTTACTTTCAAAGATTTCAGATTAGGAGCCCCAGATTATTTACCAGGTCTCACAATCTCTTATTCTCCCGGTTAGGTCCATCGTTCCTTAAGGGGTCCTTTTACTAAGCTGTGCTGAAAAATGGCCTGCTCTAGTGTAGGCGTATGTTTTGGATGCAAGCAGATCCATTTTTCAGCGTGCCTGTAAAAAAGGCCTTTATGTTTGACCAAAAATGGACGTGCAGCAAAATGAAAATTGGTGCTTGTCCATGTTGGGCCTGAGAACTGACCACCACCCATTCACTTAGTGGTAAGGTCTCATTCGTTAAATGGGCATTAATTGTCAGCATGCGTACAATGCCGATTACTGTCCGGTTAGCACCATGCGCCAGAAAATAAATTATATTTTCCGGTGCACGTAGCGGACGCGCATAAATAATGAAATTACCACCCGGGCCATGTGGTAGCCGGGTGGTAATTCCGAAATGGTGTGCATTGGGCAGGTTTAGGCGCCTAGGCAGCTTAGTAAAAGGGCCTCTAAATGACCAATGCCTAGTGCTTCCAAGTCCCAAGGCTGCATAACAGAGTGGAGGAGTGGCCTAGTGGGTAGAGTACAGGTCTTGACATCCAGAGGTGGCCACCTCAAATCCTGCTGCTGCTGCTCCTTGTGATCTTGGGCAAGTTACTTAGGGGCCCTTTTACAAAAGCACGCTGAAAATGGCCTGCAGTAGTGTATATGCATGTTAAGGGCACACGCAGAATCATTTTTCTGCACACCTGTAAAAAATGGACGTGCGGCAAAATGAAAATAAAAATATTTTATGGCACATGTAGTGGACATACGTCAAAAATGAAATTACTGCAAGGGCCATGCGGTAGCCGGGCAGTAACTCAAAACTGATGCATGTTGGGCACACGTAGGTGCCTAAGCGGGTTAGTAAAAGGGCCCCTTAACCCTCCATTACCTCAGGTACAAAATTAGATTCTGAACCCACCAGGGACAGGGAAATACCCACTGTACCTGAATGTAACTCATCTTGAGCTACTAATGAAAAAAGGTGTGTGTAAAATAAATAAAAATAAAAAAATTAGAATCAACTAGACCGAGCACTTTCTTCTTTCTCTCACCACATACTTGGAATAAACTTCCTCTATTCATCCATAGTAATCTATCATTTAAAAGTTTTAAAACAGAACTAAAAACTTGGTTATTCAAGTCAGACATGTGGTAACACAAGCTGACTTGGACCATTTGATACAAGCTTATAACCATCCATTCCGTCCTACACTTTCTAAATTTCTTTTCTCTTGCCTTTCCCTTTCTTGCCCTTTTTCTTATCTTTCTTTTCAGTATGAATGTATTGCTGTCCTGATTTTATTGGAGTTCTTTTCTTACTTTAAAGTTTTACATTGTACACTGCTCTGCTCTGCTCTGCATTGATGGATAGAGCGGTATAGTAAGTTTTAATAAACTGTAAACTATAAAGAGCTGGCTGCACATTCAACAATACCCAAGAATAACTGGTCATGTCTGGCAGGCTGCACAAGATCAAAGAGACCAGACATTCCAGCTGTGGCTAAAGTGTTGTCGCTGGCTTTTTAGAATGCTGCAAAGCAGCGTGTTTAGACATGGGAGAAGAGAGTGTTGGAAGGAACTAAGGGGCCCTTTTACTAAGCCGCATAGGTGCCTACGTGCGCCCAACGCACGCCAATTCAGAACTACCAACAGGCTACCATGTGGCCCGGGCAGTAATTTCATTTTTTACGTGAATCCGCTACGCATGCCAGAAAATTTCCGGCGTGTGGAGCTAACTGGACGGTAATCAGCAGTGTACGCACGCTGACGATTACCGCCCATTTAACGCCTGAGACCTTACCGCTAAGTCTATGGGTGGCGGTAAGGTCTCAGGCCCAAAATGGACATGTGGCAATTTTGATTTTGCTGCACATCCATTTTCGGCCCCAAAAGAGGCCTTTTTTGCAGGTGTGCTGAAAAATGGACCTGCACGCATCCAATACACGCATCTACACTAGTTCCGAATTGCAGCACATTGGGTGCACATAGGTGCCTATGCGGCTTAGTAGGACTCCACCGTATGGTAAGCCTGAGCAAATGTCTCCTTTTGGAGGGGGAGGGGCATAGATGTATGACAAGCCACAAAAAATGTAATGAGGTGAAATAGCTAAAAACAGTGGGATAAATATTCAGCCAGCAGCGGTCAGTGATTGTTTTCACCACTGCCGGCTTTATGCCCAGATAGTCAATGCTGGACAATGTCAGAGCACTGGCATGAAATATTCAGGTATATACAGCCAGCTGGCACTTAACTGGTTAAGTGCCAATATTCAGCTTTAACCATTTAAGGGGAACTTTTACTAAGCCACGTAAGCGTATATGCGCACCCAATGAGTGCCAAAATGGAGTTACTGCCCGGCTACCGTGTAGCTCTTGCAGTAATTTTATTTTTGATGCGCGTCCAATATGCGTGTCAGAAAAACATATTTCAGACGTGCGTATGAGACGCACACCAAGTGGAATTTGGCGTGCGTAGGTCATTAAAGCCCGGTTACCACATGAGACTTTACTGCTAGGTCAATGGCTGGCGGTAAGGTCTCAGACTCAAACTTTTTGTGATAACTGTGCTGCACACAGGGATGATGTCAGGCTGTCTAACATCAAGGTGATCTTCCTATCACCAAACACTACCTCTCTGATCCAACCTCTGGATCAGGGCATAATAGCCAATTTCAAACAACATTATCGGGCTCTTGTGCTACGTCATCTGAGTGTTATGGATGACCAGGCTTGAAAGGATAAATGTGCTGTTGAACTGGCTCATAATCTATCACTGTTGGATTCCCTACATATGCAGAAAGAAGCCTGGAATCATGTTACACAGGCAACCATTGTGAACTGCTACAAGCGGGCTTTGTTAAGGATGTGGAGAGGGACGAAACAGGTGCAGCTGTTGCAAACGTGTCAGATGAAGAGGTTATTGACATCCCAGCTGGTTTTACTGAAGAGGAGTTCCATCGCTACGTAGCTGTTGATTACGATCTACAAACAGCTGAAGACAGCACTGATCTCAAGATATGCTCCTACACGCAGGCAACAACGGCTGATGATAGAACAGATGAAGAAATGAGCAGTGAGGCACATGCTGATGAAATTCAACAACCTCCTCCAGTCACTTTTGCAAGAGTGCTGGAGAGTCTCAACACCATGCGGGCCTATCTGGAGGCCACTGAATGTCAGTGCTATGACAGTTTTTACCGTCTGGCAGACGTAGTCTATGGGACTCACAGACCCAAGAGTGTACAGAGGACTATAACTGATTACTTCAAGTAAGCCTAATGTCAGTTAACTGAGACTGTATACTGTACATATAATAATAAACAGTACTGTACATACGTTTATCAGATGTCAAGCTTCTTTGGGTCACAACGGTTAAGTGCATGCTCTGGTTAACTGCATGCATTTCTTTGGTCCCAGACGCACTATATATATATATATATATATATATATATATATATATATATATATATATATATATATATATATATATATATATATATATATATATATATATATATATATTGTGATAAGTAAGAGGGTGTCCTATCCGGGCTAGGCCACTAGAGGGTGCTAGGAGAATAGATGGAGGTCGCTAGGACCGGGGAGAGCCCTGGGAGGTCCACAGGTGAAGGAGGTTATGGGCTGGGTCCTGTGTAGCTAATTAACCACTTTCTACCCCACCTGAGAGGTGAAAGGAAGAGAGGTGAGCTGGCAGCAGAAGAAGAGAGAGCCCCTGGAAGCTACTGGCTAACCCTATGGACTTGTGGTGGACTGTGTGTCCAAAGGAGATCAGCAGGCTGAAAATCCTGGGGTAAGAAGTCCCTAAAGCATTAGTGTTTGACTGTGTGTCCTCAGTACTTATAGGAACTGTGTGTTCAGTGGAGGGACTGTGTGTCCAAACAAGAAAAGACTGTGTGTCCAGAACTGTGTGTTCAAAGAGGGGGGACTGTGTGTCCAGAACTGTGTGTTCAAAGAGGGGACTGTGTGTCCAAAGAAGAAAAGACTGTGTGTCCAGAACTGTGTGTTCAAAGAGGGGGGACTGTGTGTCCAGAACTGTGTGTTCAAAGAGGGGACTGTGTGTCCAAAGAGGAAAAGACTGTGTGTGTCCAGAACTGTGGGTTCAAAGAGGGGACTGTGTGTCCAAAGTACTGAGAGAAGCAGGCTGCAAAGCCTGGGGTTGAGAGGTCCAAAGTATTGGTATAGTACTGAGTCCATGTATCTGTGTGGGGAGGCTCAGTGTGAAGATCTATGAAAGCATAAAGTATTAAGCTAGAAGAAGTGTGCCCAGGGGCTGGAATAAAGAGTTGCCTGCGAAATATGCAGTTGGTGAGACCTGTTTAATTTGCTGAGTGGGAACCAGGTGACCCTGAGCGAGAAGGGGTAGCACACTAATTTGCATATGATCTGCATATTGAGAACCAGGTCACCCTGAGTTATAAGGGGGATATCACTATATATATATATATATATATATATATATATATAATTTTTAGCCAATTTGCCTGGTTACATTTTCCTTTCTAGTAGTGACAGAAATAAAACTGTAGCATTTCTATGCTTTCAGTCTGGGTCTTCTAAGCCTCAGTCACTGATGGACCACCCAGATACCTGTCACCCTGTATTCAGGATAATTATTTTATTTCTGAATAATCAGCTTCACTTTGGCTTTGGATTTTAATTCAGACTCATTCATTTTATCTCAATGTGCAAAATATTATTTTCCCCCATTTCCTAAATATTACTCATCATTTCTCCCTTTTCTTTCCCTTCTCCTCGATAGCGCAATCCTGCCATTGTCAAGATTGTTGGCCTGTGACTGACAAGCAATTACAATAAGTAATTTCATTTCAGTGGAAGATAATAAAATGTGATACCATAACTACCCACAGAGCCTCAAAAGTATTTATGTTCAGTCTAATAGCCTAGCTCAATGCTGTTAATCTTGACAAAGATTGCCTGGCAGGTGCCGAAGAGCTTGAGCATTCATATTATTTCACTGTTTGCTGATCCCTCCGCAGGGAAGCCTCCAAGCTGTTAAAATGCAATGGCCCTACTCGATTTTTTAATTACATTTAGTTTGTTGGAGGCACAATCACATTCATAACCAAAATGGTTGGAAATTCATGTCTTTTCTTTCACTCAGCATCGAAGAAGAGGCTCAAATTGTTTTCCTATTACCACACAGGATGTGGCATATTAACTCTGGGCTGACAAGTGTATCTAAAGCTTAAATGAAATTCAGATATGTTATTTTTAGAAACATGCTGTTGTTGTCTGCATTTATTTTTATTTATAATTTATGTGGGTTTGAGGGAGGTGGAGGGGCTTTTTTGATATGACATCTAAGTCCGACTTTGGACGTTGTGCTCAAAACATCCAGAATCCGAATAGCAGACATAGCCATTTTCAAAACAGCAAAATGTCTATTTTCTTTTTCAAAAATGGCCACTTTCTAGACATTTTTGTGCTCTATGTGTTTATCTTTTTGGTCCATCTTCAAAAAAAAATGTCCAAATGAAAAATGAATAGAATCAATCCATTAGGATGTAGGAGGAGCCAGCATTCTTAGTAGACTGGCCACACAGACATCCCAGCAGAGCAGTGGGACACCCTAGGGAGCACTGCAGAGGACTTCATCTAAAAGCTCCCAGGTACACATCTCACCATTGCTCCCTTATATTGTAGAGTGAGCCCTCCAAAGCCTACCAAAAACATAACTGTAGCCAACTGTGCAGCACTTCAATAGCCCTTATGGCTGTAGGTGTCACCTATATGTGGGTACAATAGGTTTTGGTGGGTTTTGGAGGGCTCACACTTTCCACCACAAGTGTAACAGCTAGTGTGGATTATGGGCCTAGGTCCCCTTCTCCTTAGCACACTGCACTGACCATTAGGCTACTCCAGGGACCTGCTTGCTGCTCTAATATGACTGGCTATAATATATCTGAGGCTCTCATAGAGGCTGGTATGTACTGTTTCTTTTACATCTTCGGGGGTGGGAGGGGTTCAGTGACCACTGGGGGAGTAAGGGGGCTTAGTCATTATTAAAACAGGGCTAGCTCAAAACAATTTAGATTTTGGCCTGAACGTTTTTGTTTTATTCAATTATGGCTGAAAAACAGCCAGGTCTTCAGAACGCCCAAATCCCGCCCTTAACACCTCTGACACGCCCTCTTGAGGTTTGGACTCACTGCAGACAAACTGCATAGAAAAACATCTGGAAAAATGGGTTTTGAAAATACCGATTTGGACATTTTGGTGAGAAAAACGTCCACATGCTGTTTTATGCCAATTTTTAGATGCTTTTCTCTTTTGAAAATGAGTCCCACAGTCTCACAAGGAATGTCCCATTCCAAAAACATTATTTATTTTTTGTTACATTTGTACCCTGTGCTTTCCCACTCATGGCAGGCTCAATGTAGCTTACATGGGGCAATGGAGGATTAAGTGACTTGCCCAGAGTCACAAGGAGCTGCCTGTGCCTGAAGTGGGAATTGAACTCAGTTCCCCAGGACCAAAGTCCACCACCCTAACCACTAGGCCATTTGTATTCTGCTCTATATCCAAAAAAAAAAAAAAAAAAAAAAAAAGAGAATTAGGCATATTATAGAATGCATTTTAACAGAAAAGCATATACAAAATTATAACATAAATATTTAGTTATATATGTCAAAATAGGGGTCCTTTTACTAAGCTGCAGCGAGTCTCACAAACTAATGGGATAATTAGTGCAGGACCTGCAAAAATTAAATAGAAAAAAGCCCTTTTGGGGGGATGCAGTAAAATGGCCCTAGCACATGAGATTGCCCCACATTATGATGCACTAAGCTCAGATTTTGCCATGGCTTTACTAAAAGGTCTCCATAATAATCTTTCAATTCATACTCATCAATCACTCACTAATAAGCCATGTCTCCTGGGTAAGGTATCCAAGAAGTTACTGAGAGGCCCTTTTACTAAGCCGCTTAGGCGCCTACACGTGCCCAACATACGCCAATTCGGAACTACCGCGTGGCCCAGGTAGAACTTTCATTTTTTATGTGCGTCCACTATGCACGCCGGAAAATGTTCAGTGCACGTGGCTAACCAGGCGGTAATTGGCAGTGTACGCGTGCAGATGATTACCACTCGGTTAACGCGTGAGACCTTACCACTAAGTCAATGGGTGGCGGTAAGGTCTCAGGTCCAAAATGGACATGGATCTGTATGGAATAGTGCTTAGCAAGATGCGTACACAATTCCAATTTGTGGCCAATTAACACCAATAATTGTTAGCACCCAGTTATTGACACTAATTGAATCATTAGCCAATTTAGTTGTGTGCACATCTCAGGACTGCGCGCAATTTTGTGCTCAGAAATTTGCACACCATTTATAGAATCTGAGGGCTTATCATTTATGCACACTGACTAGCCACGTTGCTGCCACTTACAGATATGTATATTTACATGTGAAAGGGGCACATAAATACAGGTGCCCAGTCATAGAATTACCCTTTTAGGATGTAATTTTGTAAAGCTTTTTCCATGTATGAACCATGTTTTGCATGCAGAAACAGGTTCTTATAAAATTGCATATTGGGTATGTACACATCAGGGGCATAGCCAGACTTCTGCAGGAGGGGGATCCAGACCCCAAGGTGAGAGGGCACATTTTACCCCCCCCCCCCCCAGCATTGCCACCCCCCCCTGCCATTTTGATCCCCCCCTGCCACCGCCGCCGCCACCACCACCACCTTTGAACCCCCCCCCCCCCCCCAGCGTCAACCCCTTTGACCCCCTTCCTGCCTTCGGGTACCTTTGCTGGCCGGGGTCCCCAACCCCTGCCATCCGAAGTCCTCTTCTCCAGCGCGGCCGCGTTGCTGATCTGTAAGCAAGGCTTCTGTTTCTGTGAGTCTGACGTCCTGCACGTTGTATGTTGTACGTGCAGGACGTCAGACTCACAGAAACAGAAGCCTTGCTCTTAGATCAGCAACATGGCCGCGCCGGAGAAGAAGACTTCGGCTGGCGGGGGTTGGGGACCCCCGCTAGCAGAGGTACCCGATGGCGATGGCGGCGGAAGGGGGGCTGAGAGGGTCGGCGGCGGGAGGGGGGCCAGGGCCAAATCTATGGGGACCCATGCCCCCATGGCCCCATGTACCTACGCCCCTGGTACATATAAGTGCTCTAAAAGATTGCACTGACTCTCATAAAAGCATTCCCCAGGGGCAGTGTGGGTGAAGGTGGGATAGAGTTGTGAGGTACATCACCTATTTTATAAATACACGTATACACACACACAAATTTACATCTTCTTTAGAACAGATAAAATTTGTGAGAGAGCATTTGAGCACTACAGGGAGCCTTTTTTTTAAAGCCTACATTATCTTTGTAAAATAGGCATAACCTAGAGGGTTTGTTTTTAAAAGCCATTTACCAAGGTAAATATCAGTTTACCCAGGTATAAGGGCTATCTGAAAATTGCCCACTCTCCCTCCTTCATGTGGCTTTAAGCAAGTTTTTACCACCGTGTGCATTACTACTACTACTACTACTACTACTATTTAGCATTTCTATAGCACTACAAGGCATACGCAGCACTGCACAAACATAGAAGAAAGACAGTCCCTGCTCAAAGAGCTTACAATCTACCAGTAAGAACTTCCAGGTTAGTGTAGTTCAGTGCCATTTGAGTATCTACACTACAGAGTAGTCCTAGAATAGGAAATGGTCAGATGCAGGTGCTTTTCAGAGTCTCCACCCCCCCCCACACACACACACACATATACACACACACACTCATGTTTCCTTTCATCCACATCCATGTCTTCTCATACTGTTCTTTGACAATCCTTACATAGAACAGCCTGTTCTAAACAACAGCCGTGCCCATTTTCTGTTCTTCTGGACCTTTCTGTTGTCCTTTGACCTCCTCACCTGTAGGAGGTCCCCCACTTCTTTCCTCTGTACTGACAATGAACTCTATGTACCAGACTTAGTTACAAAGCTTGTATAAGGCAGCAGGAGGAAACAAGAGAAAGAGAGCAAAGTATGCTCAGTTTAGTATGTAGGTGCCAGTGGATGCTGAGCATCCTAATATTGAGCAAGTTTCTTCATTGTGCCCAGGGAGGGATAATTTATAGGGATGTGCATTCATTTGAAACAATATGGGAAATTTGCAACCCCATTTTCAATGCTGTTTTGTGTCATTTTCAGCTTGAAACAACAGTGAGGGAGGAAAACATTTTTGTGTGTGTCATTAATAGTGCAGAATATGGTAACCCTAAATCATAATATTAGCCTAGGATAGTTATTTAATAAGGTGCAATTAAAATAAACATGGAAGGTGGGCATACGAAGCCATATACAAAGCCATAACAAAAATAAATATACAGAAGCCTGACCCTTACTACTACTATTACTACTATTTAGCATTTTTACTTAGAGGTAATACTGCAATATTACTGTTACACGTCTCAGCAGCCATTTTGAAGGCCTTGGGAATGGATTGGGGGTAGGATGTATTTGGGCTGCAGGGGGAGCCCACCAATTGGGGGGAAAAGAGGGTTGTATGGGGGGGTCTCACAGGGGAGCCTTATCAGAAGGGGATGCTGTGGAGGACTGATGCTGTCAGGAGAGATGCCATGGGGGGGGGGGGGGGGGGAGTAATGCTGCATGAAGGAAGTGATATCATAGGGGTTGATGCTGCAAGAGGGAGAAAGGATGTCACAGCAGGGGGTTCTGCTGCCGGGGACAGTTTTCTGAGGGAGCAGCAATTAAAAAAACAAAACTGATCCCATGTCTATGTATGGGGGGGAGGGGACTATGTTTGTTTTTACCCCAAATCACTGCTCCCTCTGGACATAGAAGGGCTGGGACATGCAGGCTCCACTTTTATAAGAGGCTTTACATTTGGCAGAGCCTCTTGCAAAATAGTGTGAAAATGCCACACATCCTGGCTTGAATGTGTGAAATGAATTCCCTTCTCCACTTCCTTTCTAAAATGCGCTGCACATTAACTAATGAAACAATTGCTTGCCTGTTCTGTTACACACTCCACACATTGCTGCAGAGGATAACATCCTTTACATGTTAACTCACTTTAGGATACTAGGCCTGATGTCTGTCAGAGATTCAGCAAAATGATTGAGGTTAGTCCCATGCTTTTCTTTGGTACCTCTCACCTCCACCCTTTTCTTTTTATACAATGTATGTTCTCATGTTTGTTTTTTTAATTGTTTCTCACAGCTGGGGAGGGTGAGGACTCCAGTCATTCTCTTGTTTATAGTGCTTTGTATATTTCCATGGCAGCTCTGGTACATTAAAACTCCAAGGCCGAGTTTGCCATAGATGAATGTGGGAAGGCTATTGCCTTGAAGGCGGTTGTGGGATGATCATATTTACTGATGTGTACTTGCTGGGACATGGTAAAAAGACCCAATTTGTGACAAAGAGCTGCTTCGAGGGTGCCTGATGCCCAAAGAGGATGAAGTTGGCAAGCCAATGTGGCAGAGAGAGCCACCAAGCACAAGTGGGAAGGGTTGATTTTGAATGTGTTGTATTGATTTAGGATTTGTCATCACTCAAATAAAGCCATGTCCATTCTATATCAATTCAGAGTCAGTGGTAATTTCTAGATAATATTGTGGAAGAGGAGGTGTGTTTAAGAAGGACCAATGCATCCCAGCTGCCCATGTTAATATCTCCTCAGAGAATACATTGAAGATATTGTTACTGCAACGAAAATTAAAATACTTTGCCAGTCTATTTTTCACACATAATAAATGATTCTTCAACACTGAAAGCTGACTGAACCTCTTAGTGCTCATTTATGGCATTTGAATGCTATTAACCTTAAAAACATGTAATTTAAGGTCTACAGAAATCAGCTTGAACCATGAAAACATAACTATAGATTACGTGGATTCTTTGTATAAGTAAGGAGCTGGTTAGTTATTTCTAATGTATCTCAAATTGAATTGTATAGTTTGATGGTGAGCTCTAGCTAAGTCACAAACCAATTGTTCATGTTTTATATTTCTCTTCTTATATGAGCAAAATATTTTATAGGTTTGTTTGTTGCTATCTGATCGTATTGTTATGTGGCAAGCACATTTCATTTATGTCTTTTGCTTCATCAAAGCCAGCTTTAAATTGGGTTTAAACCTGAAATAATTCTGCACTTTGGTTCATTTCTATATTTTCTGTACTTCTTCTCCATCTTCTTTTCCCAGCCTCTTACAGTTCTTCTTTATTTATCCTTGCAAAGTACAAAACAAACCATTTCTAACATTTATTTGATGCTTCTGATCTAGCACTACCCTGTACAGAAACAGGTGGGTCAATATTTAAACAGCATGGTTAGCGATTTTTAAATGTGTTCTATGGCATTTAAATATAATCCTGATAGTCTGAATATTCATATAGCGGTCGGCACCAGATATCCAGTTATAGTGGTCAGTGTCAGTGTTATCTAGGCAGCAGTGATATTCAATCCCACTGACCGGATAGCAGGCCTGAATTTCACCACTACCTGACTAATTACCAGAATTGCCCACTGTGACAGAGCAGTGTGTTTTAAGCCTGTAAAACTGTCTTAATTAATTCTTGAAGTGAATTTCTCTAGCTTGGCCAGTAAGTGATGCATGTTATGTTTTAAGCTGTTATAAAAAACTGACCTTTCCTTCTTTAGTTTTTATTTTATTTATTTATTAGGATTTATTTACCGCCTTTTTGAAGGAATTCACTCAAGGCGGTGTACAGTAAGAATAGATCAAACATGCGTAATAGGCAATTACAGCAGTAAAAATATTTAAATAACAATACAAAGTATGGCATGGTATTCTACTTACAATGTCAACACAATGCGTAATAGAACATTTTAATTGATAGTGAAAGGTAAACCAAAGATGCAGGGCTTTTTTTGAGGGGGTACTTGGGGGTACTGAGTACCAGCACCTTTTCCATTGTCTGCTAAAATTGACCCATGCTTCCCAAGTTTTAATGAAAGATCTCAGGCTCTACACACCAATTCTGTAAGGTCGTAGATTCTGTGACTGGTTGCAGGGGGCCTGGCTATTGTGGGGTGGGTCTCTCAGTGATCATCCCACCCCTGAAGGGTGGCCTGGCATTTGAGGGCACCTTTTTCGCTAGAAAAAACACACTGCAAAGATGTAACATATAGATACGTAAGAGAGAGTAAGAAGAGTTAGAAAGTAAGATGATTGATTTAAAGAAAGTTGCACATGAGATCAGAGAGATGGTTAAATATTATCTCAGCTAGGGTAGGCGTGGATAAACATGTCCTGCTGCAGTATGTGCATCCCGAGTTACTCCTTGTGTATGTGTGAGTGAGACTAACAAGTTAGTTACTTCTTCCAAAAGGCCTGGTTGAAAAGTCAAGCTTTCACCTGCTTCCTGAAGTAGAGATAGTCTTGTGTTAAGCGGAGTCTTTCAGCTGTGCATTCCAGAATGTGGGGAGTACTCCGGAGAAGGCTCGCTTGCGGGTATCACATCGTGTAATGTCTTTTGGAGAAGTTGTGGTTAGTGAAAGAGGAAGTGCTGCAATGATGTAACCAGTTATTTTCAAATGTTGTTGTTCTGAGCTCTGATTAGCCTGGAGTTGAAGCTACCCAGAAGTTACTGGTTTTCTTGTCAGTCTTAGCCAGGAAGAAAAGAGAGTAAGATCTCTTTGCTAAGGCTCGGTGAACAGTTATATGTCCTGATACTTCCCAGGTACTTTTTAGAAAGTAAACAAATGTTTAGATAGTTTCATAATTGATCCATATTTCAGTGACACAATTCCAGGTTGCTTAAATGAAGTGGACATTCTGCCATATAAGAGGGATCCTTATGGCGCAGAGAAATGGGTGTATTTAATGCTGGTAAGTACTGTTTTTTTAATCAATCTTTAAGTTTGCTTTTTTTGATGGATTGTTGAGCACCTTTGTATAGATTTTGTGTTTCAGTATAGAGTTTAAACACTTTTTTGTAAGTTTTCACTTTTAAATACATTTTGATCACTTCTTGATACAGCAGTTCTAGCAAAACTCTGGCCACAGTCGATGTGATTAAATACCCGATAGTGGATGAGCACCTTTCACCAAACCTAAGGGCCCTGTTTACTAAGCCACTTTGTAGGTGCACTAACTTTTTAGCGCATGACAAAAATTAGCATGCACTAATGATAGAGACACCCATTATATTCCTATGGGTGTTTCTAGCGTTAGCGCACGCTATTTTTTTGCACGCGTTAAAAAGTTTGCGTGGCTTAATAAACAGGGCCCTACATTTTTTGCTTGTCTGTTTATTTCTCTTTAACTCACATTTTTTGGTTCCATTGAAACTGAAGACAAGTGAAGTTTTAACCATCTGTTTTGTAAAGGTTTTTTTTATGCCTGTGAAAAGTATTGACTCTGTTGAAATCCTGCCACCTCTAAAAGCTAAACTTAGGGTGGAGGTAGGACACTGACAAGGGGATGATCAGAAGCAAACGCCGGCGCTAGAGGCTGTTAGCGCCATACTAGTGCCGGCGTTTGCTAATGCCCCATGATCAGAGCCCTTGAGCACATGAAACAACGTGCTCAAGGGCTCTAAATGCAACTAGCATGCAAATACATGCTAAACAGGGCTAAACATATTCATCCCTAATGATCAGCGGCCAGCGCACCAAAGATTAGGTTGCTGGCTGTGGCAAATCCTATGCCAGCTCCGAGCTGGCGTTAGTGTTTGCAGATTTTTGGGAAGGAATGGTGAGTCCTGTCCAGCATGCATTTGCATGCTGGCAGGTCCCCATTCACCCCAACAACAAACTTGCCAGCAACAGGGGGCTGGACGATCCCCCCCAACCCCTGCCAGCCGAGGTCCTCGTCTTCCTTCATTCTGTTTCTGAGTCTGACGTTGACGTCAGACTCAGAAACAGAATGAAGGATCAGACTCAGAAACAGAACGAAGGAAGACGAGGACCTCTGCTGGCGGGGGTTGGGGTCCCCAGCCAGCAAAGGTAGGCGATGGCAGGGGAGGGTTGGCGGCGGGAGGGGGGGTCGAAAGGGTCATCGGCAGGGGGGGTCAAAGTTGTTAGCGGGGGTTGGCAATGGCGGGGTAGGTGGCGGCAATGGTGGGGGGTCGGCGGCGCCGGGAGGGGGGGCTAAAATGTGCCCCCTCACCTCGGGCTCTGGAACCCCCTCCTGCCAAAATCTGGCTATGCCTCTGATCCCAGAGATCATAGATGTGCATTTCCCTTCTGAAATAGAGAATGCATTTATATTTTTGGTCTCGCCCAAATAACACCCTATTGCCGTATACATGTACTACAGATTTACATATGGAAATCTTGCCTTTCTGTTGACCTTGATTGTGGTGACGTATTGTCTATATTATTGAGACTAACATCTATCTGTTGCATCAGTATTTTTATACAGTGTTGCACTATAATAAAGAGAGCAGTGTCCTGTCTATATTACTGAGACTAACATTCTATCTGTTGCACCAATATCTTTATACAGTGTTACATTATAATAGAGGAACAGCAAACAGAGGAAACCTCCACGATAAGCAAAACAAATCAACAGGAGTAGAGGCTGACCAACAGACAAAGCCAACTCAGGAGATGGTGCTGGAAACTAAGAGTATTGCCGCCAAGCATGCACTGTGAAGTTAAAAAAAAATGAACTTTCCCTCCGAGCATTGACTCGAGGGATGATAAAGGACCTGTGTTCCAACAAGTATTAGTTTACTCTGTGAACACTATTTGTGACCCCTGAAGCAGGCATTTTATCACTCCGAAACATGGACCGTGTTGGGTCCTTTGTACAAGCAGTCAATAAAATGTTCCCAGCACCATCTCCCGAGTTGGCTTTGTCTGTTGATCAGCCTCTACTCCTGTTGGTTTGTTTTACATTATAATAGAGTGCATTATGTGACCCCTGAGGCAGGCGGCTGCGTCCACCGAAACACAAACCCATGTTGGGTCATTCTTCTAGTGCTCTTTAAAAAGTTTTCCTGAACATCTACTCCTGGTTTGGAGGTCGCTTTATCATCCTCTACTCCTCTGTTGCACTTCTTGGATTTTTGTAGAGATTGCATTTCTGCTTCTGATTTTTTTTTTAACATTTATTCAACACACACATTTATAAATCACAAATTGGGCTTCTAAAATAAATCTAAACATACAAGATTCTGGTTAAATTACCATTATCTTAAGTATCTGAAAAAAGGTTTTGTACACTAACACTATATAAAATTAATTAATTATGTGTGCTCAGAAAGTGTCTTGTGTCTTAAAATCACCAAGGGCCCTTTTACTAAGCTGCACTAAAAGGGGCCATTGCTACGATTAGCGTGTGGGTTTCCCCACGCACTGAGGCCACAATTAGTGTGGCTGTAGAATAGCCAGGCGCTAATATTAGCCCATGGTCATTAGCGCGTGAGCCCTTACCGACACCTGTTTAGTAGGCAGAAAGGGCTCATGTGATAACCATATGCTAATCGCTTGGTGTGCAGTGTAGCTGGTCCAAACAATTAGCACTGTTCATGCCTACTCTTTGACCCCCAAATCTGATCCCAGTGCTAAACAATACAAAGTATTTTTTAGCACCGGGGAAGCTTGCACAGATAAGTACATAAGTATTGTCACACTGGGACAAACCAAAGGTCCATCAAGCCCAGCATCCTGTTTACAACAGTGGCCAATCCAGGTCACAAATACCTGGCAAGATCCCCAAAAAGTTCAATACATTTTATCATAGGCGTAGTTTGACTGTTTCATTTGGGGGGGCAAAGAATGGGCGGAGCATATTAGCATATCATTTGCATATATACATATGCAAATGAATATGCTAATATGGAGGAAGGAAATGAAATTTACAGGCAAAATATCACGGATGCACATTTCAAAAAGCTGACACATTTCAATTAATAAATTATGAATAAAATACTTTTATTTACCTTTGTTGTCTGATCATTTAGTTTTTCTATTCGCTTTGATCCCAGTGTCTTCTGTTTTATGCAGTGTCTTCTTTCCAGTAGGCTTCCCTCTGCTCCCCACCCTCCCAGTCCCATCCATCTCTTGCTCCTTCCCTCTGCTCCCCACCCCTCCCAGTCCCATCCATCTTCTGTTCCTTCCCTCTGCTCCCAACCCTCCCAGTCTCATCCATCTCTTGCTCCTTCCCTCTGCTCCCCACCCCTCCCAGTCCCATCCATCTTCTGTTCCTTCCCTCTGCTCACCATCCCTCCTTCCCATCCATCTTCCCTCTGCTCCCCCCCCCCGCAAGGTCCAAGATGGTGACTCCGTTTACCCCCTCTCTTCCTCCCTCCCTCCGGCGCAGGCAGCAGTCTTTTCCAGCGTTCCTGGCAGCGGTAGCGATGTACACGCTGCCTTCGGTCTGCCCCGGAAGCCTTCTCTTCAAGTTCCTGTTCCCACCTATGCGGGAACAGGAACTTGAAGAGAAGGCTTCGGGGCAGAGCCAAAGGCAGCGTGTACAACGCTACCGCTGCCAGGAACGCTGGAAAAGACTGCTGCCTGCGCCGGAGGGAGGGAGGAAGAGAGAGAGGTAGACGGACATGCTCCTCTCCGTCCGCTTCGCTTCTCTGCCCTCTCTGTCTGCATCCCGCCCGAAAGGAAATGACGTCGGAGGAAGGCGGGACGCAGATAGAGAGGGCAGGGAAGCCAAGCGGATGGAGAGGAGCGCGTGCCTGCATGTGTTTGTTTTTTTTTTAACTAATGGCGCGGCGGCGCCTCGCGTCGTTTGGGGGGGCATTGCCCCCCCTCGCCCCCCCCCCCCAGTCTATGCCTATGCATTTTATGCTGTTTATCCCAGAAATAAGAAGGATTTTCCCCAAGTCAATTTAATAATTGTCTATGGACTTTTCTTTTAGAAAGCCGTCCAGACCTTTTTTAAACCTCGCAAAGCTAACCGCCTTTACCACATTCTCAGGCCTGAACTACTGCAGGGTGCCTGAGCGTGCCCTACAGTAGTGCATTTTGGAGTATGAGAAGCATGCATTAGTGATTACCGCTGCTTGGTAAAAGGACCTCTTAATATGACATGGTGGGCAACCTTCTCAATCACTACACACTGATCTCAAGCAAGCAATTAGATATCTCTCTCTATATAGTACATATCTTTCAAAAGCTCTCCACTTCTATTAGTTGAAGGCTGCTACTTCCCACCGCCAATACAGTTAAAAAATATTGTTGATTCACATCTGGATGTTCTTCTTTCAAATATTTCTAACAAAAGTTTTAAAACTCCGTAACATGCAATTATTTTTGATGTCCACATCAGTTACCCACAAGAGTGTTAGGTCCCGTCATAGATCTCTCGGCTTCATCAGTGGGAATCATTTCTCTGCAAAAATCATTTTTATTCATTATTTCACTACTTATTGTCTTATACTATTGACATCCTTATTAAACACGTTAACATCAAAAGCCACTAAACTCACAACTCTTACAGCAGCCATCAGGTTTGGTATCTTCCTCATTGATCCACTTCAAATTTGTCAACCAACAAATTACGCTGACAGCAGATTTATAGGGCATTGATGTCATTACTCTCTATCATGGCACTGGTCATTAGTATAGCCATATTCTATAAAGTACACATGAACATTTACACCTTCTCCAAAGAAGATGTGAATATATGCAGGTCCACTTTGCATGTGATTACTGCTGGATATGTGCTAGTATTTATAAAGACAAATGGGCACCTGTGTGTCTTACAAAATACCCTCAAAATTGGTGCTTTTTAGGCCTCCCAAACTAGTTACACTGTTATTAAAATGACCCCCCATTGTGTGCAACTTGGCTTACTGTATGAGAATAAAGTAGTGTGGTTGCTATCTTAGTCCACTTTAAAGGTAATAAACAGAAGTAAAGCAAAACAAAGGAAAATAAGGAGATGCTATGGGGCCTTTTTACCAAGGCACACCAAAAACTGGCCTGCAGCAGTGTGGGCGCATGTTTTTGGTGAGTGCCGGACCCTTATTGTACCCCATCTGGAAAAAAAGGGATTATTTTAATGGGCCGGAAAATGGATGTGCAGCAAAATGAAAACCAGTGCGGATCCATTTTCGGCCTGAGACCTTACCGCACCCTTTGACTTAGTGGTAAGGTCTCACATGCTACCCGGGTGGTAAGCATGCAGTGCACGCCAACTGCCATTTACTGCCGGGTAGGCGCCCCGTGGTAGAGAATAGAAAATATTTTCTACCACGTGGTTTTCAGAACGCACCAAATTCAGAATTACTGCAGTAGCCGGGCGGTAATGCTGGTTTGAGGCATGCTGGACATACGTATGCCATTACATGCCTTTGTAAAAGGACCCCTATATGAGGTACAAATTATCCTGTAAGCTGAAGCTGTTTTGAACTGTAGGGTAAATAAAGCAGCACTCATCCTTATCTCCATGCTGAGTTATTTTGTTGGGTTGTCAGTGCTTTGTTTGTTCAGGACAGGGGGAAGGAGGCATTTTTTTCACATGATGAATTGACACCCTTCCGACCAAAGTTCTGTTTTGTTGGTTGTAGGCATTCTAGTAGTAGAAAAACGTTGACTGAGTTTACAGAGCAAAATCACATCCTATCAGTATTCAGTCTGATTTCAGAAAACCCCATTTCACTCCAGCAGAGATGGCATAGGGTTTGCACTTGTTTCAGTGCTTTTGTATCTGGTTATTGAATCTGACGTTGAATCATCAGATACTTGTATATAGATTAAGGACAGTAAATTTCACTGTCAGCACTATCTGGTGAACACTGGGCAGATAGAATGGAGTCTGATACTAGACATGTGAGGTCAGATTCTAGTCTAGGGAATTCCATGGATATCTGTTCTTTATTCTCTGCTCTTTCCTTATAAAATTTTATGACCTTCTGATCTGTATTTGAAATAAATATACTTGGGTATATAGATGGCACATTGTACAAGAATTTGCTCTGATTTAGGGGCCGATTGATTAAGCTGCACTAATATATTTCAACATGTTTACTGCATGATAAAATGTGTTAGACTAGTTAACAGGAAATATCATATACTGCATGTTATTGCTAGGATTGTAAATCCAAGACAAATATGGGTACAATAGTGAGCTGCTTTGCATGCCACTCATTACTATGCAAAAGGAATAATGTGGCTTACGCTAAAGTTTGCAATCTGCATTATTCCTGAAAAATGGCATTGGTGGGGTTTGGAGTGAGTGGGGATTATTCCTGCCCCCAATGGACAACAAGGGGTAGCGGGGTAAGCATAAGGATGGTCGTGGGATTTCGGAGTGTGTTTTGCCAAGGAAGGCACTTTTTTGTCCAACATCACTCCTAATTTTACAAACCTGTCATATCTCCTCTCAGTCATCTCTACTTCGAGGTGAGTATCGGGCTCATTTTCAAAAGAGGACATCCATCTTTCGACACAAATCGGAAGATGGACATCCTTCTCACAGAAACGTCCAAATCGGTATAATCGAAACCGATTTTGGACGTCTCCAACTGCAGTCCATCACAAGGATGTTCAAATTTGAAGTGGGCATGTCAGAGGCGCAGCGAAGGCGGGACTTGGCGTGACTAACACTTGGACGTCTTTGACCCATAATTGAAAAAAGCAAGGATGTCCCTGACGAACACGTGGACGTTTTCACCCGGACATGTTTTTTTTTTACGAATAAGGCACAAAAAGGTGCCCAAAATGACCAGATGACCACCGGAGGGAATCGGGGATGACCTCCCGTTACTCCCCCAGTGGTCACTAACCCCCCTCCCACACTCAAAAACCATCTTTAAAAATATGTCGTGCCAAGCATCGGGGAGGAGGAGGGGGGTAGGATCTTTGGGGGGGGAGGGGGAAGTATATGAGGGTCATTGCTGTAAAATGTTATTAACATGCTGGAATTGTCTTGCAACTGGTTTAATAAAAAATGATTGAAACATTTTTTTAAAAATGTCATGCCAGCCTCTATACCAGCCTCAGATGTCATACTCAGGTCCATGACAGTGCATGAAGGTCCCAGGAGCAGTTTAGTGGGTACTGCAATGCACTTCAGACAGGCGGACCCAGGCCCATACCCCCCTACCTGTTACGTTTGTGGAGGAAACAGCGAGCTCTCCAAAACCCACCACAAACCCACTGTACCCATATATAGGTGCCCCCCTTCACCCGTAAGGGCTATGGTAGTGGTGTACAGTTGTGGGTAGTGGGTTTTGGGGGGGCTCAGCGCACAAGGTAAGGGAGCTATGTTCCTGAGAGTATTTTATGGAGTTCACCCGGTTGGTGTCCTGGCATGTCAGGGCGACCAGTGCACTACAAATGCTGGCTCCTCCCACACTGGACGTTATTGACATGGACGTCTTTGGTTTTGAAAATCGCCGAAAGTCAAAGACGTCCATGTCTAGGGACATCTAAATCTAGGGACGTTCAAATTTAAGGATTTGGGACATCTCTGACGGTATTTTTGAAACAGATGGACATCCATCTTTTTTCGAAAATACGGTTTTCCCTGCCCCTGGATTTGGACATTTTGCAAAGACGTCCAAATCGCAACTTGGACGTTTCTTTTGAAAATGCCCCTCCACTTCTAACTTGTTTAGTCTTTCTTTATAAGTGAGTTGTTCCATCTTCTTTATCAATTTTGATGTCCATTTATATACTTTTCCTAGTTCTGCCATACCTTTATGAGCTAGGGCAACATGAATTGACCACAGTACTCGAGGCAATCACATCATGAGACATTATGATTTTTGCATTGTTTTTTTCTGTTCATTTCTGAATACCTTATAAAATTCTACATAAGAACATAAGAATTGCCATACCGGGGCAGACTGAAGGTCCATCAAGCCCAGTGTCCTTTCCAATAGTGGCCAATCCAAGTCGCAAGTACCTGGCAAGATCCCAGAACAGAAAAATTATACTACTTATTCTAGAATACACAATGGATTTTCCCAAGTCCATTTTAATAATGGCTTATGGACTTTTCTTTTAGGAAATTAGCCAAACCTTTTTTAAACCCTGCTAAGCTACCTGCTTTTACCATATTTACTGGCAACAAATTCCAGAGTTTAATTACTCATTGAGTGAAGAAATATTTTCTCCTAGTCGTTTTAAATATACTACTTAGTAGCTTCTTTGCGTGCTCCCTAGTTCTAGTATTTTTGGAAAGAGTGAACAAGCAATTCACATCTACCCATTCCACTCCATCAGTAATTTATAAACCTCTATCATATCTCTCCTCAACCGTCTCTTCTCCAACCTGAACAGCCCTAGCCACTTTAGCCTTTCTTCATAGGAAAGTCGTCCCATCGTCACCCTTTTCTGTACCTTTTCTAATTCCACTATATTTTTTTGAGATGCGGTGACTAGAACTGCACACAGTATTCAAGGTGTGGTCGCACCATGGAGTGATACAAAGGCATTTATTTAGTTTTTAAAATTTATTTATGAATTCTTATATCTCACTATTATCCAAAAACAAATTTCAGTTCAAAGTGGCTTACAATTTACATTTTGGTGGAGTTACAATCAGGGGCGTAGCTAGGTGTGACCACGGGGGCATGGGCCCCCACAGATTTAGCCCTGGCCCCCTCTACTTTCGACCCCCCCCCCCCGCTGCTTTCGACCTCCCCTCCCGCCATCGCCAACGACAACCCTCTTCCTCTACCACCAGGTAACTTTGCTGGCGGGGGTCCCCAAACCCCACCAGCCTTAGTCTTCTTCAACGTCAGTCTCCAGCGCATTCGCTGATCTGTGCTGTGAGTCCTAACTGGCATCCTGCATTCGCGTCCTGCACGTAACCATGCAGGACATGCATGCAGGACGTCAGTCAGGACTCACAGCACAGATCAGTGAATGCGCCAAAGACTGGTGCTGAAGAAGACTCACAGTCAGGACTCACAGCACAGATCAGCGAATACACTGGAGACCGGTGCTGAAGAAGACTAAGCCTGATGGGGGTTGGGGACCCCCGCTAGTAAAGGAACCTGGCAGCGGCGGTGTCAAAAGTGGCAGGGGAGGGTTGGCGGCTGGGGGAGGTAGGCTATAATGTGCCCCCCCCCCACCTTGGGCTCTGGACCCCCCTCCTGCCAAGGTCTGGCTACACCCCTGGTGTGCAATGTGGAGAGAGCATCTGTAATTCATGTGGTTATAAGAGTTTATAAGAGATAAATTTGGAAAGGAAAAGGTAGTGGTAGCTTTTGCGTTCAGTTGTAGAGTTATGATGGTGTTTATTCATATAATTTTTGAAGACGTAGATTTGAAAGGAAGGCAACAATATCTTTGTGATTAGCTGTACAATTATTTTGAAGAGGCAGGTTTTCGTTTCTTTTCTGAACTGGAGGAGATTTGTGATACTTCCTATGGTTTTTGGTATCAAGTTCCACCATTTAGAACCCTGATAGCTAAATCCTGCTGAGTAGATAGTTTTGTAGATTTTGATTTTGCAGTTGGGTAGATGTACGAGTAGGTAGCTTCTATTTACTGGGCTGGCATTTCTTGAGGATAGTTCAATCATGTTAAGCATATATTCGAGTGCCATTCCAAATAGTATCTTGAAGATTAGGTTGCTTGCTTTGAAAAATATTTTTGTCTTGACTGGTAACCAATATATCGTTTCAAGCAGTGGGGTTGCTCTTTCATATTTTGATTTCTTGAAAATCAGTCTTGCTGCTGTGTTTTGGACTGTTTGAAACGATTTTAGTATGTTTTCCTTGCACCCTACGTATGCTGCATTGCAGTAGTCTAGTTGCGATAGTATCATTGATTGGACCAGTATCCAAAAAGATTGTCTAGGGAAATAGTCTCTTATTCTTCTCAGTTTCCATAGTGTTCTGATATTTGATTGTCCAGTGTTAGATGTTTGTCGAGAATGATTCCTAGTATTTTAAGTTGTGTTTCGATGTGGTATGTTTGTTGGTTGATTGTGAATTTTTGGTAGGCTGTGGGGTTGTGTGGGCTGGATAGTATTAGGAATTTGGTTTTGTCTCTGTTCAGTTTGAGCTTGAAAGTTGTTGTCCATTCTTCCATGAGGTCCAATCCTTTTTTTTATTTTGTCCTGTATGTTTGTGATATTGTTTTGGAAAGGTATGAAGACAGTGAAGTCGTCTGCATACATAAATGGGTTGAAACCCATTAATTTCAGGTTTTTTTCCATTAATTCCTGTTTTTTTCCAAATGGCTCCATCATTACATTGAAAAATATTGGTGATTCCTGTGGTACCCCGCACTCAGAGATCAATGAGGCTGATATTTGGTTGGACATCTTTACAATGTAGGATGTGGTCTATAGGAAGCCATTGAACCATGTTGCCACTGCACCGCTGATACCTATGTTATAGAGCAGTGTCACTAGTGTGGTGTGGTCTACCGGGTCGAACGCACTTCCTAAACAGAAAGGCTTTGATTGCGCATCTGAATATAAGATAATCAGTTAAACCTCTAACTTCTATAGGAAGAGAATTCCAAATTGAAACCATTTGTTCTGCCTTCCATTTGCATGGATGCAGATGCTAGGATATATAATAAGACTACAAATCCCTGTAATCCTGTAGTTCCCTGTAAAAGGCTCTTTCAGAGCATATGTCCGGCTCCCTGTGCCTTAAGTGGCTGCCGTTGAGGCCTAAGTTAAGGTACTTGAAGAAGCCACAAGGCAGGATGGCGGGGGAGAGCCAGCTTAGCCACATTGCCCTTCAAGATCATGAGAAAAGAACTGCAGCCTATGTGAAGGCATATATTTGCCCTTCCATTCCCCCCACCCCTTCCCTAGAAGTACTCTTTCTCTCATCTTATCTGTGACAAGTAGCTCTTCCACCACTGCGGGTGCTCTCTCCTCTTCTAGGGATCGGGTTCTCGCTGGCATGCACTTCTGCAATCACTGTTTTCAGCTGTTTTTATTTTTATTTTGAGGGGGGAGGGTTGCCACATATACAGATAGATAGGGAAATCCCTAAAGGCATTATTGCTCTAATAAAATGCACCTAAAAACAAAAATAAAAAGTGATACTTTTTTTTTTGGCTATTCAATACATTTCTTGACTAGCTATCAGAGGGTGGTATTCCCCCATACAAGTCTGAATGGAATTTATTTTGTGTATACTAATGAAAAGAAAATTCCAGTTTGTAAGAAAAAATTTAAGCAACATTGTAGTTCTTATCTGTATATTCAAAAGGAAAGACACAATACTCAGAACATCTCAATGATGAAATTTTAAAATACTGGTACTACAAATAAGAAAATTAGAACAGTAACTTTTTAATGAAATATCAACCTAATTTATGTTTTTCAGTAGCAAGTAGAAAAGTTGAAAATTATTATTTTCTATAACTGTTCTAATTTTAGAAGGTATGTATATGCTGTTTAGTTAGATAGCATTACAAATTGCAAACTGAACAGGATTCTAATTATTTCTGGTAATATCCTGATGTCAGAGATGTGTTCTGAAGTGGAAAATACAAAACGTAGGCCTCCACATAATATAACAATCCTTTATTGTACAGAAATGTACTCAATGGAATTTACAAATTGGAACCTGAATTTGATGCACACTGCCACACTTCCTAATGATTAGTGCAGTGGGCTGAGAACCTGGGGAACTGGGTTTGATTCCCACTGCAGCTCCTTGTGACCTTGGGTAAGTCACTTAACCCTCCATTGTCCCAGGTGCAAACGTGGCCCGCGGTAGTGTGAGCACATCTTTTGGGCGTGCGCTGGGCCATTTTATTACCGCATCTAGGAAAAAAGACATTTTTTAAGGGGCCAGAAAATGGTCATGCTCTAAAATTGAAACCAGCATGCGTCCATTTTCAGCCTGAGACCTTACCGCCACCCATTGACCTAGCGTTAAGGTCTCATGTGCTACCTGCATGCAGCACGCGCCAACTGCTGTTTACTGCCGGGTAAGCGGCCCACAGTAGAAAATTATTTTCTACCACGGGATTCGGCATACATCAAAGTCAGAATTACCACCCGGCTCACGCACTAACCGGTCAGTAGTGCCAATTTGGCATGCACCGTACACATGTGGGCCCTCCCGTGCCTTTGTAATTGGGCATCCACAGTTATGCACTCCTTGTGTGCATTAATGTACAGAATATAGCACTTGTGTGTTAAGTGTATACTTACCCACAAATGTACCAGTAGGGTACCCAAGAACTATTTTGTAAGGGCACGTATTAGTGACATAGTATGTAAATGCAAAGACGGCATATGTATGGGAGGAGCATGGGCAGGTCATGGGCAGGGTTGTCATGTACCCATGTAACATACAGAATACATTTACATGACCACAGTTATACCAGGTCTATGGATGGTGTAACTGCAAGTGTGTAAATGTAAGACAGTATTCTATAATGGAATCTGAACATCCAGATGTCGTAATAGAATAGGCTCTTACTGTGCAGCATCAGGGTGCTTCAATGGAGGTGCTCGCCAATAGATGCACCTGTTACAGGCATATTGCCGAATGAGAGCCAAGAATGGCTAATCCCCCTGTCAACTCAGATGCACACAGCTACCACCCTACTGCTGTGGAAATGCAATGTAACCATAAAGACTACCTCTGGTTGATCCTCCTTCCAAATGTGGCAAGTCTGGAATTTCTTCTTTCATTTCATGTCTGTGTTAGGCAGTGGTGTACCAAGGGCGGGACAGTGGGGGTGGTCCATCCCGGGTGTAAGAATGATGGGGGGGTGCTCCGCTTCCGCTGCTCCCACCCAAGGGCTGCTGGGGCCGCAGCCCCACACCTGCCTACCCTCAGCTCCCTCGACAGCCCTCTTCTCTTCCACCCGGCCCCCTGCATTTTAAAAAATCTCTGAATCGGCAGTGCAGTGCCTTGTGTCTGCCTGTAATAGAAGCGGATTGCCTCGTTGGGCCTTTCTTCACTGTGTCCCGTACTCCTAGGAATAAGCAGTGGATTTTCCCCAAGTCCATTTTAATAATGGCTTATGAAATTTTCTTTTAGAAAGATATCCAAACCTTTTTAAAACCCTGCTAAGGTAACTGGTTTTACCACATTCTCTGGCAATGAATTCCAGAGTTTAATTACACATTGAGTGAAGAAATATTTTCTGATTTCTTTTAAATTTACTATTTTGTAGCTTTATTGCATGCCCCCTAGTCCTAGTATTTTAGAAAGAGTAAACAAGCAATTCATGTCTACCTGTTCCACTCCACTCATTATTTTATAGACCTCTATCATATCTCCCATCAGCCATCTTTTCTCCAAGCTGAAGAGCCCCAACCTCTTCAGTCTTTCCTCATAGGGAAGTCGTCCCATCCCCTTTATCATTGTCTTCGCCCTTCTCTGTACCTTTTCTAATTTCACTATATTCCTCCAACCTTCTAACAATCCTGACAGGGCAATGGATCTGGCAGGGGGATCTTCTATTTCACTCCTTTAACTTAATAGTTTACTAGTCTGGGTAGCTGGTAAAGGCTCAGTATTTCTGAGTCCTTCATTTGATAAGGCTTGGCTTGAAGGTTCTCCTTTATAGCTAAAGGGTGAGAGGCAGGAGATATAACCTAAGATATGGTTTTGAGGAGAATTCTTCAGCCACCAGAGCCTTCCCTGATTACAGCGGACACTCATTTTGTTCTATTTATTTCCTGTATCTTCTATCCCCTTCTGGAAAGTCAGAAGGTTAGAAATTTCACCCAAAGGTCACTTGTCTGCCTGCCTACCTATTAAGTCAGTCAGAGGGATTTGCTGTATTGGTGGATTCAATTCCTTAGACTGCTACTCATCCCAATCTCTTATGCTTCTGTATGTGTGTTGTGGCATCATTCCCTTCTGCGTTTTGGGTACAATGTCCTGTTGCATGCAATGGAATGGTACATTATATTTTTGTGTGTGTTCCATACGTAGAGTCTGTCATCATGCTTGTGTTTGTCTTTCCTACTTTACACTGTAGGGACAATTTTCAGTTTCATTCTGGAGATTGCAGTCCCATAGGTTCTTTGATCCATGAGTTTGTACGATCAGTTTCAAAGAGATACAGACTGCAGTGTTTCCTTTTGAAAATCTGATCAGCAAAATCCAGAAAATACCCAAGAAGTTTGTATGCATTGGGGCCATGAACAAAAGTACCCACAGGAATTCCAGAACCATATCCCTATGAATACTTTGATTTCTTGACTTCTTCCTGCTCTTGGGAATGACCCCTTCCCCTATAGGTAAAAGTACATACTTTTTTCCTGCTTTAGGGGTAGAATTTTTCAAAAACCTGTTTTATATGCAGGTAAACATGGCTTATGAAAATTGCCTTCAGTGCATCTTCTCTCTACCATGCTTTTGCATTCCTTGATCATGCTGCTATTTGCTTAGTAAAGGTCGAAACTGCTAGGGGTGAGCCAAACCTTTTGAAAACAGTGCTCAGCACATTACTTCCCCAACATCCTTAGAGAATATGGAAAAGGAAAGATGTGAGAAAGAAAGGGCAAGGAAAGAAGGAAACTGATACAAAAAAAGAAGTAAGGGATAAAAAGGGCAGTTGTATAACCGAGTGCCCACCTCTAGGACATGCAAGCTGCCCCAGTAAGCCCACTAAGGTCAGATAAAGTACCTGCATATAATATATGTAAACCACTTTGGTTGTACCTACAGAAAGGCAGTATATCAAATCCATGACCCTTTACCCTATTTGGATGAGATTCCCACAGATTCCCACTTTCGCAAGTAAGAATTAAGAGTCTACTTAAGCATGTAAGTGCTAGCAGCGGTCAAAAAATTAGACTTGGTTGTAGTATCTTTATTAGTGAAATAGCCCGATGTGGGCCACGTGTTGTCCTCACATGGGCGCTTCAGGGGTAAAAAAAAAAAAACAATCCTAAGAGAGTGCCAGCACAACTAAGCAGAATGCTCACTGCTGTCCGAAGCAAACAGACAAGCTTCTCATCCTGCAGCACTATCTTAGGATTGTTTTTTTACCCCTGAAGCTGCCTATGTGACGGCGAAACGTGATCCACATCGAGTTATTTCACTAATAAAGACACTACAACCAAGAGCATTTGTTGACCCTCCAGCTGCGTACCGAGGGTGGGGCGGTGGGGGTGGTCTGCCCCATGTGCACGCTACGGGGGGGGGAAGGTGCAGGGAGCAACCATGTGGCTGTCGGCTCCACGGGTTCCCTGCTCCCTCTGATGTTACTTCCTGTTCTGGGGCAGAGGAAGCAGGGAACCGGCGGAGCTGACAGCCGCATGGCTGCTCCCAGCACCCCAGGGGGTAAGAACAATGCACCTGGGGGGGGGGGGGGTATTTTGAGGCGATGCGCCGGGGAGGACGACGCTGCACACAGTGGGGTGTGCAGCAGCGATCCGCCCAGGGTGGCAGCCGACCAAGGAACATCACTGTAACCAGCTGTTTGTGAACTATGAGGTATTAGCGAGATATCAGACTAGATTTATTTAGATTTAGGTGTATCTCTGCCATATTTACTTGACTGCAGATACCAGGATACAGTAGTATTCTATAATGGGTCACACATGCCATTATAGAATAGGATCTCACCACATGTCCTTAGGATGCCTAAATGGAGGTGCCCCCAAAAAGTAAATGTGAGAGTCAGCAAGAAAAAAATAAAGAAATGTATATTAATCTAATATCAGGGAACTAGAAAGAAAACCAGAGAGAGAGAGAGAGAAAAAAAGCAGGCAGTGAAACACTATAGAGACAGCTCACTGTCAATCAGAAAAAAAACCTGGCAGCTTAAGAATTAAGTTCAATCTTCAGGGCATGCTGTTATAAATACATTTTTATGCCTCCGTCAGCAAACTCAATGAAAAGGAGCAGCCTTCAGAAAAATGGTGTGTTTCCTCAAAGGGGTAAAAGACATGTTTGTTGAATATTTGGAATTTCTTTTCCTGTTAGCTCTGCTCAATTAATTCTGAGATGGTAAGCCAAAACAGGATGTAATAAAATTAACTATTTTGTAAAAAAAAAAAAAAAAAAAAAAAAGTAACTAGCATGCTTTTTTAAAACTTATTTAGTCAATGAATTACAACAGCATTTCTAGTTCCATTTTTGGATCTGGCATTCATGCATGTAAATATTTTCTCTCAGGAGCAATGTCTCTGAATGGGTTTGTTTTGTGCATACCAATACAGTATTGAACCTCACTCCCAAATCAGGATCTGTGGAGTATGACAGTCAGTCAAAAATAGTGCTAATGCTTGCCATAGTACCGGCATTTGTGCCAAAAAGAGCTTCATAATAAGCAGAGTATGGTGCGGGTATTTCTATAAAGTGGGCACCAACATTTATTTATTGTGACATTTGTATCCCACATTATCCCAAACAGAGTTCAGGTTCAATGTGGCTTACAATCCAAACAATTTAGTACATATATATTACAGTTGAATAAATCTTCTATATACAGCCATATGAAACTTTACAAAAATTAGTTTATGAATGATTTTACAAGGTTATATTGTGTCACAAACATCAAATTATAAGTAGTTATACAGGATAAAGTTTGAAACAGTATTTTGCATAAAAGTATTAATTCCTGTCTTCCATAATCTTAGACAGAAACAAAAAAAAGGCAAAGATCTGCCACAGAAATGGCAAATCAAAAGAAAAAAAGCAGATCAAAAAAGACAAAAAAATAGAACAGGAGGGTAACAGAAGAAGTGGTAACTTGTAATAAACCACTTCTTCTGTTACCCTCCTGTTCTATTTTTTTGTCTTTTTTGATCTGCTTTTTTTCTTTTGATTTTCCATAATCTTAGAAACATGATGGCAGATAAAGGCCATATGACCCATCCAATCTGCCCATCCTCTGTAACCCCTAATTCTTCCTGTTCCAAAGCGATCCCACATGCTTATCCCATGCCTTTTTAAATTCTGGAACAGTCCTAGACTCCACCACCTCCACCGGGAGGCCATTCCACGCCTCCACCACCCTTTCTGTGAAATAGTACTTCCTTAGGTTACTCCTAAGCCTATTCCAAAATGCACCGAATGTATGTCCCAGCTATGCATGTGAATGATTAAAATACTGAGATATATATACACACATATGTGCAAAAAATTACAGAATACTATTGGGCTCATTTTCGAAAGAGAAGGTACCCATCTTTCGACACAAACTGGGAGATAGGCTTCCTTCTTTCAGGGTCGCCCAAATCAGCATAATTGAAAGCCGATTTGGGCATCCTCAACTGCTTTCCGTTGCAGGGACAACCAAAGTTCCCGGGGGGCGTGTTGGAAGTGTAGTGAAGGCGGGACTGGGGCGTGCTTAACACATGGGCGTCCTCAGTCGATAATGGAAAAAAGAAGGGCATCCCTGACGAGCACTTGGCCGACTTTAATTGGTCCATTTTTTCTTGCGACCAAGCCTCAAAAAGGTGCCCAAACTGACCAGATGACCACCGGAGGGATTCGGGGATGACCTCCCCTTACTCCCCCAGTGGTCACTAACCCCCTCCCACTCTAAAAAAAAACTTTTAAAATATTTTTTGCCAGCCTCAAATGTCATACCCAGCTCCCTGACAGCAGTATGCAGGTCCCTGGAGCAGTTTTAGGGGGTCCTGCAGTGCACTTCAGGCAAGCAGACCCAGGCCCACCCCCCCCCCCCCCCCACCACACTTGTGGTGGTAAATGTGAGCCCTCCAAAACCCACCACAAACCCACTGTACCCACATGTAGGTGCCCCCCTTCACCCCTTAGGGCTATGGTAGTGGTGTACAGTTGTGGGGAATGGGTTTTGGGGGGCTCAGCACACAAGGTAAGGGAGCTATGCACCTGGGAGCAATTTGTGAAGTCCACTGCAGTGCCCCATAGGGTGCCCGGTTGGTGTCCTGGCATGTCAAGGGGACCAGTTTACTATGAATGCTGGCTCCTCCCATGACCAAATGGCTTGGATTTGGTCGTCTCTGAGATGGGCGTCCTCGGTTTCCATTATCGCTGAAAACTCTACATGTTATGCGTACAGTATATCTCCAGCATTTAGGTATCATAACATTAGATCTCTTACAACTATGACTATTCAAGTATCTTTATTATGAATCATGTAACAAATTTTCTCAATACAATGTATTAAACATATTAAAAACCAAACACACAACTCTCACACTTCACACAATCACTCACCATACCTACATGCATTATACCTGTATCATATATACGTAGCATCTTTGACAAACCATAAATAAATGCAATATTTTCAAATGGCACGGTTTGTGGAAAAAAGATGAAAGTCTTTATACTTATCTTGACAGTTCTCAGACTTAAAAGATGAAAATCTCAGTACTTATCTACTACTACTACTACTTATCATTTCTATAGCACTACAAGGCATATGCAGCGCTGTATATCTCAACAGTTCTCAAACTTGAAGATGACTGCAACATGAAACGTACATCCTCAGGACTGAGAACTTATGGCTCTATGGCTGGTATAGGTGCTTACACTAACTGCACATGTGCATATATACCTGGTAATGATAGTATTCTCTAGAGAACATAAGAATAGCCATTCTGGGTCTCCTTGCCTAGTTTGCCACCCAAATAAAATTAGTTATGTTTCCTTTCCAGCAGCTTTCAGACACTTCTTACACCTCTCTGACTCTTTCTTTTGAGAAAACTCTATCTTAAAAAACAAACAGATTTTCCAGTTGCTCACTAAGGGTTCTGTGATACTGTGAGCAAGATTTGGGAGTGGGCCTTCACAATAACATAGCCGAACATGGTGGTAAACATGAAATAAGTACTTTATTAACTTAAATCTGAGGCCTGTTACTTCACAGCAACTAAGGTAAAGTCTCTTATCTTCAGAGGTGGAAAAGTCCTAGCATGGACCTGTGGCTAACAGGATCCAAAACACAGTCTATTGATTGTGACTGCCACACCCAAACACAGTTTTGTTGTCTGTCTGTTTGTGTCTCTCTCTCTCTCTCTCTCTCTCTCTCTCTCTCTCTCTCTCTCTCTCTCTCTCTTTGGATTTCCAAGTCTGGCTCCAGTAAAGGTGTATGCTGAGGCTTCACTTCTTCCTTCCCTAGTCTGCCTTATCCCCACTCTGGCCCTGCCATTTATACTTCCTGTCCTTTTGGCTCTACCCTTCCCATCTCATTTCCTCCCTTGGCGGGCCTAGTGGTTTTAATGTGGCTCAGACTACCTAAGGCTTATCCTTAAGGGTGAGGGGCAGTGCTCTGTAACCCCCTCACATACCCTACCCCTCAGCTCATCCCTGCCCAGCTGAATACCTGCCATATTAAGGTCCACCTCCTGAGACAAAAAGTCAGCATTAGTATGTTCTTGGCCCACCCGATAGCTGAAGAGCGGCAGGCTAAGAAAGCAGCGTATGGTACATGCATTTCAGTCTTTATGCTGAGCCATCCACTGAAGGGGTTGATGATGCTCAGTGACTAGCAGGAAGTGTCACCCCAACAAATAATACTGGAATGTTTCAAGGGTCCACTTGACAGCTAGAGTCTCCTTCTCAATTACAGCATGTTTTTCTTTCTTTCTTGGGAACAATTTCCACTTAGTGTATGCCACCAGATTGTCTTCCCCGTCCACTTCCTGAGCAGAACAGCCCCGAGTTTAAACTCTGAAGCATTGGTCTGCACAATGAAAGGCTGGTTGAAGTCCAGGCTGACCAGCACCAGCTCTGAACAAATACCTTTCTTCAGGGTTTGGAAGGCAACATCTAGCTCTTCAGTCCAGTGTACCTGTTCTGGAGCCTTCTTCTGCAGGAGACAGGTTAGCGGTTCTGCCTTCTCAGCAAACCCTGGAACAAACTTTCAGTAATAACCAATGAACCCAAAGAAGGTTCATTCTTGTTTCTTCTTCTGGGGTATTGGCATCTGGGTGATTGCCTCTACCTTCCAGATCTGGGGTCTCACTTGTCCTTTCCTGACCAAGTACCCCAGGTACTGAACTTCTTGTCATCCAAGAAGCACAGAGCATAAGAACATAAGAGTAGCCTTACTGGGTCAGACCAATGGCCCATCTAGCTTAGAATCCTGTTTTCCAAACAGTGGCCACACCAGGACACAAGTACCTGGCAGAAACCCATCGGGGATGACTTCCCCTGACTCCCCCAGTGGTCACTAACCCCCTCCCACCACAAAAAATGATGTTTCACAACTTTTTATTTTCACCCTCAAATGCCATACCCAACTCCCTGGCAGCAGTATGCAGGTCCCTGGAGCAGTTGTTAGGGGGTGCAGTGGACCCAGGCCCCTCCCCCCTACCTGTTACAATTGTGCTGCTTAATGCTTAGTCGTCCAACCCCCCCAAACCCACTGTACCCACATGTAGGTGCCCCCCTTCACCCCTTAGGGCTATAGTAATGGTGTAGACTTGTGGGCAGTGGGCTTTGAGGGGGATTTGGGGGGCTCAACACAAAAGGGAAGGGTGCTATGCACCTGGGAGCTCTTTTACCTGAAAAAGTCCTTTCTTGAAATAACCACGTTTACTCACAGTTAACTGCCGATCAGAGGTTGTGCCCCACTGGCAAAGAGTCCCTGGTACTAAGATTAGCAGTAGGTCAGAGCTGGCACAATGGTGTGCAATGTCCTCTTTCAGCACTATTCAAGGTAAGAACTACGTTCTCTAACGTGGGTAACACAGGAAAGGGAACTAAAACTGGCTTACAAAAATGGCCACTACCGCATGGACTACAACAACAGGAAACAAAACAGGGCACACTCCGACCCAGTTAGCAGGGGGGAAAAGCACCATGGGAGTAGAGCCCAGTACCCTACACCCACCACAATGCATTGCTAATGTGACTCTGCAGAGCACCTAACAGAAAAGGTGTCATACTCACCCGAGAGCCACATCGCAACCAGGGAAAGGCTGTCGGAGGATATAACACATTCTGCTGTCATGGAGGTGGGTACGGCATTTGAGGCTGGCATACAGGCTGGCAAAAAAGGTTTTTAGTTTTATTTTTTTAGTTTGGAAGGGGATTGGTGACCACTGGGGGAGTATGGGGAGGTCATCCCCCATTCCCTCCAGTGGTCATCTGGTCAGTTGGGGCACCTTTTTGAGGCTTGGTCTTAAAAATAAAAGGACCAAGTAAAGCCGGCGAAATACTGCTTAACGCCGCTTTTTTTTTTCCATTATCGGCGAAAGCCGGCCATCTGGTAGCCACGCCCATGCCCACCCATGTCCCGCCTTCGCTAATCTACCGACACACCCCCTTGAACTTTCGCCGGCGAAGCGACGGGAAAGCGGTGATGCTGTCTAAAATGCCGCTTTTGATTATACTGATTTCTCTGCTTTTAAGAAATCGCCGGCCATCTCCCGATTTGTGTCGGAAGATGGCCGGCGATCACTTTCGATTATAAGCTGGATAGTCTCCCTGCAGTTTAAATAGGCAGTCCACAAGGTGCTGAAAAGTAGTGGGACCTCCATGAAGGCTAAACTGCAACACTGTGAACTGGAATAAACCCTGGGGCATTGAAAAAGCTGTCTTCTGGGCAGCCGGGGTGAGGGGTACCTGCCAATGTCCCTTGGTCAGGTCCAACTTCAAGATGAAATGAGCTCCTCCCAGATGCTCAATAACTTCATCTGCCCTTGGCATTTGGTAGGCCTCTAGTTTGGAGACAGCATTCACCTTCCTGAATTTGATACAAAATTAGATACTCCTATCCAGTTTGGACACCAGCACAATGGAAGATGACCAGTTACTGGTTGACTCCTCAGTGACACCTAGTTCCAGCATTTCAGTGACCTCTTTCGCCATGGCCTGCTGCCAGGCTTCTAGAATCCAATAGGGATGTTGCCGAATTACCACTCCTGGCTTGGTGAGAATGTCAAGAGTTGCAAGGTGGGTCCAGCCTGGCACTCCAGAAAACACATCTTGATTCAGGTGTACCAACTGATCTAAGTCAGCCTTCTGTGAGATGGAAAGCTGGTCACCAAATGGAACTTGCAAGGGCCATGACTCTGTTGGGACCTCTGTCCCAAAGTCATCTCTTTGGACCAGTGCTACAGTCATGGGAACCTACTTCTTCAACAAATTAATGCGGAAGATCTTCACTTTGTCCCTCTTGTCCGGTTGGGCTACCTTATAATTGGCAGGTCCTGTCTTTTCCACAACTTTATAAGGACCTTGCCACTTGCATAATAGCTTGCTCTTTGAGGAGGGTATGAGAACTACCCCTTGGCTGGAAGGTTCTCTGTATTGTAGGCTCAAGCTTGACTGGCTTGAGCCTTTTCCAAGCAAAGCTTGGCTGCCTCACCGCCTTTTTTCAGTCTCTCATTCATTGTGATCCCATATTTGGCCAAATTCCTTCCTGGGCTGGGTTCCTCTTCCCAAGCTTCCCAAATCATATCCAGGATTCCTCCTGATCTTCTCCCATATAACAGTTCAAATAGAGAGATTCCTATTGAACTCTGGGGTACCTCCTAGATGGCAAATAGTACATATGGGAATAAAGAATCCCAGTTTTTCCCATCTTCGAGCACAAAATTCTTCAGCATCTGCTAACCCCTTTTGCCTGATGTTCCGGTGTGGTATCTTCAATAGGCCCAGAGCCCTGGAAGTCAAGGATCCAGCTTCCTCGGGCAGGATAAGCTCAAATATCCCACTGCTGATACCTTGGTCAGTTCGGGCACCTTTTTGTGCCTTGGTCATAAAAAAACCAGGACCAGGTAAAGTTGTCCAAATGCTCGTCAGAGACGCCCCTTTTTTTCCATTATAGGTCGAGGACATCCATGTGTTAGGCATGGCCAAGTCCCACCTTTGCTACGCCTCCGACATGGCCCCTTGAACTTTGGTCGTCCCTGCAATGGAAAGCAGGTGGGGGCGCCCAAAATTGGCTTTCAATTATACCGATTTGGGCGACCCTGTGAGAAGGACGCCCATCTTCCGATTTGTGTCGAAAGATGGGCATCCTTCTCTTTCGAAAATGAGCCTGTAAGTGATGTTGTGCTATTTTTGAATATATATATATTTTTTATGAAATGGCTGTTGCTGCTAGATGTGCTGGGAAATACATATGTATTTGCTGGTGTCCTTATATGTATCTTACAAAAGACATCCTGTCCAGCAGAGCCTTTTGTAAAATACTTAGGGAATTGGGTAAGTCCTGATTTGAAAGTCCCAATCCCTACCTATAATGCCCTATTCAAATTGGGGCTTCATACTCTAGTTATTATTTCAAGTGTCATTTTGTCATCAGTTGCTTGGTTCAGGAAGACTAATGCTTCAGAGCTCTTTTGCATCTTTCAGCTTTTTATCTACATTGTTCAACAGTTGTGTGCTTTGCAGATTTTTTTTTTTTTTTTGTAGAAACTTGGTTTTTTTGGTTGCTTTGATTGTTTATCCTAACATAAATTATCCTTGGTGTCTATTTGTTAATTTTGTGATGGAGGAATATTGGTGTTTTTTTATGAGAGTATATTTTTTGTGTGATTTAGTTTATGAATGATATTAGGTTGTATGCTTGGTCCATATATCACACCAGAATTTTTTTATGACTCAAAGTTCCGACAGAAGAGTTAGTGCCAGCAGATATCCACATTAGGAGCCCTGTTTACTAATTCACACTAGAGGCACGCTAGTGTTTTTAGCACATGCTTTAATTAGCACACACTAACTGTGTAGATACCTATAATACTCCTATGGGCATCTATATGGTTAGCATGCGCTAATTTTTAGCACATGCTAAAAATGCTAATGCACCTTAGTAAACAGGGCCCTTAGTTTTGCTTTATTTTTCCTTTCCAGAGTCCATAAAGCTCTGTGGGTCAAAAAGTATAGAGATTAGAGCAAACTGGCTGATTGGTTGGTCTGGTGACTCGTGTCCAAAAATGTTCCCATGATATCGAATGTGATGTTAAAATCAAATCTGCAGACCAAAGAGAAATCAATTTAGGGGTCCTTTTACTAAGGTGCGCCGAAAAGTGGCCTGCGCTGGTGTAGACGCGTGTATTGGGCGCTCACAGGCCCATTTTTCAGCGCACCTGCAAAAAAGGCCTTTTTTGGGAGCCGAAAATGGACATGCGGCAAAATGAAGATTGGCATGTGTCCATTTTGGGCCTGAGACCTTACCACCACCCATTCAGTTAGCGGTAAGGTCTCATGGTTAACTAGGCGGTAATCATCAGCGCGCGTACAATGCTGATTACTGCCCAGTTAGCGCCATGCGCTGGAAATTTTCCAGCAAGCATTGTGGGCACGCGTAAAAAATGAAAATACTGCCTGGGCCACGCGGTAGCTGGGCGGTAGTTCTGAACTGGTGCATGTTGGGCATGCGTAGGCGCATACATGGCTTAGTAAAAGGGCCCCTTATTGTCTGCTTTAAATACAGTGATTAATCAGTTTATAGACTGAGCATGTATGTGGAAGAGGCATCTTGTATTTATTTTTATTGATCTTTTTTTTAATCATCCGAGTAATTCGTAGCCAGTTGAAATACTGTAAAAAAGGTAAATTATATTTAAGAGAAAGTTCATTGAATGTATAAAATTGTTCTTTATGAATAAGATCCAGGGAATAAATTCCAAGAGAATTCCAGTGTGACCAATAAATTGTATTATGGTTGTTGAGAAATCTTGGGTTATACCATAATGACATATGAGCTGTATCAGTATCCATGTATCTTATATAATAAAACAACATTCTGAAGCTGACTGCATGGCTGAGGCATTCCTGCTCTCTGTATCCATCTCCTGAATTGACATCACGTACTTCCGGGTTCGTCACAAGCAGAAGTGACCAACCACACGAGGTTTCTCGGCTTCAGAAAGTTGGAGGTGCATTCTATTAAATAGGATTGGTCAGTTCCTTGAAGCACAGCCAGAGCTCAGCATCCTGCACAGTAACGCTCAGATACCAGAGGGAGGGGGGCCTGACACCAGAGGGGGGGGGGTATCTCTGTCATACACACACTCTCTCTCTCTCACTCTCTCTCTTTCACAATCAATGTCTTTCTCTCTCTCTCACTCTCACATACTGTCTCTCACACACTCTATGTCTCACACTGTATCACATTCACTCTCTATGTGCCACACAGTCACTCACACGCTCTCTTGGTCTCATACACTCAGACTTGCAGAGAGTCTGTGTCTCACACACACTCTCTGTCTCGCACACACTGTATCTGTGTGAAACACACTCTCTCTCTCTCACATATGCACTTGCACACACTCTCATTCTCACACACACACACTCTCTCTCTCACAGACACACTCGCACCCAGACTCACTCTCTCTCTCTCACACACACACTCACACATTCACTCTCTCTCTCACACACAGTCACTCTCACATACACTCTCTCAAACATACACACTCCGAGGAAAACCTTGCTAGCGCCTGTTTCATTTGTGTCAGAAACGGGCCTTTTTTACTAGTTTATCAATAAACAATAAAGTAGATTGTCTAAATATAATTTGAAATCAAAAATATGTGATGGAATAACATATGGAGGTGAACTCTATATATGGTGCCAAAAAAGCACTATTCTATAAGCCATGCTTAAATTTACGTTCTGTTTATTGAATAGCGCTTACGCACGGAAATTGTGCCTAACTTTAGGCATGGCCATTTGTACCAACTGAAATGTGGTGCATATGTGTGTATCTAAATTAGGTGCATATCCCCTCTTTTTCTATAACATGCAGAAATTCTAGGAACTCCCTGTTCTGCCCATGACCCTCCCATTTCTGCGCCCCCTATTTTACTCACGCATAAAATTTAGACACGGATCCTGCACCTAAATTTATGCAAAAAAAATCACAATTAAATCTAATTAGTGCCAATAATTGCTTGCTGAATAGCCACATATTGGTACTAATTAGCAGATTATTTAATTAAATTGTGCACGCAAATTTGATGTGCATGCAAATTTGTATTTTTAAGTCAATTGGAGAAAATGGGTCTTAAACCAATCTATAATTTCGAACACGTAAGACCATTCAATGCAATTGAAAGCTTTTTCTGCGTCCAGAGAGAGGTCACATATTGGTTTTGACTTTTGGAAGCTATATAGTTGAGAGAATGAAATAATCTTAAGATTATCACCAATAAATTTATTTTTCATAAAACCTATTTGATTGGGATGTATAACTGAATTTCAACACTTTGCTCTGAGCACCGGTGTTTTAGAGAGAATTTTATAATTTAAATTTAGAAGAGAAATAAATCTATAATTTTGTGGCAATGTGGTCCCTTCCGGGTTTTGGAATAACCGTTATAACAGCAGTAACAAAGTTGTGTTGATTGACTGGATTATGGTACATAAAATTATAGTAGGCTAGCAGAAGGGGCATAAGCATAGATTGAAAGCTTTAAAAAAATTGTGCTGTTTATTCATCTGGTCCTGGATTTTTATTTGCCACCAGTGATTTAATAGTATTCTTCAGGTCTTTTCCAGAAATGGGTGCTCCTGTAATTTCCTGTAGTTTTTTTATGAGAATAGGATAATCTAGATCTGTAAGGAAAGAATCAATTATATTAAAATTAGCATTTGATTTAGATTTAAAGAGACTTTCAATAAAAGTAACAAAAGAATGGTCTATATCTTCCTGAGAAGTATTAATCTGAGAATTAGCACCTTTAACGGAAGAGATTTGAGTCTGCACAGTTCTCTTTACTTTTTTCAATATATAAGGTACTTTCACTAAATTATAGCTGGACGCAGCTTTGGCACAATTTACCGATAGTCATTTTAAAGATTCCTGAGGCAGGCACTATTGCTGAAACAAGGTGCCATGTTGAGTCCATTTTACTATTTATGGAATAAAGCCAATAACATTTCCTCCGTCTCCTGGGCTTCACTGGAAGAGCCTTGTTGGTCACGCTACTCCTCCTTTTTGTTTTGTCTTGCTTGTAGCGGACATTGTTTCTATACTCTGGTGGTTGACTTCTGGTTTAATCCATTAACATTTAAGGATAAAATATTAGCTTTAGCCATAATCAAAGTAGATCAGAAGAACTAATATAAAATAAATTCTGTCACTGGGCAAAGTTCCAGGAAGGTAAAAAGTAGGAACAATAGGAGAGATTGTTCCTACTTTTTACCTTCCTGGAACAAAGAGATTGTAATTCTACACCATTGGAGGTAGAGCACACAATGGATGTGAGAGACATGATATGAAGAGGCAAAAAGGAGAGACCGCAGACATGTAGCAACTTCAGATGCCAATAACAGTCTAAATTATATATATCAAACGTGGGATTTAGCACGGACTAACCATTACTGTGGCTCCATGGTAATAGTTGCCATGCAGTAGAACAGCCAGTGCATTAGAAATCTCGCACTAATTGCATGCTGCATTAGTGGATGGGAAATGGATTGGAGAATGGGTATGGACTACGCATTGCAGTGCGGGGTCCTTTTATGAAGCTGTGGCAAAAGGGGGCCTGCACTGGCATTGGCACATGTTTTTGCTGCACACCGAGGCCCCCTTTTACTACAGCAGGTAAAAGGTAGGTATTTCTTTTATGGCAAGTGAAGCGCTTGCCGCGTGATCATTTTTGGGGGAAGGGGGATCATTTACCGCCACCTACTGAGGTGGCGGTAGTAGTGGTAAGGGCTCCTGTGCTAACCTGGCGGTAACAACTGGGTACGCACTGGCGCTACAAAAATTGAAATATTTTTGCAGCATCAAAAATGGCGAGCTGGGGGAGGGCAATAAGCCGGCGTTGGGCTTAATGCCAATTTGTAAAAGGACCCCTGAGTGCTGTGATAAATAAGAGGCTGTCCTAGCCGGTGCAGGCCACTAGATGGCGCTGTTCCCCTAAAAATGTCCAGGATGTCCGGGGTAGACCACTAGAGGGCGCTAGGAAAATAGGTGGAGGTCGCTAGGACCGGGGAGAGCCCTGGGAGGTCCACAGGTGTAGGAGGTTATGGGCTGGGTCCTGTTTAGCTATTAACCACTTTATACCCCACCTGAGTGTGAAAGGGAAAAGGAAGAGAGCTGGTAGCTGAATAAAGAGAATCCCCCTGGAAAGAACTGGCTAAAACCTATGGACTTGTGGTGGACTGTGTGCTCAAGGAAGAAAAACAGGCTGGGGTAATAAGTCCCTAAAGCATTAGTGTTGGACTGTGTAGCGTGTGTTCAAAGAGAGGACTGTGAGTCTAAAGGAAGGAAGGACTGGGTGTCCAAAGAAGAAGTAGGGCTGTGTGTCCCAGTACTGAGAAGCAGGCTGCAAAGCCTGGGGTTAGAAGTCCCCAAAGTATTGAGGTTAATGCTGAGCCCAGGAATCTGTGTGGGGAGGCTCAGTGTGAAGATATGTAAATGTATAAAGTATTTAAGCTAGAAGAACTGTGCCCGGAGGTTGGATTGCTCAGGATGCTGGGAAGAGACTGTTTGGAGTCCTGTTCAGAGGCCACAGGCCAGTGAGGCCTGCTGGAGAGTGGGAGCAGAAGCCTCATCTTCACAGTGCGCAGTACTTAACATGCACTGTCATTTCGCCAGTTAGCACAGGTGAACTTACCACCTACTCAGAGGAGGGAATAAGTGAATTCACTCCAACAGTGAATAAACAATGCACAGGTAAAGAACATTTCTATATGGTAACTGCAGAGGATGTACTGGACACACCAACAACAGGTATCACAGAGTTTTGCATTATTTTTTGTTGTCAAAGCTCCTTAAGTGCAAAACCATATCTCACTTTAGTAAATAGACCTCAAAGTTTTGAAGTTTCAAAACTACATGCATTGTTTTTCAGGGAAAAAGCACCTGCAGAAAAAGAAGGTGGCGAAATCTCCCTAGGTGGATTTCAAAGGACAAGTACACATATTTTCCCTTGAGAATTAATTTAATTCTACTGGTAAGAGTACTCCACACATATCAGTATCAGATATTTGTAAAACACTCTGCTATTGCTATCCCAGTACAAAACTATGGAATCTCCAGTATTTGATCAGGATTAGGGTACAATATTGATTTGTAACTTTAAAATGATTGTATTGTTACCATATGAATTGCAGAGTTGAAAGGCATTTCTACCATATGAAATGCATAATTTTTAGCATTTCTCATAGTTGCCTTAATGTTCAGTAAATACCATTAAAGCAGCGTAAACTGCTTTGGTTTCCTAATCATTCTTCAAGGCACTACCTCATTTTATCAACAATAGCTAGTGAGGCAGAATCATTGAGAAGTCTGAGTTTCTGGCTAGAAATTCTGGAACATTTTGTTTAGCTCGGTTTAAAAACAAAAAAAAGAAGAGTTTCTTGCTTGCAGACTCCATGAACTCTAGTGATAGAATGACTCAGCTGCCAGACTTTGGGCTGATTACTCAACAACAGAAGCTCTGAGTCACCTTGATGATGATAACTGGATGACAATTTCACAGGCTGCCAGTGACCCTTGTGCTTGAGTAATCTAGCTGAAGGATAATGGGTTTTAATTGCTCTGTGGAGAAGAGGAAAGACTTTTTTGGCGCTCTGGCATACAAAAAGAAAATTATATGTGTGTGTGTGTGTGTAAATCATGTGGCTGTTCACTGCATACCTTATCTTTGTTGTAAAAGAACCGAAAAATCATAGCCTAGGATCAGGGTTTCTCTTGTGATCTGGGTATAGCAGTGACTCTAAAAAAAGATCAAATTAAAATAATCTAATGACTAAGTATGTGATATTTCAGTTCTTGATATAATGTAAGTGATCCCTGAGGTGACTATGAGGTTTACAGTTTTTATTACAGGTACTTTGCACTGTCCCTAATGGGCTCACAATCCAAATTATATATTGTACCTGGGGCAATTGAGGGCTAATTTGCTGCATTAGAGGCCTATATAAAATAACCTGTGTAATTGCTTTTTTAGTATGGTCTTAGAAAAAAAAATTATAGTTCTTATTCCCCTCTGATGGAAAGATGTAACACACAATACTAAAAATAAACTTTCTTAAAACCATTTTTTATCATATATATAGAGACGTACTCATATGTTTCCAAGGGACAAACACAGACACACTGGCCTTTAAAGATGTCCAGGCATATAATCATAGCACAAATCTTATTTTAAATTAATGCCCCCAAGTGCCAAATAACATGTGTTGTGCAAAAATATTTTTAAGCTCTCACTTAACATGCTAGGTGAAAAGAATAAAACAGGTCCCGACATGGTCTATGTTTCGCCGGAGCTGTTTCAAGGCATCCACTGTTAAATCTTTAAACCTTTAAGTGTGAAAAGCGTCCCTCATGTGCGGGACTTCTAACTGAAAATCAGAGGCTGTAAGGGCTCCTCCAGGAAATGGCTGCTCGCCAATTCCTTTGATTAGTGCATGGCCATTTCCATCTCTTTCAGGAAAAAAGCCATAGGTCCATGCTAGGACTTTTTCACCTCTGGATATAAGAGACTTTACCATAGTTCCTAGGCCTGTGAAGTATCAGGCCTCCAATTTAAGTTAATAAAGCACTTATTTCATGTTTACTACCTTGTCCGACTGTGTTATTATGAAGGCCCACCCTCTCACAGTTACTCTCCTTACTCCCCCAGTGGTCATTAACCCCCTCCCACTCTAAAAATAACCTTTAAAAATATTTTTTGCCAGCCTCAAATGTCATACTCAGGTCCATCACAGCAGTATGCAGGTCCCTGGAGCAGTTTTAGTGGGTGTAGTGCACTTCAGGCAGGCAGACCCAGGCCCATCCCCCCATATCTGTTACACTTGTGGTGGTAAATGTGAGCCCTCCAAAACCCACCACAAACCTACTGTACCCACATCTAGGTGCCCCCTTCACCCGTAAGGGCTATGGTAGTGGTGTACAGTTGTGGGTAGTGGATTTGGGGGGGGGGGATTTGGGGGGGCTCAGCGCACAAGATAAGGGAGCTATGTACCTGGGAGCAATTTATGAAGTCCACTGCAGTGCCCCCTAGGGTGCCCGGTTGGTGTCCTGGCATGTCAGGGGGACCAGTGCACTACAAATGCTGACTCCTCCCACGACCAAAGGGCTTGCATTTGGTCGTTTCTGAGATGGCCAGCCTTGGTTTCCATTATCGCCGAAAATCAGAAACGACCAAGTCTAGGGACGACCATCTCTAAGAACGATCTAAATTTCAGGATTTGGGCGTCCCCGACCGTATTAATCTTTCGTTTTGATAATACGGGTTTCCTCGCCCCTCCACCGGGACATTTTGCGGGGACGTCCTCAGCAAAACTTGGGTGTCCCTTTCAATTATGCCCCTCTTAGGGTTTTACACATGCAAGCACTGGTAATGATTCCTGTGTCAGTCTTGATGCATAGATGTGTAAGTGTAAGATTTTACAAAACTACATATAGAATGGAAGCAAATTAAAAAGCCAAGTGAAATAACTCCTTTTTGAACTTTTTGAGGGTCGTTACCCACCACTGAAGTAAACATAATTGTCCTCTCAAGCACTGGTGGAGATACCAGATCCAAATGAGCTGGTAGCTCATACACATGCTTTACAGCAGGTATAAATCTCACATTTCAACTTTATTTGATATGCCTCAAATCCCTAAGCTATTTTCAGTAATCATAAAAGAAAAGAAGAAACAGAGGTTTGAGGAGAAGACACAAGAGGAAGCCTAAGCTATAATCATAACTGTAATATAATAATAGCCAGAGTTTCATGACAAATGCTGACTGGAAACATTTTATTTAGTTAGTTATGATATATGGAGGGGCATTTTTGATATAACGTCCAAATCCGATTTTGGAAATTTTGCAAAAACGTCCAAAAATCCAGTGCCAAACATGGTCATTTTTAACCAGAAAAATGTTGATCTTTTTGATTTCAAATTGCTCTATTTTAGACTTTTTTGTGCTCAGTGTGTCTTTCTTTTAGGGCCATTAAAAAAAAAAACATCCAAGGACAAACGCATAAAAACAAGCCATTGGAATGTCTGGGGGCCAGCAATCCTACTAGACTGGCCACACAGACATCCCAGCAGAACAGTGGGGCCACCTAGGGGGCACTACAGTGAATTTCACATAAAGGTCCCAGGAACATATCACATCATAACCCCCATATATTGTATGGTGAGCCCTCCAGGAACAGCAAAAAATGTACCGTACCCAACCGTACACCACTATAATGACCCTTATGCCTGCAGATGCCACCTATATGTGGGTTCAGTATGTATTTTGTGGTTTTAGGGGCCTGAGTCCCCTTCTCTACAGTTCACTGCACTGACCACTACTCCAGGGACCTGCTTGCTGCTGTAAGAGGAACAGACATTATATCTACAGCTATCATAGAGCCTGGTAGGTACTGTTATTTCACCTCTGAAGAGGGTGGAAGGGGGGGTCAGTGACCACTGGAGGATTAAGGGGGGGTCATGCCTTTATCCCTCCAGTGGTCATCTGGTCAGTCTGGGCACCTTTTTTGATACTTAGTTTTTATTGAAACAAGTCTAGCCAAAAACATCTTATTTTCTTGCCCTGAACGTTTTTACAATGTTCCATTATCACAGAAAAATATCCAAATCATAAGCCTGCCCTGGTTCCGACCAAAGCACACCTCCAACATTCCCTTTTGAGATTTAGATGAACTGCATTAAAAACAACTTTAAAATGAGTTTTGAAAATAGCAATTTGGACGTTTTTACAAAAAAAAATATATCCATCTGCTGCTTTGTGCTATTTCTTGGGATGTTTTTCTGTTTCAAAAATGAGACCCTTAATATACCTCCTTTCTAGGCAGAAACTAAATTAAATTAATTTACAATTGTTCCAGCTATAAGCATTACTTATAGCTGGTACAACTGTAGGTTCCTCATTGTTGACTGAATTTTCTTGATCTGGAAGCTAGATCTTCAGTATATATGGACCTGGACTATTCTTACTCTTGAATGACTTCAAATGGAGGAGTAGCCTAATGGTTAGTGCAGTGGTCTAAGAAGCAGGCGAACTGGGTTCAGTTCCCACTGTAGCTCCTTGTGACCCTGGGCAAATTACTTAATTCTCCATTACTCCAGGTACAAAATAAGTACCTGTATATAATATAAAAACTGCTTAAATTATAACCACAGAAGGGTCATATACCTTTCCTTTGTCAGTTACTTCATCTCAAGTTGAACCCTTTGATATTACATCCAGGTTTTAAGGCTTGCACTAAAGTGATTTACAGTAATCTATTAGGTACATTGATAACATTATTATTAATAACAAATACGGTTGTTCTTGTGGCCAACAGCTGGTTTTAATGTTATAATAATTAAGCTGTTTTGGCACACTCATTACCCTTTAACATTCTTGTTTCAAGGTCAGGCAAGTCTACCTCTTTCTGTACAGCAGGTAAGCATATTGTATGTCCCAGCCCTGTGTCATGATAGCAATTTACAATTGCACCATAGCATATGGAGGAAGTTAGATTAGTATTCTAAATCTCATTCATTCTGCATGATTAGCTGTAGATCTTCCACTACAGATGTGGACGCATATGGCAACCATCAAGAAGGTGCTCATCAAGCAAACTAGATAAACTGCCTTTAAATTTTAGGTTTAGAGTAATGGATCGGGGACCCCTCTAGCTTCTGCATGTTTGTTTTCGGGAATGTTTTATGTTGTCAGACTCTATAAACTGTACAATGTTGTATTATTCTGAAAGCATCTCCATACAAAACCTGTGCAGCAAAGCAAACTCAGAGTTGTTTCAATTTTATTTATAAAAAATTCTGATTAGTTTAGTGCCAATAATTAATATATCCCAGATGCTGAAGTTCTCCATGAATCTACAGAATAGACACAGCCCAGGCAATAGCAATACAAATTTTTACCCCAGTGTGTCAAATGTGTCAATACTATTGGACCAGGTCTACCTCAAAGGACTGATTCTTCTATACACTAATGTCCTCAGAAACATATTAACATTAATATTAACAAAAATGTTATATACCATAGAAAGAAAAGAAAAAAAATGTTATATACCGTCTCTACCAAGTGCTCTGTATGGTTTACTGTACTGTTCTAGGCAAAGTATGGTGTAGGTTAAACAGCCAGCATAAACCATCCCCAAGCAGAAGCTTCACCAGTAGACTCTCAGTTCTTGAGCAAATGTTCTTTATTGTAGTACTCTGAATAAACAAAGAAAATCTAACTTACAGTTAAGTTGCTTGTAAAAGAATTGTGGCCTTCTGCACATCAGAGTCTGTATCTAGTCACCTCATTGGCAAGGAGATGACCAGAACCTGAGCACAGCTGAGAGGAAAAGCAGTAACACTCAAAGGACATAAGGGGGAGAACTCAGAGAAAATAAATGGGGAATGACTTGGGGTATTGTCTTGGGGAATGACCTGGGAAGATGACTTTGGGAGATGTCTTTGTGTGATGGTGAAAAATTACAGTAGACTATGGAAGGATCAGCCTCTAAAACAAGTGCAGATCCAGTGCTTTTTTTTGTGCCGGTACGCGCCGGTACAGCGTACCTGCACCTTTTTCCTGAGGTCCCTCACTTGCCCGCTCCCTTCTGTTACTGCTCCCGCGCTCCAAAATCTTTTCATTACCCGAAGTCGCGATTCTCCTCCCTCACCTGCCCTTCATGTCCAGCAATTCTCTCTCCCCCTCCCAGAATCAGGGACTTTCAATGACATCACATAATTGGGAACTATTATGAATCTTAAAACCAAACATAAAATCTTAAAATAAATTCAGGCCTTTACTGAAAGCCAGTGCAATTCTAATAAAAGCAGTCGCCCTACCAAATTTGGGGCCCTGTTTACTAAGCCATGCTGTAGGTGTGCTAGCGTTTTTAGAATGTGCTAAAAATTAGCATGTGCTAATGCTAGAAAAACCCATATATTCCTATGGGTGTCTCCAGCGTTATCGTGCACTAAAAACACTAGCACTCCTTAGTAAACAGGGCCCTAGGTCTTACATATTTTTTTTTATATGCATTTAAAGAATGTAAAATAAAAAAAAATTCTTTGTCCAGAAAAATTAGGATGCCTAACCAAAAATAATTCAAAGGAAAATACATCATTTTCCCCAAATCAAACTTACTTACACATACATGTAGCAAAAAGAAATGTCTACATTAATGAGGAAAGAGAAGATACAAATATAAGAAAAAATCAAAAGCAATTAGATATACAAAACATCAAACCTTGGTACCAAAATCTAGGAACCAATTGTAAATTCCCCCATCTAACTGACAAGAAGAAAAAGAAAAAAAAACAAACATTACTTATTTTCCTTTTCAAGTAAAGAGTAGTTACTTACCTGTAACAGGTGTTCTCCGAGGACAGCAGGCTATATATTCTCACAAATGGGTGATGTCACGTCGGCCCGGAGGACTTTCTAGCAAAGTCTTCTTAAAATTTGAAAGTGTCACTTGCCGCGCGGGCAGATGCACTGCGCATGCGGGGGTCCCTTTTCCCGCCCGCCGCGAGGACACATTCCTCAGTTATATCCAAAAGAATAGAGGAATACAACTCCTAAGGGGAGGTGGGAGGGTTGTGAGAATATATATAGCCTGCTGTCCTCGGAGAACACCTGTTACAGGTAAGTAACTACTCTTTCTCCGAAGACAAGCAGGCTAATATTCTCACATATGGGTATCCATAGCCCCCAGGCTCACTCAACATAACAAAGAGTGGTCAATTGGGCCTCGCAACGGCAAGGACATAACTGAAATTGACCTGAAACAAAACACAACTAACTGAGAGTGCAGCCTGGAACAGAATAAAAAATGGGCCTAGGGGGGTGGAGTTGGATTCTAAACCCCAAACAGACTCTGCAGGACTGACTGCCCAAACCGACTGTCGCATCGGCTATGCTTCTGAAGGCAGTAATGAGATGTAAATGTGTGGATTGAAGACCACGTCACAGCCTTGCAAATCTCTTCAATGGTGGCTGACTTTAGATGAGCCAGTGACGCAGCCATGGCTCTAACATTATGAGCCGTGACATGACCGTCCAAAGTCAGCCCGGCTTGGGCGTAAGAGAAGGAAATGCAATCTGCTAGCCAATTAGAAATGGTGCGCATTCCGACAGCAACTCCCTTCTTATTGGGATTAAAAGAAATAAACAACTGGGCGGACTGTCTGAAGGGACGTGTCCGCTCCACATAACAGGCTAGTGCTCTTTTACAGTCCAAAGTGTGCAACTTGCTTTCACCCGGACTCATGTGAGGAGGGGGAAAAATGTTGGCAAGACGATTGACTGGTTCAGATGGAACTCCGACACCACCTTCGGTAAAAACCTTGGGTGCGTGCGGAGAACTACCTTGTCATGATCAAAAACAAGGAAAGGTGCATGAACTACCAGGGCCTGAAGCTCACTGACCCTACGAGCTGAAGTAACCGCCACCAAGAAAATGACCTTCAAGGTCAAGTACTTCAGATGGCAAGAATCCAGTGGCTCAAAAGGAGTTGTCATCAGCTGGGTGAGAACGACGTTGAGATCCCATGGCACTGGAGGAGGTTTGACAGGGGGCTTTGTCAAAAACAAACCTCTCATGAAACGAACCACCAAAGGCTGTCCAGAGATAGGCAGACCATCTACAAGTGAATGATAAGCACTGATTGCGCTAAGATGAACCTTAACTGAGTTGGTTTTAAGACTGGAGTCAGATAAGTGTAGAAGGTACTCAAGCAAGGTCTGCGCAGGACAAGAAAAAGGATCTAGGGCCTTGCTGTCACACCAGACGGCAAACCTCTTCCATTTAAAAGAATAACACCTATGTGTGGAATCTTTCCTGGAAGCAAACAGGACTCGGGAGACACCCTCAGGGAGACCAAAAGAGGCAACCTCTAAGCTCGCAACATCCAGGCCGTGAAAGCCAGAGACCGGAGGTTGGGATGCAGAAGTTCCCCCTCGTTCTGAGTAATGAGGGTCGGAAAACAGTCCAATCCCCATGGTTCTTCCGAAGATAGTTCCAGAAGAAGAGGGAACCAGATCTGACGGGGCCAAAAGGGCACTATCAGAATCTTGGTTCCTTCATCTTGCTTGAGTTTCAGCAAAGTCTTCCCCACCAAGGGAATGGGAGGATACGCATACAGGAGTCCTGTCCCCCAATAAAGGAGGAAGGCATCCGATGCTAGCCTGCCGTGGGCCTGAAGTCTGGAACAGAATTGAGGGACCTTGTGAGTGTCCTGGGAAGCAAAAAGATCTATCGAGGGAGTGCCCCATACTCGAAAAATCTTTTTGGCAATAGTCATGTTCAAGGACCACTCGTGAGGCTGCATAATCCTGCTCAACCTGTCGGCCAGACTGTTGTTTACACCGGCTAGATAAGTGGCTTAGAGAAACATCCCGTGTTGGCGGGCCCATAGCCACATCTGCACGGCCTCCTGACACAGAGGGCGAGATCCGGTACCCCCTTGCTTGTTGGTGTAATACACTGCAACCTGATTGTCTGTCTGAATTAGAACAATTTTGTTGGATAGCCGATCTCTGAAAGCCTTTAGAGCATTCCAGATCGCTCGCAATTCCAGGAGATTGATCTGGAGATGCTTCTCCTGAAGAGACCAAGCTCCTTGAGTGTGAAGCCCATCTACATGCGCTCCCCACCCCAGGAGGGATGCATCTGTCGTCAGCACTTTTTGTGGCTGAGGAATTTGGAATGGGCGTCCCAAGACCAGATTGGAGCAAATGGTCCACCACTTGAGGGAGTTGCGAAAATTGATGGACAGCTGGATGACATCCTCTAGATTCCCTGTAGCCTGAAACCACAGGGAAGCTAGGGTCCATTGAGCAGATCTCATGTGTAAATGTGCCATAGGCGTCACATGAACTGTGGAGGCCATGTGCCCCAGAAGTCTCAACATCTGCCGAGCTGTGATCTGCTGAGATGCTTGCACCCTGGAAGCCAGAGACAGAAGGTTGTCCGCTCTGGGTCCTGGAAGATAAGCACAAGCTGTCTTTGTACACAACAGAGCTCCTATGAATTCCAATTTCTGGGCTGAAACAAGATGGGATGATGACAAACCCCAGCATCTCTAGCACCTGAATAGTCATCCACATGGACTGCAAAGTTTCTTGCGGGGAAGTGTTCTTCACCAGCCAATCGTCCAGATAAGGAAACACATGCACTCCCAGTCTGCGTAGTGATGCTGCAACAACTGCCAGGCACTTTGTAAATACCCTGGGAGCAGACGCCAAGCCAAAAGGCAAAACACAGTACTGAAAATGCTGTGATCCCAGCCGAAATCGAAGATATTTCCTGTGAGCTGGAAGTATCGATATGTGGGTGTAAGCATCCTTCAAGTCCAGAGAGCATAGCCAATCGTTTTCCTGAATCATGGGTAGAAGGGTGCCCAGGGAAAGCATCCTGAACTTTTCTCGGACCAGATATTTGTTCAGGCCTCTTAGGTCTAGGATGGGATGCATCCCCCCTGTTTTCTTTTTCACAAGGAAGTACCTGGAATAGAATCCCAGCCCTTCTTGCCCTGGTGGAACGGGCTCGACCGCATTGGCGCTGAGAAGGGCGGAGAGTTCCTCTGCAAGTACCTGCTTGTGGTAGGAGCTGAAGAACTGAGCTCCTGGTGGGCAATTTGGAGGTTCGGAAATCAGATTGAGAGTGTACCCGGACCGGACTATTTGAAGAACCCACCGATCGGAGGTTAAGAGAGGCCAACTTTGGTGAAAAAATCTTAACCTCCCCCCGACCGGCAGATCGTCCGGCACAGACACTTTGATGTCGACTATGCTCTGCTGGAGCCAGTCAAAAACCCGTCCCTGGTTTTTGCTGGGGAGCTGCAGGGGCCTGCTTCAGTGCACGCTGCTGACGAGAGCGAGCGGGCTGGGGCCGAGCCTGAACCGGCTGTCGGGAATAAGAAATGTACTTACGGCCCCTAGAGACATAAGGAGCACTTCTCTTTCCCTTAAAAAACTTCCTAGAGGTGGAAGTGGATGCAGAAGGCGCCCGGCGGGAGAGAGAATCCATAGCGTTATCACGCTGGTAGAGATGATCAATCATCTCTTCAACCTTCTCTCCAAAAAGGTAATCCCCCCGGCACGGGATATCTGCTATTTTCTGCTGAGTCCGTTCCTCCAGGTTAGAGGCACGCAGCCATGAGAGTCTGCGCATCACTATACCTTGGGCAGAAAATCGGGATACCACATCACAAGTATCAAAAACGCCCCTGGACAGGAACTTGCGACACGCCTTCTGCTGCCTGACCACTTGGCGAAAGGGTTCGGCTTTCTCCGGTGGGAGTGCGTCTACCAAACTCTCAAGTTGCCTCACAGAGTTCCGTAAATGAATGCTCGTAAAGAGCTGGTATGATTGGATTTTGGCCGCGAGCAGACCAGACTGATACGCCTTCCTCCCAAAAGAGTCCAGAGTTCTATACTCTCGCCCCGGGGGCGCCGAGGAGAAGTTCCTAGAACTCTTGGCTCTTCTGAGAGCGGAATCCACCACCGCTGAATCATGGGGCAACTGAACCCGCATGAGACTGGGTTCCCCGTGAATCCGGTACTGAGATTCAACTTTCTTAGGAACAGTTGGGCAAGAAAAAGGCTTCTCCCAGTTCCTCAACATCACCTCCCTGAGTGTCTCATGGAAAGGCACTGTGGCAGAAGATGTAGGTGGAGATGGATAGTCCAGAACCTCAAGCATCTTGGCTCTGGGCTCATCCACAAGTTCCACAGGGAAGGGGATGGCCTCAGACATCTCCCGAACAAAAGAGGAGAAAGACAAACTCTCAGGAGGAGAAAGTTGTCTTTGAGGCGAGGGAGTAGAATCAGATGGGATGCCTTGAGAATCCTCTCCAGAGAACTCCCCATGCACTCCATCATCATCTGATGAGGTATCGTCAGATGGGGCTAAAAGCTCAGACAGAGCTGCCCGAATCTGAACCCGTCTCGACGAAGAGGCTTGACAGCCTCGATGATGACGTCAAGAAGTCGACGGTCCCTGAGATTCCGGTGAAGCTTCCTGCACCGATGTCTCCGGAGAGTCGACCCGGGATGTCAACGACACCGGCACCGAAGGCGGCACCGGTGAAATAGACCTCACCACAGGCTGGAGGCCTGATGCACGAGCCTCCGGCACCGGCGACACCGATACCCCCGACACCGGCGGCACCGGCATCTCTGAACCCATCGACACCCGCACTACCGATTGCCACTGATGCATCATTTCCATGAAAAAAGGCCTGCATATGCTCATCGAGAGTTGCTGCCGGAAGAAGCTGGGGGGCCGGTTGGGACAGTGGAGGCAAAGCCTGCTGAAGTTGATGAGTGGGGACTTGGCTGCCAAGGGACCCACGCATCGGCACCTCAGTAAAAGAGGGGGAGCGATCCTCTCGGCACCGACGCTTCTCGGGTATCGAATGTCTCGATGACCCGGAGCTCTCGGTGCCGTGACGTGAAGGAGAACGACGACGGTGCCTCTTGGCCTTCGCCCGACGCCCGTCGTCGAGACTCCTCGGCACCAGAGAAGAGGACGTGGAATCCACACGCCTCTTCGGGGCCGGGTCCAATGCAGGACAGTCCCGGGGGATCTGCAAAGCAGGAGGCGCCGAGGCGGGTGGAGACCCACTCGATGCATCACTGCTCCCAGCGTGCATCGGTCGTTTGGCAGCCTGTCCCCGGTCTCCCGGTGCGACGCTTCCTTCGACGTCGACCTCGACGCCGCCGACTTCGACGACATCGTCTTCGATGGTGCCAACTTCGACGACGATGCCATAGACGGCGCCGATGTCGAGGCACCGGACCCAAAAATCTTCTCTCTTTGGGCGTCTCGAGAGCAGTGTCCGCTTTCTCATTGCGAGACACAATTTGCAGCCCTCCGAGCGATGATCCGGCCCAAGGCACTGTAAACACCACGAATGTGGATCAGTGCTGGAGATGGTCCGATGACAGCGGGCACAAGGCTTAAAGCCGCTGGGAGTCTTTGATGATATGACGGGAAAAACAGCCCCTGCCAAATCAAAAGACACGATTGTGTCAGCTTGAAACAAGGGACACACAAAAAGAAAAAAATCAACCGAACGAGCGATTTAAATAAAATCGCGAGCTAAAAGGAAAGGAAACTTGAAAACGAGAAAGAACTAAAAATGATAATAAAGGATATGATCTTAATCTTCACCTCCGGGCTCAGCAACACGACGAGAAAAATCACACCGTGTCACCTCAGATGCGGAGAAGAAAAAACTGAGGAATGTGTCCTCGCGGCGGGCGGGAAAAGGGACGCACGCATGCACAGTGCATCTGCCCGCGCGGCAAGTGACACTTTCAAATTTTAAGAAGACTTCGCTAGAAAGTCCTCCGGGCTGACGTGACGTCACCCATTTGTGAGAATATTAGCCTGTTTGTCTTCGGAGAACAATCAGTCCAGCTGAACAGGAAAATACAATTATAATTATGTATCATAGCTCTAGCCCACTATATTAAAGAGATCACAGCAATTAAAGGAGTTGATGAAATAAAAAGAAAACAATTATACAAGTATAGCAGAAACAGATTACTAATATGGACTACCATGGCTCAACCACCTAGCCCAAGAAATAAACTATACTATGGGGTCCTTTTACTAAGGTGCGCTAAATGATAAGACACTCATTATGTTCCTATGAGTGTCTTATAATTTAGCACACACTAAGGGGGTTGTTTACCAAAGCATAGCTCGAGTTATCTGCAGCAGGGCCCATATGAATAAAATGGGCCCAGCTGCAAATAACTCAAGCTAAGTTTTAGTAAATAACCCCCTAAATCTGTTAGCACACCTTACCCCATGCTTGGAATAAACTCCCTGAGCCCATACGCCAGGCCCCCTCCCTGCCCTACTTCAAATCCTTGCTCAAAGCCCACCTCTTCAATGTCGCCTTCGGCACCTAACCACTACACCTCTATTCAGGAAATCTAGACTGCCCCAACTTGACATTTCGTCCTTTAGATTGTAAGCTCCTTCGAGCAGGGACTGTCCTTCTTTGTTAAACTGTACAGCGCTGCATAACCCTAGTAGCGCTCTAGAAATGTTAAGTAGAAGTAGTAGTGCAAGGACCCCTATGGTAGCTAAACAGGAACATTATTCTTTTTTTAATCTATAAAGTACTATAATTGCTTAGAGTCCCAGAAAACATACGATTGTCCACTAAGGGTCCCTTTTACCAAGCGGCGGTAAAATGGCCCCCCTTTACAGCTGCCTGGAAAAAGGAAATTCCGGGTGGGGACGGAAATGGCCATGCAGTAAGTGAAACACTTGCTGCAAGGCCATTCCCCGGGGGGGAGCCCTTACCATCACCTATTTAGAAGGCAGTAAGGGCTCCCACATTACCCCAGCAGTAACTGGGCAACACATGGTGCTGCCTAATTACTGCCAGGTAAGCCCCCAGTGCAAAAAGTTTTTAAAAATCCAACGCACCAGAGCACCGATACATTGGGGGCCCTAAGTTTGATCAAATGCAAAAAGAACTGTCCTTCAATGGACTGATGTAAACTATGGAAAGCTCTTCTTTTATCCTGTGTCTACTTAGACATATCTGGAAATAGCCATACACATTGACCCATAAAACTGAAAAGCTTGATGACGAAAATATAATGCAAGATGGAGTCCTTATCAGACTCAAAAACAGAAGTGACCAGAAGTGTTGCTTGGCACTGATCAATTTTCTGGGATCTATCCCCCACCTCTCCCCCTCTCTTTACCCTGTGATTGAAAGGTTCTTTCCTATGGTTTTATGGCATTCCCTTTCTCGCTTTTATGATTTCTTTTATTTTTGTGAACCGTTATCAAACCCAAATAAACAAACAAGCATAAGCAATAGCACTTAGAGCCAATTTCCATGCCAAACTTTGGCGCAAGGATTTACACCAACTGAAGCCTGGTCTAAATTCTGGCATGCGAGTTAGGCATGGGTCCCCGGTATTCAATAATACTGTGCACATCTTTAGTGAATGCCCCTGACCCGCCCAAGCCCCTCCCGTAGCTACACGCTACAAACTTTGCACACGGATCTTTATAGAATAGTGCCTAGCAAGATGCATGTGCAAATCCCAATTGGAGCCAATTAACTGCAATAATTGATTGTTAGCACCTAATTATTGCTAGTTAAGGGCTCGTTACTGAATTGCCCAACTTTGGACACGCAATTTTGAATGCCATATATAGAATCCAGTGGTTAATGCCTGATATAAGTACATTTCTTGTTGTATACTTATTTAGCTGATCTACAGAATACGGACAGATAAGAGCACGGGTAGCTCTGAGTTAGATAATCACTTGATATGCAATTAATATAAGATTTCTGTTTAAAGATGTAAATTATGTGAGAGTTCCTTAAATTTTAATTTACTACTTTCCCCCAATCTGATGAACCATGAAAATCTAAACCACCTTGCATAAAAAATATCAACCAACTTGTATTCAAATCCTATATAGTTTACATAAAACAGTTTTAAAAGAACACGTAGGATCAATCTGTCCTGGTACCCAGAAAATTCAGATCTGGACTGAAGCCAGACTCAATTTGTCTTGGAAAACCAAAGAGAGCTCCAGGCTGTGCCAGCTAATCTGTACTCATATTCAAGCCTTGGACAGTTCACTCATCCTTATTAATAACCAATAAACCTTTGTTCTAATTCTACTACCCACAAGTTCAAAATAGAAATGCAGTGGAATTTATGTTCCAGTTTCCCTAGCACAACAGAAGGCAACAGATATTGTGTTGGCTTTGTTATCATTCTGATTAAAAATAGCTGTGAATCATCAACCTTGCTAATCTGTTTTAAATGAGCAATAAAAAACTAATTGTAATCTGTGTGATAGCCATTTCGTGGTTACAGTCCTTCCTGCCGAGCAAGCTATTTGCTATCCAGTGATAAATCTTGACACAGACATATAGTGCAATCACTAAGGGCTCCTTTTACAAAGTTGCATTAGCGATTCTGGTGCGGCAAATGCGACAAAGCCCAAAGGAATTGAACGGGTTTTATCGTATTTGCCACGCCAGAATCACTAGTGTGGCCTTGTAAAAGGAACCCTACATTTTTCACAGTTCTAGCTCTCTCTGTGGTATGTTTATTCATTTATTAAAATTTTTTATTCCACACTATTGTAAATGTTCTAGGCGGATACAATTCTTCACATACATAATACAATAAAAACAAACAGCCATATACAAGGCCTCTCACATATAATAATTCATTATCACAATCATAATTTCATAGCATAAACTCTTATAATTAACCTCCATCAAAGTACCATCACATCTCCATGATTATACTATTAAAATTTTCCACCAAGACCCTTCATAAGCTTGTAAGAATAAAAGAACATTTTAAGTTTTTTCTTAAACCCACCCAAACCCTGGATCCATCTCAATTTCATGGGCAATGCATTCCACAATTGAGATGCTGCAGTGTAAAAAACTGAACTTTGATACTCATCCAATTTAATAACACAATGTGACGGGACCTTATATTTGCTGACCTGAGTGATCATACAGGCTGATAAATATGAAGCTTAGCAGGAAGCACCATGGATATATGACCAGTTAAAACTTTAAAAATTGTATAAGTTGTATCTTGGTAAAACGTTTTGTAAATTATAAATAATTTTTAAAAAAGAACATGAAGGATATTTATTAAGAACATTTTTATAAATACAAATCTTTCACCCTAACTTATGAGGGTTTAAATTTAGCAACAGAATAAATATCTACGCTGCTCAGTAAACCAGAATGTGGTCACAGTGAGTTTCCCTTCTTAAACAATGTGCTCAAATCTGAATTAAGTTGATCTTAACCAAAGAGTGTATTAACTCCTCAGCGTTAAACCTTAAAAAAAAAAGAGTTGTCACAACACATCAACCACTCTATGTTAGTTTTTCCTACAATAGAGGCTGGCAATCCATGGTCTACAGACAAAACGTGGCCCAAAAATCCACTGAGCTGGCCAGTCGTCAACATTCACAGGCACTAAACCTGGTAGTGCCATTGAATATTGGCTCTGACCGCATTGGCACTGTTATTTCCAAGGTGGTCTGGGAGGAGGAGGAGTTGAGGTAGACCCAGTAGATATGCAGAGCTGCCAATGCAGCTGATCCACTCAGCAGATTTAGGGCCCGCCCCAGCCCACTCCACTCTGCACCCAGTTCATTACTCCACCCAGCTCCACTCACAACTCTGCCCATTGCTCCACCCCACCACAGCTGATTTGCAGCCAGCAGCAAAAGGAGTGGTCTCCCTGACCAGAAGCAGCAGCAAATGCCTTCATAAAATATGTCATTTCCTGCTGCCGCTGGATGGGGAGGCCACTCGGCAAGAGATCCCAGCTTCTCGTTGGGAGTGCAGGAGATGACCCACAAAAGTGGGAAACTTGGCAGTTTGGATATGAAGGAACCTGTGACATTCAGAACCAGTGCCCACATATCTAAAAGGGCAGATTGGAACATATAAAATGCAGTTCTATCTTTACCTTGTTAGGTATGTGGGTACCAGCACTGAATATCATCTAGTACCTACATAACTTCTGGATACACAAAATGACCTGGATATTCAGTGCTGGTGCTTGGAGATGGCTCAGTACTGAATACTTGAATTTAATTCTACCTGTGGTTGTCTGTGGCTTTAAACGGCTGATCGTTGTGGGCTGAATATCGCTCTGGGAAATGTTCTTTAACTGAATACGTCTTTGAGCTTACCCACACTGTAACTCTGCAGCTATCCTGATGACACTATCACTGAAAGCCCAAAATATCCACCTTTGATGAAGCATTGAGGCTCATGTCAAAGGTAGACATATTGGGCCTTTGATAATGATGTTGCCAGGGCAACCATAGTGCTACCAGTTCTCACCACCACAAATACTGTAGGGATGGGCACCCAAAAACTTTGTGTGCGTGTTTGTTTGTTTGTTTTCATTTTCAAACAAATACAATCAAGGGCACACATTCTGCACTAATAGGGCTGGATTCAGTAAACAGCACCAAAAGTTAGGCACCTGAAAGATTCACAATGAAATTGGTTTCTATAAAGGGTGCTCCATGCCAAGTGCCCTTTACCCTCAACCAACTTTAGGTGTGCGCTCTTACACCAAGTAAAACTTGGTGTACATCTTGGTGTGCAAATTGGGTGCGCATCCCCAGAATTCTATAACATTGCAACTAAATTATAGAAACACCCCTGAACTGCCCATGGCCACTCCCCTTTTTGGGTTACGCATGAGACAATTTTGGTGTATGCAAGTAGAAGCACACATAAATCCAAATAATTGCCAATTAATGCATAATTAATTATGTTGCACATGCATCTAAGGATCGAGCCCAAAATCTGGTTTGTACATTTCAGCAACCTTTACAGAATCCATGGAACAGTGCACACCCTCCTTAAAGAGTGTGTGCTATTTGCACATAGTCCCCCTAATTCTATAAAGGTCACCAAAAATTGCGTGTGCAAATTTAGACACAGTTCTGATTTTCATGTACAATTTAATAGAACAAGCCAATTAGTGCCAATTGGTTTTTTAACAAGCAATTATTAGCATTAATTAGATTTAATTGGGGATTACGCACATAAAGTTAGGCATGGGATCCAAGCCTAAATTTTACATGTAGCCCAAAAATGGGGGCATGGAACTGGGAGGGTCATGGGTGTTTCAGGATGGAAGAGGGGGCGTGGTTTTGAATTACATGCATAATTATAGAATATCAGTGCTCCATGCATAAATTTAGGCATTGGCATTTGCAGCACATTTTCATTGGTGCAAATTGCGGTACCTAAATGTAAGCACAATTTGTCTGCTTAAGTGTTTATTCTATAAACTGCATCAATATTTAGGCACGGCTTATAGAACACCGCTTAAGTGGGTTCTTTTTGGCGTCATATATACAATCTAGTCCAGTGTGTGCTCTATTTCCGATGCATGCACATGATATCGGACAAAAGTGCATACTATGTGCAAATAGTGTGCACTCTTTAAGGAGAGCATGTACTCTATGTGCATATTTCAAGTCCTTAAAGTTGAATAGCATTCATTTCAAATGAATGCCCATCCCTAACACACAGGTAGCCAGAGACACTCTCTGCTGGAGACCCAGAGCCCAGAAAGGAATGACTGACCAAGGAGAATATTTGAGAGGTAAATTACTACTACTACTACTACTACTACTTAACATTTCTAAAGCGCTACTAGGGTTACGCAGCGCTGTACAATTTAACATAGAAGGCCAGTCCCTGCTCAAAGAGCTTACAATCTAAAGGACACATGAACAGTCAGTCTGATAGGGGCAGTCTGGATTTCCTGAAAGAGTTAGGTGCCGAACGCAGCATTGAAGAGGTGGGCTTTAAGCAAAGACTTGAAGATGGGCAGGGAGGGGGCTTGGCGTAAGGGCTCGGGAAGGTTGTTCCAAGCATAGGGTGAGGCGAGGCAGAATGAGCGGAGCCTGGAGTTGGCGGTGGTGGAGAAGGGTAATGAGAGGAGGGATTTATCCTGTGAGCGGAGGTTTTGGGTGGGAACGTAAGGGGAGATGAGGGTAGAGAGGTAGTGAGGGGCAGCAGACTGAGTGCATTTGTAGGTAAGAAGGAGAAGCTTGAACTGAATGCGGTATCTGATTGGAAGCCAGTGAAGTGACCTGAGGAGAGGGGTGATATGAGTATATCGGTTCTGGTGGAATATAAGATGTGCAGCAGAGTTCTGAAGCTTTATATATTATTATATATATTAATTATACATGGACTACCCTGAAAGGCCCTTCTAGGGTGGTATATCAAATCTAAATAAATTTGAAGCTTGAATTTGGGTGGGGAAGATAAAGATAAGACTGTTTTGAGAGGGTTTGGAGAAGGCAGAAGGGCAAAGTGTGGGGCAAGATAGAAGGTTGCACAGGAAAGTAGAGAGGCGGGAAAAGGAGAGGATAGTGAATAAAACAGAGGACTGTTTAACTCATGCCTGTTAGTTTTGAGAGGGTTTGGAGAAGACAGAAGGACAAATCATGGGGCAAGATAGAAGGCTGCACAGAAAAGTAGAGAGACAAGAAAAAGAGAGAAGGCCAGTGAATAAAACAGGATTTTTAGCTCATGCCTCTTGGTTTAGGGAAGAGGTAAAGAGGAAGAAAGTGATGTTAGGAAAGAGCAAAAGAAAAATCACCAAAGGCTGAAAGAGAACAAAAGAAATGTTAAGTAGTAGTAGTAGTAATGAAAGGCAACAAGTAGATGGATAAGGAAAAGAGAAAGGGAGGGAGAGGAAGAAAAACACCAGACAAACATAGGCAGCCTGTGACTCAGATGTATGGGAAGGCTAAAGCGGGGTAGGGCTAAGGTAGGGAGGGCCATGGGTAGAATGGGGGAAGTTAAAATCCTTGGGTGGGGTGGGCACACCAGTATTAGGGAATAATCCCTTCACTGTGCCCCCCCCCCCCAATACTTTTGTTACTGATGATTTATAATATTTAACACTGATTGGCTGCTTATCTTGTATGCAATTTTTTTCCTACTTATTTATGGCATTCTTTATTTTCTTATGATATTTAGGGGTCCTTTTATTAAGCTGTGGTAAAAAGTGGCCTCAGCGTTCCCTTACACAGGTCTTTCCCACACACCGAGGCCATTTTTACAACAGCCAGAAAATGGCCATTTTTCTATTTTTTGCATTAATGGTCATTAGCATGCAGCCATTAAAAAATATTCCCACGTGAGCATTTACCAACACCTATTTTGTATGTGGTAAGGGCCCACAAACTAATCCTGTGCTAATCAGTTAGCATATGGAAATGTAGATGAACTGATTAATAGAGAAATACTCATATTTTATAGCATGTGGTTTGTGCGTACAGAGCCAAAACTTACTGCAGGATGCCTGCGCATGTCCCACGATAAGCCATTTTAAGCTGCGCTAAGCATGCACTAGAACTTACCGCGGATTAGTAAAAGGACCCCTTGGTGTTTTAGTCTGTACCCTGTGCATCAGATTGGGTGCTATAGAAAGTTTTAATAAATAATAAACTTGCTTCTTGCTTTAACTTGTAGCTGTCCACACAATACAAACAAAATGTGAACATGCACACACAAGCTGTGGGGGTAAAACAATGCAAGATGTTGCTAATCATTCTATAATGCTGAGGGCCTAACTCTTACCCTCCAGGAAACTTCTGGTTAGCCAACATGATGATACAGCATGTAGGAAGCCATCATACCAGTCTTCACCCAGCAAATTGAAGGATGTCTCAGCAGTTCCTTTGTCTTGGGTCATAATTATATGTTTTTCAGTTAGTACACTTGGCCATAACCAGTAACGTATGTAGAAAAAAATGGACTTTCTCTCTGAAATTTTCCTCAAGAAATAGCTGTGTCTTCAACAGCATCCTTGTCTCCATTTTTGGGGGGGAGAGAAGGGGGGACCAGAGAAAAACAGCATGTTTGCACAGTCTGTCAGTTCTCACAAGAGTTGTTTATATTTACTCTATTTCATCATAATAACAAGTTCAGCAGCTTCTTTTAGATTCTGTCTTTGTTAGTCAATATTAGCATTAGTGTGTCCTATAAGTAAGTGAAGCTTTTTTAGTCTTAAACATTACTCCCTACATCTATAATCTCACACACACAATTTTATGCATAGCACTCAAAGTTATGTGCATTTATTTATTTATTTATTTATTTATTTATTTATTTATTTATTTATTTGTAGCATTTGTATCCCACATTTTCCCACCAATTTGCAGGCTCAATGTGGCTTACATTTGCCGTAATGGCGGTTACCATTTCCGGGTAACAGAATTACAAATGGTGTTTCGTTAAGGTGCATACATACATGGAACAGCTCATGGTATATATATATATGTATACCATGTGCATACATACATGGTAAAGAAGACTATATTATGGTATTGCATGAATGTTCCTGAGTAATAATTGGATTATAACATACATTAGGTCGTCGACTATGGAGAGATCATATTCGACATAAAGACTGAAGTGGTAGTGCTTGTTCACTAATAACAAAAAGGTTAATCAGTCAAGTGCTAAGATTTCGGTTGTGTCTAGGTCATGTACAGTCTTATTATATAGTATTTAAGATGGATGTTTATGGTATGCCTTCTTGAACAGATCTGTTTTCAGTAGCCTTCGGCACTACCGAAGGCCATAAAAACAACGCAAGACCTTAGGTCTTGCGTTGTTTTTATGGCCTTCGGTAGTGCGTTCCATAGCTGGGTGCAAATGTATGAGAAACTGGTCGCGTTAGCTGCTAATTGGCATTTACAGTCAACTATTGGCTATAATTGGTATTGGTATTGATTGGTATTGATTGGTGCTGACGGCACTAGTTAGCATTTACACGTGTAACTGCCCTTAGTTGAGATTCTGCAAATTGTGCATGAAAAATCCATAATATGCAACTGCAAGGGGGCATAGACTTGGAAGGGGCTTAGGTAGGACATGGGCATGCCTAGCATTATGCACACATTTTATAGAATACTAGCATACAGAATTGCCGATATAGAGTTTGCACTTAATGTGCATCATCCTAGTGCCTAACTTTAGATGATCTACAGAAAATTCCTCCCCTCTATGGGGCAATTCTGTAAGTGAGCACCTCTATGTAGGAATCCCAATGCCACACAGCTAAAGCGGGTCTCTTTTTTCCATCTAAGAAAAATTGAAATTGCCAAAGCAAATCTCATATTCTTCGCTCCAGACTCCACTTTCCCCAAGCCAGCTGACAAAACTGGTGCTTTCAATGCACCAGTGGAATCCACTTCGTGCAAAACAGGACTAGCCCACACTTCGGCATTCTGCTCTGGAACCTGCAACTGCTCAAGTCTGGAACTCAACGGGGAGGGAGGACTTCATGCGACTGGACTCAACGATACCTCCATCTAATGTCGAACCAAAACCTCCTCCACTAGTAGTTCTATTACTGGAGACGCTATCTTGGAAAAAGCAACACAAGTTTAAATTAAAGGGGCTTTAGGAGGCTCTTCTTTCCCCCTTCACTTTGTGGCCCATCTCAAACCCAGGAATAGATGTCACTGTAAGATATACTAACAAATCATCAGCATATAACGATAATTTAACTTCCAGTCCTAACAAACGATACCCTTCTACACCTGCTGACTATCTAATAGCCAATGCCAAAGGTTCCATAAACAAATTAAATAAAAGGAAGGAAAGGGGGCATCATTGGAAGAATAATAGTGATGTAAATGTTGTTCTATGGTGGCACTGGGTCTATTTATTTAGAAAATGTTAGAAGATTTTAGTAGAAAGGGGCTTACTGGTACCTAAAAGAAACAGCAAGTGGGAGTTGTTGGATCATTATATTTGATTGAAACTTGAGAGGTTCTATGGTTTTTCTTATTGTGAATTGTTAATGATTTTGTTTTGTAAATTTTATTCAGTTGGTTTTGTAATTTAGCTTTTGCATTAAATAATAAAAATATTCAAACAAACAAAAATAGAATAAACAAGAATTAAAAGTTAAAATCTGTGACAGGCGGTTTCCGTGCAGCTAAACACCCTGTCAGGATAACATCGTCTTGGATCTCCTGGCCATTCTTTGTATAAACCTTCTATCCTTTAATTTTTCAGCAGCATTATAAGGATTGTGTCACTGAAAATCTTTAGAGTGGAAATTGTGGGGCAGATCGAGGACAGATCACAGGCATTCATTCTAGACGGCTTTAGAGATAAATTTAGGCCAGCAAAAAAAGCTGTCCTAAATTTATCCTTATAGCATGGATAGCAGTTCAATATCACTGGTTATCTATATGTGTGTGTTCAGCAACCACCACTTCTGTAGACAGAAGTGCTGCTTATATACAAAGAGTAGCATTTTAGGAAAGACATGCAAATCGAAAATGAGACATCTAGGTCAAGACGTCTCAAGTGCTGCTACTATTTAGAACAGGATCTGCCCATATAGAACCTTTTCTAAGATACACGGTGAAATGGACATTTATGCATTGGTTGTGCATGGCAGGAGCATCCATTTCAAAAACATAAATGTCTTAAATATCAATAGGTACATACGTCTATTTTCTCATGCTGTCACAGTGTCTGCTATCCTTGGCTGATATCAATTGGGGAGGGGGCAAGAAACACTGGGGTAATAAGGGGGCAACCTCCCCTAATCCCTCTAATGGAACACTGCAGAAAACAGGCATTTTTCTGAATCCTAGGCATCCTAGGGAGCAGGTATAGATCCCAACGTCTATCTTTAAGGACTTAGATGTGCATTCCCTTTCTGAAATGGGGAATACATGTTTATATTTTGGCCTCACCCTAGTCCCAACCAAAACACAGCCAGAGCACATCCCTTCCATATGCATGTTTTTGAGATTTAGCTGTGTATATCTCAGCTTTGTAAAATCAGGTTATAGATGTGTATGCAATATACATGTCGAAACACCAGGTTATGCACATCTAAATCATGCATAGGCTTTTAAAATAAAAGGGCCTGATATTCAAAGGGGTTTAACTGACCAGTTGTCTATATTCAGCAGCTCTCAATCAGGTAATGCTGGTGAATATCAGCTCTAACTGACCATTCCCTGACTAGGGAGCCCTTTTACAAAGGTGCAGAAAGCCTACTGTGGCTTGCTGCACACCAATCCGGCACTACCGTTGGCCTACTGCAGGAGCCAGCAGTAGTGCCCCCCCCAACTGCACCATTTGCAGCATGAAAAAAATGCTTTTGTTTTTTTAGCTCCAGGGACTTACCCACTGCCCAGTTACCACTGGAAATGGCCATGTAGCAAGTGTGTACTTACCACGCAGCCATTTCCTTTTTTAAACAAAATACTGCCTTTTACCTGCTGTGGTTAAAGGGGCCTCAGTACGCAACACATTCATGCACTGATGCCACTGCAGGGCCCCTTTTACTACAGTTTGATAAAAGAAGCCCTAGATTAGCAGTCCGGGGAGTGGAGTCCGGGTAGAGCCACAACTTAACTGATTAGTGGCAATATTCAGTCTGCTAATCAGCTAAGTAAACCCATATGAGTGTCTCTAGCATTAGTGTGCGCTAATTTTTAGCACACACTAAAATCGCTAGCACACCTACAGCGTGGCTTAGTAAACATGACCCAAAGTTAGGACAGCAAAAAGACTGTCCTAACTTTATGCACTGAGTTAACCAGGCAACTGTTTGAATATCAGCTGGTACCCAGTTAATTTCCGGATCAATACACAAAGCCATATATTCAATGCCAGGAGCTGAATATCAAGGGTTAGTTCAGCCCATGGTTGTGAGTGGCTTGCAAGAAACTTACTGCCGTGGGCTGAATATCGGCCCTCAACAAAAATTAACTATAGTATTTGAATACTGGCCCACTAAATCAAAACAAAAATAATTCAAGCCCTTTGGACCTAATGTTTAAGGTTGAAGGAACATAGAAACAAAGTAAAATCCAACTAGGTGAAGTTGGCCAACCTGCATTCCTTGTTCTTCCTCCTACCAGTTACTCTTCATCTACGCATTTGTTTTTCCCATTTATCAATTAAAATGTATACCATCACTGTGCATTAGAAAGTAGACTACTTTTCAGACCCGTTGAAGAAAACCAGCAAATCAATATTTGTCACTGTATGTCGATTCCTAGACACAAAACAGTTCTGCTTTGCATTTCCTTGACAGATAGCCAAATGCCAAGGGATTGCACTAGTAACTAGATGGATAAATTCTGTTTATAAAAAGAGCTCAGCCCACTTAAAGTAGATAATAAACCCAAGAGATACGGTGAAAGCAATTAATCCTATTCACTTTGATGACAATATAATTCAATTGCCACTTCTTTGAGAACTAAAATCACAGAAACTAATGGTAATGTAGCTGGTTGTTCTCCTGATTACCAACTGAACAGTTAATCAAGAGTAACAAAATGTGTTGGGTTACATGATGATTCCATGAATACTGAGATATCTTTTATCTTGGGGAGTTTTAACATGGTAAGCAACGATGCTACAGTGAATGCTGTACATAACTGTACATGCACACTGCAAGTAGTAAAAGACCATCCCTTCCAACTATTAATGATGTTATTGATCCTTTGTTTATTAGCCTACCTTCTAGGTACTTTTTCCACATCCCTGTGGGGCTTCTATGTTCAGGATTGAGCCTTTGAGGCCTCAAAAGCTCCTGTAGTATATAACACTGATTACTTCTCAGCCTTTCATCAAATGCAAGGCCATCCCAAGCTATTGGAACCCTTGGTGAACCTTTGTCTTAACATGTTTTCCCATTTCTTTTCTGGATTCATTTCAGTCAACAAGTAAACTATTTATCACAAGTTAACAGAATTTCTTCCTTCTTTACCTTTCATAAGGCAATTAGTCTTCTGTACTAGCAAACCAAAATCTCGCTAAAACCTTTCCATCCCAGCTTGCCTTCTGGTTTCAGTAAGAACCATTTATCAGGGCTGCCTTCTTTGCTTCCACGCTTAAGGCAACTCCTTGTCTCCAAGGAACTCTACCTTTTTTCCCCTGTTTCTCTGGTCCTTACTTCCAGCTCAGGGAATCCCTTCTTATCCTAGTCTCTCTTTATCCTGGAACCACCAGCTCCTCAAAGGCTCTGACACCCTCTAGGCCACTCCCTTCCTTCCTGTAGCTGACCCACCTCCCATAAGACTGACCTTTTGTTACCTTTCTTTAAGGAGGAAAATCCAGTAACCCAGCTTTAGCTGCTAACTCTACCTCTGGTTCAAGAAGCACCTGAGCTCTCTCCCTGTTAGCAGGTTCACTCAGTCTTTCCCTCTCATCCCCCACCCACCCCAGCTAATGCAGGACACCTCAGCTCTCTCCATGCAAACCTTCCATTAGGGTTCCTCCTTTCACTTTCTTCTGGGACCCTCTTAACCCAAGGATTTGCACCTGACTCTCACCACCCTCTCTCTGAAGGCTTCTTTTTGCTTCTCCTCTCTGTCAGCAACCTCCTGATATATGGGCTGCACTGCTTAGAGAGACCTTCAGCCCCGCCGCCTTTTCTGCAAGTGCTGGAAACACTAATTAACCACTCTAACCACCTGCGGGAAACCAAGTTTTAAACTAGCTTTCCAAAGTTCCTGTGGGCTTCCCAGGGCAGGCGGCTGGCACAGTTTCTTGTATCCTGAAGCTGCCTATCCTTCCCTCTTGCTTCTTTTTGCTCACATTATCTAGCTTTTCCCAGAAGCAAGAGTGTGCAGATTTCAGGTAAGAACACTTTAAGTATCACCTACAATTTAGTTGTTGACTCTTATTGCCAAATATTCAAGTGGACTAACCTACCAATCAAAGTTCTTCGCTCATGGCTATATGAAAAATCTTGTCCAGCTTCAGAAAATTTAAACTTTATTGCTCAGATACTGTTTCCACAAGGAAAAGTGAGTCGGACCCATATTGCCTTCAAAAATCCTGGAGCTCACCAAAAGAAGTATCATGCTACACTTTATGAAGGTAATACTGTAAATATGTATAATCATTGGAAATTTGGTTTCACATGAACATATCTGTGTTTATTAATTTTGTATTTTAGTTATAATCCAGTAAAGCCATTTGACTGGCAGAATACAAATACATTTCAATGGGTGTATAAAATGCTAGAAGCAAAACAATAGAAATGATGCCTAAATTGCAGCTTCAGACATTTACAGCTACTCAGGAACACATGTAAAAGTTAGCACATAAAGTATTCACATATATGCATAGTTTATAAAAAATAGAGCCAATATCCAAAGTGATTTAACTGGGCAGGACAGGTTCCTGCCTGATTAAATCCTCTGTAAAGGGCTCTCCGCTGATATTCAACAGGACTTAACCGTGAAATTTGATGCTGATGATTTTGTGGATGGTCCAGGAGCAGAGTCAGCACTTATGTAGTTAATGCAACTTCCTTCTCACAGGCCTCCCACTTAGCCATCTCTCTCCTTTTCAATCTGTTCAAAATACTGCTGCATGACTTATATTCCTCCAGTGTCGCTATGCTCATATTAGCCCTCTCCTCAAGTCACTTCACTGGCTCCCTATCCATTTACGCATATAGTTCAAACTCCTCTTATTGACTTACAAGTGCATTCACTCTGCAACTCCTCAGTACCTCTCCACTCTTATCTCTGTCTATACTCCTCCCCAGGAACTCCGTTCACTGGGTAAATCTCTCTTATCTGCACCTTTCTTCTCCACCGCTAACTCCAGACTCCGTTCCTTTTATCTTACTGTACCATATGCCTGGAGTAGACTTCCAGAGCCGGTACGTCAAGCCTCATCTCTGGCCATCTTCAAATCTAGGCTAAAAGCCAACCTTTTTGATGCTGCTTTTAACTCCTAACCCTTTCTCACTTGTTCAGTACCCATATTTTATCATTCCCACCTTAGTAATCCCCTTATCTCTTGTTTGTCCTATTTGTCTATCCTAATTAGATTGTGAGCTCTGTCGAGCAGGAACTGTCTCTTCATGTTTAAGTGACAGCGCTGCGTACGTCTAGTAGCGCTATAGAAATGATAAGTAGTAGTTGTAATAGTAAGTGCCAATATTCAGCACTTAACTACATAAGTTAACCGGGCAAATAGAACCACATAAAACATAGTCTTATCTTTGTTCAGCTTAACTTATGCCATTAACCCCTGAATTCTATATATGGCACCTGAAAATCCGCACGCAAACCAAAGCATCTTCTATAACAATACGCATAACTTAATTGTTTAACTAGCTAATAAGCGCTGTTAATTAGATGTTAAAAAGCAATCATCAGCACTAATTGAAATTAATTGAGATTTACGTGCACAACTCGTTAAATGTATTCTGTAACGTGGTTTGCCTATATTCTAAGTTGCATAGTTGAAAAGTGTGCATAGCCTGGGGTGGGGGTGGGTGTTTCTAACATCTTATTTATTATTATTATTTATTTGTTACATTTGCATCCCGCATTTTCCCACCTATTTGTAGGCTCAATATGGCTTACATAGTGCCGGAGAGGCATTTGTAGACTTCAGTGTAAACAAATACAAAGTGATGTTGTGGTAAGATAAAGTTCATGAGATATAAGCATATGTGCATTATTATACAACTAGTGGAACCAAGCCCGTTTCCTCAACAATGAAACAGGCCCTAGGAAGGCTGTCTTGTAAGCAATTTTTTTCTCTCTCCCCTGCCCTCCCCTCCATGTCCAGAGATTCTTCCCTCCCCTCCCCTCCCTTCCTCTCCCTTCCAAGTCCAGCGAGTCTCCTCTTCCCTGCTCTCCCATCCATGTGCCGCGATTCTCTCCTCTCCTCCCCTCCCATCCCATCCCATCGCTTCTCCTCTGCTCTGCCCTGCCCTGCCTTGCCCTCCCCTCCCCTTCCTGCCTTCGATGTCCCGCGATTCTGTTCTTCTTTGTACCTGAACGTTCTCTGGCTGGCTGGCTTCGTTCTCTTCCGTTCCGTTCATAACATCCCCTGATGTCAGCTCGCCTCCAGCATTCCCTTCCCTCTCACTGTTCCGCCCTCTGATGTCATTACATTTTGACGTGAGGGCGGAACAGTGAGAGGGAATGGAACACTGGAGGCTGGCTGACGTCAGGAGATGTTATGAACCCAGCCAGCCAGCCAGCCATAGAACGTTGGAAGTACAAATTATTATATAGGATATACCTGCTCTGTGTCTAATTTAGGCATTGCGATTTATGCCAAGTAAAACATTGCCTAAATGGACGCAACCAAATTTAGTTATGTGGCGAGCTGTTCAGTGTATTCTATATACTGCACAGAAATTTAAGTCTATTCTATAAAATTTAGGCATACTTTAGAGAGAACGCCTAGGCATAATTTTTTTCCGCATGGATTTTTCAGGCACCATATACAGAATCTGGCCCTAAGTGACGAATATCGCACTTAAGCGGATAAGTGATAGCCTGCCCACACATTCTCAGACATTGAATTCTGGTGCCCAGACATGGACCGACATTGAATATCCAGGTATAAAATTGCTACTGGCCAAAAAAGCATTTATTGTCGTCAGTTGAATATTTACCCCAATGTGTGTAAATCACAACTCCACCTATGTTCCACCCAAAATCTATCCCTAACTGTGCTTAAACACAGTTAATGTAAAATTATGTGCTTTCTCAGTACCCTGGGATGATTTTATCAGGGTGTATACATTACAAAAATCTTCTATAAAATTACCCTGTCATGACCACAAGGGAGAGATGTAAAAGAGCAAAGGGGGCATGAGAAGAGAGGGGATAGATTGAAAACAAGAAATAAGAGAAAAATGAGAGAGGGGTTATAAGAAGGAAGGGAAAGAAGGACAAAGGGAATATTTGGGATGCATTACACATCCATATGCTTCTTTTCCAAATCTGAGTGCTGCCTATGTCTGTTCCTTAAAATGTGCTGCAGTCAGTTTTTGAGGATGACCTCTGCTGTAAAATAACCATTATGTTCAAGTCAGGCTTTGCCTTTTAGGAAAAATAAGGCCTGATGCCAACTGTAATGATGATACAGTGATAAGAACACCTGTTCACTAGAAATTGAATCATTTATTTTGCAAAAGCCACTCAGATAGCCATCAGATGACTTTTGGACCAGGTCAGATTTCAACTGGTGCCTTATCAGGATTATGTATTCTTGCACAGGAACAATGGGTCATAAATTGAACATTCACATGACTCCATCCATTTATTTTGCAGGACCATGAGCATCTTAATTTGAATCAAAGCTTTTAAAAAATGCAAGGAAAAGGTTATGATATTAAATATTCTTTTTTTTGTTTCATGCCTTGCAAATTTCCATAGAACAAGTGAGTTTCATTACTTATACAACAAGTAATGCATTTTAATTATGCATTTGGATCAAAGTTTATCCTACCTGCTAAGTAATAGCACATCACTTTCTCAATTTAATTAGGGAACAGTAAAAATAGTATATAAATCCACTTGCACTGTATGATTACACATATACTGTGCAGTTAAGAGACAGGAATTGATCATATATAAATAAATATATATGTAACTCCTCTTTTTTAGTTGGGGATATTCCTAGTAGAGGTTCACCTTCTGTGGCCACAGGAAAAAAAAATATCAACACCAGTGTCTGGGAACAGGTTCTTGGGATGGGATCAGCAGTAGATGGGAGGTTCAGACCTATGGGATCATTCACTCCTTTACACACCACTCCAAAGCGAATCTGCAATCCAGGCTTTTGTTCCAACCAGAGAACATTGCCTCCTATCCCATGACTCTTTAATTTTCTCAGGAGTCTCTGATGAGGAACTTTGTTAAAAGCTTTCTGAAAAACAAGATAAACCACATAACTGGCTCACCTTTATCGACATTCTTATTCATGCCTTCAAAGAAATGAAGCAAATTGATGAGGCAAGATTTCCCTTGGCTGAATCCATGCTGACTCTGCCCCATTAAACTATGTTTCTCTATCGGGCTCATTTTCGAAAGAGAAAGATGTCCATCTTTCGACGTAAATCGGAAGATGGACGTCCTTCTCCCAGAGATGACCAAATTGGTATAATCGAAACCCGATTTTGGACATCTCCAACTGCAGTCTGTCGCAAGGACATCCAAATTTTAAGGGGGCGTGTCAGAGGCATATCAAAGGCGGGACTTGGGCGTGCCTAACACTTGGACGTCTTTGACCCATAATCAAAAAAAGCAAAGACGTCCCTGACAAACACTTGGACTTTTTTACCCGGACGTGTTTTTTTTTTACGAATAAAGCACAAAAAGGTGCCCAAAATGATCAGATGACCACCAGAGAAAATCAGGGATTAACCTCCCGTTACTCCCAAAGTGGTCACCAACCCCCTCCCACCCTCATAAAACATCTTTAAAAATATGTTGTGTCAGCCTCAGATGTCATACTCAGGTCCGTGACAGCGCATGAAGGTCCTAGGAGCAGTTTTAGTGTGTACTGCAGTGCACTTCAGACAGGCGGACCCAGGCCAATACCCCCCCACACCTGTTACATTTGTGGAGGAAACAGCGAGCTCTCCAAAATCCATCACAAACCCACTGTACCCATATATAGATGCCCCCCCCTTCACCCGTAAGGGCTATGGTAGTGGTGTACAGTTGTGGGTAGTGGGTTTTGGGGGGGTTGGGGGGCTCAGCACACAAGGTAAGGGAGCTATGTTCCTGGGATCATTTTATGAAGTCCACTGCAGTGCCCCCTAGGGTGCCCGGTTGGTGTCCTGGCATGTCAGGGGGACCAATGCACTACAAATGCTGGCTCCTCCCATGCCCAAATGGCTAGAATTAGGACGTTTATGACATGGACATCTTTGGTTTCGAAAATCGACAAAAGTCAGAAACGTCCATGTCTAGGGACGTCCAAATTTAAGGATTTGGACGTCCCTGTCGATATTTTTGAAACGAAAGATGGACGTCCATCGTGTTTTTCAAAAATACAGGTTTCCCCACTCCTGGATTTTGCCGTTTTGCAAGGACGTCCAAATCGCAACTTGGACGTCCCTTTCAAAAATTCCCATCTATGTTACTTAGAGGATGCCTAAGTGGAGCCTATTCTATAAAGGGAAGTAGGTGCCTACTTTCCTTTATAGAATACTAGTATAACCAGGTATATACATGCATATATGGTTAGGTGCGAGCACTTACAACAGTTGTAGAGCTGATGTAAAGATTAACCCCTAGATTCAGGAGATATGTGTGGAAGTCAGTTAAGTATATCTTTTTGGAAACTTCTCAACTCCCTTTTTTTGAGTAGCAAAAGGATGGACTCCAGTTCACCAGTTATAGTAGCTACGATTGATCCTCAACAATAGTTACTGGTGTGCTTCCTTACTGTTTTGCCACTTTCATTGTATTATTAGATATGGAGTATCATAATTTCCTATGATTTTCTAATGGCTCTTCTCCCCATGTTGTCATGGATTTGAAGATTAATATTTGCCCAAGTACTGTAGCTACAGATTCATGAAACTCAGTAATGCCTTTCACGTACGATACTCAATAAAACAAGATGCTGAGTTTTGTGAAATGACGGCTTATGTTGCAAGGGATGACGGGTCCAGTTGAACAGTAAAGAATGCACGTCTTCTTTTTCTCCCATGATTTCTGACAGCCTATTCAGAATTGTTTTCATGCCGTGTACCCTCCACAACATCCTGCTATTAAGTTTAATATAGTCTCAACTGTGAAATTTCCTGTGATTTTCTAATGGCTCTTCTCCCCACGTTGTCAGGAACTTGGAGATTAATATTTGCCCAAGCATTGTAGCTACAGACTCATGAAACTCAGTAATGCCTTTCATTTTCACAGTTGTGACTATATTAAACTTAGTAGCAGGATGATGTGGAAGGTACATGGCATGAAAACAATTCTGAACAGGCTGTCAGAGATCATGGGAGAAAAAGAAGATGTGCATTCTTTACTGTTCAACTGGACCCGTCATCCATTGCAACATAAGCCGTCATTTCACAAAACTCAGCATCTTGCTTTATTCAGAGTGACAAAAGAAGGTTTGTATAGAAAACAAAAATAGTGAAAGAAATGGAGATGAAGAGGAAGTGAGAGGAATCAATGGTATTCCATGGAATAGCCTTCAGAATGGGGTATAATTAAGAGGCCTTTATGAGTCTGATTATGTGTACATATGTATATTGGTGGCACCTGCATCTGTGGGTGTCTGGCACCAGCAGCAAGCTGGTAACATTGCAGTGTATAATTACAGAGCATTAGCTTCATTCAGCTTTGCTTTGTTTCTAGGATAATTTCCATGTGCATTGTTTGAGAGACCATGGACACAGCAGGCACCGAGGTTCAAGTACCTGCAGCTGCTGAGATAAATGTTTTATTTTATTTTTAAGTGGTGGGTGGAGGGTTGTTTAAGAAAAAAAAGTTGAACTAAAGTACTATCAGACTTCAGTGTTGAAGCTAATTTTTTTATGACAGCAGGTTTCATTGTCCTGCTTTGGTCATGGGCATAACCACTGATTTCTCTAATGTGCACCTACATGCAAGTACACAGAAGTCTTCTGGCAGCCACGCACTTATGCCATGCCATTCACAAGTTTTGAGCTGGTGTAGCACAAACTGTGCCACGTTCTCCACAAAACTGGCTTTGTTCAGGAAGTGACCAACAAGGACACCGCCCAGGTCAACAAGTTCTTTAGGCTCTGTAATGTTTGCCAGTGAGCACCAGAAAGAGTTTTCTGGATTTCAGGCCAGCCTAAGCTCAGCTTTGTGGTGTCAGAGAAAGAAGGATGACAGTTGGCATTGATAGGTGCTCAGTGCCTTTCCTTTTCAGTGCATTCTGAGATACTGGAGAGCTTGGTGAGTGGCTGCTCAAGGATTAAAGCATCAATTCATAGGAGCTAGGAAATACCTGGGATCTGACCGTCAACAGTATCCTAAGCAAGGTCAATCAGTTGGATGTACAGTACCGCCTGCTGGTTAATGTGTATCATTCGCATTTTGTCTGAGGGAATAATGATTATGCAGGGAACTGGTATGCAAAGAAATGATTCCGATCTATAAAGAATGCCTACAGGGTAGAATTGTTACTAGATTCCAGGCTCTTCTCCATTTCATGCCTAAGTCCCCATCCCTTCACTCTCCCTTACTGTCTTCTCCTTCTACTGTGTTGCAGACCTCACAACTTGGGGGCCTGGAGTGAGATTGTGGAGGCTGGTGCACAAACAATATAGTGGTATCTATGGCCAAAATGCACTCCTCCTCAACTTTTCTCTCACAACATGAAAACTGTAAATTGTCCCCTGATAGTGAGCTGAAAACGTTAGCTGTTAATAATAATGGCACAGTAAATTCAAAAGGAAAAAGTGAGTGGAAGACTCCACTTAATTAGAATAAAAGTCCCTTTTGTTAGAATAAAAAAACAATAAAGCAAATAGTCCATTAAAATAAACTGAAGTTTCAAAACAAAAGAAAGTAAAGTATTTAATCAAATAGTTTCAATGGATTGGTAACTCTTCGGGCCCTGTTTACTAAGCCGCGTTATAGGTGCATTAGCATCTTGAACTCGTGTTATCCATGTACACATTTTAACTGTGTGCGTGCCTATAATATCCCTATAGGCGCCTACATGGTTAGTGCACGCGTTAATTGTAGGTGTGTTAAAAACGCTAACGTGCCGTCGTAAAAAGGACCCTTTGTCTCTTCTGAGCAGTATTTTCTACCTCAGACTCAAGCATCTTTCACACTTATTCGCAGAATGGATTGTTGTAAAAATCCTTATTCCCTTTTATCATGCTTTTATCCTCCTTGATGCTTGTCAGTAGTCCTCTCTTTCACCAGTTAAAATGGTGTATTGGGCAGTGGTTAAACCCATTATTTAACCAATCTCTCCCTCTCTCTCCCTCTCTCTCTCTCTCTCTCTCTCAACAGCAAACAGTTCTTTTGCACTTCACTTATACTTTTATATTCTTTATCACTACTTTGGGAAAGAAAGAGTTAAAGAGAAGTCAAGAATGATAATGTCCCATGCTGACTACCTGGCAGGTGTGAAGTCAACAGGATGAAGGGTTGTAGGCATCATTAAATTCAAATATTTTTAGGCTGGATTTTTTATGAAGGATTGTTTCAGATGTAATATAGGAGGGAGGGTGTTCCAGATTGTAGGGCCAGATACACTAAATATTCAGGTACAGAAGAAATCAAGCCGAAGGGAATGGAAAGATGGTACCACCAGGCAGATGATCTGGGAGGAACGAAATGTTCTAGGTGGGAAATGGGGGATAAGGAATCAGAGATATTTTATTAACATTCTGGTTAAGATTTGTAATTTCTGCTAAGCTATTATCGTGTATACTGACCAGGATTTGAATATCATCTGCATATAAAAATGGGGTAAGACCAAGGGATTTGATTAGGGTAAGAAGAGAGGATATAAAGATGTCGAACAAAGTTGGGGCTAAGATAGATCCTTGTATGGTATATGGTTGGGATGTGTAATTTTTCCTGTGTACAATATTTGTTCTCCCAGATAAGTAGGAGTGAAACCAATCTAAAGCAGTATCTATCACTACTGTAACTGGCTATATATTTGAACATATGTGTTTAAGCATGAGCATTTGCCAGCCATACAGCTGGTGTAAATGTTCATGCCTAGATCCAGGAGATATACCTGTAACTTATTCTATAAGTTATGCATGTGAGTGTGCGCCCTGCCCATACCATCCACGTGAACACTCAACTGTAAAGTGCACACTACCAAAGATATGCACATACTTATAGAATAGTGAGTAGCCAAATTATTATGTGCATGTGTGTTCACATACATGTGGAAATTACTAGAATACTGCCATGTACTCATGTAGTTGTTTCCTAAATTTAGGTAGATCCTTAATTTACCTCCCTAAAGGGTAATTTTTTTAACAGGTTGCCTAGTTTGGGAAACCAATTGGTGCCTATTTTAATCCTAAAGGCACGTTGATGAAATTGTACATGTAAGGGTCAATATTCAATTAGATTTAACCAACCAGAAACAGCTCCTGGCCAGTTAAATTGCCAGTTTGGGCTAACCAATCATTTTCAGTGGCACTTAACAGTTAGCACTAAACTCAAAAACTGCTATTATGGGGACATTCTAGGAGCAGAATCAACACTTGGCTGGTTAAGTGCTGATATTCAGAACTTAACTGGCCAGGTTAACCACATAAATAGGACTGCATAAAAGTCTGCCGCCTTTCTACCTCCACCCATGTGGTCCAGCATCTCTCCCTCTTGCCCCCTCCCTCCCCCTAGGTCTGACCTCTCCCCTCAAACTTTGGGCTGCATTGTCAGCATTAAAAAGAAAGGTGTAATTTCATTGACCCTCCATTCAAGCATGCTGCAAGTCTCTGCTGAATCCCACCACAGCAAGTGTGCATTGGAGGGGGTGGGACCCAGGAGACGGCAGCACTCAGCAGAGACTTGCAGCAATGCTTGACTGGTAGCACCATGATGCATCACTTTTCTTTTTAATGTTGACACTGTGAACATAGCCATCATGGAAGGTTTCAGAGGAAGGAAAAATCCCTGGGAGTAGGATAAGAGGGAGATATGCAATACTGGAAATGGGAGGGAAGAGAGGAGAGAGTTAGAGATGGCTGGGCTAGAAGGGGGAGAGGAGAGGAGTAAGAGGTAGATTAGGGAGAGGTATTGATGCTGGACTAGAAGGGCAGAGAAGAGAAAGTAAGGTAGAAATACTGCAACGGTAGGGGGAAGGGAGAAGAGATGGAGGTGGAGATGCTCTACCAGAAGAGGAGAAGAGAGAAAGATGGAGATGCAGGACTGGTAGATGAGAGAATGGGGGGGGGGAGAAGTAGAGATGCAGAACTAGAAGAGATGAGAAAAGAAAGAGAGAGATAGAGATGTTGGACTGATAGTGGCGAGAAGAGAGGAAAAAGAGGTAGAGATGCTAGACAGGGAGAAGGGGTTAAGAGAGAGAGGGAGAAGGGGTAAAGAGAGAGAGAGAGAGATGGTGGTATGGGGGTAGGGAAAGGAAAAAATTGTGTAAGGAAGAAGAGTACACATAGGAAGAATAGAGAAAATATGGGACTAAAATGCTGGAGGAAGAAGATAAAAAGTGGAAGAAAGAACTCATGAAAAGAGAGAGAGGAGAAATAGGAAGGAGAGTAGGAAAGATAGAAAATAGGGTAGAAACCTACATAAAGGAGGACAAATATTCAAATGTGAAGGAAAGAGATAAAGAAGAAAGATACAATAATTGAAACAGAAAATACAAATAAAGGAAGACACCACAGAAAAATGGAACAATGAGACAAGAGAGCAAGAAAAGAGAGAGACACGCTTAACAAACCAAACTAGAGACACTACAGGCTGGATATATTTATTGTTTGATAGGTATCTCATCAGTGTAAAATGTCTTGGGACCCAGTTCAAAGTTTCAGAATCTGAACATATGTCCCACATAATATTTACATGTTGAACATCTGGATTTTGTCAGCAAATGTGTCTTTTTGATTTCATAATTAATTCTCTTCTATGTCAGACATATCAGCCAGCTTTAGTACAGGATCCTAAATATTTTGTGTTAAGCAACTTAAAAATGTATTTTTAAGATATAAAGGAATATAATATATATATTTTATCGAATTAGAATTTTTATGGTAGAAAGTTGCCCTGGGGAGACCCCACCCTGTCCCAGATGTGTAAAACAAAAATCTGGTAAACTTACTAAGACTTCCCTATGAAATGACATGGCATTTTTGCTGCTCCAGTAGACTTTCGTCTCTATCTGTAGTCTTTGTATTTTCTCAGGATGACTGTCTTTAGCTTATGCAGGCAGACTCCTTGTTTGTATTCTCTTCACTTCATAGTAGATTCAGACACCAGTTACATACTTCTGGACCTAGGGGTCCTTTTACAAAGGTATACTAGCGTTTTTATTACACACTAATGATTAGCGCATGCTAAATGCTAGAGACACCCATAGTAATATATGGGCACCGCTAACATTTAGCTTGTGCTTATTTTTAGCGTGCGTTAAAAATGCTAATGTGCCTTTGTAAAAGAATCTCCTAGAGACTAAAACAGGAGCTCTGAACCCAGTTCTCAGAAAACCCCCAGACAGTTGGCTTTTTGGGATATTTACAATGAATGTAAGCATACCGAGTGACATGTGATGGAGTTACATGTTCAATTTGTTGTTCAGCCTAATTTGGTTCAGAACTGCCCATGTTCAACAATGCCTTATGCGAATTGCAGAACTATTACTATTTGATGCCTTCAGAACATCAGTGTTGTTGAACTACCAGTAAATGTTCAAAGTCCAAATTGAAACTTCTTGCCGAAAACATCTCAAAAAATCATCAAGCCATAATCGAACCAGAAAAACATCTAAATTTCTGTTTCGAATATGGCTTTGAGCTAGACGTTCCCATGCTCAACATATCTGTAAGTACCATTTTCAGAAAAAAAGAAGTCCTAGGGAAAAACGTAAAAAAACAAGCCTTAGGGATGTCTGACTGGAAGCATGCCTAGTAAACTTGCAACACAGACATCCCAGTAGTGCAGAGGGGCAGCCTAACAGTTAGTGCAGTAGACTTTACATAAAAGGACCCAGGTTCAAATCCCACCTAAACCCTTTCATATTGTATTGTGACTCCTCCAGGAACAGCCTAATGGTCCACCACTACAATAGCCCTCAGGCTTGCAGCTCACTTATATATTTTGTTACAGGAGGTATTTCTATGTTCCAGAAGGGTTCACATATTTGTACTGAAATTAAATAGATAAAGTGGAAATCGAACCTGGGTCCTGTTGTTCACTGTCCACTGAACTGACCACTAGGCTACTCCATCCACTTGCTTGCTGCTTTCTTAGGAATGGCTGTAATATCTGGAGCTGTCATAGAGCCTTGTATCTACTGTCACTGTCACATCTTTGGGGTGGGAGGGGTCAGTGACCACTGGGGGATTAAGGGAGGGTCATACCTTAATCCCTCCAGTGGTCAGCTGGTCAGTTAGGACACTTTTTTCTGACTTAGTTGTGACTGAATCAGGTCTAGAAAAAAAACATACTTTTTTGCCCTGGACCTTTTTTTTCTTTTCTATTATCACTGAAAAATGGCCGCATTTTAACCTACCCAAAGCATGCTTCCAACTCCCCTTGTGATTTAGACTAACTAAGGAGTAAAATGTCCTAATTCTGAGTTTTGAAAATTGCGATCAAGATGTTTTTATGAGAAAAAGGTCCATCTGCTGCTGCTTTGTGCCGCTTTTAAGATGTTTTTCTCTTTTGAAAACGAGCGCCATATTGTCCCAAGACTGCATCATATTTAACTGCCTATATGTGGTTGGCTGTTGACATGATGGCAAATCACCAACCAGTGTTTAAGCATGAATAACTATAACCTGACCAGTAGCAGGTGCAGCCCTTTCCACCTTGTTGGGCAGACTATATGGACCATGCTGGTCTTTATTTGTCATCATTTATTTTTCAACCCAGTCCTCAGGGATATCCTGAAATCATTGCCCCAAGGACTGGGTTGAAAACCTCTGATTTACTGTGTTACTGCATTACTGTGTTAGACTCCCTATGGGCCTGACTTTCTAACCTTTGTTTTCCCATTGACATAGAATTAAAATCACCTTATGTGAATCAGGCCTGTAGTTATCTCAAAGCAGTATCTACATCATACGCCTTCACATCATTGCCAATATATTTTATCTTTCTTTTACTTAGATATAAAAATCTAATTAGGTCTGTAGTTAATCTCTTGAAATTGCCCACCACAACTAGATTTTATCAGTGGTACTGAGTTAAGTATTAAATCTTATATAACCCTTTTTTTTTTTTTTTGCGTTGCTGTTCATGTTCCGGTAAACTGGCCTGGTCAAAGCGGTAGTATTTTGCAGTGTTGTTTCTTTGTTCTATCATTTTCCCCTATATTATAATCTTAAATGATGATGTGTACCCCAAAGAGATAGAGTTTTCCAAGCAGGAATTTGTTTATACTGCTTCCATGAATAGTACTGTTTAATTTTTTTTTTTTTTTTTTAATTTCTGTGCAATTGCAGAGTTGCCAAGTTACCCAGCAGTGAGCCTTTTTGGCTAGTCTTCTTAGTTTTCAGCTTACATCCCAAAGTAATGTGTGTGACATTTTCTACCAAATGAAGTTGGTGCTGCAGGTCCCATAATACAATGGGACAGGGTTGCCAGAAATCCAGAACTATCCTAAAATATCTGCTCTAGAATCAGGCAACTTGCAGTTCTGCAAAAGTGAATTCCCTGTCATCTCTGCATCATATGCTTCTCAGTTGCTGCTCAGTTGCATATCTGCTAAATACACTTATTTTGTATTCTTGCTTTAGAATAGAGTTTTAGATGTCTTCTAAAAACAGTCAACATGAAAACAATTGAATTCTATTGGCCATCAGATATATTTTTAACCCCATATCTTCCTCCTGGTTTTGGTCTCCCAGATCAATAGGAAACAGTTGGCATAATATTCAAAAGGATTTGTCCACATTGCAGCATTTGCTCTCCATATAAATGCTATCCAGGGCCACTTTTACCAATAGACAAAAGGGGCAGCTGACCCAGGCCCCTGCATAAAAAAGGCCCATTTGCCCATTGGTAAATTTTGGTTCAAGTCTGCTATCTATCTCTTCTCTCCCTCCCCCCTCACCCCCCCCCCCCCCCCCACACTTTCTGCTGCCTTCCCTGTGTGTCCTGCATCTCTCCCTTACCCTTTTCTATGATTTCCTGTACCAGTCTTCCATTGCTGGCAGCAGCAGCAGCGATTAAGACAAGGCTGCTTCCAGCCAGAGTATGGCTTTCTCTTTGCAGGGTCCCACCTATGCAGAAACTGGAAGTTGTATCAGAGTAGGTGGAACCCTGTAGAGAGAAAGCTCTGATGCCAACCAGAAGCAGCATGTCTTAATCGCTGCCTCAACAGAAGGACATGTATGGAAGACTATGGGAGAGGGCACGGGAGAGATGCAAGACCCATGGGAGCAGTGGAAAGAGGGAAAGACCAGATTGGAGGAGTAGAAGGAGAAATGCCAGACTGTGGGGCAGGGAGATAGGGGAGAGGGGAAGGAAAGAAAGAGAGAGGGGAGTAGCTGAATACAGGGAGAGACAGGGGCATAGAGAAGAGATACTGGGCAGGAAACGATGATAGGGATAAGGATGCAGAGGGTCAATGATGGTCAGGGAAGGGATAGGGACAGAGTGAGGGACAGTGCTGGAAAAGGGGGATATGGTAGCATAGGGGGCAATGCTTGAAAAGGGAGAGATGGGGGCACAAAGAGGCAATGCTAGAAATAGGGAGATGGGGGCAAGAAGGGACATAAAATTGGCAGTGCTGTAAAGGGGGGAAATGGGAGCACAGGGAGGAAGATAGGGACATTGCTGGAAAAGAAGAAGATGGTGACAGAGGGCAATGCTGGAAAAGAGGGAGATGGGGGCAAGGGGAGCAATGCTGGAAAAAGGGGTAGGATAGGGACAGGGACACAGAGGGATGTAGAAGGAAGATGGATGGTGAATATGGAGAGAGAAGACGTCAAATGGACAGGAGACCCTACAAGGACACAAAAACAGAGAAAAGCAGAAAATGGACACTGGGACCAAAGTGAACAGGAAAATGTCAGTGTCTATGTGGTTCTTCTTAACTGCTATCCCCCCTAAATACAGTTCAATATGGTGTACAAAGTTAAAATATTTAAGCAAAAAGAAAACAACGATAATGAATCATTTACAGAAAGCAAATGGCAGCAAATGAGCTCAACATTGCTCCAAATCAGTAATATAATTGTTATAGCCAATCAAACAAATGTGTCTTCAATTTTTACGAAACTTTAAATAATTTTGTTCAATTCTAACATGTAGGGGGAAAGAGCTTCAGCAAGGAGGCCATAAACCTTTGCTTGTATCTGTACAGTCGTATCATACATTAAAGGTTTATAATGAGCAACACTAGACAGCTGAGCACGTGCTTCCTCAAGATATTGACACTTATCCTGCACAACGACCGCTCCCCCCTTGTCCGCGCTTTTGATGACAAGGGAGGGGTCACCAACCAGATCACCAAGCGCAATTCTCTGGGCTTTTGACAGATTAGATGATGTTTTTGTGAGGTCACCTGTGCTCTCCAAACTCCCAAGTTCCTGCATCACTAGACATTCGAATGCCACAATGGAGGCATCAGGGGTTCCCCCGGTATCAAGAAGAATGCAGACTCCCTTGTAAGGGGAACTCATCATCCGGGGGAACAATCTTCTTATGTTGAAAAAAATACCTTCAATTTAAGTAGCTGGAAAAATCTTTGAAGACATTTTCGAATCTCAAAAGCATCATAGTTAGAGGAGGGCACAAACGATAAGCCTAAACTAAGTAAAGACACCTGCTCAGCCATCAAGCGTTTAGATGATAAATTATATACCCCTAGTGGCGCCCTCTTCCCTTTCACTTGGGACAGGCCGCCTTTGATACCTCCTGCGAATTCATTTGTGGAGGTATCATTGATGGCAGTCGTAAAAAAGAATCAGACAATACAGGCTGCAATTGACCCTGTGGCTCTGGAGGACCGGTGGATCACTGGAGGAAGATATTTTGAATTCAACTTTCTTTCCACCCCGTCCCTGAGTTTTTCAGGGCCTCCTGGATTTGTCTATCCAGGGATAGACAATCCTTTTGTATAGTCTAGTTCATCCCGTTTAAATTTACTTACTTTCTGGGTTCTTTGTTCCCTCCTATATTGATCCATTAATTTAGTATGCTCAGAAAGTGTTTTAGAAAACACTTCTTGATCCTCAGATTGTTTTAACAACTCCAATTTTGTACTTAATTCACCTTTCTGATCTGTTATAATAGTTTGTAATACATCAATCGGAATCAATATTAGGTCTAAGGAACATTGGGATATAACTCTGTTCCAATTTTGTACATAGTGACTATTCCTCAGAAACTGGGGCTCCTTATAAATTCTTAATCCCCTTGGGATGCGCTGCAGGTGGCAGTACTTCACCAGTGCCGCTGAGTGCATTTCTGATCTAATTAAAGCTTTACTAATTTTGCAAATTTCCTCCTAGTCCACCAGAGCCTCAGGGCCCTTTAAGCCAAATAAACAAGCGCTGGACAGCAGGGATGAAACCCTTTCCTGCGAGAGCCCTGATTTCAATTCCCACCCGGGAGTAGCCATATCTTCCTGCCTGATTTACAAATCTATTAATTAATCTCTGGAAGAATATCTACTAAATACCAACTGAGTCAGTTACTAAAATTCAAAAAGGATCCCCAGTCTTAAATTAATTAACGTAGAGGGACATAATTGAAAGGGACGCCCAAGTTTTGTTGAGGACGTCATCACAAAATGTCCTGATGGAGGGGCGGGGAAACCCGTATTCTCGAAACAAGATGGACGTCCATCTTTCATTTCGATAATACGGTTGGGGACGCCCAAATCTTGAAATTTAGGTCAACCTTAGAGATGGTCGTCCCTAGACTTGGTTGTTTCTTATTTTCTGTGATAATGGAAACCAAGAACGCCCATCTCAGAAACGACCAAATGCAAGCCCTTTGGTCATGGGAGGAGCCAGCATTTCTAATGCACTGGTCTCCCTGATATGCCAGGACACCAACCAGGCACCCTAGGGGGAACTGCAGTGGACTTCATAAAATGCTCCCAGGTACATAGCTCCCTTACCTTGTGTGCTGAGCCCAGTGGCGTAGCCAGACTGCCAATTTTAGGTGGGCCTGAACCCAAAGTGGGTGGGCACAAAATTTTCTCTCTACCCCCCTCCCCCAGCAAAATGTAGTCACACTCAGATACATTTGTCACACAGGGTAAAGTGCTGCTTTTCAGTGCATCAGATTTCAGACAATTTATTTAATAGCCTAACATCCTTTTCAGTGAGCTTTCAGAGGCCAAAACCTCCTGCCTCAGGTCAGTATAATGCTGTTACGGTATCCTCTCCTGACCTAAGGAAGGAAGTATTGGTCTCTGAAACTTTATTAACACCATATTACTTTATCCTAAATTAAAAATACAATTATTTTCTTTACCTTTGTTGTATGGCCATTTACTTTTTCTCATTGTGTTGCTCCCAGTCTCTAGATTCTGCTTTCCTTCGTTTTCACTTAACTCTTCTGCCAGGCCATTTGTCATTTTTCTCTCCTTTTTCTTTGCTTTCTTCAATATTTTTCTGCCCCCTCTCTCTCTCTCTCTCTCTCTCTCTCTCTCTCTCTCTCTGTCCAGATTTAATTCATTCTTACTATCCATTCTTTAATTTCCTTCATCTACTTATGGCTTTTCATCTTTTTCTCACCCTTGTTCTCCCCATGCCCCTTCCTCTTATTCTCCAGTCTTTCACTACTCTCCTTTTCCATCCAGCAGCGCTCTTCTTTCTCTCCCCATCCTTCCAGTGTCTCCCCTCTCTCTCCCCATCCTTCCAGTAGTCTCCCCTCTTTCTTTCTGCATCCTTCCATCCAGTGTCACCTCTTTCTCCCTACCCTTCCATCCAGCGTCTTCCCTCTTTCTCTCCCCATCCTTCCATCCATCTACTCTCTCTCCTGATCCTTCCATCTAATGTCTCTCTCTCTCCCTCCTTCTAACCAGTGTCTATCTCTCTACCCTTTTCTGTTCAGTGTCCCTTCTGTCTCCACATCCTTCCAGTCTCTCCCCTTTCTCTCTGCATCCTTTCATCCATCTCCCCTCTTTCTCTCCCCATCCTTCCATCCAGTGTCTCTCTCCCTATTCATCCATTTTCCCTCTTTCACTGCCATCCTTCCATCCGTTTTCCCTCTTTCTCTGCCATCCTTCCGTCTGTTTTCCCTCTTTCTCTCCCCATCCTTCCGTCTGTTTTCCCTCTTTCTCTCCCCATTCTTCCGTTTTCCCTCTTTCTCTGCCATCCTTCCATCTGTTTTCCCTCTTTCTCTAACATCCTTCCGTCTGTTTTCCCTTTCTCTCCCGATCCTTCCGTTTTCCCTCTTTCTCTGCCATCCTTCCATCTGTATTCCCTCTTTCTCTCCCCATCCTTCCGTTTTCCCTCTTTCTCTGCCATCCTTCCGTCTGCTTTCCCTCTTTCTCTGCCATCCTTCCGTCTGTTTTCCCTCTTTCTCTCCCGATCCTTCCATTTTCCCTCTTTCTCTGCCATCCTCCTATCTGTTTTCCCTCTTTCTCTCCCCATCCTTCCGTTTTCCCTCTTTATCTGCCATCCTCCTATCTGTTTTCCCTCTTTCTCTCCCCATCCTTCCGTTTTCCCTCTTTCTCTGCCATCCTTCCATCTGTATTCCCTCTTTCTCTCCCCATCCTTCCGTCTGCTTTCCCTCTTTCTCTGCCATCCTTCCGTCTGTTTTCCCTCTTTCTCTCTCGATCCTTCCATTTTCCCTCTTTTTCTGCCATCCTCCTATCTATTTTCCCTCTTTCTCTCCCCATCCTTCCATTTTCCCTCTTTCTCTGCCACCCTCCTATGTTTTCCCTCTTTCTCTCCCCATCCTTCCATTTTCCCTCTTTCTCTGCCATCCTCCTATCTGTTTTCCCTCTTTCTCTCCCAATCCTTCCGTTTTCCCTCTTTCTCCCCAGTCCCCATCCTGCCATCCGTTTTCCCTCTCCCGATTCAGACCCGCCAGCCCCAGCTACAAAAAGAAGCGCTCAGCTGATTGAGCTGAGCGCCGCCACCAACGCTAAAGACGAGAAAAAAATGTTTTTAAAAAAAGCGCGGCACCACAGGCAGCCTCGAAGCATTGGCTGCTGGCTCTGCAGGCTCCTCCCATCTCTTACGTCACTGCCCCTGCTTCGCTCCAGGGGCAGTGACGTAAGAGACGGGAGGAGCCTGCAGAGCCAGCAGCCAATGCTTCGAGGCTGCCTACGGTGCCGCGCTTTTTTTTTTTACATTTTTTCTTGTTGTTAACGTTGGCGGCGGCGCTCAGCTCAGTCAGCTGAGCGCTTCTTCTTTTTGTAGTGCCGGCCCTGCTGCTCAACAGGAAAAGCAACAGTGGCCGGCAATGGGAGCAATGGGAGTGGGCGGGCCAGAGCTGAAATTGGGTGGGCCTGGGCCCACCCAGGCCCACCCGTAGCTATGCCCCTGGCTGAGCCCCCCAACCCCCCCCCTAAAACCCACTACCCACAACTGTACACCACTACCATAGCCCTTACAGGTGAAGGGGGGCACCTAGATGTGGGTACAGTGAGTTTGTGGTGGTTTTTGGAGGGCTCGCTGTTTCCTTCACAAATGTAACAGGTAGGGAGGGGGATGGGCCTGGGTCTGCCTGCCTGAAGTGCACTGCACCCACTAAAACTGCTACAGGGACCTGCATACTGCTGTCATGGACCTGAGTATGACATCTGAGGCTGGCATAGAGGCTGGCAAAAAATATTTTGAAGATGTTTTTTGAGGGTGGGAGGGGGTTAGTGACCACTGGGGAGTAAGGGGAGGTCATCCCCGATTCTCTCCGGTAGTCATCTGGTTTCGGCCACCTTTTTGTGCCTTGGTCATAAGAAAAACAGGACCAGGTAAAGTCATCTAAGTGCTCGTCAGAGACGCCCTTTTTTTTTCCATTATGGGTCGAGGACATCCATGTGTTAGTCACGCCCAAGTCCGCCTTTGCTATGCCTCCGATACACCCCTTTGAACTTTGGCCGTCCCTGCGACGGAAAGCAGTTGGGGACGTCCAAAATTGGCTTTCTCTTATACCAATTTGGATGACCCTGTGAGAAGGACGCCCATCTTCCGATTTGTGTCGAAAGATGGGCGTCCTCTTTCGAAAATGAGCCTGATAAATTCTAAGATAAATATTAGTGATAATAATGTGCTCAGTTCATACCCATTCCAACCATTATATCCCCAAGGGAACATGTGGCAGTGTCACAGATGGAACCATCATCGCACATTAGGCGTTCCAAATCCCTATATTTTGTATGTACATACAATGTTGCCTTCCACGGCACTACAACTAATCACTTGTGCCTGCAATCGGTCACTTCTACTCAATCACTCGGGTCCCAGCAAGAGAGAGAGAGAGAGAGATTCCGGCACCAGGCCCCCCTTGGAGGACTGTGTCCTGGGGAATTTTCCCCCCCTCTTGGCAGCCATATTTTCTTTGCTTACATCACATACACCACACAGGACACATTGTTCATTGCACAATGGTCATCTACTATACATATACAATCTGTTTGATATGCTTGCTTAGATTCAACATATCAGCATGGTTTGTTTGTTTGTTTGTTTGTTTGTTTGTTTGTTTTTTGTGCCATACCTCTGCTTTGGAATTCTGTGGCATTGTCCCTTTGCACAGAACTCTCTTTTCCTAAACTGAAAGTATCTCTGAGAAATGTATTTATTTCAGCAAGCCTATGCTGCCAGAAGTGGTCAAGCTGACAACCTCGGGATGGCCTGACATCGTCTACACTTTCTGTTTGTACTTTCCCCTTTCTTTTATTGAAATGGAGTTCTTTTCCTTCTTTTAGGGGCCCTTTTACTAAGCTGCAGTAAAAGGGGCCTTGCATTAGCGGCAGCAGCCATTTTTACTGCACGCCAAGGCCCCTTATTACGCAGCAGGTAAAAAAGGCCAAAAAAAGAAATGGTTGTGCAGTAAGTTCACACATGCTACCCAGCCATTTCGGGGGGAACACTTACCACCACCCACTGAGGTGGCGGTAAGAGCTCCTGCGCTAACCCAGTAGTAACCAGGCAGCACGTGATGCTGCCTGATTATCTCCGGGTAACCCCTGCAGAAATATTTTTAAAATATTTCCGCTAGCACCGGAAATGGCACGTGCTGGGGGTGGAACTACCACCGGTACCTGCGTTGGGGCAGCAGTAGTTCCGGGTTGCTGCGTGGCAATCCTTTAGTAAAAGGGCTCCTTAATTACTTTGTAAACTGCCATATGATGTTCTCATGAAGGGTGTTATATCAAATCAAAGAACAAACAAGAAACCGGAGGCAGTGAGGCAACACAAAGGGCTCTGTTTATTAAGGCACACTAGCATTTTTAGTGCATGCTAACAATTAGCATGCGCTAATGTTAGAGACACCCATATATTCCTTTGGGTGTCTTTAGTGTTAGCGCAGGCTAAAAACATTAGCATGCCTACAGCACAGCTTAGTAAACAGGGCCCAAAAGGAGGATTCTGAGGATGTGGTATAAAACCTTTAATCCAGTCAACAGTTTCCAATTACCTAGGGGTCCTTTTACTGAAGACTTGCCGCGCAGCAACCCGGTACCACCGCTGGCCCAACGCGGGTGCTGGCAGTGAGCACCATTTCCGTCGCTAGCGGAAAAATTTTATTTTCATGGGGGGTTACCTGGGGGTAATCAGGCAGCATTGCACCCTGCCCAGTTACCGTTGGGTTAGCATGGGAGCCCTTACCGCCACCTCAATGGGTGGCGGTAAGTGTTCCCCCCTGAAATGGTCACACAGCAAGTACGAACTTACCGCACGGCCATTTCATTTTTTGACCTTTTTACCTGCTGCAGTAAAAGGGGCCCTGGCGTGCGGCAACAGCAGCAGCTGCTGCTAGCGCAGGACCCTTTTTACCGTAGCTTAGTAAAAGGGCCTCCTACTGTACTGGAAATTGTTGACTGGATTAAAGGTTTTATACCACATCCTCGGAATCCTCCTTTTGTGTTGCATCACTCCTTTGGTTTGCTGTTGCATAGTCGTAAGGTTGTGACCTCCTCCTTTGTTCTTTTGAATATCAGTTGAAATAATCCATAACCTACCAACTGTACATGTATTTGTCACTCATTTTGAGCTTGGAATTGGAAAAGTTGAGTATTTAAATATAAAATCCATTTCTGACTGCATTTCAGCCTGCCTAAATATGACTGCAATCCAGCGATGTTTCTTTGGGCACCTAAAATAATTGTTTGTAAATTGCTTGTACGCATGTATACCTACTAATTAATGCATGTACAATCGCTTGCACACATCTTTAATTTCTTGCATGTATGCAAAGCACACCTAAATAAATAAATGTCAAATGAACACAAAAACATGTTCCAAAATTGGGAAAAATTCTTTTGAAATGAGCATGAATCAAACATTTTTTTTGGGGGGGGGGAGGAAGCACACACACTAATCTGTGCTCCCAGGTATCTTTTGAGATGGAACAGAAAATACCTCTAGCCTTGTAACACTGAGTTCATAAGAATGGGGTGTACTCCTGCAATAGTAAGCATTCCAAGTGAGATTTTTGAAATGGAAAATATCAAAGTGAGTCCAATACACACAACAAGTAGAAGAACTGTTTTATTAAAAAAAAAAAAAAGAACATTTTTAAAACTGGATAGATATTCCATAAAAATTAGAGTTTAAAAATATAATTATGTTCAAAGGTATGCAAATGTTCCACAAGATCATGACAGAATTTTAAAAACTGAGCATGCATTCTTTAACAACCCCTGCCACAATCTACCCAGGAACTGCTGCTAGAGACTAGAGGCCTTGATCTTAGTCAACACATGGGATACATTTTTTTCAGTTAATTAGGATTTGTATCTGAATTCTGCCTTAGTATTTATTTTCACATTTAGGTTTATAAAACTGGAAAAAAAATGTGGTTTATCTCATAAACTTAAAAAAAAAGGCCCAGAAGATATAAATCAATTCATATGAACAGTAGAATAACTAATGCTTCAATAAGCACAAGGCTATTTTTTTTCAGTTGTATAGTTCTTAACACAAAAAGAGCAATTCTATAAAGAGTGCCTACATTTAGGCACCATTTACGGTGCACTAATTTATAGACTAGGCTTATGTGCATAAATAATGTCACTAATTAGCATTTATGCGCATAACTGCTAGATACTATCCTATAAAAAGAGCGCTTAAGTCACATGCCCCAAATTCTATATATGGCGACTAAAGCTGCATGTGCAAATTTGACAGTGCGGCCAAACTGCACGCGCAACTTAATTGTATAACATGTCAATCAGTGCCAATAATGAGCAATTATCGGCACTAACTGCCACTAATTAGAATTTACGTATGCAACTTTCTAAGTGTATTCTGTAACGTGGTGCATGTAAATTCTAATGTGCTGACCTTAAAAGGGGATGTGGCCATGGGAGGGGCATAGGCAGGTTGTGAGCTTTCCTAGAAACTATGTGCATTGTTACAGAATATACCCGATCTGCGCCTCAGTTAGATGTGGGCATTTACACTAGGTTTTGGTTAGCATAAATGGTCACGCCTAAATTTAGTCATGGGTCTGGTTGTTACACGTATTCTATAAACAACGCCTAATGTTACAGAATAGCACTAAGCATGTTTTTTTTCAGCGCCATATATAGAATCTAATCTATAGTGCACAACTGCAAGGAGGGCATTAATGTGGGAGGAGCATGAGCATGTTACCTAGCAACGCGCACAACTTATAGAATGATTGCAAGGCGTACTTAGGCACCCCCACTTATATCTGCCATTGACATAGTATAAGTGACTGCATCTATCACGAGTCATGCCAAAATGGATTTATGTTACTATTCTATAACAGCTTTGGCATATATTTACATTAACATTTTGCACCAGATGAGTAGTTTAAAGATGATCATTGTCTTTCTGATCATTTGTGCAGAAATTGAAATCATGAACAAAACTGAAACAACTTCCACTGAGCATTGCTTCCTCTGATCCCCATGGTGAGTAGTGTTGTTTACTGCAATGAAGGCATTTTAACTACAGTCAAGTGTAAGGTCTGAGAATGCCCCTTTCTTGGCCCTTTGACTGTGATTGACAAGGTTTACACTGTACAACCCGAGCCTATTGCAGATATGATAATATTATAACTGTGGTCAAAGCAGAAGGATTAAACCTGCTGCTTAAAATATACCCTATTTAGTATTAACTACAAATGCATATGTGGATTGGATGATGATATAATTTTGTTCTGTTGGTATGTATTTATGATAATACTAAGTAGAAATAAAAGCATTAGAAATCTACATAAAAGTAAAGTGAAATAAGCAACAGAGCCCTTTGTGTTAGAAACATGAAGAAGGGATCACTTCTTGCTCCTTGTGGAAGATGGTCAGACGAAAAGCAGCAATTCTAAACTACCTTGCCAGCACCAAATTGTCTGTAGTGGAAAAGACTTTTAGCATCCAGGTTTCCTGAGTATTTGATGGCTTCAGCAAAGAGTTTTGCCACCTGTAAAATACAAAGGCAGGTTTCGTTATAGAAAACAATGTTCATAGCAACTGCACTATCAAACTTAGGGGTGACAATCTGTCTAGCTTGGCTTGGAGTCTACGAGAGGAAAAGATACATTTCCCTTAAAGCAAAGGAGTTGATATTCAAAAGAGTTTAACCAGGCAGGAGAGGATTCTGCCCAGTTAAACTGCACTATTCAGTGGTAGTTAACTGGACAGTGCCGCTGAATATCAACTCTAACCAGCCATAGTGAAACCAGCCAGCTGAGGGACAGTCTTGTTTCTTTAAACTGCAAGGGGAGCGATTTTGAATCCTGGAGCCAGCAAGGGAAGGAGCGAGTGAGGATCACTCCTTCCAGGACACTCACCAAACTCCAGGGATAATGTAAGGTAACTTAGGGGAGTGGCTTCCAATTGTGGGAGGAGGGGGACTTCCAGTGGGGATATTTCCGCTTTGGAGATCTTTACCTAGGGAGGGCTTGACTTGGAGAGGACCTATACAGAAGAGGTCTCAGCTATGGGAAGGCAGTTGCATGGGCAGTGAGTGATAGGGGACAGAGTAATTCAGCCATGGCGGCCCCATTAAATGCAGCCAGGGAGCATCTGGCCATGGCTTTGACACCCAGTGCTCCTGGGATGGTAAAATAACCTTAGCTTTTGGCTTGGGTTATTTTTCCAGCTATAATGCAGCTTTTGGTGTTCACCACAAGCTGATTATATAATTTACATGTTTTAAATCTCATTATTATATAACCTGCAGTGACTTGACTAATGCAGCATTACAGTAATAACTTGTGTTAGTGCCCTTTAACACATATTAGGGGGCAAATAACATGGGTTTCTGCTGTAACACAGCTTGATGACTTTCCCCCATAGTGTAACTAAAATCTTTTGAGCCATTTCATGGGTAGGCACATCATTTCCTTCCTGCCACAGTAATGTGGAGCCATCTCAGTATATTACATTACACTGCAGTGAACAATCAAAGAAAAAAAGGGGAAAAAACAGGGTAATCCCCTGGAAGTACAATTATTCATTAGCTAAGAGTAGAATACAACTCCTTGGAGAAGTGAGTGGATATGTAAGGGTTGTTTCCTACTCTCCAGTGAGAACACTGGCTACAGTCTCACATTGCTGTCTGGATGTCTCAACGCCACCTGAAATTAAACATGACCAAAACCGAGCTTCTCATTTTCCCCCCAAATCCACCTCCCCGCTCCCCCCGTTTTCTATTTCTGTTGATGGCTCTCTCATTCTCCCTGTCTCCTCAGCTCGAAACCTTGGGGTCATCTTTGACTCTTCTCTCTCCTTCTCTGCTCATATCCAGCAGATCGCCAAGACCTGTCATTTCTTTCTTTACAACATCCGTAAAATCCGCCCCTTTCTTTCCGAGCACTCTACCAAAACCCTAATCCACACCCTTGTCACCTCTCATTTAGACTACTGCAATCTGCTTCTTGCTGGCCTCCCACTTAGTCACCTCTCCCCTCTCCAATCGGTTCAAAACTCTGCTGCCCGTCTCGTCTTCCGCCAGGGTCGCTTTATTCATACTACCCCTCTCCTCAAGTCGCTTCACTGGCTCCCTATCCGTTTTTGCATTCTGTTCAAAGTTCTTCTACTAACCTATAAATGTACTCACTCTGCTGCTCCCCAGTATCTCTCCACACTCGTCTTTCCCTACACCCCTTCCCGTGCACTCCGCTCCATGGATAAATCCTTCTTATCTGTTCCCTTCTCCACTACTGCCAACTCCAGACTTTGCGCCTTCTGTCTCGCTGCACCCTACGCCTGGAATAAACTTCCTGAGCCCCTACGTCTTGCCCCATCCTTGGCCACCTTTAAATCTAGACTGAAAGCCCACCTCTTTAACATTGCTTTTGACTCGTAACCACTTGTAACCACTCACCTCCACCTACCCTCCTCTCCTCCTTCCTGTACACATTAATTGATTTGAATTGCTTACTTTATTTTTGTCTGTTAGATTGTAAGCTCTTTGAGCAGGGACTGTCTTTCTTCTATGTTTGTGCAGCGCTGCATACGCCTTGTAGCGCTATAAAAATGCTAAATAGTAGTAGTAGTATAGTTAAGTAACTTGGCTTTCTCCAGGAACATATAGGATATCAAGTCCTCACAGAATGGGACTTTACCTACAGGCTGTCTTCTCAACATAAAAATGGGGAAAGCAGTAACAAGGCATTAGAACAGGCAGACCCCAACATATTTTTCATGGAAAGTAGTCCTTTCCATTATATATATATATATATATATATAGAGAGAGAGAGAGAGAGAGAGAGAGAGAGAGAGAGAGAGAGATGGAAGGAAGCCTGGAACAGAAAAGAAATGGTTGTATTCTAATCAAAGAAAACAAAAGTGAAGACTGCCCCACACAAAAGTATCATCAGCATCAAAGAAGTAGCTGTTTTCCTTTTCTGAGATGCTGTATTTGTCTGATCTTTCATCAGGTAGGTTAAGACAACATTGTGATCCCATGATACTGCAGGAGGCTCAATGGGAGGCTTCAATAGAAACAAGCCCTACACGAATCAAGCACCTTCTACATGATGGTGATAAGTGCAAATTGCACTAAGGTGTACCCTAATGGAGTTGGTTTTCAAACCTGACTTAGACAGATGTAGAAGGTATTTTAGGTCTTCATGGAATAGCAGACATACAGTACCTGGAAATTAGTGATGAGAGCAATTCCTGAGTCAACAGCTGTTCTACGAATAATATAGTTGTCCTGGATAAACTTGGTGTTATTGTTGGGGAGGTTTATTACCATGTCAATTTTCCCGTCTTTTATCAATCTGAAAAAAATATGATGGAATATGTTGTATTTGCATCTAGAAATCATGAATTCTGTTGAAATTATCAGTGACATAGGGATAGCAGAAAAGAGTACAATGCTCTAATTGCTTATTAGATGAGACAGATAATCTGTTAGAAAAGTCATGTAAGTCGCTGTTTGGTGAACTTGCATGAAAAGTTGAACAAAATTTCTTTTTTAAACAATTTACCAGGTACCATATCTTGAGAAGGAATCAACTAGGTATATACTATACACAAATACTCAAATCCTGTGGTTTATGGTGGGCAGTCTTCTACTGCCACACTAGCTTTGCAAGTTGGCATACTTCACACCAGTGGTGTACCAAGGGGGGGCGGTGGGGGCGGTCCACCCCGGGTGCACGCCGCTTGGGGGGGTGCCGCGCGCCGGTCAGCATCGTTTGTTTCTATGCTCCCTCTGCCCCGGAACAGGTTACTTCCTGTTCCGGGGCAGAGGGAGCATGAAAATGAACGACGCTGACCGGCGCGCGGCACCTCCCCAGCGGCATGCACCCAGGGGGAGGGTTTCTTTCGCCGGGGGGTGTCCTTTCACCGGGGGGGTGTCCTTTCGCTGGGGGGGGCACGCTGCACAGGGGGGGGGGTGCTGCACCCGGGGGGGTGGGGCGCATCGGCGATCCGCCCTGGGTGTCAGCGCCCCTAGGAACGCCACTGCTTCATATCTACCTGGATGATGCCAGACTATCAAATACAGAACTGTATAGCTAAATATTTTTCTACAGACAATAAAACAGAGGGAAGTCCACAAGAAAGCTCATGCCTATCGTGATCACACATGTGGCATCAAAAATCTGTGTCCTCATAAACTTACTTATTGATGGAGGCTAAGTTGGGGTTCTGTGCCTCTTGGGTTGGCCATGCTACAGGGGTGGCAGGAACATCATTGGCATTGAGCCAAGCTGCAGTAGCATCTGTGGCATAAAGCTGCATTAAAGGAACAAGATGTATGTTATTTGTATTTGATTCTTTTTTTAATTGGAGCATACAGAAAAAGCTGTCTAGTAAAGACCCTGGCTATTCAGAATATTGCTTTATGAAGCCAGAGTTATCACAAGTAATGGAAAAGAAGGGTGACCATTCATGGAGCCAAGACACAAAGGGGAAAAGTCAGTCTATAAGTCAGCAAACACATGAGCCCAACAAGGAAAGAGGTACTAAATAATGTCTGCCTGGTGATTTCATTTTGTTCAGTGTCTGTCCTGTAGGTGCCATATGTGATTGCTGGCCCCAGCAAACTGACCATTTGTTTACAGTTTTAAGTTTATTAATATGGGGTCATTCTTTTGGCTCAATGGCAGTGCTACCCACTGTAATACAAAGGACCTGGGTTTGATTCCCAGGTCATTGTTTACCGCCTCAGGGATGGGGCCAGTCTCAACCATTGCTCTTAAGTGGCACCTGCTGTCTTGATTCAAAGCCCATGATTTACACATTCTGAAGGGAAATGTGGAACATCTTATGGCCATTTCCATTGCTGCAATGGTCAGGCTAAAGTACTTGACAAAGGACATAAAAATAGGGGCAAATCCATAGATAATTGAATGTTAAGGCTCATGTGACCATAGCTCAACATAGAGAGTACTTCTAGTTGTGCTGTAAATCCAGTGAAGGATGGGGAAACTGCTGATCAAACAACAAATAGGACCCAGTATTTAACTTTCAGTCAGCAAGCTGTCCAAGAATATTCAGTGGCACTTACCTGGATAGTGTTGCTGAATATCCCCTCTCACTGCCACAGCACTATCTGGATATTGCAGGACAGAGTCAGGGCAGACCCAGTAGTTAACCAGGTTGTGGCAATATCCAGCCCACTATCCAATTAGTTAATAGGTTAACAGGCTAAATATTGGGAATTCCCAATCACCCCCTTTCCAAAAACACCCACCAAGAACATTCCACCCCTCCTAATTTTCCTCCCAAAGGCATGACCCCTTTCAAACTACTCCAAGAGCATCCCCCTCTCAAGCCTTCCAAAAGTGACCCCCCCCCCAAGAGCAAGCTCCATCCTGAATCCCTCCCAAAGAACCCCTGTAAGGCCCTTTTACTAAGCTGCGGGGAAAAGGGCTCTGTGGTAGCGGCGGGGGCTGTCTTTCCCGTGTGCCAGGGCCCTTTTAACCATAGCAGGTAAAATGTCTCCCCCCCCAAAAAATGGCCACATGTTAAGATAACCCTTATCACATGGCCATGTGGCGGGGAGCACTTACCGCCACTCACTGAGGTGGCAGTAAGGGCTCTCGTGGTAACCCAGCGCTATCCGGGCAGCGCACAGTGATGCCCGATTACTACTGGTTTAGTTCTGCACTACAGGAAAAAAAAATTCCAGAGTGCCGGAAATGGCACACACTCCAGCCAGAACTCCCGGCAGCGGTAGTTCCGGAATAAAGAGCTGTAAGCCCGTGTTGGGCTTACCGCCGCTTTATAAAAGACCCCCTAGATATTCTAATTGTAATTTCAATTGCTCTCACTTTTCTGCAGGCAAATCCTATGCCCTAGATGATACAATGATTCCAATAGCAACAGTACAATATAAACCAAATGCAGTATCATAAAAAAGAGCATAAATAGAAAATACATCAACAGAAAAACCCTTTCTATAATCTTTCCCTCCAGCGCTCTCTCCAGAGGGCTGAAATAGACTGCATAACAAAACTAATAATAGCTTCAAACACTCCCTTCCAAAACCAGTATAGTAATAACACCAGTAAACATAATAAATGTAAATCCCAGGCAAGTCCAATATAGTATCCTAATTAATTATCCCCTCCCTGACTCTTTTCTACCCCTTCCTTAAAAAAAAATTGGACCAAATAGTGGAGCGTTCCTATGAAATCAAATTGTGATTCTCAAACTTGCAGTCAGTGTACTTTTATGTATTTGTTGTTCTGGAGGTAAGTTTTCAATAAGCCATCTAACTGACAAAGTACATGCATATTTTTCAACCTACTCAATCCTACCTAACCAGAAACAAACTGGGCAAGTACCTTTTATTTGAAGAGAAGAAAGTTAACAGAAAAAAATGCATGTACCTTACATCAGTTTGAGAAGGAGCAGAGAATATGCAGACTGAGTTTGTGCATATATTTTTTAAATTTCAGTGTACGTGCATAGTTTCTCCCTACCCAGGTTGTGTCCCCAGGAGCACATCTTTCTTTTATATGGCTCCCAGTATATATGTGAAAGTGTGTGGTTATTTTTAGCTCATTGAAAGTCAACTGAGAAAGATTCAGGGATCCTTTTATGAAGCTGTGGCAAAAGGGGGCGGGGCCTGCACTGGCATTGGTGCGTGTTTTTTTACACGCGCCGAGACCCCCCTTTTACCACAGCAGGTAAAATACAGGTCTTTGGGGTTTTTTCAAGAAATGGCCATGCGGTAAGTGAAGCACTTGCCACATGGCCATTTCAGGGGGGAGCACTTACCTCCACCCATTGAAGCGGACATAAGGCTTTCTGAGCTAACCCAGCAGTAACCGGGCAGCGCAGCACTGCCCAATTACCACCAGGTACACATCAAACACTACAAAAATTAAAATATTTTTGCAGCACCAGAAGTGGTGCACGCTTGGGGAGGAAATTACCGCTCGGCTGCTGCAGTAGCCCAGCGGTACTTCCCTTTTAGTGAGCGGTAAGCCTGCATTAGACTTACCGCCGCTTCACAAAAGGGGCCCTCAGCCATTCTACATAAGTAATGTCCAATTTTATCTGCAGAGTTCCCAACTCAAATTTTGAAAATGTATCCCATAAAGTTGGCAGTAGAGCAATCTAGAGCCCCAATTGAACACTGTGTGTTTTCCTTGCTTTACTCTTGTTTTCTTCTTTTGTTTTGTTTTAGCTTTGTGCATATGACTTTGACCCTGCTTAACTGCTCTACAATACAGTTTGAAACAGAAGGAAAGAATATTTAAACAAAACAAGCAAACAAACAAACAAAATAATCAACCAACCTTGTATCCATCTTCTAAAAATTGCTGGGCTGTGCCAAGGAACTGAGGCCTGAATGAATGCTGGCAGAAAGAAAGAACAGAGAATGTTACTACTTGCCACTGTAGGGGTCAACTCTAACAGGTTTATCTTGTATGCATGGATTTACAGTTTTGATTTTCCTAAATTTTTGTACAGAGGGGTATTTTCGATATGACATCCAAATCCAATTTGGGACATTTTGCAAAAAAACATCCAAAAATCTGGTGCCAAACATGGCCATTGTCAAACTAAAAAAACACCTATTTTTGATGTTGTAGTGCTCAGTGTGTCTTTCTTTTAGGACCATTTTCACACAAAAAAACGTCCAAGGGAAAAACGCACAAAAACAAACCATTGGGATGTCTAGGGGCCAGCAGTCATACTAGACTGACCACGCAGACATCCCAGCAGAGCAGTGAAGCAGCCTAGGAGGCACTGTAGTGAACTTCACATAAAAGGTCCCAGGTACACATCACATCATAACCCCCTTATATTGTACGGTTAGCCCTCTAGGAATAGCAAAAAATGTACGGTGCCCAGCTGTACACCACTACAATAGCCCTTATGCCTGCAAGTGTCATATCTCTATCCCTCTGAGTAGGCAAAACCAGGAAAGAACAATTCTATAAAAACATAGCTGGACATGATACTTTAAATGTTATATTATATTACCAGTATATTTGTTTATGTATTAGGGTGAACAGTGTACATCAGGGACAGTCTGGACATAAGCAATATACACATACACACACACTACATAATGAGAACAATTTACAAATGCTAATTTCCGACCCTCTATAAAGATAAAAGTACTGATTACTCATCTTCTCTGTGGATAACAATAGGAACTCATGGTTCTTTGTGTGCCTGTCAAGACCTATTGCTATGCTTTGATTGCAGCTACTATTTGCCACCCCCCAGAAGCCGCTACCCTAGCCAACTGCCTAGTTTGCCTGATGGTTAAGCTGTTCCTCATAATAATCCCCCCTGAATGAAGGAAATCTAAGGAATATTCACAGTCCATGCGATAGCCCTCTTCCACATGGCTATATCTTGAAGAATCCCCTTACAGGTTAAAAAAATTCATTTAGATTATAAAAACAAATATTTTAAATTCTATGGAATTTGGATTGGTAAAAGCCTTTTCAGAAACTAGCCTGCTTCCTTTTCTCAAATTAGGAAGGACAAATATACAACATAACAGTATTGACATATCCCCAGAACGTGAGCTGCTGAAAACCTTCCAGTCAGGGGCGCTGATTTTCACCACAGTGCTATAAACTTCTATCAAACAAGTATTGAACATTTGTGACACATAAAACAGCTACCCGGCCAAAAGAAATTACAGCTGTCAGCATGCATCAGAGCAGCCCTGAGATTTAAAAGCTGATTGAAGCAGCCTGCCCAAGAAAGCATTTGTTACCAAGGGTGAAAAGTATGAAGCACATTTACGGAACTGGAAGGCACTTATTTAGTGAGAGCAGTGTAGTCTTAGAGACTGAGTAAGGTTTTATGTTCTCTGTCATTCACCTAAGGTTAATGTGTGCAAGTCAAGCAACTTTGGCAAAAAAAAAAAAATAAATAACCAGCTTGTGCCTAGACCTTGCTCCATCAGTTATGGGCTTCTCTTGATTTAAAGCCCAGCTCAAGGCAGTCAACTCTCTTTCTGTCCTACTGAACTTTGATTTTGGAGAGTTCACACTAGGAAGAATATGGGTTAATGGCACTGCAAAATCCTCTACTGATGAGAGATCCATGCTTTTGATAGAGTCATGAATGGGAATCAGTTCATAGATTCAATATTCAGAGCAGAAAACTCTGAGCTAAATGATGAAATTGTAGATCTTTTCCTCTTTATTCATGTTTTGCTATGTGTTAAAGTGTAGGCTTGCAATAGTTTAAGTGTAGGCTTAATGCTGACTTCTCCAGTAGTAACACAAGTGAACCAGGAAGTCATTACAGCGTCACACAATTGATGCAATGGACTGATCTGTGTTAGCTACAAATCATCGTTTTGATGTTTATTTATTTCAAATATTTCTATCCCGCTCCATCTAAAGTTCTGGGCGGGTCATAGAAAAACATTCATAATAAATAGAAATAACAAACATAAAAACAATACACTATACAATTCAAATAGATATATCTTTCATTTAAAAAATCATGTACACATATCTACATGTGATAGCTTATGAGAAAAAGGATGAATAAAACTAAATTACATATAACAGCAAGATCTGTATCTCAAAGCTCTTCTGCACTTGCTGTGTTACATTGTGAGAATAAAAGATGAGAAGGGGATTCCAAACAACTATTTGTAAGTCACAATTCTGAACCATAATGAAAAAATGCAAAACAAAAAAAAAATCATATGTAAGCCAAACTTCATCCAGTTACAGCATTGCGTATACATTTTCCTGCATTTAGAAATCAAGCATTGGATAGAGAAGGTTCATACACCTTTTATCTTTGTTGCTTGCCCAGTTTTTACCTAGTGAATTATATACTTTGTTGATTATTATTTCTGTGATTGCATGTTTTCTTGTATATCACTAGTTTGTGAAAGCATGCATTCTATCTGCCCGTTTCAATGCTTTCATGCTTACACTAAACCTGTTCTTACAACATCCTAAAGAAACTCTTTAGTAATCATCATCTGCTGCAGCACATCAACACTGTTTCAATTAATTTTTATATTGATTTTTCTGAAATCTTGCAGGACACTGGCCTTATTAAAAACACAGCAGATATATCACATGTGGGCCATCAATTCCTTTTATGCAAGGCCAAAGTAATATAATGTACTATAATCAATCTTTCAGAAGTAATTCATTCCTTCAGCAAGCCAAAATAGGGTGACCAGCTGACTCTGAGTACACCATGTTTTATCTTTTTTTTTTTTTTGGTTTGTCATCTGAAAGCCATCCTCAGAGCTGTAATCCTGCTTCTTCTGTTATTGTTTCATTTGTTTATTTAGATTTAGTTCCTTAATTGATTTCGAATAGGACTTGAAAAAAAGACAGCACAACAAAATAGTCCCACTGAATTTGTATGTCAGTACTTTGACGGTGATCCAAACCTTCGACTCCGACTCTTCAATTTTTTCTACTGTCCGACTCCAGCTCCGACTCCAACTCCTATTGATATTAGGCTTCCAATTTTTTGTTCTGGATCTAAAGTACTGGTAAATTATAAGTTATAGATAGATAGATAGATAGATAGATAGATAGATAGATAGATAGATAGATAGATAGATAGATTCCCCCAATACATTGTGGATTACTAGAACTGATGAGCGACCTCTTCTAAGTCGCCGGGGGGAGGGACTGAGTTGTAGGGGTAGTGAAGAACCCAGCCCAAGGGGGAGTGTTTGTGGAGTTAGACGGACAGTAGATGTCATAGCTGGAGTGGAGTTAAGATTAATAAAAACTGTTGCTTTGGAGAGCACATGGTCTTTGGTTGCCTTCACCCCCCCCCCCCCCCCCCACCAGGACCCATGAGGAGAGGGGATATCCTGGACAGGCCCAATAACCTAAGGCTGATAAAGAGGAGGTTTTTACCAATAAAAGCATTAACTGGATTGTGAGGAGTGCTCCAGGTGGGTAGAAAAGGTTAACCCAGCCTGGCAGCAGAACAGGAAAGAGCCTATTCGGAGCTAGAGGCAACAGCTCATGGAAGTGTTTCTCTGGAGGAGAGAACAGACAGGGAGGTCTGATCTTGAGCGGGTCCAGCAGCTGGATAAAACCCAGTGGAACAGCTTGCTGCAAGTAGCACTGCAAGCAAAGCCTTGAATTGTTCTGCCAGAAAGGATGGGTATTGGCCTGGTGGTGCTATAAATATGTAAATACCTTAGGATTTATAAAGAGACTATTAACTAAATAGATAAGATTTACACTGAGAGTCTTGGGACTGGCACAAAGACCTCTTTCAGCATTTTGAACTGTTTGATATCCAGTGAGTGACCTGTAACAAAAAATTATGAAGTTTGGATATCTGCCTGTTGCAGTGTTCCAGTGAAGTTATGTTTGCATAAAATATAAATCCTGAAATGGACAATATGTTTGGAGTGAGAGTAAAGTTATTTTGCTCCCAGACATAAAGAAAATAATAAATGTGTGGCTTAAAACTGTACGGCCTACCGGAATTATTCTGACCCCGGCCTGCGCCCAGCTTACTTGAAACACAACTTTGTTTGTGGCCCAAGTGTAGATAGATAGATAAATAGATCTCTTTATCCTGGTTCTAAAGTACTGGTAAATATTTACCAATACTTTAGAACCATGACAAAGATATATATAAATGTAAGTGCAACATTATTGGTTCTCTGAAACGCTAAAGGACCTTCATATGCACAATATTCCAATTTAAGAAACTTCTAGAGTTTTGTTTACTTTTCTCTAGGTTTGGCGCCATCAAATGTATTACCTATGTGTAAGAATTGCATCTCCAATTTGTCCTTGGAGAATGAACTGAAGACCAGATGTGAAGAAGGAAACTGTTAGGTCAAAAATCACAACCTACAGTTCTAACATCAAATGTATATTATCATGGTGCCACCAAATATGCCAATGAATCCAAGCAAAAAGATATGATTAAACAAATCATATCAGTCTACTGAAGGATGCAATAAGACAGTGTTTCTCAAGGCCGGTCCTGGAGTACCCCTTGCCAGTCAGGTTTTGAGGATATCCACAATGAAAGAGATTTGCATATAATGGAGGCAGTGTATGCAAATCAAGTTCATGCATATTCATTGTGGATATCCTGAAAACTTGACTGGCAAGGGGGTACTTGGGAAACACTGAAATAAGACACTTGCAATCTTGAAGTTTACATCTATGATTGTATTTATGTCTATATTTGGTCATTTTACTATTGTTATGCTGTTAAAATTGTAAGTTATGTCATGTTGTACCTACTGAACACACCTTGGGTGAATTCTTATCGAACTAACTTGCAATATTCTTTGGACCTGTTTTCTAGAGTTTTATTTCATTTGTTAAAGCAAGAAGGGTACCTGGATTCCAACGAGAACTCCTTTCTGTGGTGGTTTAAATCCAGTGGAAAGCATTGCTTTCAGGAAGGCTGTGTAGATATTCTCTCCAAAACAGGCTACCTATTTGTAGCAAAAAGAGAGAAAGACAGATTCTGAGAATTATTGTGCCACTACTATTTCACACGGAGTAGAAATCAAGGGCCTAATATTCAAAATCGCTTATACTTTCTGCACTGGTGATGAACATGTATATATATATATTTTTTTAAACCCAGCTACATTATGAAGACATTTTTATAACTGTGCGGCTATATAGAGGTATTCAGAGGGCATTTGATTGGCAAATATTCTCTAAAAGAAAGTAGGCACCTATTTTCTTTATTAGAATACTAATAAAATTGGTTAGATATGTGCTTAATACAAAAATGGAAAGTTTCAATAAGCTTTAATACAGAATAATAACTAATAATAAACAAATTATAGACATTTTAATACAAAATATTTTATTACACATCAAAAAACATGATTTAAAAAGTGCACTAAAACCCCTTAAATTCACACTGACATTTCCTTAGTCCATTACTGGATATTCCAAGAAATCTTAGTAATAGTTCCTGCATATGTCCACTAGTTATTCATCATGCAGGTATATCACCCATACTGTATTCAATTCTATTCTTCCACGATGATGAATAATTATAATTCGCTCACAGTCTATGTGAATTTAAGGGGGTTTAGTGCACTTTTTAAATCATGTTTTTGGATGTGTAATAAAATGTATTTGTATTGAAATAAGTTTGTAATTTGTTTATTATTAGTTATTATTCTGTATTGAAATTTATTTAAACTTTCTATTTTTGTATTAACTACTATGTGAGAAAGTTATTAGAATTGTTTGGATTCCTATTTTTGTATTGTAAATATGTGCTTAGCCATGAGTACTTATACCAGACATCAAGCTGGACTGTGTATGCTTATGTTGCAGAGATACAGGTACAACTTATAGTATAGTACAGTCTCAATTAACCAATGTAAATGTGACCTACCCATTCCTGGATAAGTGAAAAGGCGGATAATACGGAAAACAATGCATAAACCCCTCAAACAATGCATAAACAAAGGCACAGAGTTCCCAATTTTCAAAAAAATTGGTTATTTTCAACCCTATAGCACATTCTGCACCGTGATTGAGGCATTAAAATATAATTACTGTACATGTGCTTGTTCTAATACAAAGATTTTTAATAGAAATAAATGCAATGATGTTACCAGGGGTCTGTCGGATATGCCGGATGGTCGGATTAGCTAAGGTTAGATAATGGAAAATGTACTGTATTCTGTAAGTTACATGTAAAACTTTGTGTCCCATCCATACATATGCCCACCTGCAAACTACATGCTATCAGAGATATACATGTATAGAATATTTAGGCATGTATCTGGCATGTACATGCATATGTGCACACATACATGGATATATGCTAGTATTCTAAACATTAGCACATATAACTTTATAAACTAGGTGCTAACATTTGTGTGTACATTATGCACATAAATGTTTATGCTAGCATGCCACCTAAAGTGCTATTCTGCAAATACCTACTCAACTTAAATAGTGCGTATTTGCAAGGAGGGCGCACAAAGGGGCAGACTATGGGTATGACATAGTTAGGACTCATGCATTCCTGTTACATTTACCCCAAAATTCTATAAATAGCGCCTTAAGTTACATGTGCTAATTTGGCTGCATGGCCAAATTGCATGCACAACTTAATTGCTTAACAAGCCAATCCGCACTGATAATTGTTACTTAACAACCAATTAGCAGCACTATTTGGTTTTAATTAGAATTTATGTGCACTACTTTCTAGGTGTATTCTAGAACACAGTGTGCGTAAATTCTAATGCATGCAGACAAAAAGGGGGCATGGATATGGGCATGGAATGGGTGGGTTGTGGGCATTTCAAAAACCTATGCACACTATTATGGAATACACCTGATCTGCATCAAACTTAGGCGCAGGTATTTAGGCCTGGTTTTAGGGGGCCTAAATGGGTGTGCCTACATGCACATATTCTATAAACTACACCTAACTTTAGGAATAGTTTATAGAATCACACTAAGCACGTGGTTTCTCGGTACCAATTTTTAAGGTTCCATTTACAGAATTTGGCCCTTAAACATTAACGCTTAACTCCAGCTCTATGGCTGGCATAACTGATTGTGTAGACTTAGACACATTCAGTCTTCCTGCTATGGGATCTCATAGCAGGAAGATTGAACGTGTCTAAGCCTACTGGTCACCCACGCCTTGAGACAGCTACCTACAGCGAAACTCTGGCCAAAGTCGGTGTGATGGAACTGACCATACACACATTGTTTTCTTACCTGCACTTTGAAGTTTAAGTTAAGTAGTCTTTTACTTCTTTTTGTGAATCCATCTATAGTCAGTTCTGTGAAGCTTAGCATTTGTTTTAAAGAACTTCAGGGTTTTTTATGCCAGTGATGAGAAATAACCCATTGATTTTCCTCAACTCTTGTTTTTGAAAACATTTATCTGGGTTGGAGGCTGGGTTGGTTTCAGAGGTTTTTTCCCTGTTCCTATTTAAAGCTCAATGCACTTCACAAAACCATAGTTTCTTTAAAGTACTATTTGCCACCATTTTAGAGAGATTGTTGTGTTGTATAGTATCAAGAACTCTCTATTCCTTGTTGTGAAATGTTAGGCTTATTAACAGCTGATTACGCTAGTATCCTATAAAGAACATAGGCGCCTGAATTCTTTTACAGAATAAGCTCCTACAAGGTACCTTCCAGAGGAATGCAGGAACCTATTTTCCTCTATAGAATACAATCATAATCAGGACTTAACATGCCTAATTTCAGCAATGTACATTTACATCAGCTCCCAGGTTGGGGTAAATGTAAGTGGCTACATTTTAACTGTAATTTTTGGCTGCTTGTTCATGACAACCGAGAAGGATCAGGAGTGCTATCTACAGAAAGATGCCCTGCTGTCTGGGACCCTGAAGTAGTTAAGCAAAACGCTAGCCACCATTGGTCCAAGGGCTGGTGGAAAGCTAGAAGAATTCGGCTTGATTCTTATCCTGCATAACAAGAGTCTTTCAGAAATAAGTGTTTTTCCATATTTGTATCAATAACCAATAATGGACATTGAATGCTAAAAGACAGCAAGGATTGAATTATATTGAGAAAAATGTTAAAAATTGATAAAAGAGACAGAGCAAAGATAATTGTTTTGGAAGGTTTTTGCCAGTGATGAAGAAGAGATCGTTTGATCATTTCAGCTCTATAAATCTTTGGATTCTGAGCTCTTTGAGGCTTTTCCTTCTTTTTTTTTTTTTTACAAGATTATTGTATGTTTTCATTGAGTGGATTACTCAGTTTTTGCTTATCTTTAGGGATTTTGTAATTCCACACCCAATTTTTTCTTGCAATTTTATAAAAGACACCTGGTGTTAATTAGCTCATCATTCAATTAAATTGCAAGCGCAAATTTGGTGGATGTCCAAATTTACTTGTGCAATTTTTGGCAATTGGTATAGAATTAGGGGGCAAGTGTGCCTGCATGGCCCTGCTTGTCTACAGAGAAATGACAATATACCATCATCTGTGTGTCTTCTTACCACCTACAACTTGGTAGCTCCTTATACAATTACTCCCATAGTGCTACTGAATATACGAATAATCTGAAATTGTCTAAATTAGGCATTTCAAATTATTCACTGGTTGTCCTGCTGAATAGCAGTCTCCCTATCTTTTAGTTAAATTCTTGCCTTTTTCCAAGCTTGTGTGTAACTAATTCCCTAATGATGACATTGTAAGAAAGGAAACAATATACATATTTCAAAACTGAATATATGCTTTTTCTGTTAGCTGCCTCCTGCTCACTCAGTAACTGCAAGCTATAACATCAAGACGTTGAAGTAATGCCCCATTAGTTAACACCTGGAAAGCTTTAGAAAACACCTGCAGACATGATAAAAGTACAAACTGTAAAAAAAACTGATTTGAAGGTCACAACTGTACTATCATTCCTGAACTTTACTGAGCAATGCAGAAGACAAGGGACTCCCAAACAGGAAAAAGATCCTATGTGAAATTTATTGACCATCGTAGAGAGGATGAGGCAACCTCTTGCATATTTGTCTAACTAGTGGTATTCATTTTATCAATATAAAAATGAGGCAACTGTATACAAGCATGTAGTCAAATGTCAGGGTTTTACTAACATGATGTTTTGCTCTCACAGATTACAATTTCACAAGAACCACCAAAGAAATAAGACATGCCATGCTGGGTCAGACCTAAATCCACTGAGCCCAGTGTCTTTTCCCTAGCAGGGTCAATCCAGGTTACAAGTGCCTGGCAGGATCCCAAAGAGTAAATTCAATCCTTGTTGCTCATCCCAGAAGTAAGTGGTGGCTTTTTCAAGCCTAGCTGACTACTAATGGTTTATAGACTTTTCCTTTAGGAACTTTTCTAAACCCCATTTAAATCCAGCTGTGCTAGATGCCTTGACTGCATGTTCCAGCAACAAATTCAATGGCTTAATTGTGCATTGAGTGAAAAAAAAAATTACACTTTCCAATTTGTTTTACATCTGCTACTGTTAGCTTCAAAGAGAATCCCCTAATTGTATTACTACTGAAAGGGTAAACAACCATTCCCTTTTACCTGTTTCTTCCCCTCATGATGATATAGATCTCGATCAAGTGTTTCTTCTCTAAGCTGAAGAGTGCTAACCTGGGTTATGTTTATTAATTTATTTATTAGGATTTATTTACTGCCTTTTTGAGGAAATTCACTCAAGGCCGCATACAGCCAGAATAAGTCAAACAATTACAACAGTAAAAATATTCAAACAACAATATAAAGTATGGCATAGTTTGCTACTTTACAATGTCAAATAATATTATGCACAGCTACTCAAAATCTTATGTCTAAAAAAAGAAATGTTATCGATGGGTCACTCCCTAACTTCTGTTCTGCCCTATAACTCACTCCTCAGAATCCATTGGATCTGCAGCATTTTTCTCACTTTAGTATTCTCCCTTACCCATCTCCAATCCTCTTATCCTGATTATCTATCCCCCACCCCACCTCTCCCTGGCCCACTGCACCTTTCAGCCTCATCCCGCCTCCCAACGTCTATTCTTATTCCCACTTTAAAGTAGTAGAATAGTGCCTAGCCTATCTGGTAGATAGCCATAAAAATTAGTCTGGGTAGATTATATTTTATTGGCTACTGATCCAAGGTGTTCATAATACCATAGCCAGGCCTATATAGACCCTCAATAACCTTAGGTCCCTTTCTTGCCCATTCCCTGAACATGTCCCCTTCCAGTCTCAGCAAGAACTAAATATGTGCAACCAAGGGCAGAAATACAGATCGCTCCCTCCCTAACATGTTCACTCTGGAAATACTCCATGTCACCACTGCTGACCCCATCAAAACATTAACATGTTTTGGAAATTCTCCTCCCTTAGAATGGAATTCAACATTGCACACTAGGGCACAGGGAAAATTTTCAATTCAGTTTTGGTTCATTTGGAGGGGCATTTTCGAAAGGGACATCCTAGTTTTGATTTGGACGTCCTCGCAAAACGTGCCAATCCAGGGGCGGGGAAACCTGTATTTTCGAAACAAGATGGGCATCCATCTTTCATTTCGAAAATACCATCAGGGACGTCCCTAGATTTGGTCATCCCTAGACTTGGACGTTTCTGATTTTTGGCAATAATCAAAACCAAGGACGTCCATCTCAGAAACAACCAAATGCAAGCCATTTGGTCGTAGGAGGAGCCAGCATTTGTAGTGCACTGGTCCCCCTGACATGCCAGGACACCAACCAGGCACCCTAGGGGGCACTGCAGTGGACTTCATAAATTGCTCCCAGCTACATAGCTCCCTTACATTGTGTGCTGAGCCCCAAAAACCCACTACCCCCAACTGTACACCACTACCATAGCCCTTACGGATGATGGGGGCACCTAGATGTGGGTACAGTGGGTTTGTGGTGAGTTTTGGAGGGCTCGCTGTTTCCTCCACAAACATAACAGGTGGAGGGGATGGGGCTGGGTCCGCCTGTCTGAAGTTCACTGCACCCACTAAAACTGCTCCAGGGACCTGCAAACTGCTGTCACGGACCTGAGTATGACATCTGAGGCTGGCAAAAAATATTTTGAAAGATGTGTTTTGAGGGTGGGAAGGGGCTAGTGACCACTGGAGGAGTAACAGGAGGTCATCCCCGATTCTCTCCGGTGGTCATCTGGTCATTTCGGATACCTTTTTGTGCCATAGTCGTAAGAAAAACAGGTCCAGGTGAAAAACGTCCAAGTGCTCATCAGGGACGTCCTTCTTTTTTTCCATTATGGGTCAAGGACATCCAAGTGTTTGGCACGCCCAAGTCCCGCCTATGCTACGCCTACGACATGTCCCCTTGAACTTTGGCTGTCCCTGCGATGGAATGCAGTTTGGGACGTCCAAAATTGGATCGATTATACCGATTTGGACATTTTTGTGAGAAGGACGACCATCTTCCGATTTGTGTCAAAAGATGGATGACCTTCTCTTTTGAAAATGAGCCTGTTGGCCACTATCATCAATTGTCAGATTTTTATGTTATTAGGGAAATAGAGGGCCCTTTCACTAAGCTGTGTTAGGGGCTAACATGTGCCTAACACAGCAGAAATAGACTAACATGGGACACGTTAAAGCGTTCCACCTTATTTTTGCCAGCTGCGTGCGCTAAGCATGCGGTATTTTGGGAGGGAGAGGGTGCATGTCATGGCAGAGAGTGTGTGTAGTCAGCTAGCACGCTGACATTAACATGTGCAACTGAGTAACACTGACTTAGGGGCCCTTTTACTAAGGCACGTTAGCGCCTATGGGTGTCCAACATGCATCAATTTGGAACTACCACCCTGCTACCCCATGCCCTGGGGGGGTAATTCCATTTTTTACATGTGTCCAGTATGCACATCGGCAAATATTTTTTATTTTCTACTGCACGGCGCTAACCGGGCAGTGATCGGCAGTGTACACGCGCTGACAATTACCGACTAGTTAACGCATGAGACCTTACCACTAAGACAATGGGTGGCGGTAAGGTCTCAGGCCCAAAATGGATGCGCACTAATTTTTATTTTGCTGCATGTCCATTTTCATCCCAAAAAAGGCCTTTTTTGCAGGCGTGCTGAAAAATGGACCTGCGCGCGTCCAATCCACATGCCTACACTAGCACAGGCCAGTTTTCAGCACACCTTAGTAAAAGGACCCCTTAATGTGGGAGCCCTTAGTGCCTTTATGGCTGCATGCTAATGCTGACATTATCACTCAGCCATATATTCAACAAAAAGAAAAAATGTTTTTGACACCTGCGTTAAAAATGGATGCAGGAAGGGCAGCACATATCAAAAATGGCGGCTATTTCAATTTTCTGTGATATCACACGCTATTGATCCGCTAACCAATCAGGGCACAATGTTTCATAACTACTCGTGTTTTCCATTCCCTAAGCGGTGACAGGCACCATTTTTTATATGTGCTACCCTTCCTGCATCCGTCGGCATACTGAACGGGATGTAAGTGAACTGATTATCTTGCTGTTAAAATAAGCATAAGAAGAGGTGCTGCTTAAAGCTAACCACTTTGTTTCCTTCTCGTTACAATCTAAAAGCTGACCTGTGGTTCTGAAGCAGCATTAGCGAAACGGTGGCCAACGTTGACCACGGTCAAGACAACAGGAAGAGACAGGAGAGCGGCAGGCATTATTCTTAAGCTAAGTAATCATTGAAATTGTTGCCTTTAGAATTTTGAATGAATAAGGCAAGCTATACTACCATACGTTAATCAGGAAGTTTTTTGCCCATGATGAAGAAGTCCTAGCCCTCTTAATGCAGCAGTAAGCAGAAGAGGAGCTTCTTGAGGCTTTTTCTTCCTTGTTTTTCATATGCTTACAGTAATTTGAGTTTTCCTGCGTTTATACTAAGTGAATATCATTGAAGAGGATACTCTTTCCCTTATAGAAGTTTTAGTTCATCTCTACATGTGCTAATTTCCCCATTAGCGCGTGGCCATTACCGCTGGGAGTCAGCAACACAAAAAGAGATTTTTCAAGTCCACAGCAAGTCACAAATGCAAACACCAAAGCAGTCTAGGAGTCCAGAAGATTCTTTATTAAAAAAGACCCAATGTGGCCACGTTTTGCCAATATGGCTGCATCAGTGGTATTATGAAAAGACAGGGGCTGAAAGAATATAATCCCCAGTCAGCAAAGAAGCATCCAAGACTGCAGTCAGCAGCTCCCAAGTGCTTCAAAAATTGCTCAGTAGAGCAAATGTAACAAAAAAAAAATATTCTTCAATTTTATCATGGTTTTAAGTATTAGCGTGATAATTTTTGATGTTTTGAGCTCATGTCTTAAATTGTTCTGACTTTTTAGCATCTACACATGGTTTTTTATGTTTAATACACTGTTTTATAAGCGCTCTGCTTTGGTTTGGAGTGTTCACTCTAACGTGACCTCTGACCTGTCTATGGCTCCCATTTAAACTGGTAAGGAAACAACAATGGTGGATTCACCACTGAACTTTGATGTCCTTTCTTTCTCTTCTGTCCAACATTGGCATCCCTCTTGCCTCAGGTGATACCTATGGACCAATTGCAAACTGTGTACTTCTGTCCAGCAGAATTCACGGTCATGAAGAAAGGCCTTGTGATTAACAAAGAAACTGTTATCAGTCACAAGTCTGAAGGTAGAAAACTCCCTCTTCATTCACATATATTCCTGGAGACATTTGTCTTTGTGAAGGAAGCTCCTCCACTTTCCCAGGAGATAAGTGGAGGCTAGTTTGCAGTAAACAATATGCCCTTGGATGAAGTCATCATGGGTATGCCAAGCAGTAATTTTCCTTTGTAAAACGCTGGTTTCTGATGTATTCAGGCCACAGGCTGTAGAATCCATATTTGTTGGTTCAGGCTTGACAGGCCTCAGACCAGCAAAGGTGAAATGGCAGGAAAATATGCCTACAGCTCTGAACTTTTACTAATACTTCCCCACCTTTTTTTTTCTCTTCTCCATTCTGGACATTACTTATGGGGTATGAGTTCTGGCTTGTCCTCTGGGGTGGAAGGTGAGGGAGGGTTCTGGGTAGGAGGGGGCGGGCTTACTTATTATATATTGTACTGTATTTTATCTTGATGGTCAGTTTCTGGTTCTTTGATGTATACTGTTACGAGCAATGTTAGTTCTGTTCTGGACAGATTGCTGTTTCACACTCAATAAAAAAAAGATTTCAAATTCTTATTAAATTTCATCTGTCAGTTAGATGTCTTGTCCCTCAGTCTTCCAAGGTTCTTCTGCAATTTTTCACAGTCTGCTCTTCTTTTATGAATTTAGAACAATTTTGTGTCATATATGTAAATTTGATCACCTCATTTGGGTGCCCTTTTACTAAGCTGCGCTAAAAGGTGGCCTGCACTATGATTAGCTCGTGGCTCTACCTACACATTGAGGCCACTTTTAGCATGGCTCTAAAATGGCCACATTTCCATTTTTCCTATTAATGGCCAGACACTAATTTCCAAATCAGCCTGTGGCCATTAGCACATGAGCCCTTACCGAGACCTATTTAGCAGATGGAAAGGGCCCACATGCTAACCATGCGCTAATCTGCTGCGCTAACCGATTAGCGCTGGGCACGCCTAATCTCCACCCCCCCCCCCCCAACACACCGGGGAATTGTGCACAGATGCCTGAACTACCACAAGGTGCCTCAGCGCACCCCCATGACAGCGCATTTTGGCGCATGGGAACCACACCTTGGTGCTTATCACCATTAGTAAAAAAAAAGCCTTTATTTTGCTGTCTAGATAATTTATTTATTTGAATTTAGCTTATGCATTTTCCATAGCAGCTCAAGGCGAATTACATTCAAGTTTGCCTGTTATTTGAAAGTAATGCATCTAGTTATTCTGGATTTTTATTCTTTACTGCACTTTGTATGCTGTTCTTTCATTATGATGGTGTTCTTTTCTATCTTTTTTAAATTGAATTATTGTAAACTGCTTTACTATTTGCCACTTGCTTTGAAAGGTGGTACATTAAATCCTAATAAATCACAAACTAACACCAATCAGTATAATCAATAAAAAGTTGGTTTGTAGGAGGCTTTCTTCCTTCATTATTTGACTCTTAGTGAAAAGGCAGAAGAGTCTGGAACATGGTGTGGGGATTACTAACCTAGGCCAGCACAGAGGGGAGTGCATCCTTTATTTTTCATTAAGCAGTAACAAATGGAAAGCAGCCCTCCATGGAGCTACAGAAGCAGATTCTGCTATAATTCATTTGAATACAAAACACTTTTTCTGGCTCATTACACAGTTTCCAAAATGTTAATATGACAATGTTTAAATGAAGGCATGCTTGTTAAACGCCAAGTTCCAGAGCAGGAATTCAAAGCAGGAATAGTGCAGCCTCCAGAAGGTATTTTAGCAGGTGTTTAAGTCAGGCTTGTACACAACAAATTCAGGGCTGGATTTCCATCATGGGTTGGCCAATTATTCTGTAATTGGACTCTTTATACTTGAATGCTTATTCTACTCTGTCACTTATGAACTCTATACAATATCACGTTGTATTCCTTATCCCGGACATGGCGATCGCCACTACGGCATAATGTAAGCCACATTGAGCCTGCAAACAGATGGGAAAATGTGGGGTACAAATGCAACGAATAAATAAGCAATGGGGAGGAAGAAATCCTTAGCTCTCACCTTCAGATCTTGCTGTCTCTCAGCACCCCTGCCCCTCCCCTTACCTACCTCTCTGTCCTAATCAGAGGTCCGGCAGCAAACTTGGTTGCAAAAAATTCAGCATGGATTTTGCAAGCCCTCATGCTCTGACAGACCCTGCAGTCCTTATCCTAAGAACATAAGTGCTGCCATACTGGGACAGACCGAAGGTCCATCAAGCCCAGTATCCTGTTTCTAGCAGTGACCAATCCAAGTCACAAGTATCTGGCAAAATCCCAAAAGAGTAAAACAGATTTTATGCTGCTTATCCTAGAAATAAGCAGTGGAATTTCCCCAAGTCCATCTTAATAATAGCTTATGGACGTTTCTTTTAGAAAATTATTCAAACCGTTTTTTAAACCTTGCTAAGCTAACTGCTATTACCACCTTCTCTTTCAATTAATTCCAGAGTTTAATTACATGTTGAGTGAAGAAATATTTTCTCCAGTTTGTTTTAAATTGTTTTAAATAGTAGTCCTAGTATTTTAGTAAAGATTAAACAAGTGATTCAAATCTACCCATTCCACTCCACTCAGTATTTTATAGACCTCTATCATATCTCCCTTCAGCCTTCTCTTCTCCAAGCTGAAGAGCCCTAGCTACTTTAGCCTTTCCTCATAGAGAAGTCATCCCATCCCCTTTATCATTTTCATTGTCTTTCTCTGTACCTTTTCTAATTCTGCTATATCTTTTTTGAGATGTGGTGACCAGAATTGCACACAGTATTCAAGGTGCAGTCACACCATGGAGCGATACAAAGGCATTATAACATTCTCATTTTTGATTTCCATTCCTTTCCTAATAATTCCTAACATTCTGTTTGCTTTCTTAAATGCCACTGCACACTGTGCAGAGGGTTTCAACATAGAATCAACAATAAGGCCTAGATCCTTTTCCTGCTTGGTGACTCCTAATGTGGAACCTTGCCTCATGTAGCTATAGTTCGGGTTCCTCTTTCCCACATGCATCACTTTGCACTTGCTCACATTAAACATCATCTGACATTTGGACGTCCAGTCTCCTAGTCTTATAAGGTCCTCTTGCGATTTAACAACTTTGAATAACTTTGTGTCATCAACAAATTTAATTACCTCACTAGTTAGTCCCATCTCTAGATCATTTACAAATATGTTAAAAAGCATCAGTCTCAGCACAGACCCCTGCGAACCCCACTATCTACGCTTCTCCATTGAGAATACTGATCATTTAACCCTACTCTCTGTTTTCTATCTTTTTACCAGTTTTTAATCCACAATAGGACATTACCTCCTATCCGATGACTTTCTAATTTCCTCAGGTGTCTTTCATGAGGTACTTTGTCAAATGCCTTTTGAAAATGCTTCCTCCTCTCCTGTCCACAAAAGGTGAGGGCAGGGTGTTGCAGGGCATGAGCACTCACAAGCCCCGTGTTGATTTTTGCAACTGGATTTGTGCTGCTGCTGCTTTGGGACCAGTCCACTGAAGAGGACTGAAGTGCTGTGGTGGCAGGTCCAGAATGAGGCATGGCAGCAGCAGCAGTAACATTCCAGTGCCTACATAAGAATATAAGAATTGCCATACTGGGTCAGACCAAAAGTCCATCAAGCCCAGCATCCTGTTTCCAGAAGTGGCTAATTCAAGTCACAGGTACCTAGAAGGATCCCAAAAGTAGCATGCTTCTGTGTTGCTTATCCCCAAGGATAAACAGCGGACTTCCCCAAGTCTATGTTCCTCAGGGAACATGTCCAAACCTTTTTTAAACCCTTCTACATTAACTGCTTTTACCACATTCTCCAGAAACAAATTCAAGAGCTTAACTATGTGGTAAATGAAAAAACATTGTTTGCTGTTTGTTTTAAATATAATGCAATATAAACAATCAATAGGCCTTTACCCATTCCTCTCCACTCAGGATTTCGTATCTCCACTCAGCCACTATTCTCCAGACTGAACAGCTCCATAGAGGTTTTGTTCCATCCCCTTTATCATTCTGGTTATCCTTTGCTGTACCTTTTCTCATTTCACTATATCATTTTTAAGATACAATAACCAGAATTCCATACAATGCTCAAGGTGCAGTAGTCACCCCAAACAAGGATGCAATATTATTTGCTTTATTTTCTATTTCTTTCCTAATCATTTCTAATATCCTGTTCTTTTTGTTTTTCTGCCACTAAAAGATTTCAATATATTGTTCTGAGCACAGACTGGTTCCAATCTCAAAACCTCCAATCTCATGAGACTGCTGCTGGAGGTTGCTGCAGCCATTTTGAAGCAGGAGCCTGCCATACACATGAGCAAGTAGGGATCGCTCCTGCGCCCACTACCCACCAATGACATGGTAGGCCCAGGAGGAGGCTGCTGCCATGGGCATGGATTCGCGAGGGGGTCTACTGCCGAGAGTTGGGTTCAGGGGGGGCTGCCGCTGACAGGTGGGTCCAGAAGGGGGGCCTCTTTTTGGTTGGGGGAGGAGGGAAGGTGTTGGGGCCAAACACGGATTTTGGGCTGATTTCAGACTGTCAAAGTAATGCTTGGATGTCTCACTCATATATACTATCTGCTACCACATTTGCTTATTTCCGATCTGATGAAGAAGGGCAACCTTCGAAAGCTAATCAAGAAATGTATTAAGTTATGTCCAATAAAAAAGTATCATCTTATTTTCTTTTCCATGTTTTATTTTGGTTGATTTCTATTGAGTGCCAAAATCGAAACCGAAATTCAGTCGGCCTCTATGATCCACAATGATGCCTAGATCCTTCTCCTAATATGGAACGTGGCACCGTGTATCTGTAATTTGGATTATTCTTCCCTATGTGCATCACTTTGTACATGTTCACATTCAATTTTATATGCTATGTAGATGCCCAGTCTTCCAGTCTCTCAAGGTTCTCCTGCAATTTCTCACAATCTGCATAATTGACAGGGACAGGTGGCATCTTTATAGATTAGCCAATATACTGAAGCATGAGCTTTCAAGAACCAGAGTGCACTTCATAAAATGTATGAAGTGAAGTTCAGGACATGGTTACATCTACCAGAACATGTATGGGTGGAGGAAGAGGGATACAAAGAGAAAGTATTGGAAAGTGCAGGGCAGGATGAGGAAAGGGAGAGTTAAAGGCTGCATAGTTCAGTTAAGGCTGCATAGTTCAGTCTAAATGGCAGATGACGTTTAATGTGAGCAAGTGCAAAGTGATGCATGTGGGAAAGAGGAACCCGAATTATAGGTCATGCAAGGTTCCACGTTACGAGTCACGAACCAAGAAAGGGATCTAGGCGTTGTCGTTGATGATACGTTGAAACCTTCTGCTTAGTGTACTGCTGCGGGTAAGAAAGCAAATAGAATGTTAGGTATTATTAGAAAAGGAATGGAAAACAAAAATGAGGACGTTATAATGCCTTTGTATCGCTCCATGGTGTGACCGCACCTCGAATATTGTGTTCAATTCTGGTCGTCGCATCTCAAAAAAGATGTAGTGGAAGGTGCAGAGAAGGGCGAAGAAAATGATAAAGGGGATGGGATGACTTCCCTATGAGGAAAGGCTAAAGCAGCTAGGGCTCTTCAGCTTGGAGAAAAGGCGGCTGAGGGGAGTTATGATAGAGGTCTATAAAATAATGAGTGGAGTTGAATGGATAGATGTGAAGTGTCTGTTTACGCTTTTCAAAAATACTAGGACTAGGGGGCATGCGATGAAGCTACAATGTAGTAAATTTAAAACGAATCTGAGAAAATCTTTCTTCACTCAACATGTAATTAAACTCTGGAATTCGTTGCCGGAGTTTAAAAAAGGTTTCAATGGCTTCCAAAAGGAAAAGTCCATAGACCATTATTAAATGGACTTGGGGAAAATCCACTATTTCTGGGATAAGCAGTATAAAATGTTTTGTACTTTTTGGGGATCTTGCCAGGTATTTGTGACCTGGATTGGCCACTGTTGGAAACAGGATGTTGGGCTTGATGGACCTTTGGTCTTTCCCACTCCACTCCATGTACTTATGTTCTAACTGACAGCTGTGGTGGGTGACAGAGAACAAAGACTGAATGATCTCCTGATATTTAAAACTTGTGCAGTCGTGATCTCTCCCTTTCCACATCCTGCCCCATACTTTCCAATACTCCACTATTCACCTTTTTTCCATTTTGAAAATTGACGACTCAGTCTCAGTTTTCTGTCTTTTAATTGGTTCCAAGGCCGCAATAAGATAATTTTCTAAGGAAACACTGTGTTGGCTGCACCACCTTTATCTACGTATTGTATTCATTCCATGCCTCCCTTGCAGTTGCATGCTATGGATTTTACACACACATGTTATAGAATACTGACTGAGGTCAGTTGCGCACATAACTACTAACTGGTACCAATACATAGTTCCAATTATTGCTAGTTAATATCAATTACCAGCTCATTATTATATTAAGTTGCGTGTGCAACTGACCTTATTCTACAACTTGCATGTGCAACCTTGCACACTGAGGGGTAAATTCTATAAGTGGCACCTAAAAAATCAGTGCTGGAAATTTTATACGCTGAGAACTGTTATATGTATTTATTTGTTACATTTGTATCCCACATTTTCCCACCTATTTGCAGGCTCAATGTGGCTTACATAATACCGTAAAGGTGATCGCCAAGTCCGGTATGGAAACAAATACAATTTGATATTAGGGTCGGATAAAGATAGTATATTCAGGTACATAGGGATAGAAAATAGGAAGGAATATATAATGTCCAATACAATCTATGGTTTTGCTGTGTTGCAGGGTTGAGGCATCTAAGTTAGGTTGGTGGGGAATACTTTTCTAAATAGGTAGGTCATTAATGATCTCCTGAAGCTTAGGTGGTCGTAGATTGTTTTCACAGTCTTCGGCAGTGCATTCCACAATTGTGTGCCTATGTAGGAGAAGTTGGATGCATAATTGCATATATAAAAGATATGTGTCCTTTATAGAATAGTGTTTAGGGTATAAACCGTGCCTAACTTTAGGAGCCGACAGGTGTAAATGCTGGTACCTAAATCAGAGGCGTAGCTACGTGGGGCCACGGGGGCATGGGCCCCTGTAGATTTGGCCCTGCCCCCCCCCCCCCACCACCAACCCCTTTGACCCCCTCCCGCCGCCAACCCTTCCCCGCCACCATCGGGTACCTTTGCTGGCGGGGGTCCCCAAGCCCCGCCAGCCAAAGTTCTCTTCTCCCGTGCAGCCGCGTGCAGCAAGGGCAGGCTTCTTTTTCTGTGAGTCTGATGTCAGACTCACAGAAACAGAAGCCTGTGCGGCCGCGTTACTGATCTGCAAGGGTGGGCTTCTGTTTCTGTGAGGACGTATGTGCAGGATGTCAGACTCACAGAAACAGAAGCCTGCCCTTGCAGATCAGCAACGCGGCTGCGCTGGAGAAGAGGACTTCAGCTGGCGGGGGTTGGGGACCTCCGCCAGCAAAGGTACCCGACGGCGGCGGCAGCGGGAAGAGGGGGTCGAAAGGGTTGGCACCGGGAGGGGGTCAAAAATGGCGGAGGGGAGTTAAAAATGGCAGGGGGGTCAGCGGTGCTGGGGGGGGGGCTAAAATCTGGCTATGCCCCTGACTTAAATTAGGCACTGTTCAGCTGAATTCTGTATGCATGTGCATAAAATGTTGGAATGTCCCCCAAATGTCCCTGGCTGCGCCCCCAATCGGCATATAAATCCTAATTAAGACCTATTAATGCCAATAATTGGTTGTTAGCAGGCAATTATTGGCAGTTATTATTGTTAAGCAGTTAAGTTGTGTACACAAATTGGCTATGTGTGCTGATTTGCGCATGCAGCTTTAGTCGCTGTTTATAGAATCAGGGGCTACGTTGGGCATCCAACGTCATAAACTTTATGCAAGGTTGGTTAAACTAGTCCATGTTTCTTCTGGTACCACCCTGTTACTTGTTTTGCTCTTTATCTTTGCTCCCACCCAACCCCATTCTTTTAGATCGCTGGCATGCAAATAGCTTCACAAACATGTGAACTTTGTGGAATATTGTTAAAAATATTCACTAAATGATAAATTTTAGTTTTCATTTATCCAGCGATGGATGATTCATATCATTTACTAACACAAAAGCAAGGAGAGCTTTTAAAATACTAATACTTTCTCTAGGAAACTAATTGTAGGTTCCAACAGAACTGTACCTGGGACACAGGTATAGAGTGACATCCGGTGGGCACAACATATTATATTGTTGAATATCCTATGGCACTTACCAAGTATCTCATGTTCTCTCTCTCTGGATAATTCACGCTAGATATAAGAGGGATCTTTTTGCCCAGTTTTAGAATGTTATAGACTCTCATAATCTTCAGACAAAAGTATAAAATCTTTTCAGAAACTAAATATTAGGGTGCAGAAAGATAGGAAATAGGACTGAGTAGAGAAATGTTCATTCTGTAGTTATGATGCTCTGTGCTCACATAATCCACTGATTAGATTATCAAACCCAAACAATTCACTTCATCTTTTTAAAGAAATACCCCTGAAACAATCATTTTTTAAGTTGGGGTTTTTTTTTGGGGGGGGGGGGGGGGTCTAAATTACTGGTTGGAGCTGACTTCTGTCATTTCCCACAGCAGCTTATGCCACAAGGTAGACAATTTACCTTAGGGGAGATACATCAAGCAGTGTTAGGGCTTTAAGTTGCGTTAATTGGCCCCCACCTTAAGCTGCACCCCACCCAACTTCAGCCCCCTCACCTCCCCCACAGGGGCTATCTTTATAAATCCTTGTTGGTCTAGGGGAGTTGGGGGGTCTTAGGGGTCCAGAGGCATCTAGGAGTCATCCTGGCGAGGTCTTCCAGGGTCCGGGGGTCTTCAGCAGGAGCGATGACCAGTTGCTCCTGTTTTGTGCTACATCACCATCGAAATGGCACCCCTAGTGGTAGTCTCATTCAACTACTCCTAGGGGGTCATATCTCCATATAATGTACATATATGGAAATATGATTCCCTAGCATTAGTGGTGCCATTTGGAAGGTGGCGCAGCACAAGGCAGGAGCAACTGGAAATCTCTCCTGCCAAAGACCCCTGGATCCTCCCAGACCCCATAAGACCCCTCCCAGACCCCAGGATGACTGCTAGATGCCCTCCCCAGACCCACCCAAACCACCAATGGTTTATGAAGGTAGCCCATGTGGGGGGGAGTCAGGGGGCTGAAGTCAGGGGGTGCAGCTTAAGTTAGGGGGGCTTAAGGCAGGGGGTGGACCGGAGGATCTGCAGACGCAGAAGCATTGGGCCTCATCTTTGTGCCCCTGCCCATGCTCCACCCATGTATATACCCCCCTTGCAAATATACGATACGAAAGTTAAAACAAGTCTTTGCAGAATAGCACTTAGGCAGAATTATTGCATTTGCACGCATATGTGTGCACATACCTGCCTATATGCCATTATTATAAACATAAGGAACGGATTCTATAAATGGCGCTCAAAAATTGGCACCAGAAAAGATCAGCATTAAGCAATTCTATAAAGGATGTGTGACTTTTATAAAATCATGCTTAGTGCCTAGTTCTGCACCCTAACAGAATACACCTGCTGAAACCTAGTGGTGCCTAGATTGGTCGTGGATACTCAGTATTCTGTAACATCATGCTCAACTTTTTGAAACACCCCTGACACCCCCATGCCTCTTTATGGCCACACCCCTTTTGAGTTGCACACTGTGGGATTTGGGCACCAAGCATTGCAGAATAGCATGCAACCAGATTCATACACAAATCCTAACTGATGCCAATTAACATCAATAATTGGTTGTTAGCTAATTAAGTTGCACATCCATCTCAGGATCATGCCCAAATCTGGGTACCATATATAGAATCTGCATGTTAGTGGGGGAATGTATGCGCCTTGTTTATAAAAGTGCCCTTCGCATCATTAGGCTTATACCTTTATCATCCAACCTTACTAAAGGGATAATTCAAAAATCATTCTGGAACATTCGTAGACATTGAGATAATGCACCATCTGTCTGTTAGTAACAAGATATTTATATCTTGGCCAAGAAGGATTACTAAAATATTATGAAACAGTTACCTCTCCAGTAGAAGCCATTTCACATCGTAGAACAGGATCGGCCCCTCTTAGTCTGGGCCAGGAGAACATTGGAGCCTGGCCAAAAAAACAAAAAACAAAGATGAAATCTTCCACAGAAGAGACAGTTCAAGGACAAGAAGGTATGATGTGAAGTTGCAGGGAGGAAGATGTACAGGAAATGAGAAAATATTTATTTACTGAGAGGACAGTTGATGTCTGTTACATTCTACTGGCAAAGATAGTGACAACCGAGAATGTAACAGAATTTAAAAATGCTTGGAAAAAGCAGTGAACATGGTGACAATGGGTGGTAGGAGGTAACAAGAAGGGTGTACTTAGGACAATTATGAAGGGCAGTGGTGCAAGCAGGGTTTTGGAAGCAGTATTAGTTTAGGTAATAGGAACTTGTGTGCGCACCTACCTAAGTGGGCACACTGGATGGATTAGGTGGTCTGTATCTTACATTATTTTTTATTTGACCAATATTTATTTATTTAGATTTAGCTCATATTTTTTTCATTTGTAGCTCAAGGTGAGTCAGATGTACTGGGTATGTCCCTGTCCCAGAAGAGCTTACAATCTAAGGGGCCTTTACTAAAGGGCATTAAAACCTGGACTTTATCATGTCTTAACATGGGACTTTCCCATGCACTATGCCCAGACTGAATATGGCAGTATTTAGGGCTTTTTTTTTATTTTTGCAGGACCCACATTAATTTTCCCATTAGCACAGGAGACTTGCAAAAAAATTAACCCAGGAGCACTTTCCACCTCCTATTTAGGAGGCAGTCAGCTGTCCTGTGTTAACTCAGCATTAGCCAGTTAGCGAGCGCTAATGCGAACATACTAGTTGGTCAACGCTTCTACACCCATTCTCCACCCATGACACATTCCCTCCATAAAATATTTTCTAAAAATAAATATCATGCAGTTAGCGAGCAGAAAAGGATATATTACTGCAAAATGCTTTAAAGTGTTCTGCATTAAGCGTTTTCCTGCACTATAAGCACACGTTAGGGCTTAACACCCTTTATTAAAAGGGCCCCTACGTTTGTACCTGAGGTAATGGAGGGTTAAGTGGCTTGCCCAAGGTCACATGGAGCTATGGTGGAATTTGAATTCTGGCTTCCTTGGCTTTCAGCCCATTACTCTAATAGGCTACTCCTCCACTCCATTGAAAGTATACTGAACATGTAAATATTTGCACCTAATTTAGGGACTGAAGTTAGGCATCTATACTCAGTCACTCTAAGGAGCCTTTATTTCAGGCAGAATATAGGCACTTAAGCCTAACTTAAGGCATCTCAATTCAAATTCCTAAAGTTAGGACAGCTATGGTCTCACCCAAGTTAGGAGCTCAGCATTAGAAATCTAATTCCACCAATCAGGCTCCATCTTTGGTCCTACCTACTTTTAAAGCACTTAAATTTAACCATCTTGTAAATTTATAATCCTAAATGTAGGCACTCAGTAGGGCATAGTTTTTGTTAAAGCAGATTCACAAGAACTATCTCTCTTAAATTTAGTTACTTGTATCTTTTGAATATCAGGTTGTGTACTATCATTTCACAATGAAAGAAAGCTTGAATTCAGTGAGCCAGAATTAAGAACCATTGCTCCCAAGTTTCCTAGTTTGAAGAGGGAGATTTTAGGCCAGTGCTGGATTTCTGACAACTCTACATTGATGCATTGTGGGACCTGCAGCACTGATCTGAATGGGTAGAATATCATACTGATTTGGGATGTAAATTGAAAACCATGACTGACCACAAGTCTCCATTCCGGAATTGGGTAACTTGGCAACTCTGCAATAGTCTGTAGTATCCACTTCAAAACTGCTAGCTTCATTCATAGAGTCACAGAAATTCTCTTTGCAAATCAATATATAGTCTTATGCCCCTTGGGTACTTCGTGCTTCAAATAGGAGATATGAATCTAATACAAATAATATAGCTTACAGGATCCTGGATCATCACCAACAGCTCAATAAGATCTGCTGCATTTAATTACTGTTCTAGTACAATTTGTGATATACATATATATATATATATATATATATATATATATATATATATATATATATATATATATATATATATATATATATATATTATATAATCTCCTTAATTTTCTAATGCAGCATTCAACAGATATTGAAGCCTCTGTAACATGATGTCCGGATTAAGGCTTTCAAGTTAAGAGCTTCTTTCCTCTATATTGCATCTGGTAATATGAAGGACTCTAAGAACTCAGTACATTATAATATTTTCCATTCTTGTCTTTCTGAGTATTGCTTTCTTATTCCTGCTCAGTGCAATATTTTTACATTTGACCCTTCCATACCTTAATCCCCACATAGTCTGCAGGAACAATGGGGCTTTCCAGTGTGGGGAGCTGTGTCTCATCTATCTTCTCTCCAATCATCACTTTGGTGGCCACATCAATGAAGTCCACCCCCAGAGTTTTAGATGCAAAAGGGAAGGATCGTGAAGCTCGAAGGTTACATTCAATCACCTAAGAGGAGCAATGAGTTACCATTATCACAAAAGTCTCCATCAAACAACTAACAAAAATGGATTCAAAAATATTGGGCCTGATATTCAGCTGGCGGCGTGTAGCATGTTTGCTGTCTGCCACCGGCATTAAATATGGATATTCAATGCTGGGCTATATCTGGTGTCCGGGATTGAATATCTGGTTTTATTTTGGCCGCTGAAAGTTAAACTGGCTATGCCGATATTTAGCGCTTTTTAGTGGTCAAAGATAGGCCTGCTATTTAAGCAACCTATTTTAACCAGTCAACATAGGCAGCTTGGCGCTGAATATCCGTGCCTAACTAGCTACATCACTAACCGGGATATTCAGTGGGAGAATTATCTTCCACTGAATATCCACAGTTTGGCGCTTAAACAGGAGCTGTTCCTGGCCAGTTAAATAGTTTAGAATGTCGGGGGGATTGAGTGTACTAATGTCCACATACAACAATCTTGTGTGAGCTCTTTGTTAAAACACATTGACAATGCTTCAGACCATCGGAACACGAGATGTTTTTAATCCAGATTGCAAACACGCACCCCTTATTCTTTAATTAGTTGAGCCCCAATGTAAATGAGGGATAGCAAGAGTCAAAATGTACTATCTACCTAAGAGCAATTTGTAGTGTTTTAGAAATAGCTGATTTGTTTAATAAGAACCATTATCACAGTTGTCAACAATTGCATAACTACCCTATTCGGTGAATGCTAGAAACTAGAGAAAAATCTGTATTATGAAAATAAGACTAAAAATTATCATGGCAATTCTATAAATTTGTGCCTCACTTTAGGCACCACAAGGCTATACACAAACCCCCTAATTCTATAAAAGTCACCAAAAATTGCATGTGTCCAATTTGTGCATGCAATTTAATTGAATAATGAGCTAATTAGCAGCAATAATTGGCATTTTAAAAACAATTATTGGCACTAATTAGATTTAATTGGATCTGCATCTAAAATATATGCATGACCTGAAAAAGGGGGCACAGAAATGAGCGGGTCATGGATGTAATGGGGGTGTTCTTAAACTTTAGGCATGTACATTTGCACCATGTTTCAGTTGGTACAAGTGGAGGGGCATAATCGAACAGGGACGACCATCTCTAAGGGCGTCCATCTCTAAGGACGTTCCGGCGAAGGGGCGGGGAAACCCGTATTATCAAAACAAGATGGACGTCCATCTTTCGTTTCGATAATATGGTCGGGGACGCCCAAATATCAACATTTAGGTCGACCTTAGAGATGGTTGACCTAAATGTTGAGTTGGTCGACCTTAGAGATGGTCGTCCCCGGTTTTCGGCCATAATGGAAACCGAGGACGCCCATCTCAAAAATGACCAAATCCAAGCCTTTTGGTCATGGGAGGAGCCAGCATTCGTAGTGCACTGGTCCTCCTCACATGCCAGGACACCAACCAGGCACCCTAGACGGCACTGCAGTGGACTTCAGAAAAAGCTCCCAGGTGCATAGCTCCCTTACCTTGGGTGCTGAGCCCCCCAAATCCCCCCCCTAAAACCCACTCCCCACAACTGTAGAACACTACCATAGCACTTAGGGATGAAGGGGGGCACCTACATGTGGGTACAGTGGGTTTCGGGTGGGTTGTGGAGGGCTCACATTTACCACCATAAGTGTAACAGGTGGGGGGAGGGGGAGGGGGAGATGGGCCTTGGTCCGCCTGCCTGAAGTGCACTGCACCCACTAAAAACTGCTCCAGGGACCTGCATACTGCTGTGATGGAGCTGGGTATGACATTTGAGGCTGGCATAGAGGCTGGAAAAAATATTTTTAAAAATTTTTTTTTAGGGTGGGAGGGGGTTGGTGACCACTGGGGGAGTAAGTGGAAGTCATCCCTGATTCCCTCCGGTGGTCATCTGATCAGTTCGGGCACCTTTTCGAGGCTTGGTCGTGAAAAAAAGGGACCAAGTAAAGTCGACCAAATGCTCGTGAGGGAAGCCTATCTCTTAATCACGCCCCCATCCCGCCTTCAGTATGCACCCGTGAACTTTGGTCGTCCCCTTGACGGAAAGCAGTTGAGGACGCAAAAAATCGGCTTTCGATTATGCCAATTTGGGCAACCTTGGGAGAAGGACACCCATCTCCCGATTTATGTCTGAAGATGGGCGTCCTTCCCTTTCAAAAATAAGCCTGATAGCCACTCCTAAAGTTAGGTGCGATTCCTGGGTGTAAGTGCTATTCTATATACCATGTCTAACTTTAAGCATGGCTTATAGAATAGCGCATTTTTCAGTGCTGATTTTTTTGGTGCCATATATAGAATCTAGCTCGTAGTGCCATTTCTATAATGGCATCTTGGCGCCAAGATTCCGTTATAGAATATTAGCATATATATGGGCATTGGCATGCCCATATTTAGGTACACCCTCTGATGTAGTCATAAGTTGGCACACCTAAGTGCACCAAGCGACATGTATAATTTATAGCATTCTATAAACTACATGCATAACTGGAAGGCAAACCCATGACCTACCCATGTGTAAGCCACCCCCCTTATAGTTAGGTACTGTAGCACTTAGGCACTACCTTATAGAATAACGCCTAGTGTACATAGGTGCGTAACTGTGAATTATTTTATTTATTTATTTATTTATTTATTTACTTATGCATTAGGATTTATTTACCGCCTTTTTGAAGGAATTCACTCAAGGCAGTGTACAGCAAGAATAAGTCAAACATAAGCAATAGACAATTACAGCATTAAAAATATTCAAATAATACAAAGTATGGCATAGTATTCTTCTACTTACAATGTCAACAGAATATGTAATAAAACATTTTAATAGACAACGTAGGATATAAGCAAAGATGGAACATATAGATAAGTAAGAGAGTAAGAGGAGTTAGAAAATAAGGGGTCTAATTTAAAGAAAGTTGCACATGATGTCAGAGAGATGGTTAAATATTATCTCAGCTAGGGTAGGAGTGGATAAACATGTACTGCTGCAGTATGTTCAGCTCGTGTCACTCCTTATTTGTGTGTGTGAGAATAACAGTTAGTTACTTCTTCCATTAAATGCCTGGTTGAATAGCCAAGCTTTCACCTGCTTCCTGATGCAAAGATAGTTTTGTGTTAAGCGGAGCCTTCAGGGAGTGTGTTCCAGAGTGTGGGGGCTATTCCGGAGAAGACTTGCTTGAGCGTATCACATTGTGTAATGTCTTTTCGAGAGGGTGTGGTGAGGGATACTCTTTGGGAGGATCATAGTGTCCTTGGAGGTGTTTAGAGGGTGATCCTGTTCTTCAAGTACTTGGGGCCATTTCCTTTAAGGATCTTCAAGATCAGACATAGAGTTTTAAATTTAGACCTGTATTGTACTGGTAGCCATGAAGGTTTTGCAAAAATTAAGGGCGCCTTTGTTGTACATAAATGGTGCGTACCTCTAGGTGCCATTTTATAGAATTACCATGTATATATAACACATTCACTTCACCCTCTACAAAGAGAAGGAAACAGAGCATACTGGAGACTGTCCAAGTGGCTGACAGCAAACTCAGAATACCTGTCAGAGCACTTCAACAAGAAAGCAGGGATTCTTTTGCTACGATCCGTCTCCCACGCCGATACAACAACTGCCAGGCAGCAGATTCACAGGCTCAGTGTACCCTGATATTACTGCATCATACAGGCAGGCTCAGCACTTTTCCTATCAGCATATCAGAGTGCTTACAAAGGTGAGTGACGTTCAATGGCAGTGTGACAGCACGCAGTCACACAAGCCAGGCATTTCATGCTCAGCGTCATCCCACATGCAACTGTGATAATGCCACTTACTTTGAGATGATATATATGGTTAAAGGAAACGTCAGCAGGAGGGGACATTGTGGCACAGTAGGAAAACAAAAGGCACACACTGTTTCCTGTCTGAGAGGAAAAACAGTCATCGAATGCATCGGATATGCTACACTCTGTAGTTAACTTTATATACCTGAGATTGATCTATAAATCTGTTTACAGCACTACTTGAAACGTGTGCATAAACAATTGTGCAGAAAGCTGCTGCTGACATGCTGTCTGTCTTCCGAGCACAACTTTTGTAAAGAAAAGTGAATACTTTTATTTATAAAAGACTAGCATATGTAGCATAACTTGTGCCTACGTTGTGAGTGCAGATATTTATACCCGTCCTAGAGCTGGTGTAAACACCCATGCTAGATTTCAAAAGCTGAACTGGACGTAAATTTGCTCTGTACAGTCATTTTATATAATATAAATGTACTTTGTGACTCCGCCCATGCTTCACTCAAACTCCGTCCCTGTGCACTCCTACTGTGAAAGTGCAAGATGACACGCATGGCATGTACTATTAGGCATGATTTAATTTTTAAGAGCCATAAATCAACATTTTACCCATGAAAATGGTTTATATAATCCCAGAATCTATATATTGTGCCCAAATTTCTGCACTCAACTTTCAAGCAAGTAAATTGACTAATGAGCTTGAAAGCATGAATAATTGGGTGCTAACAACCAATTATTGATGTTAATTGGCAGTCTTAAAAATTTGCATACGCATCTCGTTGCACGTTATTCTATAAAGTATGGTGTCTAACTTCAATCATGTATATTGAAAAAGGGGTGTTCCAAAAAACTGCGTGTGGACTTATAGAATTCACCAGTAATGTGCATAAATTGGGTGCTGCTATTTACACCTCCTTTTAGCAGGCAAAAGTATGGTGCCCAAAAGTAACGCGCAGGATCCGCGCTGAATGCTATTCTATAAAGGATGCACTCCTTTTATAGAATAGCGCTTAGCGCTCAAGTTTTTCAGCATTGAATTATCAGTGTCCTTTATTGAATTCCCTCCCATATGCGCAGAAAATGTCTCTCATAAAATTTCCTTATGCATAAAAGAACACACAGTGCAATTAGGCCCGAACTTGTACATGACTTTAGAGCACGCACGTTCGGCGAAGGAGTTTTGGCGGAACATGGGCAGAGACACAGTTTATGCAGATATTTTACAAAGTGCGTGCACACTTTATACCCTAACATTTATGAGCAGATATAAATGTTAACGACTTCATTCTGAAGGACTTGTGCTAGTATCTCAGAAAGACATAATTGTCTGTCCAGTAGACGAGTAGCCTAGTGATTAGTGCAGCAGACCTTGATCCTAGGGAATGGGGTTCAATTCCCACTGCAGCGCTTTGTGACTCTGGGCAAGTCACTTAACCCTTTATTGCCCCAGGTACAAATAAGTACCTGTATCACGTAAACTGCTTTGACTGTAGTTGTAAAAACTACAGAAAGGTGGTATATCAAGTCCCCTTCCCTATGTCTCTTCATATGACTGGCTCTAATTAGGTGCTTTTTTCTTTATAGCGGAGCAGCCTAACAGATCAGCAGGCCAAGAACCAGGACAACCCAGTTCAAAGCACACCACAGCTCCTTGTGATCTTGAGCAAGTCACTTACCCCCTCCATTGCCTCAGGAACAAACAAGAAGGGCAATTCTAGCACGAGGTGCCCACTTCGCTCTTTGCTCGTATTAATATAGGTAGAATTAGAACTTGCACACGTAAGTGCCATTCTGTAAGGGTGTGCTATGGAGTAAATGTACAAAGGGAATGTACAAGTTGCAGAATATGGACTTGACATGGGCAGTCAAGCCATTTAAGAACATAAGAATAGTCATACTGGATCAGACCAATGGTCCATCTAGCCCAGTATCCTACTTCCAACAGTGGCCAATCCAGGTCACAAGTACCTGGCAGAGACCCAATTAGTAGCAACATACCATGCTACTAATCCTGGGGCAAGCAGTGGCTTTCCCTGTGTCTATCTTAGCAGGATATTATGGGCTTTTTCTCCAGGCACTTGTCCAAACCTTTTAAAAACTCAGATCCGCTAACCGCTGTTACTACATCCTCCGGCAAAGAGTTCTAGATCTTAATTATTCGTTGAGTGAAAACAACAGTTCCTCCTATTTGTTTTAAAAGTATTTCCATGTAACTTCCTTGAGTGTCTCCTAGTCATTGTACTTTTTGAAAGAATAAAAATCGATTTACTTCTACTCGTTCTACACCACTCAGGATTTTGTAGACCTCAATCATATCGCCCCTCATCCGTCTCTTTTCCAAGCTGAAGAGCCTTAACTTGTAAGTTACATGTGCCCTTGCTGCATTTAGGCATCCACAGTTATGCCAGGTCTATGGCTGGTGTAATTACAGGTGCCCATACCTAAGGTATGCTGATACTGGATTATTCTAGTACTCTATAACAGAATCTAAGTGCATAGATGCCATTACAGCATAGTTGCACCCCATGCAGCATCAGGGCACCTGACTGAAGGCACTCATTTATAGAGTTTCCCCATTAGTTTGCAAGTTCTCTGAGGAAAGGAGACATTTCTTGGTGGTCGCACCAGTATGACAGAATAGTTTGCCAAGGGAGCTACAGGGTGAACCAGGCCTTAGGAAATTTAAGAAATTTGACTGGTGAAAATGACAACTAGTATCAACTTGTTGGTCAAGTTGTGCATGTCTAATGTTTAGATGGGTTTTTTATATTTTTATGAATGTTTTATTTGTAAAGCTGTTTTGTTTTGATGTTTTTGTTGTTATTGGCAGTATATAAACATTTCAATAAAGATAAAGGATACAAAAAGGTATTGACAATAATGGGATCTAATGGAATTCAGGAAAGACATAAAAACCTTGTTAGGAGTAGCCTAGTGGTCAGTGCAATGGACTTTGATCCTAGGAAACTGAGTTTGATTCCCACTGCAGCTCCTTGTGACTCTGGGCAAGTCACTTAACCCTTCATTGCCCCTGGTACAAAATAAGTACCTGAATATATGTAATCCGCTTTGAATGTAGTTCCAAAAACCTCAGAAAGGCAGTATATCAAGTCCCATTTCCCTTATTTATTGAGGCTTATAGTGGAGCCTAGTTTGTTTTAGATTATGAGCATAGTAAGGCGATATATGTGTAATTGGAGCATTTAGAATAATGCCTTATGAAGATAAATTTTATGCGTGCATTGAGTTTGTATTGTTTTGTAATATATATGAGATTTTACTAGTGTGCATGTGATTATGTAATCCACCTAGAACTTCTGACAATAGAGTGGAATACAAATTTTTTAATAATAATAATGCTCAGTCTGTTATTTAATATGGGAGAATAGGTTAATATGTTATTAGCTTGTGATGATTTTATTGTATTGTTTTTATATACTCTTGTAAACTGGAGCATGTGTAGGATATATGATTCATAAGTGGAAATAAATATATGTGCTTCTCTAGGTACTAGCAACTATCATTTCCTTTTTAATCACAAGATACTATAAAATATTAAGACATCTCATTATAACTTCTTTTAGCCCAGCATTCTAATCAACATATTGGTCCTGGCAACAACTGGAGGTGTCAAAAAAATTGTCGTGCATGACGTTTCCAAGACCATGTAAGTCCCTTCTTCTGATGTGATGCCCTGTATATCTAATTGTTTCTCTGTCGAACACAATGTCTTGCATTTATTATAGAATTATGGGTTAAAATAATTTATGATAGAAGAAATATTCCAGGCAACTTTAGTCCCCCTTCTTCCTAACATTGAATTTCCGCAAGGTTCAAGCTGGACTGAACCATTAAGTTGGGCATGATTTACTGTAGTAACCAAATGAAGTCCAACAGTGCCTTTGGAATTCAGAATTCAAGAAGCTTACCAGGACATCATTTCCTCGGACCAGGAACTGAACATTGAAAGGACCAGAGATAGAAAAGGCATTTGCAATCTTCTTAGTGGCAATTTTCACCTGCAACAAGGCAACATAGAGAAAGAAGACATACCATTAGCGTTCATTATCATCTGTGTATTTGTACTCTTCTGACAGATGTCAATGAAGCAATAAATCAGGCTGAGTGTCAAGGGGTGTTCCATGATAACGTTACTGTTTCAAATGTGGACAACACAGTTTGACCAGGGTATACACTCTGATTACAACCACTCTTACTAGCAGAATTTTAAACAACCAGAGCCCATGATCCCTAATTTATCTGTTCCCTGAGTCACAATGTTCCAGGGGGTTAGTAAGTCGCTCTATGTGTTTCTTGATATGGGAAAAAGGGAATCTCCTACTTCCAATGCAATTCCTCTGTTTCAGACTTGAGCTATTTTGCTGGTTCCTCCAGATTCTTCTTATACATCTCCTGATCTCATTCCTCAGTATGACAGCACCTTTTTTGATGCCTCTCCAAACTTCTCCTCTGAGCACACTACTAATAGTAGCCATATATCTTCATCTCATCCCTCACATTCTGTAATCTCTTTTCCTCTTATGCTTGGTCTCAGTGGGCTTCTCAGGTAGGGACATCTCTTCATACCTTTTTCAGAGCAGACATTAGTGGGAGCAAACAGGGCAATTGCCATGAGTATCTATGTTATAGGCGGCGCCAAGCCTGCTTTTAGCTAAAGATATAGCCTTCTGGCAGGCTTGGGGCCTCCCCTCAAATTTCTGCCCTGGACCCAGCACATCTAATACTGGCCCTGGTCTCTTCTCCTTCTTCCACCTCAGGAAGGAAGGGATGGGATAAAAGCTTCTGTTCCGTAATACCAAAAATCATAAAACTGGGGAAATATCTCCATTAGTCCCTGGGTGAGACCTCATTTTGTTTCTGTACAAGAGTGAGGGGAGCAAGGTCTTGATCCCTCCACCTTCAACTAAAAACAATCCACATAGAGGGCAATTCAGTTAACTACAGTGCTAAGATTTACATGGCAAATACACAGATAAATGACTAGAATACCAGCATATATGTATGTATTCTGTGAACAGAAAACTGAGATCAAATAGGCCAGAGTCCAAATTATTATTCACTATAGTCACTTGAGAATCCTACATAGACCTCGGAGGTGCAACTCAAAGCCGTAAACCTTTTGTGCTTCAAGAATTATACACTAGATTCGTAATCAGTCTGGGTGTCTCTTCATTGATATTTATCTGTTTGTTTCAATAAAGTCAAAGACATAACAATACGTGTTAATAAATGTTCAGGTTATAAACTTAGCTTTGTCGGCTCAGGGGCAGGCAGTCAGACATCTGAAGAGACTGAATTTTTTTTTCACATTTTGTTTTTTAGGGGGTATGTCCTTCAGACAGCTTTAAACGAAACATGTGCCATGTCAGACTGCCTGCCCCTGAGCCAACAAAGCTAGGTTTATAATTTGAACATTTATTAACACGTATTGTTAAGTCTTTGACTTTATTGAAACAAACCAGATAGATATCAATGAAAAGACAGCCAGACTGATTACGACTCTAGTGTATAATTCTTGAAACACAAAAGTTTTACGGCTTCGAGTTGCACCGCAGAGGTCTATGTAGGATTCTCAAGTGACTATAGTGAATAATAATTTGGATTCTGGTCTATTTGATCTCAGTTTTCTGATTAGTACTGGTGTTGGGAGTCACGCACTGCCATATTATTAAAGTTTATCTATATTCTGCAAATATGCACATATACCCCCGAATTCTATACATGGCACAAATCCAAGATGTACACCTAACTAAATTTGCTAACAAGCAAATTAGTACCAATAATTGGGTGCTAATTGGCACCAATCTGAATTTGCACAAACATCATGCTACACACCATTCTATAACAATGTACACCCAAATCCCATAGCAAGCAGTCCAAAACGGGGTGTGGCCATGGGAGGTGCATGGACACAGAGACATTCCGAAAATTTGCACTGAGGGGTCCTTTTAGTAAGGTGCACTGAAAAATGGGTTGCACTAGTGTAGGTGCATGTTTTCGGCGTACACAGATCAATTTTTCAGCACGCCTGTGAAAAAGGCCTTTTTTTATTTTTGCCGAAAATGGACGTGCGGCAAAATTTAAATTGTCATGCGTCCATTTTGGGTCTGAGACCTTATCGCCAGTCATTGACTTAGCGGTAAGGTGTCACGCGTGAACCATGTGGTAATCATCTATGCGCGTAGAATGATGATTATTGCCCGGATTTTGCCGTGCGCCAGAAAATACAAAACTATTTTCCCGCGCACGTAGCAGACGTGCAGGAAAAATGAAATTACCACAAGGGCCACGCGGTAACTCTAAATTGACGTGTGTTGGGCGTGCGTAGGCACTTACGTGGCATACTAAAAGGGCCCCTCAGTGTTACAGAATACCGAGAATGTGTGTCCAAATTTGGCGCAGGGAATTACACCTGGTTTCAGAAGGCATAAGTCCTGTCATCCAAATTTGGATGCCAAAATCAGCAAGCAGTGCTATTCTATAAGTGCTCATCTGTCAGTGCGCATTACAGAATAGCATTGAGTGCTGATTTCTGAGCACCATTTACTGAGTGTAGGCCATTTTATATAGTGCATATTTGACAAGAGGATGCACACATGGGCAGAGTCTGGATGGAGGGTGGGCAGGGCTCACATGCATGCAACTTATAGAATATTTTGTTACATACTTGCGGCATTTAGTTATGAACACTTAAACTAGCTCTACAGCTGATCTGAGTTCTTGCATCTATAGGCTCGTATTTTAGTTGTTAGGCATCTACTTTCCTTTATAGAGTAGGTACCTAAATAAAGATGAATTGTTATAGAATTGCCCCCATAGTTATTAGGGGGCTGTAGCTCTTTTAGAATAAGGAAAAATACCACAGCAGCTTTCCCTGAGAGGATGTTATAACAATGCTACCCATTCTTCTTAACTACTCTACTTGGTATTTTCCTTCTATAGAGACTCACTCTGTTAGTAGGGATCCACAAAGGACACTATCTAACATTTATAACCAGTTTGAAAAGGGCTTTCAAATGTACTTGGTAGCTCTGTTAAATGAGATTTGATTTGTATTATCTTTGGTAACACAAACATGAAACACTAACCTTTTCCAGTGCTCCTTGACTGATGGTCTGTGTTGGCAGCATCAAGGTGGCATCCCCAGAATGAACACCCGCATCCTCCACATGTTCAGAGATTGCATGGCAAATTACCTGTGAGAAAAGAGATCCCTCATCAGTTTCTCAGCATGACATGCCACTCTCTACACCACTGTGCCAAGGGGAAGCACAGGATAAACCTGCAGAACAGATGCTTGTCACAGGAGAAAGACCAGAGAGAAAGAAAATAAACTCTCTGCAGGTTGTTGAGCAATTAATAGGCCCAGTGGGATAGCAGAAACACAGAAAGGTGATAAAGCAAACAGCTGAAGAAAGACTATAGGGGATCTGATCCAGACCTTACTTTTTCCATATGAAATGTTAAATGGATGTAAAAAAAAGAACATGAATATTTAAGTTAAAAAAAAAATCTGTACAATACAGCCAACCCAGCATTGCCATCTGGAAGACCTGGTTTCCATTCCTGGGCCTGGCCTTTGCTTTCTGGACTGACCAGGGTTAAGGATGATGTACAGGTTGCATTTAACGCTCCTGGTATATGTGTGGGGGGGGGGGGGGGGGGGGGAGGTGGGAGACAAGGAGAGGAGGGAATCTCAGACATCTTAAGCAATAAAATCTAGGAGTCAGATTGAGGGTTCACATTAGTCATGTGCAGCTCCTTCCTGTATTCCCTCCCCTCCATCCATGTGCATCTCTTTCCTGTCTTCCCTCCCCTCCATCTATGTCCAGCATGTCTCCTCTCTCCCCTGTCCTCCCCTCCCATGTCCAGCGATTCTCCTCTATCCAATGTCCTCCCCTGCCATCCATGTCCAGCGATTCTCCTCTCTCCCCTTCCCTTCCCTCTCATCCATGTCCAATAATTCTCCTCTCTCTCTTGCCCTCCCCTTCCATCCATGTCCAGTGAATCTCTCTTCGCTGACCTCCCCTCCCATCCGTGTCCAGTATGTCTCTTCTCTCATCCATGTCCAGCATGTCTCCTCTCTCCCCTGCCCTCCCCTCCCATCCATGTCCAGCGATTCTCCTCTCTCCCCTGCCCTCCCCACCCATCCATGTCTAGCAATTCTCTCTTCCCTGCCCTCCCATCCATGTCCAGCGATTCTCCTCTCTTCCCTGCCCTCCCCTCCCATCCATGTCCAGCGATTCTCCTCTCTCTCCTGCCCTCCCCTCCCATCCCATCCATATCCATCGATTCTCTTCTCTCCCTTGCCCTCCTCTCCTATCCATGTCCAGCAATTCTCTCTTCCCTGCCTTCTCCTCCCATCCATGTCCAGCAATTCTCCTCTCTCCTCTCTCCCCTGCCCTCCCCTCCCCTCCCATTCCATCCCATCCCAGAATGATTCTCCTCTCTCCCCTGTCCTCCCCTCCCATCCATGTCCAGCGATTCTCATTTGCCCCCTATCCTCCCCCTCCCTTCGACAGTAAAAGCAGCAGGCAGGCAGGCAGGCTCGCCTCTTTGTTGCTCACTTCCCTCTCAGCACATCCCACCCTCCTCTGATGTAATTTCCTTTCCGCCTGCCTGTTTGCTGCTTTCACTGCCGGTTCGCCGCAACTTCAGGTAAACAAAAGTTTTGCAATGCAGGGAGCATGGCCGGGTACATGAACGGAAGGGAGCAGGCAGGTGAGCCGGACCGCACAAAAAAGGTGCCGGTATGCCGTACCGGCACGTACCGGTACAAAAAAAGCACTGATATTTGATTTCCAGTGCTGCTAAATGAGGAGTGGCCTAGTGGTTAGGGTGGTGGGCTTTGGTCCTGAGGAACTGAGTTCAATTCCCACTTCAGGCACAGGCAGCTCCTTGTGACTCTGGGAAAGTCACTTAACTCTCCATTGCCCCATGTAAGCCACATTGAGCCTGCCATGAGTGGGAAAGCACAGGGTACAAATGTAACAAAAAAATGTATATTTTTGATACTGTATATAAAAAACAACAAAGCATGAACGTTAATGCATATCAGTTCAGTTGGAAGTAGCAGATAAGTGGAACTAGATTTTTGGAATAACGGTTCTCATCCCACTATTAGTGTATATGATATTTATATACACTTTTGATCGTTTGTACCCCTGACGCAGCCTGAGGGCGAAACGTGGCCACATTGGGTATTGTTCCAATAAATGCTTTTGATTCCACTGTTTTGTTGTTTTTTATATACTGTTTTGTAAGCAGTTGTGTGCCTTTTTGTTTTTTTTGTTTTTTATTTTTGATACTGTTTCATGGTAGTTATATTATTAGGTTTCAATTTACTGTTTTCAAGTTTACCTCATTTATTGTATTTATATTTATTCCTGGCTATTTTACTATTCTTATGCTGTTCACAAAATTGTAAGTTTTCTGTTAAACTGTACCTGCTGTATTCTGCCTTGGGTGAATCTCTTCATAAAGGCGGCTAATAAATCCCAATAAATAAATAAAAATAAACACTTATGTTCTTATGTAAGTGCTGTTCTACAAATACCCGCTTAACTAGGTGGAGAATGGGTAGGATATAGGCAGGGCTCCCACTTACGCATGTAACTTACAAAATACTGTAAGATACATGTATTCCTGTGGCACTTAGGTGCTAACATTTATACCAGCTCTATGGCTGGTGTAAGTGCTCATGCCTAAATGTTAGGCACATATATACCCAGTTACGCAGGTATTCATTAAAGGAAAGTAGGCACCTACTTTCTTTTACAGAATAGGCTCCTTACATACACTATGTTATAGAATTACCCACAATGGACTAGATTCTATATATTGAGCTGAAAAAATCAGCATGGGAAAAAACCCACGCTTAGCTCTATTCTGTAACATGACGCGTGGTTTATAGAACACGCATACCTTGGGATTCTATATATGGTACCTTCATTTCCAAGCAGAAATCGAAACATATTCTATAACAATGCACATAACGTAATTGGTTAACTAGCTAATCAGCACTGTTAATTGGATGTTAACAAGCAATTATCAGCTCTAATTGGCATTAATTAAGATTTACCCGCACAACTTGCTAAGTGTATTCTGTAACATGGTGCACCTAAATTCTAAATTGCATAGTTGAAAAGGGGGCATGACCATGGGCATTTCTAAAATCTATGCACGTTGTTATAGAATAATCTGCTCTGCACCTAATTTAGACATTTGGATTTATGCCAAGTAAAACATGGCCTAAATGACCACAACTACATTTGATCTCATGGAGAGATGCTCAGTGTTATTCTATGTACTGCACGGAAATTTAAGCCTAGTCTATAAAATTTAGGTGTACTTCACAGAATACGCCTAGGTATATTTTTTTCCATGCAGAATTTTCAGATGCCTTCTACAGAATCTAGCCTATAGTGCCTGGATCCAATGCAAACCTGGTGTAAATGCCCATGCCTAACTTTAGGCATGGATCGGGTGCATTCCATAACAATGCGCATAGTTTCTAGGAATATCCATGACCTGACCATGCCCCCTTTTGAGATCCATGCATATTCATTTACACACACCACTTTACAGAATAGGCTTAGAAAGTTGCACGCGTAAATTCTAATCAGTGCCAATTAGCGCTGATAATTGCTTGTTATTGATCAATTATCAATGTCAATTGGTTTGTTAAGCAATTAAGTTGCACATGCAGTTTGGCCGCACTGCCATATTGCATGCACAACTTTAGTCACCATATATAGGTATGTGTATTACTGTATTAAACCATCGTGAATGTACATAAAGGTTAAGAGTTCCGAATAATTCAAGGATAATAATGGTGAAGAATGCAAAATTAACACAAATCTATATGAAAATTTTAAAATGTAATTAAAGCTCTCCATACTCTTCCTTCCTTGGCAACAGCATCCATTTCAACTTCCCGAGCACCCTGAATGAATCTGGTGATGACCACTGGGTGTTCCTGTCATTAAAAAAAAAACGGATCACAAAATGAATCAAATACATTGAACAATGGGAAATTCAAAACTTTCAGTAGATTATTCAGTGACATTTCTCTGTTATATAGAAACCATTTTGAGAAATCCAAGCAAAAGTTGTGGATTTGTCAAATTAATTTGCAAACCTTTCATAAAGAGATAAGCCAGCTTCTAGGAAAATTCACAGAAATCTGCCATAGGGAAACATACGCAGAACCCGCTTTGGGTTTCCTTGGTCCAACTGATTTCCTCATTGGATTGTGCTAATACCTAAAGATTTTCTCACATTTGAATCAGACTGAAATCTCTTTGGCTAAAATTCAGCTTAAACTGGTTTGCACATTCCACTTCTCCTCCCAGTGCTTTCCATAACCTATTTCCTTGACTATAGCCTCTTCTAATTCAAAAGTACCCGTTGCTCTTATCTTTGGGACTCACTCACAAATAATAACAAATCCTTGCTAAGTTCAGTGTTGGTGTGTCCTTCTGGCCTAATTTAAACCTGCTCAAATTTTCTGAGAAAATTTTGACTGAAGTTCATAATTGACTTCAAATTCTATTAAACATCAACAAACTACTTTTGATTCATGATGATGCTGTACTTATCAATCACTTACAAGTATATGTTGACCAGTATGCTGTGAACTTTTATTTTAGAGATTGTACATTGGAAGCCTCCTACACTCACTAATAAGTCATTGCATTTTCAGGAGTGGGACAACATAAAATTAAAATCTTTCCTTAACTAGACAAACTGGCCACAGATCTTCCCTCAATTAAAGATGTTAGTGACTTGTATGATATAAAAGGCAGAACATTCAACATGGGTACTTTACTATTCATTGTGAGTCACTTCTTTAGACCCATGAGCTAGAATAGTGTAATCTTCAGTGGATATAAAGCAATATTGAGAAGTGGCGGTCAGCATTTTCTCTAAATTCAGGGCCAGATATCCAAATATCACTACTTGTGATATTGTGGTGCCAATAAAGTTAGGGCAGCAAAAGAGCTGTAACATTTTGATGATGTTGTATGCTTACAGTGTTGGATTTAAACTGTATGCGGATCATTCTGGGAGTGAGGTAGCATAACAGTGATAAGGCTTGCCTGAAACAACACAAGATATGGATGGATAGATAGATAGATAGATAGATAGATAGATAGATAGATAGATAGATAGTGTAATAGCTGCAAATAGATAGATAGGTAGGTGAGTGGGGGGGGGGGTGTTTGTGTGCATTCACTTTGCTTGGACCCCTAAAAAATGTAAAGTGCGTGCAAATTATTTGTACATGCATGTACTGATAAATTATACATTTACAGTGAATTGTGCATATTATTATACATGCTTAGAAAAACAAATAAGTCAAATGAAAATGAAAAAAATGCCCTAATATTTGGAAATGAGCAGAAATGTTTTTGGCTATGCAAGTCATTAAAATATATAGCTATAGGTACATAAAGGGATCACTGTCTTCTGTCTTCACCTCATTTATGATACTTTGTAAATATATTTATTTCCTCCAAAAATATACACCTATTATATATGCATTCATAAGCACAACACTGGAAGCAAACTGATCGCCCTACCCTACACCAAACAGATTTTTGCAGTAAAGAATAAAATATCAATTGGGAGGCTAAAATTGTTTACTTTGACACTTCTCATCTATCAAGCTTTTGTATGCAGGTCTTCACTCACGCTTCTCTGCGTACATTCCTACAAACGCTCCCCAGGCCACCGGAATACCATTAAAGAATAATATCAGATATAAGAGAAATCTGAAATAGGATCCTGTTCACTAAGAGCTTTTTGGCAGAAAGCAGAATCCCTCTTCTGAAAGGAGCCCTACTGAATGACATGCCCAGGCCCCTATCATTTATTAAGAGGCTTTTGCAGCATCCTGTATATCTGCTTTGAAATTCCTAGAGCTTCGCTTTTCTCCATACTGCATTCTCCTCACAATCAAACTCTTCCCCGTGAAAAGACCAGCCCCCAAGTAAGTTTTTGAAAGAGTTTAAAAGGAACTATAGCAACTTTCATCTTCTGTATTTCAAGCCCGGCAGATCGATGTATCCGCTGAGTAAATATAAAGCACAGAACACTGTTTGAGCCAGGAAAAAAAAAAAACAGCCAAGAAGGTGGGGGATCAGTGAGTCACTGCAAAACTTTACAGTTGTATTCATTTAAGAATGAAGTAGGGGAAATCGATAGCACGGCAACATCTCTGTATGAAATGTAAGCTGCTGACAAAGGCAAAGTGGCATGATCAGGAAATAAAATAAGATGAAATAAAAGTTACAGCTATCAAGGCAGCTGAGTGGGTTAATGAGCATCATAGATGGATGGCCCACTGGTGTAATAAATATAACTCGGGGAGTGTCTAACATGGGGCAGTGTGCCAGATTTATCAGGCCTCCTACTGTTCTGGAAGAGGAACTGTTTAGAAATGAAAGGAAGGGAATGGGAAAAATCCACAGGTAAAGAGAAAGCCGCCTCATATATTTTAACACTAGGATTGCCACTGGCCTTCTGAGAGTCACTTTTTCTCTTTGTGTACCCCACTCTACCCAGCTACAGCTGGAGGACAACTATAATATAAACCGTAAGATCTTTGAAGCAGGGATCATATACTGTATAACAGTGAGTTCACTGTAGATTTAGCATCGATACAAATTATGATGTTATTACTAGAGCATATGCACAGCGCTGTAAACCAGGGTGTTTTACAACTGCTTGTGCACAGGTAAAATGAGCCCCTGCTTCAGAGATCTTGCAGTCTAACATAACATGAGATAAAAACGCTCAAAGCAATTTACACAGATAAATTGTCTTATCTGATAATTGCACTCCTCTACCCAGAGTGTGCGATTTTAGCTGGGTTAAAAAGTAACAGGGCAATTCTGTAACTTGGAGTCAAGATATAGGTGTCACAATGAGGCATGCTTAAACTAACCCCCAAATTCTATATATGGCACCTTAAGTTGTACGTGCTACGTAGCCAAATTGAGAGCATAACAATTTATTAACAAGCCAATTAGCACTGATAATTGGTACTTAACATCCAATTAGCAGCACTAATTGACTTTAATTAGAATTTATGTGCACAACTTTCTAGGCGTATTCTATAATGCAGTGCACGTAAATTCTAATGTGCACAGTCGGAAAGGGGTTGTGGCCATGGACGTTGTTACGTCTGTGTTCATCTCGCCCTCTGGTGGCCAGAACCGGTGGCTGCTGAGGACCGTCACCCGTTCCAGATTTCAGCCCACTCCGGTCCGGATCTTCCAGGCTGCCGGGTTTGCTTGTGCCGTTTGAGCCTGCACAGCACCCGTAGCTGCCTGATGATTGCAGCAGCTGAGTTCCAACTGCTTCTGGGCTTATCAGCCATCTTGGAACATGTCTTCTTGCCTTTGCATTGCGTCTAAGGCCCTGGTATGTTGGGGTGCTGGTGCACTTCAGCTGTTTCCAGTTCTAGTTTTTTCCTGCCTTGATTCTTGTCTGTTCTTGTTAGTCTGTGTATAGTTAGATTAGATTGTTGTTTGTTTGCTTGTCTCTGAGTGGTAGTTTGATGTTTAGTCCTTGTGTGTTTGTATCCTGCTGGCTGCTCTGCAGCTTTTAGTTCTGTGTCTTGTTAGTCAGTGTTTTGTTCCCTGTTTCAGTGGCTGCTTGCAGCTTCCAGTTTCTGTCCCCTAGCTTGTCCTGTCCCTGCCTTGTGTTGTATTGTCTAGCCCAGTTTTCTGCCTTGCTGCCCATGTTCCTTCCTTTCCCCTCTGACACTCAGTCCCTGTGCTGCCTAGCTGTTATCCAGCTCCTGCCCTGCCCTGCAAAGTCCTGTCGGCCACCTGAAGCTGGGAGCTTAACTCCTGGTGGAAAGTGGTGGAAAGTGGCCAGGTACAGGTGAAGCCTAACTGTTGTCAGAGTCCTGCCTTGCCCCTGGTGTGGGGTGGTTTTGCCTGCCACTGCCACTCCTCGGCAGTGGCCCAAGGGCTCACAACCCAGTTCCAGATTTGAAAACGTGACAGACGTGGAATGGACAGATTGTGGGCATTTCAAAAAACTATGCACACTATTATGGAATAAACCCAATCTGCGCCTAACTTAGGCACAGGTATTTAGGTCTGATTTTAAGTGGTCTAAATGGGTGCACTGTAATTTTAGGCGCAAGAACAGTATATGAGCGTATTCTGTAAACTACGCCTAATTTAGGCATAGTTTATAGAATCGCGCTAACCATGTGGTTTTACAGCGCTGATTTTTAAGGCGCCATCTATAGAATTTCCCCCTAATTCTATAATGGCTTCAGGAAGCTCCTAAACAGTTATAGAATACAAGTGCAAAGACACATTGACATGCCAACACGTAGGCATGCCCACTTAGTTACAGGTCAATGACTGGTGTTAAGTTGATGCGTGCAACTGATAGTATTCTATAAGTGGCAACACACCTATGGCTTCACCGTGCTCCACCCGTGTAGGTGTTTCCTTGCAGTTATGCACTAACCCCCTAATTCTATAAAAGTTGCTAAAAATTGTGTGCACAAATTTGGGCGTGTACCCAATTTGCGCAATTTAATCGAATAATGAGCTAATTAGTTTCAATAATTGGCTGAACAATTATTGCCACTAATTAGATTTAATTGGAATTTATGTGAGTAAATTTAGGTGCGGGATCTGCACCTAAATTTTATGCATGAGTTAAAAAAGGGGGCATGGAAATGGGAGGGTCAGGGGAGGAATGGGGGCATTCCTAGCATTTACGTGTGTTGTTATAGAATAAGTGGGGATATGTGCCTAATTTAGGTGTATACATTTGCACCACGTTTCAGTTGGTGCAAATGGCCACACCTAAAGTTAGGCATGATTCCTGGGTGTAACACTATGCTATAAACCACACCTAACTTTAAGCACATCTTATAGAACAGAATTTTCGGTACTGATTTTTTTTTGGCACCATATATAGAATTCACCCCTAAGAGACTTTAGCATGTACATTATAGAATACTGCCTATCAACTGATGCATGTAACTGCCAATTACTGTCCCCTCTGACGTGTTTATAACATATGCAGACCCTTGCAGCCTATCATTAGGCACCAAGTCATAGAAATGCTCTTCAGGTATTTAGATCAGAAGAGGAAAACCATGTATGTACACATGATTTTCCAGAGTACACCTGCTTATTTGGCCCTTTACGGCTGGCCACTCAACTGGGAGGTGCAAAGTACATGGGAGTTTTAACCACATTTACAGTATTTCGTACCTCAGTTTTCAAAGGAAAACAAAATGGATGGTTAACTCTTTGAAAATTAGCTACTATGAATGTTGGCTATGTCCTGAGTACTTTTCAAACAACAAGAGCCATTACACATTTTTATGAAGCAGCTTCCTAAAATCCCAGTATCGGTAAAAGAAACATGATTTATCTATACTTTCAAAGTCTGCCAATGAAACCTATTCTATTCTTTTCAGATTTATAACTGGCCAAATCTTCTAGGGTTCGAGACAGCTAACATAAAAAAAGCAACACAGTTTAGGCTCAAATTACATCATTTAAACATATACATTCAATCATAATCTATCATAGAAAATATTTTTGAAAAGTTATAATAAGAAGGCAGTATTCTTAAGGAACAAGGTAGGCCGTTCCAGATCTTATTTGCCTGGAATAAAAAGGAACTCTGACGTAATCTTTTAAAGCAAATATGTTTAACTGAAGAACAACTTCAAGTCAGTATAGACATAAAACAAAAAGAACTTCTCTTTATAGGATAAGAGACAAGACCCGATTGACTATCTGAATAAAGTCTATGTAAAATCTTGAAAAGTACACAAGCTGTTTTAAATTCAGTCTAGGCTTGTGTTGGCAACCAATGTAGTAATGGTGCCACTCCATTGTACCTCTGAATTCCAAAAATAATTTAGCCATCATATTCTGTAATAGCCAAAGTTTCTGAAACAGTTTAGAGGAAACATTCAAATAAAGGGGTGTTTTTACTAAGCCATGGTAAAAAGTGGCCTGCGGTAGTGCAAGCGCATCTTTTGGGCGTGTGCTAGGCCAATTTTTACTGCATCTAAGGAAAAGGGCCTTTTTTAAGGAGCCGGAAAATGGACGTGCGCTAAAATTGAAAACCAGTGCATGTCCATTTTCGGTCTGAGATCTTACCGCTACCCATTGACCTAGCAGTAAGGTCTCATGCGCTACCCATGCAGTAAGCATGCAGCACATACCAACTGCCGTTTACTGCCTGGTAGGTGCTCCACGGTAGAAATAGAAAATATTTGCTACTGCATGTTTTCAGCATGCATCAAATTCAGAATTACTGCCGGGGGCACGCAACAGTTGGGCGGTAATGCCGATTTGGCATGTGCTGGACACGAGTAGGCCCTTACCCGCCTTTGTAAAAGTACCCCAAAGAGAATTACAATGGTCAAGCTATGAACGAATAATAGTCTGAAATAATAATCTGAAGTGAGCTGACTGAGAAAAAAGAACGTATAGATCTAAACTGTCTCAATCTATAAATATATCTTCTGAACTAAATTATTCCCTTGGAGTTCAAAAGACAACTGAGAGTCAAGTAACATACCCAAACCTTTAGCTGATTTTTCTATTGTAATAGACTCTCCTGATCTTAATATAATGTTTGATGCCCTTGATGTATAACTAAACCAAAGTATTTTAATTTTTAATTTGTTAAGTTTCAGAAGATGACCTTGTGCCCAACAGTCCGCCAATTCAATAGCTTGTTTTTGCATTATGCAAAACACTGCAGAGAACCTTGAAAACTGGGATAAGAACAAAAATAGTATCTGCATATGAAAAACTGTAGATATTTCTTCTACCCAGGGAAAACTCTCAATGAACTCATATATATATTAAACAGTAGGAGTGACAGCCTAGCGTATAACAATTAGAAACATCAATGGATGAATGAACCATTTTTTACCATTTACTCATCATAATTTTTTCTTGGTTTGCAGTTTTTCAACCCCCCCCCCCCCAAAAAAAAAACCCCCAAACAAACCAACAACAACAATGTAAAACTCACTTGGCGTTAACATAATATAAGAACATAAGAATAGCCATACTGGGTCAGACCAATGGTCCATCTAGCCCAGTATCCTGTTTCCAACAGTGGCCAAGCCTGGTCACAAGTACCTGGCAGTAACCCAAATAGTAGCAACATTCCATGCTACTAATCCCGGGGCAAGCAATGGCTTCCCCCTTGTCTATCTCAATAACAGACTATGGACTTTTCCTACAGGAACTTGTCCAAACATTTTTTAAACCCTGATAATCTAACTGCGATTACCATATCCTCCAGCGGCGAGTTCCAGAGCTTAACTATTCTTTGCATAAAAAAATATTTCCTCCTATTTGTTTTAAAAGTATTTCCATGTAATTTCATTGAGTATCCCCTAGTCTTTGTACTTTTTGAAAGACTGAAAAATTGATTCACTTTTACCTGTTCTACATCACTCACAATTTTATAGACCTCAATTATATCTCCCCTCAGCCATCTCTTTTCCAAGCTGAACAGCCCTAACCTCTTTAGCCTTTCCTCATATGGGAAGAGTTCCATCTACTTTATCATTGTGGTCGCTCTTCTTTGAACCTTTTCTAATTCTGCTATATCTTTTTTGAGACATGGCGACCAGAATTAAAAGCAATACTCAAGGTGAAGTCGCACCATGGAGCGATACAGATCGATTATAATATTCTTGGACTTATTTTGCATCCCTTTCCTAATAATTCCTAGCACCCTGCTGGCATTTTTGTCTGCCGCTACACACTGGGCAGAAGATTTCAGCATATTGTCGACATGACGTCTAGAACTTTTCTTGAGTGCTGACTCCTAAAGTGGATCCCAGCATCAGGTAACTATGATTCAGATTATTCTTCCCAATGTGCAACACTTTGCATTTGTCCATATTTAATTTCATCTGACATATGGATGCCCAGTCTTCCAGTTTCCTAAGGTCTTCCTGCAATTTTCACAATCCGCATGCATTTTTACAACTTTGAATAGTTTTGTGTCATCTGCAAATTTAATCACCTCTGACAATCTAGATACACTACATTAACCGGCTCACCTTTATCCACATGTTTATTTACGCCTTCAAAGCAACAAAGCAAATTGGTGAGGCAAGACTTCCCTTGGCTGAACCCGTGTTGACTCTGTCCCATTAAACCATGTTTGTCTATGTGTTCTGTAATTTTATACTTTATAATAGTTTCCACTATTTTCCCTGGCACTGAAGTCAGGCTCACTGGTCTGTAATTTCCAAGATAACCCCTGAACCCTTTTTAAAAATCGGCGTCACATTGACTTCCTTCCAATCTTTAGGTGCTACAGATGATTATAACGATAGGTTACAGATCACTAAAAACAGATCAGCAATTTCATGTTTGAGTTCTTTCAGCACCCTGGGGTGTATACCATCTGGTCCAGGTGATTTATCACTCTTTAACTTGTCAGTTTAGCTCAGTACATCTTCCAGGTTCACAGAGATTTCTTTCAGTTCCTCCGCATCATCACCCTTGAAAACCATTTCCGGTACAGGTAGATATCTTACATCTTCTTCTATAAAGACCGAAGCAAAGAATTCATTCAATTTCTCCACTATGGTCTTGACCTCCCTGAGTGCCCCGTTTGCTCCTTCATGATCTAACGATCCCACAGATTCCCTCACAGGCTGTCTGCTTCTGATGTATCTGAAAAGGTGTTACTATGAGTTTTTTGTCTCCATGGCAAGTTTTTCTTCATATTCTCTTTTATCTTTCATAATCAATGCTTTGTATCTAGCTTGACAGTGCTTATGTTGCTTCTTATTTTCTTTATTTGGATCCTTTTTCTATTCTTTGAAGAATGCTCTTTTGACTCTAATAGCCTATTTCACTTCACTTCACCTGTTAACCACGATGGTTCTTGTTTGCCCTTCTTTCCACCTTTGTTAATATGTGGAATACATCTGGTCTGGGCTTCCACAGTGGTATTTTTAAACAACGTCCATATCTGATTTACCCCCGTTTACTAAGCCATGCTAGTGGCTACCGCACAGCAATGCCGACACAGCCCATTCAAAGTGAATGGGCTGTGCAGGCATTAGTACATGGCAGCCGCTAGCGTGGCTTAGTAAACAAGGGGATTAAAGTTCTAACCTTTGCGACCAACCCTTTTTAACCATGTTTTCTCAATTCGTCATAGTCGCCCTTTCGAAAATTAAATGCTGCTACAGTAGATTTCTTTAGTGGCTTCACTTAAGATATCAGCTCAGATCTGATCAAGTTATGATCACTGTTTCCCAGCGGATCCATCAATACCATTCCCTGCATTCCACTAAGGAATAGACCTAAAATAGCTCCCCCTCTTGTTGGTTCTTGAACCACTTGCTCCAAAAAGCAGTCATTCATTACATCTAAGAATTTTACCTCCCTTGTGCTCCCCGATGTAGCATTTATCCAGTCAATATTGGGGTAATTGAAATCAACCATTATTATAATGTTGCCCAGTTTGCCAGCTTTCCTAATTTTCTGTCTTCTGCCACCATCCATTTGTGGTCTGGATTTTCTCTCTTTTAACCCTTCTAGATTCCTGGTAGCTAAATTCTATGTTGCCTTTCTTTAATTCCCTTTATCAAGAAAATCCTATACCACAGCCACCTATGGTTTTCTTTTCCCTTATTGGTTGCAGCACCTTTTATCTCTAGTCTATTCCTCTTCAAACCTTCCTTTTATCCCCACTTGCTCCAACCCCTTAACTAATGAGGTACCACTACGGGACTAGGAGTCTTTGCCCTTCCTCCTCTTTCAGACTCCTCATCCAGAAACCTTTTGCCTCTTGGAAGTTGTAGTTTCTCTAGCTTTTCTTATGTATTTCCTTCACTCTCATTATGGTATAAAATGCTGAGCATGAAATCATTGTAGCCTTGATTCCCCCAGAAGGCTGGCTGGTTCTACTCCCCAACTTCTAAACTTTTGTAGTGTTGTAATTCTATTTGAGACCATATTCAAAACACTTTGAATCAAAGACTAAGGGCCCTGTTTAGCACATGTTAAAAATTAGCGCACGCTAATGCTAGAAACACCCATAGGAATATATGGGTGTCTCTAGCATTAGAGCATGCTAATTTTTAGTGCACACTAAAAAGTTAGCCCGCCTAAAGTGCAGCTTAGTAAACAGGGCCCCTTTTACCAAGCTGCAGCAAAAGGGGACATGCGCTGGCATCAGTGTGTGTTTTTGATGTGTGCCAAGGCCCCCTTTTACCACTGCAGGTAAAATGTAGGTCTTGATTTTCTGCAGGAAATGGTCGTGCGGCAAGAAAGCATTTGCCATGTGGCCATTTCAGGGGGGGAGCTCTTACCATCAGCCATTGAGGTGGCGGTAAGGGCTCCCACGTTAGCCTAGCCATAACCAGGCAGTGCACGGCACTGCCCAATTACCACTGGGTACACACCAGCGCTACAAAAATATATGACAGTGAGCTGGGGGTGGGAAATACCACCAGGCTGCTGCGGTAGCCTGGCAGTACTTCCTTTTTAGCAAGTGGTAAGCCTGCGTTGGGCTTACTGCTACTTTGTAAAAGGGGCCCTAAATAAACAAAGAAAATATGTTTTGCACATGATAACAGAATGGAAACGATTTAGAATTTTAGGTTACATTTTAGTGTGAACTACAATGATTTTTTCAGAAAAGAGTCCTATCACTCTGGAGAACAGAACATTCATTAGACCCTTCTGTTTTTCTGCCAAAATTTATAATGGTGAATAATGCCAGTTCTGTAAAGTGAAATCTTCCACTGAGCAAGAAATGCATAGAAGGCAGCATACAGTCCTGCCCTACCCCTCCATAACCTTGTCAATGAGTCTCAATAATATTCTGAAGGAATAACTCTGAGTAAATGGGAAGTTAAGAATATACCATTCAATGCTCAACTTCCTTTTCTCTCCAAATTACTTGAGCGTGCTGTTCACCGCCGCTGCCTTGATTTTCTCTCCTCACATGCTATTCTTGACCCACTACAATCTGGTTTTCGCCCTCTCCACTCAACCGAAACTGTGCTTACTAAAGTCTCCAATGACCTATTACTGGCTAAATCCAGAGGTCAATATTTCATCCTCATTCTTCTTGATCTTTCCGCCGCTTTTGACACTGTCGATCACAGCATACTTCTCGATACCCTGTCCTCACTTGGATTCCAGGGCTCTGTCCTTTCCTGGTTCTCTTCCTACCTCTCCCTCCGCACCTTTAGTGTTCACTCTGGTGGATCCTCTTCTACTTCTATCCCTCTGCCTGTCGGCGTACCTCAGGGTTCTGTTCTTGGTCCCCTCCTCTTTTCTATCTATACTTCTTCCCTTGGTTCATTAATCTCATCCCATGGCTTTTCCTTCCATCTCTATGCTGATGACTCCCAAATCTACCTTTCTACCCCTGATATCTCACCTTGCATCCAAACCAAAGTTTCAGCGTGCTTGTCTGACATTGCTGTCTGGATGTCTCAACGCCACCTGAAATTAAATATGACCAAAACCGAGCTTCTCATTTTCCCCCCAAAACCCACCTCCCCGCTCCCCCCATTTTCTATTTCTGTTGATGGCTCTCTCATTCTCCCTGTCTCCTCAGCTCGAAACCTTGGGGTCATCTTTGACTCTTCTCTCTCCTTCTCTGCTCATATCCAGCAGATTGCCAAGACCTGTTGTTTCTTTCTTTACAACATCCGTAAAATCCGCCCCTTTCTTTCCGAGCACTCTACCAAAACCCTCATCCACACCCTTGTCACCTCTCATTTAGACTACTGCAATCTGCTTCTTGCTGGCCTCCCACTTAGTCACCTCTCCCCTCTCCAGTCGGTTCAAAACTCTGCTGCCCGTCTCATCTTCCGCCAGGGTCGCTTTACTCATACTACCCCTCTCCTCAAGACCCTTCACTGGCTCCCTATCCATTTTCACATCCTGTTCAAACTTCTTCTACTAACCTATAAATGTACTCACTCTGCTGCTCCCCAGTATCTCTCCACACTCGTCCTTCCCTACACCCCTTCCCGTGCACTCCGCTCCATGGATAAATCCTTCTTATCTGTTCCCTTCTCCACTATTGCCAACTCCAGACTTCGCGCCTTCTGTCTCGCTGCACCCTACGCCTGGAATAAACTTCCTGAGCCCCTACATCTTGCCCCATCCTTGGCCACCTTTAAATCTAGACTGAAAGCCCACCTCTTTAACATTGCTTTTGACTCGTAACCACTTGCCTCCACCTACCCTCCTCTCTTCCTTCCCATTCACATTAATTGATTTGATTTGCTTACTTTATTTATTTTTTGTCTATTAGATTGTAAGCTCTTTGAGCAGGGACTGTCTTTCTTCTATGTTTGTGCAGCGCTGCGTATGCCTTGTAGAGCTATAGAAATGCTAAATAGTAGTAGTAGTAGTAGTAACTTCTCTGCTCAGTCTGTCCACCAGAAAAACAATTGTGGCTGTGTTTCATCCCTCCCCCCCCCCCCCCCCCCTTGAAATGGGCACAGTTAACTGAAAGACTATTGTATCTGTACCACAAGGGATTTCAAAAAGGGGAATGAGAACACAGGGGAAAGGAGCACAATAATAAAACAAGTTATAAACAATGTATAATATAAATTAAAGTAAAACCAAGTAAAAGAGCTAGGAATGTGCACAGACAAAAATGCTTTGGTTTTGTTTTCAAATTATTTGGACTTTTCTCCAATTTTAAGATATTTTGGGGTTCATTTCAGACATTCACTTTAATACAAAATGTTTAATACTCAGAACTTTTTAACATGTAGTTGTACACATGTTGATTCATAGGTTAATATCTGTTAAATTGATTTTGTGCATGATACATTTTTAAGGCACATTAAAAAAACGAAAGGTATGATAATGAATGTATCTCCCTAAAAGCAAAGATGCTCAAACATATGCTTAAAAACATTATGGAGTACCTGTGAGACTCTAGTGGCATCTTCCAGGAAAGTTTTCAGCTCTTCCTCACCATGCACCACATTCATTGCAGACCCACTAGAAGAGGGGAAAGCAAATCAATGTATTTGGAAGTTTAAGATGAAAAGTAAAATCTGTATTATATCTAAGTCCAGCAGAGACAAGTTACCTGAACTTTGGTCCGAGACTGGAGATTGTGTTTAGAAATCAATATTTTAAATAGTGCAGATATTTACATGTGGTGCTCGTTTCCAGTTCAAGAAAATCAGAATACCTAACATAGGGGGTCTTTTACTAAAGATTAGCTTAAGTTATCTGCAGCAGGGCCCATAGGAATAAAATGGGCCCTACTGCTAATCTTTAGTGAACGTCCCCCCACAGTATAGGTTCAAAACAATTTGGACAAGTTCCCAGAGGACAAGGCCATAAAAATATTATCAGCTAAGTAGACTTGGGAAATGCATTTCTTATCCCTTAAAATGACATATGAGAAATGATCTACTAGCTGGGGTATGCTGGGTACATATGACCACCACACCACTCTCTGGTTGGTGCTGAGGCAGCCTAGGAGTGCAAACCTGGCAAAAAGCCAGAAGTTATCCAAGTACTGTCAGTATTCAATGTCAGTGCCTGGATAACTAACCAGGCAAGTAGGACCATATAAAATGCAGTCCTAACTACTATGTAACTACACTGTTCCCTCTAAGCTGAGCGGGAGTCCTCTAACAGCATTGCTGCCAGTGGTGGGGGGGAGGGTGGGGGGGCGATGCTTCATTTTCAGTCACTAGGGGCAGGTTCCCTGGAGTCCTGCATAGTTTGCCGGTCCCTCACTACTGAAAATATGATAGTGAAACAGCACCACACACTGGCAGGACTGTAGGTTGAGGACTCCCACTCAGCTTAGAGGGAACAGTGCCTATCCCCAGTTAATTATCTGCAGGGCTTATTTTGAGGGGGTACTTGGGGGTACTGAGTACTGGCACCTTTTCCATTGTCTGCTAAAATTGACCCATGGTCCCCAAGTTTTAATGAAAGAGCTCAGGCCCTACACACAAATTCTGCCTGGTCATAGATTTTGTGACTGGTTGCAGGAAGCATGGCTATTGTGGGGTGGGTCCCTCAGTGATCACCCCACCCCTGAAGGGTGGCCTGGCATGTGAGTACCAGCACCTTTTTCGCTAGAAAAAATGTACTGATTATCTGGGTATTGGCACTGAATATTGGCCAGACCTGGATAACTTCTAGCAGCCCATAAAGATCGAGCTATTTTCAGGGCTAGTAGCCACATTCTGCCAGATTCTATATAGCGCGCCTAGAGATCTGTGCGGAAATCCAGGCGTATTCTATAACAATGCAAGTAACTTAATTGGCTTAACAAGCCAATCTGCAATTTTAACAGCACTTAACAAGCAATCATGAGCACTAATTGGCAATAATTAGAATTTGCACGCACAACTCACTAAGCGCATTCTGTAACACAGTGTGCCTAACTTCTAACATGCGCAGGCAAAAAGAGGCATGGTTATGGACAGGAACATGGGCATTTCATGGGCGTTCCAAAATTTACGCATGTAGTTATAGAATGGTGGCCCAGTGCACGTAAATCTACACGTAGGGATTTACACCACGTTTTTGTTGGTGTAAATGGATGCGCATAGTTTTAAGCGCTGGGATATCAACTAAGCGAATTCTATATACTGTGCCTAAATCTAGGCGCAGCTTATAGAATTCACTTAGTCGGAAATGTTTACCGTGTTGATTTTTTAGGTGTCATTTATAGAATCAGGCCCGTTAGCCCTGCCACTGAATATCTCGGTCAAATTCAGCCTGCAACAGTCATCGCTTTAAAAAACGCTGATCACCACCAGCTGAATTTTGACCCCCCCCTCCCCCCCATAGTTAATAATCAAACCCCAATGAGAATAACTGGGCTTGCATTATTTAATGTGCGCTAAATTACATTCATGTGAATTAACATATGGTAGCAAATGATGGCACCATTTTGATAAATAATTTTATTTATTTATTTATTTTATTTGTACTTCTGATATACTACAAAATTGAGCCTGGGTAGGCGAATAAGTATGGTAATGGGACTGGGACAGAAATGAGCAGAGGAATGGATAGAAAAGGGTCACGGAGAAGAAAAAAAGAACAAGAGCTTAAGGGGCCTTTTTACAAAGGCACGTCGAAAAATAGCCTACGGTAGTGTAGACGCGTGTTTTCGGTGGGCGCAGAATCATTTTTCGGCGCACCTCTAAAAAAATGCCTTTTTTAAATTTTTTGCCGAAAATGGACTTGCAGCAAAATGAAAATTGCCGTGCATCCATTTTGCATCTGAGACCTTACCACCAGCCACTGACCTAGCAGTAAGATCTCAACTTGCTGTAACTGGGCGGTAATGGTCTATGCACATAAAATCCCGATTACTGCCCTATTACCGCCCGCACACCAGAAAATACAAACATTTTCCGGTGCGCATAGCGGACGTGCGTAAAAAATGAAATTACCATAAGGTCCATGCAGTAGCCGGGCGGTAACTCAAAATTGACATGCGTTGGGTGCACGTTGGCACCTACATGGCCTAGTGAAAGGGCCCCTAAATGAGTCTTCTTACTCAGTTAAATGCTTCCAAAAATAGGAAGGGCCTTAAAAGGTTATGGGAGTCCTCAGTGAAGAAGGCAGAGAGTTCCACAATTTAGGACCTAGATAGCTAAAGGCAGTATCTCGAGAAAGTGAGAGATGAAGAGCCAATGGTAATGGAATGTGAAAAAGATTATCAGAGAAAGATCAAAGATTATGTGCTGGACAATAAAGAACCAATAATTTGGATAAATAAACTGGGGCAACTGAAGAATGACTCTTAAAGAACAATAGTAGTATTTAAAACAGATCCTGAGCAAAACCGGGAGCCAATGTTCTAGCTGAAGAAGAGGGGTGGCATGATCAAAATGATGTGCACGATAGATAAGTTTAACCGCTTAAGGGGCCCTTTTACTAAGCCGCGTAGGTGCCTGCGCGTGCCCAATGCATGCCAATTTGGAACTACCGCCCGGCTACTGTGTGGCCCAGGCAGTAATTGGCATTGTACGAGCACTGATGATTACCGCCCAGTTAACACAAGAGACCTTACCACTAAGTGAATGGATGGCGGTAAGGTCTCAGGCCCAAAACGGACGCGCGCCAATTTTCATTTTGCCGCACATCCATTTTCAGCCTAAAAGGGCCTTTTTTGCAGGTGCACTGAAGAATGGACCTGCGCGCGTCCAATACACGCATCTACAACAGCACAGGCCATTTTTCCGCGCACCTTAGTAAAAGAACCTCTTAGTGGGTATAAAGGTAGACCAGCATAGAGTGAATTTACTGTAGTCAATCTGCAAAGTAATCACAGCAAGAACCAGAGCGCAAATAGTAGAATCTGAGAGAAATGCACAAATTGAATGAATTCTGTGCAAAGAAAAAAAAAGAAGAGCGAGATTTATTTTTTATTTATTTATTGCATATGTATCCCACATTTTCCCACCTATTTGCGGGCTCAGTGTGGCTTACAATACTTTAGTGAATTATGGAAATACAATTTGTTACAACTCGATTATGGGTTACATTGTGAGGAGTTATGTGAAGACAAGGTCAAAGTATCTCAATCATAAGTTGGACTGTTAATTCTAGAAAGTATGTAGTGAAGTTCTCGGTAGATTTCTTTGGAGCTTGTTTACTAAAGCTTAGTGTGTGACAGAATTAGTGCACGCTAAATGTTGTGTGTGTGGCACTTAGCGCATGCTAATGTCCATTAGTGCACTCTAAGCTTTAGTAAACAGCTACATTTTCATCCTTTCTTACTAATTTCCATGCACCATCATTCTGGGAGTTATGTGGTCATGGATTTTGTTGGGGGTTTTTTCAGACAGCAAGGTATACAAAACCATAGATATTTTTAAAAATGGGAGTTGAAACCAAGCTTGGTAACAATGTCCTGGTGTTACCATTTACTGGCTACCCAAATTTATGTAGTGTTTCACCACTGGAGATGAGTCCTTCTTACTTATAATTTTGACCGCAGGACTGTGTGAAAGTATTTTTGGTTGGCTTTGCCACTTTTTTAAAATTGTAAATCGTTTTGAGCTACAGGTTAAAATGGTATGTGAGAATTATGAGGGTAAAATTCATCCCTCGGCAGTCAGCGGTTTTTAAGCCACTGACAGCAGCGAGCAAAACTGAGCCTGGATATTCAATGCCGGGTGATGTCTGGGCCCTGACATTGAAGATCTGGTTACAGTGGCCAGCCAGAAGTTAACCATATACCAACTGATATTCAGACCAGTGTGGGGTTAGCTTGGTAGATAAAGTTAGGATAGCCGTTTTGCTGTCCTAACTTTATCTGCATACCTAAACAGGTAGCAGTCTGAATATTGCTGTGAACCAGTTAAGTACCAGCTCCATCCATGAACTGCCCCTGTACTAACTGGACAGTGCAGGAGCATTTAGCCCTGTTCCCTCTAAACTGAGTAGGAGTCCTCCACTTACAGTCCTGCCAGTGGGGGGTGCTGTTTCACTATCTCATTTTCAGTAGTGAAGAACAGGCAAGATCTGCAAGACTCCAGAGAACCTGCTTGTTCTTAGCAATTGAAAGTACAATATTGAGGCACCTCCCCCTACTGGCAGCAATGCAGTTGGAGGACTCCCAGTCAGCTTAGAGGGAACTGTGGCATTTAGTACTACTTTTCAGAGGCACTGTCCAGTTACGTGATGCTGAATATCAGCACATAGGCTTTCCTGCCCAGTTAAATCACTTTCAGGCTCATTTTCGAAAGAGAAGGACGTCCATCTTTCTACATAAAACGGAAGATGGACGTCCTTCTTCCAGAGACGTCCAAATCAGTATAATCGAAACCCGATTTTGGACGTCTCCAACTGCAGTCCGTTGCAAGGACGTCCAAATTTCAAGGGGGCGTGGCGGAGGCATAGCGAAAGCAGGACTTTGGCGTGCCTTACACTTGGACGTCCTCAACCCATAATCGAAGAAAGCAAGGACGTCCCTGATGAACACGTGGACGTTTTCACCCAGACGTGTTTTGTTTTACGAGTAAGGCACAAAAAAGTGCCAGAAATGACCAGATGACCACCGGAGACAATCGGGCATGACCTCCTGTTACTCCCCCAGTGGTCACTAACCCCCTCCCACCCTCAAAAAACATCTTTAAAAATATGTCATGCCAGCCTCAGATGTCATACTCAGGTCCATGACAGCACATGCAGGACCCAGGAGCAGTTTTAGTGGGTACTGCAGTGCACTTCAGACAGGTGGACCCAGGCCCATACCCCCCCATACCTGTTACAGTTGTGGAGGAAACAGCGAGCTCTCCAAAACCCACCACAAACCCACTGTACCCATATATAGGTGCCCCCCTTCACCCATAAGGGTTATTGTAGTGGTGTACAGTTGTGGGTAGTGGGAGTTGAAGGGGGTTGGGGGGCTCAGCACACAAGGTAAGGGAGCTATGTTCCTGGGAGCATTTTATTAAGTCCACTGCAGTGCCCCCTAGGGTGCCCGGTTGGTGTCCTGGCATGTCAAGGGGACCAGTGCACTACAAATGCTGGCTCCTCCCACGCCCAAATGGCTTGCATTTGGATGTTTTTGACATGGACGTTTTTGGTGTCGAAAATTGCCGAAAGTCAGAAACGTCCATGTTTAGGGACGTCCAAATTTAAGGATTTGGACGTCTCTGACGGTATTTTCGAAACGACAGATGGACGTCCATCTTGTTTCGAAAATACGGGTTTCCCTGCCCCTGGATTTCGCCGTTTTTCATGGACGTCCAAATTGCAACTTGGACGTTTCTTTCGAAAATGCCCCTCTTTGAATATCAACTCCCATTTTATTATTATTATTATCATTTAGAAACTTTTGCTGTCTCTGTTCTGACATATCTTTCACCCTATCTTAGAGATGCAAGTGCTAACAATTAAAAAGGAAGGAGAGCAGTTTTTATACTAGATACTAGAAGAAAGCCAGCAGTGACTGAAGGGCACTTGGTTCAGAACAATATGTCTTGAACGGATACCATTAAAACGAAGAAAATAGAACAACCTGACAGTGAGGACAGAGAAGAAGCCGAGAGAGCTGAGTTCCATCAGGGAAACAGTACAGAAACAACATTAATTTCTCTAATAGATAAATATAGACACTGAAAAAAGGAGGATGCTTGGTAATTCTTTTAACTTTATCAGCTACTTTTGATACTCTGAAACTTGCCAGTTTATTACAGCAGTTCTGTGGGCAACCATTCTACAATAGTTTCATTGTTTTTAACTGGAAGGTCACACCAGGTGATATGAAATGGCCATTGCACAGAATCATAGCTATAACTATATGAAGTGCCACAAGACTGTGCCTTGTCCTCCATGAAGATTTAAAAACACCATCTTGGAAGCCCAGATAAAATATATCAAAAACAAATTTTTAAAGGTAGAAACAAGAACAAACATCTACCAGCTTGGCTAAACAATGCTGTGAAAGAGATTATTGAAGCCAACAGGGCATCCTTTAAAAAAATGCAAAACAAATTCTGTTAAGGAAAATGGAAAGCAGTGCAAGTACTTGCAAATTAGATGTGAAATATTAATAAAGCAGATCAGGAGAAAGTTTGAAGAGACACTCACCCAAGAGGCAAGAACTAATAATTAACATTTTTAAGAACATCAAAAGCATGAAGCCTACAAAGAAATCTTTGACCCATGTAAACCTAAAACTAGATCAAACTTGGGCAAATCTGGAGCCAATGGGCAGCCTAAAATGTGCCTCTCTGTCCTACTCAAGCATGGAAAGTGGGTTGCAAACATACAGCAGATCCAAAGCAAATTTAACAAAGTGGGGGGGGGGGGGGTTCACTTAACACACAATTAAACTGCATAAGCTGTTCCTGAAAGATGTTGTCAAGGCCTATAGAATAATTGTTTAAAAAATAGAGAGAAATCTCTGAAGGACAGGTATATGAATAGCTATTATGCAGGGATGGACTTGGAGACTACAGAATCTTACTTCTGGGAACTGTTAGAAAACAACAAGAAATGGATCTCCCCATTTGAGATGGTTTGGCAGTTCTTCCAAGTGGCCTAGATTAGTTATTTGTTAGACACAGAATGCTGAGCTCCATGGATCATTAGTCTAACCTAGTATGACATTTCCTGAGTTCTTAAGTTCTTATATTAGAGTTTCTAAAGGCAATCTTCTCTGTTCAGGTCACATATTTAAGCTTCATATTTTACCTCAAAACATAGGAAGGTCTCAGCAGGCAAGGATATCCCACAGACTTGGTAAACTCAAGAGCATCCTCCTAGATAGGTTAAAAAAAGGATATACATTTTACATTCTACAACATTTCCATATGCCTCTCCTACAAAATTCTTCAGCTTGCCCAACAGAGATATATTAGTCAAAGAGCTTAAGAGAAAGAACTAGTAATTCAACAAGTACAAATACAGTAGTGTGGTAGCCAAGTAAGTCCAATTGGATTTTCACACGTGAATGTCAACAAAAAAAAAAGCAAGGAGACATCTTAATGAATTAATTTCATACATTTCTTGACACGTTTTCAGGCATTATCCTTCCTTCATCAGATCAAATTTGATTTTCATTTGATGAAAAGTGTATCATTCTAAATAGCCGGTCAAGAAACATATGAAGTTAATCCAATTTCAAAAAATGAATCACCCTCATTTTAAAACAATTTCAAAAATTCTAAAGACAGTTTTACTGCGACAAAAATTTTTCTCTTTCACCAAGATGCCCCTATATCCCAGACTGACTTTAATAGTAATTTATATTAACAAATGCTTTGGAGGTAAAGGTTTCAGATCTTTGTCCCAGTACACACTGATGCACCAATATCTCCTACAATTGTATCTGATCACTGTGTGATATTCTTAAATGTCTTCTAAGAAGTCTCTTATGTTAATTTTTAAATAGATTTATATGTTCATGGGATGAAAGTGTAAGTCCCCTATATAAATTTATAAATGCTATACAGATAGTGCCAAGTTGAAAATCCCTCTAACCAGCCAGGCACTATCTATACAGTGGAGGGGCAGACGAAGGACAAAGCAAGGAAAGGGTTAGGAAATCCTATATAATAAAATGCACCTCCAACATTCTGAAGCTGACTGCATGGCTGAGGCATTCCTGCTCTCTGTATCCATCTCCTGAATTGACATCACGTACTTCTGGGTTCGTCACAAGCAGCAGTGACCAACCACACGAGGTTTCTCGGCTTCAGAATGTTGGAGGTGCATTCTATTAAATAGGATTGGTCAGTTCCTTGAAGCACAGACAGAGCTCAGCGTCCTGCACAGTAACGCTCAGACACCAGAGAGAGGGGGGGGGGGCTGACACCAGAGAGAGAGAGGAAGGGGGGCCTGACACCAGAGAGGGGGGGGAGGTATCTCTGTCACACACACACTCTCTCTCTCTCACAGTCAATGTCTTTCTCTCACTCTCACACACTGTCTCTCAGACACTCTCCTGCTTATAATCGAACGAGAAAAACGCCCAAGTTCCGACCTAAATCGGGAGATGGGCGTTTTTCTCACAAAAACAAATAAAGCGGTATAATCGAAAGCCGAACTTTGGACGCTTTCAACTGCACTCCGTCGCGGATGCGGACAAAGTGGACGGGGGCGTGTCGGAGGCGTGGTGAAGGCGGAACTGGGGCGTGGTTATCACCCGAACAGAGATGGGCGCCTTTCGCCGATAATGGATGCGTTTGTAGCTAAAATTTAGGGCACTTTTCCTGGACCCTGTTTTTTCACGAATAAGGCCCCAAAAAGTGCCCTAAATGACCAGATGACCCCCAGAGGGAGTCGGGGATGACCTCCCCTGACTCCCCCAGTGGTCACTAACCCCCTCCCACCACAAAAAAATGATGTTTCACAACTTTTTACTTTCACCCTCAAATGTCATACCCTCCTCCCAAGCAGCAGTATGCAGGTCCCTGGAGCAGTTGTTAGGGGGTGCAGTGGACGTCAGGCAGGTGGACCCAGGCCCATCCCCCCCCTACCTATTACAATTGTGCTGCTTAATGCTTAGTCGTCCAACCCCCCCAAACCCACTGTACCCACATGTAGGTGCCCCCCTTCACCCCTTAGGGCTATAGTAATGGTGTAGACTTGTGGGCAGTGGGTTTTGAGGGGGATTTGGGGGGGCTCAACACCCAAGGGAAGGGTGCTGTGCACCTGGGAGCTCTTTTACCTTTTTTTTTGTTTTTGTAAAAGTGCCCCCTAGGGTGCCCGGTTGGTGTCCTGGCATGTGAGGGGGACCAGTGCACTATGAATCCTGGCCCCTCCCACGAACAAATGCCTTGGATGTATTCGTTTTTGAGCTGGGCGATTTCATTTTCCATTATCGCTGAAAAGCAAAAACGCCCAGCTCACACCTTGGCGAATAAAACATGGGCGTCTATTTTTTTTGGAAAATACGGTTCACTCCGCCCCTTCACGGACCCGTTCTCGGAGATTAACGCCCATGGAGATAGGCGTTTCTGTTCGATTATGCCCCTCTCTATGTCTCACACTGTATCACATTCACTCTCTATGTGTCACACAGTCACTCACACACTCTCTTGGTCTCATACACTCAGTCTCACAGAGAGTCTGTGTCTCACACGCACTCTCTCTTTCTCTTGCACACACTGTATCTGAGTGAAACACACTCTCTCTCTCACACTGTGTCTCACATATGCACTTTCACACACTCTCATTGTCACACACACACACTCTCTCTCTCACAGACACACTCGCACCCAGACTCACTCTCTCTCTCACACACACACACTCACACACATTCACTCTCTCTCTCACACACACACAGTCATTCTCACATACACTCTCTCAAACATACACACTCCGAGGAAAACCTTGCTAGCGCCCGTTTCATTTGTGTCAGAACGGGCCTTTTTTACTAGTTGTTAATATAGCAGTGATCTTTAACCTCTAAACAGATACCACCCAATATTCAGCCAGCAACAGTCAATGGTTTTAAAGTCACTGACAACTGAAGATGAATTAAACCTGGATAATTAATGCCAGGTCATGTCTGGACACCGAGATTCAATATCCAGGGTCAGCTACTGACCTAGAAGTTATGCAGGTGCTGGCTATTATTCAATGCTAGCACCCATTAAAGACAGGACTACCCGCTTAAACCACATTGAATATTGGCCCCATAATTTATCCACCCGATATTTAAACCTAAACAGCCGCCAAAAAGGGCACTTAAGTGGCTATCCTACGATATTCAGTGCCAGATAGCTGGCTATCTAGCACTGAATATCTCCAGTTAGCGGCTTAAAGACAGCTGATTATATCGTGCGATATAACCAGCTATCCGTTGATTTTCACAGTGAGAATGGCCAAGTTTGGGGGCCATATTTGGCTGCCACAATAGGTGGAATAACTCTGGCCAGTCTCACCTAAACTGGCTAGCGCTGAATATTAACATGGCCGGTTAAAATTGGACAGGCCAAAGTTCAACCGGATATTCAGTGCCAGTCACTGGAAATGGACCGGCATTGAATATCTGGGTTTAATGGGGACCGCGGGAGACAGCCCGGCTATCTCCTGTGGTCTGAATATCAGGGCCTATATGTTTAGTTTAGAATTACTGAATAGCAGAGATGACAGCAGTCAACAGCCAGTATGTAAAGTATATTCAGTGCCAGTGACTATAAAAGAAATTCTTGGGTTGATTTTAAAATTGATTTCAACAACCAGAAACAGCTCCTAGCTGATTAAATCACCTATTGGGGGCTAACTGGTCATTTTCAGCGGCACTTAACCAGTTAGTGCCGCTGAAAATAACCAATTAGCTCCAAACTAAAAGCCGGCTATTTTGCGGGCATTCCAGGGGCAGAGTCAGCTGGTTAAGTGCCGATATTCAGGTCACTGCATAAATAGGACTGCATAAAGTGAGTCCTATATTTATGCAGTGTCCCATAGCCAATTAAGGGCCCCTTTTACTAAGCTGCAGCAAAAGGGGGCCGGCGCTGGCGTCAGCACGTGTTTCACATGCGCGCCGAGGCCCCCTCTTAATGCAGCTGGTAAAAGGGAAGTCTCACTTTCCAACAGGAAATGGCCACGTGGCAAGTAAAGCACTTGCCGCATGGCCATTTTGAGGATGAGCCCCTATTGCCACCCACTGAGGTGGCGGTAAGGGCTCCCACGTTAACCCGGCGGTAATGCAGTGGGTACACTACAGCACTACAAAAATAAATAAATGATGGAATGCTAGGGGTGGGAAGTACCGCTGGGCTGCTGCGGTAGCCCGATGGTACTTCCTGTATAGTGAGCGGTAAGCCCGCATTGGGCTTACTGCCACTTAGTAAAAGGAGCCCTTAGTGACTGAATAATGCAGGGTTAACATGGGAGCATTTAACACCACCTAAATAGGAGGCGGTAGGTGCTCCTTTGTTATTTCAGTTGCCGTGCGCTAATGACAACAATAGCACACAACCTGAAAATGTAAAAAATTGAAAAAGCCCTTTTTTTGTAACACTAGGAATAGGCTTAGCATGCGGGAAAGACACGGATTAGGACGCACTAAGCCCACTTCATAGCATATTTTAGTAAAAGGGCCTCTAAGTGTAGGCAGGCAGCTTTAAGCTTACAAATTACAATCCTAAATTTCATGGTTCAAATTTTGACTCACTAGATTTAGGTGCAGAAGCATAGCCAGGTTTTGATGCCAGGGGGAATAGAGAGTGGGCTACGTAGGTATGCGCGAACTGAGTAGGCATAATGGACTGCCTGAAAAATAGGCACCGGTGCCATCGGAAGTCCATTTGGGGGAGCAGTCGCTATCCTGGCGCCCTCCACTTAGCTATGCCTTTGTTTAGGTGATTTTTCAGATAAAATCTAGTAAGTTACGCTTAGCAAAATTGTTTACCTAAAGATAATTGGATAAAATTAGCCTGGTTTTGTTCAACTGACCTTGGTACGCTAGAGAGTACTAGTCTGAATTATTTTTCCCACTGATGTTTATTTGTTTTATGGCTTTCCAGTTGGTTTACATACAAACTTTTCCCATCTTTTTTTGACCTTTCCTTATACTTCGTACCATCGAGTTGACAGCTTTCCAAGGGGCTTGCGCAACATTCAGCTCATCCAGAACAGCTGAGAAAATAGAACGATCTTCTGCCCGATCAATCTGCAGAGGATTGGTACCCATGATCTTCACACCATTCTTGTGTAGAGGCACCGCCAAGTTATTTGGAATCTGTCCACCAACCGAAATGATGCAGCCATCGCATTGCTAAAGGAAAAGAAAAGAGATTTCAGAAAAGGAGGAAAATCAGGCCAGACTGCTATGATATGAGAGCCTATTGTGGATAATCCATGAACTGGTTGAAAAGCCTTCCCATTCAATGGAAGCCTAGAAACAGATTAAAATTCTAAAAAGTTGGAGCAGAGAAAATATGCAAACTGTTTTGGTTGTATCACATAAAGGTGATATATCAAGAATCTCATAAGCAAATATAAACATAAATTAACCACCAAAGTCAATCCCAACTCAGTAAGAAATTTTCTGTACTCTATGCATATTCTAAAAATGCTGAGTCATTTGCTTGAAGTCCAGAAAAAGAGGAAAACCAATACTTCCACAAAAAAGTCAAACAGAAACAAAGAGAGCGGAAGTGACCACAAAAGCATTGCTCCAAGATGACAAGAAAAAGTGTATTCACAAATACGTGCAATAATCCAACAGATGCACAATTACAGTTCTGTAAACATATGCTGTACAGCTGGACCCTACACGGGCTGTGTTTCTGCAGACAAGCCTTCCTCAGGAGTCCTTTCTGTGTATAGCATAAATTGCAAATAGAAAAGATTATAACCAATGTATAACCAATGACTACATGTGGTCAACCGTCTTGTATTGACAGACTACTGTAACATAGTCATAAAAACCGTGACGCAATCTGCTTGGTCACTATTCCCCAAATTCTATAAAGGGCAGTAAAATTAGGCACACAATCGGATAAACACCAGTCATTTAGCCACGACTTAAATCAGCTAATTGGTGCTAAATTGGCATTAAGTACCGATAATTAGTATCAACAAGCACTGTATGGCACTAATTTGAAGTTAAGTGCATAAATGACTCATGCACATATTCTATAAACTTAGGGGTCCTTTTACTAAGGTGTGCTGAAGAATGGCTTCGGCAGTGTAGGAGTGGGTTTTGGGCGCGTGCCGATCCATTTTTCAGCGCACCTGTAAAAAAGGCCTTTTTAACATTTTTGCCGAAAATGGATATGCGGCAAAATCAAAATTGTCATGTGTCCATTTTGGGTCTGTGACCTAGCGGTAAAGTCTCACGCGGTAACCGGGCGGTAATGACCTACACACATCAAATGCCACTTGGGGCACGTCCGATACGCGCATCTGAAAATAAAAGTTATTTTTTGGCCGCACGTATCAGATACACACCAAAAATGAAATTATCACATAGTAGCTGAGCGGTAACTCCATTTTGGCGCATGCTGGGCATGCGTAGACGCTTACACAGCTTAGTAAAAGGGCACCTGAGTGCCTAATTTTTATGGTGCCCAACTCCAAGGGGGGGAGTGAACATGGGAGGGACATGGGCTGCTCAGGGGCAGGCCAAGCAATTAGGCAATAATGGGCCCTTTTACGAAGTGGCAGTAAGCCCGGTGGTGGCTTACCGCCCACTAAAAGTGAAGTACCACAGCAGCCTGGTGGTAGTTCCCTCCCCCAGAGAGCGCCATTTCCAGTACTGCAAAAATATTTCAGTTTTTGTAGCACCAGTGTGTACCCAGTGGTAATCACTGTCCAGGTTAACATGGGAGCCCTTACCGCCACTTCAATGGGTTGCAGTAAGTGCTCCTCCCCGTGAAATGGCTACACGGCAAGTACTTCACTTGCTGCATGGCCATTTCTTGAAAATAACAAAGACCTGCCTTTTACCTGCTGTGGTAAAAGGGAGCCTCGGTGCGCATCAAAAATATGTGCCGATGCCAGTGCAGGCCCCCTTTTGCCGCAGCTTCATAAAAGGATCCCTAAGTTATAGAGTACTGTTATTTATGTGTGTAGCTGCCATTATTTGGGCATAAACATTTACACTAGGCATTGACATGGCATAAGTTCTCACACCTAGAGTTAGGCATCAAAATGAAGACTTACAATAGCTTTCTATAATGGCAACTTCATGTGATATTGCCATTAAACAATTGCCAGCCAATATTCAGCCCTATTTAACTGGCCAGGAATGGCTTCTGGCCGTTTAAGTAGCATTTAGCAAGCTAAGAGCTAATATTCAGATGGAGATAGCCAGTTATCTCCACTGAATATTAGCAGTTAGGACCAGCTCAGAATACAGCAGCCAGACTCATATTTGGAAAAAATAAATATGAAAGTGCTAAACCCTTAAGAAAGAAACTCCATTGGCTCCCACTCAAAGAACGTGTTGAGTTCAAGATTTGCACGAAAGTACACAAAATTATACACGCAGACGCTCCAATCTACATGCTAAACCTTGTGGACCTGCCTCCCAGAAACGCAGTAAGATCCTCCCGCAAATATCTCAACCTGCACTTCCCCAGTTGCAAAGGACTGAAATACAAACTGACACACGCCACCACCTTTTCCTATTTGAGCACGCAGCTGTGGAATGATCTTCCTACAGACCTGAAAGTTATTGACGAAGTAATTAACTTCTGCAAATCTCTGAAAACTCATCTCTTCCAAAAGGTATACATGGAAAATACATAGCCTACAAACCACTTCAACAGCTCACACAATTACCACAGCTCACCTCTAACTGACCTAACACTTCCCTGTCTATCCTCCATTACCCAATCTTTAAACAGCAATAATTGTACTCGTCATCAGGAAACGACTATGCTTATCTTCTCTTAACAACATTCAAACTATAAGAAATGTACCTGTTAATACGAAATGATTATGTCATAACCACACTCTGTAAGCCACTTTGAGCCTACAAATAGGTGATTTGCTTAATTTATTTATTTTTTGTCTATTAGATTGTAAGCTCTTTGAGCAGGGACTGTCTTTCTTCTATGTTTGTGCAGCGCTGTGTATGCCTTGTAGCGCTATAGAAATGCTAAATAGTAGTAGTAGTAGTAGTAGTAGGGAAAGGGTGGGATACAAATGCAATAAATAAATAAATAATAAATAAATAAAGGTTATGCTCTTAAATTTAAGCTCCTAAATTTACGCTCCTAATTTAGGACCTATTTAACCTTATTCTATAAAAGTTATGCTCCTAAATTTATGCTTCTAAACTAGGAGCAAAATATGCTCATACAGCCCTGTTTACTAAGCTGCGCACGCGCTATCAATAGAGACACCCATTATATTCCTATGGATGTCTCTTAGTGTGTGCTAAAACGTTTGCGCGTCTACAGCGCGGCTTAGTAAACAGGGCCAATAGATTTAGCATACATTTAGGAGAATAAATTATGCTCCTAAATTTAGGAGCATAATTTATGTTTATAAATTTAGGAGTGTAAATATAGGAGCATAAGCTTTATAGAATTAAGGCCCTTAGGGTCCTGTTTACTAAGCAGTGTTATAGACGCATGAACATTTTTATCACACATTAACCATGACCGTACCTACAATATCCTTATAGGCGCTTACATGGTTAGGGCGCTCACTAAGTGTAGGCACGCTAAAAACACTAACGCACCTTAGTAAACAGGGCCCTTAGGGTCTTATTCTATAAAGGTTATACTTCTAAATTTCCGCTCCTAAATTAGGAGTATAATCTATTTTGGAGCATAGAGTATGCTTCTAATTTGTGAGCATAAATTTATGAGCATAAATTTTAGGAGCGTAAATTTAGGAGCATAACCTTTATAGAATAAGGCCCTTGTTTTCTTGGACCTTGTTTGTAAAATGGGACAACCATGCTTGGAAGTGGTGCTGCTGACACAGCCACATAGAAGCTGCCAGTTGATTTTCCAAATGTACCTTTAAAAAATGGCTGTTCCCACTGTACATACCAGCTAATATACATGCACTCTACAGGTATTTTCAAAAGGCTCTGTGTCGACAGATCCTTTTCTAAAATACCACCAGAGCTGAGCACATCCTGACCTAGTCATCAATTCTGATCTCTGTATCCTATCTCCCCCATACTCAGTGCTATTTAAATAACCAGCTATCCCCCACTGAATACCCCCGATTAGCGGCTAGCAAATAGCCAGTTTTGGGGTCCTTTTACTAACGTGCACTGAAAAATGGCCTGCGGTAGTGTAGGCGCACCTGCAAAAAATGCCTTTTTAAAAATTTTGCCAAAAATGGACGTGCGACAAAAAGAAAAGTTCCACGTGTCCATTTTGGGTTTGAGACCTTACCACCAGTCATTGACCTAGTGGTAAAGTCTCACGCGGTAACCGGGCGGTAATGACCTACATGCATCAAATGCCACTTGGTGCACATCTGAAAATATCGGAAGCATGCCAAAACTGAAATTACCACAAGAGCCACACGGTAGCCAAGCAGTAACTCCATTTTGGCACATGGGCGCGCGTAGATGCTCACGCGGCTTAGTAAAAAGGCCCCTAAATCGTCCGATATAACCGACTAGCCACAGATTTTTAAAGCCGGTTTAGTGGCCATATTTGGCCATGTGAAAATGTGGGATTTTTGGCCAGTTTAAAGAAAATTGGCAAAGTCTCAATATCGACTTAGCCAGTTATCATTAAACCGGCCAAAAATAAACCAGATATTCATTGTCAGTCAAAAATAAACTGGCATTGAAGATCCAGGCTCAGCACCAACTGCAGTCTGAATATCAACCCCATGTGTCTTTATAAATCAAGTTACAAATAGGCACCTTTTTGTCCTTCACACAAGGTGACTTTTTACAAAATTACCATGTTATGGCAGTTGAGATAGAGTACATAATTTTTCAGGTCAACAGCTGGGTTTGGGACAGCTTATGAAGGTTAGTTAGTGGAAAGTAAACCCAGTGCTAGATTTGGCTAGATTTTTCAGATTAGCTAGAAAGTTTGTGCAACTTACTTTATAATGTAATTGATGTTCTAATTGTCCAGATGTAATACAAATGTTGCACAAGTCATGATCTAATTAAAATATAAATTTATAGGTAATATTTTTTCTTTCATATTACAAGTATGTCATCCTTTATATGTTGATCCTATAAAACATATATGCTCAAACCAAAGAGTCATCTTGCAGTATGTACACTAAAAATTAAGTGCTGCTCCTACAAGAAATTAAACTCTGCACGCACTTGTGATTTTGAAATACGGTGTATTTTTCTCTTGTTTCTTTTTTTTACCTCTTGTTGTGAGATGTCCATAATGCGTTCCAGTGACAGCTCCTCAAAGTACAGCTTGTCGCATTCATCAAAGTCAGTGCTCACTGTCTCTGGATTGCAGTTTACCACCACTGTCTTCTTGCCAAGGTTACGCAGGGTGCGGATGCTGGAGACAGCACACCAATCAAACTCCACGCTGCTGCCTGCCAAAGGTAGGTAAGAGAGAGAGAACAGTTTGTTGAAGAAAAGTATGACAAGAACACTCTGTTGCTCTGACACCAGTCATTGAGAAAGGGGGCTAAACTGAATTAGATTTTTACAAGATAAGGCTGTAGTAGCACTGAGTTTGGACATGCTAAAATCTAGATTTGACAAATGATTTTAAAAAATCTCAATATACGCAGGTTGCAACTTATTTTAAAGGTCACCTCTGAAAGACAGCAATTTCTGTAGCATAATGCTGTCAACATTATGTCAGGAGATGGGTTCAGTATTGGAACAGAGGGAAAATGGCACCAGTCACCAGCACCAGTTCATGAAGTGCATGGTATTTGGGGACATAATCATTTCAAGATACGTTTCCCAGTATTCTTTCTAGTGGCTCACTGTGGTGTTGTGCCTGACACATAAAACGCCATTTGTGAAATAAAGGGATCTCATACACAAGGTGATGAAGGCATCTGATTGTTTTATGCCTTATTCAGAATGGTCTACAATTTCAAAGTGGTTGTGATGGGAAAATGGCACTTTTTCCTCCTTTGCAGAGAGTATAGTTCAGTCAAGGGAGTCTCTAGCAGTTGCAAATATTTAACCTCTAGATAGAACAAAATTTCTACACACCTTTCTGTCTTTACTTTCTACGGTATCATGCCAATACATTGCATTAAGGGGGAAAGTTATCAACATGGGCTACTGTTAAGTCAGGTTATTTTAGCCCAAGGTCCCAATTTATTCAATGAGGCCCTGTGCTAAAACAACCTGGCTTAACAGTAGTTCATGTTGATAACGTCCCCCTTAAATGTTGCAAAGTTCAGCACCTCCATATAAACGTTCATTTAATAAACCAAAGTAAAACAAGCAGAATTGGTCTTTTCCAACCTCTTTCACTGAATTAGTTTTTCTAGGAAACGGCCATCTCAGATGTAATCATTCAGCAGAAAGAACAGTGGGGTTAACAGAGTGAAATTAAACTAAGGCACATGCAGCCTGAATCCCTGAATGTGTGAGACGCAGGAGGAGACTGTTTGTCAGAAAGCAGCAGAGAGTGACCAGCAAGGACAGGCACATGTGTTACCTGTACACAGACTGACAGGTGTGACCAGAGGCCCCAAACTCCATAAATAGCAGAGGCAATTCTACATGGCAGATCTGAGATCTCTCCCTACCAATTTCTTAGGCAACTTAAGACTTCCTGGAGAGGGTAATTACATCCTTGACCTAATGTTACCACTGAATGATAGTTGTTGGTGATTGTTTGAAAGGAAAATCTCCAGTCTCAGTACAGTTTTTTAGAAAATTGCACAAAGTGGTGAATAAAGGCAGTCATTTCACTATCCCATACAGCAATAAAGTAGGTGGGTGCTTTTGGATCAGTGTTTCTTGAGCTAAGTTTCTAAGGGTAGCTATCTGTGTAGCTTCCCATTAAATCTTCACTAATAGTACTGTTTATTTGTGCAGACAGATTTAGGTGGAGGAAACTAGGTACAAGCATTTGAAACTTCAATCTTTATGTGAAGTTACTTTCTACAACCAAGTTATGCCCCCAGGATCATATACACCTATGGCCTGATGTATTAAGATTTTATACATGGACAGAAAATATTAAAAACATTTTAGTAAATCTGGCACTCTTGGGTCATGGGCCCTGTAGATCTGCTAAATAAAAGATGAGAAGTGAAATTCTATGGCTTTTTTCAGTCTCTTCCATTACAGATGTGTCTCCAGGGGTACATACCCGGGAAGAAAAGGTTTAGATGTGTTGTCATTGGTGATGCAATCACTAGGAATGCAAGTGTCAGGGTTGCTTGGTAACCTACATAAGAACTGCCATATAGGGTCAGACCAAAGGTCCATCAAGTTCAGGGGCCAATCAAGGTCTCAAGTACCTGGCAGGATCCCCAAAATGGCTAGATTCCATGCTGCTTACACCAAGAGATAAGCAGTGGCTTTCTCCACAAGGGAAGTTAATTGGCACTTATTAAAATTTGCATGCACATCTGACTGAACGCTATTTTATAAGGCATGACGCCTATCTCTACTAGAATGTAACTGAAAAAGGGGGGCATGGCCAAGGGGGTCTGGACAGATTCCTGAAGGAAAAGTCCATTGATCATTATTAAATTTGGGGGTTTTGCCAGGTTCTTGGGGCCTGGATTGGCCGCTGTCGGAGACAGAGTGCTAGGCTTGATGGACCTTTGGTCTTTTCTCAGCGTGGCAGTGCTTATGTACTTATGGGCATCAGGGGCATTCCAAAAGGTTGTATGAGTAGTTAAAAAATATGGCATCAGCACATCAAACTTGGGTGCCAGCATTTACACCAGGTTTCAGCAGGTGTAAGTCTTGAGGAGTGGCCTAGTGGTTAGGGTGGTGGACTTTGGTCCTGAGGAACTGAGTTCAATTCCCGGCACAGGCAGCTCCTTGTTACTCTGGGCAAGTCACTTAACCCTCCATAGCCTGCCGTGAGTGGGAAAGCGCAGCGTACAAATGTAATTTAAAAAAAAAGTTAGGTGCAAGAATCAGCGCTAAGCATGATTCTATAAAGGGTGCATCAATTTTGAGTGCCATTTATAGAATCCCCTTCTATGTGCGTAAATATGGGGCACACCCATGCTCCACCCAAGTGTATACCTGCTTTGCCTTTACATACTAACCCCCAAATTCCTTATATGGCGCTTTAACTTCTGCACACTAATGACCAAATTGGGTGCACAACTTAATCAATTAAAAAGCCAATCAGTGCTGATAATTGGTACTTAGCTAATTAGTGGCACTAATTGGCTTTAATTAGAATGTATATGTACAACTTTCAAGGCGTATTCTACAATGCGGTGTGCGTAAATTCTAATGCGCACAGTCAAAAAAGGGCGTGGTCATGGGCATGGAATGGCAGGTTGTAGGAATTTCAAAAAACTATGCACACTACTATGGAATACACCTGATCTGCTCCTAACTTTGGTGCAGGTATTTAGACCTGGATTTAGGTGGCCTAAATGGATTCGCCTACAGTTTAGTCGCAAGAACAGCACGTGAGCATATTCTGTAAAATACACCTAACTTTAGGTATAGTTTATAGAATCACGCTAACTGCATGGTTTTTCGGCACTGATTTTTAAGGTGCCGTTTATAGAATTTGGCCCTAAGTGAGTTGAACGCCTGTGTTATAGAATATGATTGTGTGACTAGTTCAAATGAAAATAACTGTAACAATTATACACATAAGCGGTAGTATTCAATAACTTACACACACAAGTGGCGCCTAACTTTAGGAGCTGGTATACTCTTTGGGCATAATTTTCTAACAAGATGCCTACGTGAGAGGTCCACAAAGGCACCTATTTTATAAAGGCAGCATAGACACTTGTCTTTATATAAAACTAGTAAATAAGGCCCGTTTCAGAGACAAATGAAACGGGCGCTAGCAAGGTTTTCCTGGGAGTGTGTTTTCTTGAGAGAGTGTGTGTGAGAGTGACTGTGTGAGTGAGAGAGAGAGTGAATGTGCGAGTGTGTGTGTGTGTGACAGACAGAGAGTGTGTCTGTGAGACAGAGAGTGTGTGTATGAGGCAGAGAGTGTGTGCGAGTGTGTATGTGAGACACAGTGACTGTGAGAGAGAGTGTGTTGCACACAGATACACTGTGTGTGAGAGAGAGTGTGTGTGAGAGAGAGTGTGTGAGTATGTGTGCAATACACAGACTCTCTGTGAGTCCAAGAGAGTGTATTTGAGCGAGTGTGTGAGACCGAGAGTGTGTGTGAGACCGACTCTGTGACACATAGAGAGTGAATGTGATTCAGTGTGAGACATAGTGTGAGAGACTGTGTGAGAGAGAGAAAGACACTGACTGTGAGAGAGTGTGTGTGTGACAGAGATACCTCCCCCCTCCTTCTGTGGTCTCAGGAACCCCTCCCCCCTCTGAGGTCTGAGGACCCCTCCCCCTTCCCCCCTCCCCTGTGGTTTCAGGACTCCCTGCATCTCCCCCCCCCCCCCCCGCTTGGTTTGCAGCACTGTGCAAGTGTGTGTGTGTGACAGAGAGAGAGTGTGTCTATGAGACAGATAGTGTGTGTGTGAGGCAGAGAGTGTGTGCGATTCTGCTGTCTCCCCCTGCCCCCCTGCAGTCACCCAGCATTTCTGCTCTCTCTCCTGCCCCCCCAGTCACCCAGTGAATGCGTTCTCTTCCCTGCCCCCCCTACAGCCACCCATTGAGTCTGCTGTTTCCCTTGCCCCCCCTTCAGCCACCCAGCGATTCTGGTCTGTCCCCTGCCCCCCCCCCACCAGCGATTCTGCTGTCTCCTCTGCCCCCCTTGCAGCCACCCAGCGAATCTGCTCTCTTCCCTGCCCCCCTTGCAGCCACCCAGTGATTGTGCTGTGCCCCTGCCCCCCCATCTTCCTCCTCTGCATCCACCCAGCGATTGTGCTCTATCCCCTGCCCCCCCCCCCTTCAGCCACCTATCGGTTTTCCTCATCTCTCTTCTATTTAAAACGCACCTCCAGCGTTCTTTTGAAGCCTCCAAAAGTTCCGTTTGTGTAGTGTTGTAGATCGATGTCTGCCCCGCCCTCACATCAAACGTGATGACGTTGAGGGCGTAGTGATGCGATTGGTTGAATGCCATTGCTCCGCCCTCGATGTCATCATGTTTGTCGCGAGGGCGGGGCAAACACTCATGGGCGAATTTTGATCTACACCACCATGGATTTAGAACATTGGGACTTGTGGAGGCTTCATTAGAACGTTGGAGGTGCGTTTTATATAGAGAGAGAAGTTCCCAGAGCTAGCTTCAATAGCATGGAAATACCAATACACAGAGTTACAGTTGTCATTTTTGTAACTTTCAGGGCACCCTAGCATATGCAAGCATCACAACTTCGCCTCCAGTACATCCATACTAAGCCCCCCCTCCCCCCAAGGAACACCTATGCACAGATCAAATAAAACAAGGTGCAATCTTACCATGTGGGTACATTTTGGGCTGGATTCAGTAAATGGCACTTAAAATTCAGTACCAGGAAAAATTGGCACGGCCCTCTCACGCTTAAATTGGCACTAAGTGAGATTCTATAAAGGGTACGTACCAGTTATAGAATCACGCTTAGCACTGATTCTTGGGTCTAATTTTAGGCACCAGACTTATGGCTGCTGAAACCTGGTGTAAATGCTGGCACTCAAGTTAGGCACACTGAGGCCGTATTCTATAATTACATCTGCAACTTTTTGGAATGCCCATGCCCCTTTTTGAGTTACACGCTAGTAGAGTTGGGCACCATGCCTTATAGAATAGCACACAGCCAGATGCATGTGCAAATTTTAATGAGTGGCAATTAACATCAATAATTGGTTGTTAGCACCAATTAATTTGCAAATGCATCTTGGACACGAAAATCTGGGCACCATATATAAAATCCAGGGGTTTATGCACAGATGCGGCCCCACAATTGTATAAAATACTTTTTCCATCATACTTTAGAAATGAGAAAAAGCTTTATAAATATTTCCTCCTTTATGTGCAGTACAATATTCCAACAGTTCACCAAACAAGCAGAAATTATGCAGCATCCTCTCCAGTAACTGCAGATTTTAGTGACATTAGAGAGAAGAGGCCTGGCATAGCAGCTAAAGCATAGGTTGATGATTCAGAAGTACCGAGGCATGAGTTCAAGGTTCACGTCTGTCACTGACTAGCTTATGTGGCCTTTGGGCAAGTTGTTTTATCTTCTTGTGCCTCTGGGATGCAGTTGCAAAGAAATTAAATTGTAATTGTTTAAGCTGTTCTTTTGAACAGTCCTATATCCCTCGAGGACAATCATGTTTTCTAGCAGTGTCACAAATTACCTCCTATGGAAAGGGATATAATTGACTCATACAGTATGCATGATTTTATTGGTTAGATTGGTTAGATTCAGTAGGTGTAATATATGTCTCTTATTTACATGCCTATACTCAGCTACAATTGCAAAAGAGGTGTGTAAAGAATTTAAAAATGAACAAAATAGCGGTTACCTTTTAAATGGTACAGGGTGAATGAAGCCTATTTCTGAAATACTGTGCAAAGCACAGAAGATATACTTTCTTATCTACACTAAAACAATAACAATTAGAGTATTTATTAGTGGAAGATGCGTATTAGTATTGATTTTTTTTTAAATTGGAATTTAAGGTTGTGCATAGCATCTGTCTAGTCCTTTTTGAAAGAGTGTTGATTTTTTGGGGAAATGTCCACATTTGTGCTCCTCCATACATTTCTTAAGCAATGTCTCAACCCTGTTCTAAAGGAAGGAAAGATATGATAGCCATTTGGCTTTCCTAGCCCTCCACTTTTCACAACTCTGCTGAGCTTGTTAATTAGGGTGTCCTGAAAGGGACAATGGTGGTAGTGATCTGTAACAATGTCAGCATCTGCCTTCTGTAACCTAAACTGAAACTACTAATTCATTTCACAGAGATGAGCAAGACTGACAGATTTTAATAACTGTTGGTCAGTACTACTGTGCCCTCAATTCACCTAACTGCAAGGTGAGAGAAGAAGCCCTGAAGTTAGAAGTTTTGAAGATACTGAGCAGTCCAAGGATCTTAGGATCGGCTTACTCTTAGTGGCCTATGTCAGCGGTTGCCAAACCTTTCCCAGAGAACCCCCAGCTCATCAGGTTTTCAGTATATCTGCAATGGGTATCCATGAGAAAGATTTGCGCTGCTTCCATGATATGCAAATTTATTGCACACATCTTCATTGCAGATATCCTAAAACCTGAGTAGCCGGAGCCCCCCACCCCCACCCCCCGGGACTGATTTTGGAACCACTGACCTATGCGAAAAGGCTATGGCTCAAGCTGCAAATTATAATACCATATACAATAGCTTTGAAGGGATAATACAAAATAAATGCCATCTACCAATGTGATATGGTCCACAGCCCAATACCATCGTGCCTTGGTCATCAAAAGTTATGTCGTGCTCCTAAAAAAGAGAAGTACATTTAGGAGATTTCTCAGCTGCAAACATTCATAGTCATCAAGGTTTTCTGTATGTCTTCAAATCTAACTAAGTGGGTCTATGGGGAGACATCCTACACAGTACCAAAAAAACACTAATGCCAAAATATCAGCAAAAATTATAATGTCATATTAAAGCACACAAAAGAATGAAACAAAGATTGGCACTAAATAGGTACATATCTACAAAACTGAAGAGAAAGTATTATGAAGTACTATGAAAAGGAAGGGGAGAGTAGATAGGAGGATTTTGTTGATGAAAGTAAATAGGCAGCCGATTTCAGAAGTTGTTCTGTGATATTCAGAGCAGGGACATCTTCCAAAAGTGGTCATACCACAGTTACAACACAGAGGATAGATGCTAGGAAAAGGCATACCCCTAGCAAGGGTTTTATAACGCCAGTATTAAAAGGAAGTACTGTCAATACTACTATACATGAGAGTAAGTAGAATATCAGCCGAAACAATATACCATTTATCTGTTAGCTAAAAGGTCTACAGATTGTTTCCAAACTAATAATAAGCATACAAGGAGACACTAGAGGCCCAATATTTAGACCGCGGGAGGCAGCATGCATAACTGCTGTGATCAGCACTGACCCTGGATATTCAATGCTGGGCTATTTCCAGTGACCGGCATTGAATATTTGCGGGAGGTTTTGGGCCAGCTCAAACTTAACCAGCTAAGTGAATGTTCAGCGCTAGTCAGTTAAGTTTATAGCAGCCAAAGATAGAACTGCTATTTAGACGGTCCAATTTGGCCGCTCAGCTTAGCTAGCCAGTGCTTGAATATTCATGGATAGCCGACTATATCATGCGATATAGACAGTTAGCCACTATCCCCCAAATTCTATATAGTGTGACTTGAGAGTTGCGTGTACAAATCTGAGCATATTCTGAATTTGCACATGCAACTCAATTGGTTAATGAGCCAATAAGTGCCGATAATTGGCAATAATTAGAATTTATGCACACTATTCACTAAGGGCCCTGTTTACTAAGCCATGCTGTAGGCACGTTAACTTTGTAGAATGCACTAAAAATTAGCACGTGCTAACAATGGAGACATCCATTATGTTCCTATAGGTGTCACTAGCATTAGTATGCACTAATGTTTAGAATATGCTAAAAAGTTTGCGCTCCTACAGTGTAACTTGTAAACAGGGCCCTAAGTGTATTCTCAGAAGGGGGCACTCCTAGAATTTGCACTCAGTTTTATAGAATAGGCCCATTCCACACGTAATTTAGGCATCCGCATTTACACCAGTTTTCATTGGCATAAATGGCCATACTTAAATATACTAGTACTGAGCTGAAATGAGCTTAACTAACGTGGGGGGACATAATCGAACGTCACTGGCGAAATAGATCGCTGGCGATCTATTTTGGCGGCAGCACAACAGCTGGCCGGAACTGTATTATCGAAAAAAATGGCCGGCCATCTTTTTTTTCGATAATACGGTTTAGCCCGGCCAAATGCCAGAGTTCGCCGAGTTTGAGATGGCTGGTTTTGTTTTTCAGCAATAATGGAAAAAAATGCCGGCCATCTCAACCCCGGCGAAATCCAAGGCATTTGGCCGTGGGAGGAGCCAGCATTTGTAGTGCACTGGTCCCCCTGACATGCCATGAAAGCAATCGGGCACCCTAGGGGGCACTTCTAAAAATGTTTAAAAAATACAAACAAAGCTCCCAGGTCCATAGCTCCCTTACCTTGGATGCTGAGCCCCCCAAATCTCCCCCAAACCCACTCCCCACAACTCTACACCATTACCATAGCCCTTATGGGTGAAGGGGGCACCTATATGTGGGTTCAGTGGGTTTTGGGGGGGTTTGGAGGGCTTAACATTTACCACCACAAGTGTAACAGGTAGTGGGGGATGGACGTGGGTCTGCCTGCCTGAAGTGCAGTGCACCCATTAAAAACTGCTCCAGGGACTTGCATACTGCTGTCAGGGAGCTGGGTATGACATTTGAGGCTGGCATACAGGCTGGTAAAAAAAGGTTTTTATTTTTATTTTTTTAGTGTGGGAGGGGGTTGGTGACCACTGGAGGACTACGGAGAGGTCATCCCCCATTCCCTCTGTGGTCATCTGGTCAGTTGGGGCACCTTTTTGAGGCTTGGTCGTGAAAATAAAAGGACCAAGTAAACCCGGCAAAATACTGCTGAACGCCGCTTTTTTTTCCATTATCCGTAAAAGCCAGCCATCTGGTAGCCACGCCCATGCTCGCCCATGTCCCGCCTTCGCTACGCCGCAGACAAGGCCCCTTGAACTTTTGCCGGTGAGGCGACGGGAAAGCAGCGATGCTGTCAAAAAAGCCGCTTTCGATTATACCGATTTCGCCGCTTTTGAGAGATCGCCGGCCATCTCCCGATTTATGTCAGGAAATGGCCGGCGATCAGTTTCGAAAATAAGCCTGTTAATCACCTTAAGATACCATTGGTACGTGATATGAAGTTAGTGAAAGTGGAAAAAAAGACCTGAGTAGTCAACGTGTGGCAGCAGAACAATAAATGCACTCAATGCCCGCATTTCTCTAAGTCCGTTCTTATCATTGGTCAAAAAACTCCACTATGTATGAGTAAAGGTATGTTATGACCAGTTGTAAATGAAAAACTTGAATGGTCTAAGTCATATTACTTGGCATATGATTAATCCTGAGATATTACTTAGCATTTAAATTTGCCCGTGATGTTACTTAGCTTTTAAGTTTGCCCATACCTAAATATAGTCACATTCACAATGGAAGTACATGGGTGGGGCATGAGTGGGTCCCATATTAACACATGTAACTTATAGAATACTGTAAATTACACACTAAAATGCAACATTTATGTGCTCACATTTATGCCTGTGTTTAGATGGTGTACACGGTAGCACCTAAATTTTGGAGCACAAATGCTGACATATACTCTATTCCAAACGGAATCTGGGTGCCCAGATGCTGTTATGGAATTTATGCTCAGTGCACCCAAATTTGGGCAACCTTCATAGAATTACCCCCTTTATTACCTGTCCATTGTAGGTGAGGTAGAGGTAGTTAGTCACAGCAGGATATTCTGCAGCTAAAGTGTCAATCTGTAGAGAAAATCATTAATGAAGAGGGTAAGCATTTAGCACTTCATCATTCATTCCTCAGAAAGATATCTCTTCATACCAGTCCTGACAAAACTGAAGTTTGGTTTCCTTTGGCAGAGGAAAATCAAGAGACTATCCCCCAGATTCTATATATGGCGACTAAAGTTGCACGCACAATTTTGGCCACGCAGCCAATTGTACACACAACTTAATTGTTTAACAAGTCAGTCAGTGCCAATAATTGGCCGCCAACAAACAATTATCGGCACTAATTGGCACTTATTAAAATGTATGTGCGCATCTTTCTCAGCATATTCTGTAAACTGGTGCACGCAAATTCTAATGCGTGGATCACAAAAGGGGGTGTGACCATGGGAGCAGCATGGGTGGGTCATAGACATTCCTAAAAATTATGCATACTGTTATGGAATACGCCCAATCCACGCCTAAGTTAGGCATGGGCATTTACACCAGGTTTTTGATGGTTTAAATGGTCACGCTTAAATCGTAGTCATGTGGGACCGGCGCTACATATATTCTTTAAACCGCACCTAAGTTTACGCGAGGTTTATACAGTAGCGCTAAGTGCAGTATTTTTTCTATGCTGATTTTTTATCGCTATTTATAGAATTTGGTCCTATAATCTCAATATTGTGTTGCTTCACATTCTCTAAGGATGCACCAGTAAGAGCTTTTTCTGTGCTGAGGTTGAATTGTAATTGAATGCCTGTAACATTTTCAAGTGTACCCACTGACTTCATTAGGATCAGTGCTGGCCCATTGAACAGGAAATGAATTCTAATGATGGAACATTTAATATGAAGCATCACTCTGTAAAGAAACAAGTCACTATTGAATTGGATAGGCATAGGAATCTTCTGCAAACTAAGGCCTTGCTTTACTAAAGTTCTTTTTCCCCATTCTGTGGCCCCAAATAACGTATGCTCATTCAACAGTTCATAATTTATAATTTTATACATGGTGAGAGCAAGTTTTAAAAAGGATGCTCCCAGGTAAACATCCCTTTACAAACTCCCTCAACCCCTCAGCGAGAAGAAGTCTAGGTGCTTCTGACAGAAGGCCTACTTTTGCCCCTGAGAAGAGAAGAGGAATAGGAGATGAGGCCAAAGTGGGATAACTGAGATACACACTGAGATTTTATTTTAAAATCCCAATATGGTTTTTAGTCTGCATTAAAGATAAAACATCCCTGCAGCACTGGCATCCAATATATATTTTAAAGGGAAATTCAACACGGAGTTTCCTTTAAAAATTGATTTTCAGGTGGGCAGGGAGACTCAAAATTACCTTCCCCATGACAAACTTAGAAAAAAATTATATTTTCATGTCAGTTAGGTAAAATATATGTCTTTTAAAAGATTCTGGAACATTCCTTTCTCCCATTTGTCTATAGAATATTGTTAGTACTCTTTCAGTTCTGACTTTGTTTTCTTCAACTATGACGTTTTCTCAGAGGAAGTTCTAAAAGAAAGTGTCCTGATATGAGACCAACACAAGTAAATTCAGAACTAACACAGCAAATTGGGATTGCAGCCGCAGGAAGACTGGTGAGCACTAATTTACCGTAGGAACTTAAAAGTTATACTTATAAATTTAAGCCTGCCATTTATTTGCCTAGTTTATGAGCCTAGTGCTGAAAATCAATGCTAAGTTCTAAACTTTTAATCTCTACCCTAAATTCATTCCTGTTGACACTCACTTTTTCCATTCCTAAATTTAGGAGTTTAGTGAAATTTTCTACCCAATATTCAAAGCAATTTAACCAGGCAGGAGAGGCTTATGCCTAGTTCAGTGGCGTACCTAGGGTAGTTGACACCCGGGGCCGGTCATTTTTTAACACCCCCCCCCCCCCCCCAAATCCAGTACTAGGCATGCCGAGAATACAAAACACTCAGGACCTATAGAGCAATTCTACCATACCATAAGCAGTCATTTCTACGAGTCACACAAGGAAAAGGAAAGCATCTTAAACACTACAGTGAGCATTAGAACATCAATTCACCTATTGTAAAACTAAACCAGACAGAATAGTACAGATCGTAGATCCTGCACAGTCAATGCCAACTGAAAGCCATGTCTTTTTCACAAACACAGATACACCCTAATCCACTATAGATAAGTAATCATAAACTTTCTATTTAGACAAAAATTAAACTGAACCCCCAATGCCAGACTCTGCATACAATGCAACACCACAGAAACAGAAACTGTCCCCTAGTACTGTGCAAAATATAAAGACAGCAGATGTAAATTTGAAAAAAAAAACCTAACAAGTACCAATCACCACTTTACAAATTAACAAATAGAAATAAAACAAATATAGAAAGTAAAATAATAACATTTTATTGGACTAATACATTTAGCTTTCAGAAGCCAAAACCTCCATTCTCGGGTCAGTACAGTATAGTGCTGTTACAGTATCCTATCCTGACCTGAGGAAGGGGGTTTTGTTCTCCGAAAGTTAGTCAAAATGTATTAAAATTAGTCCAATAAAAAGATTACCTTATTTACATGTTCTATTATAACATTTAACACATCTACAATACTTTATCCTAAAGCAAAAAAAATAAAAAAATATATTTTATTTACAGTTTGTTGTCTCTGGTTTCTGCTTTCCTCATCTTCTTTCCATCCAGCATCTGTCTTCACTCTCTCTCTCTCTCTCTCTCTCTGCCATCCAGTGTCTGCCCTCTCTGCCGTCCCTTCCATCCACTGCCTGCCCTTTCTCTTTGCCCCTTCAATCCACCATTTGCCCTCCCTCTCCCATCCATCCAGGGTCTGCCCTCCCTCTCGCTCCCCCTTCCATCTAGGATCTGTCCCCTCTCTCTCTCTCTGCCACTTTTTTCAGCCCCCAGTTCCAGCCCCCTTCTCCCCTCTGAACACCCCCACCCCAGTCCCCTTCTCCCCTCCCCTTCTCCTGTCTGAGACCCCCACCACAGTCCCCTTCTCCCCTCCCCTGTCTGAGACCCCCACCCCAGTCCCCTTCTCTCCTCTGAACACCCCCATCCCAGTCCCCTTCTCCCCTCCCCTCTGAGATCCCCACCCCAGTCCCCTTCTCCCCTCCCCCTCCCCTGTCTGAGATCCCCACCCCAGTCCCCTTCTCCCCTCCCCTTTTCCCCTCTGAGACCCCCACCCCAGTCCCCTTTTCCCCTCTGAACACCCCCACCCCAGTCCCCTTCTCCCCTCCCCTTCCCTTCTCCCCTCGGAGATCCCCACCCCAGTCCCCTTCTCCCCTCTGAGATCCCCACCCAGTCCCCTTCTCCCCTCCCCCTCCCCTGTCTGAGATCCCCACCCCAGTCCCCTTCTCCCCTCCCCTTTTCCCCTCTGAGACCCCCACCCCAATCCCCTTCTCCCCTCTGAACACCCCCAACCCAGTCCCCTTCTCCCCTCCCCTTCCCTTCTCCCTCTGAGATCCCCACCCCAGTCCCCTTCTCCCCTCCCCTGTCTGAGACCCCCACCCCAGTCCCCTCTCCCCTCTGAACACCCCCACCCCAGTCCCCTTCTCCCCTCCCCTTCTCCCCTCTGAGATCCCCACCCCAGTCCCCTTCTCCCCTCTGAACACCCCCAACCGAGTCCCTTTTGCCCCTCCCCTTCCCTTCTCCCCTCTGAGATCCCCACCCCAGTCCCCTTCTCCCCTCTGAACACCCCCACCCCAGTCCCCTTCTCCCCTCCCCTTCTCCCCTCTGAGATCCCCACCCCAGTCCCCTTCTCCCCTCTGAACACCCCCACCCGAGTCCCTTTCACCCCTCTCCTTCCCCACCTCAGTCCCGTTAAAACCAGCGAAGCAGCGTCGCAGGCAGCGCCTTGTGCCCTGCTTGTAAAAAAAAAAATCAAATCTCCTTCCTTCTCCTCGTCTTGACGTCGACTCGGCCTTCCAATCATGGAAGGCCCGAGTCGACGTCAAGACGTCAAGACGAGGAGGAGAAGGAGGAAAGAGATTAGATTTTTTTTTTTTTACAAGCAGGGCATGAGGCGTTGCCTGCGACGCTGCTTCGCCGGTTTTTTAAATGTGTGGCGCCACGGGAATGGCCACGGGAGGCGGCGGGAGCGGAGCACCCCCCACCCACTGGCACCCGGGGCGGACCGCCCCCACCGCCCCCCCCCCTTGGTACGCCACTGGCCTAGTTAAATCACTTATGGCTGCCTAAGTGCTGATTGTCAGTGGAACGTAACCAGAAAGTCCCACTGAATCAGTGGGGTAGCTATGGGTGGGCCTGGGTGGGCACAGGCTCACCCAATCTTGGCTCAGGCCCACCAAGTTGCAGCGCCACACTGCTCTCTTCCTCCCTCTCCTCCACATCATCCCAGCATCTGCACTCCGGTCTCTGAACCTCTTCCTTCCCCAGTGTTGGTACAGGTGTTCTCAGTGCCTGCAGTGATTCATTCTCGCTGCTTGTGCCGGCCCCGCAGGCTTTCATCCGCCGCATTCTTCCAGTCAGGAAACAGGCAATGATGTCAGCGAGGGCAGGACATGGCAGATGGAAGCCTGCGGGACCAGCGCAATCAGCGAGAATGAAACACTGCAGGAGCCGAGTACGCCTGTACCGACATCGGGGAGGGATGGAGTTCAGAGACAGGACTGCAGATGCTGGGACTCCACAGAGGAGAGGGAGAAGATGTGGGGTAGATGAAAAAAAACTCTTGTGCTTTAAAATAATATCTTCGAGAATATATTTGTGGTGTGTGGTTGAGGAGAGAGGGGGCACGTGAATGTGGAAAGGCCCATCCAACTTACCTCTGGGCCCATCCAAAATACCGAGTTTGGCTACACCTCTACACTGAATATTACCACAAAACAACCCTGACCTAACCGGTTAAGTGAATGGCTAAAGTTAGGACAGTAAAAAGCCTATCCTAACTTTAGCCACCGAGCTAACCAGGCACTGGTATGAATAATGGCCAGTGCGCTGTTAACTTCCAGATTGCTAGTTCAAGGATTCTAGGTCTCCTCCCCCTCCCCCGGCCAGTCCTGGTCTCTCCTCCACCTCCTTCTCTCCTCCCCCCCCCCCCCCCCGAAGACAAGGTGGGTGGGTGGGTGGGATGACTTGGGCATGGACTTGCTTTATCTTTGGGAAGGGAGAGAGGGGGCATAGGGAGAATCAGAAAACCTCTGTGCCTATACTCAGCCAGGACCCACATAAGCTCCAGCAGCCAGTTCTTTTGAAATTAGCCCCAGATATTCAGTGCTGGTGCCTAGACATAGCCCAGCATTGAATAACTGGGACTAATTCTGCCTACAGCAGTCAGCATTTTGTTTTTTAAAGCGATGACCTCCGTGGGTTGGACATTAATCATTTTTAGTATAAAGTTATGCATTCAGCCCTAGTAAATTTTCAAAGAGGCCAATTTATGAGCATAACTCAAATTTTGGAGCATAAATCCTTTGAATATTGGTCCCATTGTCCATTTGATACTCTTGGTATAATTCTCCCAATCAAATAAATTGGGACATATTTTTATCATTATTTCTCTCTGATATAGCAATGCTATTTTGGATTCTACAACCTGCTGACACTAGCTATAATATTTACCCTCTCTTCATTCATTTTCCACCACCAAGGTAAAACTAACCAGCCTATAGTTTTTCAGTACTAATCTTTTTGCCTTTCTTCAGTTCTTTCCCTCTTATGTAGCTCTCTCTCTCTCTCTCTCTCTCTCTCTCTCTCTTTCACTCATTTGTTTGCATTTAGCTTTCCAGAAGTGCACAGCAATGTGCAAAGATCATAAAATACAATTTATTTTTATTTATTTGGATTTTGCTCACACCTTTTTGAGTAGTAGCTCAAGGTGAGTCACATTCAGGTACACTGTCTAGTTTATGACACACAAGTTAAGCCAAAGAGAATCCAAAATAAAGACACATCATTGCTGGTGAAGAAAATTTGGCTTACCTGTTTCACCCAGGGCTTAATGTTATTCTTCAGTCTGAGTTCTCGGGTCTGAGTTTCAGTCAGCCCCAAGCATTTCCCAATTTGTCTGTCTGAGAAACCGATCTGCTTAGCCCTGCTGATTGTCTCCGCTGAGAGAGATTCACTAAAGTATCACAGGAAAAATGAGAGGCTTTAGGAAAATATGTTTGTGCCAGAGAACTGCTACCCTCTGATCCCTCCTTTTATAACTCTTCTGCTCTCAGCATCCTCAGTATGAATACAGAGACATATATGAGTAAATACGTAGGTTGAACACTGGTGATATACAGAACATTCTCCTAGGGTTAACTGGACATTTCCTTTTTAGGATTTTTCACCTCCCTAAGACATGAGTCTAGGGATAAACTGCATACACTACTAGAAATTTAAAGGTGTCTTAGGGGTCCTTTTACTAAGGTGCATTGAAAAATGGCCTGCGGTAGTGTAGGCGTGTGTTTTGGGCACGCACAGAATCATTTTTCAGCACACCTGCAAAAAAATGCTTTTTTTATTTTTGCCAAAAATGGACATGCGGCAAAATGAAAATTGCTGCGCATCCTTTTTGGGTCTGAAACCTTACCGTCAGCCATCGACCTAGCAGTAAAGTCTCATGCGGTAACTGGGTGGTAATGACCTACGCTCGTCAAATGCCACTTGGCATGCGTCTGATACGTGCATCCAAAAATAAAAAATTACAGCAAGAGCCACGCGGTAGCCGGGCGGTAACTCCATTTTGGCGTGCATTGGGCACACGTAGATGCTTATGCAGCTTAGTAAAAGGGCCCCTTAGGTTTTGTAAACAGGCTTTGGCACTGATGCGCAAAGCTTACTGTGCTAGGAACATCCAGTTTTGACTGGTTCAATCCAGTTTAGCACGCCTGTCATTCAGCGAATAATTCACAAAGAAGTTCTGCATGGTTTTTACTGTTAGCAGTAGCAGCCAATGTGAATCGCATGCAAATGTATTACAATGAGCAGATTAGTATTAAAATGAGCATTCCGAGTGATGCACAGCCGTTTCTGAGCGATACACTGAAGCGCCTACCTTTAAAGGGCAAATATTTACGGGAGGTCTGGAGCTGTTGTAGCATGACAGAGGCTTGTCGGCAGAGCAGTGTGCTGTCATATTTAAACAGTATTTGCACATGTAACAGCACTGTGAAGTTGTCGTAGGAACAAGAAAGCTTGTTGTGGAGGTGTGCCCACAGCACCCACAGATTTGAAAACAAGCTACACACGGCTTTTATACATGCACATATAAACAATAAACCTCCTGGGGCATGAAAGTTGGCATGGAACTCCACAAAAAGAAACTTTCACACACCGGGTAGGTTATTGCTTAAATGTGCATTATGAAAGTCATGTGTGGCAATGAAACGTTGTGGAGGTGCGTCCATATCACATGCAGTTCTGGGCATGTGCATAGCATCTACGCTTAGTGAGTGACTGTTCTATGCCTGCGCTGCTTAGCAGGTGACTGTTCTACACATGCACTAGCACTTTCCCTAATGAACTGTGTGCTGTAATTGCAAGCAGCTCATTTGCATGAGATTTCCTTTGAGCATTGCTCGTTATTTCAAACGTGGTAACTTTTACCAGGGATCTAAATGCTTAGGTTTTTTAACAGGAACTTTTGCGTTTTGGCGCCTTAGTGCTTGTCACCTTCCAGTGTACATATTCACTGATGCTTATATTTTAACAAGCTAGGCACACATCACTGATGGGATGCACGACTTGGCCAATATGCACACACGTTCTGAAATATGTGCCCAGTTTAATATCAAATAGAAGCAGTTAGACACACTTTCCAGGTTCTTTGTTCTGCTAAGTGTCTACAGTGCAGAAGTGATAGATGGTGTTTCCAGGAAGTAAAAGAAGAGAGAGGAGTACAACATTGGCAGAATTTATAAGCTTATTGCCAAGTGCTCCATCAGAATGGTTACTAATCAGATGTAAAAGTAGAATGATATTCTATCCTGCAATCTTTGAACTTAATCTGTAATAATAAACAATAAGCATAAACCAAAGAAATGTTCCTAGATAAGGACATTTTCACATGGGACAGAAAAGCTAGGGAAAGTTATTAAAAGGCCACTTCTATAACTGGGTGCCTGCATTTAATTATCACTTGCATGCACAAATGTCCAGAATCCTGGCACCTTTGTTGGTAATTCTGCAAGGGTGTGCATTAGTGGCATAGCACATAAATATGCAAGGGGGCATACACATGGGTGGAGCATGGGTGGGGCATGGGCAGAGCATGGGAGGGGCTGCCACATATACAAAGATCTTACAAAATGCTGTAAGTTCCATGTGTCTGTTGCATTTATATGGTTCAGGTTATGCCAGGTCTAAGAATTTAAGGCACAGCATTGCTGGGTTATACTAGTATTCTATAATGTTATCTGGGTGCCCAGATGCCATTATAGAACAGAATTGTGCCATGCATCCACTTACAGAATTGCCTCCTAAGTAACTTGTGTAATGTCTGTTGTATTGCAATTACCAGGAGAACTTCCATCACCCCCTTATGCATCATCAACTCGCAAACAGTGCTGAATCATATCACATATCAAATATTACCAGTATTTATACCAAAATGAAAAGATCACTTGACTAATGATTATTGATTGTAGGGCAACACTAAACTCTAATCACGTTATCCTATTTTTAAAGGTGCAGAAATGCAGTCTTTGAAAACAGCCCATACTATCTGCGGTTAAAATTATGCTCCAAGTTTCAAGTTTCATAAAATTGGTAGCCACTAGCACGGCTTAGTAAACAGAGGTAAATTTTGATGTGCAGTACCACCAGCCTAATTATATGTCGAATGATATTATTCCAGCTCTTTCTTTTTTATCTACTCCTACCCTATTACCTTTTTCAGAATTGTATGCTCTGAGACAATGCTAAAAAGATGCTAATTTAACTCTAATATACCACACCCCTTCTGAGTGAGAACTAAGTATTGCTTAGGCAACTGGTGGGCAATCTGCAGCCCGTAGGCCAATTGTGGCCTGCCATTGAATTTTATGTAGCCTGCGAGGCCACGGGAAGTATACACAGAAAATGCCATTAATCAGAGTTTTGGTAGTTTTAAATACTATATTTCAAAAATATTTTCAGAATAGTCACTAGCAGTTTGTTTCCGTCATTTTTAGTTAAATTTTTACTTATTTGTGAATTTATCACAGAAGGTCTATGGAGCTCTGTGCATTTCCAGTTCCGACATTATGTAATGTTGTGGCCTGTCAGGGATAGTGCTGACATTCATGCAGCCCTCTGTATATAAAGGCTGCCTGCTCCTGGCCTAGGCTTTCTTGCAGCAATTACAAGAAACAGTGAAGGAGTTTAGATTACTGATAACCCTGAAGGTAGGAAATGGCCAACAAAGAGTTTTGAAACATGACATCAGAATGGTTATAATAAAGGGTGTCGCACAGCAGACTTTGTATCCTGGCCATTTGTTTTCCTTTCTACTAGCAAACCAACTTGCTTTCTAATCCAAGAAATGCATAATTAAAAAGTCTTGTTAAAAGGAAAGCATAGCTTCAGTAACAAAATGTTTCCATAACAAATTTACGCCATGCTCTCTTTCATGCCCACTTTATTACTTTGCCTGGTTCCAAACTGTGAGTTTTTAGCATCCTCTTCTGGTGAGAATGTAGTTCTGCACAACTGAGACACCACCAAGGAAACTGAAAAATAATAATCTTACAGGCTGGCTTCATAAACTACAAAAAGAAGTTCAGATCAGAAAAGGAATAAGACTGGTCTTCAATTTAGTACTGCTGGTCACTTTATATGACCATAAAAATAGGAAAGATTTATAAGGAAAGTATCACTGTTTTAAAGAATGACAATAAGTTATACGGATTGAAGAACTCAGGCACTCAGGCAGATGACTAAAAGAGATTCATAAGAATGTACCATATTTGGCTCAAGCATTAAACAGAGACATATTTTAGGGAGCCATAGATTCTGCAGAAAAACCCTGAACTAATGATAAGAGCTATATTACAGTGTGAGCAGATATTTTACCCCACTGATAAATCCCAACTGGTATTAGGGTATGCCTTTGGTTACAAATCTAGCTTCATTAATTGTCATGCTTAGTCTACTTCAAAAGTTGACTGGGGAACTGAATGCATCAACATAGGGTGACCAGCAGAAGAAAAGAGGTTTTAATACCCCTGTATAAGGCGTTGGTGAGGCCCCACCTGGAGTATTGTGTTCAGTTTTGGAGGCCGTATCTTGTGAAGGATGTTTAAAAAATGGAAGCGGTGCAAAGAAAAGCTATGAGAATGGTATGAGATTTGCGTTACAAGACGTATAAGGAGAGACTTGTTGACCTGAACATGTATACCCTGGAGGAAAGGAGAAACAGGGGTGATATGATATAGACGTTCAAATATTTGAAAGGTATTAATCTGCAAACGAACCTTTTCCGGAGAGGGGAAGGCGGTAGAACTAGAGGACATGAAATGAGATTGAAGGGGGGCAGACTCAAGAAAAATGTCAGGAAGTATTTTTTCACAGACAGAGTGGTGGATGCTTGGAATGCCCTCCCACGGGAGGTGGTGGAGAGGAAAACAGTAACGGAATTCAAACATGCGTGGGATAAACACAAAGGAATCCTCCTCAGAAGGAAGGGATCCCCAGAAGCTTAGCCGGTGGTGGGAGGCAGGGCTGGTGGTTGGGAGGTGAGGATAGTGCTTGGCAGACTTATACGGTCTGTGCCAGAGCCGGTGGTGGGAGGCGGGGCTGGTGGTTGGGAGGAGGGGATAGTGCTGGGCAGACTTATACGGTCTGTGCCCTGAAAAAGACAGGTACAAATCAAGGTAAGGTATACACAAAAAATGGCACATGTGAGTTTATCTTGTTGGGCAGACTGGGTGGACCGTGCAGGTCTTTTTCTGCCGTCATCTACTATGTTACTATCACGTTACTATGTTAGCAGTACTAACTTATTCACTTCTAGCTCTGTGGAATGAATTCAGCACAGTTTGGTAGCTTAAAGAGTATCACTATAAAACAGTGGCCAATGTGAACCAAATTGCTGATTTCGGTCCCTTTCTCAGTTCTCAGGAGCATGAGTGGCTGGAATGGCACATGGACATATTACTATTTGGAGGGTTTGGACAAATGAATGATGACTGATTGTAGAATACATGTTTTGTTATATTAATTTGCATGGCTCACTTGGCATTTTATATTATACTAGACTTTGAGCCCGTAAAACGGTATAGGAAGGGGGGGTTGAAAGGCCCGCCCCCACCGCCGAGTTCGCCGCTGCCCCTCCCCCTCCGAGTTCGTGCCCCCCCCCCCACGAGCCGCCACCACCCACCTTCCACCCGGCCGGGCCCTCGCTCCGCTATTGAAACAGCGAGGGTCCGGGAACGCAGCACTGAGCTCTGCTGAGCTGCCGACGTCGGCCTTCGTTCTTCTTCTCTGCCTGTCCCGCCCTCGTGTGACGTAACGTCATCGAGGGCAGGACAGAGGCAGAGAAGAAGAAGGAAGGGCGATGTCGGCAGCTCAGCAGAGCTCAGTGCTGCGTTCCCGGACCCTCGCTGTTTCAATAGTGGAGCGAGGGCCCGACCGGGTAGAAGGTGGGTGGCGGCGGCGACTCGGGTGGGGGGAGCGTTAGATGGCGGTGTCCCTCCCTCAGCAATGCACAGTACAGACCCTCTGTGTTCCGCCCCCCATCATCACGTATTGACGTGGGGGTGGGGCAGAGAAGGTCTCTACTGCGCATTTGCGAGTGAGTACGGTCACTCGCCGTTTATATGTTTGATTGAACTCATATTTTTTTAATAGCTGGACCATTTTGTAAACCACTCTGTTTGATTTATATTAAAAGAGTGGAGTATCAAATGATATAAGTAAAAATACAATATCATGAAAGCCACCAAAATGGTTGATTCTGGAATGGAAAGCCTAGTGAACAGGCATGGGGAAAGAGCTATATTGTCCTGTAAGTGGTTCCTTCAGTGTAGGGATCAGCCACATTTCTAAAGCAGTTTGAGAAGACCACACTGCTGCTGTGGTCCACCTGTTCTATGAGTTAATAGCTATTCTAACGTTTCATTAACTGTCCAATTACACCAGCTGAATGATCTATGTCATAAAATAAACAGTAGTCAGTTGCTTGGTTTTATGATTAAGGTGTGTTATGCCATTTATTCTTGATGTACCGCTGTTGCTGCATTACAGATCAAAGCAGTTTACGTTAAAAATATAAACAGAAAATGAAAACGAACTATAATATTTAAAAAGAAAGAACACAGTCCTCCTGATATTTAAAACCATTTAACCAGCCAGGAATGGCTGCTGGCCAGTTGAAAGGCACTCAACTGGCTATCCAGTAATATTCAGCGGGTGATCACCGGTTATCTCTCACTGAATATTGCCAGTTAGCGCTTAGTGGATAACCGGTTTTATCACGCGATATAACTGGCTATCCACTAATAGTCACCACATTCCCAGCTAAGTTTGGTGGTCAAATTAGGCTGCCAAAATAGCAGGAATATCTGTGGCTAGTTTAAACTTAACCGCCAGCTCTGAATACTGGCTTGGCTGGTTAAATTTAAACCGACCAAAACACACCCAAATATTCAATGCCAGTCACCAGAAACAACCTGGTATTCAATATCTGGGCTGACCATCGACTACGGGAATTAACTGGGCTCCCTCCTGCAATCTGAATATTGGTCCCAGTTTTATCAGCACACACCAAATCTATTACCAGATACCCCAATTCCTATTCCATATAGGCCAAGCAAAATAAATGAGTCCTCAATAGAGATTTGAAAACAGTAAAGGATTCGTCTTCTCTTAAACGTTTTGTTAGAGACTATTCCATAGGTGTGGTGCTAAAAAATGAAAGGCACTCTGGCACATAACATCAAGTCGTACCATGAGACAGAAGGAAAAAACAACTGAAAATCATTAAGAGAACATAGAGTCCACATGGGAACATATGGAATCATTAAAGAGGCTCAGTAAGTAGAATGATCATAGAAAGCTTTAAAATACATATTTTGCCTGATCTAGTTTGTACTTTACAAACATCCAAAAGCACTGTAGTTTAAGCAATTATTATGTACAATTTCTCCAAGGCTGAGGCTAATTACTTTTATTAAGAAACTTTTTATAGTAGTTTGCAAGTGGTACAACAGTGAATTGAGGAATCCTACAAATTGGTGTACCTGACGTACCTTTTACTCTCCTTCAGTTCCTTCTCCATATCCAAAATGCCTTGCATCTTATAGAGAAACCACTTGTCAATAGCTGTCAGTTTGTAAATATCATCTATGGGAACTTTGTCAGACAGAGCCTGCCACATGGGAGAGGAGACAAAGGTTTCAGACAACAACTAGAAGTAACTAACTCCTTAGTCTCACTCACACACACAAGGAGTACTCAGGCTGCATATGCTGCAGCAGGACATGTTTATCCACTCCTACCCTAGCTAAGATAACATTTAACCATTTCTCTGACCTCATGTGCAACTTTCTTTAAATCAATTACCTTACTTTCTAACTCTTCCTACTTTCTTACCCTTCTATATATTACATCTTTGCTTTACCCTTCGCTATCACCTATAATGTTCTATTTCGTATTGTGTTGACATTGTAAATAGTATATCATACCATACTTTGTATTGTTTTTGAATATTTTTACTGCTGTAATTGTCTATTGCTCATGTCTGATCTATTCTTACTGTACACCGCCTTGAGTGAATTCTTTCAAAAAGGTGGTAAATAAAGCCTAATAAATAAATAAATAAAAACTAAATATCAAAGTACATTAACACCACAAAATATACTACTTACAGCTGTACCCCTACAATTTAGCATTCCTGTCTGATATAACTTTGGCTTTTTGACATGTTGAACAACCATTTCAGTCTTGAGCAGGAAGGGTGAAAGCACTAAGACTGATGGGCCAGTGATCAGAAGCAAATGCAGGCGCTAGAGACTATTAGGGTCATACTAGCAGCTGCGTTTGCTACTGCCCCATGATAAGAGCCCCCAAGTGTGTGAAACAACACACTCGTAGGCTCTGAATGCAACTAGCATGTAAATGCATGCAAAACAGGGCTCAGCGCAAGTAGCATGCAAATGTATGCTAAACATATTCCTTCCCAATGATCAGTGAGCAGCACACCAAACATTGGTCTATGGCAGTGATGGGCAACCTTTTGAGCTTGATGTGTCAAAATTCGCCAAAAAACCGAGCATAACTCGGGTGGTGTGTCACTTCGAGAAAAATCACTGCTACTAGGACCGCCCCCGGGCCCCCCCTACCCGAGATCGCTGCCCACCCGAGGTTGCTGGGCCCCCCCCCCTCCACCCGCTACCGGGCCCAGAACTAACCTTAAAGCCTCCTTTCACGTCGCAGCAAGCAGCAGCAGGGCAGACCTCTCCTCCTTCCTTCTGTGCTCCGCCCTCGCGGACGTTACGTCAGGCGAGGGCGGGACACGGAAGGAAGGAGTGGCCTGCCCTGCTGCTGCTTGCTGCGACGTGAAAGGAGGCTTTAAGGTTAGTTTCCGGGAGCGAGGAGGGAGGGCGGACCCAGTGCATTTTTTGTAGAAAAAAAGGTGCCGGTACTCATTATGGTTGGGGTCACCACATATGGCTCCACCCCTATGATAGCCACACCCACATTAGCCACACCCCTTATATCAGCCATGGCGCATATAAACAGACATCATTGAAAATATACTAGTATAGGAGAAAAACAATAACTTGTGATTTTTTTTCATTATAAATCATTTCTGTAAGATGTTACAGCTCCAGTATACCCAGTGCAAAATAAGACAACAGATGTAAATTCTGAAATTGGACAAATTCCAAACACTAAAATGAAAATAAAATAATTTTTTTCTACCTTTGTTGTCTGGTGACTGTTTTCTATCCATACTGGTCCAAGTGTCTGATTCTGCTGCTCTCTATCTGTTCTCTTAACTCCGTTTCCAGGGCTTCCTTTCCATTTATTTCTTTACTTTCCTCCTTTCTTCTTCCATGTCCAGCATTTCTCCTCTCTCCCCGCCAACCCCTCCATCCATCCATGTCCAGCAATTCTCCTCTATCTCCTGCTCTCCTCTCCATCCATTTCCAGCATTTCTCCTTCCTCTCCTGCCATCCCATCCATGTGCATCTCCTTCCTATCTTCCCTCCCCTCCATCCATGTCCAGCATGTCTCCTCTCCCCTCCCCTCCCATGTCCAGTGATTCTCCTCTCTCCCCTGCCCTCCTCTCCTATCCAAGTCCAGCAATTCTCTCTTCCCTGCCTTCCCCTTCCATCCATGTCCAGCAATTCTCCATTCTCCTCTCTCCCCTACCCTACTATCCCATCCCCTCCATGTCCAGCGATTCTCTTTTGCCCCCTATCCTCCCCCTCCCTTCAATGTCCAGTGACTCGCCCCAGCCTCCACCTGCCCCTGAGATCATTCAAACCCCAGCCCCACTTGCCCAGCCCCACTTGCCCATACACACATACCCCCAGCCCTACTTGCCCACACACACCCCCCAGCCCCAATTGGCCACACAACCCCCCCCAGCCCCAATTGGCCACACAACCCCCCCCCCCAGCCCCAATTGGCCACACAACCCCCCCCCCCCAGCCCCACTTGCTCACCCTCCCCTGCTGTTTGCACCGATCCCTGCCTCGTAAAACTTATTTTTTCGTGAACCGGCAGACTGAAGAAATAAAACAAACAGCTGACAGGCTTGCCTCCTTCGATCGCGTCGGCCGCTTCCTTTCCCTGCATTCTCAGCATGTCCCGCCCTCGAGGAAAGGAAATGACATCAGAGGAGGGCAGGACGTGCTCAGAATGCAGGGAAAGGAAGCGGCCGACGCGATCGAAGGAGGCAAGCCTGTCAGCTGTTTGTTTTATTTCTTCAGTCTGCCGGTTCGCGAAAAAATAAGTTTTACGAGGCAGGGATCGGTGCAAACAGCAGGGAGCGAGCAGGGGAGCACTGGGCGGACCACACTGCGGCGGCGCCGTGTGTCATCGAAAATGACTACGCGTGTCAGTGCTGACACGCGTGTCATAGGTTCGCCATCAGGGGTCTATGGCAAACCCTACGCCAGCTCAGGACTGCCCAAAAAGTCTCCAGCTTGGAACTGGGTAACTTGGCATCTGTTTACTTACACTTGGCTTTAATTCCCTCTGTCCAGTCCCACTGCCTAAGATCTTTGCAAGCACACCTTCTGGCTATCCCAAATATATTTAGGCTAAGACTAAACTGCTCTTACAGTGGCACCTTTCCTTTGAGATGTTCTCCTGCGAGACATATGGCAAGAAAGCTCATATTAAGAAATTCAAAGGAGAGGTGAAGATATAGAGGCTCATTTTCAAAGCACATAGACTTACAAAGTTACATATGTTACTGTGGAGCTAATTTTCAAAAGAGACAAAAAGTCCAAAAAGTGGTATAAATCTGCATTTGGACGTTTTTCTCACAAAAACATCTAAATTGGTATTTTCGAAACCAAGTGTGTTCAAATCACAAGGGGGCGTGCCAGGGGTGTGTTAAGGCAGGATCTGGGCATTCCTAACACTTGGACGTTTTTTTGCCATAATGGAACAAAACAAAAACATCCAGGGCTATAAGCTGGATGTTTTGGTCCAGACCTGTTTTATTAATGAATAAGCCACAAAAAAGTGCCCTAAATGACCAGATGACCCCTGTAGAGAATCAGGAATGACCTTCCTTTACTCCCCCAGTGGTCACTAACCCCCTCCCACCCACCCCCCCAAAAACAATTGTGATTAAAAACATTACTTACCAGCCTCTATATCAGCCTCAGATGTTATACTCAGGTCCATTAGAGCAGCATGCAGGTCCCTGGAGTAGTCTAGCACAGAAGACCCAGGCCCATACCTCCCCCTACTTATTACACTTGTGATGAAAACTGTGATCCCTCCAAAACTCACCAGAAACCCACTGTACCCATATATAGGTGCCCCCTTCACATAACTTTATAAGTCTATGTGCTTTGAAAATGAGTACTATAGCTTTTTAGTCAGGCTTTTAACTTGTCCTAAACTTATTTTAATGCTTAAATGATTTCTCATTAAGTCTTTCCTTATGTGTTTCAGTTATATATTGGTTTTCTCTGGTAGAATTTGTTGTGTTACATATCCCTTCCTCTTGTACCATGTCCTGTCTTTGAGTTATACTCACACTTTGGTTTTTGTAAACTGCTTTGATATTAGATTGAAGAGCATTATACCAAATCTTGTAAAAAAAAAAAAAAAAAAAAACACCAGAGAATTTTCTCTATGGTTCAAGAGTTAAAAATGTCAGAAGAACTATTTCCAGTTGAAACTATTTAAAATTTTTGCAGTCACTAAGAGATGGGACTAGAGGCTATACAGGCCAAACGAGCAGAGTGAACATCATAGTCTTTTCTCCATCATTACAGTACCTTGGCCATTGAATAGATACGTGTACTGGAAGGCTCGGCCATTTCTTTCTGCAGATTTAAATCTGCTGGCCATTCTTTATTCAATGGCAAGCGCGCTGTGAAGCCATCTATAGATGGGTGACACATCCTCAGGGCCTTCTGGAAGCTTTCCTCAAATGTACGCCCAATAGCCATAACCTGAAAAACAGCAGTTTAAGGAAACTATGATTATCATGTTCTTTTCTCTGTGTAAAAGTAACAAGCAACAGTTAAAGGGGAAAGAGTACCCAGAAGATAGTATTGACGGTACCTTACAATTTTTTTTTTACCAAGTAGTTTCTTCCTGGTCATCTAGGCTTCCAACTCAACTGGAATCAGTGTCTACTGGAGCTATGGTACCAAGTCCCCATTTTGAATACATTCCTCCCTCTTACCTAGTCCAGTCACTACAGTTACAGTACTCAGAAGGGATGTGCATTCATTACAGCGTATTTGGTTAAATAGTGTACCTTAAATTATTTAGGGGCCCTTTTACTAAACCTTAGTGTGTGCTAACGGACATTAGCACACACTAACCCCTAATTCTATAAAAGTTGCAAAAAATTGTGCCCACAAATTTGGGCACATGCCCAATTTGCTCGTGTAATTTAATTGAATAATGAGCTCATTAGTGCCAATAATTGTTGTGTTACATATCCCTTCCTCTTGTACCATGTCCTGTCTCAATATATAAATCAACCTATGCATCCAGCTTTTCCTACATAATCGCACAACTATGGAATGCATTACCAACAGCCGTGAAAATAACGTATGACCACCTAAACTTCCGGAAAATCACTCAAAACTAACCTATTCAAAAAGGAATACCCTATCGAACCAACATAAATGACTACACCCTGCAACACAACGAAACCAAGGCCTGGAACAAACACAAAATAACTCTTTCTCTCTACAAAACCATAGCTCGTAATGGACAAAAAATAACTCTTCCTCTCTACGATTCCCTAACGCGTTTGTCACATACAAACCTTATTCTACCTCGACATTACTTTGTATTTGTTCATACTGGAATTGGTGAATGCCTTTACGGTTCTATGTAAGCCACATTGAGCTTGCAAATAGGTGGGAAAATGTGGGATACAAATGTAACAAATAAATAATAAAAATAAATAAAATAATTGGCTTGTTAACAACCAATTCATGGCACTAATTAGATTTATTTGAAATATATGCACGTAAATTTAGACGCAGGATGCAAGATAAGAGATTACAACTTAGCAGGGATAAAATGTGAACCAATCTCTCATTGAAAGAAGACCACATGATAAATTGTACAGCACTAAATCCAATAGTCCCCATCCACCTCTATTATGTGGTAACATCAATATTTGTAAAGGAATTCTAAGGCATTTTCCCACCCACAAAAATTTTCAGAGAGCTCTTTGTAGCCTCTATAGCTCTTGAAACGTTATGTAAAGTGGTAAAGATTTGAGCACATATAACGACCTTGGTGCGAGAATGATATTATACAGGAAAATACAACCAGAACAAGAGATTGGTAGTGCTTCCCATACATGAAGTTTCTCCAGTGTGCTCTTCAACAAGGACAAATATTATCTGAGTACAAAAACCTAGTATCTGCCCGAGCATAGACACCTAAATAACGAATAGCATCTGTTGTCTCCTTAAGAGGGAAATTAGTCCAAATCTGAGCTATAGAAATATTCTGTAAGGCCTCAGATTTAACCATTTAGGAGTTCCAAGTAAGCCATTTCTCTAAAAATCTATCAGTTCCTCTTCCTTCACTGACTCCAGTAAACCAATAAAACAAATATTGTTCTCCTAGACCTGTTCTCAAGGTCATCTATTTTGCCTGCAAATCCAGAAATCAATTTTTGAAGTTGGACCAAATCTCCCAGTGCAGTGTGCACAGAGTCCTCTGCAGAGCTCACCTGAGTCTCCAACTCAGTAACTCCCCCATTAAAGTTGGTAACAGATTGTTACTCAATTTCTGAAAGACCGTTGTCTAGCATGGTGACCACAGTTTATTTAATTTAGCGTAGTAGACTTTCCTGTACTTCTCCTTCTATTTTACCAGTCGCCACCATATGTGGATCTACAGGTGGTGCAGGCCTCGATTTCTCCTTGTCTTTTTTGCCAAACTTAATAACCATGCTCACTGTTGGTTTATTTAGAAATTTGTCCATTAAGTAAGCAGAAGCTCTATTCTACCTGGATGTCGGGGTAGTCGCTGATGATAGCCCGATGGGTTGATTGTGTGGATGCTCCAGGAGCTGAGAAGAACCACTGCTGCTCAGCTCATTGCATCATATGATCTCCTATCACAAAAATGTTAAAAAGGACCAGCCCAAGAGCCGAACCTTGTGGTACACCACTGGTAATATCCCTTTCTTCAGAGTGAGCTCCATTTACCACTACCTTCTGTCACTTTTCACTCAACTAGTTCCTAACCAAGTCAATCACTATAGGGCCCATACCAACAGCACCCAGTTTATTTATGTCATCTGTACAGAACCATGTCAATGGCTTTGCTAAAATTTAAGCTGTGATATGATCACAGGTCAGTAAAAGGTTCCTGGTGGCTCTGCCATGAAGGAAATGTAGGTCTGGAGATAAATCTAGGCCAATTAATCCATCTATCACTGAAGTCAGGATTTTTGTGAAGTATTGCAACAGCACTATTTTCTCACTTCTCCTGCTGCTAACACCTATAGTTGCTCCTCTCATACCCCCATGCACTTCATGACAAGAACGTAAGTACATAGGCAGGGGAAGGCAGCTGTAGGAACCAGTAGCACCTGCTCACTTAATCTTCATCAAATTGTTGGCATCCTGCCCTGCTTTCATTGCCATGACCCAGTGAAAGAGCAGCACTCACAACAAGATGGGCAATGAGAGGAACTTAAAAGGAAACACAGGAAAGAAAAGTTAAGGTATGAGAGAGAAGGAGAAACATTAAGTGTGAAGGGAGCAAAACAGGAATCTTCAGTGGGGAAAGGAGAAGAAGGGAGGATCATGGGAGGGGAAAGGAAACCAGAAGGGACAGAGAAGAAACATGAGGGGAAAGAAGCAGAAATAGAATTTGAGAGAAAGAAGGAGGCAGGAAAGGTACCAAAGAAAATAGAGGAACTTGGAGGGGATGAACATAGGGAAAAGGGAATGGGACTTGATATACAGCCTTTCTGTTGTTTTTGAAACTATATTTAAAGCAGTTTACATGGTATATACAGGTATTTATTTGTACTTGGGGCAGTAGAGAGTTAAGTGCCTTGCTCAGAGTCACAAGGAGCTGCAGTGGGACTCAAACCCAGTTCCCCATGATCAAAGTTTGCTGCACTAACCACTAGGCTACTCCTAGGAGAAGAATGTGGGAGGGATACTAGAAGAACCTGGAAGACAGGAATTTGAGGGAAGACAGAAATAGAAAGGAACTTGTAGAAGGAAAAGGGAAAAACAGGAACCTGAAAGCAGTGGCGTTCCTAGGGGCGCTGCCACCCGGGGCGGATCGCAGATGCGCCCTGCCCCCTGGGTGCAGCACCCCCCCCTGGTGAAATACCCCCCGGCTGCAGCATGACCCCCCCCCCGGTGAAAGAACCCCCCCCCCCCCGGGTGCACGCCGCTGGGGGGGGGGTGCCGCACGCCTGTCGGCTCTTCATTTCCGGAACAGGAAGTAACCTGTTCCGGGGCAGAGGGAGCATGAAAACGAAGAGCCAACAGGCGCGCGGCAACCCCCCAGCGGTGTGCACCCGGGGCGGACAGACAAAGGAGGAATATTAGCAGAAAAATGAAAAGTGATGTGAAGAAAGGAAGATGTAGAATAAGGGGAAGAGAGAATGGTGGAGAGGTAGATTGGGGATCAGGAGGTGGGGGAAGAAAGAGTGAAAGATAGATCAAAATATGATTGGGGCATCAAAAGAGTGATAGCGGGAAGGGAGAAGCAGGAATTTTGGAGGACCAGAAAAGAGGAAGACCACCCTCACTTTTTCCACTTAAATCTCTATATGGGTAAAATTCCACATTATACAAAATTCCACAAAACATTATTTTAACCCTAGCATTGATTTTATCAGGAAACTGCAGAAACATCCATATTTTACTGCTCAAAACATCCATGGCTAGTAACAGTTTATGACTGCAATTTTGAATAAGCTGAGGACTTTACATGACATAGAAATGCTAGAGCAAATATGTTTAATGCTATAATCCAGGGGCTCTCAACCAAGTCCTCTGGACACCCCCAGCCAGTCAAGTTTTCAAGATATCATCAATGAATATGTATAAGATAGACTTGCAGTCTTAAAACTTTGAGTGGCAAAGGTGGGGGGGGGGGGGGGTCCAAGGACTGGTTTGAGAACCACTGCTAGAAGCTAATCTTTTGGATAAGTTTGAAATAAAATCAGCCTGAAAACTATCATTCAAACTTATTGCAAACACAACTTAGCTACACAAAAAGCCACAGAGAGGCCAATTTTACAGGCCACAGCTCCCCAGAAACCAACCAGGTGAATGTTGGCAAGTTGGTGGTGACTTGTTACCATTCAGCAAAGTCATGCAACCTAGGTAGCCATAAAACATAGCTAGCCAGAAACATAGCTAGGATGCTTCTTTATTACTCAGCATGTTTCAGAGCTGTCAAGAGGGCCAGCTTTTCCAGTAGAAGATTTAGGGCACACCCCCAGCTCACCCATAGCTCTGCTCAGCCCTGCCTATAGCTCCACCCAGCCCTAGCCACAGCTCTGCTCCTGACACACCTTGCTGACATGGCCGCTGCACCCAGTCACCTCCCCTTCATGAAGCAGCAGGAGATGCCTTAATAAAACGTCATCTCCTGCTGCTGAAGGACCAGTCCCACAGCTCTTATTGCTCTTTATTAAGGCATCTCCTGCTGCCGCTTGAAGGAGAAGCTGCTCAGAAGGAGATTCTGGCTCAACAGCGGGAATAAGGGAGGTGACTCGCAAAAGTGAGAGTCTCCCGCTCAATGCCTGAGACTTAGCAGGTCTGATATTATATGAATCTATGACCTGCCCATATTTGTCTTGCAGTTGCTCATTGGTGGGTGGCTACTTATGTGAAGAGGGGCTGTGAGGTGGGTGAGGTACTTGGAATGGAGGAACGTGCTCAGGGAGGTGTGTGTGTGTGTGTGTGTGTGTGTGTGTGTGTGTGTGTGTGTGTGTGTGTGTGTGTGTGTGTGTGCGTGTGTGTGTGTGTGTGTGCGTGGAGGGAGGCATTATAGGATATCCCATATTCTCTTGCACCGTCCCCAATCCTCCTGACATCATTATATAACCCCAAACTCTCTTCCAATTTCTCATGCCCCTGTACTTTGCTACAAACTCTTTCAATGACCTCTCCCCTCCCCTACTTCTTCTGCTTCCGAACCCCACTCCCCACCTTTCCTACTAACTCCTTTCTCACATATCCTCTGTTCCCACTCCTTCACATGCTCTTTGCCTCCACCACAGTCACCCGCATCAAAAATCTCTTTTAGATTATTAGAAAGTTTGGTCCTAAAACATGGAAGGAATGTTGCATTAAATTTGGAAATCTGGGAACTTGTAAGGCTCTTTACACAGGTTGATAGAGAGCCAAAGTAGAAGACTAAAAAACTGATCTGGAAAAGAAGTAATACATTTCCAACAGTCAAACTTCTAATGCTAGTAGCTGGTCCATATCCTTAGCAGTGTCGTCTAGACCAGTGGTTCTCAAATCTGTTCTGGGGGGACCACCAGCCAGTTGGTTTTCAGAATATCCTTAATGAATATGCATAAGACAGATTTGCATGCCTTTCATCTTCATTTTATGCAAATCTCTCACATGCATATTCATTAAGGAAATCCTAAAAACCCAACTGGCTGCTGGTCCCCCAGGATAGGTTTGAGAACCATTGGTCTAGGATAACCAGACAGGCTTGACAAATCAATTGTCCTTTGTCTTCCATCATCTACTATGTTACAGGATAACTCATAAAAGACAAAAATTGTTTTCAGAAAAAAATAAGGAAAGTCAGTTTTGCAAAGACCCTGACTCACCTCACCCACGCTCTTCATAGAACTACCAATCAGGCTGGATGTACCCTGGAAGCGGTCAAGGTCCCAGCGAGGGATCTTGGTAACCATGTAGTCCAAGCTTGGCTCAAAGCAGGCTGTGGTCTTCCCTGACACCACATTCTTTATTTGTGGCAGTGGAATCCCCAGGGCTATTTTGGCAGCAATGAATGCCAATGGATATCTGCAGGACAGAAGAAACATTACACAAACAGGAAAGTGAGAATACCATACTATAAACAAGAATAAAAGAGATTGAAGATTTCAGAGACTCAAGAAGCTTACACTGATGTTTTTGTGGAATTTCATTTATCTAATCCATTTTCCTTTGAAGGCATTACACACAGTATATAAGAGGTCTCCTATTATGACATGGAACTAGGGTTCCTTGTCATGGAGAAGTTAATGTAATTGTCCCCACTTTAAAAGCAGGACAGTTGAAGAGGAGGTTCCCAGGCTTAAGAAGGATTTAATGTTATCCCATTTGCCATGCGGGAGTGCAAGCCTGTGGCTGAAGAGGGCACTCAGCCACAGGCTTGTGAAATCATATATCTCAAGTCAGTACATACTAATTCCCATTGCCCCCTCTGCATCTACAATTTTACAGACACAGCCCCAGTTTTACATTAATGAGAATCATAAGTTAGACAATATCAACAAAAGCTGTGCAACTAAATTTTTGAGCGGGCTAGATTGGTATTTTATAATAGCTTTTTTCTTCCTCTGGATTGATGATGTTTTTAATAGCTGGATTATATAAATATAGTTTCTAGGAGATCTATGTTCCTTTGAGGCTCATTTTTGAAACAGAAATATATCTACTTATGTTCTTATGTCTAAAAAGCAGCATAAAGCAGCATTTGGACGTTTTTTTCACCAAAATGTTCAAACTGGTATTTTCAAAACCCATTTCCCAGACGTTTTTCTATGTGGTTCATTGGCAGTGCATCCAAATCTCAAGGAGGCATGTCAGGGGCATGCTAAGGATGGGATTTGAATGTTCCTAACAGTTGGACGCTTTTTAGTCATAATGGAACAAAACAAAAATGTCCAGGACAAAACTAAGATGTTTTGAGCTAGACCTAAATGACCAGATGACCACTGGAGGAATAAAGGAATGACCCCCCCCCCCCCCCACACACACACAAACACACACACACACACACCCTTACTCCCCCAGTGGTCACTGACCCCCTCCCACCCCTAAAAAATGTAAAAGAAACTGTACATACCAGCCTCCATGACAGCCTCAGATGTTATAGCCAGTCATATTAGAGCAGCTAGCAGGTCCCTTAAGTAGCCTAGTGGTCAGTGCAGTACATTGTGGAGAAGGGGATCCAGGCCCATAATCTACTCTAACTGTTACACTTGTGGTGTGAGCCCTCCAAAACACACCAAAAACCTACTGTACTCACATACAGGTAACACCTGCAGCCATAAGGGCTATTGTAGTGGTATACAGTTGGGTACAGTAGGCTTTTGGTGAGATTTAGATGGCTCACTGTACAATATTATGGAGGAACGGTGAGGTGTGTACCTGGGAGCTTTTAGGTGAAGTCCACTGCAGTGCCCCCTAGGGTGCCCCACTGCTCTGCTGGGATGTTTGTGTGGCCAGTCTACTAAGAATGCTGGCTCCTCCTAGATTCCACTGGCTTGATTTTGTTCATTTTTCACTTGGAAGGTTTTTTTTCAAAAATAGACCAAAAGGATAAATGCACGGAGCACAAAAAACATCTAGCAAGTGACTATTTAGAAAAAAAAAAGATGGATGTTTTGCTGTTTCGAAAATAGCTATATTTGTTATTTGGATTTCGGACATTTTGAGCAAAACATCCAACTTTGGGCTTAGACATCATATCAAAAATGCCCTGCAAGTCTACTAAAAATTCCATCATTTATTTTACTCACCCTGTGGCCTTGGATGCCAGTGCAGAGCTTCGAGACAACCTAGCATTGACTTCAATGATGACATACTCCAGAGAGGTAGGATGCAGGGCAAACTGAATGTTACATTCACCAACAATGCCTAAGTGGCGGACAACTTTAATGGAGCATGATCTCAACATCTGGGCCTCTTCGTTGGAGAGTGTCTGGCAGGGAGCCACCACAATGGAATCACCTGACATCAAAACAAAATGATTTAACTATGGCAAGTAACAAAAATATATTGTAAGCAGATGGAACCTTCCTGTTTACTAGGATAGTGATAACTTTGTCCAGTTTTGCTCTGTTTAATTAATGTAGGGGTCAATTTACTAAGCTGTGGCAAAAACTGGCCTTAGTGCGCCCTTCCATAGATTTTTCTCACACAGTAAGGCCATTTTTGGCGCAGCCATAAAATGCCAAATATTCTATTTTTTAAATTAATGGCCATGCGTTAATGCTGCCATTAGCATTTGACCATTAAAATAAATTAGTGTGCGTGCATTCACCAATACCCATTTTGTAGGCGGTAAGGGCTCATTTAGTATTTCTGCAATAACTGCTCAGAGCAGGAATGCCCACTCTCTACCCCCCCCCAGACATGCCCCCTCAAACAAGAAATGTAAAACAAATTGTAGAGCATGGTCAGTGCGCTCACATTTGGCCCTTTCCACAGAATACCTGAGCGCATCCTGCAGTAAGCCACTTTAATTTGCATTAGGTGCTCATTAGAACCTAACGCATTTTTGTAAAAGAACCACTAAAACAAAAAAATAGAACAGGAGGGTAACAGAAGAAGTGGTTTATTACAAGTTACCCGACGTGGCCACGTTTCGCCCTCAGGCTGTCAACATAGCATTGTGAAGTTTGCTGAGTAAGCTTGGGAAGCACTTATGTAAGGTGGTTGTATGACTACTTTTAGGGGTTCACTTTGCTTTTTACCCCTATTAGTTTTTTTACCCCTGACGCAGCCTGAGGGCGAAACGTGGCCACGTCGGGTAACTTGTAATAAACCACTTCTTCTGTTACCCTCCTGTTCTATTTTTTTGTCTTTTTTGATCTGCTTTTTTTCTTTTGATTTGCCATTTCTGTGGCAGATCTTTGCCTTTTTTTTGTTTCTGTCAAAGAACCACTAAGCAAAACATTCTGAATTTTATTTTTCATCTTCTTTTTTTTTTAAATATCACGAAGCAATTCAGTACCATGATAAAGATTGTTTTTACTACTACTACTACTACTACTTAACATTTCTAAAGCGCTACTAGGGTTACGCAGCGCTGTACAAATTAATAACTAAGGACAGTCCCTGCTCAGAAGAGCTTACAATCTAAAGATTGTTTTTAGGGTAGATTCCATAAGTGTCTCCATAAATACTATAAAATACATTACCAGTTGTTTTAATTTCCATTTGAAACAGGTAAGCCTATAATTTCACAAATACTTTGGGGCCCTTTTACTAAGCTGCGTAAGTGCCTACCCAGCCCAATGCGCACCAAAATGGAGTTACCACCCGGCTACCACGTGGCTCTTGTGGTAATTTAATTTTTGCCATGCAGCCGATACGCACAGCCGAAAAATAATTTTTATTTTCGGACGCGCGTATCGGACATGCGCCAAGAGGCATTTGACAAGCGTTGGTCATTACTGCACGGTTACCTCGTGAGACTTTACCACTAGATCAATGGCTGGAAGTAAGGTCGCAGACCCAAAATGGACGCATGGCAATTTTGATTGTGCCGCACATCCATTTTCAGCAAAAATTTAAAGAGGCCTTTTTTACAGGCACACTGAAAAATGGATCGGCGCACGCCCAAAACCCGCACCTACACTATCGCAAGACATTTTTCAGTGCACCTTAGTAAAAGGACCCCTTTGTAAGTTACAAAAAATGTTCCACTGTCCTGTGTATCTTTCTAGATTGTTCATATCATGGGATAATAAATGTGAGATCTCCAAAGAACATGAGAAAGTGAAGGGTGATTTTACAGATGACTGTACAGAAAAGAGTTTCAGTTACAGATAAAAATCTTCAATAAGTAGAAATGACAGTAAACAAACTGCTAAAGGAAAAATGTGTCATACAGGGCAGTTGAATAGTATTTTGCCAAAATATAATAGCTTTTTTTTCCTTATTTGTTTATGAAGGCTTTCCATACTGTGAACTATAAATTAAAAATAAACAGGATTTTTTATGTGTGCTCATAGAGAGTGTTTCTATGGTAGCAATCAGAAATAATAGCCCTGCAGCAAACAGTAAGAATGCAGGATCTATGTCTGACTTAGCCCAATTTCCTAGTCAGTCAGTGATGTTTTCTGCATCTTCAGAAATCTGCTGCTGGAAATGACCCAGTGGCTCAAGTGGCAATTACTGCCATATGGAAAGTCTCCAGTTCAATCCTTGCAGCATCTGCTCTTGGGTTAGGTGAATAGGCAATACGGATGGTTGTTGGGAGCAATGTGAGATGAGGGATGCCTTGGGCACCCCCAGTATTGCCCATGTAGCTGGTCTAAGACTTGAAAAAGAAGAGCTGACAGGGATCCCCAAGCCTCACCAGTTGAAGACCTGAAAAAGCTATGATTTTCTATGCCATGATGACCTTAGATGTCACTGCCCTCTGCTCTGAACTTCTCTCTGGCTGCTGACTGCATTGTCTACTATGCAGTCAATGGTAAATGTAAAACAGAGAGCTTGTGGATAAGTTGGAAGGGGAGACAATTCATGCAGTTGAGTGTGGAGGAAGAGAGCATGGGGGCGAGTGAGGGAGAGAGTTCATAGGGAGGTGAGTGGAGAGTTAGAGTGGATGGAAAGAACATATAAGGTATGTGAGTGAGGGGGAAAAGCATGAGGGTGACTGGTGGAGGGAGTAGAAACAGGAAGGAGAACATGTGAGAGATGAGAGAGTTGGGGAGTGGTGTTGAGATGTACAGCAAGAAGGGGAGTAAAGAGGTAGCTGAAAGAGCTTGTAGGGCAGTACAGGGGCATGAAGAATTGGGAAAAAGTATGAAGTCACAGGAGAGATGGGTAGACAAAGCTTATGTGCAACCCAACCCCATTAATCCACTTCAGAGACTGGGGGAGAGGGCACCATCAACAATTTTTGACCAGGGTGCCATTTACCATAAAAGTTGTCCTCAGTCCTTGAATGGGATCTTCCACTTCCCACTTTAGCCAGGGCTATAGATGCTGCAGAAGCATTTACATCCCCGGGGGGGGGGGGTGGAGTCATCCCTCATGATTACAGGCTTCAAGAAGGAGCACCAACGTATGGTTCTTGGCGTATTCCTTCACTGTGGGGTAAATGGGGGTAAAAAGTGTCTAAAATAGGAAGAAAATCCCTGTTCAGTTGTAAATGAGGGTTCATGGTGCTAGATCCTAGCCTTGGTTCCAAATGAGCAAGAGCTCTCCATTATCCTACTTGTTGCTGACATTGGACATTCTAGTGTACAGATAACAGAAGTTGTCTTACCAGTATGGACTCCCATAGCATCAATATTTTCCATGTTACAGACGGTGACACAGTTATCAGCTGCATCTCTCACTACTTCATACTCAATCTCTTTCCAGCCCACCACTGATCTCTCCACAAGAATTTGATTGGTCATTGCAAATGCCTGAGGATGAGAGAGGTTGGAAAGCAAAGAGAAGAAAGAGAAAACAAAGAGATCCAGTGCTTAAATATGGACCATTGCATCTTACAAGATAAATTATGCCTCTTTGAAGCTTTCTTGAGAGTTTTGCAGGTGTTTAGACTCCATTTCACTGAAGCCAGAAAAATGCAAATTTCAAAGGGTGCAGCTATTTACATTAACAATGATTTCTGCAGTTGTGCTCTTCCACTTCAAAATTTCACCCTCCCTGCTCCAGCCCAGTCCAGCAAAATGCAAGTTTATTTCATAACATGTGTACTTGAAGCCAAATTTAAAAGGGGTGGAGCCTGAAATGGAGTCATTGCTAGAAAAAGAAATTTATGTTGGCACATACTATGCACATATGGAGAAATGGGGCACTACCTTTTGAAAATAAGGTTGCAGTTCGAAATGTTCAAAGGTTTTAGCAAGCATATGCATAAAGGTAAAGTGCATGTATAAGATGCACCTATTTTTTTAGTCCATTAATTCTTGAAGTTGACGATTTCAATGTCATCTATTCACCGATGACATCCAAATCTTTGTACATTCTAGGAAGGATTCTCTACAGGGCTTGAATAATGTTAGCTCTTGCCTAGCAAGGTTTAAAAGGCATAAAAGAAAATCAAGCAAAGTCAGAATGTATCTGGTTTAGATGGAAAGGCATGGTTTTGGTAATCCATCCCACTTTAGCTGATTTTCCCTTGAATGTTCATACAGGGGTCCAAAGTCTGGGGATTTTGCTACTGTTGAAGCTGGCCTTCGAAAAGCAGGTTTCTAATAATGTGCAATCTTGCTTTTCTAGTCTGTGACAGATAAGGAAGGCTAAATCACTATGTTAGTGGGATGATATGGTCACTATGGGCCATGCACTCATTACAAATTGGTTGGACATGGTAACATGGTATATAAGGCTTCCAAAAAAAAAAAATAACTGACTACTGCATCTGTAAGTGATCCAAAATGCAGCTACTAGGCTATTAATGAGAAAAAATGCTTTTGATCACATTATCGTTGTGCTGCAAACATTACATTGGTTACAAGATGAGAGAAAAATTAGTTTTTAATTGTTGTGTTTGGTTTTTTCTTTCAGCTGCTGAGATACAATAAACCCCACTATCTGGCAGACTTGCTGCTTCCTAATGCCCCACAGAGATCTTTCCATAAAGCATTGTTAATTATATTCTCACAGGTTCAAATGTAGTCTATTCTACTGAATGGTTTCACTTATATGGGGCCAAATTTATGGATTTCCCTACCTTTATCTATGCATTTGCAGGATAATTACCTGAAGTTTCATAAACTGACAAAACTGGGACAATCTCTCTTACAAGTTAGACTTCAGTAACTTGATTGTAGACAATCCTTGGATTATTTTGGCCCTGGATTGTATTTTGGAAATTAGAGGTGGGTTTTAGGCTTTTTAAATTTTTGTAGGTGTTTTATGCTTGTTGTTTTATGTGAAATGTTTTGGGGGGTTTTAATGCACTATAGTTTGTGACTAAGGAGCATTATCAAATTTAATTAAATAGTTAAACATTTTTTGCGTGCACTGGCGACTAAAGCTGCACGCACAAATCAGCGTGCATTGCCACTTTGCATGTGCTACTTGATTGATAAGCCAATCAGCATCAATAATTGGCTACTAACAACCAATTATTGGTGTTAATTGGCCTTCACTGGGAGTTACCTGCACATCGTATTCTATAATGCTGTGTGCTGAACTCCTATGGCATGTAATTTCAAGGGGGTGTGGACAGGAGCGTTTTGGGGAGCATTCCCAGAATTTATGCGCATTGTTGCAGTATAGACTCGATCAGTGCCTAACTTAGGTGGCAGCAGGTGTAATTCCTGGCATCTAATGTTAGGTTCATTTATTTGCTAAGCGCTTTTCTATAAAGGGCATGGATCCTTTATAGAATAGCGCTCTGTGCTTAAATTTTTTAGCCCTGGTTTTTCAGCACCATTTATAGAATCTAGTCCATAAAGTATATTGTGCACATAACATAGATTGAAACAGGGCTAGTTCAAGGATATTAGACATCGCAGGTGAACCTTCAGCCTTCTGACCCTCTCAATTAACTTTTAGGCCCCTAGTCTCCCTTCTGAGAGCTTGATAACTTACCAAAGTAAATGGTCTGTTTGAAAATTGCCAACCCTTCCATGGATAAACACACACGTCAATAGATTTCAATTTATCTAGCTGTCACCACCTATTCTTTTGCTTTAACTGAAGATATAGAAATAAATCAATTTTTTACTTGTTCCAAAAGTACAAAGACTAGGGGACACTCAAGGAGGTTACATGAAAATACTTTAAAAATAAATAGGAGGAAATATTTTCTCACTCAACGAAGAGTTAAGCTCTTGAACTCTTTGCCGGAGGATATAGTAACAGTGGTTAATGTATCTTGGTTTAAAAGGTTTTGAACAAGTTCTTGGAGGAAAAGTCCATAGTCTGCTATTGAGACAGACATGGGGGAAGCAACTGCTTGCCCTGGGATTGGTAGCATGGAGTGTTGCCATGATTTGGGTTTCTGCCAGATACTTGTGACCTGGCTTGCCCACTGTTGGAAACAGGATTCTGGGCTAGATGGACCATTAGTCTGACCCAGTATGGCTACTCTTATGTTCTTATGCTCTTTGCTGTCCCTCAGAATCTGCCACTCTAGGCAACTGCCTAGTCTGCCAAATGGTTAAGCTGGCCCTGGACTTAAATATCCCATGCGTTAGTAAGAGGGATTTCATCTCCCTCCACCCCCAACCTCCAATCAAGATCAGATTCTCCTCCCCCAGAACATCGGATTCTCTGACATCAAGCCCAGACCCTTTCAAGATACAATTCCTCACAGCTTCAAGCTCATTTCAGGGCCCTCCCCAAACCGAAGACCTGCCCGAACATCAAGATTCCCATCACCTGCAATATTCATCAGCTCCAACATCAAGACTTCCTTACCCACCCCCACTCCACCACCACCACTACCTCTGTGACAGAGTGTTGTAGTGCAGGCAGCAGAGTTCCCACATCCCTCCTGCTGGTAAAGATCTGGACTCTAGAATGGAAAGGATGCATTATAGAAGAGTAAAAGGGGGATCAGGAGTCATGACAGTTTTCTTGTGGTAAGCTGGTCTTGATGGTGGGGAATAGATATTCCAAGGAGGGTTGAACGATACTGGGTCTGTGTCTGGATATTGCAAGGGGTATCTCAATACTGGGGCTCGCTCTCATGGTTTGATTTTGGGGGGAATCAGAAAGGGGGGTGGTCAGTGCTTGATTTTGGAAGATTACAATCTTCTGCAAAGGTGGTATGACTAGTTATGGGCAATAATAGCCTCACTGCTAAGTGGCCCTTTCACTTTGATATATCTATACACATATGTAACACCTACTCCATTAAGGATTTTAAATATTGACCCAGACTATGAGACAATATAATTAAAAATCAGATACATCTTACATTAGCTGTATCAAAGGAGGGCAAGACAAGTAAAAACAATAATGACATATCACTGTTATAGGCTGCCTGGTTGTTTTTGTAGGATGTGCTTCTAAAATAATAACATGTGCCAATGTCATAAATATGTTATTTATTGCAGGGCACATTGCATAAAATTAGTCATGTTGCAAATAACAAACATTAACAGCGTTGATGCACATTGTTGGTAACTGGCCCCCTATTAAAATAGAGGTCTCCTGCCTACTTAAACCATGCTGTGTGGGACTCCACTGATATTCAGTGGCACTAAACTGGGTATCTGCACAGACCACCCTGGCACAATCCAGGCAGTTCTAGGGCAGTCTGGGGTAGGCTTCAGGTGGAACCAGCAGATATGCAAGCACCAATGGTATTCAATGCTGGTACCTGATACCTAACCAGACAAATAGGATAGCATGAAAAACAGCCTTATCTTTGCTAGGTTAACTATGCGGGTATGGTCCCTGAACATCAGCTGATACCCGTATAATTTCCAGGTCCGCCAGTGACCTGGATATTCAATGCCAGTGCTCAGACATGACCCTGCATTGAATATCCAGGTCTAATTTAGCCAGCGGCGGTGAGTGCTGCCTGCTGAAGATTGACCAGATAAAGCTAGATTCTATATATGGCACCTATAAAATTAGCGCCAAAGCAACCCTGTGTTAACAGTATTCTATAAGATGTGCCTAAAATTTGGCATGGTTTATAGAATTAATGCTTGTGGAGAGGTCACATGAAAATTTAGATGTAGCCATTTGCACCAACAAAAATGTGGTACAAATGCCTGCACCTAAATGTATGCATGAGGCACCGTTATTCTACAATTACGCAAGCAACTCAAAACCATGCTCCCAATCCACCTATGACCCTCCCATTTCCGTGCCCCCTTTTTTGGCCTGCCTATACATTTTTATGTACAAATTTAATTTAGGCATTTATAATCTGCTTATTTATTTATTTAGAACTAACTATCTAACTAACTAACTATCAAATTCAAGGCGGAGGTATATAAGCAGGTACTTTCTCTGTCTCTACAGGGCTCACAATCTTGATTTTTATACCGGAGGCAATGGAGGGTTAAGTGACTTGCCCAGGATCACAAGGAGCTGCAGTAGGAATTGAACCTAGGATGCTAGGATAAAAGCCTGCTGCACTAACCATTAGGCCACTCCTCTGTGCCTAACTTTACACAGATAAGTTCCAATTAAATCTAATTAGTACCAATAATTGCTTGTTAAAAAGCCAATTATTGGCACTAACTGGCTCATTATTCTATTAAATTGTGCATGTAAATCAGGAATACGCCTAAATGTGCATGCACAATTTTTGGCGACCTTTATAAAATCGGGGATAGTGTTTAAGATAAATGTAGGATGTTTACTAATGGTGCTTTCAAGGATTTTTCCCTAAATACAAATTAAAATAATCCAAGTTGCTTAAAATGATTATTTCTGAAAAGTGATTTGTTCTCAATGTCAGAATAATTTCAACCTGATCCATTAATTCAAGCTACTTGGTTTCACTTCCCCTCATTTTTATAATTAAGATCACATTAACTCTGCAAACACAATTCAAAAGACCCTGGTTTCTACAATCTAGAAAAATGGCTTAAACTATACCCCTTAACAGGTAAGCTCACTATTGCCTCCAGCTAAAAGATTACCTTGGTAGCAAGATCTATCAACTTTTCTTTGTCAGGACACAGGCCTGATCCAAGTCCACCCAGAGCATAGGCTGAGCGAATCATGACTGGGTAGCCAATCTTGTCTGCTGCTTGCAAAGCATCATTGACCTAGAAACAGATAAAAACCCATCTCATATTTAAAAGGTGTACAATCAATTTTACAAGTGTCTGTATTTTGCATTCAAATATTGACTGGTATGAAATTTACCCTATTAGCAATGATCAGATTGCAAGATAGCAACAGAAACCTGGGATTATGCTATTCCTCTTTATTTTTCAGTGCAAAAGGCAATCTGGGGAACGGATTTAAAATACTCTTTCAGAAATGAGTTGATGGCAGATCAATTGTGGCAAATGGGTATCAAGAGTCAGGAAACAGCAAGGCAGTTGGTCCGCCAAATCCAATGCGGAAAATAAAACAATGAGGCAGACCTTATAAAAAAACAAAGTTTTTATTAGTAGATTAAAAGCTCCCAGGTATTCAACATAAAATGCCTGACGTGGCCATGTTTCGTCAGTACAAGAATGGCTGCGTCAGAGGCAATAGGTCACCAGCTTGATAAAAACTTCAAAATAAACTAGGCTGGTGTGGTTATAAGAACATAGAAAGCTAAATTCTGGGAACAGTCTCTCAAACAAAACGCTGTGGTTGCAGTTTTTTTACAAGGTCTACCTCATTGTTTTATTTTCCGAAATGGATATCAAGGCCATTGAACCATGATGACCTCACTAGGCCTCGCTGCTTAGAAGCAAACGCAGGGCTAGAAGCCATCAGCACCAAACTAGCACCCACATTAGTGAGCGCAGAATGCTCAGATGATCTAGCACAGGAAATAGCGAGCATGCCAAAGATTAGCGCAAATAGCATGCTAATGTAGTCAAACACATGTTAATGAGCTCATTTTCTATTCCCTCCCCCCCTCCCCATTGTTCAGAGAACAGCACACAAAACAAACTGTAAAAAAATAACACCAGCTTGGAGCAGGCATTAGGAAATTTGAAGAGAGGATTTCTCATGATTCTATCTCTAGAATCTGCCAGTTTTTATACAGTTTGGACACAGAAGAAAGCTTGTGCAAGCCTCTATGCGCCAGTAGTGAGAAATTAATGTGCATGAGTCTGAGCAAACCCAAAAGTGAAAGCACACATTGGCACCTGTTTCCTACATTTAACCATAAGCCTTCCAAGTAAAAAAAAAAAAAATTAAAGTATATTTAAAGGCAGAAAACAGACGCCAATGCATGCTTCACGTTTGGGTTTGGCTGGCGCATGTGCACAGGAGCTGTGCTTACCGCACTAACTGTTCTGTGCATGCGCCAAGCATGTCTCACTCCTTGCTTTTGCTTTAAGAGTGTGCATGTAATTTGCATACCATTTCCTTTAAGCATTGGCGAGCTAATTTTCTGGTGTTATTTTTCAGTGCTGTTGGCTTACCATGGGAGTTCTGAGCATTGGGGCATCTGGTTGGTAGCTATTTATATTGTTATTACACTTGGTAGTAAGACATGGGAGGAGTGAGGGAGGAGTGATTAGGTGTGGGACTCAGTAAGAGGATAGTAGAGAATGAAAGAGGAAGACAACAAAGGGAGCATCATGAGTTACATTCAGGTGCAGTAAGTATTTTCCCAATCTCTGGAGGGCTCATTATCGAATTTTGCACCTGAGACAATGGAGAGTTAAATGACTTGCTCAAGATCACAAGCAGCAGCAGTGGAATTTGAACCAGGCTTCCCTTATTGTCTGCCTGGTGCTCTAAACCACTAGGCTACTCAGTCACTTGAGCTACTATTGAAAAAGGTATGATCTAAGTCTAAATAAATAAATTAAATTACTAGCATCTAGGCTTCAGCCTTAGCCATGTGTACCACAGTAACTGGGGCAAATGCTTTATCTGCCATCATCTACTAAGAAATGTTAAGTTGCAGTAAGAGGATGGTCTCCAGCTGCACTATAAAATATTGAGCTAAAAACAAAAGTTTTTATAAAAGAAATAAACAACCCTGATTCTGAGGTCAATGTTCTAAAGTCAATGTGCATTAAGTAGCTTATGTTAGCAGTCCATGCTTTTGCATGCAAATAAGTTTTTCATTGATTTACTACCATTAAAATTAGGGCAATAATGCAGATGTTACAGCAAAACTTAAATGTGCCTCACAAAGATCCAGTTTTTGAATTAAAGGGTGTATGCTAAGTTTTGCAAGTATTAACACTGCTGTTTTTCATGCACGAATAAATAGGGAGCCATTTTCCATAGTTTTGCATTTCATTACCTCACGGGTTTTTGCATTAAAACTCTCACATGCTAATTTATGTGTGTTAAAAGCAATTACATGTGTAAACTCTATTGCACAGTAAAAGCATTAATACAGGTTTAAAATGCTGTTAAAATCTTGGCAGAATACTTTGGGAGGCATTTTCTTGTGATTAGTGTGTGATATCTACCGCAGGGCCCATTTTATTTTCCTTCCCCCTTCCCCGCTGGATTCAATTACCTTTCAGCTCTTTAGCCCCCCTCTTGAGATTTACATAATTAAACTCAACAATTATGATTACCCCAACATCAACTCTCCCAGATTAAGGGATCCTTTTACTGAACTGTGGCAAAAAGTGCTCTTAGCGTGCCCTTATACAGGACTTTTCCGCACACTAAGGCCACTTTTTGCAGTGGCCAGAAATTGCTGATTTTCCATTTGGCCATGTGCTAGTGTTGCCATTAATGCAAAACCATTAACAAAAACTAGCACATGAGCCCTTACCACCACCTATTTTGTAGGTGCTAATCAGTTAATTGCGTAGTAATATAGCTGCGCTAACTAATTAGCGTAAACACACCCACTCTCTGACCCCGGACAAATTTTTTTTAAGTTTTAGTATGCTGCTAATGCGTGCATATGTCCAAACTACCGCAGGTTGCCTCAGTGCACTCTGCGGTACGTCATTTTACGCTGCAGTAAGCACACATTTGTGCTTACCACAGCGTGGTAAAAGGGCCTCTAAAACACTCAAAAATGCTTAATTGGACATCATAATGGTAGTTCTAGGCACTAACATTTACATGCATGTTACACACATTACATTGCTTAAAAGGAACCAGCTAAACTAAAGGTAGACAAAGTGATAGGGCACCAAAGGATACATCCGAAGGTATGGAAGGAATTTAGGAAAGTTCTGGCAGCTCTGCTTAATCGTTTCAATGCTTCTTTAGAGTCAGGAATGGTCCCAGAGGAATGGAGAAGGGCGGATATAGTCCCTCTCCACAAAAGCAGAAGTGAGGAGGAGGTTGAAAACTACAGACTGGTTAGTTTGACCTCTATGGTGAGTAGATTAACCGCAATACTTCTACAACAGAGGACAGTACGGTTTCTGGAATCCAACGGATTTCAGGATCCAAGGCAGCATGGTTTTCTAGAGGCAGGTCTTATCAGATGAATCTGATTAATTTATTTGACTGGATGACCAGAGAGTTGAATCAAGAGAGAATAGATTTAGAGGCGTATTTTCGAAGCACTTAGACTTACAAATTACTTGGAGGGGTATTTTTGAAAGGGACGTCCAAGTTGCGATTTGGACGTCCTTACAAAACAGCAAAATCTAGGGGCGGGGAAACCCGTATTTTCGAAACAAGATGGACGTCCATCTTTCGTTTCGAAAATACCATCAGGGACGTCCAAATCCTTAAATTTCGCCGTCCCTAGATTTGGACGTCCCTAGACATGGACATTTCTGATTTTCGGCGATTTTCAAAACCAAAGACGTCCATGGCAGAAACGACCAAATGCAAGCCATTTGGTCATGGGAGGAGCCAGAATTCGTAGTGTACTGGTCCTCCTGACATGCCAGGACATCAACCGGGCACCCTAGGGGGCACTGCAGTGGACTTCATAAATTGCTCCCAAGAACATAGCTCCTTTACCTTGTGTGCTGAGCCCCCCCAAAACCCACTACCCCCAACTGTACACCACTACCATAGCCCTCTTGGGTGAAGGGGGCACCTAGATATGGGTACAGTGGGTTTGTGGTGGGGTTTGGAGGGCTCGCTGTTTCCTCCACAAACATAAAAGGTGGGGGGATGGGCTGGGTCCACCTGTCTGAAGTGCACTGCACCCACTAAAACTGCTCCAGGGACCTGCATACTGCTGTCATGGACCTGAGTATGCATCTGAGGCTGGCATAGAGGCTGGCATGACATATTTTTAAAGATGTTTTTTGAAGATGGGAGGGGGTTACTGACCACTGGGGGAGTAAGGGGAGGTCATCCCCGATTCCCTCTGGTGGTCATCTGGTCATTTCGGGCACCTTTTTGTGCCTTAGTTGTAAGAAAAACACGTCCAGGTGAAAACGTCCAAGTGCTCATCAGGGACGTTCTTGTTTTTTTTGATTATGGGTCAAGGAAGTCCATGTGTTAGGCATGCCCAAGTCCCGCCTTCGCTACACCTCCGACATGCCCCCTTGAACTTTGGCCGTCCTTGCGACGGAGTGCAGTTGGAGACGTCCTAAATCAGGTTTTGATTATACTGATTTGGACATCCCTGGGAGAACGACGTCCATCTTCCGATTTATGTCGAAAAATGGACATCCTTCTGTTTCGAAAATGAGCCCAATAGTAACTTATGGAACTTTATAAGTCCATCCCCCAAATTCTATAAATGGTACCTTAAGTTGTGCATGCTAATTTAGCAGCATGGCTAAACTGCGTGCACAAGTTAATTGATTAACAAGCCAATCAGTACCGATAATTGGCACTTAACAACCAATTAGTGGCATTAATTGACTTTAATTATAATTTATGCACACAACTTTCTAGGCGTATACTATAATATGGTGCGTGTAAATTCTTAAAAGGGGGCATGGCCATGGGTGTGGAACGGGTGGGCCATGGGCGTTTCAAAAAACTATGTGCACTATTATGAAATACACCTGATCTGCACCAAAGTTAGGCACAGGTATTTAGGCCTGGTTTTAGGTGGCCTAAATGGGTGCACCTAAACTTTAGTTGCAAGAATGAAGCATGAGCATACTCTATAAGCTACACCTAACTTTAGGCATAATTTATAAAATCATGCTAAGCACGTGGTTTTTTGGCGCCAATTTTTAAGGCGCTATTTATAGAATTTGGCTCTTAGTGCTTTGAAAATTAGCCCCATGGTGTATGCATATTTCTGAGCGACCTCAGTATGGGCCCTAAAATGACTGAATGGATTAAACATTGGTTGAGTGAAAGGTGACAAAGGGTAATTCACTATGAGGAAAGTGATGTTATCAGTGATTTGCAACAAGGATCAGTTTTCGATCTGATTCTTTTTAACATTTTTTGTGAATCATATTGGCACCTATGCTCTGGAACTAGGGGACACAGGATGAAGGTGAAAAGGGATAGAATCAGAAGGAAATACTTCTCTACAGAAAAATTAGTAAATGCATGGAACATTCTCCCAGCAAGAGAAGCATAGAGGATCTCTAAAGGATAGGAAGGGATAATAGAGATTAGTAGCTAATATGGATGGGTAGACTGGATGGGCCATATAATCTTCGTCACCATCATTTCTATGTTTCTATGATTCCTTAAACCAAACTGTGTTTTACAAGATACTAAAAGATCCAGCATGGATCAACACTAGGATTCCAATTCTTCTCTTTATCAAAAATTTGTACCAAAATGTATCATTTAACTAATGACACTCACGTACACAAAGTGATAGTATTTTTTGTTAGTTTATAAGATCTTTTAGCTAGTATGTTCTGCTGCCTTATGGATTTTACACTTTCGTGTACAGTTGTTACTCATATTATCCCAGTGAGAAAATCTGGTGTTTAACATATTGTTCTACTGAAGGCCTCGAGTCATGTCTCCGAGGATTAAAGTATCAAACAGTTGGTGATCCAAGAGTTCTGTTTTATTACCGATTCCACAGCAAAGCTTGGCGCAATCCTCTCCTGGATCTCTGTCAGTTTGTCCGAAAATAGCTGTCTGTCTTCAGTGGCCATAATCGCTTCAACTGATGTACCCAGCACTTTCACACCGTATTCTTTCAGAACACCTCGTTTGGACAGCTCTACCCCTGCAGGAGGAAGGCAGGACAAGCACTAGTAATATGTTGAGTGCTGGCCACTAAAATATATTGATAAACTGCATTATCCCATATAAAAATGCAATTTGCCAAGCTGCTTCATTAAACTAAAATCAGTGAAAATGGGAGAAAATACATTTTTACTTATTTTTAGTGGCTCTGATATTTGGTGGCAACTTAATTTTAACACTGGCATCACCATTTAAATTAATGTATATATTCAGCATGTAAGGTGGGATCCGTGCCTAATTTAGGTGAGAGTATTTGCACCACATTTCCACTGGTGCAAATAGCCACACCTAAATGTAGTCATGGTTCCCAGGCATAAGCACTATTCTATATACTTCACCTAACTTTAAGTGTGGTTTGTAGAATAGTGCTGAGCAGTTTTCTCTGCACCATATACAGAATTTAGTCCATTAAATGGCTAGTATCAAGCCAAATAGAGGAAATTTGGCCCAACACCATCCACAGAGTCATCAAAAAAGGAACGGGGAATGGACTTGCACAAACATCAGCCACTGGTGAACATATGTCTATTTGAATATCAACTCAAATATTCCCTGGACATTATGGTTAAAATGTAGAAAATGTAGTAAATATAGAGGTTAATATTCAAAACAATTTAGCCAGGTAGGAGAGACACCTGCCCGGTTAGATTGCTTGTGCGGGCTATCCAGTGATGTTCAGTGACACTTAACCAGATAATGCCGCTGAATATCAGAGTTAAGTGTGAAACTCAAAGATGTTTGGGGAGGTATTTCCTCTATACCAGGGGTTCTCAACTCAGTCCTTGGGACACACCTAGCCAGTCAGGTTTTCAGGATATCCACAATGAATGTGCATGAGATAAATTTGCAAGCACTGACTCCATCGTATGCAAATCTATCTCATGCATATTCATTGTGGGTATCCTGAAAACCTGACTGGCTAGATGTATCCCAAGGGCTGGGTCGAGAACCCCTGCTCTATACTGAACCCTGATATTCTCTTGACTTATAAATTACTAACTTGGAAGTCAATTGGTGTACAATATCCTTTAGCAAGAGATGAGAGATTTTTGTTAAATTTTTTGCTGACAATGGTATTGAGGGTAATTTGTGCACATAACTCTATGGTCACTCTTCATGAATAATAATTGACTTTCGTTCATGTAGCTTATAACTATGAAAGGGTTGCAGGCTGAGAAAAGAGACATTTCTCTTTGAAATTGGTCGAACAAATGGGCGGTGATGAAGGAATATGTAGAAAATGTTTGAACAAAAAAAAGAACTAACTGTGAAACTTAAATCTGGTAATTTTGTGGATGGTACAGGGGCAGAGTCGACACTTATGTGGTTAAGTGGCAATATTCAGCACATAACTCCATATTAACCAGACAAATAGGACCATATAAAACAGTCCCATCTTTGTCCAGTTTAACTTATCCAATTAAGTGCAGATTATCACATATGTGCATAAGTGATAGCTGCCCACACATACTTGGATATTCAATGCTAGTGTCTGGATATGGCCTAGCATTGAATATTCTGCATAACACTGCTGCCCCCCCCCCCCCCCAAAAAAAAAAAAACCAAACACACTAACCACTACCATCAGAATATTTACCCCATGGATTTTATCACTACCTCTCTGAGAAACAGACAATGTTAATTATTTATAAGTTCCGTGACACCACAGTAACCCATGAATATTCAAAAATCACAGTAAATAGCTATTTTTGCCATGAAAATTTATAGTAACTTTGGTGAAGTGTTCCAGATTACCAGCAGTTTTCAAGGCCCAGGCTTGTTCTGAGTATTTTAGGAAATAAATGTTTTGGTTTACAATTAAAGTTCATCAGACTTCAGCCCCAGCACATCAGACTTCAGCCCCAGCTGCCCCAAATGGCTGGCAGTTACTACAAATCAACAAATCTCAACTATTTCAGTCCCCGGTTACTTACCGCAGTTCAGCGCAGTCTGGCCGCCCATGCCAAGGATTAGCCCATCAGGCCGTTCAGCTTTGATGACCTCTGTGACAAACTGTGGTGTTATGGGGAGGAAATATACTGTGTCGGCCTGCTTTATGCCCACCTCATTTGTCTGCACTGAAGCAATATTGGGATTCATGAGTACCGTTTTCACATTTTCCTCCTGGAAAGCACAGTGCACATCAGTACTTCATAGTGAGAATAATAAATCGCAATATTTGTCATTCATACACGCCAGAGAGCATCCTCAGGGCTCAGCAAGGAAAAGTGGTGAGGCCAGCAAAGTAAAAAATCTCACCTTCATAGCTTTAACAGCCTGTGACCCAGAGTAATCAAACTCGCCAGCCTGACCAATGGAGAGGCCTCCAGAGCCAAGGATAAGAACTTTAGAAACCTGTTAAAAGGAAAATATAAACCAGGAGAATCTTAATGGGTAGGCCAGAGCTGTAATACACACTGTATTTCTTTACTCTAAATGGTGTATATGTTCTCCATCAATCACCATGGCAACTTGTGCTCAGACCAGCTAACAAGAACATGAAAAACCCTTTGTTACCCTTTTGAGGGTTTTTTCAAAGGAGGGAGGGTTTTTTTCATTTTGAACTCTGACCGATAAGGGCAATGTGCCAGACCCCTTCGAGAAAAACTGCATTGGCTCCCAATCAAAGAACGGATCATCTTCAAAATCTGCACTTTGGTCCACAAAATTATATATGGCATAGTCCCAGGATACATGATAGACCTTATAGATCTACCAATAAGAAACAGAACTGAATCATCACGATCATACATAAACCTACATTACCCAAATTGTAAAGGACTTAAATACAAAACAACTTATGCATCCAGTTTCTCCTACATAAGCGCATAACTATGGAATGGACCCCGAAAGCTGTAAAAACAATCCACAACCACCTGAACCTCAGGAAATCACTAAAAACCAACCTCTTCAAAAAGGCCTACCCCAACGATCCTATTTAAACCCCTTCAGCCAGCAACAAAACATGACCAATGATCGTACTGGACATCATACAATCTGTATTCCTCCTGACCCTTCACAACTACCTCATTCGATCACTATATAACCTTGCATTTATTCTCAACCGACTTGGTGAATGCCTTGACGGTACTATGTAAGCCACATTGAGCCTGCAAATAGGTGGGAAAATGTGGGGTACAAATGTAACAAATAAATTCATAAATATTTCTTAGGGTTAATTAGAGACAAGGGGACCTGTTAGAATCCAACAAGTTAATCGGCACTTGTCTTTATGGGTTTTTTAAGGGCTTGGAAGACATTTTACAATTTTGCCAGGCCTCAAGCAGCACAGCCTGCCCCCTTCTCTTACCTGAATGCCCACAACTTAAGCAATATAGAAGCAATGGGCATATTTCAAGGACAGAAGTGATGCTTCAGTGGCTGACTTGCTGCTTTTCATTCTGTTTAATGCAACCACCTGGATTTCATTTCCCAAATGTAAATCCTTTCCTGTTCAGCTGTTCTTTTCAAAGCCATTCACCAGGCAAACAGCAATTTACATGGCTAAACTGGCATTTAAAACAAGCTAAACATATATGTGAGCTTCTATAGCATGCATGCTTTTAGCCTGGTTAAAAAGAGAACTGCTTATAGATTTGTTTAGGTCAAGGAAGTAAAACACAATACATACATACATTCAATTTGCAAGTGTATGCAGGTATTTTGCTTGGGCTTAACACAAACAGCAAGTGTAAAATACAGTATAGGGAGTAATTCTCTATAGGTCACCCAAGCTAGGTGCCAGAATAATGTGCAGTAAGCATGAATTCTCTATCAGTAATAGAGAATTCAGTAATCTTGTGCATAATTGCCATTATTGAATACTAGCGTGAGTCTACATTTACACGCCCAACTTTAGGTGCGAGCACTTATGCTAGCTCAATGGCTTGTGTAAATGCTCATGCCCAAATGTAGGTGGTTATGCACGTAAATCGTAGTATTCTACATGTTAAGTGCTAGGCACACCCCTGCCCCAGTCATGCCCCTCCCAGGTACACCACCCCCCTCTTGTAATTATGCACTTTGGATTTTACATGCACATTTTGCAGAATACTGACTTATGATAGTTATATCCATAACTGCTAGGGCCCTGTTTACTAAAGTGTTAGCGGTTTTAGCATGTGCTAATATTAGAGACACCCATATATTCCTAAGGGTGTCTCTAATGTTAGCGTGTGCTATTTTTAGTGTGCACTAAAAGTGATAGTGTACCTATAGCAGAGTTTAGTTAACAGGGCCCTTAATTAGTGTCAATTATTTAGTTATTTATAATTATACAAAACAATGTAAAATATGATCGACATAAAACAGAGTAAAATAAACAAAAATCTTAAGTCAATACATCTCAAATAGGTATGACAGTTTGATCTTATACCGTTCCACAGCTCAATTTTTACATTTTACCTATAGTTCTCTACAGATAAACTTTATAATAAAAATTAAAGCACATCAATGTTATAGGCTTCTTGAAATAACAGGATCTTGAGCGAGGATTTAAACTCTTCAAGATCTCTTAGGGATTGAATTTTATCAGGAAGTGCATTCCACATTTGTGGATCGCTTATATAGAAAATAGAATTCCTATATTCCTCAAGAAAAAGTAAATGAAATTTTATTTATTTATTTATTTTATTGCATTTGTATCCCACATTTTCCCACCTTTTTGCGGGCTCAGTGTGGCACAGCCAATAAATTCAATGATGATGATCGCAAAGATCGAGAAGGTTGGTGAAGATGTAAAGTAAATGCAATTATCGAAGAAAGCTTGTCTCATAGAACTTTGAAAATGAACATTTATATAAGAGCAATTATAGCCAATAACTGGTTAATGCAATTAGCATCTAATTATCAAATTAAGTTGCATGTGCAATTGACAGTATTCTATAACTTGCACATGCAACTTTGAACTCTAAGTGTAAATCTGTTTATAGGATTAGGGGGTATAGTGCACTTTCAGAGTGCATACTTTCTGGTCACTACTTTTGAATGAAAGGGAAACTATAAGGCCAATGCTATAAATGTGTGTTCTCATCTACTTGACACTTACATGTAAATGTTCAAAATGCAAGTATTTTTGTGAGTAAGTGTACACATTGGGCCAGATTCAGTAAATTGCATCCACATTTAGGCTAAGAAAGAGATGACTGTATAGAAATACAGACTTTATTCATTACTCAAGCTCCCGGGGGCCTTATACACACATGCCAGACATGGCCATGTTTCGCCCAATTGGGCTGCTTCAGGAGTGGAAAATTACCTGTGCTATAAATCTTCAAACTTCACCAAACTGGTAGAAACAGTACCTTTGACCTGTGTTTCCAAATACAATCACTACTTGTTCATTGCAGTTAACTCTGTGTTTAATGCATTATTAATCACAATGTTGATTATTTCTACTTATCCTTCCAGTCACAAAATTAAAAAAATGAATTTGAAATTAGGCTGGTTTTTATTGGAACTATGTTTAGATTAAAATCTATTTTCATTCTCCTCATAGCCCCCAAATCTCATTATTATCTCTATGGAACAATAGATTTCATAGGTTACTTCCCGTAGTGAAGTCCTTACCAGTGTTTAGAATATTCTCATTGTGCTGAAGTTTCTATTCTAGTCTAGGGTGAGGTCTAAAAAGCTACCTAAAGCTATCTCTCTAATTTTAGCTGCATTCATAAGTGTTCCATTGTTATAAGTTGCTTTGAGGAGTGACCTACTTGACCATTTTAAATCATTTTTCTCAGGAGGCTGAAATCATTGCCAATCAGCCTTGCTGCTCACCAGCATACCCCAGGCATCATTAAATGACCTACTAATGTACTTCCCATCCGATATTATTACTTCATTTGAAAGTTCAATTGTCTTGCTGTGATTGCATGCCATTCAATTTCTACAAATGCAAAACTGTCATTTTCTGGCAGCACACCGTTATTTCAGTTTTAGGCTTCTTTTAGGAGGGCTGCGAGCTAAACCTCCAAGAAGTGCATGGGGATGTGGATGCATCTGAAGTTCAAGGGCTGTGCTGAGGGATACTCTTAAAAGTCAATCAGAAGAGAAAAGAAAGCAATTTTGCAAAAGAAATAAAAGTAGTGAAATCTCTTTCTATAATGGCTCCATAAAGAGAGTCATGAATAAGTGTGCTCAGGTCTCATTAAACAGTACCCTAAGAGCTTTCATTGATGACACAGTAATGTGGTTTTCCATGCCAAAGAGAATGCACCACCTCAGTGGCCTTCAGAATATTGGATACATCGTGTGGTATTTTCAAAAAAAAAAATCTAAGTCCAAAAAAATAAAAACATCCTGCTCATAACGTCCAAAATAACCGACCATCTCACAGCCATAAGAAAACAGGAAAAAGGTACAGATTTCCTGTTCACTTATGGCTGTGAGATGGATGTTTTTGCACTGAAAATGTCCAAAATGAATAGCCATTTTCCAAAGTGAAACATCCAACTTTTGAACAACAAAAAAATAAGGACATGAACGTCTGTCTGGCATCATTTTCAGAAATATCGAAAGGCATTTTTTATAATGTATTTATTTATTTATTTGTTGCATTTCCCACATATTTGCAGGCTCAATGTGATGTCTAAGTCCAAGTTTGCGTTCGGAGGAAGACAGATTCGGTCAGAGAAAGGGCCGACGAGAGTGAAGTGATAAGCTGAGAAACACAGTGCACAACACAAGAACGTTCAGAGATAAGTTCACGTTTTGAGTTATTTATTAGTTTAAGCACTATAGTGTTGGCTACAGCACACAAAAAAATTTAAGAGTGGCCCGATGAAAGAAAGTGCTATACCACTTGGCAAAGATGTATTGCCTTGAAGAGTGGTTTTATACTGAGGGCACTCTTGTATAAATAGCAAAGGAAAATGAAAAAAAGTATAAAGAAAGAAGCTTTATTATTATTCTTTACTTGGTTGGTAGCCTAATTTATATCACAGCATATTTAGTCTTGGTTCCAGTACTTCATGGTATCATCGTTTTCCAAAGACTGTGGGATTTGATTTGATATAAGTCCAACTTTGGACATTTTGCTAAAAACATCTAAAATCCAAGTGGAAAATATAGCTGTTTTCAAAAGAGAAAAATTATATCTTTTTTTTGAAAATGGTTATTTGCTAGATGTTTTTGCGCTCTGTGCATTTATCTTTTTGGTCCATTTTACTACTACTACTACTGTTTATCATTTCTATAGCACTACTAGACGTATGCAATGCTGTTCACTTGAACATAAAGAGACAGTCCCTGCTCGACAGAGCTTACAATCTAATTAGGACAAACAGGACAAATAAGGGATAAGGGAATTACTAAGGTGGGAATGAAAAAATATGGGTACTGAACAAGTGAGTGGGGTTAGGAGTTAAAAGCAGTATCAAAAAGGTGGGCTTTTAGCCTAGATTTGAAGACGGCCAGAGATGAAACATGACGTACCAGCTCAGGAAGTCTATTCCAGGCATATGGTGCAGCAAGATAAAAGGAATGGAGTCTTGAGTTAGCAGGGTGCAGATAAGAAACATTTACCCAGTGAATGGAGTTACCAGGGAGGAGTGGAGGGAGAGATAAGAGTAGAGAGGTACTGAGGAGCTGCAGAGTGAATGCACTTGTAAGTCAATAAGAGGAGTTTGAACTGTGTTCAGAAATGGATAGGGAGTCAATGAAGTGACTTGAGGAGAGGGCTAATATAAGCATAGTAACACTGGTGGAATATAAATCGTGTAGCAGAATTTTGAACAGATTGAAGGGAAGAGAGATGGCTTAGTGGGAGACCTGTGAGAAGCAAGTTGCAATAGTCTAAGCAAGAGGTGATAAATGTGTGGATCAGTGGCATAGCTAGGTTGGGCGCAAGGGGAATGGCCGTTCCCCCAATCAGATTTCAAACAAAAATGGCGCCTACCTCGCCTGATGCTGATTCAACCACACAGCAACATGGATTTTATTTTAAACTTTGCTGCATGACAGACTAACACTTCTTCTCCCCTTTCTCTAATCATACCAAAATGACCGTCCCTCTTCTTTCCTCAAACAATCCCCCCGCCCGAGCCTAGCAGACTAACACCGGCTCTTTCACCTTCTCTTCCCCCTCCCCCTCGGTTCCTCAAACTTGCTTTCTCTAGCGGCCCCTCCCTGCTGCTGTTTCCCTGCAGCGATCACAGGCTACCTGAATGAGCCAGCTTCTGATGCTTCCTTCTGCTCCACCCCAACTTCCTGTTATCGCTGCAAGGGTTGCCAAAGAAAAGCAGGTTTGAGGGATGGAAGGGGAGGAGAAGGTTAGATTGAGAACAGAACAGAAGACAAGTATCAGAACAGAAGACAAGTATCAGCAAAGGAAGTTGGATAAAAATAGAAGGCAGGGTGAGCCTATCTAGCCCATTATATGAAATAAAAATTTAGTATCACTACAACAGCCTAAAAAAATTAGTGTAGCTGGTAGAAACAGCAGTTAAAAACTCTGTTTGTTTGTTTATTTTTTTTGCTCATTTTTCTACACTGTTCTATAGAATACAGATGAAATTTCAGTGAGGATATCCTATTTCTTGACGGGTTCATCTTAACTGTTGTAATCTGCCTTGGGAAGCCAAGTGTTATAAAGTTGTTGGAATATAATGAAATTAAATGGAAGTAAAGTTAACTCTCTCATTGGGGCTCATGGAATCACATCTTCACTTCATGTTTTGTAGAATGTTACATTTTAGATACACAAATACACAAAGAGGTGCTGAATTTGGGAAGGTAGGAAGGAGAAGGTGCTGGACTCAGGATAGGGGTTGAGGGAAAAAGGAGCAGTGCTGGTCTCAAGGGAGGACTAGGAAAAAAGTGAGAGTGGTGCTGGATTCAGGAGACACCTGAGAGATAAAGAGAAAGTGGTGCTGGACTCATGGGGAGGCGGGGGGCTGAGGGCAGAAAGAGAGGTTCTGGACTCCAGGGAGACTTAGGGAAGAAGAGGGAAAGGTCCTGGACTCATTGGGGAGAAGGGAAATGTGCTGAACCCATGGGGGGGAGAAAGAGGGAGGGAAGGCGACAGGTGCTAGATCTGCAATGATAGGGGGATAGGAGAGATGCCAGACTACAGGCGAGGGGACCAGGGAGAGAGGAAGAAGATGGAAGGCCACAGGGGGAAGGAGAGAGTAAGTAAGAGAAGGGGAGAGATGCTGGACTCACAGGAGATGCAGGTAAACAAACCTTGATGCGGTGCTCCTTCCTGGGTTGTGTAGGTGCTAAACCATGCTTAGCAGGTTTTGATTTTTACTGTGCAGTTTGCCACTTACACAACCTGGAAAGGTGCATGGCACTGGGATGCATGGCACTGGGATATGTGTAGCCACTTCTCTTGGCACCAGGCTGGATTTCCTAAGTAGGCTCTCCTCTCTGAGCTGCTGCCCTGCTGAACACTGAAGCTTCACTTTAAGGTGTTGGAAAGGGAGAGAGAGAGAGAGAGAGAGGGGGTACAGGGAGCTGCTGAACCATAAGGGGGGGGGAAGAAAGAGAGAGAGAGAGGACATGGAGTTGCTGCAGCATAGGGGTGGAGGGAAAGAAAGAGAGGACAGAGAATTGCTGGACCATAAAGGTGGAGGGGCAGAGAGAGGACAGAAAGTTGCTTAACCATAGGTGTAGAGGGGATATGGAGTTACTGAACCATAGGGGTGGAGGGAAAGGAAGAAGTGATAGGGAGTTGCTGGACCATAAGGAGGAAGGGGGGAGGAGAAAGGGATGGGACCATAGGGGTGGAAGAGAAGGGAGAGGGGACAGGGAAATGCTGGACCATAGTGGTGGAGGAGAGGGGAGGGACAGAGAGATGCTGGGCTACAAGGGTGTACGAAGAGAGAGGGAGGGGGAGATACTTGGCATGGTGGAACCAATTGAGAGAGACTCTGGGGGATCTCAAGGAGAGGAGTGAGAGGAGGATAGTAAGTACAGAGGGAAGAATTGTACTAATGGGGAGTAGGTGAAAGAGAAAGGAATAGGAGTTTAGTGGAGTTTAAAAAGGGTTTGAACGGCTTCCTACAGAAAAAGTCCATAGACCGTTATGAAATGGACTTGGGGAAAATCCACTATTTCTGGGATAAGCAGTATAAAATGTTTTGTACATTTTTGGGATTTGCCGGGTATTTGTGACCTGGATTGGCCACTGTTGGAAACAGGATGCTGGGCTCGATGGACCTTTGGTCTTTCCCAGTATGGCAATACTTATGTACTTATGTAGGAGGCCAGGGGTGGAGTGACACAGGACATGTAGGGGGGAGAGGAGGACATGGAAAGTTGATAGGTACTGGCAAGTGAAATATAGGTGGAGGACTAAAGAGCGAGAAGGTGAAATTTGAGGGGAGAGACAGAAAACAGAGAGAAAGAGGAAATATATCAGAGGTATAGTGAGGGAATAGGAAACGATAAGAGTAACGTGGAGAAAGGACAAATGGACTGCACTTACTGGAAAGAGAGCAGAAGACATACAGAAAAACAGAAAAGAAGAAACTGGAAACAATATGCTTGGAAAAATAAAGTACTCAGGCAACAAAGGTAGCAAAAAGTGTTTTATCTGAATTTATTTGGTGGAATACGTTAGCTTTGGGAAGTGTGCATCATGGATGTCTTTGTATTTTTTTTTCAGTACAAGAGGAAACACATTTCTGTTTTTATTTTTCCTATGTTGTGGTGCATACCTAGTTTGACTTCTTCAGTTTCCCAGTTCAGTTTTTGTCTTTATATTTCTAATTTGTGATCTCTTGTTCTGTATTTGGTGTGTGACCGAGGTGTAGTATTCTGTTGGCAAATAGTTTCTGTGTAGAATTCTGTAGCAGTCCCATTTGTTCTGTTGTACCAGTGGTAGGTGTATTGGTATTCTAGTGTCCTGTATATTGTTTGTTGTGCTGCCTGTTCTTACATAGGGTTCTTGTTGTTTAAATCTTAGGAATCAGTGCTACTGCTCTATGGTAGATTTTCTACATGTATGTTGAGTTAGGATTTTTTTTCAAGTTTTGTGTTATTTCACAATGTGCCTGGTAGAGGAAAAATGTATTTAGCTATTACTGAGATAATGTGAAAATCAGAAAAAATTTTTGTATGATAACTTCCATTGAGAAAATATGCTAATTACGATCTGCACCTGTTATTGGGGGGGGGGGGATATAGGGTTTTTGTGGATGCAGATCATGTTTACATTTAATATATAAGAACTCACATACTGTATCAGATCAAAGGTCCATGAGGGTCATGTATGTAGTGTGTCATGGATGTGAGCATCGTCCATCAAGTATGTCCTCACTAAAAAAAAAGGTTGAGAACCACTGGTGATGCTGGATTTGGAAGGGGAGTAGAGAGAGAGAGAGAGTGATGCTGGATTCTGACAAAAAAGAAAGATGGGGTGATGCTGGATGGGGAGGAAGAGTGAGAGATGCTGGATGGAGAAAGAGAGACAGGGCGATGGATGAAAAGAGAGTTAGATGGGATAATGCTGGATAGGGGAGAAGAGTGAGAGTAATAGAGTGAAGCTGGATGGGGAGACTAGCAAAAAAATGTATTTAGTCCAATAAAAAGATATCACCTTATTTTCTGGGTTTTTTTGTTTTATTTGTATTTGTTAATGTCCAATAAAGTGATTGGAATATGTCAGTTTTTGAAATTTGCAGCTACTAACTTTGTTTTGCACATTACAGGGGGACACATATCATTGTTTCTACTTCTCTGGTGTTGCAGACTCTGGCTTCTTGGGGGTTCAGATTAATTTGTCTACATATTTCTATTTTTAGGTTATGATTACTTATTCTGTATTTGGTGAGGGTCTGTGTGTGAAAAAGGCTAGGTATTCTGTTAAGCACTGAATTTCTGTGTAGGATCAATCTGTACTAATCCAGCTTGCTTAGTTTTCTCAATAGATGTATTGAGTTCTAGTACCGACTGCAATATTTACAGTGCTGTCTTTTCCTAGATAGATCCTTGTTGTGTGATTCCTGGAAATTTAGTGCTATTATGGTATGCTAGAGTTGTGCTATAGGTCCTGAATAACTTTTGTAGGGTTTTGTATTCACAGTTTACCTGGTACTGGACTCTGGATTTGTATTTAGCTCATACCTCTCATCGTAGTAGGTGGAGGTGAGTTACATTTAGCTACAACAGGTATTTTTCCTGCCTCTGGAGCCTTACAGTCTAAGTTTGTACAGGAGGTAATGAAGCGGCAATGGAATTTGAACCCTGGCTTCTATGGTTCTCAGTTCACTTCTCTAACCATTAGATTCATCTAATATAGATAATGCCTATTTCAAACATGTTTTGTAACTCTGCAGTAAACCTGGTGGCCATTTGGCAACTTATCAAAAATGTGATAGCCAAATCATCTTATGGTTGTCAGTAACCACAGGATTTCTGTTACAGTGCTGCTGAACATCACTGTTCACATGGCCAACAGGAAGATGCTGGACTAGAGAGCTAGGACTAACTGGGAGCCAAGTTTTAAAAGTACCTGCATATATTTACAGAATACTGTAAATACTATTCTGTTTAATAATTAGTATTATTGTGGTACAGTATATGGATGTTTTTTGCACATAATTCCCTGGAGTGCATTCAGTGTAAGTACCTTCAGTAATAGAGATACTAGGGGGAAATGACTAGTGCAGGTGCACCAGAGACACAGTGAAGGGGTCCTTCACTGCTGTGTTCAAAAGTGCCCTCACTGTCCCTTTGCTGCTGACATAGGTGCTGCCTTCATTTGGATGCCCAGTCTTCCAGTTTCCTAAGGTCTTCCTGTAATTTTTCACAATCCGCATGTGTTTTGGCAACTTTGAATTGCAGAAACAGGAAATGACATCAAGCTCTGATATCACCTCCTCCTTCTGGGACTGGCAGAGCCATGGACAGCACATACAAGGCAATGTCCCCTTGTCTGTCTGCCTTCTGTTATTTGTTGCCATCCTGCCACCCTGCAGACTAGGAGAAGCAGCAGCCTAGCCATGTGAGTGAAAAAGAAAGGGTGATGAGGAAAGAGAGACAGAGGTGGCCATGCTGGATGGTGCTGGTGCGTAGGAGAGATGGGGCCATGCTGTTTCATTGGGGGGGCTGGGGCAAGGAAGAAAGACATATGATTCAGTCGTTAACATGCATTAAAATTTTTAACACACATTAAAATTTTAATACATTGATCACATTAACTCAATCAAAGTGCAGCACTAATTTACACACAGATACGCATAATTAACAATAATCCAGCTGTACACTATTCTGTACCTTCACGCATATCTTCGATAATGTGTTTTACAGGTGGGTGTTCACATGTGTGGAGTCTGGATGGAATGTGGGTAGAGCTCACTCTTGTCTAGGTAACTTATAAAAATACTATAAGTTGCAGGCCTAGTTCATCTTGAGTAGAGAGGTGTGGTAGCCGTGTTAGTCCACTTTTAAAGGTAATCAATAGAAATAAAACAAAATAAAACATGGAAAAGAAAATAAGATGATACTTTTTTTATTGGACATAACTTAATACATTTCTTGATTAGCTTTCGAAGGTTGCCCTTCTTCGTCAGATGTTTCCGATATTTTCTTTTCCATGTTTTATTTTGTTTTATTTCTATTGAAGGCCTATTCCAAAATCTAGGCACAAGAGCCCACACTTAAACACATATACACATATAGACTCGGTTACACTATTGTTCTATAATTGACCTATTTTCCTTTATAGAATAAGCTCCAGAGATACCACAGAACAAATTAAAAAACCCAGCATTCTCTCGGTCACAATGGATGAAGAATCACTATACAATAGCATTCCCCATGCAGAAGACATACCTTCATGTGACACATTTCTAACGGCATCTAACCTGGACCACCAATTCACACCAGGAAGTATTACAAAATTCATCCTAACCTACAACCATCTCTATTTCAACAATGCCATGTATCTACAAATCATAAGCCCTGCTATGAGCACCAGGATGACACCACAATATGCCAGCCTTTTCATGGCACAACTGGAAGAGACTTTTTTGAACATATCAGTCCAGGGGGCACGTAATGAAGCTACAAAGTAGTAAATTTAAGACAAATTGGAGAAAATGTTTCTTCAAGCAACGTATAATTAAACTCTTGAATTCATTGCCAGAGAATGTAGTAAAAGCTGTTTGCTTAGCGGGGTTTAAAAAAGGTTTGGATGGCTTCCTAAAGGAAAAGTCCATAGACCATTATTAAAATGGACTTGGGGAAAATCCACTTTTTATTTCTAGGACAAGCAGCATAAAATGTATTGTACTTTTTGGGGATCTTGCCAGGTACATGTGACCTGGATTGGCCACTGTTAGACACAGGATGCTGGGCTTGATGGACCTTCGGTCTGTCCCAGTATGGCAATACTTATGTACTTATGTAAACCTGTAAGTATTACCAGTATATTAATGACAATTATAATTGCGACTGAGAGAGAAGAGACAATTCTTTCAATGCATCTCATGCTTCAATCAGATTCAAAATTGACTACTCCACAGAAAAAAATGAACTTTCTAAATATCACAGTTTCAATCAATAATTGCTATCTACAAACAACTATGTACAGAAAACTAATTGTCAGGTGCAGCTGCCTACACATTTCCAGCTTTCATCCCTTCACATACAAAAAAGTCCATTATAAACAGCTAAGCCCCAAATGATACCATTGTATATGCTCTGGCCCCACTACACAAACCACTTTTATCACATTTTCTGGCAATAAATTATACACTGAATGAAGAAATATTCTCTGTGGGTTTCCTACCACATTATAAACCTTTAAATTATACTGCATTTGTCAGCTTCTGATCAACCTATTTCTTATCCCCTCCCTCACCTCCACCCTATCCTCCCCTTGAGATATTTATTGGAATGATTTTGTATTTCACTTATATATATTCTGATATTTTTGCTCATACTGTCCTCACCTGAGGAAGAAGGTTCTGGTCCAAAACTAGTTTAAAAAATGTGTTAAATTCGTCCAATAAAAAAAATGAAAAAGGAAAATTACTCACATAGATTTGCACCTTTTATATGTGCAAGTACTTTTTCAATGAAAACTTATGTACATACTTTTGGAACTTGAAACATATATGAGTAATTGCATTCTATGCCCCAGTCTTAACCCTTAGAACCTCCCCCCTCCAATATTTGCATACACTTAAACACATATCAGCCATACATGCTTATACGTTGAACAATTTTCAAAAGCCTCATTTCCAGAATACATTGCTGTTTGATGTACAGAAATATTTTTGAAAATTGCCCTTTTATAAAATACATAAAAGGAAAAATAAGTGTAGATATTCTTACATCAACCCTCGAAGACTCAAGTGTCGGCTTGGGCATTACTGAAGCAACGGTGGTGCCTTTGCCCTTCTTTACCATTGACATGAAGACATCAAAAAGGAACTGAAAATGTTAAGGAAATAAATATTACTTTTGAATTTGAAGCAAAGCGCACTCCAGGCCCTGAAAGTAACAAAACAAATCTTCTAGTTCTTCTTTATAAGTAAAGGGATTTGGATTTAATTCGTTCCTTTCTCAATAGTTCAAGGCCAGTTGTGTATGGCGAATGTTTCGCTGTTAATAAAAACTTTCATTTATCTTGAGCCTTTCATTGGAGCACGTGTAAATTTGTGCATGGGTATTTGTGGTCTATTGGGAATGGTGCTGGGAGCCTGTTTTATAAAGGTTAGTAGGTAAATAGGCCCTTTTTTGAACTTTTTGCCTAGACATCGTGTTATAAAATCAGACCTAGTGACAAAAGGGAAACAATGCACACCAGAAAATAATTCTCAAAACCTGTATTGAAATTGTTGGATTTCAGTAAAGGTTTTGAGGGTGTTTTGGTGCATCTACCTTCTATTGGTCTTGGTCACTGTGTGCAATTGATCTAGTCTTTAAAAGTCAGTGTGGAAGCCAGACTTTTTGGGGGGTTACAATTACAAAGCGTCATATAATTTGCTTGCCCTTCTTTTTATCAATTAAAAACGTGCATCCCGTTCATATTTCAGAAAAAAAACCTCTTGCAAGTATTATTTCTCGACTCCTTAAAATTGCCAGTGACTTTAATATTCCTAGGGCTCTGTTTACTAAGATGTGCTAGCATTTTTAGCATGTAGACACCTGTAGGAATATTATGGGCATCTACACAGTTATCGTGTGCTAATGGTTAGCACACGCTACAAAATGCTAATGCGCCTCTAGCGCGGCTTAGTGAACAGGGCCCCTAGAGAGCTGTGCAAACTTATTTAAAACAAGTTCACCAAACCAGTCAAGAAACCTGGAAATATTGCAAAGGTTCATTAGCACAATTCATTGAGCCTCTTTCAAGAAACTCAAAAGGAACCTGAAAATCTCTTTGAATATCGCAACCTCATTGGAATGGGAAATGCTTTGGGATTATATATATATATATTTTTTTTTTTTTTTTTTTTTACCAAAGCTAATAATTTTCAAATGTATTTTGTATTTTTCTCATTTTTTCAGAACCTCTACCAAGCTAAAATTAGTCTGGTTCAACTTTGAGTGAATTATTTGCTCGTCAGTATTCATGAATCCCTTTCATGGGCATTATAACTTTCTTTTTCCTCCTGCTAATTTCTACTTTATGGTCAATTTGGGGGAACGTTTTTTGTGGCATTAAAGAACTATGATAAAAAGATTTATTTTATACACAAATCCCATATCTCAGTGATAGTGCTGCTTTGTTGTGTCCCAGTACCAATTTTCTGTGCCTAAAATCAGTGGGGATGGAGATGATGTAAATGTATCATTCAGAAACGTTTTCCCCCCAACAACAGTGACCAGTTTCAGGGTATAATGGCTGAAAATACATGGACAGGGAAGTTTTACATTTATGGGCAGTCAGGAAAAGTATAACTTCCTTTGAAAACTGACCCTAAACTTTTGAAAGTTTAAAACTATGCATGTCATGCCAAAGCTCACACCAAACCGTGATGTCAAGAGCACCTTCCTACATGCGTACTTTTACCCACATATGTGGTGGGCATTTTTATAAAAACCCATTTTTGTGGGTAAGGCATGATATCATCTATAGAAATAGTTTTGAAAATTAAGGCATGATATCACCTATAGAAATAGTTTTGAAAGTTATTCTTTCTATGACTGTCTTTACTGCTGAATTATCTAAAAATCTTTTTACTGAGAAAGCTGTGTACATTCTTTACAGAAAATTTAAATACAGGGACGGCTATGATTAAAAACCTTTATTTCTCACAGAACGTTCCCGGGCACTTTCTAGATCTGCCTTAGAATACCTTCACTCCCAAATTGTTCACCCACTTCCCGGTATAATCCAAAATCTGAACTATGATGTACCTCTGTGTCTGCTGGTCCTGAATTGCCCTCTGGATGGAACTGAGCTGTGAAGATTGGTTTTGTCTCATGCATTATTCCCTGTGCAAGTGATAAAGAAGATATTACAATTAACAGCCTACTGGATGAGGCATGCTGACACAGTATACAGACAAGGAACATTCAATGACTGGTAGTGTATTTAGTTTGTCCATAGACTCCTCCCCTTTCCCACCTACACTCATATCTCCATTATTCCATGGCGTCAGACACACACCCCTGAGGCATCCCACGGTAATTTAGCAATCTACAGACACATACCTCATGCTAAAAAATAAATTTTATTTTACCGCAGAGGGGGTGCATCTGGGGGTGGAGAGTGGGTATTTAGATGCTAATCAGCACAGCTACATTGCTGCATGCTAACTGATTAGTGCAGTGTTAGCGCATGAGCCCTTGCTGTCTACAAAATAGGGGGCCCTTTTACTAAGCCGCGTAGGCCCAACACGCGCCAAATTAGAGTCACTGCCCAGTTATCGTGTGTGGCCCTTGCGGCAATTTCAATTTTGGCTGTGCCTGAAAAATATTTTCTGATGCGCCGCAGCTAAGTGCGTCAAGTGGAATCTGACGTGCATAGACCATTACCGTCTGGTTACCGCATGAGACCTTACCGCTCAGTCAATGGCTTGCGGTAAGGTCTCAGACCCAAAATGGACACGCAACAATTTTCATTTTGCCGCACGTCCATTTTCGGCAAAAATTTTAAAAAGGCCTTTTTTACAGGCACGCTAAAAAATGGATCGGCGCACACCCATAACCCGCGCCTACACTACCGCATGCCATTTTTCAGTGTGCCTTTGTAAAAGGACCCCTAAGTGTACCTCCAAGACAAGGTTGTAAAGCACTGCTATAGTCAAACTACCCTATAGTCAAAAGACTACCCTATTAAAGCCCTCCAAAACCCACCCGAAACCCACTGTACCCACATGTAGGTGCCCACCTTCATCCCTAAGGGCTATGGTAGTGGTGTACAATTGTGGGGAGTGGGTTTTAGGGGAGGTTTGGGGGCTCAGCACCCAAGGTAAGGGAGCTATGCACCTGGGAGCAATTTGTGAAGTCCACTGCAGTGCCCCTAGGGTGCCCAGTTGGTGTCCTGGCATGTGAGGACAGCCAGTGCACTACAAATGCTGGCTCCTCCCATGACCAAAGGGCTTGGATTTGGTCGTTTTTGAGATGGTCATCCTCGGTTTCCATTATGGCCGAAAACCGGGGACGACCATCTCTAAGGATGACCTAAATGTTGAGATTTGGGCGTCCCCAACCGTATTATCGAAACAAATTCCTTTAAAAAGGGTTAAATAAATAAATAATGCCTATTGATGTCTACTACCTACAGAAGGAACTGGATTACAAGTACAGTAACTCGTTACTATTACCAGTCTAATGTAACAGCTTCATTTTGTTAATCCAAATCTGTTGTGATTGTTGGAAAAGAGCACAGAGTTCATGTTTTTACCTCATTGGTTTGATCATTGAGGTTCACAAAAAGGGGTTTCCAGCCAGCAGGGAGGGAGCTGGCATCAACTCCATAGCTGTGATTTTGAGCAGTAATGAAGGCTTGTCCATACATTAGGTTCACTACTGGTTGGTTCTGACCTCTGAAGAGAGAACAAAGAAAAGAATCCAGCAATGAGTCACAGAGTAAACTACAGCCCCAATCCCATGAATGGTGTATATAAAATTGCAACATGCAACAGAGAGGGTCAAAGTACACAGCACAAGCAGTCCAGAAAAAAGCACAAAGGGTTCTCAAGAATGGAACAAGTGTGGTGTATTAAAGACTTGACACGGGCTGTGTTTCGGCGTAACTTATACCTGCCTCAGGGGTCAATTCAAGCAACACTAGGGGTTCCTTTTACTAAGCTGCAGCAAAAGAGGGCCTGCACTGGCGTCAGTGCTGAGGCCCCCTTTTACTGCAGTGGGTAAAAGGCTGGTTTTTTTTAAAGAAATGGCCATTTCAGGGGGAGCACTTACCGTCACCCATTGAGGTGGCGGTAAAGGCTCTTGCATTAAGCCGGCGATAACCAGGAAGTACGTGGCACTGCCCGATTACCACTGGGTAAACATCGGTGCTACCAGAAATGGTGTGCGCTGGGGGTTGGAATTACCGCTGGGCTGCTGCTTTTTTTATTTTAGAGGAATCATGAAAAAGACTCTATGGCTGAAATACAGCCCATGTTGGATCCGCCATTTGACAAGTTTTAACCTCTGTTTTACACCTAAATTCACAAATAAAGCACTGGTTGCTTCTATCCTGGTCCATTTGCATGGTCATTCCCACTGTCCTTTGCCCTGCTTCTTTCTTGTGAGAGTGTTTTGGTTTCTCTTGCTTCTGTAAAAGAGGTTTAGATAAGTATTTGAAGAATAAGTCCACAAACAATTATTAGACTTGGGAAAGCCATCATTTATCTCTGCGGTGAGCAGGAAGAAATAGATTTACTTTTCTGGGTTCTTTTGAGTATTTTCAAGGGTCCTGGATTGGCCACTGTTGGAGACAGGATGCTGGGCTCAATTGACCCTTGCTCTGAACCAGGATGTCACATTTTATGTTTTGTATTGTAAAGAGTATGTAGGAAAAGCCCCAAAGGAACCCGGGGATAGGCCAGAATACCCCCGTTATAGGCAGGCATTCCCCAGGAAAAAACTAGAAATAAAGAACTACAACTCCCAGCATGCCCCAAGGGAGCCTGGGGATAAGAGAAACTATGTGCATTCCCAGGAGTCACCAGAGGAGGGCCGCAGGGGAAGGAGTAAGGCTGATTCTCCAACCTGGTGGAAGAGGTGGTGGAACAAGTGGGTGGAGAAAGAAGGGATTCCAAAGAGCTTTAATGAAGAAAAGGGTGAGCAGCTGGGAGAAGGGCGGGGTGAAGAGAATATGGATTGGGCTCCTGAGGGGAGAGAGGAGGAGAGTGAGCCTTGCCCTATGGAGTTGACTGAACCGGAGAACACCCTGGAAGAGCCGATGGACTTTTCAGCTCTGGCTCAGCGAAAGCCAAGAAAGTAGCGGGGCCAAGCCGGGTCAAGCGGGAGAAGGTCAGGTAGGAGTAGGACTGACCAAGAGGGTGGGACCCTAGGCTTTGAGCCCGCGCAAAGCCATAACTGTGTTTTGAAAGCCTAGCTGGACTGAGCTGTATTTTAAAGCTTGGCTAGAAGTGAACTGTGTTTTGAAAGCCTAGCTGAACTGAGCTGTGTTTTAAAGCTTGGCTAAAAGTGAACTGTGTTTTGAAAGCCTAGCTGGACTGAGCTGTATTTTAAAGCTTGGCTAAAATTGAACTGTGTTTGGAAACCAGGGGCTGAATTGAGCCGTGTGTTTTTTTTTCTTCTTTTTACTGCTACTCTCCAGGAGACCGGGAGAGGAAGCAGCGGTTGAAGCCTGCACGCTGCAGCATTGTTTGTTGTTTTGGGGAAAAGGGGAGCCATACAGGAGTGGGTTTTTGTTTACTTTGTTTATGTGAAAGGGCTGCAACCTAGGAGAAAAGAGGATCCACTTTACAGTATGCATATTGAAAAAGTACAGGGATATTGCTGGAGTGGAGGAGCAGCATAATGGTTAGAGCAATAGGCTGAGACCTGTTATGATTCTGTTAAACAGGCAGGGGAATGGATGGAACCCGATCTGCTAAACAGGCAGGGGAATGGCTGGAACTTGCTTCTCATTGGTCTGTCAGGGACTGAGCTGATGTCTGTAGCTACAGACATCAGAAGCCAAGATCTACTTAACTTTACCTTTCCCTACAACCTTTGCTTTAGAGTTGATTGCTGCCAGCTGAAGCCTGCTTACTCTCTCTCTGTTTGTGCTAGGGCACTTTCTGTATATGTTGGAGTTTTTGCTTTCTCAGCTTGTTGATTCTGTGTGTATGTGCTGGGTATTCCCAGCATGAGCTTGATTGCCTCACTATACTCCACCTGTGTCTGTTCCCTGCTTGCTGCTGTAGTCTGGTCTGTGGTAAGCTTGTCCCTTTTATGGTTCAGTTTGTTTGTTTAGTTTCCCTTTCCTCAGTGTAACCCTTTATGTGCTGTATTTAGTATTTGCCTTCTGTAGTCCTGCCTCTGTTGGCAGCCTCCCTGTCCTTGTACTTGCTCCTGTTCGTTTGTTTAAGTTTTCCTTTGTTGCCTTATCTTTGTCTGCCATGTTTGCCCTGCTTCCTGCTGTTTGGTGTCAGAAGCAGCCTTCCCATTAGCCTGTTTTTCCCCTTTGTTTGCTGAGTCTATCTCCTGATTTTGGTGAGCATTGCTCCTTGTCTAATCTGTGTGTGTTAAGGCAACTTTCTCTGTTTGTTACCCTTGTGTGCTGTGTGGCACAGCCTTGTATATTCCTATAAGCAGCTTCCCTTTACCCTTGTGTGCTGTGGGGCCAGCCTTGTGGATTCTTGTGTCTGGATTCCCTTCACCCTTGTGTGCCGTGTGGCACAGCCTTGTGTATTCCTATAGGTGGCTTCCCCTTACCTTTGAATGCTGTATGGTACAGCCTAAAGTATTCCTTTGAGTAGCTTCCTTTAGCCTTGACTGCCGTGTGGCACAGCCTTGTGTATTCCTATAGTAGCTTCTGGCTGTTGACCTTTCCCTGGTGTCTCTAGCTTGCGCTGTGTGCGTTGCCTGTGCTTCAGTCCCTTTGGGGACCTCTCGTTGTTTTTTCTCCCTTCCCAGTGTATGAATTGGTTCCTGCTCGGCCGTGAGTCCCGCACGTTTGGACTCTGTACGAGTGGGTTCCCGAAAGGCCGTGAGGCCCGCCTGAATGCTCTATCTCCCATTTTCCAGTGCTGCTAGTTGTTTGTGCTGTGTGTGCAGGGCTTGGTGGCTGGGGTTGTGCGTAGTGCCTGTTTGGTTCACCCTAGGCCTTGGCCAAGATCCTATGCTAGGCCTCGGTCTGGGCTCAAGGGCTCATAACCAGATTAACAAGACCTAAAAGAACCTGGCTCAAATCCTACTACAGCTCCTTATGATCTTGAGCAAGTCAATCAGCCCTCCATTACATTAAGTACAAACTCAAGAGCCCTCCAGGGACACAAAAATGTCTACTGTGCCTGAATGTACAATGTTTCAATGGCTTGCAGGCAGTATACAAGACATTAAATTAAAATAATTTCTATGATGAAAAAGTCTTTGCATTTGTTAATCACTAGATGTTGTGTTCTTGTACCCTTCAGCAAGGAATACCAGCGGGACCAGGACTAAGAAGCATTTTAATCATCTGAGATGAAGATGCTACCTAGAGAGAAATCATCACCTTCCAATCATAATCACAGTCATACTTTATTTCTAAAGTTATAAAGTGCAAGATGATGTATAGCCAATCAGATTTCTCATCTAGATGAACATTCTAATGCTTAATTATAATAACTGTACTGCCACACAAAAAAGAACAATTTGGCCAATTACAAAATACCATTAATAGGACATTAGTTTAATATGAGATTTAAGGAACTATAAGACAATGGAAATAAATCCCTAGTTGCCTATTGCATATTATAACTTTCACTGTGAGCACAATAACATGTATGTATGTATACATCATGTTAAGAAATAATTAATTTATCTCCCAGTGCCAACATCAGAGTCTCACAGTTTCATCTCCTGTGGCCCTGTATAAGCATAACACTTGAAGGACACAACTGTTACCCATGAGGGTAATAGAACTCCCTTCCTCTAAACCAGTGATTCCCAAACCTGTCCTGGCTACATCACCACCAATCTGGTATTCAGGCTATCCACAATGAATATGCATGAGACCAATTTGCATATACTAGTCTATAATGCAGGGGTGTCCAACCTTGGTCCTTGCACAGTTTTCATGATTTCCGCAATGAATATGGATGAGATATCTGCATACAATAGAGGCAGTGCATGCAAAGAGAACTCATTGGAGAAATCCTGAAAACTGACTGGGCGGTGGCCCTCAAGGACCAAAGTTCGACACCCCTGCTCTAATTCATGCAAATAAATCTCATGCATATTCATGGTGGACAGCATGACGAGCTGACTGGCAGTGGTTTCCATAGGACAAATTTAAGAAGCCCTGCTCTAAACATTTCATCAGCATGCAATACAAGTCAGTAATTAGCCTGCTCCATACCTGTTTGCCATGGGCATCTTGTAGGTTTTGCCACCAGCTGCTAGTACAGCTATTTCATTCCCCTTACTGACCCCAAACACCGGCTCCTTGCGATCACTCTTGAAGACCTAAAGCAAGTTTAGAAAAAGCAGATTTTTTTTTACAAAGCAGTATAATCATCCAAAAAGAAATTCCAAGGACCTTTGAATAGCTCGGAAAATGAATATAGAAAACAAACAAGGAAATTCCACTTTTCTAGATTATTGCTAACACTAAACATCTGACATGGAAAAAGTTCACTACGTAAGAGAAAAATTATTTTCTTCCTTAACATATGTTTGAAACAGGCACAAAGCAGGTATGAAGAATGGTGACTGGAATATATATTTACACCATATATTATATATCAACGTAATTTCTACTTATCTATACATTTGGATATAAAAGTGAAAATTTAGCACAAAATGATATTGTCTTTAGATTAACTTGTCCTCCCTATAGCTTGTTCATTATGCATTCATTCCAGACAGTGATTGTACTTGCTATTTATCAATAGGATTTTCTCATTTGTTTTAGAAAATAACCTGATTAACAACATTCTAGAGGAAAAGTATGACGGGTACAGAAAATCAGGAAACAAGAGGCCCATCGAAAAAGAACTAGAGAAAGATGTCCATTTTCCCTTATATCCAAAGATGCAGGTTGGCTAAGGTTAGCAAGTTCACAAAAAGGAGAAAACCATGCAATTCCTACAAAACAGAAAGTGGCAGAAAAACAGTGGGAACAACCAAAAAACTGACCATCTAGGAATTTCCAAGATAAAAATTTTTATTGTAAAATACCTTAGGGTTCTTTTACTAAAGCATATTGATGAATAATGTGTGCTAATGATAAGATGCCTATTATGGGCTAAATTCTATATATGGTGTCTGAACATTCTGCATGTTAAAAAAAATATGTCCAGGCGCATTCTCTAAAGCACACCTACATTTTATAAAATAGGCTTAAAATTCCGCATGGTATATAGAATACGCTAAGCACCTCTCCAAGTGACCAAATTTGGTCTCGTCCATTTAGGCCATGTTTTACTTGGAGTAAATCTCAACGCCTAAATTAGGCACAGAGGGGGAGATTCCATACATTATATATGGCGCCTACAAAATTAACACTGAAATCAGTGCTAACTAAGCATATTCTATAATTGGTGCCTAGATTTAGGGGTGGAGAGAGGACAATGCTGTGCCAGACCAAAGGAGAAGGGGGTGGAGAGAGGAGGGAAAGTGATGCTAGACCACAGGGGAAGAAAAAGGGGAAAAGGGGATGGAGAGAGGAGGGAAAGCAATGCCAGACCACAGGGAAAGGGAAAGAGGAGTGGAGAGGTGATGATGCAATGCCAGACCGAAGGGGAAGGGGTGTAGAAAGGAAGGAGAGTGATGCTAGACCACAGGGGAAGGGAAGAGGAAAGGGGGTGGAGAGAGGAGGGAAAGCAATGCCAGACCACAAGGGAAGGGAAAAGGGATGGAGAGAGGAGGGAGAGCAACGTGATGCTAGACCATAGGGGAAGGGGCAAAGGGTGGAGAGAGGAGGGAGAGCAATTATGTAAATCCCAGTGCGTAGATTTAAGCACACTGGGCCATATTCTATAACTAAGGGCATAAATTTTAGAATGCCCACAAAATGCCTACTTCCCCACCTATAACCATGCCCCTTTTTGCCTGCATGCATTAGAGGTTCGGCACACATTATTACAGAATACACTTAGTGACTTGTGCGCCTAAATTCCAATCAGTGTCAATTAGTGCTCATTATTGCTTGTTAAGTGCTGTTATCAGTGCTCATTAGCTTGTTAAATTTGTTAAGTTACGTGCATTGTTATAGATCTCTAGACACGCTATATAGAATCCGAGGGAGAGCAGGTGTATTCTGTAATAATGTGAACAGATTTTAGAAATGCCCACAATCCGCCAATTCCACACCCATAACCATGCCTCCTTTTCAACTATGCGACTTGTAATTTATGTTCAGCATGTTACAGAATACACTTAGTGAGTTGTGAGCATAAATCCTAATTAATGCCAATTAGTGCTGATAATTGCTTGTTAACATCCAATTAACAGTGTTGATTAGCTAGTTAACCAATTAAGTTACGCGCATTGTTGCAGAATATGCTTTGATTTCTGCATGGAAATAAAGGCGTGATATATAGAATCTGGGGGTACATTCCTATGGGCGTCTTATCATCTAGCACGCTTTAGTAAAAGGACCCCTGTATGATGCACTGTGATTGAGAGGTAAAGTCTTGACAGAGGCTGTGTTTCGGCACAATAGCCTTCATCAGGAGTCCCATAATCAACCAAAAAAGGTTTTTCCGGAGTAAAGGCAGCACTGCAAGATAGCCTCCTTGAGGATCATTTCCACAGCTGCTGCAGAGATTCCCCACTTTGTGACACGTCTGTTGCCATATAGTAGAAGATTGCTTTTATTTCTTCTTTTTGGCTTCATCACCTTTATTGGTTGATTATTGGACTCCTGATGAAGGCTATTGTGCTGAAACACAGCCCATGGCGAGTCCGTACCTCTCAACCACTGTACATCATAAGGTGTTTTACAATAAAAGTTTTATCGTGGAAATTCCTGGATCATCAGTTTTTTGGTCATTCCCTCTGTTTTTCTGCCACTTTAAGATTTGTTTATTTATTTATAAAATTTATATTCCACACTATCCTACAACTCTAGATGGATCACACACATAATCAATACATAAAAAACAAACAAAACAAAATGGACTCCAATCATCTGAAAAAGCAGTGATAAAACAGCTCACATCAGCATTTCATTGAACATATCTCTAAGTAGCAATAAAAGCTTGAGTAAAAAAATAGGCTTTCAAATGTTTACGAAATTGAAGAAGATGGAAAATACTATCAGGCTTATTTTCGAAAGAGAAGGGCACCCATCTTTCGACACAAATTGGGAGATGGGCGTCCTTCTCCCAGGGTCACCCGAATTGGCATAATCGAAAGCCGATTTTGGGCGTCCTCAACTGCTTTCCGTCGCTGGGATGACCAAAGTTCACGGGGGGGTGTCGTAAGCATAGCGAAGGCGGGACGGGGGCATGCTTAACACATGGGCGTCCTTGGCCAATAATGAAAAAAAGAAGGGCGTCCCTGACAAACACTAGGCCGACTTTACTTGGTCCTTTTTTTTTACGACCAAGCCACAAAAATGTGCCCTAAATGACCAGATGACCACCGGAGGGAATCAAGGATGACCTCCCCTTACTCCCCCAGTGGTCACTAACCCCCTCCCACCCTCAAAACAAATTTTTTAAAAATATTTTTCCAGCCTCTATGCCAGCCTCAAATATCATACCCAGCTCCATGACAGCAGTATGCAGGTCCCTGGAGCACTTTTAGTGGGCACTGCAGTGCACTTCAGGCAGGCAGACCCAGGCCCATCCCCCCCTACCTGTTATACTTGTGGTGGTAAATGTGAGCCCTCCAAAACCCACCACAAACCCACTGTACCCACATCTAGGTGCCCCCCTTCATCCCTAAGGGCTATGGTAGTGGTGTACAGTTGTGGGGAGTGGGTTTTGGGGGCTCAGCACACAAAGTAAGGGTGCTATGCACCTGGGAGCTTTTTCTGAAGTCCACTGCAGTGCCCCCTAGGGTGCCCGGTTGGTGTCCTGGCATGTCAGGGGGACCAGTGCACTACGAATGCTGGCTCCTCCCATGACCAATGGCTTGGATTTGGTCGTTTCTGAGATGGGAATCCTCGGTTTTCATTATCACCAAAACTCGGGGACGACCATCTCTAGGGACGACCATCTCTAAGGTCGACCTAAATGTTGAGATTTGTGCGTCCCTGACCGTATTATCGAAATGAAAGATGGCCGCCCATCTTGTTTCGATAATACGAGTTTCCCCGCCCCTTTGCAGGGACGTCCTGCGAGGACATTCTTAGGAAAATTGGGTGCCCCGTTCAATTATGCCCCTCCACGTAAACTAAAAGGTAAGGAATTACATTGTTTCTCCCCCTCAACATAAAATATAGAAGAGTGATATTCTGTTAATCTTATGTGATGAAAAGAAGGAATATCAAGCAGTAATTTATCAGCAGAATGCAAGGTTCGAGAGGGACGACAGAGTCTCAAGATGCTGGTGACAATGATAGGAACCTCATTCTTCAATGCTTTAAAGATCAACATCAGGTGACACTACAGCACGAGTGGCAGCCATAAGAGAGAAATATGTTGGTCCTTTGGAAAAAAGCACTATAAGTTAGGCAACTGGAGGCACTCAACAGACAACTGGTATTAACTTCCAGTCCTCAAGAGCTGCAAACAAGATAACTTTTCAGGCTATATGAGATAGATTTGTATACAATGGAAGTAGTGTATATGCAAATCTATCTCACACATATTAATTTGAGCATCTGAAACCTGACCTGTTCACAGTCCTCAACGACCAGCAGTGAATATCACCAGAATAGATAAAAAAAATTGAATAGAGTTGAACTGAATTGTTCATTAGCAGTGACAATGCTCTTACCTTTCTAAGATTCTGTATTAGAGGCTGTGCCAGTTCTGGATTACCAGGCCCACTTGTAATGAACAGACCATCATATTCCATCTTGGAAAAGTCATAGTTCCAGGGGATTAAATTCACTTCAGCTCCTCGCTGGCAAAGAGAAACAAACCATGAGACTGCAGAACTGGTTGAAGATTTCTAAGGACCAGATATTCAGTGGCGTACCGAGAGTGGGACAATGGGAGCAGCCCTCCCCAGGTACAGATCATAAGGGGGTGCTGCCATGGGTATCTCCCCCTCCCTCCTAACTGGTTTGGTGCTTTCATAGATGTCCCCCCTCCCCCAACTGGTACGGTGCTGTCATGGGTGTCTCCATCCCCCCAACTGGTGCAATATCGCTCTCCCTCCTTTCTTCATCCCCCCACCCCCCACCCCTGCACGCTGCAGCTCTTTAAACTTCCAGGCCTACATCAGCATCAGCTATGTAAGCGCTGATTTTGACCATCCCTGGAAGCCTTCTCTGTACAATGTTCTGCCTATGTGGACAGGACAAAGGCAATGCTTACATCGCTGATGCTGACGGTGGGCCTGGACTGAAGCCTGCAGAGCAGGGTGAGGTGGAGAGAGGAGAGAAAGTAATTGCAGACCACAGGGGAAGGAGAAGGGGAGAGGGGGATGGAGAGAAGAGGGAAAGCGATGCCAGACCACAGGGAAAGGGAAAGAGGAGTGAAGAGAGGATGATGATGAGATGCCAGACCGAAGAGGAAGGTGGGTGGAGAGAGGAAGGAAAATGATGCCAGACCACAGGGGAAGGGGAAAGGGGGGTGAAGAGAGGATGGAAAGCAATGCCAGACCACAGGGGAAGGGGAAAGGGGGGTGAAGAGAGGATGGAAAGCAATGCCAGACCGCAGGGAAAGGGAAAGGGGTGGAGAGAGGAGGGAGAGCGATGCCGAACCAAAGGGGAAGAAGGAAGCAAGAGCAAGGATGAAGAGGGGTTGGAGGGGAGAGAGAAAGGTGGGACGTATGAGGAAGGGGAGACTGGGAAAAAACTGGATCTGGGGAGGGGGAGAAGAGATGCAGCACTCTGGGGAAGGGGAAAGAAGCTCCCCTTCTTTCTTCCTCTCTCCTGCACTCCCAACCCATGGCCAGCAACATGGGAAGAGAGGGGGGAGGGATGGGGACACAGAGGGCAGATGCTCAACATGGGAAGAATAAGGACAGGGACACAGAGGGGAGGTTATGGACAGGAGAGATAGGGAGCTAGAGGGAATGATGGTGAACCTGAAGAGAGAAAAAGGTCAAATAGACAGGAGATACTGGAAAGCAGAAGATGGATATGGATGGGGATGGGGAACAGAGGAGAGATAAAGATGGAGAGAGGATAGATGCTGGAATGCATCATGTTAAAAAGAGAGGGGGGAAACACGTTGGATGGAAGAGAAAGAAGGGGCAGGCAGTGGATGGAAGGGGCAGAGAAAGCAGGCAGACACCATATGGAAAGGGGGATAGGGCAGGCCCAGGATAGAAGACAGAGAGGGCAGGCAGTGTATGGAAGGGGCATAGAAAGCAGGCAGATGCTAGATGGAAGGCAGAGAGAGAGAAGGCAGACACTGGATGGAAAGGAGGGAGAGAGAGGTCAGACGCTGGATGGAAGGGAGAGAGAGAGGGCAGACACTGGATGGAAGGGAGAGAGTGAAGTAATGAGGAAAGCAGAAACCAGAGACAACAAAGGTAGATTTTTTTTTTTTTTTGCTTTAGGATAAAGTAGTATTGTAGCTGTGGTAATAGAAAATGAAAATAAGGTGCTCTTTTTATTGGACTAATTTTAATACATGTTTGACTAACTTTCAGTGACCAAAACACCCAACCTCAGATCTGGACAGAATACCGTAACAGCAGTATTTTTGTTTATTTGTTACTTTTGTATCCCACTTATGCACATTTTCCCACCTTTTTGCAGGCTCAATGTGGCTTACATAGTACAGTTAACGGCATTAACCGAATCCGGTCTGAAACAAATAACAAGGTGTGAACAATACAAGGTGATATCGTAATAGAGTGAGGTACATGTAAGGTAGGTACAGTTGGGGAGAAATTAGAGAGTGTCCATTACGCAGGTATCCAGGTATTTTTATGTTGGGTCGGTGGGGTATGCTCTTCTGAACAGGTCTGTCTTTAGTGCTTTCCGGAAGTTTAGATGGTCGAACGTAGTTTTTACTGCTTTTGGTAGTGCGTTCCATAGTTGTGCACTTAAGTATACTGCACTGACCTGAGGAAGGAGGTTTTGGCCTCTGAAAGCTAATTTTAAAAATGTATTAGTCCAACAAAAATGGTATCTTATTTTCCATTTTTTGTTTTATTTCTATTTATTAATTTGTAAAGTGGAGATTGGTATTTGACAGTTTGTTTTTTTCAAATTTACATCTGCTATTTTTATATTTTGCACAGTACCAGCTAGGGGAATATATCTCTGTTTCTGTGGTGTTGCATTGTATGCAGAATCTGGCTTCTTGGAGATCAGTTTAATTTTTGTCTACATATTTCTATTTTTAGTTTTTGGTTACTTATTCTGTACTGGGTGAGGATATATCTGTGTTCTCTGTTTGTAAAAAAAAAAAAAAAGACATGGTTTTCTGTTGGCAGGATCATCTTTACTAATCTGGCTTGTTTAGTTTTACAATGGGTGTATTGATGTTCTAGTGCTCACTGCAATGTATAAGATGCTGCCTTTTCCTAGGTGCACCCTTGTTGTGTGACTCATGGATTATTACTAAAAATGATGTTTTTTCATATAGAGGTTGGGGGAGTTAAAATGATTGGCCACTGCAGATATTCAAAGGCATTAATCCAGATAAAAGTGGCCATTATCTTGATAAATGCCTTAGCCACTGCTGGCTAAGGATATTTAATGGCTTTATTCAGACAGTGCTTTTAGTATTCTTACAGATCTCCTCAGCATTTTCTAGATCAGTGCTTCTCAACCCAATCTTCAGGGCACACCTAGCCAGACCAGTTTTCTAGATATCCATAATGAATAATCATGAGAGGGAGTTCCATACACTGTCTCCTTGGTATGAAAATCTCTATTATGCATATTTATTGTGGATTTCTTGAAAACCCGACTGGCTGGGTGTGTCCCAAGTACTGGCGCCATATATATAATCTAGCCCTAAGAGTAAAATTGGATGTGCACGTTTATAGAATTAGGGATAAATGGCTGACTGATACCCATATCAAAAAAGTCTAAGGTGAGGGAAGAGAGACAGGGCAGGCAAACAGATTATCTGGATAGCAGAGACGTTCAGCTGCTGTCTGGTAATTAATATGCTTAGTTAAGCCTGCTGAATACCAGGCCTAGACTAAACGGATAGTCCTAATATGATGACTGAAAAATTGTTGCCCTAACTTTATCCAGTTAGCTATTTGGATAGTGGTTTGAATATTCCCATTCTCTGAATATTGGTGGCACTCACCTCTCTACCCAGATATTCAGTGCCGCTCATTATCCATATAATGGTACTATATATCCATAAATAACTTAAATGCCACAGTTGGTGTTTAACATAAATGTTGACCACAAAGTTTAAATATTGACCCATAATATTTTGTTCTTCCTCTGCTTTACCCATTTCACTGGATTCCTGTTTTTTGTTTGTTTGTTTGTTTGTTTGTTTGTTTGTTTGTTTTTTAAGATTCATTTTAAGATTCTTCTTTTGACTTACCATGCTCTTCACACTGGAACCCCACTTCTTTTTTCTGTATGCCCCCTCATGTTCTCTTAGGTCATCACAGACTAATTTCTTATTCCTACCACCCCCCTTGACAATTCAACTGGAACTTACCAGCAGAACATCTCAGTTCCCTCATACTGCAATTCTTTGCTGGTGGATCTTAGATCTGAAATTTGAATTTTAAGGCAGTACTAAAGACCAGTTATTTTTCTTTAGCTTCTCCTACATGAGCTAAGATTTTATCTTTAGCTAATTCTGGGGCCCTTTTACTAAACGGTTGGCGCATGGCAACAGGCTTGCCGCTCGCCAATCCAGAAGTACCGCTGGGCTACTGCAGGAGCCTAGCAGTAGTTTCCACCCCCAAAGTGCGCCATTTCCAGCGTAACAAAATCATTTCTATTTTTGTAGTGCCGGTGCTTGCCTGATGATAATTGGGCAGTGTACGGTTAACGCTGGGTTAGCGCAGGAGCCCTTACCATCACCTCAATGGGTGGAGGTAAGTGCTCCCCCCAAACAAATGGTTGCACGGCAAGTGGTTCCCTTACCGCATGGCCATTTCCTTTCCAGCAAAAAAGACAGCCTTTTACCCATTATGGTAAAAGGGGGCCTCAGCGCAAGTCAAAAACACACACTGACGCTAGCGCAGGCCCCCTTTTACTGCAGCTTGGTAAAAGGACCCTTCTGAGTGTTCTAACTTACCCTAGGGGTTTGTGCTTGGTGGTTCGTAATCTTTAATCTCTTATCTTCCTGCATTCTTTCCTCACATGTTCCATTTTTTTTACTGTGTTGTTTTCCTAGTTTGTATTCCCATTTTGTTTGTTCTGTATAAGGTGTTTACTTGTTTTATTTTGCTTCTTTTTTGTATTCAATGCTGCTGTTTTTTTAAATATTTTTTCATACACCAAAAGATGTGTCGATCAAAGAACAGTTAATCGAATTATCATTAAACTTTAAAGTCAATAATAGCCAGTGAAGAGAGAGCACAGTATCTACTAGTAAATGCGTACTTTTATCATTTCAGGTCATTTTAGAGTTTTTCCTTTTTTGTTGTTTTATGTTTCATTTTTAGCACACTCTGTTTTCCTTTTTACATTGTCATTTTCATTTTATTTTACAACAAAAGTATTTCCCTAATATCTACACATGAAACATAATGGTGGTTATTTTAGAAACTCTATTAGCAGTTTATACATGTACTGGCATTTACCTGTGCTCACGCTAAAAATCAGCTGACACTAAACACTGAGACACCCACGAACATCTTTCCTATGAACATCTCAGCATTTAGCACCAGCTGATTTTTAGCATGAGCTAAAAATGCTAGCACTCCTTAGTAAAAGACCCCCCCCCCCCCCCCCCCCACACACACACACACACACACACACTAGTTACTAATAACCGGGGTTAACAGTAAAATAACATATTAACAGAAACCCACATTTATAACATCCCCTCTTACATGTCTAAGTGCCAACATTTAGACATGTATGTTGCTAAATTGCCTCCATTGATGTTTTAGACAATGACAATTGCAAAATGGTTGTTCGTGCCACACATAGCTGGTGCACACATGTGCATTCCTGCATGTATTTTAGGAAAAGCTCTGTGTCAATAGCAATGTTCCTTCTAAGCTGTGTAGGAGTCCTCCAAACACATTCCTGCCAGTGGGAATGGTGCTTCAATATCATGTTTTCAATTGCTAGGGACAGGCAGGTTCCCTGGAATTCTGCAGTCCATTGCTATTGAAACTGTGTACTAAAATAGCACCCCCTGCTGGCAGCAATGTAGGTGGCGGAGTCTTGCATAGCTTAGAGGGAACATTGGTCAGCTGTCAACAGATCCTTTTCTAAAATACTACAGTAATTTGACATATCCCAAGGTAGACATATCAATTCAAATTTCTATATGCTATCTAAAATGGACCCGCACATTTATACAAAGAAGACAAACGTAGCAAGCTTACCTTTACTAGTTGGCGGATCATGTTATTTTTTACTCCGCAGTCCACAGCTACAATTTTACTGGGATTCCCCTTTCCATACACTTTAGGCTCCTTTGTTAAAAAGAACAAAAAAAAAGGTTTATGATTGTCATCGCAGTGTAAGTTCACGATTATAGAAAAGAACTATGGGGATCATATAGAAAAGATTTGCCCAGGTAATTTTGGGAGTTTCCCCAGAGAAATCTTAAATTTTGAATATCCTGCCCCACTAACTGGTTAAAATTTGGCAAGACAACCCATTGTCTGGCCCAAAGTTAACTAATTAAAGGAGTCAGAGACGTGACAAGGACATAATAAAATTTCCAGATAGCGCTATCTAGTTATTATTATTAGCATTTGTATAGCGCTACCAGATGCACGCAGCGCTGAACACCTGATACAAAGAGACAGTCCCTGCTCAAAAGAGCTTACAATCTAAATAATACAGACAGACAAGACAGTTACGGGTGAGGGAAGTAATGGGTGAGATGGGAGGAAGGGACAAGAGGAGGGCAATTGTGGCTAGGAGCCTGATAAAGTTATCTAATTAACTTTAACTGGGTATATTCAAGACCACTGATTTAACCAGTTAAGGAGATCATTTACTAACAGCACATGCTACTGCCATTATCGCATGGTATCTACCACAGGACCCATTATATAAAATAGGCCCTGCAAAATGGACACTAAACCATCCATATTTCCTGTTTAAGGTCCCTAACTTTAGAATTTGCTGCCCCTACACCAGGGCCACCGAGAGACATAGCCGGGCCTGGGGCAGAACCGGACTGCCACAAGCCCCCCCCCCCCCCCCCACACACACACACACTCACTCTGCCCCCCCCCCCCCACACACACACACACACACTCAAACTGCCACTCCTTTACCTTTCTGTCTTTGCCTCCAAGTGGGGGCCTGAGCCCAGCGCTGGCAAGCCGCTTCCTATCTGCCTGCTCCCACAGTCTCCTGCTCCTTGCCAGGAGTCAGGACCCAGATGATTGCATTAACATGATATTGCACTAATGCAATCATCCGGATCCTGAGCGGCATGTAGGAGCAGGGGAGGACAGACCCAGAAGCAGGCAGCAAGAAGAAGCTTGCTGGCAGGGAATTTTGCCCCCCTGCCCCCCCCCCCTCTCAGCAGCCCTGCCCTACACCTCTGTCTACAAACATCTCTCACCCAATTTAAGGCAGATCTTAAAACCTTTCTTTTTACAGATGCTTTCAGCTAACTTCCCTTTGCTGGTGGATACTGTGGTGACTCCCAGTGCAAGACAGTTGAGCTTACCTCCAGTATGTTTCCCCCCCCCCCCCCCCCCCCCCAACCCTTTTCTATCATTAATGGAGTTCTGCCCCCTGATCCCTATTACTCTCTGTCTCATGAGACATTTTTTTTCTACCCCTTTTATTATAGATTATAAGACATTTTGATGGCTCATCCGTATGGCGGAATAGCAAATATAAATAAAACTTGTAAACTTAATTATTTTATTATTAGGGTGTGATCCCCGAAGGTTTTAAATAACCTGGTTCAAGGCAACTCCTTTACTGTCAGTGTTTTTCATTTAAACTATTTTTTATTGTTATTATAAACATAACAAAGACTTGAGCAATACAGCAGAATATTCTACTGTACTGTTGAACCACAGTAAAGTCTCTAGGCCTATCTGAATTCTGCTTTCTGCTTTTCTTAAGGTTTGTGCTCCCCTGTCCTTTTCTCTAGGCTCCGATGTGGTTATAAATGCTGTTTTATTTTACCAAAGATGCAACTTTTAGCTCATCCAGCAACTGAAAGTGCGTTCAGCTGATGAATAAATACCATTCTCTTGACATTTAATGCTAGTGGCTCACAATTTCTCAAAGAGCATTTTTTAAAGACAATGGATTCTGTGACACATGGAAACGCACTTTAGTAAATATAATGGGAGACAGTTAAATAACATCCATTAGGACGCATTGCATCTTATGGGCCCTTGTGTTAGACAGACAGAGAAACAGACATAGGGTTTATCAAGGGCATTTTTTCCTTGTTTACATTCCAATTGTAAATTAGGTCCAGATAGTTTTATGGGCACTGTGATCATTTTTTATTTTTTTTTCCTTGAACTGTTTCCATTCGGGGATACATAGTCCTATTTATCAGCTGGTAAAAACTACATTTGAAAATGATAGACTACTTTGACGTTAGCATTACAAAACAGGAATAACACAGATATATTCTTATGAGTTTAGCCTTTTCCAGTCACCTTAATAAATTAAATTTCTAACTTTAATGCCTCTTCAGGGGGAAAAAAAGTTGGAATACAGAAAGGTGGGGGGGAAACACATTTTTATACATCTATATTATACATGTCTTTGAGTCAACCAAAATAATTTTTTGTTATAGTCCAAGGCGGCAGCCCATTCTGCTACACAGATGACATACAAATCCTATTTAGAATCCCCTCCTCAGCCACAGATACTTCCCCTTTCAATCATTGCCTCCCCGCAGTTGTCTCCTGGCTACTAGCTCATAATCTCTTTTTGAACATTGCTAAATGTGAAGCCATCCATTTTCCCAACCCCCTTGCACTATGTCACCTCCTCTACACATTAACAATGTTACGCTTCCATATCATGATTCAGCATAGCCTAAATGGACGCGACTAAATTTGGTCACGTGGATAGGCACTTGGCGTATTCTATATACCATGCAGAAATTTAAGCCTACTCTATAAAATTTAGGCATACTTTAGAGAAAACGCCTAGACGCATTTTTGTACTACGTAGATTTATCAGGCACCATATATAGAATCTAGCCTTAAATAAATAAATAAAATGGTTAAAATCCCTAAGGAGAGGGGAGACACATTCCCTCTCCATCCAACAGAGCTAAGCATATTTTGAGGTAACAAAAAATTCAAGTTACTCTAGGAGTTCCTTTAAGTAACCCTGTGGATGAGGCAGGGGCGTAGATAGGTGGGGATATGGGGGCATGGGCCCCCGCAGATTTAGCCTTGGTCCCCCTGCTTTCAACCCCCCCCCTGCCACTGACCCTCCCCCACCACATTCGACACCCCTCCCGCTGCCACCAACCCTCCCCTGCCATCAGGTACCTTTGCTGGTGGGGGTCCCCAACCCCAACCAACTGAAGCCCTCTTCCGCACCAGTCTCCAGCATGTTGCTGATCTGGGTTCTGTTTCTCTGAGTCCTGATGTCCTGCACGTAGGAACATGCAGGACGTCAGGACTCACAGAAACAGAATCCAGATCAGCGAACGCGCCAGATGAAGGGGACTTCGGCTGGCGGGGATTGGGGACCCCCACCAGCAAAGGTACCTGGCGGTGGCGGGGGAGGGTTGGCAGATGCGGGGGGTCGAAAGGAACGGGGAAGGAGTGGTGGCAGCGCCGGGGGGGGGGGGGTCAAAAGTGGCGAGGGGGGTCGGCACCACTGGGGGGGCTAAAATGTGCCCCCTCACCTTGGGCTCTCGACCCCCCTCCCACTGAAGTCTGGCTATGCCTCTGGGATGAGGACTCCTTGTTACACCCAATAGAATGGGCCTCTTTCAGAGATAATTACAGAAAAGAACTATGTGATGTCATCGGTAAATTGAATACTTCTAGCTGTGCTTTGGATCCTTGTTATACAGGATTGTTTAAAGCAATAAACATGCTTTGGTGAACACATCTTTAGAGAAAGGAATGGTGCCAACACTACTGACAAACAAAACAGCGGAGATGACTCAAAAAATTCAAGAAGACGACACATCTAATGTAAATGCAGTAAAACCAAGTTTATTGGACATGAAACAAAATAATATATTATATAAAAGGTTAAAAATTTTTATAAGAAGGTAGGTAAGTGAGACTCGACACAGCTGTGTTTCGGCCTATCAGGCCTGCATCAGGAGTCTTTTCACCATAGGGAAGCTCACTTCCTATATTTACATCATCTAATCCAGCAATCTTTATTTTCGTCTTTCAAAGATGGTGCGTATGATTGTACTGGAGTGTCTGTTCAATCGACTTGCCAATTTTCTCTCAAAAAACGTATGACAGTGAGTGTGCACCCATGGGCGTGACCAAATTTGGTTGTGTGAAGAGCCGCTCAGAGTATTCTATATACCATGTGGAAATTAGGGGTACTTTAGAGAATATGCCTAGGCGTAATTTTTTTCACATGGAATTTTTAGGCATCATATATAGAATAGCCCTATGCGTGTAAATTTAGGCATGGGATCCATGCCTAAAATTTACACGTGTTTTGAAAAAGTGGGCCCAGAAATGTGCGGATCGTGGGCACAACAAGGAAATTCCTAAAATGTACAAACATTGTTATAGAATAACAGGGATAAACATCTAATTTAGACACATGCATTTGTATCATGTTACAGTTTGGGGCAAATGGCCATACCTAAAGTTAGGCATGATTCCCGGGCATAAGCACTATTCTATAAACTGCGCCTAACTTTAAGCGCAGCTTATAGAATAGCGCTTTTTTGAGTACCAATTTTTTTTTGTACCATATATAAAATCTAGCCCTAAGTGTAAAATTGGATGTGCAAGTTTATAGGATTAGGGATAAATGGTTCAGTGCTACCCATATCAAAAAAGGGTAAGGTGAGGGAAGAGAGAGTACAGGCAAAAAGATTATCTGGATAGCAGAGTCATTCAGCTGCTGTCTGGTAATTAATATGCTTAGTTTAAGCCTGCTGAATACCAGGCCTAGGCTAAATGGATAGTCCTGACATGATGACTGCATTTACCAGATTCTTAGTGCCACTATCTATATAAATAGCAGTGCTGAATAAGTAAATGAAGTTAAACACTGGATCCAGTGTTTAACCACTCACTGTACTGTCCAGTGCCATAGCTATGTGGGGCCACGGGGGCCTGGGCCTCCCCAAATTTCCTCTAGGCCCCTAGTGCAGTCTCCGGCACTGCCGCATCGCCTGCCTTGCTATGTCTTCCCCTCACATCCAGCACGCTCCTTTTAGTGAAACTGAACATGCTCAATTTCACTAAAAGGAGCATGCAGGACGTGATGTAAGGGAAAGACAGAGCAGGGCAGGCAATGCGGCGGCACTAGAGACCGGCGCTGAACAATGCTTCAGCTGGCGGAGGTTGGGGACCCCTGCCAGCCAAGGTATTTGCTGCGGCAGTGGGTGGGGAGTGGCAGGGCGATGGAGGGGAGCTGTGATGGAGGCAGCCGTGGGGCACCAGATGAAAATGTGCCCCCTACCTCGGGCTCTGGCCCCCTCCCACCGCGAGATCTGGCTATGCTCCTAGTACTGTCTGAATATTGGCACCCATGTAATTTGTCTTTGAAGATCAGGTTGGATTGTCCAGGCTAACTGCTGAAATTCAGTTAGCGCTGCTGATTATTCAAGCTGGTTAACTTGTGGGCATTCCAGGGGTGGAGTCGGCACTTATGCAGTTACGTGCCAATAGTCAGCCTTTGACTATAATAAGATAACCACTTAAATTGGGCCGCATAAATAGCAGTTCTATTTTTAAGTAATTCAGTTTATGCGGTAAAGAGCTGAATATTGCACTTAACTGCATAAGCTTTAATGGCCAACCTAAAACTAGATATTCAATGCTGGTGCTCGGATGTGGCCTGGCATTGAATATCCAGGAATACAGCCAACTCCAGACATAAAAAATCTGACTGTTGCCAGTTGTTTGCTGTGTCATTTAGGAAGCTTACTGAAAAGTCAGGAAGAGATGAGCTGAAGTCCATTAAATTAAATATCACTAATCCTGGAAGACTCATAGTAAATTAGTATAGTCTATTTTAGTGACCAATAACAGCAACAGTTAATCAATCCCTGTGGCTCTTAGTGATTAGACAATGTATTTCGACTTTATACACATGTTGAATTGCATTAAGTAGACCTTTTTCTAGCAAATATATTATTCAGCTCAGTAAGTAATGCCCTTGGAGCCTGAACTGTCAGTTTTATTTGTAATAGTGCTTTTTATATCGCAGTAAAGGAAGTCATAAATGTAAAGATGTAAAAGAATCTTCATACATCTTCCTTTTATAGATCTACAGCTTATTTAAGTCTTTGATAATTTCATTAATGTGTTTCCTTGCTACTGGTGGTAGGCTGCAATCTCTCTCCATCCACTGGGAATAGTAGAACTGAGGGATATGAAGGATCAACATTTAAACATTCAGGGGTCCTTTTACTAAGCTGCAGTAAAAGGGGGCCTGTGCCAGAATCAATGTGTGTTTTTGACACACACTGAGGCTCCGTTTTACCACAGCAGGTAAAAAGGCTGTCTGTTTTCTCAAAAAGAAATGGCGATGTGGTAAGTGAACTACTTGCCGCAAGGCCATTTCAGGGGGATCCCTTACCGCCACCTATTGAGATGGCGGTAAGGGCTCCTGCGCTAACCCAGCGGCAGCCGGGCAGCACCACGTGCAACCCGATTACCACCGGGTAAGCACCAGCGCTACAAAAATAGAAAATATTTTTGTAGCACCGGCAATGGAGCGCGTTTGGGGTGGGAACTACCGCCAGGGTCCTGCGGAATAAGATGTTTTAAACTTATCTTTTTAGGAAACATGTTTTGAATACAGTGAATTAGTTATAATTTTGTTGATAATCCAAGGTATGCTCCTGTAACTGTAACTGTAGAGACTAGTTTGAGGAAGCATTACTGTGAACATATTGAGTCCTTTATTATTATTATTTATTGCATTTGTATCCCACATTTTCCCACCTATTTGCAGGCTCAATGTGGCTTACAATGTATCGTTATTGGTAGATAGAACCAAGATAAATTTCTCAGAAATATGGAAACAAACCTTGTAACAGCACAAGAATTGTTCTCACAATTCTAGTCAATACTTTCAGGGTCAGCAGAAAAGCTCTTGACAATGGTGTATAGAGAAATGTGCTGGAGGTGGCTTATGGCACTCAGAGAAAGAGGTTTCAAATAAATGACTTATCTGGAGGACTTAAGTGCCTGAAATTAGCAGACAAGGTTAAATGTATAACTTATCACCACATTCAAGCTTAGTTCTTCTTGAATTGTGAAAGAGGCCATGACATCTTGAAGAAGGGCACTAGATAATTACTGAGAACAAAAAAATAAGCTTAATGGCGTGAAGACATTTCCAAAGTGATACGTGGACCACATCAGGAATATCGACACAATAGATAGAAAAAGTGATGACAAGAAGATAATGATATAAGCATTGAAGATCAGAAAAAGAATTAGTAATGGGGGAAAAGAGAGGGAAAATTAAGACCAGATGGTAACCTTCAGTAGATCATTGGTAGCATAAAGAAGGAGCTGGAATTGAGTAGGGGAAAATGATGAAAAGGCTGATAAAGAGGATAGTTTGGTGAATAGAGCAGGACAGAGTAAGAATGAAAAGAATGCATCCATATCATTCAGCAGAGTATAATGACACAGGAATGTGATAAAGCACAGCAATATTTAGACTCACGAGACATTTACTGAATGAGATTCAGAGTACTGAAATATAGCATGTATATTAAAGGTTAGGCACTTAGAGGTTGCTACTTCTACCCCTACCATCTATCCTCTTGAGCTGCTGATGTACAATATCAGAGAACATGTCTCACCTTGGTAGACACTTCTTCAATCAAGTTCCGCATATTTGGGTCAATAAGCTCCACAGGCTGACCTTCAAATTCAATCTTACCGAGCACAGTGCCCTGTACCAAAATGAAATAAAAGCATATAAACAAGGGGAGATGATAAATATTAGATAATGCTTGGAGAGGCCAGAAATCTTTTTCCAAACAGGTATTTGTGATTAAAACTCTAGAAAATGAACTATTTGCACAGTTAATCAGTAGCAGTGGTCACTATATGATTGTAAGAACCATCTGGATCTGACTGCTAACTGTAAACAAATTTCAAACTCACATTTAAGTAATACAGTTATTGATTGATTTGAATTTATTTGTAGTTGTGAAATAAATGTAAACATACAAAAGTACAAATACAAGCAAGATGATTTCTTTGTATTGGGCTAACTTAATACATTTCTTGGCTAGCTCTTAGAAGTTAATTTTCCCTTCTTCAGGACAAACTTGTGTTCATCATAGTCCTTGTGTTAAACCACCAATAAAACTGTTCTTGACTCTATTTTCCAACCAGTGATAAGGACAGTTGCTTAAACATCACCATGGGATTTCCACCTCACATAAACAAATTGTTTTGTTGTATGTACTGATATACTTTTATAAAATAGCAAATGGCGCCAGTCCCCAGAGTCTAGGAGAAGATGCATCCAGTCTTAAGTACCAGGATTCTATTCAACTTGATTTACTCTAAGACAAAGGATGAAGGGGGAGACAAGAAAGGCTCAATCTTGAGGCTCCAACATCTCACCTTCCTGCATAGGGATGGTGTTAGGGCTATTGCCCTGGGTATCTATATACAGAGGACCCCAAAGTCTGTGAAGAAGGAACAGCCTGCTGGAAGTCTTTGGGTTCCCCTTATAAATTTCTGCCTTGGGTCACAGAATGCCTAACACTGATCCAATTCCTACAAGGGATGAGACAGTTTCTGCATCTATCTGCATATATTTATAAATGATTTAGAGATGGGAGTAACTAGCGAGGTAATTAAATTTGCTGATGACACAAAGTTATTCAAAGTCGTTAAATCGCGACAGGATTGTGAAAAATTACAAGAGGACCTTACGAGACTGGGAGACTGGGCGGCTAAATGGCAGATGATGTTTAATGTGAGCAAGTGCAAGGTGATGCATGTGGGAAAAAAGAACCCGAATTATAGCTACGTCATGCAAGGTTCCACGTTAGGAGTTACGGACCAAGAAAGGGATCTGGGTGTCGTCGTCGATAACACACTGAAACCTTCTGCTCAGTGTGCTGCTGCGGCTAAGAAAGCAAATAGAATGTTGGGTATTATTAGGAAAGGTATGGAAAACAGGTGTGAGGATGTTATAATGCCGTTGTATCGCTCCATGGTGCGACCGCACTTTGAGTATTGTGTTCAATTCTGGTTGCCGCATCTCAAGAAAGATATAGTAGAATTGGAAAAGGTGCAGCGAAGGGCGACTAAAATGATAGCGGGGATGGGACGACTTCCCTATGAAGAAAGACTAAGGAGGCTAGGGCTATACAGCTTGGAGAAGAGACGGCTGAGGGGAGACATGATAGAGGTATATAAAATAATGAGTGGAGTGGAACAGGTGGATGTGAAGAGTCTGTTCACGCTTTCCAAAATACTAGGACTAGGGGGCATGCGATGAAACTACAGTGTAGTAAATTTAAAACAAATCGGAGAAAATTTTTCTTCACCCAACGTGTAATTAAACTCTGGAATTCGTTGCCGGAGAAAGTGGTGAAGGCGGTTAGCTTAGCAGAGTTTAAAAAGGGGTTGGACGGATTCCTTAAGGACAAGTTCATAAACCGCTACTAAACGGACTTGGGAAAAATCCAAAATTCCAGGAATAACATGTATAGAATGTTTGTACGTTTGGGAAGCTTGCCAGGTGCCCTTGGCCTGGATTGGCCGCTGTCGTGGACAGGATGCTGGGCTCGATGGACCCTTGGTCTTTTCCCAGTATGGCATTACTTAAGTACTTATGTACTTATCCTACCACAGGTTTGGCTGTGAGGGAGAAGTTAAGGGCTACTAGTAGAAGAAGCTCTGTGGAGTTGAGGCTAAAAGGCACAATTAAGAATTCAAAATGAAAAGTATCCAGAATAAAGATCAAACTAAACGATGTTAAATATAGCAGGTGAATGGGGTGTCTGTGAGATTGCTCAACTGAATCACTTAGAAATAAAATCTAGTAGCTAACGTCTAGCTGCATGAAAGTGAACAGCTATTTCTTAAAATGTACTTTTTTCCTAAGTTCTCATTTCAAACAAGTTTTCTTATTCAAAAGCATTTTGGTAAAAGATAAATATCATTTCTTCTTTCCTCCTAAAAGTCCTCAGTCTACTAGTCTCTAGATGTTGACATATGCTCTTCCAAGTCATCCAAAGGACTGATCACCAGTTCTTGAATTTATATTACTTTCTCGAAAGATTTCTGGGACCTGTAGTCATTCCTTTTTAATTATAGATCTTTTTAAAAGATTAATGCCAATCACTAAATGCTTTGAAATGGGAAATAAAAATACAAGTAGGGATGTGGGGGGCACCTAATGTAGTGGGTAGGATTTTCTGTTCTGAGTGTTTTTGGGGGGGGGGTTAAAGGGGGAAGGGGAGGGAGTGCTTTTTCTTTTTATCTTTCTGGGAGGCTATCCAGCTTATAATCGAACGAGAAAAACGCCCAAGTTCCGACCTAAATCGGGAGATGGGCGTTTATCTCACAAAAACGAATAACGCGGTATAATCAAAAGCCGAATTTGGGTCGCTTTCAACTGCACTCCTTCGCGGATGCGGACAAAGTGGACGGGGGCGTGTCGAAGGCGTGTCGAAGGCGGAACTGGGGCGTGGTTATCACCCGAACAGAGATGGGCGCCCTTCGCCGATAATGGATGCGTTTGTAGCTAGAATTTAGGGCACTTTTCCTGGACCCTGTTTTTTCACGAATAAGGCCCCAAAAAGTGCCCTAAATGACCAGATTACCCCCAGAGGGAATTGGGGATGACCTCCCCTGACTCCCCCAGTGGTCACTAACCCCCTCCCACCACAAAAAAATGATGTTTCACAACTTTTTATTTTCACCCTCAAATGTCATACCCTCCTCCCAGGCAGCAGTATGCAGGTCCCTGGAGCAGTTGTTAGGGGGTGCAGTGGACGTCAGGCAGGTGGACCCAGGCCCATCCCCCCTACCTGTTACAATTGTGCTGCTTAATGCTTATTAGTCGTCCAACCCCCCCAAACCCACTGTACCCACATGTAGGTGCCCCCCTTCACCCCTTAGGGCTATAGTAATGGTGTAGACTTGTGGGCAGTGGGTTTTGAGGGGGATTTGGGGGGGCTCAACACACAATGGAAGGGTGCTATGCACCTGGGAGCTCTTTTACCTGTTTTTTTGTTTTTGTAAAAGTGCCCCCTAGGGTGCCCGGTTGGTGTCCTGGCATGTGAGGGGGACCAATGCACTACGAATCCTGGCCCCTCCCACGAACAAATGCCTTGGAGTTATTCGTTTTTGAGCTGGGCGCTTTCATTCTCCGTTATCGCTGAAAAGCAAAAACGCCCAGCTCACACATTGGCGAATAAAACATGGGCGTCTATTTTTTTCGTAAATACAGTTTGGTCCGCCCCTTCACGGACCCGTTCTCGGAGATTAACGCCCATGGAGATAGGCGTTTCTGTTCCATTATGCCCCTCTATAAGAGCTAAGGAGAGGCATTTTTGATATGACATCTAAATCTGACTTTGGATGTTTTGCTGAAAACGTTCGAAAATCAAGTAGTGAAAATGACCATTTTCAAACCAGAAAAACATCTATCTTTTTTCTTTGAAAATGACCATTTCTTAGAAGTTGTTGTGCTTAGTATGTCTATCTTTTTGGACCATTAAAAAAAAAAAGTCCAAGTGAGAAATCAAAGCCTTTGGGACATGGGAGGACCCGGTTTTTCTAGTAGACTGACCACACAGACTCCCAGCAGAGCAGTGGGGCACCCTAGGGGGCACTCCAGTGGACTTCACATAAAAAAGTCCTAAGTACACATCTCATTATTATCCCCTTATATTGTATGGTGAGCCCTTATGGCTGCAGGTATCACCTATATGTGGGTACAGTAGGTTTTGAGGAGAGGGGTTTGGGAGGCTAACACTTTCCACCACAAGTGTAATAGCTGGCATGGATTATGGTCTTGGGTCACCTTCTCTACAGTGCTAGGCTATTCTAGGAACCTCCTTGCTGCTCTAATAGGACTGGCCATAACATCTGAAGCTGTCATAGAGGCTGGTATGTTCTGTTTCATTTACATCTTTGCGGGGTGGGAGGGGGGTCAGTGACCACTGAAGGAGTAAGAGGGTGTCATTCTTTTATTCCTGCAGTGGTGATCTGGTCATTTTGGGCACTTTTTTGTGGATTAAAACAGGTGTGGACCAAAACATCCATCTTAAAGCCCTGGATGTTTTTTTTTTTTTTTGTTCCATTCCAAGTGTTTGGAAAGCCCAGATCCCACCCTTAACATGCCCCTGACATGACCCCTTGTGATTGAATGCATTTCTAACGGACTTCATAGAAAAACATCTAAAAATAGGTTTCAAAAATACCAGATCTAAGCCACTTTTTGGACATATTTCTCTTTTGAAAATGAGCCCCTAGGTTTCCTAGATTGGGTCTAGGAAGTGGGGGAAGGGTGTATTTTTTTTAGTTGTCGGGGGACAGGAGGAGGGATTTCATTAAGGAATAAATGTTGGTGATTGTTTTGTCATCAGAGTCATATGTCAATGCTTCCCCGGATGGCTTGTATTAGAACTGTTGAATATGACTATGTTTTGTTTTATATGATGGTTTCTCATTCACCAATAAAAGTATTTTCAAGTTAAAAATACAAGTAGGGTTCATAATCCTATGTATGCATTTTTAACTGAAAAAATTTTGGGACACAAATATTTTAAAAATTGAATATCTGCCTATTTACTGTTTAGTTATTTGGTGGGGAGAGTCCAGAGATTTACAAATTAGTTTACCTTATCCCGGATGATTTTAGCCAGCATTCTGGTGTCAATTCCATAAAGGGCAGGAATCTGTAGGCAAAAGAAACATCAACATTCACATTAGTCAAAAGTAGCTATATACTAAAATCTTTAGGCTAGATTGAAATATTGGTGCCCAGAGATAAGGGTCCCTGTGTGGATTTTGAGACTGCTCTCTATTCCCATGTTATACCCTGGTGTGACTGGAAGATAAGAGTCTTCTATGTGGAAGGATCCATACCTCAGAGATACAGTCCTTAAAGAGGCAAAGCAATGCTGGATACTGACAAAAGTCATTGTAAATCTGAACATGTACTTAATTTTCTTGGAATTTATTGCTGGTTGCCTTAGTAGGCATGGAAAATAAATCAATCCATGACAAAGGGCCTGATTCACCAAGGTTTTTCTCCAGTTCTGTGCTTGGGGGGCAAGACCTTGATGAATCAGGCCCATACTGAGTATCACTAAACCACATTAGTAGAAATGTTTTTATGTTTAGGTAAGATATGTAAAAATATGCAAATAAAAACTCAAGTCCAGCTTTAGATGAGCTTTAGAAAAGGAAATAATGCAGGCACTGTGATACACTGACTAGTCCTGTCTCAGCCACACAAGCTAATGTACACATTCCATCATATTATTATAAAAGACTAGACTAGGGCCGGAGGAAGGATCTTAGATACACATACACACATATAGAGTTAAACTTTTAAGCCCCTTAGCTGCCTCACAACCACCACCAACACCACCACCACCACTCCTGCACTCTGAATGTTTGTAAAGGATAATGACTCCCTCTCTGGATATCACAGAGAACTCCTGTGGTTAATAACCATCAGCTGGCTCAGAAAAGTGTTGCAAGAATGCTAATGGGTTCATAAGGGAAATTATAAAATACAAGTTTGACCTGATTAAGCTGTATTTTTAGTGCACAGGACCACCAAAATATTAGGGCCCCTTTTACAAAGGTGCACTAGCATTTTTAGCGTATGCTAAAAACTAGCATATGCTAAACACTAAGACTCCCATAGGAATATAATGGGTGTCTGAGCATTTAGCACACGCTAATTTTTAGTGCTAGTTAAAAATGCTAGTGAGCCTTTGTAAAAGACCCCCTTAATGCGGGAGGCAATAAATGTTCCCGTGTTAAGTCCATGTTAATCACTTAGCACACAATAATGTGATTAATACTTCCATATCTACTCTCCGCCCATTCCCTGCTCATGTCACTCCCCCTCCAAAAAATAAATAGAAAAAAATAAATACCGTATGGATAGTGTGTGCAAACAGAGAAATTATCGCAGAGTGCTTTAGCGTGTCCTTCAGTAAGGGCGTCTTTTACAGAGGTGCACTAGCGTTTTTAGCACATGCTCTTGAATAAGAATATATGCACATGGTAAAAACACTAGCCTGCCTTTGTAAAAGGGACCCTAAGCCTTGTTAGGGCTTAGTGCACCATAGTAAAAGGGCCTCTTAGATTGTAAAACCTCTGGAGATAGGGGAATACCTAGTATATCTGAATGTCACTTGAATTGAATTACTACTGAAAAGGTCTTTCCCCCCAAACACAGAACTGAAGAAATAATAATAGCCTCAAGCTTGAAGCATACGCTGAGCATATTTTTACGCAGTTCCAGGTTCTGTCAACAACAGAAGAATGATGCTGTACGAAAATGTATCATGAAACACCTGCATATTGTGTTGGAACTGATAAATAATTACACTATTCAAAATGAGGACCAACCTAAACAAAACTGTGTAAAGGGAGTTTAATCAATTTTTGTAAAAGTGTCAAGTGCTTTTTAAATATAGGATTCAAATATTTTTATCATCAAATTTGTTGGAACGTTTCTCTGTCTAGTTATGGGTGAATTCAGCATATTAGGGCGATCTAGCACACACTAACCACAAGAGGTCGCCACTGCACTATAAACATCCAAATTTGAAGTTTCAAGTTATACCTGCTGGTTGTGCAATCCATCTAGATGTTTAATTTAAATGCGTTAGTAAGTAGATAATTGATGTCATGCGCGCGTGTGCACACACACACACACACACTCTCTCTCTCTCTCTCTTTCCCTTTTTGGACAGTTATCTTTGCCATATAACAATGTTTAGGGCTGCATTTCAATTACAATTTTAATCATGCGAATAAAGGTATGTTTCTTTTTTTTTTCTTCCACTGCAGCTCATTGTGACTCTGGGTAAGTCACTTAGCCCTCCCTTGCCCAGAATCACAAGGAGCTACAGTGAGAAAAAAAACCCAATAAATAACATATCTTTATCATGCAATTAATCATGATTACAAATGCAGCCCTAAAGAATAAAAAGTAATGAAAAGATGATAAATACAATTGAAAAATTACAAATTTAAGAATTTTAAACAACATGCAGAACAGCTATAAACAGTCTGACAATTTATACATCAAAAATGATCCATTCAGTCTTGGGATATTTTTTTTAAGCATATGCTGCTAGCACCATTCTTGACAGTATAGGTGTTTTTCAATATGTGTTTCAGTCCCTGCAGTAACCTCACCCCTGAAAACACTTCTATTAAATTATGCATAAGATAATCCTATTATTTGTTTGTCATCTTTTTTTTTCCTTAATTCATCCATGGTCAGTATATAAAATCTTTACATAAACCCCAGATATTTCTGCCTAGCTCTTCAAGGTAAAATGTGACAGATGCGTACATCCTTTCCTAATCCTTGTGCTTGTCTTGTTCCTTTCATCTCCTACTGCCTCCTGTGTCTCCTCCTTCACTGCCCTCTTTATCACTAAACCCTGCAAAACCTGCCCACTAGCCTCCTCTACAGCAACAACAGTAGCAGCATCAACCACACCTGTAGATACTGACAGTGGTGCTTTCAGGGTAGGGGCATAACCATGGAGATTAAAGGGGAAATTGCTGTCAGACCTCCTTCTCCTTACTACCACTGTCAGTAGTATATTCCCCTTATTTCTCTTTTCTTTCTGTACAAATTCCCCAAATACTTTCTGCAACTGGAAATTGCTTCTTTTATACTATCTGGGCCAAACTTGCTAACAGCTTCCAAAAAGCTTTTTGAGTTGGCAGACAGAATTCTCTTTCAGGCCTTAAAGAGGTACATTTTATAAAGGAGTGGAGGAGTGGCATAGTGGTTAGAGCAATGGTCTTGAAATGCAGAGGTGGCCGGTTCAAATCCCACTGCTGCTCCTTGTGATCTTGGGCAAGTCACTTAACCCTCCATTGCCTCAGGTACAAACTTGGATTGTGAGCCCTCCTGGGACAGAGATATATCCAGTGTACCTGAATGTAACTCACCTTGAGCTACTACTGAAAAAGGTGTGAGCAAAATCCAAATAAATAAAAGTAATTCCTGTACATATGTGGCCACATGCAACTGGCATAAAAGTATACGTCATAACATGATGAGATGTACTTTGTTGCTGGGCAGACACATATATGATCCATTATGAAATACCTTAATCAACAGGCATCCTATATAATAAAACGCACCTCCAACATTCTGAAGCTGACTGCATGGCTGAGGCATTCCTGCTCTCTGTATTCATCTCCTGAATTGACATCACATACTTCCGGGTTCGTCACAAGCAGAAGTGACCAACCACACAAGGTTTCTCGGCTTCAGAATGTTGGAGGTGCATTCTATTGAAGCACAGCCAGAGCTTAGCGTCCTGCAAAGTAACGCTCAGACACCAGAGAGGGGGGGGGGGGGGTATCTCTGTCACACACACTCTCTCTCTCTCTCACAGTCAATGTCTTTCTCTCTCTCACTCTCACAAACTGTCTCTCACACACTCTATGTTTCACACTGTATCACATTCACTCTCTGTCACACAGTCACTCACATACTCTCTTGGTCTCATACACTCAGTCTCACAGAGAGTCTGTGTCTCACACACACTCTCTCACACACACACTGTATCTGTGTGAAACACACTCTCTCTCTCTCTCTCTCACTGTCTCACATACGCACTTGCACACACTCTCATTCTCACACATACACTCTCTCTCACAGACACACTCGCACCCAGACTCACTCTCTCTCTCTCTCTCTCTCACACACACACACACTCGCACATTCACTCTCTCTCTCACACACAGTCACTCTCACATACACTCTCTCAAACATACACACTCCGAGGAAAACCTTGCTAGCGCCCGTTTCATTTGTGTCAGAAACCGGTCTTTTTTACTAGTACATACATAAAGGTAGCCAGGGCCACCAAGAGGAGGGGAGGCAGGGGTAGCAGGATTCCCTGGGCCCAGTCTTCAAGGGAAGCCTGGAGTCTGTCTTTCTTCTGCTCCTGTGTGTCGGGACCCAGGTGATTGCGTTAATGTGATAACCCGGTTCTGGCACACAGGAACAGGAAAGTGACAGACTGAGGGAGAAACAGACGCAGGAAGGTAGGGGATGAGGGCGGGGGCAGCCAGAGGGGGTGTGGCGGCCTGCCCGGGCCTGGATCTATCTTTTGGCAACACTGAAGTACACTTCGTCATTTACTCTAGCACTTGAGCAGGTGTAAGAGATCACCTCTCTTTTCAAGGCACATACGTAACATGTACTAATGTTTTATAAAGACAAGTGAGAACCTACTTGTCTTTATGAAATAGCAGCAATGTAGGCACCTATCCATGGTGCCCTCTTATAAAATTACCCTCATAATTGGTTTTGAAAGAATCCCCCTGGTATTCAGACCACAGGAGGCAACCCAGCTAATCCCACAGTCAGTAGCAAACTGGAAATTCAATGACGGGCCGTATCCGGCAACCAGCATTGAATTTCTGGGGGGGAGGGGTTGGCTGCTACAAATATACCCGGTTAAGCCGATATTCATCAGCTGACCAGCTAAGTTATAGTGGCCAAAGATAAACCTGCTATCTATGCAGGTCTATCTGTCTGCTAAACTTAGCCGGTCAGCTGATGAATATTGGCGTTAGCCAGCTATGTCGTGCGACACAACCAGTAACCAGGCTAGCCGCTAATGGCCTTATTCTATAGAGGTCATGCTCCTAAATTTACACTACAAAATTTATGCTCCTAAATTATGAGCCTAATCTATTTCAGAGCATAGATTACACTCATAATTTAGAAGGATAAATTTAGGAGCATAAATTTTAGGAAAGTAAATTTAGGAGTATAACCTTTATAGAATAAGGCCCTAAATGCTAATATTCAGCTGAAATAGCCAGCTCTCATTGACATTAGCGCTTATCCAGGTTAAGGCTATTTAACCAGTCAGGAGCCATTCCTGGCCAGCTAAATAGTGCTGAATAATGGGTGGAATGTATTTTCCTTTTGAAAATTACAAAGTGATTCCACTGAATCGATGTTGTAACGATCCAAGGATTCCTACAAGCAAGCAATCCAGGTTCCTTGCTACCCACAGCTCACCTTTTCTTCTTGTAACCACTCAGCCAGGGATTTGGTTGCTGTCCAGTGACTATAGTGTTTGCTGTAGTCAAGTACCACCAGACCTGAGGCCTACAGACAGAGCGAGAAGTTTGTTAGCCAACAGAACATGATGAAAAATAATCCAACATAGTCAATTAGCGTTTCTATTGATTTTTTATTTTTGCAGTGTACAGTGAGTGGAGCAAATTAGTGCTGGCCTTCCAAAATATTCATAGGGACCACCATCTGAAGATTTTAGTGAAATTACATGGTAAATAATGAGTTCAGATAGTTAATGTAGCACCTTAACAGTTAACAAGCATTTCACACAGGCAGCCACAAGGGGCAGGAGCAAGGGTGCTTCGATCCTGCTCCCAAGGACCCTACTAGGACCAGGGATAGAGGAAGGCCTGGGAGGGCCTACCTAGACCTCGGGAGGCTGGAGGTGGGGGCTTGTTCCAGGAAGGAGGAGGGGGCTTTGCTTCCCAAGAGCTGGGGGATGGGGTAGGAGGGAGGGGGCAGGTTTGGAAGCCAGGACAGGAAATAGGGGATCTTTTGAGGTACAAAATAGTTATGTGGATCCCCAGTGCACTCCATTTCTAGCGCTACAAAAATATTTTGGATTTTTGTAGCACCGGAACTTCACCGGCGGTAATCGGGCAGTGCTGTGCACTGACCAGATACCACCAGGTTAGCGCAGGAGCCCTTAATGCCACCTCAATGGGCGGCGGTAAGTGCTCCCCCTGAAATGGTTGCATGGTAAGTGGTGTATTTACCACAGGGTCATATCTTTTTTTTTTTAAAGACAGCCTATTACCCGCTGTGGTAAAAGAGGGCCTCAAAGTGTGTCAAAAATACGTACTGACGCTAGCGCAGGCCTCCTTTTACCACAGCTTAGTAAAAGAACCTTTTAAGCAGCTATGGATTATTGCATACAGACAGGACTGACTTTTATGCGGTCCTATTTATGCAGTTATTTCCCACTAATTCGGCTGTGCCCACATAATCAGAGGGACTTACCCAGAAAGAGCCACTAACCCGCTAATTCTATAAAAGTTGCCAAAAATTGCACATGCAAATTTGGGCATATGCCCAATTTGCGTGTGCAATTTAATTGAATAATGAGCCAATTAGTGCCAATAAATGGCTTTTTAACAAGCAACTATTGGCACTAATTAAATTTAATAGGAACTTATGCGCATAAGTTTAGGCATGGGATTCGCACCTAAATTTTGCGAGTGAGTAAAAATGGGTGGTATTTACGTGCATTGTTATAGAATAACGGAAATATGCACCTAATTTAGGCACATACAATTACATCATGTTTCAGTGGGTACACATGGCCAATCCTAAAGCTAGGCGCAAGTCCTGGGCATAAGCGCTATTCTATAAACTGTGCCTAACTTTAAGCATGGCTTATAAAACAGCACTTTCTTGTGCTGATTTTTTGGGCGCCGTATATAGAATCTAGCTCTAAATGTCTGGGTAGACTACCATAACACTTTCCAGTTAGTGCTTGGTCAGTTCAGAGGCAGCGTCAGGGCAGATCTGGAAAGTTAACTAATTAGGGGTGATTTTCAGTCCGCAAATCAGGTAAGTCCCCGGATAAAATCCTAACTTTATCCAGGTTGTTATCTGGGTACCTATCTAGCAGCTAGCATCCAGATATTTTTCCATAGTCTTCAATTGCCTAGATATTCAATGCTGGTCCCTGGATTAGGCCCAGAATTGGATATCCAGCTTATTTTTTGCCCAGGGCAGTCAGCACTCTTAAAGTCACTGCCTGCTGCAGGATCAGTTTCATGCCCTTTATTTTTGAAGGTTTTTGAACCATTTGAACAGCAAAATCCTCCTACCACAGTTAACAGTAATAGCATGCCCTCTTTGCCTCTAACTACAAGTAAGAGAATTTGAATCATTATGAGTTTTTTTCCAGTGGTAATTAACTTTAAAAAGAAAGTGACGGATAAAGGCTGACAATGGCTTCCACCTTCTGCTCCAGTTGCAAGGAAGCAAGTTCAAAACGTTTCTGTGTCAGTAACAAAAGCTTCCTGGTTAACAGCCAGGTATAGCTGGCAAAAGGTCACCACTAGTTTCTCCCATTCTAAGTTTGTCAGGAAATCTGAATGATTTGGTCCAGAAAGTAGTTCTGAGAATTAGCAGCCTTTGCAAAATCAGGTGTGTCAGAAAGCTTTCAAAGAATATCAAGTCCACCGTACCTGGATGTGCTCTGATTCTAAAAATTTATTGAGTCCCATTTCATCCACTGCTTTGGTATCAGGTACACCCCCATTGCCTATAATTGGGTATGTCAATGTGAGGATCTGTCCCCGGCAGCTTGGGTCTGTAAGGGAGTCGGTGTAGCTAGAGAAACAAGAATGGACAAATGACAAATAGCACATACCTCTTGAGTGTCCTTTGTTAAGAGAGATCTACCATCTTAAACTCAGAACAACAGTAATGAAACTCATGCTATGTTTATTTGCTATCTCCACCAGTCACTTCCTTCCCTCAATGTTATACATGATAGGTATTCTACCAAGACGTTACAGTCCAAGGTTTCAAATCCAGAAACAAAAATACTGTACTATATATTGAATAAATTCCTATTCTTTCAGGACAAGAAAATGTTTGAGTTTAATACTATGGAAAAGAGTGTGACAACATTAAGGACACATGACAGATCTGTACTGAAAATATGGCCACCCTATGGAATTGAGCATACTAGGACAATTCTTTGAAAAGAATGAGCAGTATATATGTTTTTTAAAAATAAATAAATACATTTTATCATACAACATCATGGCACTGATTGACCAAAGGTTGGTGCCTTTTTGTTGTATGGCAAAATTCAAAACAATGCTAGTGTCAAGTTAACTGACACCATTGTAAGAAAAAGCACCAGTGAAGCAGGGGTGACTGGGGATCACTCCTGCCCTATGAAGACCCAGTAGATAGGATGAAAGGCAGAGTGGAGAGCAGTTAGTGGAGCCTTGGGGGGTCTCCTTTTCAATTTAGAGGGTTCATTGTTCTTTTTTAACTGAGACTGGCTTAAAATTAATTTTAAAAATGAAGCAAAAGAAAAACTAGTTGTCATTTGTTTTCCTTTCATTTCATTGAAATGAAAGCACATTCCTCTTTTTTACTACAAATTGTTTTATAACTTTGTCTTTATTTTTGTTTTATGTTTATTATTTAATTTTTAACAGCAACCTAACACATACAATATGTACACCTGTACATCTTCCCCGTGTTTCCAGTCTTTCCTTACATTAATGTGTGATGATAATATGACTGGGGGATAGTCTGAAAGGTTCTTTTTTAATAACCGTAGTGCATGTGAAGACATCCCTTCATTTATCCACAGAGCAGATGGTGAGTGGGCACCTGCAATGTAAGCGTCTCAACACTACCCTGTCAATGTGTCTCAACCTTATTCTGAAAGGACCAGCTTTAACAGTGATAATAATTCAGTCACCATGATGGTGCAAACGGTGATGGTGATTTTAGTGATGTGGATGTCTGACACCTAAAAAATGGACTGAATTAAAAGTAGGTAACATTTCAACATGATGTGGCAGGCAGAATCTCTGAAGTGCACAGCTGTTGCAAAACTATTAGCTTTCACTATAAAGATTGTTCTATGTGTCATTGACATTCCTTGTGATCTTTGGCGAATGATTTAACCTTTCATTGCCTCAGGTACAAACTTAGGACCTCTTTTACAAAACCACTTTACCCATTCCCGGTGACAATTGAGAGGAAGCCCATTTAATTCCTATGGGCTTCCTCTCATTTGCCGCACGGGAATTGCTAGAGCGGCTTTGTAAAAGAAACCCTTAGGGCCCTGTTTACTAAGCCGTGCTATAGACGTGCTTGCATTTTTAGCACGTACTAGAAATATGTGTGTCTCTAGTGTTAGCATGTGCTAAAAATGCAAGTGCGCCTTAGTAAACAGGGTCCTTAGACTGTGAGCCCTCAGGGGACAGGGAAAAAGCCTGAGCGACCTCTGAAAAGCCAGGAGCTAAATCTAAAACCCCTGGTGTTGATGATATAGTTCTGCTCTGTTCTCCTAAGCAAAGTGTATGATGCTGTGACATAAACACACATATATTTAAGGATATATGTACCTATGTGACCGGGAAAACCAGATTAAATTAAATATTTTATACTCGGTTAGGTCTCTGACACGAAGCAGCGTAGATCTAGATACAAGCTGAGCTTTCTTGGTAATTTAATTCTGGCAGCCAGTAAGGGAAATGACAGTAGGAGAGTGATAATGGGAAGAAAATTAATAGGGTTCCATTATTTAGCTCAGTTCGAAGAGCTGTTCCATGAGCTCGACATTAATTCTTGGGTTTGGAGCCAATAAATTATACTGTATAATCTCATATTCTAAGGTCTTTAATTAATAAAACAGATTGTAGCACTGCAACAAGTGTCAAACCCTTACAGATACTTACATACCACTCTTGAAGTTAGAGAAAGTCTTTACAGTGGAAAGGTTCACTAAAGTTTTACATAATAAAAGCCAATACTGAGGACTTAAGGTATCCTCACAAAAAGACAGATGCCCAAAATGCATATGTGTATAGACCTCTGTACTACAGATCCCTAGGACAGAGGCATTAATGTCCTAAGAAGACCTCCATCCTGTGAATTCCTATCTCGACGCTCCTTAAAGAAATAGTCAATCAAGAATAATATTCTCAAGACTAGCTTTTGCACAGGGAATAGAGCAATTGGCTACACTGGAACACTATATCCTTCTGGAGATGCAAATGACTCAGAGGTATACATGGGTGCAGTACATATAGCGCTAGATTCTATATATTGCACCTGAAAATTCCGCATGGAAAAAAAATACGCCTAGGCGTATTCTCTAAAGCACACCTATAGTTTATAGAAGAGGCTTAAATTTCCGTGCAGTATATAGAATACATTGAGCGACTCTCCACAAATTTAGTCATAGCCATTTATGTGCAGAGCAGGTATATTCTATAACAACGCACATAGATTTTAGATACACCCACTGTATTTTTACTAGCAAAAAAGGTGCCGGTACTGAAATGCTAAGGCCACCCTTCAGGGATGAGGTGATCACTGATGGACCCATCCCACAATAGCCAGGCCCTCTGCAACCAGTCACAGAATCTATGACAAGGCAGAATTAGTGTGTAGAGCCTGAGCTCTTTCATTAAAACTTGGGGTCCATGGGTCAATTTTAGCAGACAGTGGAAAAGGTGCCGGTACTCAGTACCCCCAAGTCCCCCCTCAAAAAAAGCCCTGGATACACCCACACCCCGCCAATGGCCTGCCCCCTTTTCAACTATGCGACTTAGAATTTAAGTGCATCACATTATAGAATATGCTTAATGAGTTGCACACATAAATCTTAATGCCAATTAGTGCTGATACCTAGTTAACAAATTAAGTTATGTACATTGTTATAGAATATGCTTTGATTTCCACGCAGAAATTAAGGCACGATCAGGGCTGGTCCTAGGGTCTCTGGTGCCCCCCTACAGACTATGAGTTGGCGCCACCCAACCCCAGCATCTCCTTTCTCTCTTCTCCCACCCTGCCCCTGTCCAGCAATTCTCCTTCGCCCCATCCCCCTCCCATTTATGGCCACCTGCCCGCCCTCTTCTCCCCCCCCCCCCCCCCCCACACACACACACATATCCCCCTTTTTCTTCTTGCCACCCTGCATGGATTAAGTCTTTTTTAATTTACCTCCGTCCCAGCGGCCGCGTCATTTCAAAGCCCTGCCCATCTCTAGCCTTCCATCCCTTCGTGAGTTCGTTCCCTCAGAGTCCTGCCTTCTGACATCATTTCCTTGAGGGCAGGACTCTGAGGGAACGAACTCACGAAGGGAGGGAAGGCTAGAGACGGGCAGGGCTTTCAAATGACACGGCCGCTGGGACGGAGGTAAATTAAAGATTTAAACCCCCAAGGGCGGCGCGGTATGGCGCCGTAGTGCCTCAGCGGCGCCCTTGAAGGCAGGCGCCCCCCTGAGGTGCTTACCCCGCTTATCGGGTTTGACCGGCCCTGGGCGCATATATAGAATCCAGGGGATAGTGCTGTGCTGGCCTGTTTTGCCATTTGATGGATGATGCCCACTGATTCTTAGATCAGGGCTAAAATGTCTTACTGAACAACAGAGATTGGTTACCATTGATCCACAGATAGTAGTGAAAATCATCTCCTGGAGTAGTTACATGATCCCAAAATAATGTTTTGCCCCCAGAAGAATATTGATAAAGTTTGTGAAATTGATTGAATATTTGCCTTTCCTCACTTTTTCCATTCCTTTACCATTCTAAAATATTTAAAGGTTCCTAACCCTTGTAGTTATTAACTGGGTGTTTTCAAGAAACATACCCAACCATTCCAGTATTGAAGACAACTTCTCCAGCTGCAGATGCTGGATGTCCAAAAGAGTATCCTTTTAACTTTGTTCCATCTTCAAGCACCAAGTTTGCAGTCTGCGCCTATAGAAGCAAGATACGTGAAAACAATCAATGATAAAGAAATCAGAATTCAATTTAGATGAATCAGAGAAACAAGACAGAGTGCCCCTTCAAATAACAAATGGCTGATATGCAAAGGAAGTAATCTGGTTAGCAGGTGCTGCTAACCGGATCAGTGCCAGCCTGTGAAATATTCAATTCAGTGGCAATAATCAGTGCTGCTGAATAGTCCCTCTGACTGCCATTGCACTATCCAGACAGTGTCAGGGCAATCCATAGGTGGTGTTTGGACAGAGCCGCAGGTTATCCATATAGGGCTGGATTCTATATATGGCAACTAAAATCTAGGCGCGTCCAAGTTATGCACCTAGTGGTATTCTATAAGCCGTGTCTACATTCAGACGTGGTTTATAGAATAGCACATAGACCGGGTGGACACACTTAGATTTAGACAAGGCCATTTATACCAGCTGGTACACATGCCTGCTCCTAAATCTAGACGTGCTCCCCTGAATTCTGTAACTACACACTTAGATTTGATTGATGGCCCAAACACACCCATACTCCTCCCATTGCCACGCCCCCTTTTTGGCTATGCATACTGAAATTTATGCATGCCTCTTTTTAGAATACGCCTAAAAGATGCATGCATAAATTCCAATCATTGCCCATTAGTGTTGATAATTGGTCATTATCAGCCAATTATCAACACTAATAGGCTCGTTAATTAATTGAGTAGCACACATAAAATGGCCGTGTGCACAATTTAATGCTCACTACTCGGAAAACATATACAGAATCCAGGGGTTAGTTTTTTGAATATCCCCACTACTAGGATAGCACTACAGGTCAAAGCCCCTTCCCAGATATTCAGAACTGGCTGGTATTTGGATACTGGCGAAATATCCAGTGTTTTCTTACCCACAGTAGCCATATTTTAAAAAGCACTGACTTAATAACAGCCCCCAAATTATCAAATTAAGGGCCTCATTTACTAATGTATGTCAATGAGTTTAACACATGTTCATTTGAGTTAATCACGTTCATTGAGAAAAGGGAGTCTTACGTTATTAAACATTCATTAAATTGTATTAATGCATATTACTACTACTATTTAACATTAACACATTAATGCATGTTACTAAATGAGGTTTTACATTTTACATTTCCCATAATTTGTAGCAACAGTACAAAGGGCAGATATATCCTACAGAAATATATCATGTTCTAACTTCAATTTCAGTTAAAAATCTTTTGAACTAGGACAAACATGGGTACAGGCCTAATATTCTGGGCTCACCAACAAAGAGAAAATATAGCAGTTACTTCTACTGCTCTAGCCTTTAACTCTTGCTCACAGAAAATTTCCAATTTCTGTTGGAGACTGCATAGTCACAACTTGATTCTACAATTATCTGTATCTCTGTATAGGACTAGCATTCCATTGACCTAGGAGAGTTTAACAGATGTTTCATAGCAGTGACATTGTATGATTCTAATCTTGTGGAAAAAAGAGCACAAAATGTAAATGATTTTGTAATAAGGGAATAGAACGTTATAAAATATGAGTGGAGTGGAACAGCTAAATAAGAAACAATTGCTTAACATATCAAACAACTCAGAGATAAGAGGACACTCTATTTCAAACAAGTCATAGAAAGCTTTATTCATGCAGCACATATTTTAACTGTGAAATCTGTTGCTGGAGGAAGTGATCGGGGTGACCAAAATAGCAGAATTCAAAAGAACCTTGAGCAAGTTCTGGAGGAAGAGTCCATTAAAAATTATGAGCCAGGTAGATGGTGGGAAAGTCATTGTTCATCCCTGGAAACAAACTGTGAGAAATAGACCTAGTTTTTGGAATCTGCTTGGTACTTTTGTTTTGGAATGAGCACTATTGGATACAGGATGCTGGACTCGATGAACTTTGGTCTGAACCAATAAGACTTTTCAAATTATCTTAATCTTTATTTTTCTTTAAAAGCTGCTGCATAGATAGATAACCAACTAAACAGCACATCCAAGATTAAGGGATCTATGTACCAAAGCAGTGGTTCACAGACCTGTCTTAGGGGACACCCAGTCAGTCAGGATTGCAGGATATTCACCATGAATATCGATGAGAGAAACCTGCATGTAGTGGAGGCACTGCATGGCAATCTATCTCATGAATGTTCATTATGGCCTGACTGGGTGGGGTCTCCTGGAAAATACTTAGTACATAGGGTCCTAAGGGCTAGATTATATATATCTGGCACCTGAAAAATCAGTGCGGAAAAAAATTATACCTAGGCGTATTCTCTAAAGTACACCATATGCCTAACTTTTATAGAATAGATGTAAATTTCCACGCAGTATATAGAATACACTGAACGAATTGCCATATTACCAAATTTGGTAGTGTCCATTTAGGCCATGTTTTACTTGGTGTAAATCCTGATGCCTAAATTAGGTGCAGTTCGGATGTATTCTATAATAATGTGCATAGATTTTAGAAATGCCCATGCCCCACCCATGGCCACACCCCTTTTCAACTATGCAGTTTAGAATTTAGGCATGCCACATTATAGCATACACTTAGCAAGTTGTGCACATAAATCTTAATGCCAATTAGTGCTTATAATTGCTTGTTAACATCCAATTAACAGCACTGATTAGCTAGTTAGTTAACCAACTAAGTTATGTGCATTGTTATAGAATATTCTTTGGTTTCCACATGGATTTTCAGGCGCCATTTATAGAATCCGTGAGCAAATGTCATACAAATGTTTTTTTCAGTTTTCATAGACAAGAAATATTCCACCAGACCATACCACTGGCACCTTTAAATCTCTCACATCTTGAAGTATAGTGTTGTCCAAAGATAAAGTAAGTCCCTAGACAGTGGTCCTCAGTTAGAGAAAAATTGAGCAATCACCTGGTTCTAGGTGATATAGAACAGGTGAACCATTATTGATTTCCAAACCTGAATAAACTCTATTCCTAAATGTCTGAAAAGCAAATGATCCCCTCAATGAGAAGAAAAGAGGCACTATAAGCCAAATATAGCTCCTCCAGAAAATGAGTAAACAGGAATAGGACAGGTGTTTGTTGAAGCACAGCTTTAATAGTGCCGCTGTGTTATATCACTTTCATCATTTCATGGTCAAATTGTGCAAAAGGGTAACCTCTGCTCTCCAGAGAATTCAGGGCACATATTATGAAACACATCCCAATGCCATGACCTTACTTTTTGTCAATATAAGCTCCAGACCTATTTTTCTCTACACGAAGAGATACTGGCTCAGGTTGACATCAAACTGGGATTTCTAACAGGTTAACTATGAACAAACAGATATCAAAAGAAATCTACAAACTGCAATGCATATTGTCGTTTGCTGGTTTCTTGCCATATCAAAAGGTCATAGTAAATGATTTCAAATGAAGCAGTTGCCAATATTGCCTCATTAACCAACCACATGGAAAGGTGAGAAGAGTTACAAACGGGCAAGTTTAATGGGGTACCACAAGGATTGATACAGTCACCTATTCTGTTCAATATCTGTTCAAGCCACTAGCTAAGCTGATTCGGTCAATGAACACTTAGTTCTACATCTATGCAGATCATGTGCAGCTACTCATACCCATTGAACCTGACTTACCCACAGTCCTGAATATACTGATTACCGAATGGGCTAAACAGAACAAACTTTGCCTAAATCCAAGTACAATAGAGCTACTATGGATTCCTAACACAAGTGGGCACATACCTGATATCAAAATATAAACTCCCCCTCAAATTGCAAGTCAGGAACCTTGGAATACAGCTAGATTCAACACCTACTCTGATCTCCCAAATCCAAAAATACTAGGACTAGGGGGCATGCGATGAAGCTACAATGTAGTAAATTTAAAACGAATCAGAGAAACTTTTTCTTCACTCAACATGTAATTAAACTCTGGAATTCGTTGCCAGAGAATGTGGTAAAGGCGGTTAGCTTAGAGGAGTTTAAAAAAGGTTTGGACGGCTTCCTAAATGAAAAGTCCATAGACCGTTACTAAATGGACTTGGGGAAAATCCACTATTTCTGGGTTAAGCAGTATAAAATGTTTTGTACATTTTTGGGATCTTGCTGGGTATTTGTGACCTGAATTGGCCACTGTTGGAAACAGGATGCTGGGCTCGATGGACCTTTGGTCTTTCCCAGTATGGCAATACTTATGTACTTATGTACTTACGTACTATGTCTATCACTTGTGACAACTACACTGCCTCTCTCCATACATTGAGAAGGCAAGTCTTGTCTCAGTTGTGCATGCCATGATAACATCAAGACTGGCTTACTGTAATGCTCTATACACTGGTCTAACTATAAAGGGTCTGCACCAGCTCCAACTGAAGCAAGACTAATAGAAATGACATGACCACTCCACACCATTTTTGCAAAAACGTTATTGGCTACCAGTACAATACAGGGCTAAATTTAAAACTCTATGTTTGATTTTCATGGTCCTTAAAGAAAATGGCCCAGAGTACTTGAAGAATGGGATATCCCTCTACACACCTCCAAGGTCACAAAGGTCCTCCCAAGGAGTATCCCTAACCACACCCTCTCCAAAGGACATCACAAGTTTTGATAACTGCCAGTGAGCCTTCTCCAGAGTAACTCTCACACTCTAAAATGCACTCCCTGAAAGACTTTGCTTAACACGACTATCTCTACGTCAGGAAGCAGGTGAAGCTTGGTTCTTCAACTAGACCTTTAATGGAAGAAGTAACTAACTTGCTAGTCTCACACACACACACACACACACAGAAGGAATGAAACCTGCTATAGCAAGACATGTTTATCCACACCTACCCTAGCTAAAATAATATTCAAGCACCTTTCTGATCTCTTTTGCAACTTTCTTTAAATTAGTCCCCTTATTTTTTACTCCTGATACTGTGTCTTATCTATCTATCCACCTTATAATTGAAAGAGAAAAACGCCTAGATTTCGACCCAAATCAGGAGATAGACGTTTATCTCACAAAAACGAATAAATCGGTATAATGGAAAGCCGAGTTTGGACGTTTTCAACTGCACTCCATCGCGGAAGCATACAAAGTTGATGGGGGCGTGTCGGAGGCGTGGCGAAGGTGGAACTGGGGCGTGGTTATCGGCCGAGGAGAGATGGGCGCCTTTCGCCGATAATGGAAAAAAAGTATGCGTTTGTAGCTAGAATTTAGGGCACTTTTCCTGGACCCTGTTTTTTCACGAATAAGGCCCCAAAAAGTGCCCTAAATGACCAGATGACCACCGGAGGGAACCGGGGATGACCTCCCCTGACTCCCCCAGTGGTCACTAACCCCCTCCCACCACAAAAAATGATGTTTCACAACTTTTTATTTTCACCCTCAAATGTCATACCCACCTCCCTGGCGGCAGTATGCAGGTCCCTGGAGCAGTTGTTAGGGGGTGCAGTGGACTTCAGGCAGGTGGACCCAGGCCCATCCCCCCCTACCTGTTACAATTGTGCTGCTTAATGCTTAGTCGTCCAACCCCCCCAAACCCACTGTACCCACATGTAGGTGCCCCCCTTCACCCCTTAGGGCTATAGTAATGGTGTGGACTTGTGGGCAGTGGGTTTTGAGGGGGATTTGGGGGGCTCAACACACAAGGGAAGGATGCTATGCACCTGGGAGCTCTTTTACCTTTTTTTTTGTTTTTGTAAAAGTGCCCCCTAGGGTGCCCGGTCGGTGTCCTGGCATGTGAGGGGGACCAGTGCACTACGAATCCTGGCCCCTCCCACGAACAAATGCCTTGGATTTATTCGTTTTTGAGCTGGGCGCTTTCATTTTCCATTATCACTGAAAAACAAAAATGCCCAGCTCACAAATTGTCGAATAAAACATGGACGTCTATTTTTTTTCGAAAATACGGCTCGGTCCGCCCCTTCACGGCCCATTCTCGGAGATAAATGCCCATGGAGATAGACGTTTTCGTTCAATTATGCCCCTCTATATGTTCTATCTTTGCTTATAGCCTATGTTGTCTATTAAAATGTTTTATTTCATACTGTGTTGACATTATAATGTAGCATACTATGCCATACTTTGTATTGTTGTTTGAATAGTTTTTACTGCTGTAATTGTCATTTGCTTATGTTTGACTTATTCTTGCTGTACACTGCCTTGTGTGAATTGCTAGGTCTCGCTCCTGATTGGTCATGTCAGGGATTGGGCTGACGTCTGAGGCAGCTGATGTCAGATGCCAGACCCTATTTAAGCCTACCTCTGCCTGCATAGGACGTTCTAGCCTTAGGTCCTTCAGCTGTGAGCTTACCTTGTTTCTGCATAGTCTGTGGGTGTGGCACAGTGTGAATTCTCTTTTGTGTGGTTGCCATTATTCTCTTTGTTTGTGTTTGTTCTTTGAGTATGTAGGAATATGCTCCCTCTGATTGCTTTGCTGTTGTTCAGCTGTGTGCTGCTTCTCTGTGTGCTCTGCTGTTGTTCAGCTGTGAGCGGCTTCCCTGTGTGCGCTGTCTTTACCCTTTCCTGCCGTATTTGCTGGGTGAGTCCATGGGAGCTTACTTCCTTCTTTTGGGTTTCCCTTTAACCCTTTACCTGCTGTATCTGTTGTTTGGTTCTTGTGAGGACTGCTCTTCGTCTAAGCTGTGTAGCTTGAGCAGTCTCTCTGTGTGGTCTGCCTTTCTCCCCTTTATCTGCTGTATCTGTTGTTTGGATTTACTGAGGACTGCTCCTTGCCTAGCTGTGTAGCTTGAGCTGTCATTCTGTGTGGTTTGGTTTCCCTTCTACCCTTTACTTGCTGTAGCTCTTGTTTGGATCCTGTTAAGGCCGCTCTGTGTGGGTTCCCTTATTCTGTATGTTTGGTCTTGTGACCTTTCATTGGTGACTGTGTGTGCTGCAGTGTGTGTGGCCTGAGTGCCAGTCCCTTCTGGGCCTTCTCTCTGTTCTTTTTCTCTTCCCTTTTGTATGTTTGGGTTCCAGTTTGGCCTTGCGACCCATACATTTGGACTCTGTAATGTGGGTTCCAGTTCGGCCTTGCGGCCCCTACCCCCCTCAGGACATACACAGAGCATGGACAGGGCTTCTAATCATGATCGCAGATCAATATTTCTCAGCCCACGTTCAATAGCTGGTAGGAAAAATAACCTGGCAGAGAAGCGTGATTTAACACAGGTTTGGGAATGAGAGCTTCCAAACTCTAATTGAAGAGATGAGTTTGAAAACCTATTAACTATGAAAAGCAATTTTCTGGATAAATGCTAATTTTTGTTTTCTAGAATTCTAGCCAATAAAAGAAAAAATTTCACTGGATATCATATACCTTACCAATAAATGACTTTTAGTGGAAATTTTGCACATCCTATGGCTATCAATAAAGGCAGTCTATTTCTGGTAGGAACTCAGTTTTATTTTTGAAATGTACTTAACAGGTTTTGGAAAGAAGCTCTTCTATTCCATCCCTTCTGCTGATTCTCTGTATAATTCTGGGTTCACTTTACATCCTGATGCTCAAAAAACAGACCAAAGGAAGCCACAGAAGTGGAGAAATTGGATCCGCTATGAGAAGAAATGCAGAGGCAAGGGAGTAGTGTGATCAACAGGACACTTCCAAACAAGTCCAAGGAGACGAGAGATAGTAAAATATTCTTTAATAGTAGATAAGACTCAACACAGCACCGTATTTCGGCAAATACCGCCTGACTCAGGAGTCTGTACTTGGTAAACGCCAGTTGATGGAGTTGAAGAAAGTGAACCAAATAAAGCCTTTAAAAAGGCCGTTGATTGATAAATAAAGCTGATAGAAGAGTCAAGTGCAAAAAATGCCAAATAGCAGTATCGCTCAAAAAACAGAACCACCTCCTCTAGAGATGGCAAGTACTGACCTCCTGTGACTGTAAAATAATTTGAGATGCTGTGAATGGAAGATGCAAGCTATCTCCAAATTCTTATTGCTATTGTATCGAAAAATGACTAGTACATACAGAACCTGGTGAATGAAGAAAAATATTCACATTTCTATTTCATCAATAGTTATATATTTAAGAAGATTCAATTGTAAATGGATTTTGTCTGGTGCAGAATATTTTTTTGTCTGGGCACTTTCTCATTCAGTTGGAATCAGTGCTAGAACCTGGTACAGCAGCCCTTCATTCATGATTACTTGAAATTGTTCCTACTATTTTACAACACCCCCCCCCCCCCCCCCCTCCCATTACTTTAGTCTTCTCATCACAATGAGATCCTCAGCTACAAGCTGTTTATCAAGGCTCCTGCTGGAACTCTGTAATCACAGGCCTTAAATCCAGTACTGGGATTGTACCCTTTAAATAGGTCTGTTTGCTGTTATTCAGTTTAACAGCATTTAATTACAGACACATGTTTCAATTTAAGTCATTTCCTTCTATCTTATTCACTTACTTTCCCTTTTTCATGCACTAATTCCTGCAAAGCTCAATTGAATTCAAATTGTACAGGGGATGCTGATTTAATGATCCATCCTTAAGTGATTAATAAGCTTTTCTCTTTGGCAAGTCTGTTTCTTCATTGAGTGTGGTATCTTTTAATTGGGTTTTAGTGATTTTGTTTTCTGTTGAAAAGCACACTTATAATATATTCACATTTTGCAAAACATTATACATCTCTTGCCTTCAACTGAAATATGCTAACTATCCAGTGTAATCCTGACCCGTCATGATTTAGATTTTTCTGGCCCTACCTTGGAATTTTGGGAATTTACCTCCTCATCCACAACTATGTACAGTTTGGAACTAATCTTAGCACTCAAAAAAGTGTGGGGAAGTGGAAGTAATGAAATGCACTTATGTTAGCTCACTTCATCAGCCCCCTGCACAGCAAAGCATCTGCCAAGGGACAGATGTTTACAGTAGGTTCTGCTTTCTCCTCTGTATTCATGGTTTATGGTTTATTAGGTGCCTGATATACCACCAAATGTACAAAGTACAGCAAAGTGGTGTACAATAAATCAAATGGAAAGGAACACCAATTTGCATAATAGGAAAGGAAAGACCCATCACAAAAAGAGATAGACATGGAAAACAGAAGCCCTCTTACAAACTTGGTTAACAAAGGGAATCAAAAGAGGCTGAACAAGGTAGAAGCTCTGACTCAGCACTCTCTGATGCAATGCCTCAGTCAACTAGGGAAGGTTTGATTAAGCAGAAATGTCTTTAGCACGATCTTGAACTATAGAAAAAAGGTTCTGCTCTCAGCTCATGTGGCAGAGAATTCCAGAAACATGGAAGTTGGAAAAAGAATACTGCATGACACGTTGCTTCCAAGTGAGCACATGTATGAGTGGATATTGAGGCAATTTTCAAAACTTGATGTCACAAGGTACTCGTGCTCCTGGGTAGTTTCCCTTTGCAAACTGCCTAACACAGTACACATATGGTATATCCATGAGCAGCTGATTAGGGGTAGAAGAGTGTGTGTAGCTTTAAAACACACATACTGGTTTCCTTCCTAGCCTAGATATATTCCTAGGACCACCTACAGTAAGGTCTAAAGTGCACATGCTGTGAAAGCCCACACTAACTTTCAGCTGCTGTGAGAGGGGCAAGCTTCAGCTAGAGGAGTCTACCCTGGGAAATAAATTCCCTGTGAAAATTGTCTCCAATGTCCCTTTTAAACTCAGATTTAAGGACTAAAGGGGAAAAGAGCAAAAAGCCGGACCATCACTTTAAATAAGTACTCTAATATTCTATAAAGAAATCCATTTTGTTTACCCAAGGATTTAATTGCTACAACGTCTGGCCACTTAGGGGCCCTTTTATAAAGGCAAGCTGAAAAATGGCCTGCGGTAGTGTAGATGTGTGTTTTGGGCACATGCAGAGTAATTTTTCAGCACACCTGTAAAAAATGCCTTTTGTAAAATTTTTGACAAAAATGAATGTGTGGCAGCCGTGCATCCATTTTGGGTCTGAGACTTTAACGCCAGCCATTGACATAGCGGTAACCAGGTGGTAATGACCTACGCCTGTCAAATGCCACTTGGCACGTGTCCGATATGCACATCTGAAAATAAAAATTATTTTTTGGACGCACGTATCGGATGCGTGCCAAAAATGAAATTACCGCAAGAGCCAGGCGGTAACTCCATTTTGGCACGCATTGAGCGTGCATAAATGCTTACGCAGCTTAGTTAAAGGGCCCCTTAGATTAGCTTTGCATGTACATATTGCAATGACACCTTTTGGCCACTAGGATTAGCTTTGTGTGGGCATATTGCAATGATACCTTTTGACCACTAGGATTAACTTTGGGTGTATATATTGCAATTACATCTTTTGGCCACTGGGATTAGCTTTGCGTGTACATATTGCAATGACACCTTTTGGCCACTAGAATTAGATGTGCATGTACATATTGCAATAGCAACTGCCAGAATTGTACATGGCCTGACGTGGACATCTTAACACCAATTTCTACATTCTGCCTAAAATGGAGCACATCACTTATAGAATACTATAAATTATATGCATATTTCTGGAATAAAGACGTAAGTGTTCATGCCTAAGAGCATATATGCTTATATACCTGGTTACTCTAATATTCTATAAAGAAAACTAGGTGCCTACTTTCTTTTGTAGCACAGGCTCCACATAGGCACTCCTTTATAGAATTACCAACACAGTATTCGACTGCACCTCAAATACTATGTCCAATTCTGGTCACCGCATCTCAAAAAAGATATAGCAGAGAAGGGTTACAAAAATGATAAAGCAGATGAGATGACTTCCCTGTGAGGGAAGGCTAAAGTGGCTAGGGCTCATCAGCTTGGAGAAGAGATGGCTGAGGGGAGATATGATAGTGATCTATAAAATACTGAGTGGAGTGGAACAGCTAGATGTGAATGGCAATTTTACTCTTTCCAAAAATACTAGGACTAGGGGGCACACAATGAAACTACTAAGTAGTAAATTTAAAACAAAACGGAAAATATTTCATCACTCAATGTGTAATTAAACTCTGGAATTTGTTGCCAGAGAATGTGGTAAAAGCAGTCAGCTTAGCAGGGTTTAAAAAAGGTTTGGCTAATTTCCTAAAAGAAAAGTCCATATGCCATTATTAAGATGGACTTGGGAAAATCCACTGCTTTTTTCTAGGAGAAGCAGCATAAAATCTGTTTTACTGTTCTGGGATCTTGCTAAGTACTTGTGACCTGGATTGGCCACTGTTGGAAACAAGATACTGGGCTTGATGGATTTTCGATCTGTCCCAGTACGGCAACGCATATGTTCTTGTGTACTTGCAGGGATTTGACAAATTGGCTCTTGCCTTTTCAGAAAAAAATTTTCACAGGTGTTTAAGACTGATCTGATTGAAAAGTTTGAGGGGGATTTCTCCCTAATATGCTTTAGTTGTCTGAACTGTATTTTCTGTTACAGTTTATGCTTTCTACTGTTATAACCCACCAAAAACAAGTATGTTTAGATTGGGGGCTATAAGAAAATATATGAAATGACATGAAGGAAAAAGAAAACTCATAGGAAAAAATGGTACCCCTCTCAAGCTCCTGCAACAAATGCTCTGGGATTTTCTGGGTTTGGATTTGGATTTTAGATTTACCTTGCAAACCTGTGCCCAAGGTGAGCTACATTTAGGTGCAGTTGTTATTTGTATGCCCTAGAAGAGGGCTTACAATTTATGGACCAATTCATTAATGTGCATTAATGCAATAGCACTCATTAATGTGATTTCATGCATCTTATATAATAAGCCCAATTATTAACAATAGGGTATTTTACTAAGTATGAGCAGCATTTGCATTAATGCATCTTAAACACAGTAACATGTGTTTGTAAATCTGACCCTAAGTATGTATCTGAGGTTGAACTGACTTGCCCAAGGTCACAGGTAGGGGTCATTTTCTGCCCAGTTAAGCCAGGCCATGACCTGCTTATATTGCAAATTTTCATGATGTATACATTTTTCAGCAAAAAAGAGCTATGTTACACAGAGATTTGGTAACAGGATGCTGGACAGTTAACAGGAATTACATATCTTAGAGGGATGCACCCTACCAAAATGCTATAGATTTCCAAGCATTTTGCTAAATGTTTGATGATGATTTTGCTACAGATTCTACTGGTCTATCAGATCGATGTTCAATATGTAAAGAATTCATAAAGAAAAAAAACAGAGCCTAGCTGCTGAAAATGCTAAAATCATACCTAGGCTACCCCTAGGTAAATGCTATAATCATACCCCCCCCCCCCCCCTCCAAAATTCAAAGATATTTAGGGCCCTGTTTACTAAGCCACATTATAGGTATGCTAGCGTTTTTAGTGCACGCTAACAATTAGCACGCACTGATGCTAGAGACACCCATAGGACTATGGGTGTCTCTAGCATTAGCACATGCTAATTTTTAGTGTGCACTAAAACTTCTAGCACCCCTATAGTAACATAGTAACATAGTAAATGACGGCAGAAAAAGACCTGCATGGTCCATCCAGTCTGCCCAACAAGATAAACTCATATGTGCTACTTTTTGTGTATATCCTACTTTGATTTGTACCTGTCCTCTTCAGGGCACAGACCGTATAAGTCTGCCCAGCACTGTCCCCGCCTTCCAACCACCAGCCCCGCCTCCCACCACTGGCTCTGGCACATACCGTATAAGTCTGCCCAGCACTATCCCCGCCTCCCGCCACCGGCTCTGCCACCCAATCTCAGTTAAGCTCCTTAGGATCCATTCCTTCTGAACAGCGTAGCTTAGTAAACAGGGCCCTTAGCTATTTAATCAGCCAGAAATGGCCACTGACTGGTTAAATAGCATTTTGGTGCCTAACTGTGAATATTCAGCACAAGATAATTGGTTATCTCCCCTGAATATTTGCGATCAGTGCTTAAAGTTAACCGGCTATATCGCGCAATAACTGGTAGTATTCAGCACTGATCAGCTAAGCTTAGTAGGCAAATCGGACTGCATAAATATTAGTCTTATCTTTGCCCGCTATTAAATTAACCGGCCAGCGCCGAATATTCACTGAGGGGGTCTTTTACAAAGACATGCTAGCGTTTTTACCGTGTGCTAAAAATTCATATGCACTAAATGCTAAGATGCCTATACAAGAATATAATGGGCGTCTTAGCATTCTGTGCACACTCATTTTTAGCATGCACTAAAAAGTCTAGTGCACCTTTGTAAAAGGGGCCCTTAGCCAGTTAAGTTAGCGCTGGCCAAAAAAAAAAAACTGATATTCAATTCCGGTCGCCGGAAATGGCCCAGCATTGAATATCCAGAGTCAGCACCGAACGCGGAACATATGCGGGCTGCCTCCTGCCGGCTGAATATCGTCAGCCATATACTCTATTCAGTGTGTCTATCCACACCAGCTACTATGCTCTACAACTCCTCTCTCTCCCTCAGAAATCCACTGTGTTTGTCTCATGCATTCAAATGGAAACTATCCTCAGCTCCACCAACTCCACTAGAAGGCCATTCCATGTCTCTATTATCCTTTTCGTAAAGTAATATTTTGCTAGATTACTCCTGGGTCTACCCCTTCACCTCTTATCCCAAAGCTTCCTTTTAATTGAAAGAGGTCTGCGTTCTGTGCATCATTTCCTTGGAGGTATTTAAGGGGTCCTTTTACTAAAGTGTTCTAGACATAAGAGCATAAGAACATAAGAACAGCAATACTGGGTCAGACCAATGGTCCATCTAACCCAGTATCCTGCTTCCAGCAGTGGCCAATCCAGGTCACAAGTACCTGACAGAAACCCAATTAGTATCAACATCCCATGGTACCAATCCCAGGGCAAGCAGTGGCTGACCCCATGTCCATCTCAATAACAGACTATAGACTTTTCCTCCAGGAACTTGTCCAAACCTTTTAAACCCAGATACGCTAAGCGCTGTTACAACATCCTCTGATGAGTTCCAGAGCTTAACTATTCTTTGAGTGAAAAAATATTTCCTCCTATTTCTTTTAAAAGTATTTCCATGCAAATCCATTGAGTGTCCCCTGGTCTTTGTACTTTTTGAATGAGTAAAAAATCAATTCACCTCCACACCACTCAGGATTTTGTAGACCTCAATCATATCACCCCTCAACCATCTCTTTTTCAAGCTGAGAGCCCTAACCTCTTTAGCCTTTCCTCTTATGGGAGCTGTTCCATTCCCTCTACCATTTGGTCGCTCTTCTTTGAACCTTTTCTAATTCTGCTATATCTTTTTTGAGATACGGTGACCACAATTGAAGGTGAGGTCGCACCATGAAGCAATATAGAGGCATTATAATATTTTTGCTCTTATTTTGCATCCCTCTCCTAATAATTTCTATCAACCTGCTTGTTTTTTTTGACTGCCTATGAAAATCAGTGCTTTAAAGAGTGCCTTAAATTTGGCACTAACTATGCCCCCTAATTTATAGAACAGGTGCACTTATGCATTTGAATATCACAAATTGGTATTTATACATATATGTGCTAGGTGCTATTCAATGAAATTGGCACCCTAGCAAATGGGCTACACCAGTGGGCAGAGTGTGGGTATATCATGGGCCTTCCATCTAGCAATGCGCGCACCTTATAAACTAGTATCAGATGTGTGCATCCAGCTTGTGGCTGCCAAAGTGGCTTTATGCAACTATTCTGTAATGGGTTGGGGGAAAGCCATACCAAGGGTGGGGAAGTGAGGGCGGTCCACTCCAGGTTCAGGCAGCAAGGGGATGCACTGAGCAGTCACATGGCTACTGGCTCTGCCGGTCCCCTGCCCCCTCTGACATCCTATTCTGAGGCAGGAGACCGGCAGAACCAATAGCTGCGTGACTGCTCAGCGCACCCCCTTGCTTGGAGGAGGGAGGGCCGGACACGCCTGGAAGAGGGAGGTGCTCCATCCTGATGGGGTGATGCACCTGGAGGATGGGGGTGCTCCACCCAGGTAAGCCCTTCATTCATAGTAGAATACTACAATAGATGAATCTCCAGCAAGGCAGGGGGCACATGACAGGAACCAGCCAAGGCCTCAACGTAGGGAACAAGACTAAGCAGGAGCGAGGCAGCACCTCCCCAGCTCAGGAGCAAGGCTGGGCAGGAGCTAGTAGGGAAGGCAGTTTCTCAGTGACTCAGGAAAATACTAGCTAGGAGATAGTAGAAAGTGAGGAAGTGCCCCAGCAACTCAGGAGCAAGACTGGCTCATACACAGAAGCTAGAAAATGTCTAAGGAGCCCACACATACACAGAAGCTGAAAGCATCTCAGGAACCCACTCACACACACAAGCTTGAAGTGTCTCGGGAACCTGTTCACATACACTGGAAGCTGGAAGCGTCTCAGGAACCCACAGAAGGCAAAGCAACGACTATAGGCGGCCAATGACACAAAAGCGCCAAAGCCTCAGTCCAGCGATATTAAATGCACCACCAAGATAACATCAGTCTCAGCATCTGACATGAGTGTGGCTGGTACACGCTGGAGACATGCCTGCGCGGACCCCAAGCCACTTCTCTCAGCGTCTAGCACCAGCAAATGTCACCAGTCCTGGAGTCGCAGGAGGAGCATGACACTAGTTAAGCCACTGTTAGATGTGCCTTAATGCTGTTATAGAATTGGCACTAAGCACACACCTTTGTCGCACCTATATTTAGGTGCCACTGTATAGAATTGCCCCCATAGGATTAAGGACATTTTGTGTTGGGGTGGTAACTAGGCAAAGCACAAGTGGAGAATGAGCATGGTGAGTATATTGCAGCTAGCACACAGCACATTCCGAACACTGACAACTGTGCAGTTAGGTAGGTCCATATAGCGGCTCCCAAATAGGAAGTGCATCCATGCTAATTGTGACCAGGATACTGTGCATTAATGCAGTGGCGTTCCTAGGGGCACTGACACCCGTGGCGGATCGCCGATGCGCCCCCCCCCCCCCCCCCCGGGTGCAGCGCCCCCCCCCCCCCCCCCGTGCAGCGCGACCCCCCTCCACCCCGGCGAAAGAACCCCCTTCCCCCGGGTGCACGCCGCTGGGGGGTGCCGCGCGCCAGTCAGCGTCGTTCGTTTCCATGCTCCCTCTGCCCCGGAACAGGTTACTTCCTGTTCCGGGACAGAGGGAGCATGGAAATGAACGACGCTGACCGGCACGCTGCACCCCCCCAGCGGCGTGCACCCGGGGCGGACCGCCCCCACCGCCCCCCCCCCTTGGTACGCCACTGGATTAATGGACATTATAACATGGAACCTGCAAGCATTCATTTCTTACGTTTAGTAAAAGGACCCCCTAAATGTCACATTTTTAATAGTGAGGGATAGGCAAGCTGTGCAGGACTCCAGGGAACCTGTCTGTCCCTAGCAATTGAAAGCACAATATTGAAGCACCTCCCCGTACTGGCAGCAATGCAGTGGGAGGACTCACTCAGTTTAGAAGGAACAGTGGTTCCTGGCCGGTTAAATAGTTTTGAATATTGGAGGGCAACTGTGCACCTATATTTAGGCACCTATTCTATAAAGGAAAGTAGAATCCTACTTTCCTTTAGAAGATACTAGTGTACCTGGTGAAATACATGCCTTTAATTTAGGCTCGAGAACTTGCTCCAGCCATAGAGCAGATATAAGTGCTCACACCTAACTGCTGGAGATATCCATGTAGGTTATAGTATTTTATCCCCATCCCGCCTTTCTTTCAAAGTACTTTTGATCTTTAACTTGAGTCCCTATATGTCTCTGTTGTCACCATCTGGACCAACTCTATCCAGTTTATATTCTTTTGAAAGTGCAGTCTCCAGAAACTACATACAGTATTCTGATGTCTCACTAGAGATTTATACTGAAGCAATATCACTTTCTTTTTCCTACTTGCCCTTCCTCTCCCTATGTATCTAAACTTTCATCTGGCTTTTGTCATTATCATATCCACCTTAACATCATTAGATATGATCGCCCCTGGATCCACTGTTCTTTTGTGCACAGAACTTCACTTTCCATGCTGTATTATAAATCTTATCTGCAGTGACGTTCCTAGGGCGACTGACACCCGGGGCGGATCAGCGATGTGCCCCCCCCTCGGCGAAACGACACCTTCTCCCCTCCCCCGGTGAAATGACACCTCCCCCCCCCCCCCCCGGCGAAGCAACACCCCCCTGGGTGCATTTTTGCCTGCTGGGGGGTGCCACGCTCCTGTCGCGTCGCTCGTTCCATGCTCCCTCTGCCCCGGAACAGGAAGTAACCTATTCCGGGGCAGAGGGAGCACGGAACGAGCGGCACCGACAGGCGAGTGGCACCCCCCCCAGTGGCGTGCACCCAGGGCAGACCGCACCCACCGCCCCCCCCCCCCCCCCCCCCCCCCGCTAGGAACGCCACTGCTTATCTGCTATACCCTAGACCAGGGCTCCTCAACCCAGTCCTGGAGACACACCTAGTCCCACCAGGTTTTCAGGATATCCACAATGAATGTGCATGAGATAGATTTACATACCAAGGAGACAGTGCACGCAAATCTATCTCATGCATATTTAGTATAGATATGCTGACAACCTGGTAGGACTAGGTGTGCCTCAAAGATTGGGCTGAGAACCTTTGCCCTAAACCATTCTTCAGGCTTTGCTAAATCCCTCTTCATGTCTTCAATATCTTCTAGGGTGTCTACCCTGTTGCAGATTTTGGTATCATCCACAAAAATGCAAACTTTTCCTGATAGCATTTCTGCAATATCCCTTGCCAAGGAAGAAAAATGCAAGAGACATGCATATCAAAACACAAAAAAGAATTAAAGAAAACTAAGAACAAAAGTAAAATCTAGGAAGAGGTGAAAGAGAAGGTTGATGGATGCTACCTTGACACTCAGAAATCTTGTCCCAGCTCTTGAAAAAGTCCAACGATGTTGAGCAGTCTTACTACAGAAGCCAAGCCCTTCTTTTAAAGTCTTGGTCGTTTTGAAGACAGACAAAATCCTGGTCATCTCGAAGATGTTACGTTGCAATTTAACTTAAAGAAATTATCCAGAGATGAAATCTCTGATTTTCAGACAGAAGTCAGAGAATACGGTGATGCTGTCTCTGTAGAGGAAACAGACAGCACAGGAGCTGGTCTCTCAGTGACTGCAGCCAGTGCAACCTGCCCTGTGCTGGGCCATTCCTTCTGGCATTTAATGCCTTCAGCAGGAGATCCACCTTCTCTCCTCCCACTTCAGAGCTGTGTCAACACAGTCACAATAGGATAGGTTTCATCACACATCAAACACTCTTCACTTTAGATATACTCACTCATGGTACACATTGTATACACTGGACATTGTGCCCAGTGTGAGGAAACATTAAGGGCATGACTTTGGTACACCTATAATAAGTAGCAATGGTGCATTTATGCTTTCAAGAGTGTTGACTGAAAATAATTTCTCTAAGTTTACTTTTATATTTCAGTTTCATGCTTAGAAAATATATCACTTTATTCCTGCAAGGAGAATGGTAGATCTCCTCTGTGGATCAATATTCAATAGCAGTAGTTACAACATTTTTAAATATTGGTTGTAGCATTTTAAAAAAATATTTACATTCAGTGCAGTGCTGCTGTACAAATAGAGTGGCATTTTAGAAATGACATTCAAATCCAGGTTGGGATGTCTCCAGCTCTGCCAGTATTTTAGAACAGGATCTACGGACATAGAGCCTCTTCTAAAAGACATGGAAAAATTGACATTTATGTGCTGGTTATGCGTGGCGTGAACACCCATTTTAGAACAATAAACATTTAAAATATCAATGAGTCAAAAAGGGCACATAAATGCTGATGTTGTGAGATAGCCATTTATCTTAGTGGTATGTCTACTAAGCCTAACGCACTCTTGGTACACACTTACCGCAAAAGGGGAGATTCTTTAAATAGCGCCTAAAAAATCAGTGCGGAAAACATTTCCGAATAAGCGCATTCTATAAGCGGTGCCTAGATTTAGGCACTGTATATAGAATGTGCTTAGTCAATATCCTGGTGCCTAAAACTATGCACCTCGATTTACACCAATGAAAATGTAGCGTAAATCCTGGCATGTAGAATTAGGTGCAGAGGGTCTATTTTATAAGTACACATGTAAATTTCAGAATGCCCACAAAATGCCCATTTCCCCAAGCATAACCACACCCCTTTTGCCTGCACACGTTAGAAGTTAGACACACTGCGTTATAGAATACACTTAGCGAATTGTGCGCATAAATTCTAATTATTGCCAATTGGTGCTCATCATTACTTGCTAAGTGCTGTTATCAATGCTAATAGTTTGTTAAACCAATTAAGTTATGCATGTTGTTATTGAATATGCCTGGATTTCAGCGTGGATATCTAGGCGTTCTATATGGAAACCGAGGGAAACTGCATTAAAGTGTCTTGCAGAAATTAACCTTTTTTGCATCATATATGAGCTAAGCACACATTATTAATATTTTTGTATTTATTTTTTGGAGGGGGTGTGTCAGGGGTGAAGAATGAGCGTGGATGTTGCAGCTTCCTTCATCTAAGCAGTATCAATTAATGGACACATATAAGAAGTCTTTCACTTTGTCAGGCCCTTTTCAATGGAATCAATTAGGGGGAGAGATCAAATTGACTGAGACTTACCACCACATTCTACAATGTCACTCAAAATTGCGTGCACAAATTTGGGTGCGCACCCAATTTGGGTGTGCAATTTAATTGAGCAACAGTCTAATTAGCACCAATAATTGGGCGCTAACAATCAATTATTGGTGCTAATTGGCAGCACTTTTGCACGCCTCTTGCTAGGTGCTGTTTTATAAAGGTGGGAAAATGTGGGGTACAAATGCAACAAATAAATAAAGGTGTTCAAGTAAATTCTTTATTAAACAACTGAAAAAGGGAGCATTGCCATGGAAGGGGTAGGGGCGGGTCAGGGCCGTTCACTACAGATATGCATAGTATTATAGAATACAGGAGTTCCACGCCAAATTTAGGCGCGAGGATGTACACCAGGTTTTAGTTGGTGTAAATCCTCATGCCTAAAATTGGGTGCAGATCCCGGCGCTATGCACTATACCGCACAATACAGCTCAGTGCTCAGTTTTTTCAGCACCCAAATCTGGGTGCCATTTACTGAATCTGGTCCTTTACTGTATTTTTAGGAAATGTTTGAAAGCACTGGGTTTTTTGCTCAGGTGTTCAACAAATGAAAAGTTGTTGATGAGTATATTGCAAAATGTTGTGATAAATTTTCAGTATCGTGTTATGTTGTTTGTCTATTGCTTTATTATGTATGTAATTTTTGTACCTCACCTAGAACAGTGGCGGTTCTCAAACCTGGTCCTGGAAGCACCCCACCCAGTCAGGTTTTCAGAATGTCCACAATGAATATTCATGAGAGAGATTTGCATGCAGTGGAGGCTCCCTCATCAGTTTTTTTCAAGTTATGTGTGACCTAAAAAGGAAATACCTGAAAATGCCCTATTTCCTGGCCGTGCTGTAAATGGGCTTAGCGTGTGGGAAAATCCTGTGTTAGCATGTGCTAAGCCCATTTCTTAGCACTCTTTAAGAGACATACCCTTTAGCCTTTTTAGAAATATAAATGTTTACTTTTCTTGAAGCAATCCCAGAGCCTGGTATCCCTTCCCAGTTTGGCTTTCAGAGGGGGGACATCATGCACTAGAGAATTAAGGGATACTACGTCTTGCCCCATCCTTGGCCACCTTTAAATCTAGACTGAAAGCCCACCTCTTTAACATTGCTTTTGACTCGTAACCACTTGTAACCACTCGCCTCCACCTACCCTCCTCTCCTCCTTCCTGTACACATTAATTGATTTGCTTACTTTATTTTTTGTCTATTAGATTGTAAGCTCTTTGAGCAAGGACTGTCTTTCTTCTATGTTTGTGCAGCGCTGCGTACGCCTTGTAGCGCTTTAGAAATGCTAAATAGTACTAATAGTAGTAGTACTTTTCTGAAACCTAGATTCCCCCCTCCCCCTCCCCCCCCCTCCCCCCCGATAGCAGGTGTACATCCCAATGTTGGTTTGTTAGGATACTGATGTTCATCCTCCTTCTGAAATGGGGAATGAACATTCATTTTTAGGCCCACCTTAGTCTTGCTCAAAACACTGGCAGACCATTCTGCCATGCCTTTTGCACATAAGTCCATTTTAGATGTGTGTATCCTGGCTTTGTAAGTTCAGAACTTAAATGTTTATGCAAGATACATGTTTAAGTGCTGGTTTAGAAAAACACTTCAGTATATCCAACTATCGTTGTTTTATAAATGAATCACTTCAAGCGTTAAACTAGTTTCAATATTCAAAAGACCTCAGCGATGTCCGTTGCCATTATATTTCTTGTAATGGCAACGTTAAACAACATCCACCATCTTCATCGGTCCACTATCAAATTAATAGGACATTTTTTTAGAAGTTTTAAATTTCAAATTTCAAATTTACTTAACTTTCAAATGATTTTTAGAGTCCTCTAATTTCGGACTCAGGGGGTCGTCAGCCCGACATATGTTTCGCCCGAGACCGAGCTGTCTCAAGGGTCTACCCCTGCATATAAGCACACAAAACATATTACTCTCATGCAAAAAACCCTAAATATCTTCTCAGGGAAATCTACCGAGAGAATATTGATACAACACTTACCCTATTGGTGTATCAGCGCCAGCTCTGCCCTGCTTAAGTATGAACAAAGATGGCGCCGGCTTTTTTCTACAAGTTTAAATATCACCTCAGAGTGAAAAAATGTCCTATTAATTTGATAGTGGACCGATGAAGATGGTGGATGTTGTTTAACGCTGCCATTACAAGAAATATAATGGCAACGGACATCGCTGAGGTCTTTTGAATATTGAAACTAGTTTAACGCTTGAAGTGATTCATTTATAAAACAACGATAGTTGGATATACTGAAGTGTTTTTCTAGATTTTCTGTTTGTTTTCCAACAATCCTTTATAAGATAATAGCCATTTATTGGTTAAGTGCTGGTTTATGCACATCTCAGTTAAAATCCTGGAGTCAAGTAACTCTGTTAGAAAATTATTTCTGCTCATTTCCAACTTGTGCTGTCTCCTCTCTCCTTCTTTCTTCAAAATACAAAGCTTGTTACCCCTTTAAAGGCAGTTGGTTATGTGCGGCTTATTTCCCGAGCTGGCTCGGCAAGACACCGACTTGATTTTTTGCAGCTGAACTTAGTTAGCCCTCGTTAGCTTTGTTGCTTGGTTTGCTACAATAGCAGTTTTCTTTGACCTTGACATAAGAAGGCTCTGCCATTCTCAAGTGTCTGTATATTGGAGTTACTGATTATATGACTCCTGAGGCAGGCAGTCATCTGCCGAAACATGGCTCCGTGTCGAGTCTTTTTCTGAATTCCTCTTCAAGAAATACAGAGATTGCTACATTTTGCTGGGACTCGTCTTCTTTTTTTTTTTTTTTTTATGACTCTCCAGCTTATAATCGAAACTTTTCGCTGGCGATCTTCCAACACAAATCAGGAGATCACCGGCGATTTCACAAAAGCGGCTAAAAGCGTATAATCGAAAGCTGGCTTTTTAACAGCATCGCCGTTTTCCCATCGCCTCGCCAGCGAAAGTTCAAGGGGGCATGTCGGCAGCGAAGCAAAGGCAGGAGATGGGCGGGCATGGGCGTGGCTACCAGATAGCCGGCTTTCGCCGATAATGGAAAAAAAATACAGCATTAAGCAGTATTTCGCCGGGTTTACTTGGTCCTTTTATTTTCACGACCAAGCCTCAAAAAGGTGCCCAAACTGACCACAAGACCACAGGAGGGAAGCAAAGATGACCTCCCCGTACTCCCCCAGTGGTCACTAACCCCCTCCCACCAAAAAAACCCACTTTAAACACTTTTTTCTAGCCTCTATGCCAGCCTCAAATGCCGTACCCACCTCCATGACAGCAGAATGTGTTCTGTCTTCCGACAGCCTTTTCCTGCTTGTGATGTGGCTCTGGGGTGAGTGTGACACCTTTTCTGTTATTTGCACTGCAGAGTCACATCAGCAATGCATTGTGGTGGGTGTAGGTATTGGTAGTTGGTAGGCTCTACTCCCTTGGTGCTTTCCCCCTGCTTACTGGGTCAGAATGTGCCCTGTTTTGTTTCCTGTTGTAGTCCATGCGGTAGTGGCCATTTTTGTAAGCCAGTTTTAGTTCTCTTTCCTGTGTTACCCACGTTACAGAACTTAGTTATTACCTTGAATGGTGCTGAAAGAGAGCATTGTACACCATTGTGCCAGCTCTGACCTACTGCTAATTTTAGTACCAGGGGACTCTTTGCCAGTGGGGCACAACCTCTGATCTGCAGTTAACTGTGAGTAAACGTGCTTATTTCAAGAAAGGACTTATTCAGAGAGATTAGTCTTCAGGTGTGAACTGGTGTGCCAAAGTTATACAGTAGCAATAAGTCCTAGAGGCTGTATGCAGGTCCCTGGAGCAGTTTTAGTGGGTGCAGTACATTTGTGGGTAGTGGGTTTTGGGGGGGGGTTGGGGGGCTCAGCTCCCAAAGTAAGGGAGCTATGCACATGGGAGCTTTTCTGAAGTCCACCGCAGTGACCCCTAGGGAGCCCAGTTGGTGTCCTGGCATGTCAGGGGTGCCAGTGCACTAAAAATGCTGGCTCCTCCCACAGCCAAATGCCTTGGAGTTGGCCGGGGTTTGAGATGGCCAACATAACTTTCCATTATCGCTAAAAAACGAAGCTGGCCATCTCAAACCCCGGCCAAACCCAAGGCATTTGGCTGGCCGGAACCGTATTATTGAAACAAAAGATGGCCGGCCATATTTTTTGAAAATACGGTTCTGGCCAGCTGTTTGCGGCACCGCCAAAATACATCGCCGGCGCCATTAGATTATTTCCCTCTCTGTGACCTTTGCTTCCAAACTAAGCACTATAATGGCAATATTCAGCTGCCGTACGTATGGCTGTGAAGGACAGCTTATTTTCTGGCTTAAATTCAACTGCATAGCTATAAGGATAGCTGCTGACTGTCACTGCTGTCCATTTTATTGGTCATTCTGACACATTCAATTCTAACAGCCTTAGAACTATAAGTGTGGGGTATAAAATGGGGGTTAACATTTACAAGGTAATTACATATGTAAATCAGTACAAAACAAAGAAGGAAAAAATCCTCCATGGATGGAACAAACCACAAATAAAACAAAGAGTGGAATCGACAATCACAAATAGAAACCAGATGATTCTTTATTGCCAGCATCAATAGTACTTGAAGAGCCCGACACAGCTGTGTTTCGGCATAAACATATGCCTGCGTCAGGGATCAAAAGAAAATCTTGTTTGGAGAAGACAGTAGAATGAATCAATTGCTAGTTCTTAACTTCTTAGAAAAACAATATAAATATAGAACTAAATTGAAGGCGCTTGATGTTCCGCTCAAATGGAACGCCTTGCTCACAGAATACTGGCGCCTATGCGCTATTCTGTAAATATGTATATATCTTACATAGTGCATTTTTGAGAAGTAGGCAAACACACAGGGGCTGAGCATGGGAGGGACTCTCACTTATGCACCTCAGTCATAGAATACTATAGCCTACATGGATATCTCCAGCAGTTAGGTGTGAGCACTTATACCTGCTCTATGGCTGGAACAAGTTCTCGAGCTTAAATTAAAGGCATGTATTTCACCTGTTACACTAGTATTTTCTAAAGGAAAGTAGCATTCTACTTTTCTTTATAGAATAGGTGCCTCATAGGCATCCTTTAGGCACCTAAATATAGGTGCACAGTTGCACCCCGATATTCAAAACTATTTAACCAGCCAGGAAGCACTGTAACCTCTAAGTTGAGCAAGAGTCCTCCAACTGCATTTTTGCCAGTAGGGGGAGGTGCTTCAATATTGTGCTTTCAATTCCTAGGGACAGGTAAGTTCCCTGGAGTCCCGCACAGCTTGCCTGTCCCTCACTATTAAAAATGTAATAGTGAAATAGCACCCCCTGCTGGCAAGAGTTTAGGTGGCGAACCCCTGCTCAGCTTGAGGGAGCAGTGCTAGGAATGATTCCTGGTCAGTTAAATAGCACTAATATTCAGCACAAGTTAGCCACTTATCCCTGCTGAATATTAGCATGTAGTGCATAGCGGATAACCAGCTATATCAGGCAATATAACCGGCTATCTGCTAATATTCAGCACTTTGTCAGCTAAGTTTAGTGAACAAATCGGACCATATAAATAGCAGATCTATCTGTAGCTGCTATAAACTTAACTGGCAAGCATTCAATATTGACTTGGCCAGTTAAGTTTAAGCCAGCCAAACAAAAAAAAAAAAAAAACGGATATTCAATGACAGTCACTAGAAATGGCCCAGGATTGAATATCCGGGCTCAGCATCAATCACAGCACTTAGCCGGCCTACCTCCTGCAGGCTAAATATTGGCCTCTTGGAAAATTACCCTCATAGTGATGCAGCATTTTCAGTGTCACTGTCTGGACAGGAGATTCATACATTTAGCAGCAGTCAATAAACAAGTCCTTTTGAAGATCAGGCCCAATACATGCGGCTGGGGCTGAAGATGCTGTGGGGGTAACACTCACTGCACTCATGGATAAGGAGTGATGGTTACTGTTTAAGGGTAGCACTTCTAAGGTAATTCTATAAATTGGTGCATAGATGCGCATCATAGGTGCCAATAATTCATAGTTACGCAATGAACACGCACTAGGCACTATTCTATAAGTGATATAGGGCCAGATTCTATATAAGGCACCTAAAAAAATCTGTGCGATAAAACATTTCCACCTAAGCATATTCTATAAGCAGCACCTAGGTTTAGGCGTAGTATATAGAATACTTTTAGTTGATATCCCAGCACCTAAAACCGCACCTCCATTTACACCAACAAAAATGTGGCATAAATCCCTGTGCGTAGATTTACGTGCACTGGGCCATATTCTATAACTATGCGTGTACATTTTGGAATGCCCACGAAATGCCCATTTCCCCTTCCATAGCCACTCCCCTCTTGAACTGCACACATTAGAATTTAGGTGCAGTTCATTACAGAATATGCTTAGTGAGTTGTGCACATAAATTCTAATTATTATTAATTAGTGCTCATTATTGCTTGTTAAGTGCTGTTATCAACGCTGATTAGCTGGTTAAGCCAACTAAGTTACACGCATTGTTATAGAATATGCCTGGATTTCAGCATGGATCTCTAGGCGCGCTATGTAGAATCCAACAGATAGCGCATAACTGCAGGGAGTGTTTGGGTGGGTGGAGCATGGTCATGTCTCCAAGTGTCGTGTGCACCTTATAGTTATACGCATCACTTCTCGCATGTAGATGCGCCCTCCAGTGACATGGCACCCATTCTGACTTACGTTAGCATTCTATAACAGCATTTTGGTATACTGATGTCATCATAGAATTTACGCCAAGTGCACGGCATCAGCACGCCTAAAGGGAGGCACCAATTTATAGAAATGCCTCCTTAGAGGGTATTTGATAAGCCACTCTTTTGGTCTCATTTGTCTTTTTCCAAGACAAAGAGGCCTTACTTTGCTTCCATACTACCTCAATAACCACAGCTGCCTCTACAGCTGTACTTAAAACACCTCTTGACCCAGGTTCAACCTCAAGGTTTTTTAGTGGATGTCTCATCTGATATTTTAAACTTGACTGACATTTTGGAAAGTTCTATGGAGGGAGTTACCACATGGCCCACTCTTTTGGTCTCATTTGTCTTTTTCCAAGACAAAGAAGCCTTACTTTGCTTCCATACTACCTCAATAACCACAGCTGCCTCTACAGCTGTACTTAAAACACCTCTTGACCCAGGTTCAACCTCAAGGTTCTTTAGTGGATGTCTCATCTGATATTTTAAACTTGACTGACATTTTGGAAAGTTCTATGGAGGGAGTTACCACATGGCCCACTCTTTTGGTCTCATTTGTCTTTTTCCAAGACAAAGAAGCCTTACTTTGCTTCCATACTTCCTCAATAACCACAGCTGCCTCTACAGCTTACTTAAAATATGTCTCGACCCAGGTTCAACCTCAAGATTCTTTAGTGGATGTCTCATTGGATATTTTAAACTTGACTGACAGTTTGGAAAGTTCTATGGAGGGAGTTACCACATGGCCCACTCTTTTGGTCTCATATGTCTTTTTCCAAGACAAAAAGGACTTACTTTGCTTTCATTCTACTGGCTGTAATTTTTTGGGGAGGGAAGATGGGGCTGGAAGCTATAATTGTTTCCCGATGTATCCAAATGGGCACAAACTGGAGAAAGAAATTTCCTGTTTCTTGTCAACATGTTCTGGCTCTTGGGGCCAAGTTTCAACTTAGGTACTCTTTTAAATATATCATTATATTGGACAATACCACATAAATTTTTTATAACCCTCTCCAATTACATTGGTTTTTGAAGGTGGAAGTAACACTATTGCTGAAATTTTGGATCCTTCATAGTCTTGAGATTGGACCTTAGTTACTTAATAGACAAGACTAGAACTCCTACCATTCCTGTTTAATTTAATGTATCTAAATTTACCAGCTTCCTATGGTTTATGGATTTTGGATCTCCCACCTAATGTAGTCTAATAGTTTGTGTTACTCCCATTGATACAAACAGAATTTAGAATCAGGTCAATATTCAGCCACTAGCAGTCTGTGTTGTTTAAATACTGACTGCTGCCAGCTAAAATACACCTGAATATTTAGTGCCAGACCAAATCCGGGCAATGATATTGAATATCTGAATTTTTGACAACTATTTAAGCAGTCCTACTCACCCAGTTAACTTTGCAGACACCGGCACTAAATAGCACAGGTGCCTCCCTAACTCTCAGCTTCACCCAAATTCCACCCCTGGACCACCCTTGAACTAACCACGGAGTGCTGTGATAGCGGGGATATTCAGTGATATTGCCCAGGTAAGTGCTGCTGAATATCCCTTCCGAACCCACTCAGTGTGATTTAAACGGGCAGGAGCCTGTCCTGCCCACTTAAATCATTTTGAATATCAGACTTTGTACTTTGATTTTAGTGCATTTTCCTGCTTAAAAGTAGTTTCATATGCAGGTCTTTTCCATGCATAGTCATGACAGACAAATCTGATTGAGTTCTTTGACCAGGTGACCAAGCAGTTGGACATGGGAAGGGCGCTAGATGTGGTGTACTTGGATTTTAGCAAAGCTTTTGACACAGTTCCACACAGGCAATTGATAAATAAACTGAGTGCCCTCGGTATGGGACCTAAAGTGACTATGTTAAAAACTGGTTAAATGGAGGAAAGGGAGGTTATCAGTGGTATACTGAAGAGATTGGTCCTCAGGCCAGCTCTTTTTATCACTTTGTAAGTGATATTGCGGAAGGACTGTCTGGTAAGGTTTGTCTCTTTGCGGATGATACCAAATTCTATAATAGGGTGGACACCCTGGAAGGTGTGAATGGCATGAAGAAGGATCTAGCGAAACCTGAAGAATGGTCCAATATTTGGCAACTAAGATTTAATCCTCAGAAATTCACTTGGGTTACAAAAATCCAAGTGAATGGTACAATATAGGGAGTGTAATGCTTCTGTGTATGAAGGAAGATCGGGACTTGGGGGTGATGATCTTAAGATGGCAGGGCGTAGCCAGACTTCAACGGTAGAGGGGGTCCAGAACTGAGGTGAGGGGGTACATTTTAGCCCCCCCGGTGCTGCCGACCCCCCCCCCCATTGCCGACACCGACCCACCCGCTCGCCATTGCTGACACCTCCAACAACTTTGACCCCCCCCCCCCCGCCGATGACCCTCTCGACCCCCGCCCCCCCCCCCCCCCCCGCCGCCGTTGCCTACCTTTGCTGGTGGGGGACCCCAACCCCCGGCAGCCGAAGTCTTCTTCCTTTGTTTGGTTTCTGACTGAGTCTGACGTCCTGCTCGTACAAAGTGCAGGACGTCAGACTCACAGAAACAGAATGAAGCCTTGCGATCTGCAGGGCTTCGTTCTGTTTCTGTGAGTCTGACGTCCTGCACATTGTACGTGCAGGACGTCAGACTCAGTCAGAAACCAAACGAAGGAAGAAGACTTCAGCTGGCACCTGGCGGGGGTTGGGGTCCCCCGCCAGCAAAGGTAGCAGGCGGCGGGAAGGGGGTTGAGAGGGTCACCGGCAGGGGGGTCTAGGGCCAAATCTACGGGGACCCAGGCCCCCATGGCCCCTAGCAGCTACGCCCCTGGGCTAAACAGGTAGAAAAGGTGACGGTCAAAGCCAGAAGGATGCTCAGGTACATAAGGAGAGGGATGATCAGCAGGAAAAAAGAGATGATAGTGCCCTTGTATAAGTGTCTCATGAGGCCCCATTTAGAGTACTGTGTGCAATTCTGAAGACCGCTCCTACAGACATATATAAACAGAATAGAGTCAGTCCAGAGGGTGGCTACAAAATTGGTCAGCGGTCTCTGTCATAAAACATATAGGACAGGCTCAAGAACCTCAACATGTATACTGGAAGAGAGGCGGGAAAGAGGGGATATGATAGAGACATTTAAATGCCTCAGTGGCATTAATGTACAGGACGTGAGCCTTTTTCAAATGAAGGAAAACTCTGGAATGAGAACGCAGATGGGAGGAGCCTGCGAGCCAGCAGCCAATGCCTCAGCAGCCCATGCCTTAAGGCTGCCGAGACAGTGCCTGCCGGTGCCGCGCTTTTTTTTTTTTTAAACATTTCTGGTCCTTAGCGCCGTTAGCGCTTCTTCTTTTTTGTAGCGCCGGCCCTGCTGCTCAACAGGAAAAGCAGCAGTGGCCGGCAATGGGTGCTGGCGCTGGCGCTGGGCGGGCCTGGGCTGAAATTGGGTGGGCCTGGGCCCACCCAGGCCCACCCGTAGCTACGCCCCTGCAAGGACTGTGTCAGAATTTAAGAGAATATGGGACAGGCACATGGAATCTCTTAGGAAAAGATAACATTAGTGGTTACTGAGGATAGACAGACTGGATGGGCCATTTGGCCCTTATCTGCCATCATGTTTCTATGTTTCTAGATACTAAGCTCAGATCAAAGGACTTCTTAGCACACATTTTTTACACACCATAATCTTTCCTACTTCAGAACAATTTTAGCATATGAAAAATGTGCACCAGGTCTAGTGCATGTTACTATATCAGACCCTGTGGCAGGAGACTAATTTATTATAGCAAAGGTTATTATCTAATAAAATTCACTGCAAGAATAAAAATGGGCTGTTGAAAATGCTGACAATATCAGAATAAGTATTACTCAAACCAGTTCCACTACATCTTTTGGGCAATTTCTCTATTGGTTGGTGACCCCGTCTGTGACCCTTATGAAAGCGATCTGCAACATAAAAGTTAATATGTACCCAAAAGGGAATCTTATTATGTAAGAATGCCACTGTGTGCACATTTGTCAAGGCAACAGCAGCAAGGGGAGTGGTTCTGTCAGTCACGTATGTGAGCAGTAAATCAAGCCCTTAGTAAGGAGTATTCACCTAGTGACACATTAACTAATTAGTAAGCATATAAGAATTGATAATAATTTCAATTTTCAGAATCGTATACTTGCTTCAGGAATAGCTACAACTACTATCCACTGCTCCAACATTTTTTTATAGGGGGTAGTGGGAGTGACAGCCAATTCAGTTGTTTCACCTGTGCATTCTTTACACATGCATTATAGGGTCCTGCTTACCTGCAGCTTAAAAGGACTTAATGCAGGGTGTGCTCAGGTGTCCCACGGTAAGTTCCAAATGTGCACATGATACCCACAGGCTAAAAATAAATTGTATTTTTTTGGCCAAGGGGGCATGTCTGGGGGCAGAGAGTGGGCGTTTCTGTGCTAATTAGTTATCACAGCTGCATAGCTGCGCGCTGATTAGTGCTGGATTAGCGTGTGAACCCATACCGCCTACAAAATAGGTGTTCACAAGGGCTCGTGCGCTAAGTTTTAATAATTGTCTCGCACTAATGCCAACATTAGCACGTGCCCCAAAAAACAAGAAGCCAATCGATCCGCAAACTCCAAGATGGAAAAGATAAAAGCAGATCAATAAAATATATGAACTTTCATTCATGCAAAAAGCAATCTCCTCATATCGCCTGACACTGGCCATGTTTCGCCCAGAAAGGGCTGCCTCAGGGGCTATCCTGTGGGTTTAACAGGCAAACAAATATGTAGAACATCTGCCAACTGCTGATAATGTCTACATTAGAAAAAACCAGCACGGATGTTATCCTTGTGGCCAATAGAACGGTGTGTGCGAACTCCTCTCACCAGCAGTTAACTGGATAGTGCTGCTGAAAATGCCTAGTTAGCATCCAAACTGACACCAGCTATTTTGTCAGCGTTCAGGGGTGGAGTTGACATTTAGCCAGTGAAGTGCCAATGTTTAACACTTAACCGGCTGGATAACTGCATAAATAGAACCGCATAAAGAGAAGTCCTATCTTTATGCCCAGCATGGCCCAGCATTGAATCTCTAGGTATAATGCTGATGGCGGTCAGCAAAATGCCGATCGCCGCTGGCTGAATATCGGGCTGTGTGCGAACAGGATTAATATAGGAGCCCTTTAACTAAGCCACAACAAAATCTGGGCTTAGCGTGCACTAAGAGACAAACTACTGCAAAACACTTTAACACATCCTGCGGTAGGCCTTCTTTCCCACGTTAAGCGCAAATTAGTGCCTATTCCAATTTAATAAAAGGGACCCATAGTTTTTTCCAGGCCAGTTTGGTCTTTCACAAGTTTTCCTCTTAGAAGGACCCAGTTGCAGTATATACCCAAATATGTACATTAAGGCTAGATTCTATATATGGTGTCATAAAATTGGTGCCGAAAAAAGCATTATTCCAGTGGTTCCCAAACCTGGTCCAGGAGGCACCCTTGCCAGTCATGTTTTCAGGATACCCACAATGAATATTCATGAGAGAGATTTGCATGCATTACCTCCACTGCATGCGAATCTCTCTCATGAATATTCATTGTGGATAGCCTGAAAACCTGAATGGCAGGGGTGCCTCCAGGACCAGGTTTGGGAACCACTGGAATAATGCTTTTTGGGGACTGATTTTTTGGCACCATGTATAGAATCTAGCCATCTTATGAACTCAAGAGGCTGCAATCTGTTCAAAATACAGCTATCAGACTGCTTGCACATTCTCATTGTTAAGACAGTGTTTTCCTACTAAACATCACTGGTTGCCAGTATCCTACAAGATTCACAATAAAGGGTTAACTCTTCGTTATAAGATACTTCACACTGGTTCTCCCCTTATCACCTCCTCTTTGATCTTGTCATACACCCCTTCACATCTCTTTGCTCTACTTCAGAGTATCGCCTTTCCATGCCCCCTGTTTTCTTCTCAAGGCTTGATGCCACATGACAATATCCTTTTTTCTATCTAGCCCCTTCTCTTTGGAATGCCCTCTTTGTTACCCTCAGATCTGAGCAATCTTGTCTTAGCTTCTGTAGCTTTTTCAAGGCCCATTTATTTTCTCTTGCATTTGGATCCCTCCCCAAGGTCGGAGTCTGGGACACCTGGCGGTGGCAACTACTGGTGGCAATTAATATTGAATTTGCACCCTTGCTATCTTAAGAACATAAGAATAGCCATACTGTGTCAGACTAATGTTCCATCTAGCCCAGTATCCTGCTTCCAACAGTGGCCAATCCAGATCACAAATACTTGGCAGAAACCCAAATAGTGGCAACATTTCATGCTACCAATCTCAGGGCAAGCAGTAGCTTCCCCCATGTTCATCTCAATAACAGATTATGGAATTTTCCTCCAGGAACTTGTCCAAACCTTTTTTTAAACCCAGATACTCTAACCGCTGTTACCACATCCTCCGGCAGCGAGTTCCAGAGCTTAACTATTCTTTGAGTGAAAAAAATATTTCCTCCTATTTGTTTTAAAAGTATTTTCATGTAATTTCATTGAGTGTCTCTTGGTCTTTGTACTGATCAAATCCCCCCTCAGGTGTCTCCTTTCCACGCTGAAAAGCCCTAACCTCTTTAGCCTTTCCTCATACGAGAGGAGTTCCATCCTCTTTATCATTTTGGTCGCTCTTCTTTGAACCTTTTCTAGTTCCGCTATAACTGTTTTGAGATACGGCGACCAGAATTGAATGCGATACGCAAGGTGAGGTCACACTATGGAGCGATACAAAGGCATTATAATATTCTTATTTTGCATCCCTTTCCTAATAATTCCTAGCATCCTGTTTGCTATCCCTTTCCTAATAATTCCTAGCATCCTGTTTGCTTTTTTGGCTGCTGCCGCACACAGGTAAAAAGCCCCTAAAAAAGGCATGGCTTAATTATCCATAGCATTGGAATTAGTGCATGCTCGAGGCAGAACTACCGCCGGTGGCTGCGTTGGGCTGGCGGTAGTTCTGGGTTGCTACACGGCAACCCTTTAGTAAAAGACCCCCTTATAGAATTGGCATTAAGGGCCTGATTCTATATATGACGCCTAAAATTAATGCGTGCTAGGCAGTTACACCCATGCATAGATTTATGTGTGGTATTTAGAATATGCTTAGGTGTAATTAATGCAAATGAATCTACGCGCATCCATTTATGCCAATGAAAAGCTGGTGTAAATCCCTGCACATAGATTTACACGCACTGGCCCATATTTTATAACAATGTGTGTAGATTTAGGAACACCCACAATATGCCCATTTCCATGCCTCTAACCATTCCCTTTTTTGCTTGTGTGGGTTAGAATTTAGGCACAGTACATTACAGAATACACTTAGCAATGTGCGTGTGTAAATTCTGTTTTGCCAATTAGTGCTCATTATTGCTTGTTAAGGGCTGTTAACAACACTTAACAGCTTGTTAAAACAATTAATCTACACACATAGTTATAAAATACGCCTAAATTTATGTGCAGAATTACGTGCAACTCTAGACGCGCTATATAGAATCCTGGGGTAAGCCCCCCCCCCCCCCCGACCTTTGTGGCACCTAAAATGGACCAGCACAAAAGAAAGTGGAAAAGAAACCAACTTCAAGAGATCAGTCCAAACTCAGGGTAAGATGCTCCAATAAGCAATTTTATTTGGACCCTACACGGTCTGTGTTTCGGTTTTTGAAAAAGCCTTCATCAGGGGTCTAGAAAATAACATATACATAATAATTAAATTTAATACATAAAAATCAAAATAGACAAGATATATAAAGAAGTTTAAAAATCAAAACAAACAACATATATACAAAATATGTAAAATCCCATTTTATGGAATTGCCACCCTAGATTGTAAGCCCTCTGGGGATGGGGGAATACCTATTGTACTTGAATGCAACTCACCTTGAGCTACTTCTTCAAAGGTGTGAGTTAAATCCTACTACTACTACTACTTATCATTTCTATAGTGCTACTAGACGTACGCAGCGCTGTACACTTGAACAAGAAGAGACAGTCCCTGCTCGATAGAGCTTAAAATCTAATTAGGACAGACAAACAGGACAAATAAGAGATAAGGGAATTACTAAGGTAGGGATGATAAAATAAGGGTACTGAACAAGTGAGTAATGGTTAGGAGTTAAAAGCAGCATCAAATCCCAATAAATAAGTAAATGTTAGAAAAGTTCATTTGAAAAATGAGATATAAATGAGTTATTCTCTGACAAATTTAATTGGTAGCATGGAACATATAGATTTTAAGTTATATTTGTTTTCTCTGAACACCGGCCAAAGGTTGTAAATGCAACTGCAGCAGTTTTTGCAGAGACTATTACTAAGCAAACAGTTTTTTGGAAAAAAAAAATTTCCCTTCCCCCAGAACAGAGATAAATATGTTTTGCAAGCTTGTGGACCAGGTATGTGGTCATCAAAGAGCTAGCTGGAGGCAGGCCATGGTCAATCTATAAGCCGCAAAATAGGCAAAGACCTATGAAAAGTGCCTTTTTGTAAGAAATCATTCATATGTTGCAATCTCCTTTTGAAGCAGGTGATCATAGGGGTTATCAATGGAGCAGTGTAAAACTCCCCGTGACTGCACGATGGAAAATTTTCAACTATTCTAAAATCTGAGGAAAGGGGGAGTAGGAGGAGTAGGCTGTTGAACAACACTAGTAGGGGACGTAGGTTAGGAACAATCTCTTTATTTAAATATACACTCGACTCAACACAGCTGTGTTTCGGCGCTACAGACGCTTTCTTCAGGAGTCTTGTGATATATAGATATACGAATATTAAGCTCAAAAAGAATGAAAGCAAGGCTTCTGCTACAATTGTAATCCACTGCCAATGCAGGAAAAACAGCTCAGCGTATTCAATTACACTTCCGTGTACACTTTGTGTACCTCCACCCTCGTGGTGGTTTGGCTTGCTGCGCAACTATTCTAAAAGCCGGGGAAAAAAAAAGAACCAGGACTATAGATTTCATTCTAGAAGTAGCAAAAGCTACTGTACAGGACTGACAGCACATTCACTGGAGGAACTGTAATACACATTTTAAATGGGTGTTATTTAATTTTAGATTCCTAAAGCGTTAGCACAACCAGTAAAATGTGCTAACTCCAAATATGCTGAGTGTGCAAAAAAACATATGCACGTATGTTTTAATAAGTGTGCAAGTAAGGTTTAATGCACCCTTCTAATATATTAGACCTTTTAAAAAGTGCATTATTTAGCTTTGGCTTTACTTCTTTGAGGGTGACAGACATCATCGTGAAGAAACAACACGGTGTGTCTCAGCTTTGCATTTATGCTTGCTGACTTCTCTGGGGCAGTGGAAGAGGGGGTTCTATTGTAAATGTACCAAATGTGATTTCATTTGTTATATTGCTGTTATTCCTGTGGTATTTAATAAAGATTACACATTTTTAAATAAAATTGAGGTACAAAGTTAGGGGCCCTTTTAATAAGCTGCGCAAGCATCTATTCGCGCCCAATGTGCACCAAAATGGAGTTACCATCCGACTATCACGTGGCTCTTGTGGTAATTTCATTTTCGGCACACATCCGATATGTGCGTCCACGTATCAGACGCACACCAGGTGGTATTTGACGCACGTAGATCATTACCGCCCGGTTACCGCGTGAGTCTTTACCGCTAGGTCAATGGCTGGCGGTAAGGTCTCAGGCCCAAAATGGACACACAGCAATTTTCATTTTGCCGCACGTCCATTTTCAGCAAAAAATTTTAAAAGGCATTTTTTACAGGTGTGCTGAAAAATGACTCTGCGCATGCCCAAAACACGCGTCTACACTACTGCAGGCCATTTTTCAGCGTGCCTTTGTACAAGGACCCCTTAAACTGGTAATGGGATCCAATGAGGATTTCTTTACTATAGGACAGTGGTTCCCAAAACTGGTCCTGGAGGCATCCCAGCCAGTCAGATATTCAGAATATCGACAATGAATATTCATGACAGAGATTTGCATGCAGTGGAGGCAGTTCATGCAAATATCTCTCATGAATATTCATTGTGGATATCCTGAAAACCTGACTGGCAGGGGTGCCTCAAGGACCAGGTTTGGAAATCGCTGCTATAGGACAAACTCACGCTCTCTTGAGAACTGTCAGCATCATGCCTGTCAACGAGAAGAGCCAAACATTTTAACAGACTATCAATCTTCTTTGCTTTAACTGCCTTAGGGGGTCTTTTACTAAGGCGTGCTGGCATTTTTAGCTCGCGTTAAAAATAGATGTGTGCTAAATGCTAAAGACGCCTATCCAGCTTATTTTCAAAAGAGAAAGATGCCCATATTTCGACCCAAATCGGGAGATGGGCGTCTTTCTCCCGTGGGCGAACAAATCGGTATAATCAAAAGCTGATTTTGGTCGTTTTCAACTGCACTCCGTCGTAGGAAAGAACAAAGTTGATGGGGGCGTGTCGGAGACATGGCGAAGGCGGGACTGGGGCGTGGTTATCGGCTGAGGAGAGATGGGCGTCTTTAGCTGATAATCGAAACAAGAAGGGCGTTTTTAACGAAAATTTGGTCCGCTTTATTTGGACCCTTTTTTACAGGTCAAAGTCCCCAAAAAGTGCCCCAACTGACCAGATGACCACCAGAGGGAATCGGGGATCACCTCCCCTGACTCCCCCAGTGGTCACTAACCCCATCCCATTAAAAAAAATCCACTTTAAAAACTTTTTATCCCTGCCTGTATGCCAGCCTCAAATGCCGTACCCACTTCCATGACAGCAGAATGTGTTCTATCCTCTGACAGCCTTTCCCTGGTTCTCATGCGGGTCTCGGGTGAGTGTGACACCTTTTCTGTTAAGGGCACTGCAGAGTCACATCAGCAATGCATTGTGGTGAGTGTAGGGTATTGGGCTCCCTGATTTCACTAGCTTGTGTTACATGCTCATGATGTTGGTAGTTGGTAGGCTCTACTCCCATGGTGCTTTTCCCTCTGCTTACTGGGTCAGAGTGTGCCCTGTTTTGTTTCCGGTAGTCCATGAGGTAGTGGCCATTTTTGTAAGACAGTTTTAGATCCCTTTCATGTGTTAGCCACGTTACAGAACTTAGTTCTTACCTTGAATGTTGCTGAAAGAGGGCATTGTACACCATTCTGCCAGCTCTGACCTACTGCTCATCTCAGTACCAGGGAGACTCTTTGCCAGTGGGGCACAACCTCTGATCTGCAGTTAACTGTGAGAAAACATGCTTATTCCAATAAAGGACGTTTTCGGAGACATTAGTCTTCAGGTGTCAACTGGTGTGCCAAGATTATACAGCAGCAACAAGTCCTAGAGGCCTGCGTGTATGCAGGTCCCTGGAGCACTTTTAGTGGGTACCGCAGTGCACTTCAGGCAGGCAGACCCAAGCCCATCCCCCCTACCTGTAACACTTGTGCTGGTAAATGGGAGGCCTCCAAAACCCACTGTACCCACATGTAGGTGCCCCCTTCAACCCTAAGAGCTATGGTAGTGTTGTACATTTGTGGGTAGTGGGTTTTGGGGGAGGGGGGTTGGGGGCTCAGCACCCATGGTAAGGGACCTATGCATGTGGGACCGTTGTCTGAAATCCACCGCACTGACCTCTAGGGTGTCCAGTTGGTGTCCTGGCATGTCAGGGGGGCGAGTGTACTGCGAATCCTGGCCCCTCCCATGACCAAATGGCTTGGATTGGGACGTTTCCGAGCTGGGCGTTTTTAGTTTCCATTATCGCTAAAAAAAAACAAACGTCCAGCTCGGAAACGACTAAATCCATGGCATTTTGGTCCGTACAAACCGTATTTTCGAAGCGGAAGATGGACGCCCATTTTTTTCAAAAATACGGTCTGTCCCACCCCTTCACGTACCCGTTCTCGGACATAGACGCACATGGAGATGAGCGTTCGCGTTCGATTATGCCCCTCCACGTATTCCTATGGGTGTCTTTAGCATTTAGCAAGTGAGCATGCTAGCAAGCTTGATACAACCATCATTGTGCTATCACAAGACATATGCATTTTGCTTTCAAAGTAATCTACTAATATATCAAGGTTTAATTCCTTATTTGGCTCAGAGGCAGGAGGTTGCCAGGTCAGGTCTCTTACAACCTAAAATAGCTCACGTGGATGATTCAGATAAAAATTGCTTTACACACCTCCCCTCCCCATGTAGAAGAATCTATCCATGGAGGTAAGAGTGCTTGCAACTCACAGTGCAGAGAAAACCAGGACAAAATACTTTTTGTCCATATCTTTTGGACATAATGGGAGTAATTTTGTAAAGCTTTTTCTGCAAGTAAAGCTTGTTTCACATGCAGAAAAAGGGTGTTTTTTTAAATAAAAATGTGTGTCCCATAAAAAAATGTATGTATGCACACAGAGCTGGAATTGCAATGTACACACGTATTTTATAAAACACATGTAGAGTACATGCTCAAATTACACCTTCAGAGAAGGTGTAAATTTCTGCATCAGTCTTGTGCTATTGGGGCAGGATTTGGGATCCTATTTTGTAAAGATGCATAGGCACTTATGTTGCTTTTATCAAATAAATACCCTTTTGGATTATCACATGGGTGAGCTGTTATATAAAATTAAGACCAATAGGGTATCCCCAAACAAAGAGTTACATACCATTCCAGGGAGGTGAAAATTTTAGAAAGCATAAGTTACTACTTCATGTAACAGATGGCCCTGGAAACAATGAGAGGATGAGCTAGTTTAGATATAGTTCTCAGTGGAACAAGGGTCCTGGTGTGATAGAAAGGAGTGGCAGTCCCACTTGACAATAATGGTCATAGTGCAATCATATCTGACATAAGAACATAAGTGTTGCTATACTGGGACAGACCGAAGGTCCTTCAAGCCCAGTATCCTCTTTCCAACAGTGGCCAATCCAGGTCACAAGTAACTTGCAAGATCCCAGAACACTAAAATAGATTTTATGCTGCTCATCCTAGGAATAAGCAGTGGATTTTCCCAAATCCATCTTAATAATGGCTTATGGACTTTTCTTTCAGGAAATTATCCAAACCTTTTTTAAACCATGGTAAGCTAACTGCTTTTACCACATTCTCTGGCAACAAATTAATTACACGTTGTGAAGAAATATTTTCTCCGCTTTGTTTTAAATTTACAACATAGTAGCTTCATTGAATGCCACTTATTCCCAGTATTTTTGGAAAGAATTAACAAGCAATTCACATCTACCTGATCCACTCCACTCAGTATTTTATAGACCTCTATCATATCTCTCTTTAGCCATCTCTTCTCCAAGCTGAAGTGCCCTAGCTGACTTAAACATTCTTCATAGGGAAGTTGTCCCAACCTCTTTATCATTTTCGCCACCCTTCTCTGTACCTTTTCTAATTCTGTTATATCTTTTTTGAGATGTGGTGACCAGAAATACACACAGTATTTGAGGTGCAGTCACACCATGGAGTGATACAAAGCCATTATAATATTCTCATTTTTGTTTTCCATTCCTTTCCTAGTAATTCCTAACATTCTATTTGCTTTCTTAGACGCTGCTGCACACTGAGCAGAGGGTTTTAACATATCATCAGTTATGACACCTGGATCTTTTTCCTGGGTGATGTCTCCTAATAATGTGGAACCTTGCATTACGTGGTTATGGTTTGGGTTTCTCTTTCCCACATGTATATAAAATTACCCCGTAGCATTTAACTTTAAACAAAGACGAAAAATATAGAAATTATTTAGAAGGAAACTAAAAAGAGTAATTGTAAGGGTCAAAAGTCTGCATGAGGTATGTCAATTATTTACAAATACCATCTTGGAAGCACAGATAAAATGTATTCTACCAGTTTAAAAAGTATGAACGAAACACAAACTGCCAGCATGGTTAACTCTATGAAAGAGTCTAGTAAAACCAAAAAGTCATTTTTTAAAAATGGAAAACAGGTCCCAGTAAGGAAAATAGGAAAGAACGTAAACATAGGTAAACTAGATGCACATCACTAATAAGAGTTTGAGAAGAAACTTTCCAAGGAAACAAAACCTAATAATAAAAATGTATTCAAGTACACCAAAATTAAGAAGCCTGCAAGGGAATTAGTTGGGCTTATTTAGCCCAACTTTTGCTACGCTCTGAAGATCTCTGCTACCGTGTTTCCCCGAAAATAGGACATCCTCCGAAAGTAAGACCTAGTAGAGGTCTTGCTGCAATTTGAAAATATAAGGCCTCCCCCGAAAATAAGACCTAGCAGGGGAGGCCTTATTTTTCGGGGAAACATCGGGGTCACCCCCCACCCGAGATCGCCGGCTCCCCCCCTCGATCGGCGGCTCCCCCCGCCCTCAGTCGCTCCCAGAACTAACCTCTTAACCGCTTCCTTTCACCTTCGCACTCGTCGCAAGCAGCAGGGCTGGCCACTCCTTCCTTCCGTGTCCCGCCCTCGCCTGATGTTACGTTACGTCAGGCGAGGGCGGGACACGGAAGGAAGGAGTGGCCTGCCCTGCTGCTTGCGGTGAGTACGAAGATGAATGGTGAAAGGAAGCGTTTAAGAGGTTAGTTCCGGGAGCGACTGAGGGCAGGGGGAGCCGCCGATCGAGGGGGGGGAGCCAGCGATCTCGGGTGGGGGGGGTGACCCCGATGTTTCCCCGAAAAATAAGGCCTCCCCTGAAAATAAGACCTAGCAGGTCTTGGGGAGCAAAATTTAATATAAGACAGTGTCTTATTTTCGGGGAAATACGGTAGGACTAAACCCATCAAAAAGGTGAAGTGAGGGCTAGAGATAAGGGGGAGAAGGACCAAGAAGAGGAATAGGCATCTGTGAATGAGATGAACCATGGAAGGTGCAGATAAGAAAGGATCTAGGAAGGGGTCATTAGAAAGGAAAAGCAGAACTAAAATCCAGGAAGGCATCATGGGGGAGGAGCAATAGGAACAAAAGCAACTGGGAAGGGGCCAAAGAAAGGTGGGAATAGGAGGGAGAGGATTCAGGAAGAGGGCACTGAGTAGTAAAAAGAGGGAGGACCAGGGCCGGTCTTAGCAACTGCGGGGCCCTGTGCAGACCAGCTCGCTGGGGGGTAGCTCAAGTGATAGACTACCCTAAACCCACAAAGGGATATATCTTCCCTTCAAATTGGGTAGTATCCCACTGACTCTCACTGAACCCCCTGATCATGCTCCAACCATTATGTGGTGTCTCACAGTTAGTCCACTCAGTGGTCAAACAAGTGTTGCTGGACATTTCATAAAGCTTACAGAGAACACTGGTTGTGGTACCCAAGCTACAGATAGATTTTAGAAATATGGGCCTTGTCATCTTCATCCTTCAAAGGCAAAACCTTTAATAAGAGGGGAGGGAAGGGATTCATCTCCTGAATTGGTCAACATCACAAAGTCACTTGAGGCTGGAAGCAGCACTCAGTTGGTAACTCTTCTTTAGCTTAGGTAACACAACAGAGGATATGTTTGATTTAAACAGGTCAGGCTTTATTTGGCTCATGGTGGTCTTGGATGGGAGATAGCATGAAAGTAGGACTGCCCCGCTGAATTCATGGCAGGCATTCCATCATACACATATAGGCAATTTGGGGACCCTTTAACTAAAAGGTGTAAAACCTAACCCATGTTTAGCAAATAAAAATAGGATACCACAAAATGCATTAAATCATTGTGCTGTATTTTGCCTGTTAGAACGCCTTACTCATGCATTAGCTATTTTTAAAGACATTTTTGGGAGGGGATGTGCCATGGAGAGGGTGGGCTGCTGGTGTTACTGGTGGGGCTCATTCTCAAAAGAAATAAATGTTTAAAAAGTGGCATAAATTAGCATTTGGACTTCTTGCTTGTCAAAACGTTCAAACTGGTATTTTTGAAACCCATTTTTTAAAAATGTTTTGGTATTCAGTTCGTCGGCAGTGTGCTCAAATCACAAGGGAACATGTCGGAGGGGGGTGTTGGGGATGGGATTTGGGCATTCTTAACACTTGGACGTTTTTCTGCCATAATGGAACAAAACGAAAACTTCCTGGTCTACAATTTAAATATTTTGGTCTAGACCTGTTTTTATCACAAAGTCAGAAAAAGGTGCACTAAATGACCAGATGACCACTGGAAGGATTAAGGCATGACCCCTCCCCCTTACTCTCCCATTGGTCACTGACTCCCTTCCACCCTCCAAAGATGTGAAAGAAACAGTAATTCCAGCCTCTGTGACAGCTTCAGATGTTATAGCCAGTCCTTTTAGAGCAGCAAGCAGGTCCCAAGAGTAGCATAGTGGTCAGTGCAGTGCACTGTAAAGAAGGGGACCCAGGCGCATAATCCACTCTAAACTGTTACACTTGTGCTGGAAAGTGTGAGCCCCCCCCCCCCCCAAAACTCACCAAAAACTTATTGTACTCACATATAGGTGACACCTGCAGCAATATGGGCTATTGTAGCAGTAAATAGTTGGGTACGGTAGGTTTTTGGTGGATTTTGGAGGGCTCATCATACAATATAAGGGAGCAATGGTGAGATGGGTTCCTGGGACCTTTTATATGAAGTCCCCTTGGGGCTCCATGGCTCTGGTGGGATGTCTGTGTGGCCAGTCTAAGAATGCTGGCTCCTCCTATATCTCAATTTTGTGCATTTTTCACTTAGATGGGGTTTTTTTTTGGGGGGGGGGGGGGTCAAAATGGTCTAAAAAGACAAATGCACTGAGTACAGCAATGTCTAGAAAAAAGCCATTTTTGAAACAAAATGATAAATGTTTTTCATTTTCGAAAATCATTATATTCGCTACTTGAATTGTAAACGTTTTGAGCAAAACAAAGTCGGATCTAAACATCATATCGAAAATGCCCCTCAGTGTGTACTAAGTTATCTATGTAAATGTTTATTATACTGTATAAATGATATGTATATATTTTGAACCCTGAACATTTGGCTACATTCCTTGAGTAAATCTAAGAAGTCAGAATTTATTTATTGCATTTGTATCCCACATTTTCCCACCTATTTGCAGGCTCAATGTGGCTTACAGAGTTTTGTTATGACATAGTCATTCCAGGATATCAGATACAATTAATAATAATAAATCTAAAAAGTCAGAATTTGAAAGCTGTATAATATCTTCAGAGGTTTTTTTGGACATTTACATTTTAAAAGATGAGTTTCTGTCTCCATTGATTGGTATGGAATCTGTGAATTCCATTTTTTTATTGTCTAATTTTTCTGTGACTCGTAGATCTCCTTCTTGATTGAGATATCAGTTATATTTGTTTTGTAGATGCTGTTTAATTGTTTCTTTTCTTGTTTCATATGTTTATTGTAATTTCATTTATTAATATTATTTCCAAAACTGATTTGTATCATTTTTATGTAAATAAAATAATTTTTCAAAATTATTCATCAAGTTTCAAATTTTTCTAGTTTGTTAATATTTTCTTTTTTATATCTAAAATAAATGCTTTGAAATGCAATTATCAGGCTGAAAAATCAATATCCAGTTTTCTGATACCTTGAAACTGTTTTCTACAGTCACATGCTGAGTTGGGAGTATGGAGAGCTCTTTGAAAAGACAAAATCTCTACTGATGCCAACCTCTACTCACACCACCCAAAGCCAGGTCATCTGAAAGCCATTGAAATGAATCCATTCATATGTAAATAATACAGCAAGGTCAATGACTATCCCTCTGTCACATGATACATGCTGGACAGATACCTGTTTTCTTTGGCCCCCATCGGAGGCTACCCTAGTCCTGACCAGCTGTTGTGCTAAGGCCAGTGTGTTTTTTCTAGCGAAAAAGATGCCGGTACTCAAATGCCAGGCCACCCTTCAGGACTGGGGTGATCACTGAGGGACCCACCCCACAATAGCCAGGCCCCCTACAACTAGTCACAGAATCTATGATAAGGCAGAATTGGAGTGTAGAGCCTGAGCTCTTTCATTAAAACTCGGGTACAATGGGTCAATTTTAGCAGACAATGGAAAAGGTGCCAGTACTCTATACCCCCAAGTACCCCCTCAAAAATAGCCCTGGCTAAGGCATACACTAACAACAGGAGGTCATCTAGAAAATGTACATCATCTTTCTTTTCCTAATTTAAGCCTAGTTTTCTTAAATTTAACACACCTACTCCATCTCTTTATTTCTTCATGCTGGTCTAGCCATTCTTCACATGCTCACACTTGTATTAAACAGCATACCAACCCTATACACATACACATCTCTCACATACTCAAAGACATAGTACACATCTATGCAACTATGTATCCCCAGAACTTCAGGATTGACAGAACACACATGCCATACAATACTATCAAGTTGTTCAGCTACATTAACTAAAATGACTGGCCCATATTGACTACTCATAACATTATAAGGGCAATTCTATAACTGGGTGCCTACATTGGTGTAAATGTACAGAATACTGTCACTTATGCACATAAATGTATACTTACCCATGAAAGTAATAGCAGGACAACTGTAAATGCAAGGGGGGGTATACATGGGTGGAGCATGGGCAGGACATGGGTAGGGCTCCCACTTGTGCACGTAACTTACAAAATACTGTCAGTTATGTGCGTCCCTGCTGATTTTATATGACTCATTTACGGTCTATGACTGGTGTAACTGCAGGTGTGTAAATGTAAGGCGTACAATACTGGGTTACATTAGTATCCTAAATTGGAAACTGGGCACCCAGATGATATTATAAAATAGGCTTTCACCACATGGTACTAGAGCTCCTAAATAGAGATGCCTACTTATAGAATTGCCTCCTATGAGCCTAATTCACTAATGGCCCTGTTTACTAAGCTGCACTATAAGCGTGCTAGCATTTTTAGTGCTCACCAATGCTGTAGACAACCATAGGAATATATGGGTCTCTCTAACATTAAGCATGTGCTAAAAATGCTAGCGCACCTTAGTAAATAGCACCCTAAGCTTTTTGCCTCATACGCAGAAAGCAGTAGGCAAATCAGAGGGAATCACAACATAGGAGAACACCAGAGAAAGAAAAGTGTATAAGTTCAAAGGTGGAACAAACAGGTGGACACTGAAGTCACAGACAGAAATCCTTTATTCCAAGACCTGACATGGTCCCTGTTTTAGCAAAAGCCTGCATCAGAGATCTGTCATATAAACATCATACATACAACAAAGTTAGATCTCTAAAGTTTAAATAAAATATGAACAAATGTGTATGTTAAAATATATAAATAGCAGTCAAAGATCAAACAAACACTAGGGGCCCTGTTTACTAAGATGCACTAGCATTTTTAGTGCATACTAAAAATTAGCACACGTTAAACGCTAGAGACACCCATATATTCCTATGGATGTCTCTAGCATTTAGCGCATGCTGATCATTAGCACACGCTAAAAATGCTAGAACACCTCTATCATGGCTTAGTAAACAGGGACCCTTGTATCTTGCGAGTGCTTCTCAATGCTAAACATGCAAGAAAATACTGCAGAGACAGAAAAATAAATAAAAATAAAAAAATATCACACAATAAATCTCTAATATGAATTAGAATAAAACAATGTATCTTAAAAATATAACATCGAGATGTGGCAACATCTCCCGCTGTCCTTGTGGGGTAGAGTTGCCTTATACAACATGGTCTTGGTTCCTAAGTGGCTGTATGTGATACAGGTGCTGTCACTGTTTATCCTGAGAAAGGACGAATGGCAGCTACACCGGATGTTGGTGAAATTCTTTTGGAATGGGAAGAGGTCCCGCATTCCATTTACGCAGACATACCTACTGGTGAGTAAAGGAGGCTTGGGAGCGCATGATATAAAGGCGTTTTCTGTGGCGGGCTGAATGAGGCATATCAGCGACTGGTTCCGGGGCACTTCCTTTTTCTCCCTTCCGACCGCGGAGACAACGGTGTTGAGTGCTTTTCATTTCAGTTACTGGTGAAGAAAAGGATGCCGCCACTTTTGTAGAGAAGGCTAGACGATATTTAATATAAACAGTGTATTTACAATTTTTCTGCATAGCTCAATGGGCTATTGCAGGAAGCATTTCTTGATAAGCAATATACAAGCCAGAATGAATGATCAAAACAAAGCAATGTAAAGCAAAGAAATCAGGATGCTATATACAGACAAAGAAAGCAGAGACAGACAAAGAAAAATTCAAAAATGCTTGCTTCCTCCTTGTTTTCCCTCTAGTTTTATACCGGGCCTCTGACTAATTCTCTCATACAACATTCCTGTGCAAGTCTCAGAATACCACAAACTGTTAATCATGTGCAGAACATCTGCTTTCTATTACCCCCCTACTTTTTAGTCCACAGACTTTCTGGAGCCTGCCTTTGGCTAATGTTTAATGTCCGTCAAATTTCTCATGCCTCAGGAGGGTTAGTGTTAAACCAGCTTGTTGTAATCATGGAGCCTTCCACTCCGCATTTTTCATACTTTTATTCAACAAATCTTTCTTTTGTTCAACAAATCCTCCCTTTTGAGGCCGGGTATTCCAGGACTCAAACATCTGTTTTAGCTTCAGTCTGTATCCTTACCTCCCTTCTAAATTTCCTCCCCCCTTGTTTGTGGCATTCAGTTTCTGCACGCTTTTTCAATATTTTTGGCTGACATATTAAAGTTCTATTTATTCTGAATTTCAGTTATCATTGTTATTTTAAAAGCATCCTGGCACATCTTTGCAAACATGCTAATACATGTTGCATTAAACAGATTCAATTGTAATAGGGTACAAAATTTATATCTCTTGAGGTATATAATTTATAGGACAGTGAGCTTCATCAAAGGGAAGTACACTGTCATTCATTCTTACTTTTCATTAGCTGATGTGGCATTAAAAATTACACAAATTAAAAGCATAATATTCATTGAATCAGTTGTTACAACATTCTGCGTGTAAGTGCACTTTATCGGGGGAATGTGTTCAGTTGTCATACTATTAATCAGACACCAACATGATGTCTGTGGGTACTTGTCCATAAGCAAGGCTTGCTTATAAATAGTCTCATTTGTCCAATGAAGGTTTTCATCATCTCTTACACAGGTATTATTGGGATCACAGTCATGGTGCCCACTCAATTTTATCATTGTAGTCCCATATATCATAGCTGGCAAGGACAAGGATGTGGGCACATATGATACAATCAGTCAAATTCAACATCTTGGCCACTGTAACAAGTCTATTATCATATGTGTTCATTGTCCATTAACAAACAACAACAGTCCAATACCATCATGTTTAGGGACATGATGTTTGTTTATTCTTTGTCCATTTCAATGTTATTAATTCGTCGAATATCTGCTAAATGTATCCAAGAAGTATGACCTTCCAGACGGGCAGCGGTCTGAGTAAGGGCCGTGATAGCAAAAGGCCCTACATACACAGGATCCTTCCATGTTTTATGTGTAAAGTTCTTTCGCAGTACTAGGTCACCTACTTTAAAAGCACAAACATCATTATTCCCTACCTGATGTGATACATTTGTACGAATCATGTCACTGGTCAAATTTAGCATTGGTTGTAATTTTTGCCAGTACTGAGCTGTGCTATCAGTACTTGCTATTTGCATCGGGAAGAAATGACGTCCTGTCTGAATTTGGAATGGGGTCAATTTAGTACGCCCATTAGGTTGGGCCCTTATAACCATCAAAGCTAATGGTAACAAATCAAGCCAGGTATATGGTTTACCTGCTGTTTCCTTGTTTAAAGCCTTCAGTAATACTCTCAATTTAGTTTTTAAAATACCATTGTAGCGTTCCACCAAACCATTGGAGGTGGGGCGATACACTGATACTTTCCTGTGTGTTAAACCCATAATTGTTTCCATTTCTTTCAAAACACTGTTATTAAAATGTGTCCCGTTATCAGAAATTATTCTACATGGACACCCATGCCTTGGCATAATATGAGTTACCAGGCATTGTACCACTTCATGTGCTGTCTCCCTTTTACATGGAAATGCTTCTACCCACCTTGAAAAAGCATCCACCCAAACTAACAAATACCTTTTTCCTTGCACTGGAACAATCATATCAGTGAAATCTATATACCATTCTTTTGCTGGGCCTTCTGGTATTGGAAGTGTCCCAGGCGATATTTTAGGACCTCGCTTAGGTATGTTAATATTGCATACCATGCAATTCTGCACAACCTGTTGAATCAAGTTATCAATTTTTAAAGTCCAAAATCTTTGTTCAAACTGTTGCTTCATTGTTTCCTTATTCCAATGCATGGTTGCATGCCACTCAGCCAATACCTTAATCGCCTGGCTCATTGGCATGCAAGGTAATCCTTCTTCTGCATTAAACCATTCACTTCCCAATTTCGTACATCCTCTCTTCAACCATTTTTCACTTTCCTGTCCCTCTGGCTGCCACATTTCAATCTTATCTACATTCGTAAGTGGCCCTTCCTGTGTCTGTCTAGTATTATACAAAATCTTTTCACTTTGCTTAACCACCTCCGTTGCTGCTGCATCAGCCATTGCATTACCTAGTGCCTCAAAGGTTGGCTTTTCAGTGTGGGCCGGGGTCCACACAACTGCAGTTTTTCTACCTTCACGTTCCCTTTTTGCCAAAATTTCAAACAGCAATTTCCAATATGTGTAATGTTGTAGATTTTTACCTGCACTGGTTATCATCCCCCTACGCTGCCATTTTAATATATGATACTGTAGTGAACTTGCAACATAACCACTATCAGTATATATAGTGACATTTTGAGTCATATCAGTGTGTTGTAAGGCGGTAATAACGGCTAAAAGTTCAGCATGCTGTGCAGTCTGATCAGGAGGGGTTTTATATTGTACTTGCATTATCTTTCTTAGATTCTCATCTACCTGCACGCAGGCAAAGCCTGCAACAGTCCTTTCACAAGCTCCATCTGTAAACCATATTAATCCATCAGATAAGGGTTCAAAAGTAAGACAGTGAAATGTAGGGATTTCTATAGTATCGATCTCACCCTTTTGATCGACAGGAAAAAGCAGATCTATCTTATTTCTCTGTTCTTTAGTTAATGGTATTATTCTTATATCTTGTCCTAAAAGTACTGCTTGATATTTTCCAAATCTAGTGGCTGTCAATGCTGTTTGGCTAGGGCTCAACAGTGTTTTAATCGTGTGGTTGGTATGTATTACAATAGGAACAAAAGGCATTTGTGCTCTCCATTTACCTACTGCAGCCACTATAGCTGTCAGTAACTTTGGTATTTCTTTCATTCCTTTTTCCACATGATTAAAAGAGCCTGACAAAAAAGCTACTGGTGCATTTACTTCATTGTTTTGATTAATCATAGCTGCCCAACTATTTCCCATGTCTTTTACCCATAGATGCACAGGTGATTGGATATCTATTACTGCTAACGGTCCTGGAGATAATAAATCCCTCACAATCTTAGCCAATACCATCTTATCCTGCTCTTCCAATGCAATTAATGTATTCTTTGGTGTGGCTGCGGGCAGTTTCAAATGTTTATAAAGTCTCATTACTTTTTGTGTATAATTTGGTATCCATTGTCTGCAGTAATTTAACATTCCCAAAACAGCCTTTATTTCCAAAATTTAAACACAATCCTAATTGAGACAATAAGTCTCTACCACACAAATTTACTGGGCAATCAGGTGCCACTAAGAAGGGTACCACAGCCTCCCTTGAACCGTGCGGTTGGCATTCCAATCGCACCAGAATTGGTTCTGTTAGCCTTTTTCTTTGTTCTATCCCCGTAAATCCCACTGTTGTTCTATACTGATTTGAAAGCTTAACTCCCTGCGGTTTTGCACACAACACAGAGGTACTCGCCCCTGTATCTATCAAAAATCTCACAGGAGTTCCATATTTGCCAATTGTCAATGTAATAAAGGGTTCCCTTGTGTCTAATCTGAAAATCATTCCCTCTTCCTGACACTGGTCTGCTTCCAGTCAATAGCATTGGTCTGGAGTATTCTGCCAAGTTGGAAAGGCATTTACAGTACCCTGTCTCTGTACTGCCGCTCCTGGTCCCTGTGATTGCGTCGCTGGCTGCTGTATTGCAGTCTGCGGGGCACTCACAGGCATCCCTATTACTTGTGGCATCAATCCTTGCTGTGTCTGCATTTGTACTTGGGGCATTCCTGCATTCTGATAACATTCTGAGGCATAGTGACCAAATTGCTGACAAATCATATTGTTCAGATGTTATTAAAGATTTTAAATCACCTCTTTCACCTAGCCCTACACACAGAACTAGCTTAGAACTGTGACTAATTCAAACCAGATGATCTCTTAACACTGCAGGAATCTCACTTAAAAAAGGGTTAAACAAAGTTAAATTGCAAAGACATTCCACATAGAGAACTAGAACTCATTAATTAAACAGAATAACACATATTTTAAAATAAACAGAGATCACCTTATAAGACAAAATCAAACTTATTTAAATCTAATCTAAAATCTTTTAAAAGGAACAAAGAAAATTTCAGTTCTTCCTGACCTGTCTAACCTAGCTTAGCAACAGCCAGACACCGAGAAATCAAAAACAGATGGCCTTCCTTCACTCTACAGGACTGAAAAGTTAAACACCACATCAATAGCGCTGCAGAAAGAGCAGCCTTAATATTTCCTACGCCCGATGCTGCACACAGAGCTTTAAAATCCCCAATAGTTAATTGAGTTCCTGCTGTTGCCTGTTCTCTCCCATCTAATTCATTATCCCCTCCCTTTTCCCTTTCTGAATCACTGGGGGGGTCATCAAGAGCCGAATACCCAGCGCATGGCACAGGGCGCTTTTGTTCCTTCTCCCATCCTGTATCCCTTACAGGGCATAAAGTCTCTCTCCTTGTATTACAGCCAGAATCATAAGGAGGAGGATTATTTCTTTTGTACATTTCTGCCTCTTGTTGTATCCTATCTACATCAGCATGAAACATATCTGCTGCTAAAGAAAATAAATTCCAAATTGTAAGATGCTTCTCTAAGCTTTTCTTCTGCCTAGTTTTATTTTTATTCTCTTGTAAGTAGCTCAGGAGAGATAATAATTTTGGACGATCAAACGATCCATCCTGAGACCAGCTCAAAACAGAATCTTTTCCTTCATATTTGACCCATTTCTCATGTATTTTTTCAATCTGTTTTTTTTCTAATGGGAATAATTCTATGACATGCTGCAAAGGGGAGCATTTTTTTGAACTATCTAAATCTAAATACATAGCATATACAGGAGGCTTTTCTTTCTTATCTGCCCCTTTCCCTTTCATTTTATTCTGACTATTACAATTTCTCCTATAGAGCCACAATCTACAAAAATATACTAATGCACTTAAACAAAGAAAATATACAAAAAAGAAAACTACAAAGCTAAACAAATATACCAGTAATAAGGCCACAGTGTAAGCTTACTCACGCGTCTTCTTATTTCTCTTTTTAGCAAGCCCAGGAGTCGTCACCTGTATGTCCACTTCAATAGTTTGATCACTCCCAAATCCGTGGTACATAGTAATCAGGCGTAAACAACGCTTGCTCTCTCTCAAAATCCTGTAAAAAACTTCATTAACAACAAACACAACACTTAATTTGTTCTTCGTCTCGCCTTCTCTTTTCCGTTTGCGGCCTACTCCTGGCTGGCTCGCCACTTTGAAGAAAAGGATGCCGCCACTTTTGTAGAGAAGGCTAGACGATATTTAATATAAACAGTGTATTTACAATTTTTCTGCATAGCTCAATGGGCTATTGCAGGAAGCATTTCTTGATAAGCAATATACAAGCCAGAATGAATGATCAAAACAAAGCAATGTAAAGCAAAGAAATCAGGATGCTATATACAGACAAAGAAAGCAGAGACAGACAAAGAAAAATTCAAAAATGCTTGCTTCCTCCTTGTTTTCCCTCTAGTTTTATACCGGGCCTCTGACTAATTCTCTCATACAACATTCCTGTGCAAGTCTCAGAATACCACAAACTGTTAATCATGTGCAGAACATCTGCTTTCTATTACCCCCCTACTTTTTAGTCCACAGACTTTCTGGAGCCTGCCTTTGGCTAATGTTTAATGTCCGTCAAATTTCTCATGCCTCAGGAGGGTTAGTGTTAAACCAGCTTGTTGTAATCATGGAGCCTTCCACTCCGCATTTTTCATACTTTTATTCAACAAATCTTTCTTTTGTTCAACACTGGTTACACGCCCCGGCGGGACAAGCACCTACTACACCAGGCTAAGCCCCTTTATTTATGCCATTACGGAGGGCGTGGCAATGGCTCTGTAAATTTAGAGGTTTTGAGAGACACTCCTCTCCTCTGCTGCCGATCAGAGGTAATGCAGACTTCCCAGTAGGCACGACCTCGGCGACATTCCGGGCATGGAGGGCTGGGGGGACCATCTTTCTCTTTCAGGTGTTGACAAAGGAAGGCATCTGTAAATCATTCCAGGACTTGTGTGGGAGCGGCCACCTTTCCCCCTGGGCGTTTTTACCATACTTGCAATTGAGCCATTATGTCGCATCCCTCCCGAGGACCTCGCTGACCTCGAGCAGATGGCAGCAACTCATTGATCTATTCGACCTGGAGGCGCAGCTTTTGGTTCCCTTAAAATATTTTCACACCCAACTCAGAGAAGCATGTCCTGGGATAGGCTATGGAGCCCCGGCATGGGCTTGGTCTGGGGACCTGGGATGCTGTATTAAAGATGGGATGTTACAGTCCAGTCTAAACACTGGCTACAAAACTTTTGGAGATGTGACCCTGCGCGAACTACAATATAAATTTACTATGCGACTATATATCTCACCGCACAGAGCCTTTAGAGCCACCTTGAGGCCTCAGGATGACTGTCCGAAGTGCTCAGGACTTGGGGCACATTTGGGCCATATGTTTTAGCTTTGACCCCCGGTCCGAGCCTTCTGGAACCGGCTATGTGCCTTTGTGTCAGAGATTTGGGGAACAGATTGGCGTCTTGCTCCTGCCCTTTTATTTGATGTGTACCAGGTTGCAGGTCATCGTAAGAAAGGCATGGTGGCATTTCTTCGTAAAGCTGTCATCATGGGGAAAAAAGACAATATTACTTGGTTAGTTGTCGGCAGACCCACCCACTTTGCAGCAGTGGAGATCCTTGGTGATTTCCTTGAGTGCAATGGAGTGCAGGGATGTGAGGGATCTGGCCTCGCAGAGGGGAGACTGCTTGCTTCAACGCTGGTCTCCATTCTGGGACACGTTAACTCCGACTGCCCACAGTAGGATCTTGAATGGTTAAGCCCACAAGGGGGGGTATAGTGGGGGAAGGGAGAGAAGAGGTGGGGGGAGGAGAGATTGGAGGGAGGGCAGAACGGTTAAGGTAAAAAGGAAAATGTTGGGATATTCACAACTTATTCTGCCACCGTGCTCGTTTGTTTCACACAACTTAAGTCTATAAATCATGGACTGTGCCAGCAGGGAGGGGAGGGGTGGGGATAGACTGTTAAAAGTGTGTGATGACGGACTGCATATTTGGTTTACTGAACACCTGTGTAATATTTTACTCTTGTATTTACTCTTGTATCATTGCTATGTAGGTTGTTACTCATCTTGAACGGTCGTCAATAAAAATGATGTTAAAAATATAACATCATCCAAATAAATCTCAGTAAAGGAAGTTCCATACATCAAAAGAAAGTTTGGAATAATAAATATTCACGCTCCCAGATACTGGATTCCTGAATATAAAACACTGTCAAGAAAAACCTGCACAATGCATATTAATCTTAGAGAAGCATGTTCTTCATATTAACAGTAATACACAATTCTATAAACTTGATCCATCTTAGGAAAATAAATTTATTGTACAGAACATACATGATGATTGGTAACCTCCAAAAGGTTAATAATATTCATTCTAGGGGTGTGCGGGCGTAGCCAGTCCTGCAATTTGAGGGGAGGGGCAGAGGTGAACTGAGGGGGCAATGCATGCCTCTCCCCCCCCCCCCCCTTGATCAGGCACGCTAGGCATACCTTTGCTAGCAGGGATGCTGAGCCCCACCAGCCAATAAATGGACTGCCACCACTTCCCACTGCTTGTTTCTTGTTCTGAGCAGCAAGCTCGGACTTCTGTCGCATGCACAAGAAGTCCCATCCTACTGCTGAGAGCTGGAAAAAAGGAGCGGGGAGCAGCAGCATTGTATTTACTTGGCTGGCGGGGCTCAGCATCCCCACCAGCAAAGTAAAAGTGAATTCAGGAGGGGACCCGAGCCCACATTTTGGGAGCCAGTTGTTAAAGTAGCCATGGGGAGGCCTACTTTAACAACCGGCTTCCCAAATTCTTTTTTTTTTAATTTTTTTATTTTAGCATTTTCTTTTACAAGTTGCACTTATAAACCAGAAAAGTAGCAGGTAATACATTGCATATTAATTAAACAAAAGGAAAAACAGTAAGAACTTTCATATGCCTTCTTAGACCACAATCAAAAGGTGGGGGACGAGAGATTCATACGAGAAGTATCTTAAGGAAACATAAAGAGAAAAAATAAACAGTAAATGGCCAGGCCTTAACCCGACATTATTAATTCACCGTCATTAATATACAGTCTATTTGGTGATCTTCTTAGCTTCTATAAATGTCCTTAAGTGACTTGGATCAAAAAACACATATTTATTACCCTGATATTTCACACAACATTTGCAAGGGTAAGCTAGTAGAAATGAGGCTCCCATAGCCCTAACCTCCTCTCTGAAAGCCAAAAACTCTTTGCGTCGTTCTTGAGTAGTCTTTGTAACGTCTGGGAATACCCAAACCTTTTGACCACAAAACGTTTTTAAGGAATTTTTGAAATATAATTTCATCAAGGAATTTAGATCTTGTTCAAAGACAAAAGAAATATGTAAAGTTTGATGTTCCTTAACCTCTGATAAAGAATCTTCAAGCAGTTCTGAAATATTCAATGTGTCCATATCTAGATTCTGGTTTTGAGGGGTTCTATCTTCAATGGTTTTTGGTAAAGGAAGATAATATATTTTATTGGCCAGTGGGATTGCAGCTTGCGGGTACTGAAGAATTTCGGCTCCCCAAATTCTTAACAAACGGCTCTCACAAGCCCATAAGAGCCCACTCCAGCACACTACTGATTCATTCCTCAGTGACTCAAGCCCTATATAATAATACTATACATCAAGATGATGGTCCATAAAAAACATTTGGACCATCCAGTGTGTTCATCCATACCAACTACTATTCTCTACTATCCCTTTCTCTTCCTAAGAGATCCTATTTCCTTCCTGAATTCAGATACAGTACACACATCCACAATCCTTTCCATAAAATGTATTTCCTTTGATTATGCCTGTCTATTCCCTTTCACTTTCATCTATGCACCCTCTTTTCAGAGCTTTCTTTCAATTGAAAGAGGCCTGCCTCCTATGCGTTTGTGCCATGGAGATATTCAAATATCTTATCATATTTCTCCTCTCTTGCCTTGCTTCCAAAGTATACATATTGAGATTTCTAGGTCTGTTCCCATATGCTTTATAATGATGACCAGTGACTATTTTAGGAGCCACCCTCTCAACCATCTCCATCCTGTTTATATCTTTTTGAAGTTGCAGTTTCCAGAATTGTATACAGTCCTTTCATCCAGCCACCTCCATTCTCTCAATCCTAATCCTGACTCTCCAAGGCAACTGATCCCCATCTGTATATGTTTAACCATTATTTTCTAATCTTATCAATACCCCAATTCCCCTTCTTTCCCTTTCTCATGCTCCCCATGAAATGCCTATTCTATTACCAACAACAACATTGCCCACATTTATGAATTCTTTCCCCCTGATATTCAAAAGCATTTAACCAGCCAGGATCGACACCTGGCCAATTAAATGCCCCATAACCATCTATCTACAAATTTTCAATGGGACATGGCCTGCCATGACCCACTGAAAATTCACAGTTAGCGACTAGCCAGTTATATCACGTGAACTGGCTATCCGCCAATTTTCAGCGCATCACTGGCTAAGTTTGGCAGTCATATTTGGCCACATGAATACCAGGCCTATCTTTGGCCCAGCATTGAATATCCAGGCTTGGCACTGACTGCGGGAGTTAGCTGGACTAATTCCCGCAGTCTGAATATTGGGTCCTTTATCTCTTATTGTCTTCATCATCTCACCTTGACCAAGACTTGGCTTTCTCCTGATGGCACTGCTTCAGTTGCTGCTGTCTATGATGGGGGTTATCATCTTTCCTATACCCTTCACTCTGTAGGCTATAGTGATGATGGTAGACTGCTGATCTACCTCTACTGTAGATTTTAACCTCTTCACCCACCTCAGTCCTATTTGTTTTCTTTGAGGCCTACTCCATCCATCTATTTACCCCATTACCTCTCCAGATAGCTGCCATTTATCTACAATATGATAAATCGCCTTCCTCCTATCTCACTGATTTCAGTTCTTGGTTTTCCTTCTCTTTTTGATCCATCTTTCCTTTCCCTCATTCTTAGGAACTTTAATTTCCATGATGATGACTCATCTGACTCTTATATCTCCAAGTTCCTTGTTTAGTCTCCTTGACATCCACTGCCACTGCCATGACCTAGACCTTGCTTCTAATTGCTGTCTCTGATACTTCACCTCAGTTATTTCTCTCTTGGACCACCTTCTGATAACTTTTAAATTTACCATCCTCCCACACAGCTTCATCCAGTCACCAACCGTATCTTCAGGAATCTCCAGACTAATGACTATCGTATCCTCTCCACTACTATCTCATTTCTCCACTCCTCCACTATATTATGTGAATCTGTTGAAGAGGTAGCTTCTTCTTATAACACCATTCTCCTCTGCTTTGCACACTCTCGCCCCTATCCCTACCCATCTTGTAAAGCGCACTAAATCTCAACTTAACTTACCCCTAGAATTTTCTTCCTTTATTCCTGTGCACATTCTGTAAAACATCTCTATCTAAAACCAATACCCATACTTCATACATTTAAAATTCATGCTGACTTTATTCCTGTATGCTCTTTCACTTGCCAAATAAGACCACAATGCCCATCTGGCAAACTCTTTTGCCTCCAACCTTCATCACATCTTTGCCACACTCATTTTCCTCATCAAACTGCCTTTGCTTTCCACTCTTTTCAAGCTCTGCTCAGGCTATGATTTACTACTTTCTCGATAAGGTTCACAAAATCAGTTTTGAATCATCAAATAGGACACCTTTACCTCTTTCTCCTCCTATCCCACTTAATTCCTCTCACTTTCCTCTCTCCTGCCACCTTCTCCTTTTTTCCTAATGTAAGGCAGGTCCTGATCAAGCCCGTGTTATCGAGGAAGATTCTGGGCTTACAGTATTGTTTTTATATTTTTGTGTCCCAAGGCCACAATGGAAGATTCTTCTTCAATGCCCCTTCTCTCCAAGGCACACTTTTCTTCAACCAGTTCACTCAAATAGGTCCCCATTTGGGCATGTATTCTGTAGCAGTGACCAATCAGTTATGAATAATTTCACAGCACATGATGACATATAATGAATTCATTGGTCAATGTCAGGCAGCATAAATTGATATAGTACCTCTTCTGGTTTGTGTCCTGAGGAGGGAAGATGAAATAACTTTCAAGGCCCTACATATAGGAATGACTTGTCATGACTGTTATGCCTTCACCTTCCACATTGCTTCCACTACCAAAAATATAAATCATCCCAGTAGTATGATTAAAAATTTAGAAGTCGATATTCAGCCAACTGGCTGTAGGGTCACCAGGACAGGTTTGTTAAATTTAAACAGATGCGTGCACAGTTTCCAATCATGCTCTTCACCCCGCCCCCCCATGCTTCTTTTTAATATGGTTAAAAGTATGCATGTTGTAAAAGCATTAATATACACTAACATGATTTCATTGTCTACCCATGTAACTCTCCAATGTACACAAGAAAATCAAAACTAAGTCTTAGAAAATTTACCTCATGTTGCAGGTGAGAGGATTTAAGTGACAGGTATATTTTCCTGTCTATCTTTCTATTTATTGTACCTCATTTCAGCTCAGTGGGTGATTGTATCATTTAGAATGTTTGATTCAGGACCTTGAATGTAAAAGTTAAATGGGTTTAGAGACAGTATAACAAAGGGAACTGGGAGGGTAAATGGCCTAGCATGGAAATAGATAGCTTTTACTTTTAAGTTGATGATTGATTGATTCATGCATGGCTTGAGTCAGGAGACAGCGAAAGTCATTATAACTTGATAAGCATTCAGTGAACTCTATGATATGAATTAGTGGTACCAGTTCAGTTCTTAGTGGACAAGTGCCCATTTCATTAAAACCATTAGCATCATTATCTCTAATTGGCACCCTAATTTGTAGTTTTAGCACAGAGTTTAAGGACTGAATTTGTATTAAGATAGAATTCTCTCCCTTTCCTCTGACCTCTAGAAACATTGAAACCATCTAGAATAAGGTAAAAACACATGGACAGAAAAGGATTAGCAAACCTGTGCAGCAGATGTACCTGGTTTATGGATTAATGAAGCATTTCTTTTTCTAGCACCACCAGTAAAATATTTGCTCAATACAATAAAATTCCTAAAATCTTGCCACTAAATCCAGTTATCTCCATTATTTCCTAGTCACAGCTTTATCAGAAGAATGCATGTTTTATTTATTTATAATTGCTAGTGGTGAGACATGCTACAATGTAGAAGTGCAGATCTAGACTCTGAATTAACATTAAACAGTTTTCTGAAAATGTGCCTTATCATTGCCTAATACAAATAAAGAAATTTCCTATTTCCCTTACATGGGTACTTCTCAAGAAGAGTACAGTGCCAAGAACTTACAGTAGACTCTCACAGCCTCATCATCTACTGTGAGAAGAATTTGACAATCATAAAACCAAAAGCTTGCACAGAGTCAATAAGCTCATCATATATCATTTTCCATAAAGTAGTCATCAGTCTTCCACACATTTCTTAAGTTCAGAATCATAGGAACAAAATCATTTCTTTCCTGTTGTGCCAGAAAGACAAGACAATCCATTCTGGAAGCATTATAGCTGAAACAAACAGTTCTTCGTTCATTTGTTTATTGCAATTCTCAAATCCTCTTCTGTTTGGAGAAAATGTGCAGATGTCTGTTCAAAACAAGAAGCATCTGATTAAAATCTGTACTGGGTACTTGCAGTGAATTGGTTTTTTGAGGGTGGAAGACTGATTTTGCTATCAACAGTATGGCCTTGGACACAGTGTACAGCACATCTTATCAATCAATACGCATTTGCCAGATTTCCTAATTCTACATCTCTACAAAAATTTGCTGTTCCAATGTTTGTTTTTTGCAGCTGGTCTTGGCTATCTGAACCTGAGCTACATAGTGACTTGACCTCACCTGAACTTATGAATCCTTCTCTAAGGATCATTAAGTACTACTGCCATACACCGTCCACTCATAAATCCCATAACAGTTATTTATTCTTTTCCTCGCTCAACACCTACAGGTCACATTAAGAACTCTAAGATGTCCAGTTAGCTGATGCAGTTGCTAGCAAAGGAAAGAGCCTGTTCAGCTGGCTGGACAGCCAGTATTAATATGGCCTTGAGGCCTCATTATATGGTGGCTGGGGAACGGCAAGAGGAGATGGCCCCAGGGCATGAGCCAGTGGGCAGACTGAACAATGCAGCATGTCTCCTGACCGTGAGTGCAGCAGAAGGGACAGGTGGATGACTGCAGTTCCACAGTGCACAAGGAACTCATAGGAGTATAAGGAAGAGTTACTGCAACTTCTAGGCGCAATCACCCATCTTGTTAAAAAATAAAAGCAGAGGAGTATTTGTTAGATAGAAACACAGAAACAGAGAAAATGATGGCAGATAAAGGCCATCTGCCCCATCCATTTTTGAGGTGTTTATTCAAGTTGTAATTCAGAGAAGCACTGGGGAAGACAGTGCCTGAGCCAACTGGTAAATAAAAGTTGAGGTAAGAAGCAGAAAAAATCCACTTGAGGAGTGCTGCTGGCAGTGTCAGATAATGGCATCTGGTGTGGAGATTAATTCTACACTTGTTGGGCCCTCACTGGTAATGTGGTTAGGATCCAGAGTGGGGTGGCATGAGGCAGGATTAAAAGTCCTGCTGGAGTGCTAAAGGATCAACTTCTGCTCTAGCTAATGTGTGGCAAGCTACATCCCAAACTTAGAAGGGGTTGGAGGGGTTTAGAAGATAAGCAGGGGGAGGGGAGTATGCCATAGCTGCAGATACTGATTAGGTTTGGGGTATTGTGTATACAAATACAGCTGCAGCCCCTTTTAATCCCAAAGCAGTGGTTACTGGTGTTTACTGAAGAATGTGTGCAAATGCATGCTCAACAGTTGCATAAATAGGGGACATCTGGGATGTTTATGATAGTTCTTTACGCCCATGTGTACTCTCTGTGGCTTTGAGAATATCACCTCACAAAGAGCCTTCTAGCTTCATGTCTTTTTGCCCTTATACAGCAGCTTGACCTCTAGGGGTAGTATCAAGAGACTACCACAAGGGGTCACCAGCCCCATTTTCAACCCAGAGCCATAAGGGGCAGGAGCGAGTGGGGATTACTTCTACCCTGAACCCACTAAACAGGAATTTAAAATGTAGGCCTTGGGGGGGGGGGGGCTTAGGAGATGGTTGGGGTGCTTTGTCTGTACTTGGACAGGACAGGACAGGGGTCTTCAGGACCCAGGCATGTCATTCAAGGGAATGAGGGCAGCTCCTCATTGCTGACCTCCGATCCCTTTAAGAAGCAGCCCAGGAGCTCTGCAGCCCAGTGCTCCCAAGACAAAAGAACAACACTGCTTGTGAGGTTGATCATAAGTTGTGTTATTCTTGTACCGCAAGAGTCAGTAACCTGCAGTATTGAAGTACTGCCAGTTCGTGATTCCCTCAGTAAATTAGGATGAGGTAAAAAAAATCTGACTTCTACCACACCTTGATAACATCTATAAACTTGCATAAATGCAAATAAATGTATATTAATTCAAGTTAAGTATATAAGCACTGAAATCACAATTTAAAATAATTTTATATGAAATTTTACTCTGATTTTGAATTTAGATTTGAAATCACATAGTCATGTGATTTTGTATTTTTTACAATTGTTAAATCAAAAATCATGTGTTAATGGATGCTGATTTAATCTTAGGATTCATGAATTTATTACTGTCTGTTTCCAGTATGACAATGTAGACCACAGTATATCTCAAGAGCCTCAACGTCCTCTCGGAGATTCTCCTCTACCCTTCCTGAGGAGAATCTCCCCATAAGAAACCCTGCCCCCTTGTGGTTAAAAAAAAAAGTTCCATTCAATAATCTTACCAGGCTTTCAAAATAAGGAAATGGGGGACCTCAGGATCATCATAGTCAGAAGTGCAGCCCACTTACTCCTTCCCTGTCAGAGCAGAAATCCGCAATAGTGATGGCTGACCCCAGATTTTACTTTCTCCCTCGTGTGACTCCTTTAACTTAACTTCCCCCCTAACAATCCCTACATATATTCTTTTACAGTCTCTCCATTCCATTCACCCATGTGCTCTTCTGCTTGTTTCCATGCCGAAATCTGGAACGCATCAGGTATATTCCATAATTGTGTGTGCAACTTAGCTAACAAATGATCAGTTAATTGGCAATAATTGGGCGCTAATAATCAATTATTGGCGCTAATTGGCAACAATTAAAATTTACACACACATCTTCCTAGTCGAGATTCTACACAGATACATGTGTACATTTTCCATGTGAATCTGAAAAGGGGTGTGGCCATGGGAAGGGCATGAGTGGATCAGGAGCATTCCTAGAAATTGCGTGCAGTGTTCTAGAATATGGCAGATCTGCGCCTAATATAGATATGAAGATTTACATTAGGTTTCAGTTGATGTAATTCCTCAGGCGCACATCCTGGTTCTAAATTCTATTCTATAAATGGCACTGAAATTTGGGCACCATTTACAGAATAGTGCTTAGCGTTCATTTTTTGGGGGCACCCAAATATGGGCGCCATTTACAAAAGCCAATCCTATAAACATAAAGGAATCCTGTTCAGAAGAAATGGATCCTCAGAAGCTTAGCCGAGATTGGGTGGCAGAGCCAGTAGGGGGAGGCAGGGATGGTGGGGGGGGAGGCGGGGCTAGTGCTGGGCAAGAATTCTACGGTCTGTAGCACATATGAGTTTATCTTGTTGGGCAGACTGGATGGACCATGCAGGTCTTTTTCTGCCGTCATCTACTATGTTACTATCAGGCTTATTTTCGAAAGGGATCGCCACAATCTTCCGACACAAATCGGGAGATCGCCAGCGATCTCTCAATCCCGGCCAAATCGGTATTATCGAAAGCCAATTTTGGCCAGCTTCAACTGCTGTTTCGTTGCGGCGCTGGCCAACCTTCAAGGGGGCATGTTGGAAGGGTAGCGAAGGCGGGAAGGGAGACGGGGCAGGGTTATGAGATGGCCGGCTTCACCTTATTATGAAAAAAAATGCCAGCCGGATGAGCATTTCGCCAGCCGGACTTGGTCCATGTATTTTTAGGACCAAGTCCCAAAAAAGAGCCCCAACTGACCAGATGACCACCGGAGGGAAGCGGGGATCACCTCCCCTTACTCCCCCAGTGGTCACCAACCCCCTCCCACACACAAAAAAAATTAAAACATTTTTTGCCAGCCTGTATGCCAGCCTCAAATGTCATACCCAGCTCCCTGACAGCAGTATGCAGGTCCCTGGAGCAGTTTTTAGTGGGTGCACTACACTCTAGGCAGGTGGACCCAGGCCCATCCCCCCCTACCTGTTCCACTTGTGGTGGTTAATGTTGAGCCCTCCAAAAAAACCAAAACCCACTGTACCCACATGTAGGTGCCCCCCTTCACCCCTTAGGGCTATGGTAATGGTGTAGGCTTGTGGGCCGTGGGTTTTGGGGGGGATTTGGGGGTGCTTGGTATAAGTGGGGGGAAGCAGGGCATGGGGGGAAAGAATTACTGAGAGGAAATGCTTGGTACTCCCAAAACTGGACTTCTGTGCTGATGCCATTACCACATGACCATTAAAAAAAATTAGCACATGTGCACTTACCACCACTCATTTTATAGGCAATAAGGTCTACAGCCTGCACTAACCAGTTAGCATTCCTGGTTAGTGGAGGTTGGGCATTCCTAGCTAACCAGTTAGCGCCTGGTAATGCTAACTGAATAGCACAGGAATGCCCACTCTTTACCCCCCCCCCCCCCCCCCCGACACATTCCCTCAAAACATTTAAAATATTTATTTTTTTAGAATGCAGTTAGCACACACACTTTTGTCACTTACCACAGGATGCCTGAGCACATCACCCAGTATGCCATTTTAAGCTGCTTTAGGCACACCTAAGGCAGCTTTGTAAAAAAAAATACCATAGATAGTAAACGCTCTGTGAACAGGGAAATACCTACTGTCCTTTTACTAAGGTGTACTAACAGATTTAGGGCCCTTTTACCAAGCTGTGGTAAAAGGGCCCTGCGCTAGCAACAGCGTATGTTTTTGCCACGCGAAGAGGCCCCTTTTACCACAGAGGGTAAAAAGATTGAAAAAGAAATGGCCTTGCTGTAAGTTCCCATTTGCCGCATAGCCATTTTATTGGAGGGGGAGCACTTACCGTCACCCATTAAGGTGACGGTAAGGGCTCCCGTGCTAACCCGGCGGTAAAAATATGGAAATAAATTTCTGTAGCACAGGAAATGGTGCACACTGGGGGCAGAATTACCGCCGGCTGCTGCGGTAGTCCAGCGGTAGTTCCAGATTGGCGCATAGCAAGCCTAATGCCGCGTGCCAACTCTTTAGTAAATGGGCCTCTTATGAATTACTGTGTGTTAAGTGCTAGGCAGCCCATAGGTATACAATGGGTTGTGTTGCATTTAGCACAAGCTAATTGTTAGTGCACCTTAGTAAAAGGACCCCTTTGTTTACTACTGAAAAGACATGAGCTAAATCTCCCCCTCCCAAAGTTTAAAAAATAAGCAAACAGGAAGAGCCTGAAAATGCCCTCAGCAACCCAGCAGCACTTGCCAAGGAGGTTTGATTGAGAACAGGAGATGGCATGATGTCAAAAAGTTGAAACAACTGTGTTTTTCCTTCCTCGCGCAGCCATCATTTTGCATACACTCAAAACAAAGCAAACAAACCTATGAGCTGCTGCATCTATGTTGTTATTCTTTATTGTTGGTAGCATTTTTATTTAATCTCACTTATATTTTCAAACAAGCCAACTTGTGCAGCATTTGGATGTACACAGAAGAAGTATAATAATGGAATAACTTGTCATAGGTAGAGTAGTAATTTGTTATAAATTGTAATCAGTGTGTCATTTGGAGGGGCTGGTTATAGAGCAGTGCCATAGCGAGGGCGGCTGACACCCCGGGCAGGTTGCCGCTGCGCACCCCCCCCCCCCCCCGGGTGCAGCACGGCACCCTCCCCCCTCGGCGTGCACCCTCCCCCCCCGGAGCGCATTCTTAGTTGAATTATGAAGCGAGGGGCGGGCGAGAGGGCCGATCCGCCCCCGAGTGCACGTTGCTGGGAGCTGCGTTGGCTCCGCTTGTTCCTTGCTCTCTCTGCCCCGGAACAGGAAATAACCTGTTCCGGGGCAGAGGGAGCAGGGAACCAGCGGAGCCGACACCCCCCCCCCAGTGGCGTGCACCCGGGGCGGACTGCCCCACCGCCGCCCCCTTCCTATGCCACTGTTATAGAGACACCCTAGCATGTGTTATATTCAGGCACAGATTTTTTTCCTCCTGGTAAAGGGTCACTTGTCTGTTATGAGAATCAGATGCTCAACATTCAGAGTTTCTACCTGTTTATTTATTTATTTATTTATTTATTTACTGATTGATGACATTTATATTCCACTTCAAACATGAATTAGGTTGACACCTGGGAACATTTAAAATCTTTTTTTTCCTGTGCCTAGATCAAAAGAGAAAGATAGTTTGTGGCAACTTGCTCCTTTTGTTTTGTAGCATGCAGTGGTATATTATAAAAATGCACTTACTATTGTTTATTACTACTATTTAAAAGAAAGATATTAAATAATGAGGGCAGAGCTACCTTCATACAGAAGTCCAGAGTCAGTCTAAATCTGCCATTTTACAGTTCTGTGATATATATTTATTTCTTCTTCAAGTCAGTTTTCAATAGCATTTTCTCAGTTATTACCCAAATGTGAACACAATTATAATGTTCATATGTTTTGGATGTTACTGAATTCTATTATTCTGTCTCACTGTATTTCCAGTTTTGGCACAGTACAAGTCATCACAAGGACAAAATATAAGCAAACCAATGGACTGCATTAGGGGCTTATAGCCCATTTAGTTATGTTTAAACAAATGAGAGATCTGCATGAAAGAAAATTTTATTGACTTCTGAAAACTACTTGTCCCTGAAACATGCTCAAAACATAATAATCCATTTGTACAAAGAGATTAGGTGAAGATGTGTGCCCCAATGAAAGAGTTTAATTTTACTGCCAATCTTTATAACACCAGGCTTCCCAAGTCAGATTACAACTGTTAAGATGAACCCATCAATACACAGGATATCCTCACTGAAATTTGGCCATGTATTACTGTATTGTATAGCAGGGGCGTAGCCAGACACCCAAGTTTGGGTGGGCCTGGACCCAAGGTGGGTGGGCAGCACTCCACCTTGTCCTACAAGTGATTTGGTTTCTCCCTCTCTCGCCTGCATGCCATATGGTCTTTCAATTCAAACATCCCCTCTCCCCCATATACCTTTTAAATACCAGATTTTCACTGGCAGCAAAAAGTTGTTGGGAGTTTTTGGCTGGTGGGGCTTGGGGTCCCTGCCAGCCACATTATAGGTGTGCTGCTACTTGGTGGGCCTGAACCTAAAGTGGGTGGGCCTGGGCCCACCCCAGCCCACCCTTGGCTACGCCACTGTTGTATAGAACAGTGTAGAAAAATGAACACAAAATACAGCCTTTATTAGTTCTGTTTCCACCAGCTATAATAATTTTTGAAGCTGTTTTAGTGATGTTCAGTGATTTCACGATATTTATATCTGCATAAATTAAAAAGTTGTCAAATAAGTAAAAAAAATCTTTTGTCCTCCACCTAAAAGCACTGCCACTTTTTACAAATGGCCCATTATTTTCAGTTTCACTATTGCTTTCAGTAGGCATAGCGTTTTTGGTATACTTGTAACTCCGCCTACTGCCAGCAAGCTACGCCTACTGGCTTCAGTAGCCTCGTACCGCTCATTCTAACCTGCTTGCTATCCTCTGTTTTCAGACTGGAGGGCGGTGCAATGGCGTACCACTGGTGGGGGCCGCGAGTGGGCGAGTTCTGCCGATTCCCCGCCTCTCTCGGAAACTGATTGGTGGAACTGCTGCAGACTGAGGGGAGGGGAGGAGTTGCTGTTGTTTACAGTTCCCTGGTAGGACTGCGTTCTGTTGTTGGTTCCGTACAAGAGGTATCGGGTAAGTCCCGGCCTCCTCTCATCCCCGCCTCTCTCGGAAACTCTGATTGGTGGAACGGCTGCAGACTGTCGGGGAGGAGATGGATTTGCGGTCGTTTTTTTTGTTGCTGGTGGTGGTAGGGGTGCGTGCTGTAAATTAGCAGAGAGAAAGGGGGGTGGGGTCTATTGCTGCAGTCTCAACGCAGGGAACCCTTCAGTTTGGGCCTGTCACTGGGAGACCTTCACAGGTCTCATTCTGTTGCTAAGTCACAGTGTCGCGTGCTGAACCCCTCTCTCTCTTTCCCCAGTAGGTGTGCTGCCGGCGGTATGGAGCGCAGGAACTTCCCGAACCCGTACGCAGACTACAGGGGCCCGTTGGACTCACACACTGCCCACTTTGACTCTGCAGGCAGGGTGAGTGTGGGGAGCAGGGCTGCAAAGACCTGGCAAGGGAGGTTGAGATATTTTTTTAGTTTATGCTGAAAGAAGGTTTGTGGTCTCTTTTGTATAGCTGAAGCACAAGAGGTCCTTGACACAGCCTTTCAATATGTCTCTTCTATCCATTGCTGAAGAATAAAAATGTGGGTTAGATTTAAATTTATTTTTGCACTTCCATCAGCGCTTGTTTTATCTAATACAGTGAGTGGGCCCTAGCGTTGTTTACACAACACAAATGAATGTGTTTCACGAATAATAACAACACAACACTATTTCCTAAATATTCACTAGAGCTAAGGCTGGCCCATCCACTAGGCATCTGCCTAGGGCAGTACAATTTAGGGATAGCACCAGCACTTAGTCCTCAATATCACTCTCAACCAGCATCCCTCCCTTCACCCCAAAGTATTCAGCATTTTACCTCCTATTTGCTGGGGAAGTAACACAGGAGTTAGCATCTATGAAAAATTCATTGCGTTAACACTGGTCCATAAGCATCTGTGCATGCTTAAAGCCTCCCAGTTCTTGCCCCTTCCAAAATTCCATAGGGGGCAAGAGCCGGTGGAGGGAGGGAAAGAAGGAACAAGAAAGCTGCTGGACACCATGGCGGGGGGGGGGGGGGGGGGCGGAGGTGAAGAGAGAAATGCTAGAGAGATACTAAACATTGCAGGGAGTAGGAAAGGGAAGGAGAGATGCTGGACACCGCCAAAGGGGGAGATTAGAGATGGGATGGGATGGAGAGATGCTGGACACCGTGGAGAAGGGGATGGCATCAGCTACACTCAGGATGGCCTTGATTGTGGCTGTGTTAAAAGGCACACAGGGACTGCTCTTGTGAATTGTAGTGACCACTTGACTACCTGCTCCATATGATGGGGAATTGTTGCAGATGGCTGGAATTTTCAATGCTTATTTCAAGGCGTTTCATATTAAGAACTGCAGGAGCAGTTGAAAAATCATTATTACCTGATTGCTGCATTGGTGAATGAATGGAGACATGGTTACTGTCAGTCTGTTACCTTCATAAATGTATTTATTCTGAGGAGCAAGGTGTATTAGTGACCAATGGCAGTGTTGGAGGGCAGGGTGAAACCTGTTATTAATGCAGAATAACTTCACTGTTCACACCAACTGATGATTATCAAAACACACACAGTGAAAAGTGACTAATCAAAGGGGGAATTGTCTCATATATCTGTGGCAAAACTGTAACTTTTCATATGCACACAGCACAAAAAGTAATCATTGACATAAAAACCAATAGACAGGTCATTCCGCTGAAGTAAAAGGTGTACCGGATTTCAAACATCTGTATATTGTATTATGTTGTGGTCCTGCTGCTTCCCTTGGAAATTGGTTTTTCAAATTCCAAATCTCTCCAGTGGGGCGTGTCAAAGGGCCAGGACTGATGTGAAGTCTGTCTATAGAAACTGGATCATAAGACAGTTCTGAGAATAATATGTAGTCAGTTGAATTTCTTAGGTATCTTTTTACTAAGCTGCAGTAAAAAGTGGATTTAGTACACCCTTAACAGGTCTCTTCCACACTAAGGCCATTTTCCCACAGCTGATTATCCCAGTTAATGGCCATCTGCTAATGCTGCCATTAACAAAAATTAGCGGCAAGGCCTTGCCACCCATTTTGCAAGTGGTAAAGGCTCATATATTAATCCTGCACTAATCAGCGAGTGGTAATGTGGCTTCACTAACTGAGGACCCTGTTTACTAATGTGTGTTAGTGTTTTTAGTGCACCTACACTTAGCGTGCATTCTAATCATGTAGGCGCCTTTAGGGACATTGTAGGCACGTACATGGTTAATGCACGTTAAAAATGTAAACATGCCTATAACGCTGCTTAGTAAACAAGGCCCTGATTCATGCTATCATGCCCACTCTACACCCAGACACACCCCTCTGAGAAAAATTTAGGAATTGTTTTTAGCATGTGATTTGGGCACACAAATTGGGATTTTACCGTAGGATTCCTCTTGGAGAGGTGAAGGGATTTTGGTAGCAGTGCTGTAAAAAAAAGGTGCATATTTTTTATTCCAAAATATTAGATATATAATATATTACACATATAGATTTTTCTATTTTAAACACGTGGAAAAGATGACTAGAAAGGCCAGGTTGAGATAGAATATAGGTAAGAAACAGCATTGTACAAAGGATGTACATAGTATGTATTCTTCACACTATTTCAGTGTTGATAGAGCAAGGGATGTATGCCTGATATTTAATATTTGGCAACTACAAAGAAAATCGTTCTGGCTGAGGGTATCCAGTATTTATCTTCTTTGTATTTTTTACGAAAGGCTTGAATCTTCTTCATAGTATCCATTGTATGTTGTGCTTCAGTGATTAGATGATCCCTCAGACAGTACTTGTTTTTAATATCCACAGCTGACAGCAGAGTTCAGGCATCATCTGAATAATAAGATCAATGAGCTGTTGCAGCATATGGAGAAAGGCCTGAAGTCTTCTGACCCTAGTGACTGCACTGTCTACACCGGCTGGGCAGGTAGGAAGATGGAGCAACAGGGCAATCCAAAGTAATTATTGCAACTTAGACCAATAGACAGGCCCTAGCCAGGTATTCAAGTTCTGCAGCATCTGGAGTAGAAAAATCCTTGCCCACCAGAATGCAACTGCTTCCTCCCACAACTGTATTGGGAAAAAAAAACCCTTGTTACCAGGCCAAATGGAGCAGTGAAAGCCATAGGAAAACCTGGTGGAAGAGGAGAAAGGGGTAGACAAGCTGGAGCATTGGAGCCGACTCTGTGGGTGCTTGAGCACCCCCCAATATTGAGAAAATTCCTTGTATGTGTCCAGGGAGGAGTTATTTCCATTGGGCTTAGCACCCCCAATAATTTTGAAAAGTTAGCTCCTATGAGCTGGAGAAAAACAAGTAAATGACAATCACAAAGGCTGATGGCACTTCTAGACTAACCAATTTGTTGAAAAAATAAATGTTCTAAGGACAGGAATCCATGTCATCAGCAACAATGGACTCTTCTCTGCAAAAGTGTGTACCTCAATATGGTTACCTCTCAAAACAAATGGCTCTAAAACAGAGTAAAAAAACAAAATTAAAGAAATAGAACAAAGAAAACTGGTAAACGAATGCCTGAAATTGAAACCACAATTTATATCTTTTTTTTTCTTTAATACATCTTCACGTTGTCTAAATATTTTTCCCTGCTCTATAATATCAGCTGGTAGATTTGTGAATTTGATTGGTATCTTCACTGCTGAGCCACTTTTAAAAGAGTAGTACAAAACTAGGACCAGCTTAGCCTCTCCAGGTTGATTGGGGTTATGGATTTGATACACCATCTTTCTGCAATACAACCAAAGCAGGTTACATTTATTATATGCATATACGTTCTCTATCCATGTTGGGGTGTTAAACATGAATTTGAATGTGCTAGTGGAATGATTTTAGTTCTGCTAGGATTGTGCACTTCTGACCAAATATTTTTGCCTATGCAGTGGCCTTCCTTTTTATCAGGAAAACTTATTGCGTGAAAAACAAGAGCTAATAGGCCCCCCTTTATGATTAGGCAGGGAAAGGGCAGTGCTATAAAGGGGCACCAGTTTGGAGCCTATACTATAGAGATGCTTAATTTCCTTTATGGAATACTTGTGTAACCGGGAATATATGAGCATATAAAATCATAATACGGACATTTATTTGTGTATTTACCATCTAACGAGGCAAATCTTATAAAAATTATCTCCAAATTGTTTAAATATTGCATACCCTGGAGGCCACGGTGGTTCTATCTTAATGTTTAATTTAGCATGATAAATCATCTTGCATTTTTGCTGAATGAAGCAGAAAAGAACTTTTGAAATCCATTTCGGTAGGTTTTAGGACATGCCTTTCATTTTTACCGCAACACTGTCCCTTATATTGTCTAACAATACACAGAAGTTTCATCTGCTCTTTTGTATGTGATGTAGTATCACAGGTTTAGCGAAGACAGTTATGGCACAAACAGTGTGATTTATACAATTTTTCAGGCATTGCTTTGCTGTATCTGCACCTCTTTGATGTACGTGGAGATGAATCCTATCTGCAGTACGCCCAGTCCTACGTCACTAAGAGTCTCAACTGCCTGACCAAACGCTGGATCACATTCTTGTGTGGGGACGCCGGGCCCCTGTCTGTGGCAGCAGTAGTGTATCACAAGCTTGGAAGAGAAAGGGATGCTGAAGAGTGCATCAGACGGTGAGAGTAAAGTATTCTGGGTTTTTTGGTATTGGGGGGGGCGGGTCGGAGAGGAAGGGGAGGCTAAATACTGTCCGGTATTAACTGTGAGATTTCAAGACTGCTTTGCCTAGCAATTAAAATACACCATGGCAGCATTGTGTGCTGCAAAACCTAATTTATTTATTCATTCATTTAAAAACTTATATTCTGCTCAATCCCAGTTCATCAGTCAACAAACTCTGACAAACATTAGCCAGTTTCCACACTCATGATACGCCTGCATAAACAAAAGTTTTCAGTTGTCTTTTAAATGTAGACATGTTTCTGATCTTTCTTAACCTGGAAGGCAGTTTGTTCCAAAGCAAAGGACCCATGATGTAAAAAATTTGAACTTCTAAATTCTTCCACCTGAAGTCTTGCATTAGCCAGGTGCCTAGATTCTTTCACAGAATAAAATCAGAATATCCTGACTGGGACCTAAACTAATCCCACTAGCTCATGTCCTTCAGACTGCAAAAGGTCCTCATGGTAGCAGCTGTTTGTCAATGCCTTAGCCACAATCAGACCTGCCGTTGTGTGCTGAGGCCTCCAGTCATTCTCAGACTATTAGACCAGTCAGCCAGGTATGAAGAGGACCTGGAAAACGGCATGGAGGGAGGAAGAGGAGGAGGACATTGGGGAGTGGTGTGGAGCAGAGGAGAGAGGAGGAAGACCCAGGAAGGATAATTCCCCTCCTCCCCTCCCTCCCTTCCTTCACAGCTCCTGGGTCCTTAGAAGGGAATTCCCCTTCTCCCTTCTTCTGCTCTTGGATTTTCCATTCTAGGCAGGGGAGGCCTTCTCTCCAAATGCTTGCTGGAGGCTTGGGCTTCAACTTATTGTCTCTACACTTGTGCTTTGATGTGTTTGTACATGTTTCCAGACTTTGCCAGCTGCACCCATCTGTTGTGAAATTTGATGCCAAAGTACCTGATGAGCTTCTGTATGGACGTGTAGGCTACCTCTTCTCACTGCTCTTCATCAACAAGCATTTTGGAGGGGAAAAGATTCCACAAACTTATATCCAGCAGGTATTATCTCATATTTGTAGGTTTCCTGAGAATGAATTCAGTGTATCCAAGATTAGATAAAATATGCCTGATATTGTTTTGGCCTAGCTGGGGGGTCAATTAGCCAGCTCTGGCACCAATATTGAACTTGTATATTCAGTGCTGCTATGATGTAAGTAATGACACTGAACATACAAGTTCAGCAGTGACCATGCTGACACTGTTTAGATTTAGAGAGGCTATTCAGCAAGCCTAAACTAAAAATTCCATCGCTTTAATATTTGGGTACTGGCAAGTGCTTTGACTCACAACCCCCTTTATCACAATGATGATGATTCTGAAAGCTGTGGTCCTATTTCTCCATCTACTAGCAGGGTGGCATAAAACCATGCATGTAAACTGGTCTAGCAGAATTCAGGAAAGAAAATTAACACGTAAGCACAACCTTTTCCCTATGCATGCCAGATAAAAGGAATTTTAATGTACAGTAATTTGTTGGAACTGCACAGTAATGCTGTATTTTGTGAAACTGCTAATCTAAAAGCAATTTCTATTCTTTTTTGCAATGCATACAAGTTTTATAATTGCATCAATTGGTGCAGCTGAAAAATTCATTGATTCGAAATTGGTCACACTGCCTTTCTCTCCGCAGGTCTGTGATACTATCCTGGCATCAGGGGTAAACTTAGCAAACAAGAGAAACTTTGCAACCAGAAGCCCACTGATGTACGAGTGGTATCAAGAATACTATGTAGGACCAGCTCATGGACTGGCAGGGATTTACTACTTTCTAATGCAGGTTAGAGACTTTGAAAGACAAGGGGAAAAGGTCTGTGGAATGGAGGTCCTAATAAGGATGTCTAAGCTGGAAACTGATACTCAGATACACGCAAATATAAAAACACAAACGTATGTTTATTATTGAGTCAATGAAATTTCTGGATAACCTACTATATAGCTAAATGTTAACAAAAATCCTTATCCTCAGGTAAGTACAAAAGAAATTCCAGAAGGTGAAATGAGCATATCCTCAAGTTAAGCTAGGTAGCTCCAATGGCACCCTGCTTGTCATTGGCTTGAGACAGATAATAGAAACTTACTAGGTTTAAACTATTTTTAAAAAGTCGTACCAACAGCAAACAAGCCTACATCTCTACTGTAAAAGAGTGGGAGGTCTTGGGGAGAAGCAAGCTAGAACTTGAAAAAAATGGTGGTGGAGTGTGAGGGATCTTGAGTAACTTGGCTATTCTTTTTCATCATAGCTCTTTTGTTTGGGAGAGGGGTTTTCTTGGCTATTCCTTGAGGTTTACCTGGGTTATCTGTACTGTGTTCTTTAAAATTTGTTCATGTATATTTTTCATTACTTCATGGCTCCTGATAGGGGGAGAAAGTACCGCTAGCATGCCAAAATTTAAATTAGCTCATAGGCACCTGACAAATAAGTGAGCAGAGATGATTTCCTTTTTGTAAAACTAATAGATAATGAAGATAAAAACTTTTGGGATGACTAAGGTCTGTTCCTTAGTCATTTCTTAACATATTGTGCTCTGAAAGAAAAGAGTCTTCTATAATCAGCTATCAAAATGTTACGGGTACACTATACATATTTTGTATAATATGTGAAAGGAGTGTTCACATGCCTCCTAATCTGGGCATGCCTCCTAATCTGGGCATATTCAAAGTTAGAACTCCTTAAAGCTTGGGTGTGCTAAACTTGTATTCTGCCAGCATTCGCAAGCTGACTCTGGTGTTCTGCTCTTGTACCTGTCTATCATAGCCTGCCTGCAATACCAACCAGGACACACTGCTCAAGCAAGTCAAGCCCAGTGTGGATTATGTCAGCCAGCTGAAGTTTCCATCTGGGAATTACCCACCTTGCATTGACGATACCCGCGATCAGCTTGTGCACTGGTGCCATGGGGCACCAGGTGTCATCTACATGCTTATGCAGGCCTACAAGGTATAGTATATGCCACCCCCCCCCCACACACACACACACACACACACATGCACACAAGATAATGAGGCTCATATATGTATGGTATTCTTATTTAGGGCAAGATGCACTAAACTTCAACGACCCTTTAACGAAGAAAATTTCAACCGTGGCATGCATTAAAGGCCATTTTCCGACGACGCTAGCAGCTAACAAAAACGAAATGCAAACGAGTAACTACCATTGAAATGTGGGCGATTCGGAATGCACTAACCATACCGACGATTGCACCGAATCATTTACCGTGAAATATTTAACGTCAGCTCAGAGCTGTCGTTAAGGCCTGAGCTGTCATACAGACACTGCTCCCCGCTTCTGCCTGCAGCATAAAAATCCAAGCTGGCATGTTTGAAAATAAAAAAAACCCACACAAACACGTGGCTCCCTGCTTCTCCCTGTATTAAAAAAAAAAAATCAAAAGAAAACTCAAAACTGTGGCAGCCACGGCCCCCTCCCTTCCTCTCTCTATTTCTCCTTCTCCCACAGCTTTGAAATTTAACACTCTGCTCTCCTCTGAAGCCAGTTTCCCAGGTTCTGTAAACAACTTTAAGCTGCCCTGGTCCCCCTCCCTTCCTCTGTTTCCCCCAGCCGGGGGCAGGCCCAGGTCTCTCAGCTGAGCTAAAGGGGATCACAGTGAAAGAGGTCTTTTGTTAGAAAGGGGTGTTTATGAAGGACGTCCTGTTTGGAATCTTGAGGAGGACATCTTCAACTGCACTCTCCTGCTAGGATCATAGAGCTAAACGCTCGCACGTCCCGATCCCCCCCCCCCCCCTCGCACGCCTCTGTCTGACTTAAGCAACCTACATAGGTTTAATACGTTTGTGTTGACGTTTGTGGCATGCGCAGAGCAGCCAGCATAATGCTTGGCTGCTCTGCGCATGTTTTAGGGGCCGATTACCGACAGGGATTATGAATCTGTAAAGCATTGTACTTTACAATACCGCACAGAATATGTGCGGCTTGTTTTTTTTGGTGCATTCTTCGTTTTTTCAAATTCGGTAAGCACTTTTACATTTTAGATTTTTTTACATTTGGTTGATGCATCTGGGCCTTAATTGAGTTATGTCCCGCATCATTAAGGAGGATTGTCCCTCTAACCTGTAGGAGGAGTATGTCATCTTGCTGCTGACTCTTCCAGTGCCTTTTTTTTTTATTCACAGTTTGAATATATGGGACCTGTTAACCTACTACTACTACTATTTAGCATTTCTATAGCCTGTGCATTCAAACCTCAGACTGAAGCCACCAGGTAGAGGAAGTGGAAATGAGTGGTGCACTGTTTTTCTGCTAGGGAAGGAAAGAATTGTGAGGGGAGGAGAGTAAGAGAAAATGGGTAGGGTGAAGTACAGTTAGAGGATTGTGTAGGTGAAAAGCTAGAGTGCCCAAAACATTAGGTGCGTCACAAAGTCTTCATTGGCAGCAGCTTTGGAATTGTAGACTGGCCTCTTAAAATACCTTGAAAAACTGAACTGTGACAAAACAGCGGGTTTTAAACCTAGAACTTGTACTATTTCTTGAAGTGTATTTCTCTAGTGTGGCCAGCAGGTGGTGCATGTTTATGCTTAAATCTGTTAGCGAGAACTGACTTTTCCTTCTTTAGTTAACACTAGTAAAAAAGGCCCGTTTCTGACACAAATGAAACAGGCTCTAGCAAGGTTTTCCTCATAGTGTGTATGTTTTGAAGAGTATATGTGAGAGTGACTGTGTGTGAGAGAGAGAGTGAAAGTGTGTGTGTGAGAGAGAGAGAGTGAGTCTGGGTGTGAGTATGTCTGTGAGAGAGTGTGTGTGTGAGAATGAGAGTGTGTGCAATTGCGTATGTGAGACACAGTGTGATAGAGAGAGAGAGAGAGAGTGTGTGTGTTTCTCACAGATACAGTGTGTGCGAGAGAGTGTGTGTGAGACATTGATTCTCTGTGACACTGAGTGTATGAGACCAAGCGAGTGTGTAAGTGACTGTGTGACACATAGAGAGTGAATGTGATACACTGTGAGACATAGAGTGTGTTAGAGTGAGAGACAGAAAGACATTGTCTGTGAGAGAGAGAGTGTGTGAGAGAGAGAGAGTGTGTGTGTGACAGAGATACCTCCCTCCCTCTCTCTCTATGGTGTCAGGCCCCCCTCTCTCTCTGGTGTCTGAGATTGCCACCACTGCACCTAAGCAATTGGTGTGCTGGAGGAGGGGGAGAGAGAGAGTGTGTGTGTGGGGGGGGGGATGTGTTGGAGGGGGTTCAGCTTGGAAGAAGAGGGGTGTGGTATGTTCAGGAAGCGTTGCCAGATGAGAGTGAGAGAGTGAGTGTGGGGGGGGGGGGGGGGGTTCAGGAAGCAATGCCAGATGGCATTGTGAGTGAGTGTGGGGGGGGGGGGGCAGGGGGTTCAGGAAGCGCTGCCAGATGAGAGAGAGAGTGAGTGAGTGTGTGTGTATGGTGTTTCAGGAAGCGCTGCCAGATGATTGAGAGAGAGTGAGTGTGTGTGGGGGGGGGGGGGGGGGGGGTAGGGGAGGTTCAGGAAGCGCTGCCAGATGAGAGATAGAGTGCGTGTGTGTGTATGGGGTTGGGGAGTGGGAGGTGTGTTGGGGGGTTCAGCTTGGAAGAAGAGGGATGTGGGTGGTTCAGGAAGCGCTGCCAGATGAGTGAGTGAGTGAGTGTGTGGGGGGGGGGCGGTTTTTCAAGCATTGCCAGATAAGAGTGAGTGAGTAAGTGTGTGTGTATGTGGGGGGGGGGGTGGTCAGGAAGCGGGGCCAAATGAGAGTGAGTAAGTGGGGGGGGGGGGTTCAGGAATGGCTGGCAGATTAGTCAGTGACTGTGTGTGGGTGGAGGGGGGTTCAGGAAGCGATGGCAGATGAGATTTTGAGTGAGAGAGTGTGTATGTTGGAGGGGTGTGTTGGTTGTGTTGGGTGGTTCAGCTTGGAAGAAGAGGGGTGTGGGGGGGGGTCTGGAAGCACTGCCAGATGAGTGAGTGTGTGTGTGGGGGGGTGGTTTATCAAGCGTTTGCAGATGAGAGTGAGTTTGGGGGGGGGGGGGGTCAGGAAGCGGGGCCAAATGAGAGTGAGTAAGTGTGTGTGTGTGTGTGTGTTGGTGGTGGTGGGGTGGTTCTGGAAGTGTGGCCAAATGAGAGTGAGTAAGTGTGTGTGTTTTTTTTGGGGGGGGGGGGGGGGGTTCAGGAACGGCTGCCAGATTAGTGAGTGACTGTGTGTGGTTGTGGAAGGGGTTTCAGGAAGCGCTGCCAGATGAGTGAGTGTGTGTGTGTGTATGTGTGTGTGTGTGTACGGGTATTCTGGAAGCGCTGCCATATGAGACAGAGTGTGGGGGGGAGGGGGTGTGAGGGGGTTCAGGAACCGGTGCCAGATGAGTGAATGTGTGTGTGGGGGGGGGGCAGGGGTTTCAGGAAGCGCTGCCAGATGTGAGAGTGAGTGTGTGTGTGGTGGGGAGGAGAGGGGTTTGCCAGATGAGTGAGTGTGTGTGTGGGGGGGGCAGGGTTTTCAGGAAGCGCTGCCAGATGAGAGAGTGAGTGTGTGTTGGGGGGGGTCAGGAAGCGCTGCCAGATGAGAGAGTGTGTGTGTGTGTGTGTGGTGATGGTGGGGTGGGGTGGTTCAGGAAGTGTGGCCAAATGAGAGTGAGTGAGTAAGTGTGGGGGGGGGGGAGGGGTTCAGGAACGGCTGCCAGATTAGTGAGTGACTATGTGTGGTTGTGGCAGGGGTTTCAGGAAGCGCTGCCAGATGAGAGTGAGTGAGTGTGTGTGTGTATGTGTGTACTGGGTTTCTGGAAGCGCTGCTATATGAGACAGAGTGTGTGTGTGTGGGGGGGGGGGTTCAGGAACCGGTGCCAGATGAGTGAGTGTGGGGGGGCAGGGGTTTCAGGAAGCGCTGCCAGATGAGAGAGTGAGTGTGTGTGTGGTGGGGAGAAGAGGGGTTTGCCAGATGAGTGTGTGAGTGTGTGTGGGGGGCAGGGTTTTCAGGAAGCGCTGCCAGTTGAGAGAGTGAGTGTGTGTGTGTGTGTGTATGTGTGTGGTGGGGGGGTTTAGGAAGTGTGGCCAAATGAGAGTGAGTAAGTGTGTGTGTTTGTTTGGGGGGTTCAGGATCCGCTGCCAGAGTGTGTGGGGGGGCAGGGGTTTTTGGAAGCGGTGCTTTGAAGATGAGGGAAGGTAGCGCTGCCAGATTGCAGGGGTTTTTTCGTTTATTGCCGTCACTGCCTCCTCCGCGTGATGTCTCCCCCCCCCCCCCCCCCCCCCGCCGCCATCCCACCCACCGTTGCGTTACATAGTTTTGCTGGCGGGGGTCCCAAAATCCCGCCAGCAGAAGTCCTTTGTTGTCTGCTGACTCCGCTTGATCTTCGGCATTGCTAGCCTTTGCTGGGCGGGGTTCTGTGCGTCTGATGTCCTGCACGTGCATGACGTCAGAGGCACAGAAGCCCTGCCTGCATAGGCTAGTAAATGCTGAAGTTCACGCCAGAGTCTGAAGACAGGACTTGTGCTGGCGGGGTTTCGTGTCCCCCGCCAGCAAAGCAACACGATGGTGTGTGGCTTTGGGGGGTGGGTGTTGCTCCTCCATCAATGTTCTGAAATATGAAAGTAAACATCCAGAATCTGTCACCCAGATAGCATTACAATGAGTACAAGGAAACATACCGGGCTATAATCTTTTTAAGAAGGATAGAGAGGGCCGAAGAGGTAGAAGAGTCACGCTGTATGTGAGAAACAATATCAGAGCAGCTGAAATGCGGGGAACCTGGGGAAAGGAAGAAGCTTTATGGATTGTCCTGGAAAGAGAAGATGGAACCTGTATCCATACGGGTGTTATCTACAGACCTCCAGCACAAATGGAAAAGCTAGCAAGGATCTGATAGAAAAAAATTCAAAAGCTTGGTGTGAAAGGGGAGGTGCTACTTTGGGGAGATTTCAATTTGCCTGATATGGATTGGAACGTCCCGTCAGCAGAATTGGAAAAAGTAAGGAGATTGTGGATGCCTGTCAAAGTGCCTTTCTCAGACAAATGATGACGGAACCCATTAGAGAAGGGTCAGCGCTGGATCTAGTGCTCACAAATGGAGGATTTCCAATATCTGGGTGGGTGCCCACCTATAATATTGATCATCACACGATGTGATTTGATATAAGGGCAAAGCACAAAACTCAAAGTACTAGATTTCAGACGTACTGATCTTGGTAAAATGGGGCAATACCTGAAGAAGGAACTGATGGCATGAATAGGCGTAGGTGAAGTGGAAAATCAGTGGGCCAAGCCGAAAGCTGCTATAAATATGGCAACTGATCTTTATGTAAGGGAAGAGAAACAGAAAGCCTATATGGTTCTCCAAACAAGTGGCTGAAAAAATAAGAGCAAAAGGGGCTTCGTTCAAGAAATACAGAAGAATGCAAGAAGAGGATCACGGAAAAGATTACCAGATTAAATACAAAGAAGCGAAGAGGGAAATATGGCTAGCGAAAGCGTGGGTGGAAGAAAAAATGGCTAAAGATGTTGAGATGTGACAAGACCTTTTTCAGATGTTTTGGGGAAAGGAGAAAAGATAGGAATGGAATTGCAAGACTGAAAGATACTGAGAATAGCTATTTGGAGAGTGATGAGGATAAAGCAAACGGGCTAACCAATTACTTTTCTTCGGTGTTCATGAAAGAAAATCCTGGGGAAGGACCTCCATTGGCTGCTGAGGAAATATCTGGGCATGGAGTGGATATTGCGCCATTCACGGAGGAAAGCGTTTATAAACAGCTTGAGAATCAATGTGGACAAAGCTATGGGGCCGGATGGGATACATCGCAGGATACTAAGGAAGATCAGAGAAGTCCTGGCGGGACCTCTTACAGATTTATTTAATAGATCTTTAGAGACAGGAGAGGTTCCGTAGGATTAGAAACAAGCGGATGTGGTCCCTCTTCATAAAAGCAGAGTCTGTGAGGAAGTAGGAAACTACAAGCTGGTAAGTTATGTCGGTGGTAGGAAAAATAATGGAGTTGCTACTGAAAGAAAAGAGAGTTAATTTTATAGAAGCCAGTGGATTACAGGATCAGAAGCAACATTGCTTTACCAAAGGAAAATCCTGCCAACCAAATTTTATTGACTTCTTTGACTGGGTGAAGGACATGCACTAGATGTAGATGTAATCTACTTGAATTTCAGGAAGGACTTTGATATGTCCCTCACAGAAGACTTGTGAATAAGCTGAGAGGGCTGAACTTAGGACCCAATGTGGTGATCTGGATAGAAAACTAGTTGACCCGACAGAGAGTGGTGGTGAACGAAATGCGCTCGAAGGAAAGGAAGGTGAATACTAGAGTGCCTCGGGTCAGTGCTGGGGACAATTCTGTTTAATATATTTGTGAGAGAGATTGCTACCCTTTTAATTCAGGGCCGCATTTTGCTTTTCTTCAGGAGGAGCAAATGAAACATTGTGAAAGAGCACATACACAAAACATTACAGCTGACGGCATGGTGACTAGGTTGGTTCTGCATATCATGTGACTTGATGATAAAATTGATTTTTGCGAGTGATCATATTGAGATATGATGATCACAGTGGATATACAAGTTTTCCAATCGGGAGGTATCCAGTAATTTAAAAGAGCTGCATTTTGGTGGCTGAAGCTGTGGATCATTGACAAGGATTTGGACTCTTATTTTGGAGTTTATAAGACAATATCTGTGACCATTTGGAATTGCACATTGGACTTACCAATTATTTAGTTTATTGAGTTCATATAATATTACTCACAGGATTATGTGGTCTGACTGGTATGAGTGAAAGGTTTGAATGTGATTTGTGTGGGTAAGTGTATTAAAATTAAAGATAAATATAAAAACAATTTTGTAAATGCTGGAGTATTTAATTTCTGATAGTTAAAATTTCATTTATGTAACCCTGGGGACTGTTATGTAAGGTTTCCCTCTTAATATATTATACAAACTGTATAGAAACCTGATGATGTTTAAAGTCTAAATTAAACAACTTCTTTCCTTTAAATGTATAATAGTGCTCGGTAATAGGTGCTTTGTTGTCGAGCTAATGATTAACTCCTTTGACAGCACCAGCAACCACCATCACAGCACTACGGGTCCCTTCCTCCCTACCGTTTGTGCTTAGATTTTCATTAGATCCTACACTGTTTGCTGCAGTCCCGTCTGCCACTCTCCTCATGCACCTTAATGTTCATGACTGTGTTACAGGTTTTCGGGATATCCACAGTGAATATTCATAATTCTTACTTAGGTTCACTGTCAATAAATAGTTGCATATAAAACATATTAAATTTTCAACAACCGTTGCAAAATATCCCAATCTTTATTAAATACTTTACTTTAACATATTGTTTATCAATTATTGTCTGAAATCCTCAATCGCATTCAACCATAGTCATTCATACCAAACCACATTCAACTATATAAAATCACATAAATGCTTATACAATACTATAGCACCCTGAGTGATTATGTCACACATACTTCCCAAGATTTAAACAATCAAGTATCTATTAAACCATTCCCCAGCACTTGATACTACCACATTATTTTCCCACATCAAACACGATAATATGTTTAAAGTATATTCAATGGTTCACACAATTGTGTCAACAGTCTGTCATCATATTTGTGGGTCGTTTCTTGTAAGTTCTTATTTTTCAAAGAGGAGTATTTATAAAGTTTTAAAGCGCTGCTGGTTCAAACTGATCCATATATCTTCATCTTCCACAACAAACTCAAATATGGACCTTCTTCATTTGTGTGACTACAATCATCACAGGATAACTGCTTGATATTTGTCAACAAATTTTTCTTCGTTAAGCACTACATCGTATGCTTACACTGAATTACTTGTCTTTCCTCTTTTTATTGAGGCACCTTCGTACAGACCCTACACGATCGTGTTTCGCTTATACAGCGTCTTCAGGGGTCATTAAATCTACAACAGACAACGATATATCTTCACACACATTTTCAACATCTAACCCACCCCATAAAAACAAATTACAAAACCTTTTACCGGCTCTACCAGGTTGTCGAGCACTCAGTCTCCGATGTGCTGGTGGTAGCGTCTCAAAAGAACACCCACACATGCGCATATCGGGGTTCCAGAATCACAGGGCTTAAATACCATCCTACATACTTTGCCACTCAATTTCCTTATTTAAGCCATTAGGGCTCACAGTATTCCAGAGGAAAAGTAAACGTTCTTTCGTTAGTAACATTAAAGGTATGTTCCCACCTCTGTCTGATTTAATTTGACTTAAAACTACAAATTGGAGATCATGTACTTCATGCTTTGCATCTGCCCAATGGGAAACAAGCGGGGCTTCCAATCGGCAAGTACGAAGATTGCTCAAATGTTGAGCTATCCTAACTTTGATCTTCCTAGTAGTTAAGCCTATATACCATAAATCGCATGGGCATTTTATCCCTTACACACAATTCATGGTCTCACAATTAGTGTATCCTTGTAACCGATATACCTTTCCTGTATGCGGAATAGCCACTTCCTTTACTTGCATTGCGTATTGACAGTGTACACAATGATTACATCTCACATGGCCACATTCCTCAGGTCCCTCTATTCTTCTATTGCTACACTGGGTTATTTGCTCACCCAAATTTCTGCTATGAAAAATTTCATGAATGCCTAATATCGACCAGCGCCGTTTTGTAATTTGTATAATCTGATTGGATAATTTGGTATATGGTAATACACAAGTCAACTGATCATTTTTCTGTTTATCCACAAGCTGATGTTGCCATTCATTATGAAAATTAAATGCTCTCTTAGAGGCTTTCTTTAAAATTCTATCTGGGTAACCCTTCTGTTGAAACCTTGTGATCATTTGTTGAGCTTGCAATGTGTATTCATACCGAGAGGTACATAACCTGCGAACCCGGAGCAATTGACTTGCCGGAATGCTATTCTTTAATGTAGTGAGAGATTTGCATGCAGATCTCTCTCGTAAGTATCTATTGTGGATATCCTGAAAGCCAGACTGGCTGGCTGGAATGCCTCCAGGACCAGGTTTGGGAACCCCACTGCATTATAAACTTTTATAAACCCCTCAGCATGCATGTACTGAAAAAGCACTGGGATCATGGTTTGAAGAGGATTATAGAAAACAAATAGGTTATGATCACCTAGTACATGTCCCACCCAACTGATTAAAAAGCCGGATGCAAGGAAGCTGAACATAGTGATAAGAGAAAAGCAGAACTGCCTTGTTCATAGAAGTGTCGGTCGCAAGTGATTACTCTGTGAATTGGGTGGAAAGGGAGAAGATACAAGAAATGCAGTCAGAGACCAAAAAAACATGCAGAAAGATATAGAAATGTTTCCCATTGTATTAGGAGCCACAAGCTTGATTAAAAAGAATTTTTAAACACACCTGGATAGGTTGCCTATACATGTTACATCTTATAAATTCCAGAAGGAAGCTCTTTGGTATGATACAAGTACTATAGCGAGCATTAATGGTATATTTTAAGAGACAGAGATCATACTCCACATATTCAAGCCTAGTAATGAGGTCCATTGCTTCACAGTATGCGCAAAACTAACACATTCCTTCTCAGCTGTTCCAGACATTATGCTTGGGGTTATGCACGCCTACCAGCAGACGGGGACTGAGAACATCTAAACTTTGAGTAGTATAACTCTACTGTGCGGTTTCCAGGCAGCCAGTAATATTCTCAGTCTGTAGCAGATGGTAGACATGCAGTCTGGTTCTGGAAGGCCCCGCTGGGGCATCATGGGTGGGGGGGGGGGGCAAATTGGCTGTTCTCCTGGGGTGCTGGTCCATGGGGGCCACATATGGCCCCCCGGTGTGTGGCACCCAGGTGGTTGGGTCCCTTCCCTGTCGGGCTCCTTGGTTTGGGGAAGACCACTGTGCCTCAGCTGCATGTTGGTCACGTGAGCCTTGAGCATTCTTTTATTGTAGCCAGCAGCACAATTGGAAATATTAAAAAGCAACAAAGTGTGTTCCTTGGCTAAGGTATGAGCTCCAGTCTGAGCTGGCTGTTATTGTCGGGTGCTTTTCTGCTGCAAGTGGGTTCACCACAGCTGCAACTCCAGACAGGCCAATTTTAGCGGGTCCCTCATATTGAGCGGTCCCGACACTGTAAGTCCTGTGGCAGGAAGGGCTTTGAGGGACTAGGTGCTTTGTGTAAGCCATGCATGGAACCGAGCAGTGTAGTTTGGCAGGAACTACAAAGGAGTGCAAGGGGAGAGAGTGCATTGCCTTTGTCCCCAGAGACCTCCAAGTCTGAACAGGTTTCGGCGGGAACCGCTACCATGATGACTTATTCTTGCTTCAGAGGGCTCACCGCGTTTGGTGGATGAGTTTAAACCTGGTCAGTCGGTGGCCGCAGGGACAAGGGGGGACTGTGGTGTCCCGCCTAATATAAGTACACAAACCAAGACAGCACAAACACGGGCCGTGTTTTGGCTCAGAAAAGCGCCTGCCTCAGGAGTCTGGCAAAAAATATATATATATATACGTGTGTGTGTGTGAGATGTGTCATATATAACAATAATATACAAATATAGGGGGTCTTTAAGGCGTGCTTACATTTTTAGTGCACGCTAAATGCTAGAGACGACCACAGGAATACATTGGCATCTCTAGCGTTTAGTGTGCCTTAGTGAAAGACCCCCATAATATCAAGAAGACTATGAATATACAACGTGATTGCATACATTTAATGTGCAAAAATGATTGAAATGTTAATCATATAAACCAAAAGTTTAATAAGAGATAGATGAATCATGTATAATTTTTGTGTAACAAATAGTGTAAATTACATGACATGCATATGTGTTAGTGACCACAAACCAAAATAATATATGTGGAAATCTGCATGGCTTACCAGTATGCTCTTTCATACAAAATGAAATCCAGAATGGTGCTTCTAACAACACTATTACAAAGACAACATATGATAAATTGAAAAGCAAAAATACGGTAAGAGTATATGCACCTGTATACCCTATGTCCCAAAGGAGCATGCACGTGGTGAAGCCTACAAATACAGTAAATCTTTTTTTTTTATTTAAAATAAGAAAGATGAAAAATAAAGCAGTCTGTAACTTTCTTAATTTAAACTTTTTTTTTTAAGGTTTACTCTATAGGCTGGCAAACAGGCGATCGAACACAGGAAACAGTGCTTAAAAGATGCATTATTCACTATTTGGGCAAGAGAACCCGACACAGTCCATGTTTCGGCATAATCACACGCCTGCCTCAGGGGTCACATAAATATTCTAAAAAAACATATAACTTATATATCTGTATTAAACATCAACATCATATAAATGAGTAGCACAGTGAATGCTACATAACAACTATAATAAACATGAAAAATGTGCATAGAAACTCAGTATAAAATGTAAATATTAAAAATGCATAACCAAAAAATCAACAACATAAAGAGCAAAAGTAATGCGGGTGGGCATTCTGAGTATCTAACACCCTCTCATGAAAAAATAATATAAAAATAGTTTTAAAGGACTTCCAATATAGCATTAATGATATATGAATGAGTGTTTATATAGGTTTCATAGCCCATTTATATTTCAGGTTTGTTTTTTTATATTTATTTATTTATAGCGTTTATATCCCACAATTTTCCCATGTCCTCTACTTTTGTTTGATTTTACTCTCTACGTGAAAGCTTTCCTGCTTACTGTCTATTTATAGGCTTCATCACATTCTTGTTCCTTTAGGAAATAGGGTATACAGGTACATATAGCTTTATCGTATTTTTGCTTTTCAACTTATCATATGCTGTCTTTGTAACTGTGTTAGAAAGACTGTTCTGGATTTCATTTTCTATCAGAGTATACTGGTTTGATAAGGCATGCAGATTTCCACATATATAATGCAGTCCTTGAGAGGGAACCAGAGGACTCGGGCCACAATGTCACGGGGACAGTCCGGTGGCTTAGGGCTCAGAGCCCAATAGACTTTTTCAAATTCAATAGTTTTCAGTTCAGCTGCTTGGTCTAGCTCTCACAGAAATTGATGGCAGACTTTATGCATTAGAACCGCCATATTCTGCTCCTTAAGAAGCCCTGGTAATTGCAAAGCTCAGATTATTTCTGCACGCCTGGTGTTCCCCCATCTTCAGTTGTGTTCCAAAAACTCGCTTTGCTTTTAGAGCTCCACCACTTCGCGGTCATGGTCCAAACTCTCTCCTGAAACTTGTTCAGCTGTTGCCCCTTCTTTTCTGTTTTCTTATGCAGCCCTTCCACTTCTGCATGCAGCTCTTGTTTCATAGCCACAATCATTGCCGTAAGCTGTTCTCTACTTGCCAGCATTTGGGCATCCGGGACAATTAAGTCCTTCACTCTGCTGCGCGTCTTATCTTCCGCCTAGACCGATATACTCATATCACCCCTCTCCTCAAGTCACTTCACTGGCTTCCAATCAGGTACCACATACAGTTCAAGCTTCTCCTACTAACCTACAAATGCACTCAATCTGCTGCCCCCCGCTACCTCTCTACCCTTATCTCCCCGTACGCTCCTACCCGAAACCTCCGCTCACAGGACAAATCCCTCTGTTCCCTTCTCCACCATCGCCAACTCCAGGGTCCGCCCTTTCTGCCTTGCCTCTCCCTATGCTTGGAATAAACTTCCTCAGCCCATATGCCAAGCCCCCTCCCTGCCCATCTTCAAATCCTTGCTCAAAGCCCATCTCTTCAATGTCAACTTCGGCACCTAACCATTTCAACTCTACCCAGGAATCTAGACAGCCCCAATTTGTCTTGTCTGCACATACTGTCCACACATGTTGTCCATTAGATTGTAAGCTCCTTTGAGCAGGGACTGTCCTTCTTTGTTAACTGTACAGCGCTGCGTAACCCTAGTAGCGCTTTAGAAATGTTAAATAGTAGTAGTAGTAGTACTTGCTCCTCCTAATGCTGTCCTCCCAGTGGGGATTCAGCATGAGCAGCTACCATCTTGGGCACCACATGGCCCATGGAGCCAGTCTATTTATATGCAAGTACAGTACTTTAAGGTTGGTTCTGAGCTTTTTGCCCATGATAGATTGCTCCGATGTGTAAACGATATTTCCCAGCTAATTCTTCCTCAATTCAGTGCCATTAAACCAGCTAATAATTGATAATTGCAGTGGGGCTTCAGGGTGCTCAGCAATCGGGCAGCCATCAGCTGAGTGACGTCACTTTGTCAAGGCATGCATTCCAGATTTTAACGCTAATCAGAGTCCAGTATTCTTACGCTAGCCCACTCTTCATCATTGTATAGATTCTTATGTGGGCTGAGAATCAATTGCAGGCCCTTGACAAACCCTGAGTGGCCATGCTTCGTATAAAAGGAATGTATTATTTACTAATCAAGAATATCTCATTAAAAACAGACACCTTAAAACAGTGATACCCAGAGATATCCTAGGAACTCCTTTTCAGTCAGGTTTTTAGGATATCCACAACTATTATGCATGAAAAAATTGACATACAATAGAAAGAGGTTTACATGCAAATCTAAGTGGCTGGGGGGGGTCCCTTAGCACATGTTTGAATTATGCAGACATCTTGGGTCATGAGTTCAATACTCATATAACCTTATAAGGCAGTGGTCCCTATCTTTATGGAGAAGCTCCAAGGTAAGGAAGTGTGAGCCCAAGTCATAGGAAACCCAAGTAGAAATTGTAGCCTTCCTATTTAAATTGCTCCTCCTCAGCTTTTGTTGTAAGCCTGACTTACATTGGGCTTCTCTAATACGAGTGGGTCAACCTTGTATGTTGGGCTTATAATGCAAGAATAGCACTTCCCCATTGCTGTAGCTAAGATGCTAGTTAACATCTGTTTCTCTTTCTCCAGGTATATGGTGAGCAGCGGTATCTGGCTGATGCCCTGCAGTGTGCAGAAGTGGTCTGGCAGAGAGGGCTGCTAAAGAAGGGTTATGGGCTTTGCCATGGGGCTGCAGGCAATGCCTATGCCTTCCTGGCACTGTTCAATCTGACTCGGGACGTGAAGTACTTATACAGGGCCTGCAAGGTGGGTGTGTTGGATGATCAGTCCTAACAGCAAAGTTCACACTGGTTGCCAAATCAAAAACCATTAAACAGGATCTCATTGGCCAATTAGCACTACTTTATAATATTCCAGTACTGTTACTAAAAGACAATGAGGATTGAATAGATACCATTTTAACAGAACCAAAAGCCATCTGTTTCTTACTGGCATCTCTCTGGGCCTAAATATTTTTAAGTGGTGTTTTGTTCTGAAGCATACTTGTTTGTACCAGTTTAGAGGGGTAGTACCCAGATTGTTAAACTGTCTTCCCAAGATTTTTGTAAGTATCAACATTTCTTCAAGGATAAGCAGGATAGCAAGTTTTCACAGCATGGGTGATGTCATTTGACAGAGCCTGTGCAGGAAAGCTTCTCCAGCTTAGTAAATACAAGAAGCTTTTGAGTCCTTCACCATGCATTCGTGTCACTTCTCACCTGCCACTGTCAGCAGGACCACCTCCAAGATCATCTTTCCATGGGCTGTTCGGACACATCACTAGAGCTTGCCTCAAGATATGGTAATCACTGTAAGCATTTTGTAAGTGTCTCAGTAGTCCTGTCACGTCATGCTGTACTTTTTCCTATTAGCAGCTTAGATAGTGTTTTTGGTACTCAATTGAAGACTTCAGACTCAGGTCAGAGTATGTTTTGGTCAAAACCAAGTAGTTTGATTTCACAGAAACTATTTTCCAGATGATGTGATCGAGTAAAAAAACACCCCCGGCAGCTTTAAGAAGTGTATTCTGTGTAATAGGACCATATCCATCACAGATATCGTAATTGGTGGCAGGAACCTGACCATGATCTCTCTTGTTGTAACTTGTGTGTTCGGGGATGTCCAAAAGGTTTTCATGGTTCAAGATAAGCAGTGGAAATAGGGTTTTGGTGCTGAGAAGTCCAGTTCATTGACTTCAGCATCAGAAGTATTGGTCTCAGTAGGTTTCAGAGCTGCTGTGGATGCATCAGCAGTGAGAGTGCATTGTACTTCCCTTGACATTGAGCATCGATATAGGCCATCGGAATCAGTTACCCAGACACTCAAGTGGAGGCCAGAATACATAGATGTTGCACCTCATCAAAGTGTGGTGTTGAGACCACTGATGCACCAAGGTCAGTGTTGATGCAGCAAAATATCCAATCAGTCCTCAAAACTCATGTACTGCTTGACCTTGGAGGGCCTCGGAGTCTATATCTGCTACACTGTCCAGTATGTTGGGGAAGGAAGCTTTACCAAGGCATTGGAGATCCGTGCTATTTTGATGTCCAAGGCCTGACATGGGAGTCGCTAGATCAGCTGAGACAGGTAGAGACCCAGACTTATCTGGAGTATTTTTCAGGGTCTGACTTTGAGCACCCCTGAAATTCTGATTTATGAGCCAGATACATTCTTTGAATAGGGTTCAACTAGCTTATAATACCTGTCTTCTCCTTATCCTATATAATAAAACTCACCCTCAACGTTCTGAGGACACTGACGTCAGTGTCACTTCCTTCGGGTTCGAAGGGTTCGTGGTGGTGAAGCCACCGAAATCACTTTCTCTGGCCCCGCCCTCGCGTCAAACGTGATGACGTCGAGGGCGGAGCAATGGTGTCACAGAGCGAGGGCAGAGCAATGGAGTCAGTGGCTTCACGACTCAGGAGATGAAGGTGGCGTGCGTTGACGAGGTGCGGAGCAATGGCGGTCAGTGGCTTCACAACACCGAAGGGGTGGGTAGGGAGGGGGGTTCGAGAGGAAAACCTTGCTAGCGCCCGTTTCATTTGCTCCAGAAACGGGCATGTTTTACTAGTGAAAGAATAAAATCCCTAGCCTAGCTATGGATATGGAACTATTTAATCCATTTTTGTGAGGGGAAATAGCTGAGGCCATTCCTTTTTAATTTAGAGACAGAGGAGAAGCCCATGACAGAAACATTGGACCTGTCCAAGGAAGCTGAGACATTGCCTATAGAATCCTCAAGGATGTACAGATGAGAATGTGGGAGATCCTTTCTCTAGTGCTTAAAAACATGAGGGTCCAGAAGGCTCCTGGATTTGAAAATCAGCTTCCTCACCATTCTATGTTGGTCAAATCTACTTTCAAAAGGACCTCAAGTTCCAAGACTCATCCCTCAGTGCCCCTGAGGAGAGAAGGTTGGACACTGCAATATTTTGGAAGAGAAGTTTTTCAAAAGCTATGCTTATTTCCCCACATAACTTCTTACCAGCTGTTTATGGGCAAAAACTTGTGAAACATTGCTTGCAGTGTAGTAGGAGTTTGCAGATGTTCTACCTCGGAATACTGAGCAACTCCATTTGCTAGTGGGCAAAGGGAAGGAGTGTGGTAAATACATGGTCCAAGCAAGCTAAGATATTTTCAATGCGGTATCAAGAGCTTTTGAGATGGGTATTAGCTCCCACAGACTTGCCTGGCTCCAGATTTCAGACCTCCAGTATGATATGCAATAAAAGCTTACTGACATGCCAGGCCATGAAAAGAATCTCTTCAGAGACAAGATATAGAAAACTGTTACTTTTTATGAAGCACAAACCCTCCCTCTAGGCCCACTTCTGACCTGGTCTCCTCTTCAGGAGGAATCAGAGTGGAGGTTGAAGGGGATTCTGTTACTCTGAGGCACAGATATCCTCCTTTCCTTTGCTCTTACCAGTCAAGATAGGGATATTGCTTTCATCCCAGACAGCAGAGAACCCCCACCCCCACCCCCCAAAAAAAACCCAACCAGCCCAGCAGTTAAGCCAGGAGCAATTTTGACTTCCTCCAGAGAACATAACTACTGCCATTACAGAGGAGACTTTTTTCACAAACTATTAGTTTCTTAAAATCTCCAATTAGTAGGTTCTAAAAATCATCCAGCTAGGATACAGTCTTCATCTATTCAAAACAGTTCCAAATTGCCTATTGAGATCATCATGGTCAAGCTTTCAACATCAGGAAATACTTAGCCAAGGCACCTTTCTTCCCTTTTTAAAAGTATTGCAGTCAGACCTGCTCTACCGGAGCAAAGACGGCAGAGATTTTGTTCCAAATATTTATCGATCCCCAAAAAAAGATGAGGGGCTTCTGTCCCATCCTTAGACCTAAGTCGCTGAACAAATTTCTAATAAGATAAAAGCTCAGGATGGTTTCCCTAGGCACCCTAATTCTCATTCCTCAAAGAGAAGATTGGTTTTATGTTCTCAGAATTTAAATGGCACACTCAAATAGAGATACATCCAAGTCACGAGGTATCTCAGATTCATCATAAGGAAACATTACCAGTACCACAAATTACATTTTGGCGCCTCTCCAGCTTCTCAGGTATTCACAGAATGCCTTGCGGTCACAGCAGCATATCGGTGCACACTGGTAATTCATGTGTTTCCTTATTTGAACGTTTGGCTGGTAAAGAGTATATCTTGGAAAGAAGCAGAAGGGTCAGAGTGCACAGCATCTGGATGCTGGAGTTGACTAGGTTTTATCATAACCCCAAATCTTAACTAAAACTATCATTGCAATTGGAGTTCATAGGAGCTCTGTTAGACACAATTCAGGCAGAAGCCTCTCTATCTCAACAAAGGATCACCATCTAGTGTTCATAGTAGTAGAAATCTAAAGAAGTCAGCAGATGGCACCATGGAACATGTCACTTTTCAGAACAAGAAGGTACCTCAGTTCAAGGATAGTGACACACAGCAAACCAGCCTCTGATGGCTCCCTCCTGGATTGATGAGAGAATCTTGTATCTTCTAATTACCCTTACAGTGAAAAGTGTTCTCAGACTGAGGATCTGGGAACTCTGGTTCGCATTGGTTCACATTAGCTGAGACAAATGTGTTTCCTCTTCTTCTGGAACTTTCAGTTAGAATATCCATAAAACTGAGGCATTCTCCATCACTGATTGTTGAAGATATAATAGAGTTCTTCGATCTTGCATAGAGTCCCTTGCCCTCATAGCTTGTATGTTGAGAGGGGTAACTACAGCTTCTTTTGAATTTGTCTGCTAGTATTCTGCAGATGTTGCTGGCTGCCAGGAGAGATTCCACTAGGTGGTTCTGAAGTTTGTGGAAGAGGTTTGCTGTCTGGTGTGATGGAAGGGTCTGTCCCACATAAAATCCACTTGAATACCTTCTACATTTGTGTGAGATGGGTTTAAAAACTAACCTTGTTAGAGTATACCTTAATGGAATTGATGTTTCACCACCACTATCTGAAAAGGAACCCCCAACTCTGTACAGCATTTATTTGGGACTCTTTCTGTTGAACCCTTCCATGGTGCCATGGGACTTCAGCATGGTACTAACCCATAAAGTGAAAGCTCCCTTCAAGCCGCTTGATACTTGTGATCTGAAGTACCTTACCTGGAAGGTCCTGCTTTTGTGATGGTGACTCCAGATACAGAATAAGTGAATTCCAGGCTCTAATAACTAATCCACCTTACGCTGAGTAGGCAATTGTACAACTGGGTGCCTTCATTTAGGCACCCTGATTCTACTTGGTGAGAGCCTATTCTATAACAGCATCTGGGTGCCCAGAATCTGATATCAAATACTGGGTTAACCTTACAATTATACACCTGCAGTACACCAGATATAGACCTGGCATAACTGCAGGCACCTAAATGCAGCAGGAGCATACATAACTTACAATGAGTTATGCTCCCCATATGTCCACTTATGTGTATCCTAACAACGGTGGCCAGTCCACTGGCAAAAACCTAAATAGTAGCAACATTCCATGCTACCAATCCCAGAGCAAGCAGTGGCCTCCCCTATGTCTGTCTCAATAGCAGACCTCGCAGCAGTATTCTATATTGTTTGATGAAGTGCATTCAAAAATACAGGATACTGTGTAATACAGGATTGCTGTGCAATGGTCACACGTTCATAGAGTTATCCCTTTATTGATAATATTGCATTGGCTTCCTCTACAAGCTCAAAGTATTTTTAAAATGTGTACTCTAGTTCTTAAAATCATTTATGGTTTAGCACCAGAGTACACAACTTCATTGATATTATTCTCAGCTTCAAGTAAGATCCTACAAAATCAGGGCCAATTGATCTCATTCTATCAGCTAAAGGTATAAAATATAAAACAGTTTGTCGTAACATTCCAGTATCAAGTCGCAACTCGAATTCTTTATTATCAAAAATGAGTTTGAAAACTAATTATGTAACTTCTGTGGTAAACCTGAAAACTTTTAATGTTTTTAATTTAAACAATTTTTAAATAAGTAGAATATTGGCCATTGGTTTCATTTAATTTTGTGATGTAAGTTTCTAGATATGACTAGCTTCTTTTGTTGTAAACCATATTGATCCTTATTTGGTTAATATGTGGAGTATAAGCTTTTATTTTGTTTTGTAACAGAACATAAGAAGTACCATGTCAAACCGTATAGCTCAGAACGGTTTACAGATCAATATAAACAACAATATTTTTACTTAGCAAATATATGTAATTAATCTATCTAACATTTTAAGTATTTATTGAACAGACAAGTTTTTAACTGCGTACGGAATTCTGTTCTAATCAAAGCTCAGTTGGAAGTGAGTTCTAGTATCTTACGGCAACAAACCTAAATGTAAAATGAGTTTTAAACAATGAGTAACACAATATAGAAGCTTATTCTTATCGATCGTCATTCCAGTAGAGAAGCTAAGTGAAATAAATAGGACACATTCAATTCTTGAGCATTCTGTAATTTTATGTATGCAATGGGCACATAGATGCAAGCACCCAGTTTATAAGAATGTTCCTTTAAGTTCTTCAACAACAGGGTGGTTCTGCACACTCATTCTAAGTGCCTTCCTAAGGTGATGCCTGATTTTTCACCTTAGTCTGTGGAAAATTATTTTTTTCCCAGGACTCGTGACCACAAAGATGAGAGAGCGCACTGTACACATTGGATTGAAGGAGATCCTTACCCATCTGTATGGAACAGACTAATGCCTATGTTTACTAAGGTGCGCTATAGGTGCATTAGCGTTTTTAATGCACGTAAATGGTTTACGTGCCCTTTGTAACCAGGTCCCCCTTCCAGGTGGGAGCCAGGGTGGACCCTGCTTAGCTTCCACTGGCTTCCGTCTGCTTTCCTAGCCAGCCACCGCACTTTCACTTGCTCTCCCTCTCCACCTTGCCAGCTGCTGAGAAAATCAGTCCCACTCCAGCAGAAAGAGCAATCCAAGTTCTTTATTGTTACAGATGTCAGCCTTGTCTAAACACCTCCAATTATCAGCAAACTTTAATCCATTTTCAATTACAGGCTTTTGTTTTAAATTCTCTCTCCCCAAACCTCCAGCCACACTATCTTCACCGCAGATAGTTTTGGAGATTTAGCTGGAACCACCTCCTCTCTCACCTCTTACAGTTTAAGTTCCCCCAAAATGCACATGCCTTTCTGTCTTAAAGCCCTTCCCCCCCTTCCACAGCACTACCTCTTGGGAACAGCCAATATGGTAGCAAGTTGTGCTTTCCAGTTGCTCCCCCACTGCTTTGCTCCCAGCTTCCCCCAACTCCACAACCGGGGCAATGCTGAGGCCACAAAAGCTCTCACCCTGTCTGCACGGGTTAGAGCCAAACCACCCACCTCCATACATTCCCCCTTACCTTCTCCTTCTACCTCTGCTTTATTCCACTCCATCTCCTCCTCCTCCCCAAGCTCCACCAGCTGTTCCCCATCTCCAGGATCAGACCTCATCTCCCAATCAGTCATTCCACCCTCCCCCTCCTGAGAGTTCAGCTGACCCTGCACTGGCTTCTGGGGAGTGTAGTTTTTCTCCTGCATTACAGCTTTCCCTGGCAGTTTGATCCCTAGAGGGCGCCCTGCTCTCCTAGCTGGGCTGAATGACCGGGGATGATGCCGGCTGAAAGAACCACTATCCCCTCTCCCTCGTACCAGCCCTCCAGAGCGCTCACACACCCCCCGGCTCAAACGATTGCCAGTCTTCTCCTGTCCTGTACTGGCAATTCGAGAAAGAACATCCGCGTTTGTCAGAAATTTGCCTGATCTATGCTCCACCTTGAATTGATAGGGCTGTAAAGCCAGATACCACCTTGTGAGACGACCATTACTATTTTTCATCTGGCCTAACCACCTCAAAGGCGCATGATCAGTAACCAGAGTAAATTTACGCCCATCTAAATAGTAATGGCACATCTGCACTGCCCATTTTATCGCTAAACATTCTCTCTCTATGGTCGAGTACCGGACCTCATGGGGGAGCAGTTTCCGGCTCAGATACATCAGGGGATGTTCCTGTCCCTCGTGTACCTGAGACAACACAGCCCCCAAACCTACCCCCGAGGCATCAGCTTGCAGTACAAAGGGCTTATCAAAATCCACGGCTCTCAGCAGGGGTTCCTGACACAGGGCCAATCTCAATTCATTGAACACCCGAAGCCCTCCCTCCTCCCATCGTAGACTGTTGGGGGACCCCTTCTGAAGTTTATTAGTGAGGGGTGTAGCAATGGAGGCAAAGTGGGGTATGAACCTCCTATAGTACCCCACTAGGCCCAAAAAGCTCCTTAACTGTTTCTTATTTTTGGGGCAGGGAAAGTCCCGGATACTCGCTACCTTATCCCAGAGCGGAGTTATCTGACCATTCCCCACCCGGTATCCCAGATATTTAACCTTCTCCTGCCCAAAGCAACACTTTTGAGGGTTCAAAGTCAAACCTGCTTGACGGAAAGCCTCTAATACCGCCCTCACTCTTATCATATGAGAGGGCCAATCCTCACTCTGAATGATAACATCGTCCAGGTAAGCCGCCGCATATTGCTGATGTGGTCTTAAAACCTGATCTAACAACCGCTGGCAGGAAGCTGCTGCGGAATTAAGACCAAACGGCATGCATTTAAATTGATAGAGCCCCATGGGTGTAGAAAAGGCTGTCTTAGGCTTGGCCTCCTGAGTCAGAGGGATCTGCCAATACCCTTTGGTCAAGTCCAGGGTGGACAGATATCGGGCAGTACCCAACCGATCCAATAGTTCATCGATACGTGGCATCGGATAGGCATCAGAATCTGACAGCGCATTAACTTGTCTAAAGTCGATGCAAAACCGCCACGTACCATCGGACTTGGGCACTAACACCACAGGACTCGACCATGGACTGACAGATTCCTCAATGACCCCAAAATCCAGCATCTCCTGTACCTGTCGGACCACCTCTTGTTTCTTTGGGGGTGAGAGACGGTAAGGTCTCTGTCTGACCACCCGGCCTGGCTCCGAGATGATATCATGCATGATAAGGTGGGTTTCCCCTGGGCAAGGAGTCAGGACATCCCGAAACTCCTCCACAAGTGCCTGAACCTCTTTCTGCTGACTCCCTGGCAATGTAGTCGCAATCTGCGGTTCTCCTGCCTTAAATATCTCCGTGATCTGTGGTCCTAATTCTTCCTCAGCTTCTATCCTAGACTGACCAAATAGTCCCCTTCTCTCCTGCCAAGGTTTAAGCACATTAATATGATAGGTCTGCCCCCGGCCTTGCTCATTCCTTACTAAGTAGGTGACTGGACCTAACTTCTTTTCTATGACAGCAGGACCCCTCCAGCGTCCCGTGAACTTATGAGGTGAGTCTGAAACCATGATCAAGACTTTGTCCCCCACCTCCAATGCCCTCTCCTCCCCTTTCCGGTCATAATAGGCTTTCTGATAATCCTGACTCCTCTCCCAGTGTTGCTGAGCCCCGCGGCTCAATTTATGCAACCGTTCCTTCAGCTTCACTAGATAGTTCACTACATCCCGATCCTCCTCTTCCGGAGGAACCCACTGCTCCCTTAACACATCCAACACTCCCCGGGGTGATCTCCCATACATCAATTCAAATGGTGATACACCCAGAGAGGCCTGAACATTCTCCCTACACACATACAAAACAAATGGTAACAATAGATCCCATTCCTCATGGGAGGAACCTAACCCTTTCCTCAACAACATTTTCAAGGTTTTATTGAATCTCTCCACCAGGCCATTAGTCTGAGGATGGTAAGCTGCGGTCCGAATATGCTGTATCCCGAAAGCCTCCCAAACCTGGGCCAGGGTTCGTGACATGAAATTGGTCCCCCGGTCGGTAATCATTTCCCTAGGAAACCCCACCTCACAAAAGATCCGAATTAGCTGGGCCGCAATAACTTTCGCTGAGGTGGTACGAAGCGGCACGGCCCAGGGATACCTTGTGGCCATATCCATGATCACTAGAATATAGGAATACCCCCTTCGGGACTTATCAATGGGCCCGATCATATCCATTGCCATACGGGTAATAGGAGTCCCTATACGGGGAAGGGGTCGTAGGGGCACTCTGTTCAGTGTTTGCTCTGATACCCTCTGACACTGACTACAGGAGCTGCAAAATTGTTCCACCTCTTTATACACCCCGGGCCAGTAAAATCTGTTTAATACCTGCCGGAGAGTATTCTGAGCCCCCTTGTGACCCCCTAAGATATGATCATGAGATACCCGTAACACCAGGTCCCTAAACCCCCTCGGTACTACTAACTGTTTCTGAGGTTCCTTCCCCCCTGCTAAACAGGACAGCCGATATAGCAACCCCTTGTCACTAACAAACCGAGGGAAGCTGGTTTCTCCCTCTTGATCTACCCGCTCCCACGCATACTGCAATGTCTGGTCATCTTTTTGCTCTTTGGAAAAATCAGGGAATCTCTCTAACACCTGTTCCGTATCCCCTGGGAACCTCCCCTGATGAAGGAGCTCTTGACAATGCTGCCGCCTTTGCTCCTGACCTCGTTTCTTTTGCTGAGAGCCTTTCCTGGTCTTCCCCGGCCGCCCCATAACCTCTCCCTGGAATGGAAATACTTGTGCCAGGGACAGTTCCTGCTCCTTTTCCTGCCTCTCCTGGGCCCGGGTAGATACCAAGGCTTGCTTACCACCAAGGCAGTATGTGAATGGAGCCCAATCCCGTCCTAAAATGAGATCCTGAGGTAGCCTAGGAAGTACAGCCACCCACACCCACTGAAGGCCCTCCTGGTCCTGTATGTCTACTAGCCGGACCGGATACCTTGAGGAGGCCCCGTGTATGCACTGAATAGCCACAGACCGGTCTCTCTTCCTACCCTGCTGACCCCCTTTCCGGGCAATCTGCCCCCACAACTTCTGGGAGCACATTGTCTGGTCCGCTCCTGAGTCTAAAAGTCCTTCCACCGGGACCCCTCCTATCTTAACCCAATGCGTAAACTGGGGTTCCTTAGAGGGGGTTACCTGAGATATGAGCCCCAACTTGGCCCTACAATCCCTCCTCACATGTCCCGACTTCCCACATCGGTAGCACATTCTATCATCCTCCTTAGGACCGTCCTCCCTCCACCCAGATCCTTTGAACATTTTACCCCGACCACCCCGCCAGACCCCCTCTCCCCCCCCTGAGTATTGTGACTCCAGGAAGTATTCAAAGCCTTTGATAGCTTCTTCCAGAGTCTCACATCCCTTCCTGATCAAATTAACCCTGATACTGTCCGGTAGAGCCTCTAAAAACTGCTCCAGCACCAGATCCTGCATCAACTGAGTCACTGCCCTCTTATCAGGCTCTAGCCATTTGGTAGCCAAGTCCATCAGCTTCTGAGCCAAGGCCTTCGGAGTCTCCCCCTCCCTCCACCTCCAACTCCGAAAGCGCCTGCGATAAGTTTGTCTGCTTACCCCATACCGGTCCAAAATAGCCGTTTTCAGCTTCTGATAATCCACCACGTCCCCTGGCAACAGGCTCCGAAAAGCTGCCAGGGCTTCCCCCGACAGGGCAGGAGCCAGTCTAATGGTCCATTGCTCTTGAGGCCATGCAGCCGCCAATGCTACCCTCTCAAAAGTCCCCAGATAATCCTCAATGTCGTCCTGCTCTGTTAATTTGCCCCAAGGCAACCAATTAACTCGTCCAGGCTCCATGCTTCCAGGCACAGCTCCAGTAGCTGTAGCCTCTAACGAAGTACTCTCCTTCCTCGGTAGGGGTACTGCCCGTAACAATTCCTGCACCACCTCCAGCACCGGTTGTATCTGTGCTCGAGAAGCAGCCAAGGAATCCTCTAGAAGTCTCTGAGCCATTTCCTGCTGCTTTTGGAACTGGTGGGCCATAAAAGACAGCAGCTCCTTCGACTCCATGTCGTCTTAGCCACTGGTACCTGTGAGAAAGGGAAAGACAAAGAACACTCTCCAAGTGCGGTATTACCACCACTCTGGCCCTCTATATCCCCCTCCTCCTGGTTACCCGAGTCCCGTATATGCTTACCGGAACTCGGAGTAATACACGCTTCTTTATCCGGCGGGTTGTTCAGATCATCCCACCACGGCCACCACTTTGTAACCAGGTCCCCCTTCCAGGTGGGAGCCAGGGTGGACCCTGCTTAGCTTCCACTGGCTTCCGTCTGCTTTCCTAGCCAGCCACCGCACTTTCACTTGCTCTCCCTCTCCACCTTGCCAGCTGCTGAGAAAATCAGTCCCACTCCAGCAGAAAGAGCAATCCAAGTTCTTTATTGTTACAGATGTCAGCCTTGTCTAAACACCTCCAATTATCAGCAAACTTTAATCCATTTTCAATTACAGGCTTTTGTTTTAAATTCTCTCTCCCCAAACCTCCAGCCACACTATCTTCACCGCAGATAGTTTTGGAGATTTAGCTGGAACCACCTCCTCTCTCACCTCTTACAGTTTAAGTTCCCCCAAAATGCACATGCCTTTCTGTCTTAAAGCCCTTCCCCCCCTTCCACAGCACTACCTCTTGGGAACAGCCAATATGGTAGCAAGTTGTGCTTTCCAGTTGCTCCCCCACTGCTTTGCTCCCAGCTTCCCCCAACTCCACAACCGGGGCAATGCTGAGGCCACAAAAGCTCTCACCCTGTCTGCACGGGTTAGAGCCAAACCACCCACCTCCATACATTCCCCCTTACCTTCTCCTTCTACCTCTGCTTTATTCCACTCCATCTCCTCCTCCTCCCCAAGCTCCACCAGCTGTTCCCCATCTCCAGGATCAGACCTCATCTCCCAATCAGTCATTCCACCCTCCCCCTCCTGAGAGTTCAGCTGACCCTGCACTGGCTTCTGGGGAGTGTAGTTTTTCTCCTGCATTACAGCTTTCCCTGGCAGTTTGATCCCTAGAGGGCGCCCTGCTCTCCTAGCTGGGCTGAATGACCGGGGATGATGCCGGCTGAAAGAACCACTATCCCCTCTCCCTCGTACCAGCCCTCCAGAGTGCTCACACCATAGAAAAGTCCACCCAGTGTTTTTTTTTTTGTTCTTTTTGATCCTAATAGGATGGGGGCTTCTGTCAACAAACACATTCTAATTGTCTAGCAGACCGCACTTCCTTCACTTATACCCAGGCAGATTTGGCTCATGATATGTCACAGCTTACAGTGTCCGAGCTATGGCGGGATCAGTAGCCCACTTAAGGATCAGCCTTCATGGAGAAAATTTGCAGAGCTGCAACATGGACTTCTGTGCATACAGTCACAGCTCACTACTGTTTGTAGGAGGATTCTACTGCTCCCCAGTATCTCTCCACACTCGTCCTTCCCTACTCCCCTTCCCGTGCACTCCGTTCCATGGATAAATCCTTCTTATCTGTTCCCTTCTCCACTACTGCCAACTCCAGACTTCACTCCTTCTGCCTCGCTGCACCCTACGCCTGGAATAAACTTCCTGAGCCCCTACGTCTTGCCCCATCCTTGACCATCTTTAAATCTAGATTGAAAGCCCACCTCTTTAACATTGCTTTTGACTTGTAACCACTCGCCTCCACCTACCCTCCTCTCCTCTTTCCTCTACACATTAATTGATTTACTTGCTTTATTTTTTGTCTATTAGATTGTAAGCTCTTTGAGCAGGGACTGTCTTTCTTCTATGTTTGTGCAGCGCTGCGTACGCTCTGTAGCGCTATAAAAATGCTAAATAGTAGTAGTAGTAGACTCCTGTCATAACAGTAAGTTTGGACATTCAGCTCTCCAGAATCTCTTTGGGATTTAAATCCAGCTCCATCCCCTGAGGCCCATTTCATTTCTGTTCCAGGCTGCCTATCAACAAAAAAAAAAAAAAGAAAAGGCTAGTTGCCACCAAAAAATATATATATTGGTGTCTGTTGGTTGTAACAGTGTTGTTTTTCCTTTTTTTTTCTATTGAAGGCAGTCTAGCTATGGAGTCCCATGATGTAGGACTTTTCTTGTTCTCAGAGAAAACCTTATTACTTACCCGTAAAAGATGTTGTCCATGGACAGCACGATACAGTTCCTCACATACCCACCCACCCACCCACCTACCCAAGGAGTTGTATTCTGCTAAAGCTGAATCAATAGACTGAGGTGGTCCCACAAACAGCAGGCAGGAAGTGGCCCTCCTGCATGGTGAAGTAACTCAAAAGTGTCTGATACTTACTAAGCTTGAGAAGCTTTCCTGTATAAGCTCCCATCGGCTACACGCCCATGCTGTGAGGACTTGTATCCTCCTGTACACAGATAACACCCGCTACAGGCAAGTAACTTGGTTTTAAAAGTGTATCTCCTTTGAAAAGATCATGTTTTTGCCTTCCCTGTTTGTGTGATGGCATATTACCACCTGTTTTATTCTAGTCTATCCATACCCCACCCCCTCTTTTCTCTTTCTCATTCTGCTCTAAACATGGTGGCTGATATTTTCCCTCATTTGCATTCTCCTCATAGCACTAATACAGTGGCTTTGCATCCCAAAACAATCCTGGTCTGTAGCCGTCCTAGCACTAATAATTCAGCCAAGTTGCTGTCTGATCTGGGAATGCATTCCAAGCCTGTATTGTGGTGCTATAGGGTGATACCTCCCTGGAAATACCTTTTAGTATTGATTTTAAGTGGTAGATGGCAGTGTATTTTGAAGTTTGTGATGTTTAACATTCTCACTGTGCCTTCAGTTTGCAGAGTGGTGCATTGACTATGGGCAGCATGGATGCCGGATTGCAGACACTCCCTTCTCTCTCTTTGAAGGTACATTGTAACAAACAGGGAGGGGACTTAGCAAAGAATAAAGTAATCACCACAGCTAACTGATTATTTATAAGCAGTGATCAGTGACTCCGAAGCTCTCCTTCTCATCTCTTCCAGCTGGTTTGTATTCTCTTGAGAAACAAGCAGATGACTTCTGTAATAGTCACTTGAACTCTGAGAAAGGGGTGAGCTAAATTCAGACCCCAGTAGAGCAGAACTTAATCTTTGTGTGGCTGTGACCCCATAGTAACAGCCAAATAAAATTGTGTGACCCCCTGGAAGTTCAAAATAATTATGCACTGTGGAGAACTTACTACTACTACTTAACATTTCTAGAGCGCTACTAGGGTTACGCAGCGCTGTACAAAATAAACAAAGAAGGACGGTCCCTGCTCAAAGGAGCTTACAATCTAAGTAACGAAATGTCAAGTTGGGCAGTCTAGGTTTTCTGGGCAGAGGTGTAGAGGTTAGGTGCCGAAGGCGACATTGAAGAGGTGGGCTTTAAGCAGAGATTTGAAGATGGACAGGGAGGGGGCCTGGCGTATGGGCTCGGGGAGTTTGTTCCACGCGTGGGGTGAGGCCAGGCAAAAAGGGCGGAGTCTGGAGTTGGTGGTGGTGGAGAAGGGTACTGAAAGGAGGGATTTGTCTTGAGAGCGGAGGGTACGGGTAGGAACGTAAGGGGAGATGAGGGTTGAGAGGTAAAGAGGGGCTGCAGATCGAGTACATTTGTAGGTTAGTAGCAGAAGCTTGAATTGAATGCGGTACCTGATCGGAAGCCAATGAAGTGACTTGAGGAGAGGGGTGGTATGAGTGTATCGGTTCAGGCGGAATATAAGACGTGCGGCAGAGTTCTGAACGGACTGAAGGGGGGATAAGTGGCTAAGTGGGAGACCAGTGAGGAGCAGGTTGCAGTAGTCAAGGCGAGAGGTAACAAGGGAGTGGATGAGAGTTCAGGTGGTGTGCTCAGAGAGGAAAGGGCGGATTTTGCTAATGTTATAGAGGAAGAAGCGACAGGTCTTGGCTATCTGCTGGATGTGCGCAGAGAAGGAGAGGGAGGAGTCGAAGATGACACCGAGGTTGCGGGCAGAAGAGACCGGGATAATGAGGGTGTTGTCAACCGAAATAGAGAGTGGAGGTAGAGGAGAAGTGGGTTTGGGTGGGAAGACAAGAAGTTCGGTCTTGGCCATGTTCAGTTTCAGGTGGCGGTTGGACATCCAGGCAGCAACGTCGGATAAGCAGGCCGATACTTTGGCCTGGGTTTCCGCAGTGATGTCAGGTGTGGAGAGATAAAGCTGGGTGTCGTCAGCATAAAGGTGATACTGGAAGCCATGAGATGAGATCAGGGAGCCCAGGGAAGAGGTGTAGATAGAGAAAAGAAGGGGTCCAAGGACAGAACCCTGAGGGACTCCAACAGAGAGCGGGATAGGGGTGGAGGAAGAACCATGAGAGTGTACTCTGAAGGTACGATGGGAGAGATAAGAGGAGAACCAGGAGAGGACAGAGCCCTGGAACCCAAAAGAGGACAGTGTGTCCAGAAGTAAGTTGTGATTGACAGTGTCAATCCACCCAAGCTGTGACCCTAAATGTGGGTTTTATGACCCTTGTAACATATGCTTAGTTAGAAGATCAGGATTTCATAGTCTGTTTGTATTCTCATTCTTGCTGGAACAGAATGCAAATGATAATATATTTTTGGAATGTGACTCTTGGCAGAGGTTTTAAATTTATAACTAGGCATATGTTGTTTTTTTTTTTTATTGCCACAGGTATGGCTGGAACAATCTATTTTTTGGCTGATCTACTGGAGCCAACCAAGGCCAAATTCCCAGCATTTGAACTTTGAGAAGACACAAGGAGTATATAAAGTGCTACACCACAGCATTGGTACTATTGCAGTTTCTTTTCTTTTTGTCTTTAGCTGGTGGCTTGCAGGTACTTGGTCCTCCTGCTCTATTTTCTACTGAGGAATTAACACATTCTGAAAGCAAGATAAGGATTCTATAGGACTTAGCATAAATGCAGAAGGTGATCAAGAATCCTGTAAAGAGCTCACAGAGATATGTCATTAACAACTGCTTGAAAATATTTTTGTGCCACAAAGCAATAGCAAAAGGTCAAGGCAGCATGGTTATTTTTATCTGTGGCTTTTTCTAGCTTTTTTTTTTTTGAGAATGCTTCTTTACAGCATTGTTAACATGCCATGGAACAGTAGTGTCTTTGTTTTAAGAAACTTTTCAAGTTTTTGTTCTGAATCTATTAGGGTATCGGTTCAGAGCCCGGTTTATAGTTTACTTCAGTCTTCATTTAAATAAACTGATTGTTGAATGGGGACACAGCAGAGCTGAGTTCCTGTGACTGAAATTCTGTGTCGGGCTTTTGGAAGAAGTTTTGGGAGAGCCTGTAGGTGGCAGCAACTCGGATCCATTCCGCACCAGTAATTGTAGGCCTCTTTTACAAAGCTGCGCTACCGATTCCCAGTGCGGCAAATGAGAGGAAGCCCATTCAGTTCCTGTGGGCTTCTTATTTGCTGCGTAGGAATAAGTAGTATGGTTTTGTAAAAGAAGCCCCCTATGCTAAAGTTGCAGAGGGACAAACCTTTTCACCCATGCCCACCTATATCTGCTAAACATAGAAAAATGTATTCAGATAAAGACCATTTGGTCTATCCAGTCTGCCCATCTATGCCATAGGATCCATTCCATCCCCACAATTGATCTCTTCCATCCCCCCACTCGTACCCACAAGAGTCAATGCTGTTGTTTACTTGCTCACAACCCTCCATTTCCTACCAACCTCAACAGCCTGCTGTGCTTTTTTGGATGGTATTCACTATTCAACTAATGAGTGTTCCAAGCATCAGTCTGGTGCTCTGGCTGCCTCTCTGAGCATTCCATGCCTCATTCTGGCACTCCAGTTGCATCTCTCCAAACATTTCAAGTTTCATTCTGGTGCTCCAGTTGCCCTCTCAGTGCATTCCAAGCCTCATTCTGGAGTTTGACTACACTCCTGCAGGAATCCCATGGCAGCTTCTTCCATACTCAACGGGAATCCTATGGGATTCCTGCAGTGCCCATTCCCATGCAGCTCTCTGGTGCTAGATCTTTTTATTTTAGGGCCCATATATAGAATCTCCCCCTAAGCGCTAATATTCAGCAGAGATGGCCTGCTTATCTTATGCTGAATATTAGCGCTTAGCTGGTTAAATGCTATTTAACTGGCCAGGAACCATTCCTGGCCAGTTAAATAGTGCTGAATATCGGCCGGTTTAAGTTTATAAAATAAACCTTAAGTGACTGCACAACCGTACAATAAATGATTTGAAAATACAAGCCTAATTTAACCAAACAAAATTCTCCAAACTTGCAAAATTTTATGCAAAAACACTAACAAATTGTCAGAAAATGTTTACTAAATCATGCCCTGAGAGTTGTGTTTTGCTTACACATAATTGTCTCAGCTGCAAAAAATGATTAGCTAACTTGCTACAAGTATACCAGATAATTGCAAAACTAATGAACTCCTAGCAGAGAGCAAGGTTCCTAGGCTGATAATATTAGGAAGCATTTAGGATAACCACATATGCCCAGGGCCATATTCCGGCTTTTTCTTTTCCTTGGTCGTAATTTAGCTGTAGTCAGTTATGCTGCCTAATTTAGCAGAATTTGAACCATGCTGTTCTAACTGGAAAGAACCCAGGCTTAAGCCCTGAGACATTAAGAACTTTTAATTTGTGGACAATGCATTTTTTCCATTTTTATGCACATTCCCCCCCCCCCCCCCCCCCCCCCCCCTTTTTTTAAGTCATTATAGCAATAGTCCTTGGGTTAAATAACATAGGGTTTGTAATAGTGTGCCTATATGGTTGGGACTATTAACCAGACAAATCTGAGAAATAACAGCAGTGAGGAGGGGAAGGAAGAAAATAAGCTTGCCCATTTGCCATTAAGTCTGAGGCAAAAGTGAGAAAGGTCCATGAGGGTGGTGGCTGAGAAATGGAAACCCAAGATTGTACGACAGAGTTAGCGGATATCTACACAGATTTGGAGGTTATGTACAGAAGAGGTAGCAAAAAAGAAACACAAAACTGTGACTCTGAGGCACAATAATTGTGATTTTAAAAAAAAAGCTATCAGAGAGACTCGTGAAAGTGGCAAAAGAGATCTGAGGAGATTATGTTTTAACGGTTTTTATTGATGAATCAAAAAGTACAAATCCACCTCATCACAACGATTTCAGTACAATATTGCAACACTCACGGTAGTAACACAGCAAATATACACCACTGCTTACAGTCATCAAACTTTTTAACATTTTTACCACCCCCCCCCCCCCAACTATACTTTATATTCATGTTTCAACAGCTCTTATTGATGATATTATACAGATAACAATTATCATCGATGTTGTAGTAGAACACCCCCCTTCCCCCCTACCAGCATTCTAAAACAGTCTCCTTTAAACTCATATGTTCCCCAAACCCATATCAAACTTCTACCACTCTCAAACTTTAATAAGGAACAGAATGTTACCAAAAATTAGAACAGTAAACCAAACCATGAAATCCTTCCCTCCCCCCCCCTACCCCCCTCCCCTTGTTGAGAGATATCCATACTTCCAACTTCTTCCCACAAAAGATGGTCTGACTTCAATATATATTTAAAGCGAGTTCACCACTAAACTCCGTCCCCTAGGAGACAGGCTGTGAATATATGGTCCCCAAACATCCAAGAACCGCCTCCGCCGCCCAGGGGAGCTGCCCACACCTCTCCTCTCAAACAACATAAACTCATGGAGCTTGTTGCGCCAATGCCAGAAGTCCGGAGGGGTCTCCGCCACCCACTGGCTCATTATTAGCCTCTTACCAATCAAAAAGGCCTTCCGAACCAATTGACGGGCCGAGCCCCCCTGCAAAAGAAAAACTTCATATTTGTCTAACAGAATTCCCATCGGAGAGCACATGATTCTCGAGTCCAAAAGATCCGCCAGATATTGAGCAATGGAGTCCCAAAAATGTCTCACTTTATAGCAGCTCCACAAACAATGAAAAAGAGATCCCGGAGCCCTCCCACATTTCCCACATAAGGGTGTAGAAACCCCCCCCCCCCCCCCCCATCTTGAATATCTGAGCCTTCGTTAAATAGGCCCTATGAAGGATCTGAGGAGATTAGTTATGAAATCCAAGAGGGTGAAGTTGACCAAGGTGTGAAAAGGTCAACAGTCAAAGGCAGCAAGCATGATCAAAGCAAATAGGGAATAGATAAACACTTGAGCAGAAAGAGTATTTGAATGATGTGGCTGTAAACCAGACTGGAAGTCAGGTGAAACTGAATATCTATATAAATAATTCTCACCTCCAACGTTCTGAAGCTCACTCTGTGGCAGGGAAACACTGAAGCCCTGTACTGTTGGTAGGCTAGGTTGTCAGCACCACTCACTCTCACTCATGCACCACTCACTCTCACTCATGTACACGCCCTCAGCCACGCCCCATCCAGACATAATTCACAACCCCAACGTTCTATGAAGCCTCCACAACTCCCAACGTTCTAACTTGCATGGTGGTGAAACCCAAATTTGCCCATGAGTGTTGGCCCTGCCCTCGCGTCACAACGTAATGACGTCGAAGGCGGAGCATTGACACTGAGCAAATCCCATCTCACCCCCCTGCTCACTGCCGCTAGCCCCCCCCCCCCCCCCCCCCATGTCCGATACAAAAAAAAAAAACAACCTGCAAAAATGCCCCCCCCTCAGGTCACACACCCAGTGCCAGTCCCCCCTCTCCGACCGCCCACCCACCCAACAGACCTGCACAAGTGTCCTACCCCCCTCCAGCTACCCCGCAATTCTCCTCTCTCCCCGCCCCTGCCGCCATGCCCCCCCCCAGAGGCAGTCACCACTCCATCCCCCACCCCCCACAATGACTCCGCAGTCACTGCATCCCCCCTTCCACACCCACCCAGGACGTCGCTGCCGCCGCTCCACCCTCTCCGAATGCCCTCCCACCCAACAGACCTGCCGAAACATAAACACATGATTTTAAGAACCAAGACAGCACCGCAGGCAGCCAACAGGCATTGGCTGTACACTCTGAAGCCACGCCTCCTCTAGCCTGACGTCAATGCCCCTGCTGGGGAACCCGGAGGAGCGCACTGACGTCATAGGCGAGAGGAGGAGCGGCTTCAGAGTGTACAGCCAACGCCTGCTGCCTGCCTGCAGTTTCGTCTTGCTTCTTAAAATCATCTCTTTCTGTTTCGGCAGGTCTGTTGGGTGGGTGGCCGGATGGAGAGGGGGGAGCTGCGGCGCCAGCGATGACCTGGGTGGGGGTGGAAGGGGGTGCAGTGGCTGCGGTGACATCGGGAGGGGGGAACGGTGGTGGACTCTGGGGGAGGCATGGTGCCAGGGGCTGGGAGACAGGAGAATCGACGAAAACCTTGCTAGGGCCCGTTTCATTTTCTCGGAAATGGGCCTTTTTTTACTAGTATAGAAATATGAGATTATTTAAGGAATGTAGAGGAGGATTCTAGGAGTGAGTCACAGAAGTAGCTGGGGAGGTAAGAGGATTGTGCCAAGAAAGAAATGACAGGGTACAAGGAGGCAAAATCTTAAGGAAGAGAGCTTTGAAAAGTTGGGTGAGAAGATAAGATGGGTCAATAAGGCAAATTTTGATTTGGAGTGGAGGAGTAGCCTAATGATTTAAAGCAGGCTAAAACCTAGAGAAGCCAGGGTTCAAATCCCATTGCTTTGGTTTGTGATCTTCGACAAGTCACTTAACCCTCCATTGCTTCAGGTAGAGTCTTAGATTTAGAACCCTTGAGATAGGGAAATAACTACCATACCTGAATGTAATTTGCCTTCAGCTACAATTGAAAAAGGCATATGCTAATTCCACGTACAGAAGAGATCCTACTGCTGTATCAGGGCTGAAGGAATGTGGAGAAATAAAGAGATTTAGAAAGGGCAGGAGCCAACTGGTAAAAAAAAAAAAAAAAGGCAGAAATACCTTTTGGTAATTTTCAAATTTGCCTTTAAATCAATTTGCAGACTGAGCTTTAGGAGTAACTGAAATGTATTGATGGAGGAGTCATGTTTGGTATGGGAGGGCAGTGATTAAAGCAGGTGAGCAAGATTATATTACAGAGAAAGCAATGTAGGAATGAAATGAATTCTAATGTTATAACTACTAACTGTCCATCACTACAATATGGAAGGTTAACATAATAAAAGTTCATGTGATAAATAGTGTGACACTGAATTTGTCATGATTTAGTCTGTGAGACGGTTGCTTTCCAGTTCTGTGTAGCTATAAATATTACAGAATCTACCCAAGGCAATTGCCTTCAGTAGATGGCAATAAAGTTGACCTAATTTCTGGCTCTGTATTTTGGTTCTAAAAATCACATGCTACTGCAGTTTATAGATGCCTTTTCATGTTCTCATGTACATTTTATTGTTATATATTCATTGTGCCCTATAAACTTCACAAGGAGTTAACTTTGCTTAGTTATCATATGTCTACAGTTTATAAAAGAAAAAAATGAAAGAGGTATTTCAACTGTAGTGAAAGACAAAATTTTGTTTAAAAAAATTACTGTTTAAATTCTATGTAAAAAAAAAATATATATATATATAAGAGAAGACCCTTTTTTTGGCAGTTTTTTCTCTCACAAAACTGAAAAGATGCCAACGAAATGGGCAGTTGAGGGATAGCTATACAAAAAGAGAGAAGTTTTATAAGAGGTCACCCTACATGTGGAGGCCACATAGACATCTGCATATCGTTTATAAACAGTACTTTTGTCCCTGTAATGCTAGGGCCAAAGTTGCAGAAATTGTGGCATATTTGAAGCCACAAACATTTATAAGTGTGCAGGAGCAGGCATAAATGTTTGCACCTGAACTATGTGCATATTTTATAAAATAAGCCAAACCTATTCCCCGATTCTCAATTTAATTTGATATGAATGAAGTCAAATTGTTGGAAGATGTGCTTTAAAGCTGTCGTCAAGCTTTCTCATAGATGGTATAGATTTGTTTGCAAATGTTTTTCTTTTATCTGATTTTTTTTTTTATTTTTATATAATTAGTCTTGTTCTCATTTTAACTACACAATCTGTTTCTGTATTGTGCACTTATCTTAACAAGGCATTCCAGAAAACCAACATAATGCCATGTTTTGCACCAGCATCTTTGTACTCCCCTTTTCTAGTAGATGACTCTCGTAGATCTATCAACTTAAACTAATGTCATCCATTCCAGTTCTTCATTCAGACCATGAGGTGTCACTGTATTAAGTTCAGATATCATATCCACTTCTGTTCCTTAAAGCTCAAAAAATGATTATAATTAGTATGAAATATGCATATAAATTTTGACTCCACCCAGACTGTGTGCCTGAACACACCTACATGTGGAGCATGTAAAAGTATGTCCCGCCTGGTCATCACATGTTCTCTTACATGTGTAAGTGATGAGGCAATCTTCTAAAACCCCTTTTATGCATATAAAATGGCCTTTATCTGTGGAAAATTGTTTAATTATCTACAAGGTGACATTTATTTTTTGCTATTAACAATAATGTAGATTTGCTATATAGATCTGGAACATGAACTACTTGAAAAGAATAAGGGCTTTATATCATGGAACTGGGCTACAAGCCTTGGTGCCTGGCATCTGAAATATTGGTCATCAATATTCTTAGAGCACCATAGCACTCTTAAAGAATCCTTATGCTGCCCTCTGCCTCCTGTAGTAAAGACCCTAATACTAATTGTACAGACACACATATGCCAAGTTACCCAGTTCCAGGCTGGAGATTTTGGGAGAGTCCTGGTTTTGAACTTGCATCCCAAAGCAGTGTGGGATTTGTAGTGCCTGATCCTGCCAATTGAAATCGGTATTGCCAGTTCCATAATGCACCAGGATGGGGTAGTCAGAAATCCAGGACTATCCCAAAATCTCCAGCCTGGAACAGAGTAACTTGGCATTAGCATCTCTGCAGACACCAACTAGGGTTACGAACTGGCTCATTGCCATTTAAGAGGGCTCAGCCAGTCCTGGCATGGAGGAGTAGTCTAATAGTTAGTGCAGTGAGCTATGAATCTGGGGAGCTGGGTTTGATTCCTACTGTGGCTCCTTGCGATCCTGGGCAAATCACTTAACCCCTCAACTTGTGAGCCCACTAGGGACAATGAAAGTACCTGTGGAGGAGTGGCCTAGTGGTTAGGGTGGTGGACTTTGGTCCTGGGGAACTGAGGAACTGAGTTTGATTCCCCCTTCAGGCACAGGCAGCTCCTTGTGACTCTGGGCAAGTCACTTAACCCTCCATTGCCCCATGTAAGCCACATTGAGCCTGCCATGAGTGGGAAAGCGCGGGGTACAAATGTAATAAAAATATAATAAAATATTTAAACTGCTTCAGTTGTACCACAGAAAAGCAGTATATCAAATATATGACCTTTTACCCTTTTCACTTATGGTTTCAGTATTCCTAAGAATAGTAGAACTGTAAGCCCATTGAAATAAAAGAGTCAAGCAGGAGTAAGTCAACTAGCATAGAGTGTAGGCTACTCACTCTGGAGTTGCTGTAGGCAACTGTGCTTTATGTGGATTGTCTACTTGTCCACTGGATGGGTGGGGTGCCAGTAGGGCTCTAGAGAAGCACCTTGTGGAAATATGAGAAGCAAGGACTCTGAGGGAAGAGTCCCCTATAGAGGTCCAGCAGGTCAATGATATTACTTCCTGACTGACACTGTCCCTTTTCAATTCCATTTCATACTTAGACTGTCTTTCTCCCCTTCCCCCCAGTAACTCAAAGTAGTTTACATTGTCATCAAAACAAAATCAAATGTAATATACTAAAACACAAATCATATTTAAAAATCCCTAATATAGACCTACCTCATCTTTTTTACTTTTTGTAAGAAATGGTTAGACCACATCGTATAATTAAAATCAAAACAAGATTGGTAACAACACTGTTTCACTGATTTTTTTTTTTTTTTTGCTTGATGTATGAAGTGGACCCTTTTGAATTTGTTTGCTTTTGCCCATTGTAGCTGGTTTGGATTTTGATTTATTTCATGCCCCTTTTGTTAAATATAAGTAGTAGCACTTTCAGGTACAGTAGGTATTTACCCAGAGAGCTTACAATCGTATCTGGGCAAATCATATAGCCCTCCATTGCCTCAAGGTCATGAGGGGTGGCAGTAGGATTTGCACTCTGGTTTTCAGGCTCTTCCTCTAACCATTAAGTGGCTACCTATGGCTACCGAAGGAGCTTGACCCTAGTACCTTTTTTTGTTTTAGAAAATTATCAATTATGGCTCTCAAAAGGAACCTCCAGTGGCCTTGACTGTACCACCCACAGCAAACTTGCAAGTTCTCCATCCCTTGGGAGGAGCACCCCAAAAACTGACAACCCCACTCCACGTTGTCCCTTTGGTGGTAACCAGACTCATTTGTAGATGTTAACTTAATATCGGGCTGCAGTGACACTGAATGATATGCACTTGCTGCTGTGGGCTAGGACCTGACTTACTGCTGCAGAGCAGATTAAAACCTGGGCTACCAACAAGCCATAGTTTGCTCATCTCTGTTAAGACTACATAAACACGAGTAGAGTCAACCTTTTCTACTAGCTAAATTAGACAGTTACCTAGAGCCTTTATACTTGAGGGGTGACAAAATCTTGGAATCCTCCGCAGGTTGTAACAATGAACAGATTTAGTGTGCTTGTAAAAACGGTCCCCACCTCCATTTCTTTTCCACAGGGCTCTTTAAACTGGAAAACCAACTCTTTCACAGCAGCTATCACTTTCACATCTACCTTGCTGATTGTGTGGTCCCCTGCCCTAAACAGCCAGCAGTGGCTGAATCTATTGCAAGTGCTCCTATCATTGTCTTTCAATCCAGGCCTTCTCTTCTATGGTGACACTGGACAGCAATGTTGCAACCCAGATATCTCTCACGGGTTCATGGCTGCTGTGGAGCCCAAGCACCCTCACCCCTCCTGCCTTCTTCTGGCCTGTTGCTTTCAGCAGCAATGGCTTCTGCTGCACCGTGGAAGCTGTTGAAACACAGCTATAGGCACTGATAGTATGTCAGATAATCACTCATAGCAATTACTGTGGACTCATTTGGTTAGAAGTATAATAGTACCTAAGTGGCCCTTGAGTCCGAGCTAAGTTGTCCCCAGAGAAGGAATCATGCCAATGTGGAAATATATATTAGAAAATGGCATATGTGGCAAGCAAGATACAAAAATATACTGAGCACCAAATTACTGGTGATTACACAGAATAGATAGCTATAGTAGGTTAGACCATGTGCCTGAGCAATAGCCTATCCTTCACTAGCAAAGACCAGAAACTGGCTAACCCTGAACCTTAAAGGAAAATCCCCTTCTCTCACCCTTGCAGTCCGTAGCTTCATCGTCCAAATGGGGGTTAATTGGCTCCTCTTCAGGGCTCAAGCTGGCCCATGAGCTCTCTGATAGTATCAGGTATAGTCCCATGTATCCTTTCTCTGGAAAGCATCTGGATACTCAGTCTGTTGGAAGCTTTGAATCAGCTCCTGAATTTGGCCTTGTTCTGCATTCAGCACAGAGAGATACAGTTCACAGGTGTTCTGCATTCAGCACAGAGAGATACAGTTCACAGGTATTCTAGCAATTCAGTTCCTCTCCTCAGAGAGATCCATACACCGTCAGATCATCTTCTCTTCTCTTTCCTAGCTGACCTGGTATCTTCCCTCTGTCTTGCCCTGCCCCACCCAGCCCCAGAAACCAGAAGTAGAATTAGAAGAGGTGGGACAGGGTAGAAGAAAGGCCCCTTACGCGCTGGAAACTGTCTCTGGAGTCCCACTACCACAAACAAGGTTGGAGTACCACGGGTGCATGTGGCAGAGACCGTGAAAGATGCTGGAGCACTAGAGTAGAGGAAGGAAGCTAACGAGAAAGAGTCCACACTACCAGTGGAGCCAATGTGTGCGATTATGGAGAAGGGGCCTGAATGCATGTGACTTGGCATGGCTACAGCAGCTTTGCAGCTAACAATATTACTTCTTAGTTTAATAGCATTACTGGATTCATGCATTGTGTATAGTGCTGATATGTATTCTGGTATAATATGTCCCTGTTCAAAGAGCTAAGCTGGCAATTTTATACTTGGTGATTCAGTCTAGGCACTCCAAAGCCATGGGCTTAGCACCAATTCTATAATGGATTGGATTGGGTTTGATTTATTATTTTTAATCTGCCTTTATACAAGGTGGCTTACAAAAGTACACACAGAAAATCATGTAAATACATACATAAAATCTAGTAAATGCACAATTATATGAGATTCAGTTATACTAAGCAATGACATCCAGACCCTTTAGATGATCTAGAAAAGTAGTAGTATCAAATGCTTAGTAAGCCAGACTACACAAAAGATAACATCCAGGATCCTTAGGTAATCAAAAAGCACCAGCTATGTACTATGCCAGGCATAACAAATTTCTTTTCAGCTGGTGTTTAAATGTCAATGCTTGTTGTTCATTTTTGAGATCTCTCGTCAGTTCATTCCATGTTGTTGGTCCGGCTAAAGAAAAAGTTCCCCTTCTCGTTATGTTCAAAGGTGCACAGTTCAAAGCAGGTACTATAAAATCACAAGACATTAGTGATCGCAATTGACGTGATGGAGTGTACTTAAGATTTCTGATACAAAACATTATGAAGCATCAAAAGCAGCTTGATTTTATAAGATAAGCAATTGTCAACTACTTCAAGCTTTTTAAATATATTGGCATCTTAACAGCACGATTCTGTTACAGAATACTGGTGTAAGCATGAATGCACTCATTTTTAAGGTGCACGCTCACACCTGCCATCGACAAAGCGAAAAGGTTGGTGCACCACAGAGGCCGTTGGTGCCAGTTAATGGTGCCTTTGATGTGTCTAGGTGGTGCCTATCTCTGTGCACCACTTTATAGAATTGCTCCCTTTGACTCGATGTGGATACCTGAAGCAGTGAGAGATAGTGACTTGGCTAAGGTAACAAGCAGTGTTTAGGGTTGAAATCCTGTTTCTTGGCCAGAAACGTACAAAGTTCGTAGCTGTGGTAATGCAGAAAAAATGTACTGTGAAATTTTGGTACAAATTCAAATGCATTAGGAACTCATTTGTCAGACATAGCCAAATTGCTCTGTGATCTGTGACTGTTATTACTATAACACCTCCACCCTTATCAACTTGAGAAGTTGGATACAGGTTTTGAATCTGGATGACTGCACCCATTATTACTATCAAGCCACCAGAATAAGAGTGCTTGCTTTAACTTCAAGATGGCATAGGCTACCTAAACGTGGAGAGTTGGCAAAGTCACATGGGGGGCCCTTTTACTAAAGTGTGTTAAGCACTTAGGATAGGATTCTATAAATGGCACTCAAAAATGGGATCCAGAAATTAATGGCGCCTGCTGAAACCTGGTGTGAATGCTGGCCCCCAAGTTGGACATGTTGACCCATTCTGTATCAGTCTGCACAATTTTTTGGAATACCCCTAACATGCCCATGCCCCTCCCATGGCCATGTATTTGTTGTGCATTATGGGATTTGGGCGCCCGGCATTAAAGAATAGCACACAGCCAAATGTGGACATTTGGATCTGGTCTTCGCAAATCTTAACATGGGACTTTCCCACGTGCTAAGCTCAGATTAATGTGGCACTGTTTTTAAACATTTTCCCTTTTTATGTGTGTGTGTGTCAGGCCATGCAATAATATTAACATTGGTGTATAGTCCCTGCAATAATATTAACATGGGAGCAACTTAGCATCTCCAGTTTAGGAGGCACTAAAGGCTCCTACATTAACTCAGTATTAGCCAGTTAGCACGCATTAATGTACACATGCTAACTGGATAACACTTCCATGCCCATTCTTCACCCATGACACACTTCCTGCAAAAAATGTGAAACATATTTTTCACATGCTAGGTGTGTGTTAGGTCTTAATGCCCTTAAACTGTAAGCCCTCCTAGGACAGAAAATTACCCATTGTACCTGAATTTAACCTGCTTTGAATTACAATTTAAAAAGGCTTGTGCTAAATTTTTTTAAAGACTGATTATTGTCAGTCTCTGTCATAAAGTATTTTGGCCTAGAGAAAATATGAAAGAGTTTAGTCAATCAAATTAAAATTCTTTGCATATACTACTGTAAAAGAGAGAGGAAAGGGAAAAGGCAGGTGCTAACATGGAAATTTTTTTCTCTGGTCGTATCTCTGCAAAGTGAAAGGCAAAACGAGAAATGATGGTCGTATCCTTGTTTGCCCTTCTGGGTGTCTCGGAGTTTCAGAGATGGGCTTTTTTCAGTGGACATGGCCTGCCGCTTTGCAGTAAGAGTAATTTGCTGCAGTGTTTGCAATGACTCCAAGATGTAACTTTATCTCCTGTTGGGGCATCTTCCATAAATCCTTTTGGATCTTGGCCCATAAATAACTCTAATACACTTCTGAAGTGTACAAGACATGGAACAAATGGAAAAATGATCTGCATAGTTAAGGCAAGCTATAATCAGATCAACTGAGCAGGTGGTCATGTTGCAGCATTTGGTTGAGTTTAGTAACTGTCAAGTTTATACATTGTTAGTTCTTAGTAATGATAAAGAGACAGCACTAGCACTATGTAGATGTCCTTAGACCAGGGCCACTGCCAGTTATCTCAAGATTTCATTACCTCTTCAGCCCAGAGCTCTCTCTTGTCACATCCTTATCCCAAATCATGGCAAGATATGCAGCAGAATTCATGGAGTCATCAAAACCTGATAGGATTGCATTAGGACACCAGTGTTAGTTCTTGGTTAAAGCACAAGCTCTCCTTGTAAAAGTCTTTTATAGCTACCAGTTTAAAGAAGAAATAACCGTGAAAAATAGATCACCAGGAGCTCATAAATGCAGGTGAATGTTCTACACTGTAATAACCAAGACACAAAGGCAAACAGAGGTGGATCACTCACTCCAACTAAAAGGGAAAACATCAAAGCAAGAACATCAGTACAATGCAGGAAATAAATATAAATCAATCACTGTATTGAATAAAAACAATATCAAGGGGGGTGATGCTAGAAAGTGGGTGCTAATGTGCTGAGTACATACTTAAATGATGAGAATACTGGCATAGCTGTGTGTGAGCACATATGCATGTAAATGCCAAATAAGCCACTTACACATGTTATTTACAGAACTGTGTTTCTTATATAGTGTGTATTTTGACGGAAGATGGCAGTGCTTGCACGTAACTGCATATGAGCTTATATACCCATTTATGCTAGTATTTTGTAAAAGAAAGTAGGTGCCTAATTTCCTTTATGTAATAATATCCAATTAGCGGAGGAGTATCTTCTATTAGATAATGCAGTGGCTTGAGAACCAGAGGAACTGGGCTCAATTCCCACTGCAGTTCTTTGTGAATCTGGGTAAGTCACTTAATCCCCCTGGTACAAAATAAGTGCCTGTATATAATATGTACACTGCTTTGATTCTAATCACAGAGAGGCCCCTTTCGTTTCCTAATATAAGTTGCATAGGTCTGCTTTAGGCACCTATATAAAGTGCACAGTTTTAGAATTGCCTTCTGCAAACCCAACATGGCTATGTTTAAAGGCATGCAAATTCAATAATCTTCTTTCTAACTTAACGGTTTATATCTGTTAACATCAATTGATACCTTCCGCTTCTAGTGAATCGCTGGGTGGAAAAAAGGGAGGATATATGGAGGATGACAGCGCCCAGTGATTCGCTAGAAGCGGACGGTAGCAATTGATGTCAACAGATGTAAACCGTTAAGTTGGAAAGAGGATTATTGAATTTGCATGCTGTAGAGTTATCCCCTTCAGCTCATATTATTATATAATAGAAGAGTCTATGTTTAAAGGCACACACATGCTCATTAGAGCCCTTTTGGATTTTTAGATGTTAGATTGCCCAAATACATAGTTAACTATAAGCATACTATTATAATGTAGGATACACATGTTACTGATTACTGTTTGTTTATTGTGAACTGTAAGCCTGTTAATTACAATGTAAGCTACATATGTTAACACTGTTCATTTTGATGATGTTAGCCACATTGAACCAAACATGTTTTGGAAAATGTGGGATGTAAGAACAAATAAATGAAAAAGGATGCCAATTGGTGAGAGGTTAAAGAGTCTGAGAGTCACAAGAGGTTCGGTGTTGCCCCTTAATGAGCTCCCTAGCCTCAGGATCGAGCTAGCTCCAGGGATATGCATTTGTTACATGTGTTCGGTTTAATACATGAATAAGAAGTATATGCAGAATTGACTAAACATGCTAATCTATGAGCCCGTGTTTCCGAACCCTGTCCTAGAGGCACACCTAACTGGTTTGGTTTTTAGGATATGATTAATTAATGAATAGATTTGAGATAGTGTTGCATAGACTGAAGCCCTAGTCTGTGCAGATTTATCTCGTGTACATTCATTTGTGGAAATCCTGAAAATCTGGCTGGATAAGTGTGCTTCCAGGAGAAGGCTGGGCCTTCATTTGTAACTGCTTGGGAATTTTTCCCATTTTATATCCCTTCCCAACTTAATTTAGTCCATCATAATGACAGGGTTTGGTTAGGTATTATCCAGCAGGGCTTCTTTTTTTAAAGTATGAGCCTTAACTCTTGTCACAAGGTGTCATCATTAAGCAATGGCTATGAATCCCTCACCATCAGTCTCCACAGCTTTCATCTGAAGTGAGTGGGACAGAAGACCTGAAGTGTGAATTGAATCCAGGTCACTCCACATAGCAGTGTGCAGCACTGTCATCCTGCCACTGGACTAGCTCTCTAAAACAGGTACATTAAACTGTAATCCTGGAGGTCCACGAGCCAGTCAGTTTTTCAGAATATACCTAATGAATATTCATGAGAGAGATTTGCCTGAAAACCTGACTGGTTTGCAGCCCTCTAGGAAGGATTGTAGTTTGACATCCCTGCACAGAGGTTAGTTTTGAGGCCTACATTTTGGTCAGGTTTTCAGAATATTCACAGTGACTATACATGAGACATACTTACATAAACTGGGTTGCTTGTGGATACAAATGTATCTCAAATATATTATTGATCTCAAATGTCCCGGCCAGGTTTAAGAAATACTGCTCTACAATAGAGATTAGTGGTAATGGATTTAGAAGCCGAGTGAACCCTGGTTTAAATCCCACAGCTACTCCTTGTGATCGCGGATATGTCACTTAACCCTTCATTTCTTCAGATACAAAGTTAAATTGTGGGCTCTACAGGGCCAGAAAAATACCTACTGTACCTGAATATAACTTGCCTTGAGCTTCAACTGAAAAAGCTGTGAACTAAATCCAAAATCCCTTCCTCTTTTTAGCACCTTCATTAGAGAGGTTGCAGTGTTCAAGTACCCCCAGCCAGTCTGGTTTCCACATATGGGAAAGAATCTTATGTTTACCCACCCCCCCCCCCCCCACAAAAAAAAAAAAAAAAAAACACAAATAACAGTTATGCTCTTAAGAATAAGGCTCAGTGTCCAGGGCTGGCTCAAGGAACTGTGGCACCCTGAGCCAACTTTTGCATCATCACCCACAATCCAGTAGCTCCCCTCTCTCTGAAGCCCCCACCCCCAGCTGTTGATAAAGGGCACCAAAATCCTGAATCCGGGTCCAGCAGCTCCCCATTTTCCCCCAGCCCACCCCACTTGCAAGGAGGATGGAAGAGAGAGGGAGAGATGCCAGCCCAGGATTTTGGCCCCCTTTATCAACGGCACCTGAGCCAGTGCCTCACCTGTTACATAGGTTGAGCCCTGTTGGTGACAGAAAGGAGTCAGGGAATTTTAACAAGACAGACAACAGAAAATGGTGGCATTTGTGACCAGCAAAAGTTCTACCTCCATATTGTAAAGCTGAGCTAGCTATTTGGAAGAATGGAATCATTTCTGGACAACTGTCTCTCAGATTCTGAATGTTTTCATCCTGTTCCAGGGATAGGGGAATTTATGCTGTCAAATAAAATACCAGTTCTAGTTTTCAGGCTAATCAAAAAATATACATTCAGGACCAGCCCTTTTTTTCACACAGGGCCCCACTTTTCTGCCCCTACTGGTTTATACTAACGAGACCCAACAATGAGTTTCTGCATGTGGCCTCGCATCCCCCTGTACACATGAGCTTATTTCCCCTCCCTATAATGCCTCCATCCATCATTAAAATATGTGCTTCAAAAATAAAGTGACCTGCGCTGGACAAGTTGAGTGTAAAAGTAGCCCTAAAAATAAATGATCAATACTAGTGTTTCTCATCCATTCTTATTTTGGAGTGTGAACTCCCCTTGCATATTGCACACATCCCCCATCCTCACTGCTGTTCTTGGGAGGGGTTTCAACAATATCTGGAATCCCGTGGCAGAGAATATTCAAGTCTCATGCTGTCACTCCCTGATCTCACAAGTTATATGAGAGGCAAAGGGAAATTCCTAAGATGGGTCATGTCACTTGACTCCCTTTTCCAAATCAGGCTCTGAAGCCTCCATAGCCATTTAAAGACACTTAAGGTGCATTCATCTTGGGGTAAGGGTCAATTGGGAAGACAGTAACATGATGGCAATACCACACTAAGGATTTCTAAAAATGTAAGTTTTAGGGACAGCTGACAGCATTGTGCCATAGATTTACTCTGCAAGATTCCTGTTAAATGTTTGCATTGTTGCTCCTTTTCACATAGACTTCCAAAATTACATGTAGTAACATACCACGGGAGGGGCAGGTCAGGGTCATTCACTAAAGATGCATGCTGTATTATAAATTTGGGAAATCTGTGCCTAATTTATGCACAAGTATTTACACCAGTTTGCTGTAGGTGTAAATCCTCGTGCCCAAAGTTGGGCGCAGATCCCAGCACTATGCACTATTCTATAAATAGAACCCATCTCAGAGCGCTATTTATAGAATTGTGTTCACTGTGCATTTTTTGATGAGCACCATCTACTGAATCTAGTCCATTATGTCTAAGAGCTATGCACAAAAAAGATATTTTATTTTCCCTGGTTCTCTCTCCACTATGATAGAGGACCAGTGCAAACCGCCCAGATCTGCAAGTCAGCTTGAGCAGTGTAGCAAGTTTTAATAAACTATAACTATAAACTATGATCAGCATCATGCTCTCGCCCCTCCAGGAATGGACTTTGTCAACAGAAGAAGGGAATTCCCCTTTAAGGAGCAAGGTGTTTAGTTCCTGACTCATTAACAACACAGTCTATTGGGGATGCACCAACTAAACTTTTCTCCAAATTTGTACAGATCTGACAATTGCTTTAAGGTACTCTTTATCCAGAGTTGTACAGCGTTGGTTAAATACCATCTCTTCCTTTTAGTACAACACTCCAGTTCTTCATCTCTGTCTATGATCTCTTGTATTTCCCACAGTTCTTTAGGATTTAGAGTTTTCACATCTGCTGGTCAATCCTAGTTCCTTGAACTGTACATCCAGATTTACTATTACAAGGAACTCCAGTCTGCCGTCCACACCAAGATCCTGTTCAGCATGCTCAAGCCTCACAGAAAATTTTCCAAAGCAATTTTCTTTATTGTTCATTTATTTATTTATGTATTGGGATTTATTATCTGCCTTTACGAAGAGATTCACCCCATATTAGCACTAGACATGGGTTTTCATTCTCCTTCCTTTTTCCACCGCCACATTAAGCCAGAATCCCCACACAAATGATATAGATTTACATGTACTACCTCCATTGTATGCAAATTTATCTCATGCATATTCATTGTGAGTATCCTGAAAACATGACTGGCTAGGTGTATCCCGAGGACTGGGTTGAGAACCACTGGCCTAAGCTGATCCAACAGAGATACACATTGCCCTAAATTCTATAAGTGTTGCCCAAACTGTGGCACACGGTTATAGCATAGAACCGTTGTGTGCATAATATAATTAACTAATTGGCACTAACTTGGCGATACATACCAGTAACTGGCATTAACAAGCACTAATTAGCTCTAATTTGCTGTCCTGTGCATAACAGACTTACAATCCCTATTCTATAAACAGCGTACCTAACTTCTCTCATGTACAAAAGCAAAGGTGTTAATGTGGGAGGTCTATGGCCATATCATACATATTCTGACTATTCTTGTGTGCACTTAAGAGAATAGTTGCATTTACATGCAAACTGCCACATTTAGGCACCACCATTTACACCAGTTATAGGCATGGTGTAAGAGGTCACGCCTAAATTTTGGTGCTTAACGACAGACATGGTAGTATTCTATAACAGATTTGGCACACTACTCTGCTGTAGGATATTAGCTCAACGTCCAGGTTTTGGGCACCTAACTTCTGGGAAGGGGTGTAGGGAAAGATGAGAGATACTGAGGAAATGCAGAGTAAACGTACTTGTTTAGTCAGCAAGAGGAATCCTAAATAGGAGGCGATAAGTGCTCCCATGTTAATTTTTGTGCAAGTTCCCTGTGCTACTACTACTACTACTACTACTATTTAGCATTTCTATAGCGCTACAAGGTGTACGCAGCGCTGTACAAACATAGAAGAAAGACAGTCCCTGCTCAAAGAGCTTACAATCTAATAGACAAAAAAATAAAGTAAGCAAATCAAATCAATTAATGTGTATAGGAAGGAGGAGAGGAGGGTAGGTGGAGGCAAGTTCCCTGTGCTAATGGAAAAATTAGAACAGGACCTGCAAAAAAGATTTTTAAAGGCCTAGATAATGCCACGTTGAATCTGGGCTTAGCGCATGGGAAAGTCCCACATTAAGACATGTTAAGCCCAGGTTCTAATACCCTTTAGTAAAAGAGCCCGGTGATACTCTGAGCTAGGGTTAAAGGTGGGCCTTCAAAATAACACAGCCAGACAGGATTGTAAACATGAAATAAGTGATTTATTAACTTCAATCTAAAGCCTGTTACTTCAGAGGCCCAAGAACAAAGGTATAGTCTCTTGGGGGGGGGGGGGGGGAGTCTTGGCATGGGTCTGTGGCTAACAGGGCTCAAAACAGTCTTTGGCCTGTGACTGCCATGCCCCAAACACAGTTTGCAAGTTTCTCTCTCTCTCTCTCTCTCGCTAGCCAGAGCTCAGAACAAGGCTCACAGGTCTTCACATAAAAGATTGGCTGCAGTAAAGGCATATGCTGGGGCTTTAAATCTTCTTTCCCTGGGCCTCATTTTTTTTGTTACATTTGTACCCTGCGCTTTCCCACTCATGGCAGGCTCAATGTGGTTTACATTGGGCCAATGGAGGGTTAAGTGACTTGCCCAGAGTCACAAGGAGCTGCCTGTGCCTGAAGTGAGAATTGAACTCAGTTCCTCAGATCCCCAGGACCAAAGTCCACCACCCTAAACACTAGGCCACTCCTCCACTTGCCCTCCATTTATAGTTCCTGGTTTCCCTGGGCAGGGCTAAGGGTTTTAAGGTGGCTCACTGTACCTGAGGGGCAGTGTTCTATATACTCCCTCACTGGCCCCTTTATTTCTTACTGCCTGAAGCACCTATTTAGATTGTAAATTCTTTTTTACATTTTATTTTAGTCAATTGGCCAAATGAATTCAGTCATTTGGTCACATCTGTATTTACATGCAGATGACGTACAATTTTTTTGTTCTGCTATTGGATACCGTGGATAAATTGAAAGAGAAGATGATGGAATATATGAATGCATACATGTCGTGCAGTACTTGTCAATCTTTTTGAGGCTGTGATCCCATGATGATAGCCAAGTAAAATTGTGTGACACTCCAAAGGTGCAGAATAATGATGCACCTATGGAAAGCCTACCCAGAACATGACCCCAAATGTGAGTTTTGTGACCTCATTTGGGGTCCCGACCCACAGTTTAGAAAGTTCTGATTTAGTGTTTGGTTGAAAGGAAATTTGTTGAAATTAAATCACAGCTAGATGATTTAAAATAGTATCAATACTGGGAGAGGATATCCCCTTGGTGAATAGGGTAAGACTGCTGGGAGTAAGATTCACAGTTGCCATTAGAATTACAAATTGAGGCGGTAGTAAGGAGAGCATGGATTAAACTGGCATTGGCTTGGCAATTAAGATCTCATGTAAGAGTGCAGGCTTTTCACACACTGGTCCAGTCAATTGTTATGAGTCTTTAAACTACTGTAATGCAATTTATTTGAGTCTCCCAAAGAAGTCAATTTAAAAAACATACATAAAGTATGGCAGCAAAAATGGTTACCTATAGTAAGTATTCTGATATATGCCAGTACTATTAATGGTAAATTAAGTAATGCTGGGGTATCAAATTAATGACTACAAGCTTTCTTTTCAAATAATCAGCATACCAATATCTGAAGAATAAAACACTTCTTCAAAATAATTACTAAAAAAAAAATTACTAAATAATCTAAATTAAAAGTGAAAAGTGCTAGAAAAAGTGCAATCATGCCACAGGGGGCTACTGCTTAAAATCAATCATTGCAACTTACATGGTGTGAAGCCCTGCCCAGTTCATCCCATGATGCACTGGGTAGGGCTGGGCACCACCATTTTCAAGACGGCACTGGAAAAGGAGGGAGTGTACTACTCCCTCCTCCAACAAAGGTATGGGGGTGGGGAAGAGGGCAGCTAGATCACCAGGTTGGGGGGGGGGACTTGATTTGTGGCCCACTGGGCCACCAGGCCTTTTATTTGGAATGCGAGGGGGGTTAGGGGGGGTGGATCTCCAGCCCCCCCTGTGAACTTGGGGGGTCAGCGCTGGACCTATGATCCCCCTGTGTTGCTGGCTTGGGGTAGGGGTTTGGTTGGGGCACTAGGTCACTAGGGCCTTGCTGTTTGGGGTCTGGTGGTCCCACGGACCTCCAACCCCTGTGTTTGACAGGTCTGGGCTTTTGACAGCACGAACCTGTCGAACAAGTGCGGGAGGATTCAGGCACAATCCTCCCACACTTTACCCTATGATCAGAGATAATAGCGTGCATAAATTTAAATGCTATTATCTCTGATCATAGGGGTGGTAAAGCCCTGCGCTGTTCCAGTGCAATTTTTAGAGCACTGTTTGGAACAGCGTGGGGCTTTCGATCATCTGGGCATGTTAATGCAGCACACACACACACTGCCACATTAACAACTAACAAGACTTATGTTTATGTAACTCATGCAATTAAATAGGAGAGAGATTGTGAGAAGGGCAGGAAACAGAGGAAGCATTGACAATAGGAAAGAAGAGAAATTTAGAGAAACACTTATACAGCTGGCTTAATTTTTAGGATACCCAATCTACAGGACAGTACCAGGGGATTTTTATCTGTTTTAGGAACAGGTGTGCCATGATTAGCAAATTCTAGAGTTCAAAATCTTTTTATGTAGAATACTGCAGTGAGAATCTTCCTCTGGGGGCCAATCTGTGAGAGAAGTGAAAGGTTGGACTCTGTAAGGAATGCTTCTCATTGAGAGCCAGCAGCAGCATTTTCCTTGGTCTCACTGGCCAGATCTAAGAACAGGTGCTGGGGGAATTCATTTCACTCCTTCATTCCTTACAGTTTATGAACAAGACAGCTAAGTCTCAAGGCCTTACTAGAATGCTATATCTGTCCTGACGAAAAGCAATATAAAGCAGGAGAACAGAGCATTATTACGATCATGAGTCCATTTAATATTAATTTTACTGCTTGAGAAATCAAGCCACTAATAGCATGGGTTAGTGCCAGGTAGACAGGTGAAACAAGATTCTTATATTTTATTTATTTAATTTCTTATATAACACCTACAAGCCTGAAAGCTATCAAAGCAGTGTACATTCAGGTACAGTAGGTATTATTCTGTCCCTAGAGGCAGTGGCGTAGCCACAGGTGGGCCTGGGTGGGCCAGGGCCCATCCACTTAGGGCTCAGGCCCACCCAACAGCAGCACATATTTAGTGCTAGCTAGTGAGCTACAGGTAAAGGACACAATTCTATAATTGGGCAGGCACCTCCAATTAGGCATCCAGAGGGCACATGCTATGCATCTATTCTATAAAGAAATGTAGGTGTACTTAATTGCATTTCATGTTATCAGCTATGGTTTTAATGCATGGTGGAATCAATTGCTGGCAGTATTGCCTTCCCCTGAATGTCCTTAACAATTATCATTAAATTTTTACAGGTATCACAGGTCAGGTTCTGTAGTAAATGTGTGCTAACTGAAACACCTTAACAGTGTTTAGTAAATGGGGACCTTATTGAGCAACATTATCTCCTCCCAGACCTTTATATTTTTTTATTTATTTGGATTTTTGCTCACACCTTTTTCAGTAGTAGCTCAAGGTGAGTTACATTCAGGTACACTGGATATTTCTCTGTCCCAGGAGGGCTCACAATCAAAGTTTGTACCTGAGGCAATGGAGGGTTAAGTGACTTGCCCAAGATCACAAGGAGCAGCAGCGGGACTGGAACTGGCCACCTCTGGATTGCAAGACCGATGCTCTAACCACTAGGCCATTCCTTCTAGATTCATTAGGTTAGCTTTAATTGTATTATTCTCTTTCTAATGTTTCTTGCTGTACATCGCCTTGAGTGAATTCCTTTAAAAAGGCGGTAAAGAAATCCTAATAAATAATCACACAATTACTGTGTGTCTCTGAACCTGCTAACTGCTAAATCTAGGACACTGGCCCTTTAAAATATGAGGAAATGAGTAAGGCAAAAATAGTACAAGAGGAAGATGTATATGATGAAAGATTAACATTGACAATATAAATGATGTTCGGTATAGCACTGATGTTCTAATTTGGTCTGATGATGACAAGGGTGCAAATGATGGGCAATTAAGAGACATGACAGTAGTGGTAAATGATACACATTAAATACTCTTCATTTTTAAGGTGCAAGAGATGGATGAGTGGTATTAAGAATCACTATAAAAAGAAAAAAAGCAAGCCTTCACTTGATAAGTGCCTATATGATTTCTCCTCTCCTCCACTAGTTTTGCTTTTGGTTTTCCCATTTATTTATTTATGTTTTATTTATGGGTTTTATAAGGTCACCTCACCAAGGAACCAGATCTAGCAAACTGAATAGTGTACCAGTGTAACAAAAAAAAAATGAAATTGTAAGTAAGAGCTGGCAACAACAATACAGTTTAAGTTGCAGGTGCTGACATTTACAGGCCTAGTTTATATAAAATGTTGAGACCAGTATTCAGATGTCCAGATTGGAATGTGCTCCGCTCCAGCATATTTTACAAAAGGCTCTGCTATATGCGGAACCTTTTGTAAAACACCTATAAAAACATGTAGGAGTGCATGTATGTGTGCCTGTTCATGGAGCAGGAGCAGCCATTTTAGAAAGATACACGTGGAACAAAGAAGCAGCACGAACCTAGCAGCTTTCATGTGGAAACAGCGATTTCACACTTCCATGCATAAGTGGTGCCACTTCCTCCTGTGGCTGTTCCATGTTACAAACCTAGAAATGTTAGTGCCGCCAATTAATTAGGAAGGCTGCCATTTTTATTTCTCTCCATTTTGAAGGCAGAAATAGACAATGGGAGATTAAGGAGCATTACTCGCACACTCACTCATGTAAAGCCTTGGCTGAAACAAGTACTTTTTAAAAATCTTTTGGTTACTAATAAAGATTATTTAAACATTAAAAAAAAATCTTTTGGTCTCATTGCAGAACATTCAAACCACTTTTGAACCCATCTATGTTGGGCATCTTGATCACATCCTCCAGAAACAGATTGCACAGTTTAATTATGTGCAGCATGAAAAAATACTTTCTGTGATTGGTTTTCAGACTGCTGGTTGTTGGTTTCAGGGCGTACCCACTCATGGTTTTATCAGCTTCCGTCATATTAACTCTCAGTCATCTCTTTTCCAAGCTGAAGAATCCTAACCTGTTTAGGTTTCCTTCAGAAAAGCTTTGAAAGCTTAGCTTTTTGTGCAGTTGAAATTGAAATGATTGATAGTCATCTGTTTTGTAAATGCATTTTACTTTTCATCTTTATTTTTATTGAGTTTGTCAAGATTATTAAACACTACATTGGAAAGCAGTCCTTCATAAAGAAAAATAATAGACACAATGGAGCTCATTTTCAAAAGAGAAAAATGTCCAAAAATGTCATAATGCACCATTTGGATGAATTTCTTCTCAAAACGTCCAAATCAGTATTTTTCAAACTTGTTTTGCAAGCGTCTACCTATGCAATTCGTCTGCAGTGTGTCCAAATCACAAGGGAGCATGTTGCGGGTATTTTGAAGGCAGGATTAGGGTGGGCTTAAGGCGTGCAGTCATAATGGAACAAAATGAAAACATCCAGGCTGAAAATCTAAATGGTTTGGTCTAGACCTCTTTTTATAATGAGTAAGGCATAAAAAGATGCCCTAAATGACTAGATGACCACTGGAGGGAATCAGGGATGACCCCCCCTTAAACCCCAACGGTCACTGACCCCCTCCCACTCCCCCAAAATGACAGCCTCAGATGTTATAGCCAGGTCCAATAGAGAACATGCAGGTCCCTGGAATAGTGCAGTGGTGGGTGCAGTGCACTCTAGACAGGTGTACCCAGGTCCATACCTCCCTCTACCTGTTACATTTCTGATGGAAACAGTGAACCCTCCAATACTCACCAGAAATCCACTGTACCCACATATAGGTGCCCCTTTCAACCATAAGGGCTATTGTAGTGGTGTACAGTTGGGGATAGTCGGTTTTGGAGGGCTCAGCACCCAAGATAAGGGAGCAACTGTGAAATGTGTACCTAGAAGCATTTATATGAAGTCCACAGCAGTGCCCCTAGGGTGCTCCATTGCTCTCCTGGAATGTCTAGGGGAGTAGTCTGCTAAAAATGCTGCCCCCCTCCTACCTACATCCGAATGGCTTGATTTTCTCTGTTTTTCACTTGCACATTTGTTTTTCAAAAACGGCCTAAAAAGAGCACAAAACCTTGTTACAAATGTTATTTTTGAAAAAAAAAAAAGAGAGACATTTTGCGGTTTCGAAAATGGCCATATTTCCTATTTAGATTTTGGACATTTAGCGCAAAACATCCAAAGTCCGACTTAGATATCATATTGAAAATGCCCCTCCACATATACTATGGTTGTCAAGTCATAAAAACTGAAACATTATACTACTACTAATAATAATTTCTATAGCACTGCTAGATGTATGCAGTGCTGTACACATTATCCCCCGGATTCTGTATAAGGCATGGCGAGTTGCGTGCATTAAATTGAGTACATGTCCAATTTATGCACACACCTTAATTGACTAATGAACCAACCAGTAATGATAATTGGCCAATAACAACCAATTATCAGCACTAATTGGCAATAACTGGAATTTACGTGCGCTTCTTTTTAGGCATATCCAAAAAAAAGTGCGTGTAAATTCTAACATGCATAAGAGAAAAGGGAATGTGGCCATGTCAGGGGCATTCCTCAAATTTACGCGCATGGTTATAGAATTCGGGGGAACGCACCTATATTTAAGCACAGGTATTTACACCAGGTTTTTTTAGTGGCATAAATGTCAGCACCTAAATGTATATTCATATATTAGAACCAGGACGATCAGCTATAACATAGGCATCAATCGCACAATCCAACTGTCTTCTGAAATTCAATATTAACTATATGTTCTTTAATATTTTAAAGATTTTAAAGAGTGCCCTCAGACAAATATCCACTTTTTCAGGCAATACTGGTTTATGCCAAGGTGCATAGCACTTCTTTCATCGGGCTACTCTTAAATTTTTTTTTATATATATAAAGTGCTATTGCCTATGTAGTGAGTACTAATTGTGAATTAAATAAATCAAAACGTGAACATAGCTTTAAAGGTGATATCATTAAAAGGCTTCACTCTTTAATGAAAGACTTCACTCTTCACAGTTCTCCATATTCGGCCCGTCAGCTGGCTTCCGCTGAGAACGCCCGACACCGCTGGTTTCAGAAAATCTTTCTTCAGGGACTTGGGTTAAAGCCGTCCATAAGCATGCTGTTGAGCCATCTTCTACAGACACTTTATAATGCTTTGATGTTTCTCTCATATATACCATCTGCTACCTCATTTGCTTATTTCCGATCTGACGAAGAAGGGCAACCTTCGAAAGCTAATCAAGAAATGTATTAAGTTATGTCCAATAAAAAAGGTATCATCTTATTTTCTTTTCCATGTTTTATTTTGTTTGATTTCTATTGATAACCTATATATAAAAAAAAATTTAAGAGTAGCCCGATGAAAGAAGTGCTATGCACCTTGGCATAAACCAGTATTGCCTGAAAAAGTGGATATTTGTCTGAGGGCACTCTTTAAAATCTTTTAAATATTAAAGAACATATAGTTAATATTGAATTTCAGAAGACAGTTGGATTGTGCGATTGATGCCTATGTTACAGCTGATCGTCCTGGTTATAGTATATGAATTTGATTGATTGTTACCAGAGACTGTGGGATTTAATTTATTGAGCACCTAAATGTAGGCATGACCTCATTCTTTAAACTGTGCCTAACTTTAGATGTGGTTTATAGATTAGTGCTAAGTGTGTTTTTTGGATTTGTCTATAGTTTAGATGCCATGTACAGAATCTGGCCCTATGTGCAGGTTCTTTCTCTGTCTCTGGTGGGCTTACAGTCTATGTTTTTGTACCTGAAGGCAATGGAGGGTTAAGTGACTTGCCCGGGGTCACTAGGAGCTGCAGTGGGAATTGAACCTGTTTGCCCAGGATTTAGCTACTCTTCCTCTCCCAACCACTTATAACCATTGAAAGCAGAAAACCAAAAACAGGTAGGAGGGATGGTGATCTCTGCGTCCACCATGACCCAGTGTCCACAATATAATGTAGTACTAGGTGTAACAAGTCTTCAGTCATAATAAGTGATTACTCATGGTCAAAGTATCCCTGATCCCAATGGTATCATCATGATTAAAAACAGAAACCTGGGAAGCAGGTTCATTTTCAGCACATTTATCCTTATCAATAAGAAAGAGGACAAAAAAGTCAATTTCATTAGATCCTTAGAAGCTTAGAAAAAAGACAGCTGAGGGGAGATATGATAGAGGTCTATAAAATAATGAGTGGAGTGGAACGGATAGAAGTGAATTGCTTCTTTACTCTTTCCAAAAATACTGGGACTAGGGGGCACGCAATGAAGATACAAAGTAGTAAATTTAAAACAAATTGGAGAAAACATTTCTTCTCTCAACATGTAATTAAATTCTGGAATTTGTTGCCAGAGTATGTAGTAAAAGCAGTTAGTTTAGCGGGGTTTAAAAAAGGTTTGGATAACTTCCTAAAAGAAAAGTCCATAAGCCATTATTAAAATGGACTGGGGGAAAATCCACTACTTATTTCTAGGATGAGCAGCATAAAATGTATTCTACTGTTTTGGGATCTTGCCAGGTACTTGTAACCTGGATTGGCCACTGTTGGAAAAAGGATGCTAGGCTTGATGGACCTTCAGTCTGTCCCAGTATGGCAAAACTTATGTACTTATGTAGGGCAAAAGCAGATGACAAATCGAGAGAAATCATAATAACTGAACAATGATAATTATGCGATGAATGGATATAATCATGTAATGCTATTAATAGGGTTTCGGTACTGTGGTGATGGTGAAAACCAGATTGAAATGGATAGAGGATATTACTATTTTCAGTATGCTGAAGTAGTGGTTGTGGCAAGCTTCTCTTCCAATTTTCTCTTGGGTTGCCTTATTTCTGTTTTACATCTATCTTGCTAGTGCTTATGCTTAACCCTATTTTTCTCATTGGGTCTGCTTGCCAGTCTCTTTAAAATGCCCTTTTAACTTCAACTGTCTTTTACCTCACCACTAAACTACCCTGGGAGTTGTTTGGTCTTTTGACCTTTCTAATTCATAAAATACTGCATATTTTATCTGGTCTTCCAAAATGATATTTTAAAATAGCTTCCACACATCATGCAAACATTTTGTCTTGGCAACTACCTCTTTAGGTTTTTCTAAAATGCCCTCATTTTGTCATAATTTAATTAATTTAATTTAATTATTAGGATTTATTTACCACCTTTTTGAAGGATTTCACTCAAAGTGGTGTACAGTAAGAATAGATCAAACATGAGCAATAGACAATTACAGCAGTAAAAATATTCAAATAACAATACAAAGTATGGCACGGTACACTACTTACAATATCAACACAATACGTAATAGAACATTATAATTGATAATGAAGGGTAAAACAAAGATGGAAAATATAGATAGGTAAGAAAGTAGGATATAGTATGTCTTTTAAAAAATAAATGCTGTAGTAGTGTTCTTTAGTGTTGTTCTTCCAGTGATTATGTCAAATTTGATTGTGTTGTGTGATCACTATTAGCAAGCAGCCCAAACACTGTTATTCCTTGCAACATTTCCTGCCAAGAAAACCAGAAGGAAGATGAGGAACATAATATCAAAAGGCTGGGAAACAGATTTGTTTTTCCAGGCCAGGATTTTGGAATGCACATCATAAGCCTCTACCTACAGTGCCAAATGTTAAAGGCTCTGAGCACCCAAACGAAGAAACACTTTTCTTCCACTTACTTTAGGGCTATCCATTAATGCCACTTCAAAAAGGCACCAGCATGGCCCTCTAGCTCAACATTCCCATCTCTATGTTCTAGTCTCCAAGGGAGCACCCTCCTTAGCACTCCAAGCTTCAAGGGAGGATCGCTGCCCTCACCCTCCAGTCCTGCCTATGGGCACCAAAATCTTAAATCCAGCTCTGTTTTATTCTTGTCTTCTTCCCAGCAATTCATTTGGGCACTCACTCTAAGATGGAGAGTTCCAGGAGAATGTCTTGCATGCCAATTACCAACAGTCACTTAGATATAGATATGGTTCTGTGCTCTTTGACAGAATTAGAATGTCTTGAACAGGAGGGAAGAGTCACAAATGCAAAATCAGTCATAAGCTATAAGCAGCACCACCAGTTGTTACTCAGCTAAGCTCATCCTTCGAATGGATACAGCACATACAGACATGCACATAAAAATATACAAATGTATGGACGCACACACGTGAGGCAACTCTCAGTTTGTCTTGAGAATTATAGAATTCTTCAAAAAAATCTTAATTTCTTGATGATTATGCAGCCTTTTATTGGACTTCTCTAAGTTAAGGCCAAAGATGTTGTAGTAAATAAATGTCCCAAACTACATAGATCAATGGTTCACAAACCTGTCTTGGAGGTCCTCTAGCCAGTCAGATTGTCAGGATATCCACAATAACTATGCATGGGAAAAAAATTGCATGCAACAGAGGCAACGCATGCAAATCTATCACACCTATACTGAAATCCTGACTGGCTGGAGGTCCCCTAGGGTAGGTTTGGGTACCACTAGGATAGATCACTTTTTTAGATGTGAAGTCACAGACTTTAAGTAATAATATACCTAATCTTTATCTGAAAACTCCTGGGACTTCAGTGTATTTTTGTGTGTCCAGTGGGGGTAATTCTCTATTGGTTGCTTAAATTTAGGCACCAAGATGCTGTACACTACACACAATTGCCATTATAGAATGCCAGCATAAGTCCATAATTGTGCACTTAACTTTAGGTGTGAGCACCAAATGGCTGGTGTAAATGTTCACAGCTAACAGTAGGCAGTTAGACGCACAACTGCATATATTCTATAACATGTGCACGCAATTCCTGGGCGCACCCTTAACCTGCCCATGCATCACCCCAGCCCACGCTCCCCCTTGCAGGTGCACACTATCCCCCTGACATTCAAAAGCATTTAACTGGCCAGGATTGGCACCTGTCCAGTTAAATGCCACATAACCGGCTATCCACTGATTTTCAGCCCCACTTTAGCATCTATATTTGACCGTGTGACTAAGTGGGATATCTTTGGCCAATTAGAAGATAACCGGCTAAATCTGAATATCAACATAGCTGGTTATCTTCTAACCGCCCAAAAATAAACTGGATATTCATGCTGGTCACCGAAAACAGCCCAGCATTGAATATCTGGGTTTAGCAGTGACCACGGGAGTTAATTTCAATGCACATTTTATAGAATACCAACTACCGCGCATACCCATGGATTCTATATATGATAACTAGAATTGAGTGCGCAAATCAGCGCGCATTGCTGATTTCCACATGCAACTTAACTGTTTAACAAGCTGATCAGCGCTGATAATTGGCCACAAACAAGCAATTATCAGAAGTAATTGGCACTAATTAGAATTTACATGTGCAGCTTTCTAAGCGTATTCTGTAAAATGGTGCACGTAAATTCTAATGCATGGATCACAAAAGGGGTGTGACCATAGGAGGGGCATAGGTGGATCATGGGCAATCCTGAAAATGACATGTACTGCTACAGAATATTCCCTGTCCGTGCCTAAATAAAACATGGGCATTTACACATAAATGGCTGCACCTAAATTTTATTCACAGGGATGGCTGCTATATGTGTTCTATAAACTGCATCTAATGTTAGGCGAGGTTTATAGAATAACACTAAGAGTGGGGTTTTTAGGTTCCATATATACAATTCCCCCCATAATGCCAATTAGTGTCAGTTAACACCAAAGTTAGACAATAATTGGTTGTTAATGCCAAATAGCATCTAATTAGTCTATTAAGTTAGATGTACAACTGACCTTATTCTATAACTTGGGCACACAACTTTGTGTGCTAAGCACCAAGGTTGGTGCACAAGTTTATAGAATGAGAAATGCTCAAAATATGATGGGATTCAGGAGATAGTAATGTGGGATGCTGCCCATCTCATTAATGTGGGGCAGGGATATAGAAGGGGGTCTATGTGAATCCTTTATCTCTTTTGTGATTGGATAATTAACTGGGTTTTCAATGGTGTTTTCCCCAACAAAGTTTGGGTTAGAAATTTCAAGTGATAGCTTGAAAAATGGTATGTAATAGCCTGTGATCTCTTGGTAATCTCAAGACCTCCTTGTCCATCATCAAGGCGCAGGAATACAAGACAATATAAGAGCCAGTTATTTCTAGAACACAGATTGTATGGAAAAGATAGAAATCACATTCTTTACAACTGGGTTCAACTACCTGTGATTGGAAGAATAGCTAACCATCCTGACAATTCCAGCACACAGCATGTATTCCAACCTCTATCCCTAATTGTACAACACCATTCTTCTCAAAGCCTTTCAGAAAGTAAGAAGACATATTATTCAGCCACAGATCCTTCCACTGGCAGCCAAATATATTGAGCGGTAGTTTGCTTAGTTGGCAGAGTTCTGTATAAACAGCAGAAGAAAGGAGGTGTTGATACCCCTGTACAAGTCGTAGGTGAAACCCCACTTGGAGTATTGTGTTCAGTTTTGCTAAGGATGAACTAAAAAAAAAATGGGGACACGGGATTACCAACGCAAATAGCAACCAAAACAAAGCAATCCACAAAATGTAACACTATGGAATTTGTTTTTAAATATACTTATACAGGAAACTGGGAAGGCAAAGCCTCAAAGTAGCTCAAAACCAAAACAAAGGTTTAAAGAGCTATATCAATCTGTGTAGATCTCTGTGTGGATCTATATGGATCTCGACTTCATCATAGGCAAAAACCTTCCCTTAAAGTGTCTTCATTTTGAACACAAACACAAAATAAATCTGTGCATAATATAGTGCTCAAAAAGATGTGAAAATCACTTATCTCATGGCATAAATGAAGCACAAGAACAATTTCAGGTGAATCTTTCAAGATGAAAACTTGCCCCCGGGCCAACAATGGCCAGCGTTTCATAAACTGTTTCAGGGTCCCAGAAGGCAAAAATGATTTTCATAGAACTGCGTGCAAAATGTGATCACAGTTGATGCACAGGCCATGATCACATTTTGCACGCAGCTCTATGAAAAGTCTGAAGTTTTGTGGATAGAATAGAGAGGTTTGGTAGCCGTGTTAGTCCACTTTTAAAGGTAATCAATAGAAATCAAACAAACTAAAACATGGAAAAGAAAATAAGATGATACCTTTTTTATTGGACATAACTTAATACATTTCTTAATTAGCTTTCGAAGGTTGCCCTTCTTCGTCAGATTGATCTGACGAAGAAGGGCAACCTTCGAAAGCTAATCAAGAAATGTATTAAGTTATGTCCAATAAAAAAGGTATCATCTTATTTTCTTTTCCATGTTTTATTTTGTTTGATTTCTGTGGATAGAATAGGAAGGGATTTGGATAGCCCTGTGAAGATTCAAGATGATCAAACAGTGAGTAGTTCAAAACGTAGATATTTGTTTAGATGGGTTATTGCCATTTGAGTTTCAGATCTCAGCCTGGTGATGGCCACCTTGCTATTGTTAGGAAGATGAAAAACTTAATACACTTTAAGGATATGCAGCATTAGTACACGCCTTTGTGACAAATACAATATCTGTCCAACTCCAGAGAATCTGTCTCAGTGGCGTAGCCATGGGTGGGCCTGGGAGGGCCCACCCTATTTGGACTCAGGCCCACCCCAAATTGTGGCACACTTTCTATGACTGGCAGAGATCCTCAAACCCCACCAGCTGAAGATTTCCTCCTCAGATTGCCAGTGCTCTTCCAAACGGCAGCTGGCAGCACTTACCTCGAGTTGACACTGACATCAGCCCATCTGCACATGCTTAGTTTTCATGTATTCACAGCCTGCTGGCTGTGGCATCAGCTTGAGGAAAGTGCTGCTGGCTACTGTTTGGAAGAGCGCTGACTGCCAGAGCAGGAGGAAATTTTCAGCTGGCGGGGTTTGTAGATCCCCTCCTGCTCAGGTATTTAATGTTTTCATCTTGCAGGAGGAGGGAGGGACAAAGAGCAGAGAGCAAAGCAGAGCAGAGGGGGGCTAGGGATGGGGGGCATGAATTCCATGCCCACCCACCTTGGATTCAGGCCCACCCAAAACTGGCTGTCTGGCTACGCCCCTGACCTGTCTCTGAGGAGAGGGCACTCCAGAGTACCTGACCTACCCCCAGAGCATCTGTCTCTGAGGACAGGGCTTACCAGGATACCTTACTCACTCCAGGACACCTGTCTCAAGAAGAGTGCACACCAGAATATCTGTCCAACTCCAGAGAACCTGTCTCTGAGGAGAGGGCACTCTAGAGTACCTGGCCCTATATTTAGAGGACACCAAGGCACTTGTCTATTTTTCTAGGTGAGGTGGGGGTCACACCAGGGCACCTGGGCCTGTCTAGGGGGCACAACAGGACATTTGGCTCTTCTCAGAGGCATACCCTGGCACTAGGTCCTTGTTTATGTGTTTCCTGTCAAACATCCTGTCAAGTGCTGCTCTAGCACTTCTGCATTAAAACCTTTGTCACCTCCAGAAATAAAAGGTTGTGCTACAATTTAATGAACTTTTCTTCATCAGATGTAATTCCGTGTATATTACTTCCCACTTAGTACAGATTTTTTGTTATATTGAAAATCAGCACTAAACCTGAAATAAACCACTCTGCTAATTTTAGCACACTCCCTAGACACGTCCCACTGGAGAGTATTGAACTTTAACACACATCTCCCTTGAGTCTGTCTGTGAAGACATACACATCATTGAAAGGGTCAGTTTTAGCACTCTCTTATTTAAATGAGCAGGCCAATCTCATCCGGATAGCAGCCACATTATCCGGATAATTAGCCGGGACTATCCGTTGATTCGGCAGAATTATCTGGATCATTAAAGATTAACTTGACACCATCCGGAGAGTACCAGAGCAGTATGGGGGACAGGGTAAAGGCAGAGCTGGGAGTTATCTGATCAGAAACAAAATTTAGTCCATTAACCAGATAACTCTCTGACTAAAGTTAGCAGGGCCGGTCTTAGCAAGTGCGGGGCCCTATGCAGGCCAATTTGGTGGGGCCCCATCCTAGCCCCGCTCCACCCTAGCTCCGCCCCATTGATAAGATTATTCAATTTTTAGAAAATTTTTTATTTATGAAATTTCAAATAAAGACAAATGAAGCTAAACTTGTACAGAAAAACTGATTGAAATAATAAGCACAATGCTATCATGACCCCCCCCCCCCCCCAGAAATGATTCAGTTCAAGTCCACTACAATTAGTAGTTCCAATTCTCATAACAAAGGAGAATAAAGGAAAAATATTAAGAAAAGATCCAGTACTTTCAAATTCCCCTATTACTCTGTAACCCATCAAACCAGACAGGCAAGTAGCCACATCAGTTACTAAAAATAGTTTGAACTGATTTTACCTACTTTATATCAGATTTTGCTACTTCATGATTTCCATTCTCAGATTTTAGCTTAGTAATCTTTTCTTCCTGTGATTGCAGTCTAGCTTCCAAATGATTAATTCGAGGTGTCATATCAATTACTGGAAGCAGTGTTTTAGCTAAATCTGCTATTGCCATCCAAATTTTTATCAGGAGAAATATCTGCTGATCTATGTGAAAATAAACCAGATATGTTAGAAACAGCCTCTTCCAAGCCAGAAGATCTTACTTGCTCAGCTTCTCCAGCAACTAATGTTGTTGGGCCAAATTCCTCCCAGGGAGGCAGACATTTTCAACCCTTGCACCGTCCGCAAGCGTCGTTAGATGAGAGAGACACTTCTCCTGATCTCCTGCCTGCATGGAATCCGATTTCGATTTGGCATAAGTGCACAACTGTTGGCGTCAGCAACGATGGCTCACCTCACGTCCTCACCACCTCCGACCAGGCTCCAGCTTTTCCCGCTCAGTGACTCCCGCCCTCGCGTCTGGAAACAGGAAATACATCAGAAGGCGGGACATTGAGCGGGAAGCTGGAGCCTGGAGGTGAGCCGTCGTGCTGCAACTGTCTGTTGTCGCCGTTGGGGGCGGGGCCTTCGCTGCCTGGGCTGGCTCGCTGGCATTGCTCAGTTAGTCGCCGGGGTCCGGGGACTCGGGAGCTGATGGCGGGCTCAGCGGGCCCAAGCCGGGGATGGGCGCCGCGCCAGCGGTAGGAGCGGAGCGGCTGAGCCGCGGGAATGGGGATCATCTCAGGTGACTAAGGCGAGCAGCGGTGGAGGTCGGAGCGGAGGCACAAGCGAGGCACGAGCGAGGCAGAGTTGAGGTGCGCCGTGCGGGGCCCTATGCGGCCACCTTGGTCGCCTCTGCCTAAGACTGGCCCTGAAAGTTAGGACAGCAAAAAAGCACGGGTCACTGCTCTGTCTGGATATCCAGCACCAGCCACTCTCTGGATACCAGCACTGAATATCTAGAACTTTTGATCATTGTGGCCGGCCATTTCAAAAATTGCCGACTGCAGTGGCTGAATATCAGCTCAGAGATTTTTAAGACTCAGGGCTAGGACTGGGACAATATAGGGCTGATTCATGCGTAAATGATGGTATTCTAGTCATTTACATGTGCAAGTGGCCACTTATGCATTTAAATGACCTCTTATAGAATACCGGCTAGTGTAGATGTACATGCCATGTTTTAATGGCTTCTGTGTTGCTGGTGGACATACGCATAGGCATAGTTTGAGTGCACCATGAGGGAAGCATAAAAATGCAACATAAATGATAGTAGTCTATAATTTACACACATTCCCCTGGATTCTATATATTGTGCCTAGAAATCCAAACGTATTTTATAACAACGTGCGTAACTTAATTGGCTTAACAAGCCAATCAGCATTTTTAACAGCACTTAACAAGCAATAATGAACATGAATTGGCAATAAGTAGAATTTATGCACATAACTCACTAAATCATATGTTTAATTTTCTGGAGTACATTTGTAATGTGAGTGATCCACTATTTCCATTTTATAGTATGCTGTATTACAATGTCAACACAATACACAATAAAACATTCTAATAGGCAGCATAGAGTGTCTGGGTCAAATTCAGCCAGTGATAGTCAGCACCTTTGAAAGCACTGAACACCACCAGCTGAATATTGGGGCCTGGTTTTAAAGAAATACAACACAAAGCTATAACCGATAACTAATTCTGATTGCTTACACTACTAGTCAACATGGAGGGGCATAATCGAAAGGCGCCGGCCATCTCCAACACCGGCGCTGCAAGCAGGCGGAGCCAACTGTATTTTCGAAAAAGATGGCCGGCCATCTTTTTCTTCGCTAATACGGTTGGGTCCGGCCAAATGTCGGAGTTCGCCGGGGTTGAGATGGCCGGCCTCGGTTTTCGGCCATAATGGAAAAAAATGACGGCGATCTCAAACCCGGCGAAATCCAAGGCATTTGGTCATGGGAGAAGCCAGCATTTGTAGTGCACTGGTCCCCCTGACATGCCAGGACACCAACCGGGCACCCTAGGGGGCACGTCTAAAAATCTTTTTAAAACATTAAAATAGCTCCCAGGTGCATAGCTCCCTTACCTTGGGTGCTGAGCCCCCCAAATCCCCCCAAAACCCACTCCCCATAACTCTACACCATTAACATAGCCCCTATGGGTGAAGGGAGGCACCTACATGTGGGTACAGTGGGTTTTGGTTGGGATTTGGAGGGCTCCCATTTACTACCACAAGTGTAACAGGTGGGGGGTGGGCCTGGGTCCACCTGTCTGAAGTGCACTGCACCCACTAAAAACTGCTCCAGGGACTTGCATACTGCTATCAGGGAGCTGGGTATGACATTTGAGGCTGGCATACAGGCTGGCAAACAATTGTTTTTTGGGTGGGAGGGAGTTGGTGACTACTGGGAGAGTAAGAGGAGGTCATCCCCAATTCCCTGCGGTGGTCATCTGGTCAGTTCGGGCCCCTTTTTGAAGCTTCGTCGTGAAAAAAAAGGGGTTAAGTACAGCCGGCAAAATGCTTGTCAAGTCTGGCTTTTTTTTTCCATTATCAGGCAAAGCCTGCCATCTCGTGAGCACGCCCCCGTCCTGCCCCATCCCGCCTTCACTACCCTACCGACACACCCCCTTGATATTTCGCCGGCTCCGCGATGGAAAGTAGTTGAACCCGGCCAAAATCAGCTTTCGAATATACTGATTTGGCCGGATTCAGGAGATCGCCGGCCATCTCCCGATTTGTGTCGGAAGATGGTCGGCGATCACTTTCGAAAATGAGCCTGAAAGTCTAACATAGCCAACACAACCATAAACCAGCTTTCTCTGTACAAACTACAGAAGACCAAAAATGCACTAATAGCAATATGTGATCAATAGAAAACACGAACAGCAATGAGCGAGCTTAGAGGCAAAGAATAGAAATGGGAGAACAGTGCTTCAGCCTCTCCCATTCACTCAAGGATTTGAAGTCCTCTTCAGACATAGATATTCGAGCAAAAATACAGACTTGCCTGGTGACATCATCCCATTGCTTTGGGACCTGGGAGTTGGGTTGCAGTAGGCAGACACTAGACTTTCAGAGACCTTTACTACAGAGATTAGATATCATGAAAAGATGCTACCTCTTGCTTATTGGGCTGATCCTGTGACCATCTGTTGGAAAGGTTTATGTAAATAAATCTCAGTAGCCACAATCTTGGTTCAAGATGGAATAATTAGACAACTGAGATTGAAATGGAGCTATTCAAAAGTTCTTTAATCATTTTGGCGCAGTACATACTAACACAATCCCTAATTCGCACTGTGCCCTGTCTCTTTGTATGCAAGGATGAATACATTTACCATCTGAATTCAAATAAAGAGGCATCAAGTAATTTAGTTGCAAACACATTAGTATGTAATAGTGTCAGCTTTGTCTGATAAATAATGAGCCCAAATTTGGGGCCCTTTTAATAAGCCATGTAAGCATCTACGCGCGCCCAATCCTGCTTATTTTTGAAAGAGAAAAACACCTATAGTGCGACCTAAATCAGGAGATAGACGTTTATCTCGCAAAGGCGCCCAAATCAGTATAATCGAAAGCCGATTTGGGGCGTTTCCAACTGCACTCCATCGCGGAAATGAATAAAGTTGACGGGGGAGTGTCAGAGGCGTGGTGGAGGCGGAACTGGGGCGTGGTTATCGGCCGAGGAGAGATGGGCGTCTTTAGCTGATAATCGAAAAAAAAGGCGTTTTGACCGCGATGGGTCACTTTTTTTGGACCCTTTTTTTCACGAACAAGTCCCAAAAAAGTGCTCCAACTGCCCAGATGACCACTGGAGGGAATCGGGGATGACCTCCCCGGACTCCCCCAGTGGTCACTAACCCCCTCCCACCAAAAAAACCCCACTTTACAAACTTTTTTTCCAGCCTGTATGCCAGCCTCAAATGCCGTACCCACCTCCATGACAGCAGAATGTGTTCGATCCTGTCACAGCCTTTCCCTAGGTCAGATGTGGCTCTCGGGTGCAGTACAGGGTCACATCAGCACTGTATTGTGGTGGGTGTAGGGTATTGGGCTCCGTGATTTCATTAGCTTGTGTTACAGTCTGACGATGGTGGTAGTTGGTAGGCTCTTCTCCCATGGTGCTTTTCCCCCTGCCTACTGGGTCAGAGTGTGCCCTGTTGTGTTTCCTGTTGTAGTCCATGCGGTAGTGGCCATTTTTTGTAAGCCGGTTTTAGTTCCCTTTCCTGTGTTAGCCACGTTACAGAACTTAGTTCTTCCCTTGAATGTGGGGCATTGTACAGCATTCTGCCAGCTCTGACCTACTGCTAATCTCAGTACCAGGGAGACTCGTTGCCAGTGGGGCACAACCTCTGATCTGCAGTTAACTGTGAGTAAATGCGGTTATTCCAATAAAGGACGTTTTCGGATAGATTAGTCTTCAGGTGTCAACTGGTGTGCCAATGTTATACAGCAGCAACAAGTCCTAGAGGCCTGCGTGTATGCAGGTCCCTGGAGCACTTTTAGTGGGTACCGCAGTGCACTTCAGCCAGGTGGCCCAGGCCCATCCCCCCCCCCCCCCCCCACCTGTAACACGTGCTGGTAAATGGGAGGCCTCCAAAACCCACTGTACCCACATGTAGGTGCCCTCTTCACCCCTAAGAGCTATGGTAGTGTTGTACATTTGTGGGTAGTGGGTTTTGGGGGAGGGGGGTTGGGAGCTCAGCACCCGTGGTAAGGGAGCTATGCTTGTGGGAGCTTTTTCTGAAGTCCACCGCACTGACCTAGGGTGCCCAGTTGGTGTCCTGGCATATCAGGGGGGCCAGTGTACTACCAATCCTGGCCCCTCCCACGACCAAATGGCTCGGATTAGGACGTTTTTGAGCTGGGCGTTTTTAGTTTCCATTATCGCTAAAAAAAAAACCAAACGCCCAGCTCAAAAATGTCCATTTTTTCGAAAATACGGTTCGGCCCGCCCCTTCACGGACCCGTTCCCGGAGATAAACGCCCATGGAGATAGGTGTTTCCGTTCGATTATGCCCCTACACGCGTGCCAAAATGGAGTTACCGCGTGGCTCTTGCGGTAATTTCATTTTTTGTGCATGTCCAATACGTATGTCCAAAAAATAATTTCAGATGTGCGTTTTGGTCATGCGCCAAGTGGCATTTGCTGTGCATAGGTCATTACTGCCCGGTTACCGCATGAGCCTTTACTGCTAGGTCAATAGCTGATGGTAAGGTCTCAGACCCAAAATGGACATGCACCAATTTTGATTTTGCCGCACGTCCATTTTCAGCAAAAAATTGTAAAAAGTCTTTTGTTGCAGGCGCGCTGAAAAATGGACCTGCGCGCACCCAAAACCTGCACCTACACTACTGCAGGCCATTTTTCAGCACACCTTAGTAAAAGGATCCCTAGGTTTTTTTACTCCCTATCTCGGGCAGAAATCATCAGTGATTTTTCTATTCCTTTATTTTCTGTGCTATTAGGTTTGGTGTCTGTATCGTGAATATTATAACATGTAGGGGGATTGTTTGTTATTTATTTATTTAACACATTTAAATCCTGCATTATCTATTTAATCTAAGTGAGTTACAGTAAAACATTCATAAATTAAAAACTATGCAAAAAATGGGGGCCCTTTTACTAAGCAGCGCTAAAAAGTGACCAGCGCATTCTTTCCTGCGTGCTGAGGCCACATTTAGCACAGTGATAAAATGGCCCTATTCTCCATTATACCTATTAATGGCTACATGCTTATTCCCCATTGGTGCATGGCCATCAACACGTGAGTGCTTACCAACACCTGTGCCTAGATCAAAAGAAAAAGATGGTTTGTGGGAACTTGCTCCTTCTGTTTTGAAAGAATGCAGTGGTATATTATAAAAATGCACTTAATATTGTTTATTACTATTATTTACTACTGGTTGATATACAGCAGAAGTTAACCACGTCAACTTCATGCTTTGTAATATAATTTTAATAGCATTTTCTCAGTTATTACCCAAATACAAATAAAATTATAATATTAATTATACAACCATGTCTGCCTCTTATGGTAGTTAGGATAACCTGGTCCTGGAGTTACCCAAGGCAGTCAGGTTTGTCAGGATATTGACAATAAATATTCATGAGAGAGATTTGCATACAGTGGAGACAGTGCTTGTTATGAAATGCTTTGAGTCCTACTGATCTGTACATCTGTTGTGTTATTTTGGTGGGTGGAAACAGTCAGGTGGGCATATAGGGAGGGAGGGGAGTACAGGAGGGGAAGGGTTCTTAGGGTATGTTCTCTGTTAAAGTTTTTATTGTGCCATGTTGGATGGTTTACTGTTTTTTCTTGTTCTGTATGAAGCTTATCAACCAACATGTTTTGCTTTTAATAAAGATGATTAAAAACATAAAAAATAAGTTTTGGATGTTACTGAATTCTATAATTCTGTCTCACTGTATTTCTAGTTTTGGCACAGTATAAGCCATCACAAGAACAAAATATAAGAAAACCAATGGGCTGCATTAGGGACTTATAGCCCATTTAGTTATATTTCCATAAATGAGAGATCTGTTTGACAGAAAATATTATTTTGACTTATAAACCACTTGTCCCTGAAACATACTCAAACAGAATAATCCATTTGTGTATCTAAAAGGTAAACTTCTACAAAACAGATGAAGATGTGATTCCATGTGCCCCAATGAAAGGAGAGTTTAATTCTACTTCCATTTAAATTTCAATATATTCCATCATCTTTATAACACCAGGCTTCCCAAGACAGATAACATTTAAGATGAACCCATCAGGAAACAGGATATTCTCACTGAAATTTGGCCATCTGTATTGTATACAGTATATTTATTTAGTTTTTAGTGTAGAAAAATGAGCACAAAATACAGAGTTTAAAATTGCTGTTTCTACCAGCTATAATAATGTTTTAAGCTGTTTTAGTGATATTCAATTGTTATTTCATGATATTTATATCTACATATGGGAAGCTTTCAAATAAATTAAAAAGCTGTCCATTACATTTAAAAAAAAACAAAAAAATAATTTTGTCCTCCACCTTTTAAGGCATTGCCTATCCAATTGGAACAGCTTTAGACTTGTTACAGATGGACCAACACTTTTAAAAAATGACAATGTGGATGCAGCAGCTCATAGGTTTGCTTGCTTTGTTTTGAGTGAATGGGGATGACAGCAGTGCTGGGAAGGGGAAATGTAGACTGTCCTAATAGGCTTCCTTGCTTACAGTGGACTAGATAGGCTCACTGCCACTCTTGTTTATTAAACCTCCTTGTTCACCATCCCTTTTCTTAATAATTCCTAGTATCCTGTTTGCTTTTTTGGCCACTGCCACACACAGACCAGAATATTTCAATGTATTATCTACGACACCCAGGTCTTTTTCTTCAGCGCTGACCCCCAAGGTGGACCCTAGCATCAGGTAACTATGGTTCGGATTATTCTTTCCAATGCATATCACCTTGCATTTGTCCACATTAAATTTCATCTGCCATTTGGATGCTCAGTCTTCCAATTTCCTAAAGTCTTCCTGCAAGATTTCACAGTCCACACGCGTTTTAACAACCTTGAATAGTTTTGTATCATCTGCAAATCTGATCACCTCACTCGTCGTTCCAATTTCCATATCATTTATAAATATGTTAAATAGTACCGGTCCCAGTACAGATCCCAGCAGCACTCCACTGTTCACCCTCCTCCATTGAGAGAAATGACCATTTAACCCTACCCCCTGTTTTCTGTTCAATAACCAATTCCGAATCCACACCAGAACCTTGCCTCCTATCCCATGATACTTTAATTTTCTCAGGAGTCTCTCATGAGGAACTTTATCAAAAGCTTTCTGAAAATCTAGATACACTTCAACAACCAACTCACCTTTATCCACATGTTTATTCACACCTTCAAAGAAATGAAGCAAATTGGTGAGATAAGACTTCCCTTGGCTGAACCCATGCTGACTCTGTCCCAATAAATCTTGTTTGTCTACATATTCTGTAATTTTATTCTTTATAATAGTTTCCACTATTTTGCCTAGCACCCCTAGAACCCTTTTTAAAAATCGGCGTCACATTGGCCACCTTCTAATCTTCAGGTACTACAGACGATTTTAATGACAGGTTGCATATTACTAACAGCAGATCAGCAATTTCATGCTTGAGTTCTTTGAGTACCCTTGGATCTATGCCATCCAGTCTTTAATTTGTCAATTTGGCTCAGTACATCTTCCAGGTTCACCAAGATTTCTTTCAGTTCTTCCATATATCACCCTTGAAAACCATTTTCGGTACAGGCAGATCTCTTACATCTTCTTCTGTGAAGACAGAAGCAAAGAATTCATTCAGTTTCTCCGCTATAGTCTTGTCCTCCCTGAGAGCCCCCTTTGCTCCTTCATGATCTAATGGTCCCATGGATTCCCTCACAGGCTTCCTACTTCTGATATAACTGAAAAAGTTGTTACTGTGAGTTTTAGCCTCTGCGGCAAGTTTCTCTTTATATTCTTTTTTAGCCTTCTTTATTAATGTTTTGCATCTGACTTGCCAGTGCTTATGTTGCTTCTTATTTTCTTCATTTGTGTCCTTTTTTCATTCTTTGAAGGACAATCTTTTGGCTGTAATGGCCTCTTTTACTTCACCGTTTAACCATACAGGTTGATGTTTTCTCTTTTTTCCACCTTTGCAAATACGTGGAATATATCTGGACTGGGCTTCCAAGATGGTATTTTTGAATATTGTCCATGCCTGATGTTAGTGACTTAACCTTCGCAGCCGATCCTTTTAGTTTCTTTTTAGCCATTTTCCTCATTTTATTATAGTTGCCCTTTCGAAAATTAAATGCAGCTACAGTACATTTTCTTTGCAGGTTCATCTCAGATAGTACCTCAGATTTTATCATGTTATGATCAGTGTTTCCCTGCCACTTCCCCTACCCCTTTACCCTTCTCACCCTGCCCTCTGTAGTGCCCATTCAATGACCAGGTAAAAGAACAAAACCTGTGGGCAGGTTGCAATAAGGAAAACCCCAAGTTCTGTAGGCAAAATGATATGTTACTTGTGGAAGGGTATTTGATTATTTTTCTTCAAGAGGGTAATTCTATAACAGGGCACCTAGGAGTAGAGTGGACCCTTATAGATAATAGCATAATCTGCATATGTGCACGTATGCACATGGTGTGATCACTTTACACTACATTACATTACACTCTGTTGTTGTATTCTGCTAATATCCAACAAGTTCAAATCAGATCATAAACAAGAAAAACTTTAGATAAAACACTGAAGGGTCATACAAAAAAAAATGTTAACTTCTGCAAATAAAATCCAGATTACATCAGTTTAGAAGTGATGCGTTCACAAAAAAGAGTATTTTTTATCATTTTCCTAAATGACACATTTTTCTATGTAATCCGGACCCCCTGCTCCGGGAAGCTTGATCTTTAGCTTTTAGGTGACAGAGTTCCCCTTTTTCCTGTACTCGAGCCAGGAGAATGTCACCCACCCTGGAGCAAAAGGACAGGACACAGTTCACTATCCTCGTCCCAAGTCTATGCTAGAGATGGGAGGAAAAAAACTAATTTGTTGGGCTCGGTCAGATTTGAAAGAAGCAAGCCTCGGTGTTTACAATAAATTTGTTTTATTCAGTTTAAAAGTTAAACAAAACAGTGAAATATAACTCTTTAAAACCCTAAATTAAGACCCCTTATTTATGCTTCAATATCAGACTATTATTCTACAGCAATGTCAGCTTCATTTTAACTTGTGCTTTTGTTGTCAACAGGTTAACCCTTCACATCCCAGCTACAAGATATCAGATAAGTATTATCAGATTAACTATTACTTTCTAAAAGAAATGTGGAATAATGTTCTCTCAAATTCCCCAAGTTTTCAAGAATTGATACTTTGTGTCAACTTCCTTTTGTTTTTCAGAATTACCCTTAACCCTCCCGTCGGATCCAGGTAAGTACCCCTCTTTTCTACCCTCTTTCTTTCTTTTTGAAAATCACTTTCCTTTCAGTGCGTAGCTCAGTCTCACTTCTTGCTTCACACCAAAGGTCTTTCTTGCGTGGGGGCCCGTTGTTTTTTTAGATGATGCAGCGTCTTCTGTATCTTCTTCCTAAACCTATCTTAAATAACTTAAATGGGAGAAAAACCCTAGCTCCTTACATATATTTCAGGATTTCTCTTCCTTACTAAAGGGATCTCTTTATTTAGAAAGACTGGGCCAAAACTAGCTTTAAAATCAAAATAATTAAATTTTCCTATTCTAGATCCCCCATGCTATGTTTTTCTTTATATCCTATACTACTGAAGGAGGGACACAAGTTTTCAGGAACATAAATTCTTTTTCCAATCACACTCCAATGCAGTCAATCACTTCTTAATTTATAAACTTATCAGATAACACATAACCTATATCATATCATTCAAAACATTCAATATATAAATTCCAACACTTTAAATCACACATTCAATTAATTCCCAATAATCTCCACCCCAACAATTCTATTTCCAATTCTAACTTAAATCCTAACTTTCCTAAAATTCCCCTAAACTATTAAATGATAACACAATCACTCCTTTGCTTAATATAATTTTCCACTAAACTCCCTTTTTACTAATCACCCCTTTCCCAAGTCTAATTTAACCTAGCTATCTTTCCTCTACCTCACACAAAATCCACTCCACCAACACACATCTGCTCTTTTCGCTGTCCCAACTCCTTCTGCCAACCGCCAATGACTCCGTAACCAAGGATACGGAGCTTTCGGTGACATTCCAAGCCCTTCCCAACCAATCAACCATCTCCCTCAACATTCCGAGCTTCACTGCTGACCGGCGGAATCTTGGCCAGCAGTGCTAAATCCCCATTTTAATTACTGATTTCCCATAGAAAATAATGGGGAAATCAATAATTAAAATAAAAACCCAATTAAACATTTTCCAATCTACCCCAAAATTCCCATACTCAATAACACTTTTATTCCCTACCTAGCTGTAATTTCAAAATTTAAATGTAACCCTTTTTAAACCATACCTCACTATTTTCCCCCAAAACCCCTTTTAAAAATCCCCAAAAAATTCAAAAAATATCCCAAAAATTCAAACTCCCCCCTCTAAACCTACCACGTCGAATAAAAAAAATTAACTCTTTCAGAACCCCTTTAAACAGCACCCTACCAAAAACCCCCACTAAAAATATTCAAATTCAAAATCTAACCCGCCACAAAAATCCCCAAAAATTCCACGACCCCAAAACTGAAAACAAAATTTAAAAAACTCAAAACCCCGAATTTTTAAAAATAAAAAACGCCATTTACACATTTTAAAATTAAATAAATTAAAATTTCGGGTCAAAAGACCCCTTACCTTTTTCAGGATTTTTCCCTCACCAAACGCCTGCCATCGGTTCCGGTCCCACTGGTCCCAGTCCAAAAACGGAGCCAAAAAATGAAAAAACGAAAAACCCTCGGAGCTCCGTCTAAAAATTTAGGCCCCGGCTTGGGCCTAAACGGAGCTCCGGTGCGGCGCGCGTTCCCGATCTGTGCATGAGGCTCGCCGCCTCATGCACACGCGCGCCCATCGCGTCCTCCCGTCGGCCATCTTCTTTTAATCTTCGGGCCACAGAACAGGCCTCCTTCACTCTTCGGCACCTCCACGCCCACAATCGGACCTGGCCCCATCTCTTCTGGTCCGGGGATGTTGCCAATCATCCCCGGGCATGAAAAGCAACAGTGCCCCGGGTGGAGGAAGAACCGCTCACCCCATCCGACCCGGGGACGTGCCCAAACGTCCCCGGGAGCTAAAAAAAAATGACGGCGCCCTCCCTGCAGTGCTCCCATAGCGCGGCCCTTCTTCTTTCGGCCCCAAACGGCCCCAGCAGCGCTCCCCTCACTTTTCAGCCCCCCGAGCAGCCCCAGCCAATCCCGGAGCCCGAGGTAAGTGAAAAAATATATATATTTTTTTTTTCTCTATTTTTAACCCCCTATTACATCTAAATGACACTGACACCAGTGACAGCTAAACGCGCTGTGATTGGCTGAGAGAGACCTTGCGGGGCATAATCGAAAGGGACATCCAAATAGTTTTGATTTGGACGTCCTCGCATATCCCAATCCCTGATTCTCTCCGGCGGTTTTTGGACACGTAAGAAAAACACGTCCAAGAGAAGGACGCCCATCATAAAATCTGAAGAAAAAAACATCCAAGTGTTCGTCATGGACGTCCTTTTTTTTTTTTGAGTGAAGGACGTCCAAGTGTTAGGCACTTGAAAGGACATCCCTGACGAGCACTTGGACGGTTTTTTTCTTCCGATTTTTGCGATGGGCGTCCTCCTCTGCATGGGTCCCGCTCACAGCAGCCCCAACGAGAGGTGCAGACCTCCCGTTAGGTTTTCCATGGTGTATGGGGTCAGAAACAGTAGTGCATCACATCGCATTCACATTATAATAGTAATTAGCTCATTTGCATTCCGTTTTCATTAGCTGCTACCGTGACAGGAAAATGACTTGGAGAAGCCTTTTGTGCATGTCTTGGTTTACTACTTGTGCGCTAAACTGGCTAGAACCAGTTTAAAAACCAAGTTGCTGGCTCGTTAAGTTTAATGCATCTGGCCCTCAGGCAAGATGCACTAAACTAAACGAGCCTTTAACAAACCTTTAACGAACAAGTTTTTAACCCTGGCATATACTAAAGCCCAATTTCTGACGACAGTAGCAGCAAACGAAAACGGAATGCAGATGAGCAAATTGTGTAGAAACCCTATTGAAATGAGATGCACTAAAGTTTTCCGCTTGCCCTAATGCAGGAAAACTCCGGGAAAGCTAACGAGAGGTCTGTACCTCTCGTTGGGGCTGCCCGGCTTCAAAAACAATGTAAAAAAAATCGGGAGGGGGCAAAAACGCTCATCAGGAGCGTCCTTTATGGACGGCCTTGCCCCCCCCCCCCCCCCGCCCGAGGTCACCGCTGCTCCCCGCTCCCTCCTGCATTAAAATCGTGACTTTTTTAGGCAGCCCCGCCCCCCCTCTCTCCCTCCCTTCCTCTCTTTCTGCTTTTTTAGAAAAAACAGCTCCCGCCATCCTCCGCCCCGTGCCCCGCCCCCGCAGTCTCCCCTGAGGTCGTCACCGCCGCTCCCCCCTCCACCGGGCCCCCCTCCATCTGAAACCGGTCCCGTGCAGCGCCTCTACGTAGGTTACTTATGTCAAACGAGGGCGGACCCAGGTCAGGAAAGGAGAGACGTCCTGAAGACTCGGCGGCGATCAGATGTTCTTCTTGCCCGCGCAGCGCCTTCACACAGAGGTGAAAGGCGCTGCACGGGCCCGGTAAGGTGGAGGGGGGCCTGGTGGAGGGTGGGAGCGGTGGGGGCAGGGCACAGGGCGGAGGATGGTGGGAGGCGGAGCTGTGGGAGAAAGAGTAGAGAGAAAGGAAGAGAGGAAGGGAGGGGGTGGGGGTGGGGGTGGGGCTGCTAAAATTTTGATTTTTCATGCAAGTGGAAGTGGGGAGCAGCGGGGACCTCGGGCAGGGGGGGGGCAAGGCCGTCCATACAGGACAGTCCTGCAATGTGTTTGTGTTTTGGGTTTTTTTTGTTGTTGTTTTTATGTTTGTGGCATGCGCAGAGCAGCCAGCATAATGCTTGGCTGCTCTGTGTATGCTTTAGGGGACGATTACCGAGGGGGATTACACCAGTTTAATGCATTGTACTTTACAATACCGCACCGAACATGTGCGACTTGTTTTTTTGGTGCATTCTTCATTTTTTCAAATTCGTTAGGGACTTTTACGTTTTAGATTTTTTTACGTTTGGTTGATGCATCTGGGTATCGGTACGGAACGGCTCTAACGAGGACTTTTGTGCATCTTGGCCTGTGGAGGAGCTTTGGATGTGCTCTATTTATGTAACTCTAGTGGAATTTGCAAGTGCACCAGTTATGCTTCCAGTGATTGCTTTGCTCTTATTTGTAGAAAACATTCTAGAGCTTGCAGACTATATATCAGCAGCAGAATGTTACACCAATGAGAAAAGAAACGAAAACATCCTTTCGGATTGCTACAACGGTTCAAGTTCAACCGTTGTTATAATTATTCAAAATGTTTTGAGTCTCTTCCACAACACATTAAACATAGAGAAGGGTGGGAAATTTGCTTTAGAGATCTGAAAGAGAATTAAATTGAGATCTTTGAATGTTAGACTGATGTCCGGTCTGGGATTCGTAAACAGAGGAAATCCAGGAATCCTGCAAAACGTTTTCGGAAGTGCTCTGTAACAGCTTCATCAAGAAAAGCTTGTTTTTATCCGTGCAAAAAAGAAGGGGGGGGGGGGGTCAGAGCTGCAGCTGGACAAATCTCTGAGAACACACCGAGCACACATTTTCACTGGAAGACAAGGAGGCTTGCCATATACGTCTGCTTTTATTTTTAAACTCTCCCAAGTCTTTGCTAGATCAATACGTTCTCGCAAAGGAGGAGGGGGTGGAGACAGGACGAGGGAGGGCTGATTTTCCCCAGCCCCTTAAAGCTAAAATTCCACGATGAAATTCAATCTTTCAAGAAGGTAAGCCATACAGGGGGGGGGGGGGGGGGCGGCGGATGATTTACACGTTCTGCCAAAGTGGCATTCTACCAGGAAAAATGGCCCTCCGGGGTTACAATGTCAACAAGAGATCTCAAAGGCTTTTGTCATCCTTCTTTCTCCTTTTGACTTATAAAAAGGCAAGGTTTAAAAAAAAGTTCCTTGGTTTGATGAAACCCCGGCCCCCCTCATTTTCCATTTATAGTCTGACTGTGAATGACATCCCCCTTGACTACAGAACTGTCCAATCCAGCTCCATGTGACAAGATGGTACTAGGAACTAAGTGAAATATATATATATGCCCTTATAGTGTTTAACACATTGGGTCCCCCTCCAGGGCATTGGGCTGTAGATCACTAAGGCTACTCCTTCTTTTGGGAACCACGTCCAAGGGGTTGTGTGCTGCTCTTTTTGTGGATCCTTTCCATTTTTCTCAAAACACCAAACTTCACCTTTGACCGAAATGGCACCCAAGAAGGATGTTAAAAAACCAGCCGCTGCAGCCCCTGCCGCCGCTGCTCCTGCCCCGGCTCCCGCCCCAGCACCAGCCCCAGAACCAGCCAAGCCCAAAGAACCGAAAGTCGATCTCTCCAGCATCAAGGTAAATGGATGCACTGGGTATAGTCACTGAAAGCAGGGAGCAGTTTAGCAAGGGCTCTCACCAGCTTTGTTTTCATAGAGTCATTTAACGAGGGATTTCCCGGGAAACCCCCCTCTAGCACAGCACTGAAGCAACCAGGCAAAGCAGCCCAGAGAACCTAGCCAAGAACTCCAGGCATCTGGCTAGATTATTGTTATTATTTTGTGAGAAATCCCCACTACTTGCTTTCCAAGAAATAATTCCTCTTTACCTTGTAATAATTTTCTGTAAAGGTGGAGACCCTGCTGGGGTTATTTCATAGCAGCATCGTATCCCATGCATATTAAAATCCCTTCTCTTGGGAAGGGCATGATGCACACAGTTATTGCATGAAATATATGGTGATTGCTACTAATTCTTATCCTAGGTACTTTTTGCTAATTAGTGTCATTTGTTTCTCTTTGCAAATTCTGTCCTGCTTAGAGTTGGGGGAATTGCACGTATCTGATCATACCACCCCGATATGACAGATACTTTATCCATCCACCCAGATAGTTTTAGTAAAAGAGACGATCCAAGTTTTACTTGTACAGCTGCTGCTCCCTTAGTGCGGTTATGGTTTTGAATCTATATTGAATATGCTACGCTACTGGATTTCAGTGACTATAAGCTATCATCTTTTTTGCAGTGAAGTGTGTGTGAACTGTTTCTGCTTGAATCTCCAACCCTAGCATAGCAGCTCACGGTTTGCCTTTATTTTGAGCTGATGTGTGTGCCTGGCTTGTGAGCTTTGAGCGACTGAATGGCAAGTAATCCTCACGAAGTACCTGTGAACAGGATTTTATGGATGCCTTCCAAGCCGAGGGGGGAAATCCGTCTTTCTCTGCTGCTGCTTTCTGATAGGTCTTACATGCCAATCAAGGGACCCTTGGGACAAACATCTCACCTAATATGGGAAGCTTAAGGGTGCATTAATTTGAAGGCATCCATAACCACATTCATCGCCAAAGACATGATCATGAATTATTATAAATAAACTGATGACCTATATATGCCATATAGGAGACAGCGGTTTTACCATTTCCCCATAGCAATTCTTGAATTCCTTTTCCTTGAATGTTACTTTTATTAGTTGATTGTTGAAATGATATTCAAAAGGCACTCTGCATTTCCAGTATAGTGATACAGGGTCAGACTGCAGCTTTGCAAAGTTACTTTTTTTTTTTGGAGGGGGGTTAAGTTATTTAATTCCTCTGATTATGAGAGAAAATCTGTGCTGTTTAAAAAAAAAAAACTACACATGACTCTAAGGAAGTTGCATGCACATTCCCACTAAAACGTTAACTATCACACTGTGCAGTGTGTGTCCAAGTTAGGTGAGTGCATGTGGTCAGATCATTTTGGAGAAATAGGTACAAGGAACAGCTGGATTGCATGAGCAGGTAGCAGTAGGCACTGGAAATCGACAACCAGGAGGTAGCTGAACAAAAAAAAGTCCCACGGGACAAGCAACGATACACAGGGAAGTGGGAGCAGAGGAAGGCTAGACAAGCTTTGAAGTTAATTTTAATGTACATTACCGAATTCTTAGCTATGGTGTATTATTTTATATATTTTTTTAAAGTACTGGTTTTATGTTACTTTTTTATATATATTTTTTGACTAGTAAATTTTAATTGTATTGTTTCCTGAGGTTTGTCTAGCCTTTCTCTGCTCCCACTTCCCTGTGTATCGGCACTGGAAATAGACCCAGATTGGGATTTACTAGCTCAAGGGTTTCAATTGATTCAAAATGTAGTGATTGGCAAAGACTCCCACCACCAGTTTTTGGATGGGAATAGTTGTTTACAAACTTACAAATTACTTGGAATTTGTATCTTGCAGGAAATTTGCAGTTAATGTTGCAGTTTCAAACCAACAGTTTTATTTTCCAAATTATTTTACCTATTAAACACAAAATCCTTTTTAATATCAAATTCTGCTTTCTAGACTATGTAAGTCCCATTGGTAGTGAGCGCTACTAAATTTCCCTAGAAAATTCCCTTTTTGAGTTGGTTCGCAGCATAATTCATCTTTAACTGAAGGTCCAAGGTCAGCGATGTACTGTATCTAAATTGTTGCTAAATTGCACCCTCTACTGGCTGCTTAATGAAGTGTCCTTCGCGAAATCCTTATTTCCCACTGTTTGGAGGAGAGGAGAGAGCTTCTGCTGGTAGCCAAAAATACTTGTGCATAAGAGCATGGGCTTTCCTCGGGCTCAAAATCTGCCCATTCCAACCTACCCTCAAAGCCTAGCTAAAATAATCTTAATCTTGTTCATCCAGACATTGTAAACTAGAGTTTAAAACTACAGTTTACAGTTTATTAAAACTTTATATACTGCCTGTCAACCAGTGATCGCGGCTTTTTACAAATATGTCTAAAACAGATACATAAGTACAGAAAAGAGAAGAACTCCATTTTAGATACAAAAGACCTAAGCAAAATCAAGCCTACAACAAGAGAAAAAAAACGCATAGCCTATCCAACTTTTAAATCTATCAACCCACCCAACCATACCCAACCACCACAAGCTATGGTTGGTTGTATTGTTAAAATCCTTAAATAAAAGGATTACAAAAAACCACTTTTAAGTTGCAAACTAAGAAATACCATAAACTCCTTTGGATTTATGTTTAACAGACAATTCCTTTTGTTGGGAATCTCTATTAGATTATTTATGAAGGGCCATCAGTCTTCAGTATAACAAGCCAAATAATTTTATTTGTATCACAGGGATGACTAAATGACTTTTTTCTACCTTTTATTGTGTTAAGGAACCAAGCCGCCCTATTTGAGACCTGGTCTATACGCCTAAGTCTTGGCAGTGAAAAAAGAGGGTCTGTCCTTGCCCCTCCCCCTCCTCAAAAGTTCATCACTGGACACGGATAAGTGGTTTTTGCAGAAGGTCAGAGAGCTGGCATAATCATTATGGAATAGTGTAGAGGAAGCAGACATTCTTTTTTTCTGGACCCCAATGAATGGAAAATGGTAGAAAACAGATTTGGAGCCAGCACTATGTTTGACTTGTATAATGAGCACAATATCATTCACCCCAATTTGTGCACTGTGCCTTTTTTAAGAAGAGACATCACTGACATCTCTGTGAAAATTAGGGGGCAAACCAGCTCCAAATATAGATTCAGTCAAGTAGCAGGAGAGAAGTTTCTAAGTCCAGACCTGAATGAGGTCATATGTGCTGGTTCCCTAATGCTGTGATGTCATTTCTACTATGCAGAATGATGTCACAGCACACAGTAAGAAAACTGGAGTCCCACAGAAGGAAGGGTCAGAGAAAATAACATGCCACCAAAAAATCCATCCTTCCTTCTCTGGTACAGATAACTTGACATGCATGTAGCTAAATGAACTGGCATGCGCTGTGCTACTGTGCTAGTTGTGCCAAATGTTATGATCTTGGAATGCCTGACCCCCTGAGTGTACATAAAATGTTCTTTCAAACTGCATAATCCATGTTGTATTTACTATTCAGCGAGAACTTCTTTGATTGGATACTGCAAGTGGTATAAAGAGAAAGGTAAAGAAAAAGACAAATGCTTTGACAGAAATATCTAATGAACGGGAAGCTAGGTGCAGTAACTAACCATATATATCACTTAACAACAGAGCCTTTTCATAGAGCAGATTACAAAACTTTAGATAGGCAATATAGACAGAGATATATTGTATAAATATACCCCGGATTCTATATAACGTGACTTAAGTTGCGAGCGCAAATCCAGTCATGTTCTGGATTTCCACACACAACTTAATTAGTTAACAAGCCAATCAATGCCGATAATTGCCACTTAACAAGCAATTATTGACCCTAATTGGCATTAATTAGAATTTATGTGCAGAACTGTCTAAGCATATTCTAGGCACATAAATTCTAAGTCACATGGCTGAAAAAGGGGTGTGGCCATGGGAATGGAATGAGTGGATTGTGGGCATTTCTAAAATTTATGTGTGCTGTTATTGAATACACCCGGTCTGTGCCTAATTTTGACATCAGCATTTACACCAAATCTTACTTGGCCTAACTGCCCATGACTAAATTTAGTCACATGGACAGGTGCTCGGTGTATTCTATAAACCACATGTTAAGTAGAGGAGTGTGGTAGCCGTGTTAGTCCACTCTTAAGGTTATCAATAGAAATCAAACAAAATAAAACATGGAAAAGAAAATAAGATGATACCTTTTTTATTAGACATAACTTAATACATTTCTTGATTAGCTTTCGAAGGTTGCCCTTCTTCGTCAGATCGGAAATAAGCAAATGTGCTAGCTGACAGTGTATATAAGTGAAAACATTCAAGCATTACTATGACAGTCTGACAGGGTGGGAGGGTGGGGGTGGGTAGGATGTATGCATGGGGACATCAAAGCATATCATTGATATTCTAACAGGATGGGTGTGGATAGGTGAGGGGTGGGGTGATCAACAGAGAAATACAGCTTTATGGTTTATAATGGGCTAGGAACCCCAGTTCCTTGTTAAGTCCTTTCTGTTGGGTGTTAAAATATTCAATCATTCTGACTTCAAAGGTCTTACGTTTTTGTATGGTTTTAAAGTTACCTTTCAGGATTCTCACTGTGAAGTCACTGGTACAGTGTCCTGGTCCAGTAAAATGCTGACCAACCGGGGTGGGAGCCCTACTGGCACCAGTATTGTTCATGTAATGTCTATGTAAATTGAATCTTGTCTTAAGCATCTGGCCTGTTTCTCCAATATAGCATCCTTCGTTACATTTTTTTACACTGAATGATATATACCATATTGGAAGATGAGCAAGTGAAAGATTCCTTTATGTGGAATATCTTTCCTTTGTGGATGACTGTGGGGTCCTGTGAAATATTTTGGCATAGTTTGCAACTGGATAAATTACAGGGAAGTGTGCCCTTCTGTTCCTTTCCATACAAGAAAGTAAGACCTTTGAATTCAGAATGATTGAATATTTCAATAGAAATCAAACAAAATAAAACATGGAAAAGAAAATAAGATGATACCTTTTTTATTGGACATAACTTAATACATTTCTTGATTAGTTTTCAAAGGTTGCCCTTCTTCGTCAGATCGGAAATAAGCAAATGTGCTAGCTGACAGTGTATATAAGTGAAAACATTTGCTTATTTCCGATCTGACGAAGAAGGGCTTCCTTCGAAAACTAATCAAGAAATGTATTAAGTTATGTCCAATAAAAAAGGTATCATCTTATTTTCTTTTCCATGTTTTATTTTGATTGATTTCTATTGATAACCTTATAAACCACATGGAAATTTAGGTGAAATTTGTTTCGGAAACCGATATTTTAGGCACGATATATAGAATGTAGTCCATAATGCCTATATTGAACTGACAAAAGGTAACGTAGTATTCAAATAGTAAAAATTAGAGGGGGCAAGTCACTTATCGCTCCATTTCCCCAGATGCAAAAAACATAGGGGCCCTTTTACTAAGCTGCGTAAGCGTCTACATGTGCCCAACACGCACCAAAATGGAGTTACCACCTGGCTACCACATGGCTCTTGCGGTAATTTCATTTTTTGCGTGTGTCCGATATGCATGTCAGAAAATTAATTTTTATTTTCAGGCGCATGTATCGGACGCACGCCAAGCAGCATTTGACGCGTGTAGGTCATTACCGCCCGGTTACTGCATGAGTCTTTATCACTAGGTCAGTGGCTGGCAGTAACAGGTCGCAGACCCAAAATGGACGCGCAGCAATTTTGATTTTGCCACACTTCCATTTTCGGCAAAAATGTTTAAAAGGCCTTTTTTACAGGCACGCTGAAAAATGGATCGACACGCACCCAAAATCCGTGCCTACACTACCTCAAGCCGTTTTTCAGTGCACTTTAGTAAAAGGACCCCTTAGATTGTGAGCTCCCTAGGGACAGAGAAAGTACCTGTATATAATGTGTACAGCGCTGCATATGTCTAGTAGTGCTATAGAAATTAGTAGTAGTATGTGAGTAGTATATAAATGCCAACACACGCTTAACACAGCCAGTGTGTTTTTTTCTAGTGAAAAATGTGCCGGTACTCAAATGCCAGGCCACCCTTCAGGGGTGGGGTGATCGCTGAGGGAAAGCAGAATCGGTGTGTAGAATCGGTGTTTCATTAAAACTCGGGGACCATGGGTCAATTTTAGCAGACAATGGAAAAGGTGCCAGTACTTGGTACCCCCAAGTACCCCCTCAAACGAAGCCCTGAACACAGCAAAAATAGCATAACACGGGATGTGCTAAAGCATTCCGTGTTAGTTTTGGCATCTGCATATGCTAAGTGTGTGGTAATTTTTTATTTTTTGTAATTTTGAGGGGGGAGGGTAACATTTCAGGGGTAGAGGATGGGCATTGATGCACTGATCAGCTAGTGCATCTACATTACTGCCACACTAACTGGTTAGCATGTCCATAACATGGGATCCCTTAGCACTTCCTAAATAGTAACATAATAACATAGTAGATGACGACAGAGAAAGACCTGCACGGTCCATCCAGTCTGCCCAACAAGATAAACTCATATGTGCTACTTTTTGTGTATACCTGACCTTGATTTGTATCTGCCATTTTCAGGGCATAGACCATAGAAGTCTGCCCAGCACTAGCCCCACCTCTCAACCACTAGCCCTGCCTCCCACCACCGGCTCTGCCACCCAATCTCCGAGGCAGTAAGTGCTCCTGTGGTTATTATTTGTTCATGGCCTCATATTGATGCTAGCATTAGTGCACGGCCAGAAATAAAACAAATTTTTAAAAGCCCTTTTTGACAGCCACACTAGAAATGGGCTTAGCACATGGGAAAGGCCCATGTAAGGGCATCTTAGCTCAAGTTAGTAAAAGGGACCCAGAGTGTTTAAATTCCATACTCAAGGGTATATTACTGAAATAGTTTGGTTTGGTTTCTAATCGTGCTCAGAGATTCTAACTACTGACATCGCCTTACTGTATCAGACTTAGGGTGAGTTAGAGATTTTGCAAACAGCATGATGTTCCAGGCATCAATATATTAGTCCAGGGGAGTGAAGCACTACAGACGACATAAAAATAACAGAAAACCAATAATTTTCTATGAAATTGAGTCTTACATAGTAGCTAATAAGTGCGATTAAAACTAACAAATAATTAAGGGCCTGATATTCAGCCGGCAGCTGTCCACATTTCAATGACCGGCAGTAGCTTTATTCCTGGAGATTCAATATTGAGCCATGTCCGGGCATCGACACTGAATAGCCAGGCACACATAGCCGTATGAAACTTATCTGGCTAAGTGCAATACTCAGCACTTAACCAGTTAAGATGAATCGTGTTTTATGCAGTCCTATTTATGCAGTTACCTTATCCGGTTAAGTGCTGAATATTGTCACTTATAAGTGCTGACTCTACCCCTGGACCACCCACAAAATAGTCGGTTATGGCTTAGGTCAGTGGTTCCCAAACCCAGTCCTGGAAGCACCCCAGCCAGTCAGGTTTTCAGGATATTCACAATGAATATTCATGAGCGAACTTTGCATGCAGTGAAGGCAGTGCATGCAAATATTTCTCATGAATATTCATTATGGGTATCCTGAAAACCTGACTGGCTGGGGTGCCTCCAGGACTGGGTTTGGGAACCACTGGCTTAGGTACTAAGCAGGTATATTCAGCGACACTGTCTGGTTAAATGCTGTTCAATATCCATGGTCAGCCCTGGACAAACAATTTAAATGGCCAGGAGCTGTTTCTGGCCATTTAAATCACTTTGAATATCGACTCCTAAGTTACGTCTAACATTCAGCTTTTAAATGTCACATAAGTGGCTATCTAACAATGCAGAAAACAAAAATAATGATTAGGAAAATGGAAGAGTGTTAATTAAAGGGAAAAAAATTACTCCTCAAAGACTTAAAGATATGTTCTGGCCTATCACCTTTTATCACACTTCTTTTTTATCCTTACTTCAGTGCCATGTAAACTATAGTATTGCCTAATTTATGTGCATAAGTGTGAAACCTGTCCTCACTCTGACCAAACTCCAACCATGCAAATGCCCACCTGCAAAATATGCACCATTGAAGGTTGGCAAGGGGTAATTACAAATAGCACATAGCCAGATCATTGTCATGTATGCAACTGTGTGTTCACATACCCACATAAATGACTACAGCACTGCTAATTACATGTGTATTTGTCATCTATATCTATGCCACTCCTTATAAAAATTTTCCTTAAGAGGGTGATTTTATAACAGAGGGCCCAGATTAAGTCATCAGGAAAGTGCCTAGTTTATAAAGATATACTGTGATACCTCAGTTTTCGTCCATAATCCGTCCGAAAACAATCAGCGAAATCCGAAACCGACGAAAACCGAGGCAATTATTTCCTTATGAATCAAAAAAGCACAGAAACCCTGGAAAGCAATGGAATTGTTTGGCTAGACGCGCGGGGTGATGCTCACACAACGAGAAACAACGCCACACCGAGCAGGAGTATGTATTTTCGCAAAATTAGCAGCGAGGTCACGTGGGCACGCCGACAAAATCTGAGGCAACCGACGAAATCCAAGACAAAGTTTTTGCGGAAAAAATCAACGAAAACCGAAACCGACCATAACCGAAGTCAACGAAAACCGAGTTATTACTGTATAAGCACCTATGTGCCTACAACATGCCTGCTTGAGAATAAGTTCAAATGTCCACATATACAGTAGAGTACACAAGTATTCCTGTTGGTTATCGTATTTTATAATCCACATACCTACTTCCCGACACTACCTGCGTTCCACTCAGACTGTGCCCTGGCAATGCCTAAAGTAAAAAGTACTTGCATTTTTGTGCCACCGCATGTACTTACACCTGATCTAAGTTTATAAAAACACAAGCCAAATAGCAGGGAAAACGGAGTATAGTGAGTCCAGATGGGAATGAAAGGGCGAAGTCTCAAATGAGACTCCGCCTTTTCATTCCCATCTGGGCTCACTACACTTCCCTGCTAACTTTATGAAAACCATTTTGCGTACATATGTTGCCATAAATACGCTAATATTACTTGTAAAAATCACTTCAAAAGCGGATAATTTCCTAACAGGGCACCTAAAAAATTCTTTAAAACACCTACAGTAGGGTTTTGCTTATCCAGCACTCTGGATTATTCAACATGCCCAAGTGATGTCACAGCCACTGTTCCCTCTAAGCTGAACAGGAGTCCTCCACCTACAGTCCTGCCAGTGGGGGGTGCTGTTTCACTATCACATTTTCAGTAGTGAAGGACAGGTAAGCTCTGCAGGACTCAAGGGAGCCTGACTGTCCCTATGGATTGAAAATTGAAGCACCATCCCGCACTGGCAACAATTCAGTTAGAGAACTCCAGCTCAGCTTAGAAGGAACAGTGACACAGCATTGTCATTTAGATGTACACAGGTTTCTCTTTTTCCTGGCATTATGTTTAGTTAAAAAGCAGCAGTACTAGGTAAGATTCTTAGGCACATTAAGTTTTAAACTCTTTTTTATTGTTTCCTCATTTGAACCATACATTTAATATATCTCTCTTTTATCCCTTATCCACTTTTTCTGTATTATCCAACTTTTCAATTATCCAACAACCTGTTGGTCTCATTTAAGTTGAATAATCGAGACTCTGCTATATTTTATAAAGGACACATATGTGCTTATGTGCCTTTATAAAACAGGCTCCCAGAACTATCCCCAATAGTCCATAAATACTCACACAAATTTACACCTCAGAGGCAAGTGCACATATGTGCATGTATTCTATGCATGTATGCACGTATTTTATAAATTATGAGGGCAATTCTACAGCTGGGTTTCTCCATTTAGGTGCTCCAAGGCTGCATGGTAAGGACCTATTTTATAACAGCACCTGGGCATCCAAATTCCATTAGAGAATCCTAGCATAATCTGGTATCAGTGTGTGCCAAACATTTACATCCCCTCATTTATGCCAGTCATAGACTTGGCATAATAGCAAGCACCTAAATGCAGCAGAGATGTGTTTAACTTACAGTATTCTATAAATTATATGGGTAAATGGGAGCCCCATCCATGTCCCACTCATGCTTCATCCATGTGCATACCCCTTGTATTTACACCCTATGTAAGATATATGCACCATTACAGAATAGCTCTTCAGCGCCATGCTGGCACTTTCACAGGTAAGTGTACACTTGCGAGTGTAAATGCTAGTATTCTGTACATTTAAGCACCCAAGGTTATAGAAATACCCTTTAGATGTGTACATCACAACTCCAACCTGCTCCATCCACACTCCATCCCCCAAAGAGGAGTAGCCTAATCGCGATCTGTAGCTGATTTAAACTGAGGCACCTTGACACAGCTATGAACGCTGGCCACAGTCAGTGTGGTTTGGAGCACAAATTGAAACATGCATTGTTTTGAAAAAGCTAAGTTTTTATACTTTTTTTGTCTTGTTTTAGTCACTGTATAGAAGGTAACCAGACAAATTGACATAGCAGATAGATTTAGCAATATAATAACTTGAAGGGTTTTTTTATGCCAATGATCCGAACCACCCTATAAGTCCTGTTATCAAATAAGCAAAAGCAGGTTGGGTTCTGAGGCATTTTCCCCTTCATGTTAATCGCACTACATTGCTATATAAATGCTGTTCCTTAAGTGGTACTAAAATTGCTAGTTCGATGAAGAGTGCTTTTGGATTAAAATTAGTTGCCTGCTATTGGGGCAAAGCCTTGGTCCGGGTAGATGAGACGCTGCTGGTGTTGAGGATTGGACCAAGATGTTGCTGTCAACTCTAGCACCAATATGGAAACTCCAGCACCTGGAGAGAGCTAATAGGAACAGCATCAGGAAAGAGAGAGGTTATGCGGGTACTTGGGGAAAGAAGGTGGGGAGGGTACAGGGGGAGGCAATGGGAAGGTAAAGGGTAGAGCACCAGAATGGAAGGAAACTCTCCTTCCTCCATTCTCTGAGACAGGACTGGCTCAAGGGACTGTAGCTCCCCGAGTCAACTTTTGTATCAATGTCCCCCCCCCCCCCACACCTATGATCCAGTAACGGCACCCCCCCCCCCCCCCCCCCCCCGCCAGCGATCCAGTATCTCCTCCTCTCAAGTCCCTCCTTCCCCCACACACTGGTGATAAAGAGCATCAAAATCCCATTTCAGCATCTCTCCTTCTCTCTTCCTCCCCCCCCCCCCCACCCCTGCAGGCAGAGGGATGGAGAGAAGAGAAGAGGGAGGGGAGATGCTAGACAAGGATTTTGGCACCCTTTATTACTGGCACGCTAGCCAGTGCCTCACCTAGTCCATAGATTGAGCCGGCCCTCATGACATGTTTGGTGGGGAACTTTCTCCCCCCTTCCTTTTACCTGCCCCCCTAATTATTAAGGGCATGATTTGAATTAAGGGCATGATTTGATAAAGTCATTTTCATGTATATATATATATATATGTATGCATATGCATAATATACCCCCAGGTTCTATAAGGTTGCATGCCCAAATTCCTGACTATCGCACAAATTTAGCCACACAAGTTATAAAACAGTCCCTGTTATACATCTAACTCAATTGTTAAATTAGGTGCCAATTGGCCTTATGAACCAATAATAGCTGTTAACTGGCATTAATTGGTGCTAATTGGGACTCACGTAACTGCACTGGCACTATTTTATAAACCTAACGCCTAAATGCTCTAGCTTACAAGTACAAAGGGGGCATGCACATGGATGGGTCAGGGGCATGTCTTGCAGTACACATTTAAGATATAGAATGCTGTCAATTACATGTACAACTACCAGCTTTAGGTACCAGCATTTACACCAGCTTTATAAATGCTCACACCTAAACGTACACGCCCATATGTTTATGTTTATTAAAATTTGATATACCACCCTATCTGAATAGAGTGGTATATCAAATAAACTAAAATTCAAATAAAATAAATATAACAGGAGAAGGGAAGAAAGAGAATTCCACTAAAATAGGAAAGATAACATAGACAAAGAAATATGCAAACCTTTAAATAATCAAATTATGTTGGAAATCCCAAGTCAAGAAAGAGTACCTCACTGAGAGTTAATATTAAATGCAAGCAAAAAAGAAAATGTGTTTTAAGCAATGTCTTGAATTTTTTATAGGAGGGTTCTGAACGAACAAATGGGGGTAAATCGTTCCACAGCTTAGGTCCAAGAAAATAGAAGGCAGAGTGTCAAGTAGATGTGCAGACTTAGGAGGTGGGAGAACTACGCGATGAGAATCTAAAGAACGTAAAGATCTAGTAGGAGTGTATGGAGCAATCAAAGATGGGTGACGTAATCTGAACATTTAGCTTTACAGAGGAAATGGACAGCCTAATTGTAAAGTGTTCTGAGCCTTTTTAACTGAGAGTGAGGGAGTCCTGCAAAAAATGAGTTACAGTAATCAAGTTTAGAAATAACAAAAGCATGTACCAGAGAATGTAAGGCGGAAAAATCGAAATATAAACGAATAGAGTGTAATTGACAAAGACTGCAGAAACCTGATTTAAGAACTGAAGAAATATGTTGAGTGAAGGATGGTTGTGAGTCTAATAGGATGCCCAGGTAACGGGAGGTGTTAACTGGTTGAACTGATCGATTGAAGAGGGTCAGAGGAATTGTAGGGATCGAAAATGGACCAGTGACCCAGAAAGCAATAGTTTTGTCAGGGTTAAGAATTATTCTGTGTCTGGTAAGCCATGATAGAACAGAATTGAGACAAGATTGTATTTTGGAGAGATCATTTGATGTGGAAAGAAAGGAAAAACCAAGAGAATATTGTCAACATAAACATAGAAATTTACATTCAAATCTTGGAGAAGAAAGGCCAGTGGACTTAGAAAATATTAAATAGAAGTGGAGAAAGAACTGAGCCTTGGGGGACACCATATTGCTCCCAGGTACATAGCTCCCTTACCATGCTGAATTTGAGGACCTGACAGAGACTGAGAATGAGCAATCCGATAGAAAAGGGGAAAACCAAGCCACAGCAGAAATACCAACCTCAGAGACGGCAAGCAGGAGAGAGTGATCAACAACTTCAAAAGCCAAAGAAAGGTCCAGAGAAATCAATAGTGAAATTTTGTGTTAATCAAGAGTAGAGTGGAGATCGCAAACTAAGGAATCCCACCTGTTGGGGATGAAAAATTAAAGTATCTTCTGCAAAAGAATAGAGATGAGAGTAAACAACCCATTCTAGTAACTTAACTAGAAAGCAAAGATTAGAAATAGGATGGTAATTGATGGGATCACCTGGACTCAGATCAGATTTTTTAAAAACTGAACGAACTAAAGCTGACTTACGCTCTATTCTATAACAACAATTTTGCAAGCAACTGTGGTTATAGAATTGGGGTTTCGTGCCCACATTTTTGGAGCCCTTTCTAGAATGTACCCCATAATGCAGGAATGTGCCAAGCTGGACTCACAGCTTGTGTGACATGCCCCAGAGCCACTGATCCCCTCGAAACTGAGCGGGAGTCCTCCATGTACAGTCCCGCCAGTCAGTGGTGCCATTTCACTATTGCATTGTCAATTGTGAGGGACAGCAAGCTCTGCAAGACTCCAGGGAACTGCCTGTCCCTAGCAATTGAAAACATAATATTAAAGCACCATCACCCACAGGCAGCAATGCGGTTGGAGGACTCCTGTTGATCTTAGAGGGAACAGTGCAGCACCCCTGCACTGTCCACTACACCATGGTCACTGAAGGAGAGACAAAGGATGGGGGGGATTTTTATGCCCCATCTCCCTTGTGCTTTGTGTGGCTACACAGCCTATACAGCCCTCGGTCTAGCCGTGGTGTAATGATGTTATAAAATTACCCTGCACATGAAAGTGCACACAACGGCAAGATTACGTATACTCATTAGCGTACCAAGGGCAGGGAACTGGGGGAGGTCCATCTCGGGCTGCAGGCAGTAAGGGGGCCGTGAAGCAGATGTGCGGCTGTCAGCTCCACCAGTTCCTTGCCCCCTCTGATGTTACTTCCTGTTCTGGGGCAGGGACTGGCAGAGCCGACAGCTGCGCAACTGCTCCATGCACCCCCTTCCTAGGAGGAATGGTAATGGGGATGATGCACTTCAGAGAGGGTGACATGCATTGGGGGGTGGGGGTGATGCACTTTTGGGGGGGGTGACGCAGTTCGAGGGGGTGGGGGTGTGACACGTCTTGAGTGGGGAGCAGCAGCGACCCACCCTGAGTGGCAAGCAAGCTAGGTATGCCGCTGTGTATACTTGCACACATTTTTGGTATTGCTGTCGTCCAAGGCTGAATTTGGGAAGAGCATGGGTGGCATCACAATTTATGCACATACTTTGCAAAATGCACACAATCGCACATATCAAGTCAATGCACACTTACATCTGCTCTGAGAAATCAGCTGCAATTTTATAAAGATGCTTTTGTCTTTATAAAGTAGGTTGCAAATAGATTTAGTTTGTTAGTTTATTTGAGAATTTATTATACTACCTTCCATCAAGGAAAAACAAGGCAGTTACAATCTTATATTTGGAAAGCAAATAAGAAATTATAATAATATATCATAAAGGGCAACAGTCAAGTAAGAAAAGTAGAATAAAACAGAGGACTAAGTGTGAGATGCTGGTTCAGCAAATAATAAAGGGCAAATTCTACAATATGTAGTGCCAGCCTCTATGCCAGCCTCAAATGTCATACTCAGGTCCATCGCAGCAGTATGCAGGTCCCTGGAGCAGTTTTAGTGGGTGCAGTGCACTTCAGGCAGGCAGACCCAGGCCCATCCCCCCCTACCTGTTACACTTGTGGTGGTAAATGTGAGCCCTCCAAAACCCACCAGAAACCCAAAGTACCCACATCTAGGTGCCCCCTCACCCGTAAGGGCTATGGTAGTGGTGTACAGTTGTGGGTAGTGGGTTTTGGGGGGGTTGGGGGGCTCAGCACACATGGTAAGGGAGCTATGTACCTGGGAGCAATTTGTGAAGTCCACTGCAGTGCCCCCTAGGGTGCCCGGTTGATGTCCTGGCATGTCAGGGGGACCAATGCACTACGAATGCTGGCTCTTCCCATGACCAAAGGCTTGAATTTGGTCATCTCTGAGATGGGAGTGCTTAGTTTCCATTATCGCCAAAAATCAGAAACAACCAAGTCTAGGAACTACCATCTCTAGGGATGACCTAAATGTCAAGATTTGGGCGTCCCCGACCGTATTATCGGAACGAAAGATGGACACCAATCTTGTTTCGATAATACGGGTTTCCCCGCCCCTTCACCGGGACATTTTGCAATGATGTCCTCAGCAAAACTTGGGCGTCCCTTTCGATTATGCCCCTCTAAGGTAACAGAGGGAATAGTTGGTACTCAGCTTATGAATCATCATTCCTCTTTCTCCCTCTTGCATAAATCCCAGTCAGGCTTTAGGCCTTGTTATAGTACCGAGACAGTCTTGACCACCTTAATATCTGATCAGTTTGAATTGTGTGGGAAGGTCCGCCAATGATTCCGCGGCTTCCTAAAATCTAGATTGTATCAGGTTACATTGTCAGGTTCTCTCTCACCTTCCTGGTCTCCTGACTGTGGGTGCCACAGGGCTCGCCACTTTCTCCAATCCTTTTCAATGTTTGATGGCTTCACTAGGTGAAAGGCTAGAGACAGCGGGGTTTTGCACTTTTATTTACGCAGACAATGTCACAATATACATCCCTTTCAAGATTGGTCTTCCAGAAATTGTCCCTAATATTAGACTTGGTCTGGATTTGTTGGAATCCTGGGCCGAATTTAAGTTTAATTTAAATAGAAATAAACCTAAATTTATTGTGGTAACCAACCTCTTTGACCGTAGTGTATATAATAATTTTAAGATTGACAATGTGTTGTACCCCCTAGATTCTATGCTTAGGGTACTGGGTGTATTAATTGACAGTCACCTCACATTCGAGCCTCAGGTTTCCTCAGTAGTGAAAAAATCATTCAGGTCTGTTTGGAAGCTGAGGAAATCAGATCATATTTCTCGCCAGACATCTTTAGACTTCTAGTTCAATCCTTGGTTTTAACTCAGTTCGATTACTGCAATTCCATCTATATTGGATGTAAGGAGGGCGTCCTAAAAAGGTTACAAAGGGACCAAAATACAGCAGCAAGGCTTGTCCTCAAAATATCGCACCACTCTATTATTATGCAAGCTGCACTGGTTGCCCATTAAAGCCAGGATTATTTTTAAATTATGTGTTTTTGCCTTTGAAATATCATAAACTAGTAAAAAAGGCCTGCTTCAGTTTTTATGGAAACGGGCGCTAGCAAGGTTTTCCTCTTAGTGTGTATGTTTGAGAGAGTGTGTGTGTGAGAGTGACTGTGAGAGAGAGAGAGAGTGACTGTGCGAGTGTGTGTGTGTGTCAGAGAGATAGTGAGATTGGGTGCGATTGTGTCTGTGAGAGAAGTATGTGTGTGTCAGAATGACAGTGTGTGCGAGTGCATATGTGAGACACAGCGAGACTGAGAGTTTGCTGAACCCCCTTCCCCTCCCCCCTCCCCTCCCCCCCTTCCACCCCTGTCTGAGTTCCTGAAACCCCTCCCACTTCTTCACATGTGAGTTCCAGGACCCCCCTTGCCAATTCTTCCCACCCCCCCTCTCCCCTTCCCACTCCGCCTCTCCCCCCTGTCCGAGTTCCAGGACCCCTCCCCCTCCTCCTCCCCTTCTTCCCCTCCCCCTTCTTCCCATCCCCCCTACCCCCTGATCCAGGACCCCCCTCCCCTTCCAGTTCCAGGACCGGCCCCTACCCTTCCAGTTGATTTCCAGGAATCCCCTCCCCCGTGTCGTTTCAGGACCCCCTCTGTAGTTTCATGACCCCCTTCCCCCCGTGTCAGTCATGACCCCCCTTCACTCCCCTGTCATTTCAGGATCCCTCTCCCCACCTCCTGCACGTTTTTACCTCCCGCATGCTTTACACAGCCTCTTCTTTTGCTTCTGTTTCAGCTGTTCCTGTGTTCCCGCCCTCAAGGGCGAGACCACACAAACAGCTGAAACAGAAGCGAAAGAAGGACCCCTTTCCCTTGTCATTTCAGGATCCCCCTCCCCACCTCCTGCACGTTTTTACCTCCTGCACTGTAGGGACACCGCTTCACACAGCCTCTCTTCTGTTTCAGCTGTTTGTGTGGTCCCGCCCTCAAGGGCGGGACCACACGAACAGCAGAAACAGAAGTGATAGAAGAGGCTGTGAGATGCAGATGACGTCACTGATCTACTGCCGGAATCAGACCACGTTGCCACGGTCCCAGGCAGAGACCGAACATTGGAGGTGAGAATTATTATATAGGATGACAGAACTCATAGACCTACCACTCAGAAAGACAATCAGATCAACAAGAACATACCTAAATCTCCACTACCCAAGCTGCAAAGGACTCAAATACAAATCAACTTATGCAACTAGCTTCTCCTACATAAGCACACAACTGTGGAACGCACTACCAAAAGCCGTGAAAACAACATACAACCACCTAAACTTCAGGAAATCACTAAAAACTAACTTATTCAAAAAGGCATACCCTACTGACCCAACTTAAATACCTGTACCCTACTACACAAGGAAACTTAAGCTAGTAATAGACATAACGCAACTCTTCCTCTCTATGATTCCCAAATGTATCTGTAACACATGAACCTTTTTCCACCATAAAACCATTTTGTATTTGTTCCTTACCGGCATGGCGAACGCCTTACGGTACTATGTAAGCCACATTGAGCCTGCATATAGGTGGGAAAATGTGGGATACAAATGTAACAAATAAATAAATAAATATGGCATGGCATGACACCAGATTATATGCCGCCCTTAATAATTATTCCCCTACGCAATATAAGCATCAAAGTTATCTGGAAGGGTAAAATTCAGTCTGGATAACTCATTTGCAATTTATGAAACAAGATGTTAAATGTATGTGTTGAAAGCAGCAACTTGTGCTGCCACAGAGATTATTGTTTTCTGGGCTAGGCTTCTGCTCCAAAGGTTAGCCCGGACTGAGAGTGCTTTAGAGGCTGCATTCATAGCCCTGAAGGAGCCCTGCTGTGTGGCCCTAGCTGAGGCCTTTTGCTGCAGTGATTGGGCTAAATGAGTTGGGGAAGGGCCTTTAAAATAGAGAGAAAATCCAGGTACTTATACAGGAAGGTTCATGGTGTTGTATCTCACCTGAGGTTGTTTCCAATTAAGCTGGAAGCCCAAGCTGAAAGAAACTGTTGGGGAAAAAAATAAAAATGCATTACAGCACCTCCATGATATTTATTTTAAATAAAAGCAACTGGAAAATATTTTCTTCTATGAATGAATTGTGAATCTGCCTTCTGAACCTAACATGTAGGAGGCTCATTTTCAAAGCACATAGACTTGCAAAGTTACATATTGTAAGTCTATGTGCTTTGAAAATGGCCACAAGGCCATATTTCTTAATGTGACTCTAGTGAAGAAAGCACAGACTTTTGAAGGGCAACTTAAGGGGTTGAATCAGTCAAGTGCCGTAATCTGCACTATCATTACTTATGCATGCACTAAAAGTAATAAAATCAAATCAATTCTTATATACTGCTAATATCCCCTTTCCAGGGTTCAATGCGGTTTACATTCTAGGTGAGACAAAAGCTGATAATATTAGTGTGAGGCAGGGGCATAGCCAGACCTCGCGGTGGAAGGGAGCCAGAGCCCAAGTTGGGGGACACATTTTAGTCTGCCACCCCGCCACCTCACTCCCCCACCACCTCGCCGCTCCCCCTCACCTCCTCACTGCTTCCCCTCACCACCTCTTCCCTCCCCCCACAAAAGCAAATATCTTTGCTGGTGGGGTCCCCAACCCCTTCCAGCTGAAACCTTCTTCAGCTCCGGTCTCCGGCGCAGCCGCGTTCGCTGTGTATCTGCCTTCCTATGCTTGGCCTGTTACTAAGGTCTAGGCCTAAGGCCTGTACTGTCAGTTTGGTTCTCACATGATAGCCTACTAACTCAGCACCTTGTGTAACAATCATTGCTTTCTCAGGACCTGAGAACTGACACTTCATAACATTTGTTTTTAGCTGAGTATGTTTTTCATATAGGGTGGATGTAACCTTGTAAGTTGCTAGGAGACAGACTGAGGACACAGTGAGCCTAAGAACCACAGAGAGAGGACACAGGGGTATTGTTCTATGTGCACGAAGAACTGATAACTGATTAGCCAATGGCCACCGACTGTTCACATGCAAACACATCAGGAGAGAGTTATATAATACCGGAATATCGATATATGGCATAGACTGTTTCTGATTTCTAGTTTAGGGGAAATCACATGATTTGGGAGAAGCGAAACTTATGACAGTATTTATGTGATAGCGGGGGGGGGGGGGGTGAGAGTTGAGCAGTTCTTGTCTTTCAGGATGCGCGTTGCAGACTGACAACCTGCTCCAGGGAGAGAACTATTATTTGTATTTGACTCTGTGAGATACCAATAAAGGTAATTTATTGGCTGCGCCTAACTGAGTCCAAGTTCTCTTTCTTATCTGTGCTTTCCCTCCCTGTGAGGGTGAAGAGATGGAAATCACAGAAGCCCTGCTCTTTCTTCTTGTTGTCATCCTGTGCATTCTCCTTTACATGAAACTGAGCATGCTTAGTGTCACATAAAGGAGCATGCACAGAACGTCAGCAAGAAGAAAGAGCAGGGCAGCGAACACGGCAGCGCCAGAGACCGACGCTGAAGAAGGCTTCGGCTGTTGGGGGTTGGGGACCCCGCCAGCAAGATCAGAGGCCTGGATGAAATTTATGGGGGCCTAGGCTCCTGTGGCCCCACCTAGCGACGCCCCTGGTGTGAGGTATGAGAACAATTAAAGACTACTGTTGTAATGCATGAGGCAAAAACATTATAGGAAAATATAATGGATGATACTAGGAGGTAGAAATCAATGGATTGTTATGAAGCAGTCTTTGGGAAGAGAAAGGTTTTTAGCCACTTCCTGAAGATAAGGTAGCTGTTTTCTGTTCTGATGGCAATAGATAGAGAGTTCCATATTTTAACTCCACGTACAGGGAATAGAGAGCTGAAAATTTTCTGATTTTGAATTGACTTTTGAAACGGTGACTCTAGCATCAGTTGTTCTTTCAGTCTGTTAGACTGGACCAAACGAAGCAAAGTGGTCTTAGTCAGCAGTTCAAAGTTGAAACCCTGTAAGATTTGAAAAACTAAACAAGCAGCTTTGAACCTGAGTCTTTCTGCTATGGGAAGCCAGTGCAGTTTGTTAAGATGAGTTGAAACACAAGTATGTCTATTTAATCTGTATATTAGTCTAGCAACTGTGTTCTGTATGATTTACAGTTTTTTTCTGATATTGACACTTAATACCAAGAAATAGAACATTACGGTAATCCAAGTGAGGTAGGACTAACATTTGGACTAGTAGTGCAAATGATCTGATTAGACATAGCTATGTCATTTTGAATAGTGTTTTCTTCCATAACTGGTTAATATGGGAATAGAAGATGAGTGAACTGTAAAGCTTTAACCATTGGACAAAGATATTGATGATGGGACCTCAACTCCCCAATTTTGGAACCACAGGACCTTGTTTTTTGCGCATTCAATTTCAGTTTATTGGTTAGAGCCCAGGTGCTAACAGCAGTCTTGCCATTCGCTATAGACTGAGTTTTATCTTTGATGCTGTCACTGGTAAGAGAAGCAGGATGTCATCCACGTAGGATAATAGTAGTTCATTAAGACTGTAATGAGTCTGGTGGCAATTAGCACATGTGAAACCCACAGTAACAGTAGTTCATTACAGTGTGTGTTAGTGAATCAGCCCTTAAATTAGATAAATATTGGCAGTGTAAGAAACAGTCTACAGAAAACATGTCACACACACACACATAATTTTGTAATATAATGTCTATGTGAGAAGTTCACAAAGGTTCCCATTTTAAGCTTATTTTATTAAGGCCAACAATATGGTCCTCAATACAGGTGAAAAACAATAATCTTCTTCAACAAAACTCCTTTATCAAAAGATTCCCTGACCAATATGCAAATCAATTGAAGTGGGCAGGAGAGGATCCTGCCCACTTAAATCACTTGTCTGTGGCAAACTGCTGATATTAAGAGGCACTTAACCGGTTAGTGCCATTGAATATTCGTGGTTAGTGTCTGCACCGAAACCAGCTAAATTATGGACATTCTGGGGTAGAGTTTGCACTTATGTGGTTATGCGACGATACTCAGCCCTTGACCACATAAGATAACTGCTTAAATTGGGACATATAAATAGCAGTCCTGTCTTTAAGTGGTTCAGCTTATGTGGTCAGGTGCTGAATATTGCACTTAACTGCATAAGTTTTAGCAGCCAGCCTAAAACTGGACATTCAATGCTGGTGCCTGGACATGGCCCGGCATTGAATATCTGGGAATATAGCCAGCAGCAGACATAAAAACATTGACCACCACTGGTTGAATATCGACTGATATGATGTTAGATTCAAAACAAGGTTGTTTAAAATTTTTTTATACAATAGTCAACTTTAAAATGAAAATAAAGAACTGGACCATTACATCAGAGGCAATAACGTCTAACTTCTTGACCAGTGGCACACCTCTCAAAGATATAATCACCTGTCCACTAACTCAACAAAACAGTCTTATAGTGTAAACCAGGGGCGTAGCTACGTGGGGCCACGGGGGCATGGGCCCCCGTAGATTTGGCCCTGCCCACCCGCCGCCGACCCCTTCGACCCCCCTCCCGCCGCCAACCCTCCCCTGCCGCCGCTGTTGGGTACCTTTGCTGCCGGGGGTCCCCAACCCCCGCCAACCGAAGTCCTCTTCTCCGGCGCGGCCGCATTGCTGATCTGCAAGGGCAGGCTTCTGTTTCTGTGAGTCTGACGTCCTGCGCGTTCATAGGACGTCAGACTCACAGAAACAGAAGCCTGCCCTTGCAGATCAGCAACGCGGCCGCGTCGCAGAAGAGGACTTCGACTGGTGGGGGTTGGAGACCCCTGCCAGCAAAGGTACCCAACAGCGGGGGAAGGTTGGCGGTGGCAGGAAGAGGGGGTCAAAAGAGTTGGCGCTGGGGGGGGGTCAAAGGTGGTGGTGACGGCAGGGAGGTCAAAAATAGTGGGGGGGTTGGCGGCGCCGGGGGGGGGGGGGGGCTAAAATGTAACCCCTCACCTCGGGCTCTGGACCCCCCTCCCACCGAAGTCTGGCTATGCCCCTGGTGTAAACCTATCAAGTGCCAAAAATATAAAAAAATCAATTTTCATCACTATGTTCAAAACAGAATCAGCAAATGCTTAAAATACTTGGGGGCCCTTTTACTAAAGGACTAACGGACATTAATGTGTGCTAAGTGCCACATGGACTATAGGTATAAAATATGACACAGCATTTTGCACACACTAAGAAGCATATTTTCAAAGCACTGAGGGACCCTTTACAAAGACACGTAGGAGCCTACGCGCGTACAGCATGCACCAAATCAGCATTTCCACCCAGCTAGCGCATATGCCTGGCGGTAATTCCAAATTAGGTGCACACCGAAAACATATGGTAGAAAATAATTTTCCATTTTCTACCACGGGGGCATTCCCAGCAGTAATCAGCAGTTGGCACGTGCTGGACGGTTACCGCATGGGTAACGCGTGAGTCCTTATAGCTATGTCAATGTGTGCCGTTAAGGGCTTAGGTCGTAAATAGACATGTGCTGGTTTTCATTTTGCCGCATGTCTATTTCCAGGACCAACCCCCCCCCCTTTTTTTTCCAGACATTTTAGGCCACAGTACCGTAGGCCACTTTTTAGCATGCCTTTGTAAAAGAGCCCCTAAAACTTACAAAGTTATATATGGGCTCATTTTAGAAAGAGAAGGACGACCATCTTTCGACATAAAACGGAAGATGGACGTCCTTCTCCCAGAGACGTCCAAATCGGTATAATCGAAACCCGATTTTGGACATCTCCAACTGCACTCCGTCGCAAGGACATCCAAATATCAAGGGGGCGTGTCGGAGGCTTAGAGAAGGCGGGACTTGGGTGTGCCTAACAGTTGGACGTCTTTGACCCATAATCGAAAAAAATAAGGACGTCCATGATGAACACTTGGACATTTTCACCCGAACGTGTTTTTCTTACAAATAAGGCACAAAAAGGTGTCCGAAATGACCAGATGACCACCAGAGAAAATCAGGGATGACCTCTCGTTACTCCCCCAGTGGTCACTAACCCCCTCCCACCGTCAAAAAACATCTTTAAAAATATGTCGTGCCATCCTCTATGCCATCCTCAGATGTCATACTCAGGTCCATGACAGTGCATGCAGGTCCCAGGAGCAATTTTAGTGGGTACTGCAGTACACTTCAGACAGGCAGACCCAGGCCCATACCTGTTACATTTGTGGACGAAACAGCGAGCCCTCCAAAACCCACCACAAACCCACTGTACCCACATCTAGGTGCCCCTCTTTACCCGTAAAGAATATGGTAGTGGTGTACAGTTAGGGGTAGTGGGTTTTGGGGGGGCTCAGCACACAAGGTAAGGGAGCTATGTTCCTGGGAGCATTGTATGAAGTCCACTGCAGTGCCCCCTAGGGTGCCCAGTTGGTGTCCTGGCATGTCAGTGCATTACAAATTCTGGCTCCTTCCACATCCAAATGGCTTGCATTAGGATGTTTTTGACATGGACGTCTTTGGTTTCGAAAATCGCCAAACGTCAGAAACGTCCATGTGGGATGTCTAAATCTAGAGACGTCCAAATTTAAGGATTTGGACGTCTCTGACAGTATTTTTGAAACAAAAGATGGACGGTATTTTTGAAAATACGGGTTTCCCCACCTCTGAATTTCGCCGTTTTGCAAGGACGTCCAAATTGCAACTTGGACGTTTCTTTCGAAAATGCCCCTCATAGTAACCTATGGGACTTTGTAAGTCTAAGTGCTTTGAAAATGAGCCTTTTCTATTAGTGCACACTAAGCTTTAGTAAAAGGGCCCCTTAATTTATTGAGAGGGGAGACTTATATTCAACCATATTTCTGACTTCATTGAAATGAACGCAACCAAATCACCAACACAATAGTGTTTTGAGCTCTACTCTGCATCAGGGTGAGGTCTTTCTTTTGAACATATTCCACAATTCTTCCTTTCAGCCTAACTTCTTAAGACTTTTTGATACTTTTGGCACTTGATGGGTTTACACTATGACTGTTTTGTTGAGTTAACAGACTGATGATTATGGGGCTCATTTTCAAAATAGAAAGATGTCCAAAAAGCGGCACAAAGCGGCAGAGGAACTTTTTTTGCCAAAACGTTCAATTGTTTTTTTATGAAACCCATTTTTAAGATGTGTTTCTATGCAGTTTGTCTGCAGTGCATCCAGGGGGCACATTGGGGGGGGGGGGGGGGGGGGTTGAGTATGTATGGGGTGGGATTTGGGTGTTCCCAGATCTTGGATGTTTTTCTGCCATAATGGAACAAAGCAAAAATGTCCAGACGTTTTGATCTAGACTAAGTCATAAAAAGGTGCCCTAAATGACCAAATAACCACTGGAGGGATTAAGGCATGATCCCCTTACTCTTGCAAGAATTGAACATTCATCTAGACAAATGACAGCAGGGTTTTGGTTTTGTGATACAGTTAGATCTTTACAGCTGCATTCAATCTGATGAATCATGATATCCTGCTCACCAAATTAAGTTCAATGGGGGGTTGTTGGCCAGGTTCTCAGTTGGTGTGCTGATTTTTTGACACTCCAGGAGAAGAAAATAGTACGGCAGGGAAATTTATCACCCTCCTGGCACTTATTTTGCAGTGTGCCACAAAGATCCCCTGTCTTGCCAATCCTGTATAATATATATCTTCAACCACTGGGAAAAAGATTTCAGCATTATGGAGTATTTTATTACTCCTATGCAGATGATATTGTTTTGTTTTTTCCCTGTAAAAATTCCTTAGAATCTACTTATAAAGAGATGGGTGAGGGTTCCAACAAGATGTTCCTAGGGGGATCCACTTCACCCTCTGTTACCTCTGATACAATTTAGATTGTAACCCCCGGGGCAAAGAAATAACTGCAGAATGTGAATGGTAACTCACTTTCAGCACAGATTTGGAAAAAGCAAGTAATTAAACCAATACCCATTGGACAACTAAATCTGAGGGTAAACCCTAGCTAATTCCCCAAATACAGGAAAAAGCAACTGTAATAAATTATACTGCACTGTAAGACCCAGAGACCAGCCTTTATTTATTTATTTGTTAAATTTGTATCCCACATTTTCCCACCTATTTGCAGGCTCAATGTGGCTTACATAGTACCGCATTCGCCAGTCCGGTAAAGAAACAAATACAGGTGGTATTATGGTTGAGTAAGGAACATATGTTTTAGTTACAATGGGAATCAACCTTAAGTATGTCTCCCTAATTATCTTCCTTTAATACACACTCTTTACTGTCTTATCTGAAGGCTTACAACCAATGCTGTCTCTCGAATAACATTTCTGCTTTCTTCTGCAACTGCACAGCTCTCAGTGAGTGTGAACCATGTGCAAGACTATAAGAGCAGTTGATAAGTTCAGGCACTGCAAGGTGCCATGAGAAATCAGAACTGCTATTCTGGGGGTGATGTTGGCAGCAAGCCTCTGGAGAAGGTGAGGAGGAATGATTAACAAACTGGGAGCAGAGCCAGCTTGGAGGAGATGAAATCCAAGGGAGCTCTTCAATGTGAGAAAGAGATGATGGACTCTGACTGATAGAGGAGGGTGGGGGTTGAGACAGATTGGGATGACGTTAAGCATAAATGTATATTGGGAGAACAGGGTATGTAGAGAAGAGATGCCAAAGAGAGGAACACTGTATTGGAGGAAGATGGCTGAGAGTGGTTTGTGGGGAGTAGGCCATTTCAGGTTTGTTCCTGAGCAACCGGATTGCCTACCTCATTGAAGAGGGGTCACCTAACCCAAAGTCTTGACTGCCATGTCCTACAAAGTCCCTGGCTTTTACATTAAAGTTTTCTGCCAAATTGGTCTCCGCTTGAGAAGCAGTGATAGATCAGTTCTACATAGAGTCTTTAATTAATGCATTTTACACATTTGCCCCTTACATTAGTCAGAACTCCTATAAAAGCTACACGTGGCATGACCACTTTAGGAATAATCTTTCTTCAAGTTGCACCAGGCCTTGAAAGTGCTGACAAGTTTCAAACTCAGTGAAGCTTGCCGCCGCTCCTTGGCTGTTTTGGGTTTTCTAAAAATAGCCCTCCAAATGGGTCAGTCAAGAAACAGATCCTTCTTTTCCCTTTGCCCTAAGAAAGTTAAAGAACTCATCAAGGGGAGGGGACAGCCTCCTTCAGACACCCGATCTTAGCTCTGATGTCACAACCCCCACTTAAATAAGAAGTAGAAAGACCAGAACAGAAGGACCACACTCAGGGACTCAGGCTGTCCACTAGCCAACTTCAGCAGCCTCGGGGCTACTCTCCTGCAGACCATCTTAATCATGGTGGGTCCACAAGCAGACTTTCCTTACTATATTATTGATTGTTTAATTGACTGATTATTTTAAGCAAAGTATCTTGCATCCAGGTGGCTTAGCCCAACAGAGAAGAAGAACTGAGTTTAATATAGGGACAAAAACTCCCCCCAGTGTTCAGAAGCCATAATGTTGGCTCCTATATGATGGAGAAATTGTGCAAACATGTTTTATGCATTAGATTCAGTGTAGTTTGTCACATTCTGAAACAGTTACTGTAGCTCTACTGAGCAGATGCAATTCATTTCCAAAATGAATAGTTAATACACTGTGTTTTTCTCGTGCAACATACCAGCAAACATACTTTACACTGATTTACTGCATACTGCTAAAAATTAGTGGGATGTTAATATATTGTTTAATTTTCAACATAGCTTAGAAACTATGATAATTCAAATCATCTTTACATTATTGTCTAGAATAATCTAATATAGTATAAAGAAATGCAGCATGCTAAGATGATATATAATTGATTGGGTAAACTTTCAGATAATTGCTGGACTAGATAGGTGTATGCATATGATCCTTCCTGCATTCTTAGTAGCATATTTTTAGTTTGAGAACTGGAGCTTTAATGGTATCGCCTCCCTAATATTTCTACAGCGTTGCATGGTAAATAGCAAAGCTATAGACATTACTCTGTTTTGGTTTGTTTCTGTCAATGCATTTGCCACTGTACTAGTTGCTTGTTTTCTCTCCTTTCTCTTTCCATTGCAGTCTTTCTCACACGATGAAGTTGCTGGTGAGTTCCATTAATATTATCAAGGAGAACATGAAACCTGTGGTTTTAGGGTTGTTTCTCCTGTGTTGCCTTTGATTCTCTTGCCATGGGCATGAGTAAGTGCTGTGGGACTTGATCATTTGGGTTTCTGTGCTGCAGAATTTGGAGGTGTGCAAAAATTTCCCACACAGTTGTAACTCGTCCCCCCTCCCGCCCCCAAATCAGATAGCTAATCTGTTTAATTATGATTTTTAAGGTTTATCTATTTGGATTTTGCTCACACCCTTTTTTCAGCACAGGCTCCCCTGGACATCAAGCCCAGTGCTCTAACTGTTAAGTTACTCCTCACTGAATAGTTCCAGCTCTTCTGCCATTTACATAGCTCAGAAATTTTGCAGCACCAAGGCCTTTGTGGACAAGGGCCCCAAGGAGCATTTACTTCATTGCCAGCCCTGTTAGGCATCTCAGCAATTTCAGAGAACAAGGAAGCATGTTGGCTGGTCGGAATGAGTTTTCCTGCCGTGAGCTGGGTGCTTTATAAATCAAACAGGAGCAATCTTAAAAATACAATTTTTTTCCTGTGGTTGATTTGTTCCTAACAGATCGAGTTCTCACGGGATCAGCAAGACGGTGAGTCATGGGATGAATGTACAGTGAATATAGCGACCTACAGGCTTACTTGTTAAACTAGGCATAGTAAATTTGAAAGCGCATCTGAGCCCATGTAAAAATACAGTCATAAGAAATGGGGGAAACACATGGCCAATAGATACAGTATTGAGGCTTAGTATCAGTGTGTGTGGTCCCCATTATAATGTCAGAGTGTAAGAGATTCTTTTTTTTTTAAGATATATTTATTGAGTTTTATGCATTAGAAGTAAACAATATGATAGAATAGAGAATCAAAGTATTCAAACTAATATAACAGGTGAATAAAATAAGAAAGCAATAAATGCATGAGTGAGGCATAGTTAAAGCAATAACTTATTAAATATAAAAAATGATCTCATAAACTTAAAAGTGTGATTACATTATATAGAGAGATATGTGTCTAGTTTTCTCCATTTGGAGTATTGACGACTCTTCTTTAAAGTATGAGATTCTAAAACATTTTCATATTCTTGTAGAGTAATACCCAGTTCCACCACAAATGAACCAATGTGAGAATTGTCTTTCCAGTTGCTAACAATCACTTTAAGAGCAATGGAAATCAGTAAATCAAATAAGTGATAGTCGTCCTCTGAAAGAGAGCTGGAAAGGGCAACAGATTTCCATATTATATGTTTGAGTGAAATAGATTAAGTTGGAAAATGTCAAGGATTTTATTCTATACATTATTCAAGAATAGCTGTAGATTGGCACATTCAAATACATATGTATAAAGGTACCAGATTCTTCTGCTCTGCGTTTTAGAACAGAGGTCTCAGAATTTATCTAAGAGAAGATCAGGGGAGGTGCTTCATAAGCAATCATCTCATCATTGTGGTCTTTCTTGGGGTATTTTCAGCTGCCCATGATAACAACCAATAGACCCTGTGTTGCAGCAAAGGTAGTACATATCTTTGAGGTTGAAAAGTATGTAAAGGCTAAGGTATGGTACACCATTTTCTCCAAACCATGGGAACCTTGCTTCTTTAATAATAGGGGTGTGCACTGACAACTAAACGTTTCTTTGTTTTTTATTCATTTTAAACAACTTTTTCCCAATTTTCAGGGATTTTTTCACCTATTCATTCTTTGCACAGACAATTTTTGCACATTTTACATTTTTAGTCACCTAACGCTCATGAATGCACACCCCTGGTTAGTAAGTGCTTTGCACATCTGTAGTGCTGACAAAGAGTAAAATCATAGCCTGCATCATGCACACCCTAGCCAGCTTTGGGAAAGGGGGGAATTGCTGAAAGAGGGAAATGTCTTAACTGACAATCTGAAAGAGAACTTTCAGGAAAGCATTTGTGGTAAAGTAAAATTTTGGCCCAGCAAAGATGTAGTTTCCCTTCTGCAGTGCAGGGCAGAGCAGAAGAGATCAATATTGTACGGTACTGACTTGAGTTTCTCAAGACGATACACTGCATTCTCTGAGAACACATGTGAGCTGCTGGAGGCCTTAATCATAAATCTGTAGTTATCTACTCCTGACTTATGAGGGGAAACAGCTGCTAGCTTTGTCACTCTACGTTAGTTGCTTCGACATGAAAAAATTAATTAAGAAATTCCAGGGTAACTAAAATATATGACCTGTAGACCTTCAAGCAGATTGAGGGAAGAACTCCTTCGCATTTCAGAAAGGATCATTTCAGTGGATCCTCCAGGAAAAGAAAAAGTCATTTCTTTTTAACTATGAGTCATTGTGCTGTTTGAAGGCATGGTAAGAGCAAGAACAAAATTCAAGGGTTTTGAAAGGAAAGGAACAAATTACCAGAGCCAAAGGTACCTTAGAAGTTCTTCAAGGTTTTTCAAAATGTCACATTTCTGTTTAGGTCCATTTTCTTTGTTCTCATATCCTAATATACTTTTTGTATATTTTTACTTGTAAAATTAGAGCTGTCTTTTCTTATGATCTCATCTCCTGTTTCAGAAATATTTTTTTCCTGCGTTTACTCTTCAGTTCTTCAAGATATACTCATAGTTTACTCATACAAACTTCCATATAGATGCTCCAAAATTTACTTCAGTATATAGAGATGAGCTAAGCAGAGGGCACTTTCAGAAACTTAAAACACTAAAATCTCTTCAATATATCAAAATATAAATGATGAATATTACTTATTTCATTTTTTTTCCTCATAATGCTGCTTTAGGGGCTAATTTTCAAATTGTTGCAATAATTATTTGGGCCCTTTTAATGAGCATACTTTATGAACTTTTCAAAAAGAACTCACCAAAGCTGCTTCGCTTTCAAAACTGCCAGCTGTAAAGTACATTGGCTAAAGAAGTTCCCATATTTTGCATCTATTTGTGCAGATGGTCAAGAGGAAGCAAAATGCATAGGTACAATTAAAAATGACCATAATACGTGCTCTTTTACTCTCCCTGATCTAAACATACCCACAGAAACAGCCCCTTTTCAATGTAGAAGTCACACATATTCTTAGCCGCGATTGAAGAGGGCAGTTTTCATTCTAGTCATTTTTCATGGATAAATGTCTTTGAAAATTGTCCTTTTAGGGACAATCAAGGAAAATAAAATAAACACATTTTGAGAGAACCCATATACTGGAAAAAAGTTTTCACTTACTTACAAATTAGAATCTGGATATACAACAGATTTATTGAGGTTATTTCACTGTATGATGATCTAAATTTAGTGCATTTCATGTGACAATAGATGTTTAACCCATTGTGGCAGTTTGGAAAGTACTGGACAGATTTTCATACTTTGAATAATCTGGTCATCGATAATATCTTTTTCCAAGAGACCGAGTCTTCCAAGATTATCCAGAAACTTTCCAAAATGTGGGTGGTGCCTGCAAGAGATTGGTGTGTGCTTCAGGCCTGAATACACCAGGCATTGTAGGATTAGTTTCACTGGGTTTCATATTGCACTTGAATTCTGTAGTCCCATATCTATTTCAGCAATTATACTGGATGCTAACAGGCTTACTGTATATGGATGTCTGGAGGTAGACCCCAAAATACCCAGTTTCACGTGACCACGGTGAGAAAGATGGGGAAGAGCAGAAAGCAACTCCTCATTTTCACCAGGTGTCAGTGGCAAAAGCACACTAGTTTCTTCTGCATCCTCCTGTGCATAGTGAATTGGGGAAGAAAGCTCTAGAAGTGCAACCAGAACTGATTAACCAGTCTTAGTTTATGGAATGGCCTCACTAGTTTCCAGTCTTCTAGTAAAAGTGGAACACTGTTTTGTTTTCTGAAAATATTTTTAATGAACAAAACTGTGGATAAACAGAGTGTATAAATTCAGTTTACAGATGTGCAAACAAAAAGGATTTCTAAAGTACCATACCAAAATTATTTTGGTTAAGTGGGATTCTTTGGGCTAAGTGGGTCATACTGTTAAACCTACCAGGGTTTCGGTTCACTTAGCTCAAAGCTCTCAAATTCTAAAAATGAAACAAATATAAAATCAGTTTTGAAAATTGGGAGAAATTAATTTAAACAAATTATACAGAAACGATGCTTCTGTTGCCATAAAGCCATTTTCATACCCCTTTCTTAATCCTTTTTCTAAAATGACAAATAGTTAAGCACTGATTATTTTATTTATTGAATGCCAATATTATGCTGAAACATTACACTGGGGCAATCCTGGAAATGGGTTACACAATTTTGACACCTAAATGCAGTGCTCTGAGGGGTCCTTTTACTAAGCCATGGCAAAAAATGGCCTGTGGTAGTAAAGGCATATATTTTTGATGCACGCTGGGCCAGTTTTTACCGTATCTGGGAAAAAAGGCTTTTTTTTCAATGGGCCGGGGAAAGGGCCTGCGGTAAAATTGAAACCAGCGCACACCTATTTATGGCCTCAGTCCTTAATGCCACCCATTGATCTAGTGTTAAGGGCTCACGCACTACATGCGTGGCGACCGGTCAGCGCGTGCCAACTGCCAATTAACGCCGGAAATGCCACGTGTGGTAGGAAATAAAAAAATAATTTGTCCCGGCAGTATGGGTGCATGCCAAATCCTAAATCACCACAAGGGGGTGTGCTAGCCTGGCGGTAGTCTTGTTTTAGTGCACACTGCATGCGCACAGAGCCTACAGCGCCTTAGTAAAAGGGCCCCTGAGTGTAAATTTAATAATGGCATCTGGGCACCCAGATACCATTAAGGAATACTAGCATTAGTTAGCAGACACATGCATACATTTAGGCATGGCCACTTATGCCACATCTATGGCAGGCATAAACGTGGTACTTTAACATGTAACTTACAGCAGTGTTTCCCAACTCCAGTCCTGGAGTACCCCTTGCCAGTCAGGTTTTCAGGATATCCACAATGAATATGCCTGAAAGATTTCCATCTAATGGAGGCAGAGTATGCGAATCAAGTTTGTGCATATTCATTGTGGATATCCTGAAAACTTGACCGGCAAGGGGTACTCCAGGACTGAACTTGGGCAAACACTGACTTACAGTAATCTGCACTGCCCATGCTCCTCCTCTTGTGAATGCCTCCTTTCATTTACATGCTAAGTGAGTTGTACTTATTATAGAATATCGCTAAGCACGTGGCTCACATGTGCGTAACTGTCAGTCATGCACATAAGTGCTATTTTTCTATAAAAATAGGCATGCAATGGGCACCAAAATGTAGGCAACATGTGATAAAACCGGGGGGGGAGGGGGTATATGTTGTCTATGTCCTGCCTAATTTTCAATATTAGGAACAGTCTGCAAAATAAGTATTGCAGAGGAGACAGGGTGGCAACAGTCAAACAAATAACTGGCATTTTCTGTTTGTCATTTCCAAAAAAGGATTAAGAGAGTGGCATGGAAGAGATTTCCTTGCAGTAAAACCATTCTATCCATCCTTTCAGTGGGATTTTCTATTCATCATTCTAAACTGATCATAAATGCAGCATGATGAGTAGCGGGTTCAGTGAAATAGACCAGAATCACTGTGTGATTCCCCCATTTTCATGTGCCAGATTACTAGTGAATCTGCATTTTTCTATCTGCCTCCTACCATGTGGAACTCCCTCCCACATCTATGACTAGAGAGCCGCTTAGATCATTTCAAGAAGGACAATAAAATACACTTTTTCACATTAGCATTCCTGGAGTCCTGATGAGTCAGGAGAGTGTCTGAATGGACTAACTCCAACTCGGTGTGGATGGAATGTCTACCCTCTAGATTGCCTTCTTAGCATGTATATGCTTATGTACTCAGACTGACCTTTCTTAAGGCTTTGTGTTTGTACTAGAATTTTAGGCTTTCGTAGATGAAACATTATTGAAAACCACGTTGCTTGGTTGTTATCAGAAGGGCAGTATATCAAATAATAATAATAAGAAAGAGAAACTGGGCTTATAACAGAATCTTCCAGGAATAAGTTTGGGAAAAGTAGGTGACTTGAAGAAAGCTGAATGACTGATGCAAAGTCCTCTTGCTACAGGGGATCTGAGCTAGGAGACTTCTTAGTAGCATCAGGCGCAAACCCTTCAACCTGCTAATCATAAAAATTAACCATAAGGGGTGTACAAGAAAAAAAATACCCTGATTGACTTTTGGAGGTAGAGGACAATAATAAGTTAATTTAAAAAATAAAAAGAAATTATACATCTTTTTTGGAAAAGGGGATCAGCAGGCGAGGTAAACACATCATGTTTTTGGGCAGGCTGAACAGATGGTGCGCAAGCTCACATTTCTCTTTCATCCTGCCGACTTTTTCATCTTTTATCTTTCTTGCAGACTTCAAGGAAGCCTTCCTCCTCTTTGACAAGGTAGGCGATAGCAAGATTGCCCTCGGCCAGGCTGCCGACATGATGCGTGCTATGGGACAGAACCCCACAAATGCAGAGGTCAAGAAAGTTCTGGGCAACCCAACTCCTGAGGGTAAATATTTTGAATGATTTCTCACTTGGTTGTGCCATATACCAGAGAAAGTCTAGGCTGCCAAGGATGCTACTTGAACCCAGTCAATCTTTGCAAGTTGAGTCTGTCCTGTTTTTGCCCCATTGTCTATACAAATTTGTACATTTAAATACCTCCATGGTATAAACGTACAGGAGGAGGCAGGCTTCGTTCAACTGACAGGAAGCTCTGGAACAAGGGGTGATAAGATGAAGGTGAAAGGGGATAGGCCCAGGAGTAATCTAAGGAAATATTTCTTTATTGAAAGGGTGATGATGCATGGAACAGTCTCCCAGCAGAGGTGGGGGAGGCAAGGACTGTAATTTTAAGAAAGCATGGGATAAGCAAAGAGGATCTCTGAGGAAGAGAAAGGGATAGTAGAGCTTAGTAGTTGATGTGGATGGTCAGACTAGATAGGTTGTATAGTCTTTGCCATCATTTTCTCTGTTTCTATGAAAAGCGAGACTGAAAGTTTATAGATATACTCCCATATTCTATATAAGGTGCAGTGAGTACTGCACGTTAAAATGTGCACGCAGCCATTTTATGCACACTACTCAATTAACAAGCCAATTAGTGATAATAATTGGCTGATAACAACCAATTAGCATCACTAATTGGCAATAATTGGAATTTACACGCACTTCATTTTGGGCATAGTCTAAAAAGAAGTGCATGAATTCCAACAAGTGTAGCTGAAAAGGAAGCATGGCAATGGGAGGAGTGGAGGTGCGTTGGGGGTGTCAATCACATTTATGCACATTGCTATAGAATTTGGGGGAATGCACAAATATTTAGACATGGGCATTTACACCAGGTTTTCAGTGGCGTAAATGGCTGCACCTAAATGTATGTGCATTCCCCCGGCCTACTCAGGGCTGCCGAGAGACTGGGCCGGGCCTGGGGCAGGGCCGCCCCCAGGGCCCCGGGCCCGCCTCCCCCGCTGCCGCTCCCTCCCCCCTCCATTCGCCACCGGGCCGGGCCCCCTGCATTGAAATCACAGCGCCTCTCACCCTCCCTGTGTTCCGCCCTCGCGGAAGTTACGTCAGACGAAGGCGGGACACAGGGAGGGAAGGAGGCCCGAAGGGAGGTGATCTGCTGCCCTGCTGCCTGCAGCGCTTTCACACGGAGGTGAGAGGCGCTGTGATTTCAATGCAGGGGGCCCGGCCCGGTGGCAGACGGTCGACAACAGAGGGCGGGTGGGACTGAGGCCCGGGGAATTTTGTCCCCCCTGCCCCCCCTCTCGGCGGCCCTGACTATACTATAAACTGCGTCTTACTGTAGACGGGGTTCATAGAATAGCATTATGTATGTTATTCCATGCGCCTACATTTATGACGCCTTATATAGAATCAGGTCCATAATGGGAAAAAAAGAATTGAATCAACTTGTTAAGGTGGACATGGTTCAGATGCAACCCAAATGACTTGTGGAGAGGCATTTTTAAACAAAAATGTCCTAAGTGCAAAAAAACCCAGCTATCTTACAACCATAATCAACCAGGAAAAACATCAAGATTTCTTGTTTGATTATGGATGTGAGATGGACATTTTTACATTCAAACATCCAAATGAATAGCCATTTTCCAAACTGAAAAGTATTTGAACAACAAAAAAACAGGGGCATGAACATCTGTCTGGCATCATTTTCAAAAATGTAGCCACAGAGTTGTTCTTACAGAACAGAAAGATACCCTAGTGGTTAATGCAATGAATTGTAAACTAAGGGACACAGGTTCAAACCCAAACTCTTTTTTTTGTAAATGTGATTCCTCCAGGACCTGAAAAATACCTACTGTACCTGAATGTACACCACTTCAATAGCCTTCAGGCTTACAGGTGGTTTACATTCAGTAGGTATTTTTCTATTTTTGGAAGGGTCAGAATTATTTAAATAAAAAAGAGCTGAAATGGGACTTGAACCTGGGCCCCTTGGTTCCCAGTCTACTACACTAATCACCAGATTTCTCTTCTGTGCTGCTTACTGCTTTTGAAAACAAGTCTAAATAAAAATCCCCCTTGAACATCCTATTTTTGCCCTACCTAGTCCCACACAAAACACACCCACAACATGCCCCCTTGCTATTTAGACGAACTGCAGTGTGAAATGCCCAAATTCGGACTTGCCCAAATCAGGATTTGGATGTTTTTAGCAGCTGAACTTTTTTTTAGGCTTTGTAAGTCTAAGTGCTTTGAAAATGAGCCCCACAGTCATGCAGGCTGATGTTAGAATCCCTTATCTTTGATTCAGTCATCTGTTAATATGACTAATTTTCTTACAATAATGCCCACTGCTTTATGGCATTATGATTTAGATCAGGGGTTCTCAGCTCAGTCCTTGAGACACACCTAGAGAGTCAGGTTTTCAGGATATCTACAGTCAATATGCGCGAGATAAATTTGCATACGAGGGATGTAGGGCATGCAAATCTATCTCATGCATATTCATTGTGAGTATTCTGAAAACCTGAGGTGTGTCCCGAGGACTAGTTTGAGAACCCCTGATGTAGATACTAAAATGATAAACAATACAGAGACTAGTGACGTTTGGTTGCTGCATCTGCCTCTTAATTGTCTACAGCAGGGAAAAAAAAGCCCAGTTTAGCTTTGAGGTACCTCAGACTGTAGGACAACTGGTAAAAATAAAAGCTAGTGACTAGAATTTTGCATCATTTATCCTACCAACAGTGGGGTGAAAGGTGCGTACAGTCACACATGTGTATAATATGGTACTTCTTACTTCTCCCATTGCTAGAGTTGGCTCACAAGAGAATCGACTTTGAGGAATGGCTTCCCATGATGCAGGCCATTTCCAACACCAAAGACAAAGGTTCCTTTGAGGACTTTGTTGAAGGTCTGCGCGTCTTTGACAAGGAAGGCAATGGCACGGTGATGGGTGCTGAGCTTCGTCACGTACTGGCCACTTTGGGTAAGAACTTCTGATTTCACCACCAAATTGTCTACTTCACTTAAGGGGTCTTTTACAAAGGCACGCTAGTGTTTTTAGCGCATGCTAAAATTTCACATGCTCTAAACGCTAAGATGCCCATAGGAATACAATGGGCGTCTTAGCGTTTAGCTCACACTAATTTTTAGCATGCACTAAAAACGCTAGTGTGCCTTTGTAAAAGGGGCGCTTAGGGCAGGGGTATCCAGCAGCAATCCTGGAAGGCTGCAACCCAGTCAAGTTTGCAGGCTACCCCTAACGAATATTCATGAGAGAGATTTACATGCACAGTCTCCATGGCTTGCAAATATATCTCATAAATATTTATTACAGCTATTGTGAAAACCAGACTGGTTTGTGGCACTCCAGAATTGCAATTCGACACCTGTTTTAGAGAAAGAACAATTTTGCTCTTTGTTATGGCAAAAACTGGACCTTGTTTCATCTGCTAATGTTCTGCACATACAGTAACAGACCTAATAGTATAAGGCTGGTGCATTATTTTTCCATGAAATAATTCCACATTTAGATTAGATTCTTAATAGAGCCATGGCAGGACTTGTAATACTACTGTGTGACTTTGAGAAGACTGATTCTCTTAGACAACTCTTCTTAGCGGATCTTGCTGAGGTCTGTGTTCCATTACTGAGACTTTGATCATAAACCCCCAAATTCTACATATGGCACTAAGAATTCCACATGCAAATTTGGGCACATGGCCAATTTGCATGTGCAATTTAATTGAATAGCAATATTGTGTGCTAATAATCAATTATCTGTGCTAACAGCACCCTTTAGTGTCCAATGTTCCCATCAATCTGTTCCCATATGGCTTATTATGGGAACATTGGACACTAAAGGGTTAATTACAATTTGTGTGTGCATTTTTTGGCACTGGAATCCATGTGTAATTTTATGTGTGGCTCCAAAAAAGGGGGTGCGGACATGGGAGGGTCGGGTTAGATCAATTTATGTGTGCTGTTATAGAATAAGGGAGATTTGCAGCTAATTTCAGGCACGAGGATTTACACCAGGGTTTAGTTCGTGTAAATCCTTGCATCTAGAGTTAGGCGCAGATTTCGGTGTTAAGCACTATTCTATAAACGGTGCCTAACGTTCAGCTCTATTTATAGAATAGCGCTTAGGGGCCCTTTTACTAAAGGGTTGCCATGCTTCAACCTGGAACTACCGCCGGTCCAGTACAGGTGCTGGCGGTAGTTGTGCCCCCACCACATGCAATTTCCAGCACTACTGAAAATTGTTCTGTATTTTTTTACTGCAGCAGTTACCCAGTGGTAATCGGGCAGTGCAACCACCAGGTTAGCGCAGAAGACCTTACCATCACCTCAATGGGTGGCATTAAGTGCTCACCCCAAAATGGCCATGCAACAAGTGCAAACTTACCGCACGACCGTTTCTTTTTTCCACCTTTTTACCCACTGTGGTAAAAGGTGACTGTGCATGGCAAAAACACGCACTGCCGCTAGGGCAGGGCGCCTTTTACTGCAGCTTAGTAAACCAGCCCCTTAGCGTGCTTTTTTGTTGGCACCGATTTGTGCGGTGCCATTTATAGAATTTGGTCCAAATGGGCCAGATTCGCTATATGGCACCCAAAATTAGGTGCCGTTAAGATCCGTGCTGAGCTAGTATTCTGTAAACTTTGGGTGCGAGTCCTTACACCTGCCAAAAGCTGACGTAAATGCTCACACCCAACTGATGTCAGTTATGCACACAAATCCAAGCATTCTATAACATCAATCCTAATTTCTGGGAACACCCCTGACCTGTCCATGCCCCTCCCATGGCCACACCCCCTTTGAATTGCGTGCTATGAAATGTAGGTACTCATGTTATAGAATAGAGTGTAGGTCAGATGAGCACATAAATCTTAATTTTTGCCAATTAACTCCAATAATTGCTAGCACCTAATTGACTAATTAGTATATACACACATCTGAAATCCATGCCCAAACTTGGGTGACCGATACAAAGTCTGGGGGAAAAGGGGCATTTTAAATTGCACAGTCCCTGTTACTCTCAGCTCTTTGCCATTTAATGGGAAATCATGACGCAATAGGAAAGGCAAAAGTCAAATACAGTGCTAGGATTTGTATTCCATGTGTGTGTGTGTGTGACACCTTTGGGGCTAATCCAAAGACTCTATTCTCCAGGTGAGAAAATGAAGGAGGAAGAAGTGGAATCCTTGATGGCAGGTCAGGAGGACTCCAGTGGTTGCATCAACTATGAGGGTATGTACCAATTATCTGTGCTATCGTGCAACAACTTCCAGAACATTTCATGTTAATTCTTACTATTAATGGCACCACTGAGTCTGCATCCCGAGATGAATGACATTTTATGGCCCAATATTCGAAGCCAGTTATCTGGGCAGCTGCTCCTGCTACCCAGATAAGTGATACTGACCAGGGCCATCTCTTGATTTTCAGTGGGACTATAAATGGCGTTTTAGAAATGACTTACAAACGGGAATTGAAATGTTCAGGATCTGCATCTGTCCATCCTTGGTGTGTCTAGTTATCTTTTTGTAACACACATTGAGCCAATTTTTTGGTATATGAAGGATACAAGAATTATATTTAAATTGATATTGACTTAGAGGCTGTTCTAAGAAATGTTATGTGCAACAGGGAGCATCCATTTCAGAACCATAAACATCTAAAATATCAACAGGGCCAAAACGGGCCTATACTCCCAAATTCTATAAAAGCTGCTAAAAATTGCATGTGCAAATTTGGGCACATGCAATTTAATTGAACAACGAGCTAATTAGCACTGATAATTGGCTTGTTAATAAGCAACTATTGGCACTAATTAGATTTAATTGGAATATCCACGCCTAAATTTTATGCGCAAGTTCAAAAAGGGGGCGTGGAAACAGGAGGGTCATGGGCAGAATGAGGGCATACCTAAAATTAATGCATGTAGTTATAGAATAAGGGGAGAAACGTGCCTAATTTAGGCGTGAAGATTTGCACCACGTTTCAGTTGGTGCAAATGGCCGTGCCTAAAAGGCGCAATTCCAGGGCTTCAGCGCTATTCTATAAGCTGCACCTAACTTTAAGCATGGCTTATTGAATAGGCTTTTTCAGAGCCATATATTGAATTCATCCTATATTGTTTATGTTCTGAAAGAGCAACATAAGTGTTTACTGGCAGTACATAAAAGTTTACGTTAGCCATTTTAGAAACATAAATGTTTATTTTTCCTATGCTGTCAGACAGTCCAATATCCCATGCCAGTTTCGCATTTACAATTTCCCCTAATCCCTCCAGTAGAACACTGCTCACTACATAAACATGTCTGATACCTGGACATCGTGGATACTAGTTGTAGTAGTAGTAGTAAACATCCCGTTTATCTGTTTGAAAATAAACATGCATCCCCCTTCTGAAAAAGGGAATACACGATTATTTTTTTGGCCCCTTCTAGTCTTACCCAAAACATTACCAGATCATGCCCCCGTGCCATATATGTGTTTTTCAGTTATAGAAGTGTACATCCAGGCTTTGTAAACTGGGATTTAGAGGTTTATACACATCTAAGATGCGAATCACTCTTCTAAAATAAGCACCTACCTGAATACTGTGGATAAAAAAGCATCTCAGGCCACCATGACGCTATCTGGATAGTTCTGGGGTGGTACAGGGTAAAATGTGGACAAAGGCAAAATTTAACTGAGTAGTGGCAATATTCAAACTGATAGTCAGATAACTAATTGGTTCTGTTTCTGAGTCTGACGTCCTGCACGTATAAGAAGAAGAGGACCTCGGCTGGCGGGGGTTGGGGTCCCCCGACAACAAAGGTAGCAGATGGTGGCAGCGGGAAGGGGGGGTCGAGAGGGTCATCGGCAGGGGGGTCCAGGGCCAAATCTACGGGGGCCCAGGCCCCCGTGGCCCCACATAGCTATGCCCCTGCCACAGAGTCTGAACATTGACCTGTTAGTGTCTAGTTGCAAATTTGGAGATGTATTTCCCCTTCTTTGGGTTTGCAAAGAAACACTGAGAACACATTACGGACATAATTTTCTATAGGTTGCCTAAAGTTAGGTGCTGGGCTGTTGTGTGCTAAGTGTGAATTCTATCATGGTAATTGTGCACAATTGCTGTTATAGAGTACTAGCACAAGTCCATAGTTGTGCCTAACTTTAGAAATGAGAACCTGTGATAGTTCAAAGGCTGGTGTAAATGCTCCCATCTAACTGTAGGCAGCTAGAAGCATAACTGCTACTGTTCTATAACCCGCACGCATAAGTGCTAGGCACACCCCTGACCTACTCATGCCCCTCCCATGTCCACACCCCCTAGCAGTTGTGTGTGATGGATTTTGTGCGCACAATTTTCAGAATCTCAATTAAGATGAGTTGCACTCGCATGCAACTTCTCATTAGTGCCAATTAGCACCAGTTAACAGCAGTTAGAGCCAATAATTTGTAGGTAATGCCACTTAGCAGCTAATTATCATATTAAGTGGCATGCACAATTGACACTATTGTATAACTTGCATGCACAACTTTGCACGTTAAGCCTACAATTGTGTGCACAAGTTTATAGAATTAGAAGGTAAACACCTAAAGCAATTTAGTAAATAGGTTTCTATATGCCAATAACCACCCCAAAGTCAAGTAAATCACAGACAACAAAGTAGTACAAAACATGAAAATTCAGATCAAGCTAAAAACTAGGGACAGAGTAAAAAGAACACAGCTCCCTCATGCACCTCTTCTCATTGGGGAGGCTGAGTGTGCATGGCCATTCATGCTAAGGGAGCTGCATACACATTTGCATTGTGCCACAGCAAGGCCCTTGGAGAACTTGACTGGATGAAAAGTACTATGAAAATGCTTCTGTTTGGTTAGGCTCCTGGCACTGTGATCAAGACAATGAGCCAACCCAGACCTAACTAACAGAACTCTGAACAGCATTCAGATTATCTACCAAATGTTACTAAAATAACCAGCAATAATTTTAAGCCAAGCCTTAATGCTAGTACCATGTGGGTCTTCTGTAACAATGTCCAATTTTGCTTTACTTCACAGCTTTTGTCAAACATATCCTATCTCTCTAGACTGAAATTTGCAAGGTACAGTATGAACTATTTGCTCAATGTAAGATTTCTCAGCAGCATGTTATGTTATTTTAGGTAGACAATTTACAGTAAACAGTTACATCAATTGAACTCAGTCCTGTTTTTCAGCTGCTATTCCAAAACATTTTGAAGTTTATAATTAGGGTTTCTGATTCTAGTTTTAAGTAAAACCTGGATATTCAGCAGTACATACCCAAGTAGAGAGGCTCCTACTCGGTTAAGTGGTGCTGACTGGGTTATACCCAGATTTTCAGCTGCACATATTAGTTAGTGTGGCTGAAAATCCAGGCAGACTGCTATGGCACTACCCACTTCCCACCCAACCTCTCTCATTCCTCCCATTGTCTTCGCCAAGTTTCTCACATTCTTATCCTCCCACACTAACTATAACAGTCTCCCTTTCTCAGTCTCCCATATCAAGTTTCTCCCTCTCTTATCCCTCTTGTCCCCAGAAGCCTCCCTCTCTCTCAACCCCCCTCTGCTCTCTGTCACTCTACCTCTCTCTCTCACTCTACCTCCCTCTCAACTCCTTTGATTTCCACAGTACACAGCCTTCTGCAGAGATCTTAACAGCTAAAAACCCAAGAGTTCTTCTCCTGACTTCACCATGGGGCTTTTAGAAGGTTTGACCTACACAATTCAGAAATTAAAATCTCGGCTGGTGTTGCAGTGAGACTCGAGAGTCAAACCAGTTCAGGAGTTCCTGCACCATACAGCTCAGACCTAGTAAAAGCCGCATAGTGAAGGGACACACTTGGGGTTTTGTTTTTGTTGCTGCAGTAGCTGGAGTAAACATAAACATACATAGTAGATGACGGCAGAAAAAGACCTGCACTCCAGTCTGCCCAAGAAGATAAATTCATATAGAGGGGAAACAGGCACGTCCCACTCCAATGACATCATCTCACTTTCCACTGCAACTGTCCCTACTGCCTTTAAACATGCTGTGGTCACACCTCTCCTTAAGAAGCCTTCACTCGACCCTACTTCTCCCTCTAATTACCGACCCATCTCCCTCCTCCCTTTTCTCTCCAAATTACTTGTGTGCTGTTCACCACCGCTGCCTTGATTTTCTCTCCTCACATGCTATTCTTGACCCACTACAATCTGGTTTTCGCCCTCTCCAATGACCTATTACTGGCTAAATCCAGAGGTCAATGTTCCATCCTCATTCTTCTTGATCTTTCCGCTGCTTTTGACACTGTCGATCACAGCATACTTCTCGATACCCTGTCCTCACTTGGATTCCAGGGCTCTGTCCTTTCCTGGTTCTCTTCCTACCTCTCCCTCCGCACTTTTAGTGTTCACTCTGGTGGATCCTCTTCTACTTCTATCCCTCTGCCTGTCGGCGTACCTCAGGGTTCTGTTCTTGGTCCCCTCCTCTTTTCTATCTACACTTCTTCCCTTGGTTCATTAATCTCATCCCATGGCTTTTCCTACCATCTCTATGCTGATGACTCCCAAATCTACCTTTCTACCCCTGATATCTCACCTTGCATCCAAACCAAAGTTTCAGCATGTTTATCTGACATTGCTGTCTGGATGTCTCAATGCCACCTGAAATTAAACATGACCAAAACCGAGCTTCTCATTTTTCCCCCCAAACCCACCTCCCCACTCCCCCCATTTTCTATTTCTGTTGATGGCTCTCTCATTCTCCCTGTCTCCTCAGCTCGAAACCTTGGGGTCATCTTTGACTCTTCTCTCTCCTTCTCTGCTCATATCCAGCAGACCGCCAAGACCTGTCATTTCTTTCTTTACAACATCCGTAAAATCCGCCCCTTTCTTTCCGAGCACTCTACCAAAACCCTCATCCACACTCTTGTCACCTCTCGTTTAGACTACTGCAATCTGCTTCTTGCTGGCCTCCCACTTAGTCACCTCTCCCCTCTCCAATCGGTTCAAAACTCTGCTGCCCGTCTCATCTTCCGCCAGGGTTGCTTTACTCATACTACCCCTCTCCTTAAGTCGCTTCACTGGCTCCCTATCCGTTTTCGCATCCTGTTCAAACTTCTTTTACTAACCTATAAATGTACTCACTCTGCTGCTCTCCAGTATCTCTCCACACTCGTCCTTCCCTACACCCCTTCCCGTGCACTCCGCTCCATGGATAAATCCTTCTTATCTGTTCCCTTCTCCACTACTGCCAACTCCAGACTTCGCGCCTTCTGTCTCGCTGCACCCTACGCCTGGAATAAACTTCCTGAGCCCATACGTCTTGCCCCATCCTTGACCACCTTTAAATCTAGACTGAAAGCCCACCTCTTTAACATTGCTTTTGACTCGTAACCACTTGTAACCACTCGCCCCCACCTACCCTCCTCTCCTCCTTCCTGTACACATTAATTGATTTGATCTGCTTACTTTATTTTTTGTCTATTAGATTGTAAGCTCTTTGAGCAGGGACTGTCTTTCTTCTATGTTTGTGCAGCGCTGCGTATGCCTTGTAGCGCTATAGAAATGCTAAATAGTAGTAGTAGTAGTATCATGCAGCAGCTCCCAGATGACATCAGAGTGCCCAAGGAAGGCATGATTTCCAGGAGGTTTCATTTATAACCAGAAACCCCGACTCCCCCACTGGGGGTGGGGGAAGGGAGGATGGTATCAGGGTTTTCCAGTTATAACAGAAAATCGGAAACTTTATGTATAATCCAATTTTGCAAATAAGGAAAAGCAAAAATACATTTGAAAGTGAAAAAAAACCCAGTGTGAAACAAAATTATTTCAATAAGTGTGGTGGTTAAAATTAACTTTTTTCATATATTTAAGAGCAGTAAAGTGTGTTACAGTCTTAGAAACATGCAGGCCTACAGGAAACCTCCATCTTGTTATTGATAATAGGCCTAATTTATTAAACTTGTTCCCTACATACAAAGAATGGGAGAAAAGTCTTAGGGGCCCTTTTAGAAAACCTTTGTGTGGGCTAATGAAATTAGCACGCGTTAAATGCTAAGAAGCTGATTTTATACTTATGAGCTTCTTAGCATGCAATGTGCACTAATGGAATTAGCACATGCTAAGCTTTAGTAAAAGGGCCCCTTAGTAAATCAAGCCCAGCATTTGTTTGGGATGTGATCTGGAGATGGAGGGAGAGGGACTGTAACTACTGAGCAGTGACTCTTGATTTTAACAATCCTATATAATAATTCTCACCTCCAACGTTCTGTGCTTGGGACCGTGGCTCCTTGGCTGGAGGTGGTCTGTGAGGCAGACACGCACTGACGTCACTGACGTCAAAACAGCTGATTGCAAGGCAAGGGGAGGAGTCCTACTCCTCCTACTGCCTCGGAATCAGCTGTCACCCCCCCCCCCCGCGCTATGGCCCCCTCGAAACCCACCCCCTCCCGCGAACCTGTCGATCCCCCCCCCCCCCCGCCGGAACGCCGAAAACTGCCGCCGCCGTTGTTGTACTACCTTCCCTTCCCGTAGGTTGTTGAATCATCTTACAAAGTTTAACTCCGTGCGTCTCAGACGCACGGAGTTAAACTTTCTAAGATGATTCAACAACCTACGGGAAGGGAAGGTAGTACAACAACGGCGGCGGCAGTTTTCGGCGTTCCGGCGGGGGGGGAGGGGGGGAAATCGACAGGTTCGCGGGAGGGGGTGGAAGAAAAAAAAAACGCATGTTGGGGGGAGAGAAGAGGGTGGCCAACCACAGCATGGATGCGAGCGGGGGGGGGGGTGGGGAAGAGGCCGGCCCAGGCTGGCACATGGGAGAGAGAGGAGCATGGATGCGAGGGGGGGGTCATGGAAGGGAGAGAGGGGACTTGCTGGAAAAGGATGAATGGAGGCGGCAGGGGACAGAGGAGCATGGATGGCCATGGATTGGGAGGGCAGGCCTCAGGGAGAGAGGGCAATTGCTGGATAGGGAAAATGGAGGAGCCAGGTGACAGATGAGCATGGATGGGCATGGATTGGAAGGGCAGGACTCAGGGAGAGGGGAATTGCTGGATAGGGATGAATGGAGGGGACAGATGGGCATGGATGGATATGGATTGCAGGGCAGGCCTCAGGCAGAGAGGGGAAATGCTGGATAGGGAAAAATGGAGGGGCCAGGTGACAGATGAGCATGGATGGGCATGGATTGGAAGGGCAGGACTCAGGGAGAGGGGAATTGCTGGATAGGGATGAATGGAGGGGACAGATGGGCATGGATGGATATGGATTGCAGGACAGGCCTCAGGCAGAGAGGGGAAATGCTGGATAGGGAAAAATGGAGGGGCCAGGTGACAGAGGAGCATGGATGGGCATGGATTGGAAGGGCAGGACTCAGGGAGAGGGGAATTGCTGGATAGGAATGAATGGAGGGGACAGATGGGCATGGATGGATATGGATTGCAGGGCAGGCCTCAGGCAGAGAGGGGAAATGCTGGATAGGGAAAAATGGAGGGGCCAGGTGACAGAGGAGCATGGATGGGCATGGATTGGAAGGGCAGGACTCAGGGAGAGGGGAATTGCTGGATAGGGATGAATGGAGGGGACAGATGGGCATGGATGGATATGGATTGCAGGGCAGGCCTCAGGCAGAGAGGGGAATTGCTGGATAGGGATGAATGGAGGGGCCAGGTGACAGAGGAGCATGGATTGGACTCACACTTTCACTCTGACTCTCAAACAGTCACTCTCACATACACTCTCCCAAACATACACACTCCGAGGAAAACCTTGCTAGCGCCCGTTTCATTTGTGTCAGAAACGGGCCTTTTTTACTAGTAATTTAATAACTATTATGTGAACACAACACACTTTGTTGATAATCTGTATCTCTTTCAAGACTCTTACCATCTGGGTAACTCTATGGTACAGCCAAAATTGTTCAAAGATATCCCAGAACTATAGCGCATAGCATCTAATGAAGGTCCACAATTACGGATTTCTTAGAAACATGGTGATGTTCCTTCCAGAATTATCAATGTGTTTGTTTTCTTTCCCTTCAGCACTGGCAACATCTCCAAAGACCATGCAGCCATGAGGCCGTTGATGCAGTGATTCTCTTGCTCCATCCAGCGCTGTTACTGTGGAAACCAAACAGGACTGTACTATACATGTCACATGGCTCCCCCTTTTTTTATTGTACAATAGGAAGTTCCCCTTGGAACCTGAAAATGCTGTTTTTACACAGAGCCAAAACCAAATAAATCTGGTTGCAGAGGCAAACTAGATGGATAAATATGCTCTTTTCGCCATGCCTGAGTATTTTTTCCACGCAGCTTGCCCTCTAGCAATGTATACCCATGAGAACTGTGACAATAAATCCTTGTGGTCAGTCTGCGGCTGTAAAGTCTTTATTTCTCAATTCGCGTCTGGATTGTGGGCACAACATCACAAAAAGTCTTAAGTTATTTTCTTTCTGTATGTTGTAATTTCACAAAATAAAGTTTTATGAAAAAAAATCACAAGTAAATATTTTCGTTGGGGTTCAAGTTTGCAGTATCAGGGAAATGGGAAATGAAGAAGATGGGACAGGATTAGAAAATGTGCAGACTGGACCTACTGTAGAGTTAGCCAAATTTTTCCAGGCCATCAAAGAGAGGCCTGGAAAGCACCCTAGTCCCATCCTATTACAATCAGACACTTGTGGTTCTTCTTCTCATAAAGAAATCAAGAATATAGGGCAGCTTCTAAGGGGTGGCAAAAAGCAGCTGTAGTCAAAGCAAAACTATAGAATCTGATAACTAAACAAGTCAAATTAGCATGGGATTTTACTTACAAAGAAGGTGGGTAATATTCAAATAGCCCTTCTACCCCATTTACCCAGGTACATGGTTTTTGCCCTTATTTCATATGTGCATGCAAAATAAAATGTAATTAAGTGTGATGTCCATCTATGCATTTTTACAGGATTGTTCTGGGATGGGTGATATTGGGATAATCATAATGATAAGTTTAATTATGAAAATTTCAAGAGAGGCCTGGAGGCATAAAAGATAATTGAGGTGGGGGAAGGGTCATGCAAAGGGGTCTTATACCCTTGTGCCAGCCCTAGTTCCCAGAATGCATTAGGATGGCAGTTGTAGAACCAGATTTCCTAAAGATCAAGCATTATCTATTATCTGTCATCTTATTACCTTCCCTCATTGCCCGCTCTCTACCTGGGGCCGGGTAATTGCGATTAGTCCCCACATATCATTTTTCAGCATATCTTTAACTTCTTTAAGGGGCTCTGTTGGAGGAGATGACAGTTGTTTCTACTTGCAGACTTTCCTGTGAGGGTTGGAATTTTCCCAGGCCCTCCTTCAGCTGTTTATCACCTGTTGCTAGCTTGTGAATTCCAAATGGCCAAGAAGCATCGCTTTTCATCCCTTCTCACCACTGACAATGCTTCCTCCAGAGTGCTGCTACTTGGGATCACAGAATTTGACTGTAGCAGAGCCATTAAAATCTCATTATTACCTTCCCTTATCTTGCATTTTTTCATACTGAGCGGGATCTAGTTTTAATATGTTTGTAAGCCAGTTTTTCTAACTTGTCATTCATTGCTCTAGAATAGTATATCTCCCTTCTTCCCCCTCCCCCCAACACTATTTCAGATGTCAACTGTCAGATACGTACAACCATAGACATAATAAATGCATAGATATCAGTTAAGGACATTGAAATAATGAGGAACATCTTTTAGGGGGAGAGGGAAGAAGATGGTGACTTTTGATCTAGCAGTTTTCTCCTGTTGCTTTGGGATTCCAGCCCTGTTCTGTGAGCCTTCATTCATAGTAACCATAAGTATTTTCCTGTGTTTTTAGCATGGTGGCTATCTTCAGCCAAGGCCACAGAATGCAACTCCCTCCCTAAGCATACATTAGTCTATCTAGTAGGTATTCCTGTTCAGCAATGGCTGGGGCTTCCTCTCCTAGGTACTCTCTGCAGAATCCCAATCTTAGCCAACCTCAGAAACCAGACTTAGGAATCAAACCCACTGGGTTTGTTTATTGAGATTGTTGCATACAAGAAATGTCAGTATGTTCCAGTTATATCTATTCTCTTTTACAGTTGCCAGCTCAAACATACAATATTTAAACAAAAGCAAATTGAAAGCTACAAAGTATTGTCAAAAGTGGAGGGTTCAGTTATATCCATTCTACATAGTGCTGGCAAACACTAGTTCAATTTTGACTTTTAATATCAACATATTAAATGTCAATAAACCTCAGTTTTACTGACACAAAATAACCCACCCTCTTCTGAATCCTATCACAGTATGTTTATCATGAAGGACCATAAATAAAGCAGTGAGTTCTGTACTGTGAGTTTCTTCTTTCAGGTTAATATGCTTGAATTTCTCATTTCTAATCCAAAACGGGTTGCCAAATAGCATAATACTTACACAGAGTGCTCCTACTCTAATGTGACATTGAATTGCTGTGCTGCAATGCAGATTTGGAAACCTAGGATTATTAACATGTTATGATGTTATTTGTATTTCAATTTGTATTGTGTTTATGCTATATTGTGTTAGGCTTAATTTTGAGTATTAATCTACCATAAGACTCACAGTAGGTTAAAGGCAGAAAATCAAAAACAATTTTTAAAAAACCATCATTTTCGTATTCTAGTCGTTCTTCCTCCCATGTCTAATTATTATCAACATAGCTACTGTCACAGTCCAAAAAGTAGTTTTCCTACAAGTTCATCTCACCTGCCCACACTCATAGAAGAAGCTATTATAATTAGATAACAACCTAACAATGCCTTAGCAAACAGCATGGCATAAGAAAATGGTGGTATGCAAGGTCCAATTAAAAAATAAAAATATCTTCTTGATTCTGCACCCTTCTCTCAGCTGATCCCTCTATAAAGGGACAGTGTTTACTGTACACTAGCCACATGCCTTTCCCTCTGACAATCCTCAACCCCTGCACTAATGCCATGACCTCACAATCATACAACCCCCTTCTACACAGGCCAGCAGTACAAAGGACACTGACCACTGGAGACACATCTGTCACACACAAGGACTCCATCGCTATGTATCACTTACCTTGCATTTCCAACATTCATGCCAGGCTAGGCAGGGAGCTGCCTTTATCCATCCCACTCTTGCAAATATCCTGCCACCCTCTCCAACATAGCCAACATATATATAGGTTAGTATTCTATCTTTAAGTACCACACACAATACTGTACAGCAGGGGTGCTCAGCCTTGGTCCTCAAGAGCTACTACCCAGTTAGGCTTTCAGAACTTCTATAATGAATACAGTAAGCATGATATCTATATGCACTGCCCCTATGCATATTCATTGTGGAAATCCTGGGTTGAAGACCTTGAGGACTGAGGTCAGGCACTGCTACCATATAATAATCAATGAATGCATAGATGCCATAGAGGGGCATAATCGAACGCGAACGCATATCTCCATGGGCATCTATGTCCGAAAACGGGTACATGAAGAGGCAGGACAGACCGTATTTTCAAAAAAATGGACGTTTTTCAGCTCGGCGTTTGTTTTTTTTAGCGATAATGGAAACTAAAAACGCCCAGCTCAAAAACGTCCTAATCCGAGCCATTTGGTCGTGGGAGGGGCCACGATTCGTAGTACACTCGCCCCCCTGACATGCCAGGACACCAACTGGGCACCCTAGAGGTCAGTGTGGTGGACTTCAGACAACGCTCCCACATGCATAGCTCCCTTACCACGGGTGCTGAGCACCTAACCCCCCTCTCCCAAAACCCACTACCCACAAATGTACAACACTACCGTAGCTCTTAGGGGTGAAGGGGGCACCTACATGTGGGTACAGTGGGTTTTGGAGACCTCCCATTTACCAGCACAAGTGTTACAGGTAGGGGGGGATGGGCCTGGGTCCACCTGGCTGAAGTGCACTGCGGTACCGGGATCCAAGATGGCGCTCTGACCACACGCACCTGAATTTGCTCTGGAAGGAAGGTGGGGGGTTTTTTGCTTCCTGCGCGGCCTTCGACCCATCGATTACGATGGGAAAGCGGCGGGGAAAGGTGAAGGAGGTCCCCTCAACCCCTGAAACCTCTTCGTTGATGAAGCAAACAACGCTGCAGTTTTCCGAAGATGCAAACAGGACCTCTGAGTGCTTCAACTCCCTCTGCAGCTATCGGCGCGCAGACTTCGATGGAGAGCGGAGACGGGGTTTCCTTGAGCCCCGTTGAATGCACGGCACCAAGACAACCGGGGAGTGAGCTGTTTGCAGCAGCCTGTGCAGGAAAGGACACCGGAGGGGTGAAACCAGTGCTGCTAGAGGGGCAGACTGCAGCAGATACGAGCGGGACCCAGGACCGAGAGACTTTGGCTTTATTGGCCTTAAAGGTATTACCCCAGGAAATTGTTTCTAAACTTTCGCGTCGTGAGGCCCTGCCACACCCCCCTTTACCAACAAGTGGTATAACGAAACCGGCCGTTGTGACGCTTGAGTCACTATGGGACATGGTTTACAGCACTCACTCCTCTATGCAATGTATGATTAAAGAAAACACTGATGATATTAAAGTTCTTTCAGAAGCCGTTCTGATGCAGGCACAGGTGACTGCGCAGCAGTCCTCTAAAATGGAAAAAGTGGAATCAAAAATTTCAGAAATGGGGACTTTAGAAGCAGCCTTGGTTAAGGATAACAATTTTCTTCATAAACGTTTAGAACACCTGGAGAACCAGGCTAGAAGACTTAACTTAAGGTTTCTCAACTTCCCCAAATCTCCTCTAATTCCTCCTTTGGAGATGGTGAGGAAATATATGATTGAGATTCTAGGGATGGATAGAGACTCACTGCCTCCCATTACGCGAGCCCAATACATCTGGAACCCCAAGGGGAAGTTAGGAGGGTCCCCCTTGCAACCAATGGGAGAAGCAATGAACCTTACTTCTTTCCTGGAGCCAGACCGGAATGCTGTCCTAAGACTTTCCTTAAGACACTTAGAAAGACTGTTTATGGGTTCTAAAATTAGAATTTTTCCTGACCTTTCTAAGCCAACGCAGATGAGACGCAGGGCCTTTTTGGCACTGCGCCCCAGAGTCGAGGCTGTAGGTGCAAATGTTGTATTATGTTTTCCTTGTATTTGTAATATTTTGCTAGAGTCTAAACAGTATCAGTTTATGGACCCAAAGCAGCTTAAAGATTTTCTAGACGCAAGAGTTGAAGTAAATGTTGTATGCCCTCCCTGAATAGCAGGCAGGAGTTGGACTTACAGAGGTAGCAAATTGTGCCTTTTTTTTTTTTCCTTTACATTGTATTTCTAAAGTCTTGGATCCAGATTTTCTTTAATTGTGGACGAAATATCTATATTCTCTTAATAGTTTTCTTTTCTTTTTCCTATAAATTTAATGTGGATTGCAATGTCTCATTACTTTGTGAGATTTTATAAAATTTGAATAAAGGATTTTAAAAAAAAAAGTGCACTGCGGTACCCACTAAAAGTGCTCCAGGGACCTGCATACATGCAGGCCTCTAGGACTTGTTGCTGCTATATAACATTGGCACACCAGTTGACACCTGAAAACTAATCTCTCCGAAAATGTCCTTTATTGGAATAAGCACGCTTACTCACAGTTAACTGCAGATCAGAGGTTGTGCCCCACTGGCAACGAGTCTCCCTGGTACTGAGATTAGCAGTAGGTCAGAGCTGGCAGAATGGTGTACAATGCCCTCTTTCAGCCACATTCAAGGTAAGAACTAAGTTCTGTAACGTGGCTAACACGTGAAAGGGATCTAAAACTGGCTTACAAAAATGGCCACTACCTCATGGACTACCGGAAACAAAACAGGGCACACTCTGACCCAGTAAGCAGGGGGAAAAGCACCATGGGAGTAGAGCCTACCAACATCGTGAGCAATCTTCCACAAGCTAGTGGAATCACAGAGCCCAAAACCCTACACCCACCACAATGCATTGCTGATGTGACTCTGCAGTGCGCATAACAGAAAATGTGTCACACTCACCCGAGAGCCACATCAGAACCAGGGAAAGGCTGTCACAGGATAGAACACATTCTGCTGTCATGGAGGTGGGTATGGCATTTGAGGCTGGCATAGAGGCTGGAAAAAAAGTTTTTAAAGTGGGTTTTGTTTTGGTGGGAGGAGGTTAGTGACCACTGGGGGAGTCCAGAGAAGTCATCCCCGATTCCCTCCAGTGGTCATCTGGTCAGTTGGGGCACTTTTTTGGGACTTGTTCGTGAAAAAAAAGGGTCCACAAAAAGTGACCCAAAATTGCAGTAAAAGCACCTTTTTTTTCGATTATCAGCTAAAGACGCCCATCTCTCCTCGGCCAATAACCATGCCCCAGTTCCGCCTTCACCATGCCTCCGACACCCCCCCCCCCCCCCGTCAACTTTACCCGTTTCCACAACGGATTGCAGTTGGAAACGCCCAAAATCGGCTTTCGATTATACCGATTTGGGCGCCCACAGGAGAAAGATGCCCATCTCCCGATTTGGGTCACAATATAGGCATTTTTCTCTTTCGATTGTAAGCAGGATAGTGTATTTATACTTCCTGCTGTTTAGAATCACTAAAGAGCAAACAATGCCTGTCAGCTGTGCCTAGGCGTCTACTATCTTCCCCTGTGCTCCTGGGGGTCTGAAGGCCATGTGGGTGCAACCTATCACCTCTATGACCAAGGGGAAGTGGCCAACGTTAAAGAATTGGATCATGGTGTCTTGTATCTCCTGAAGTGTACTGGGAAGGGCTATATACCCAGAGCTGTGGGTGAGGAAGGCATCTAGGAACCGGGATAGACAGTCTGGCATAGCAGGCTAGGTGATGATTGCAGTGACTGCCAACACGGACTGAAAAGTTTTGGCAGCAAGAAAGGCAAGGGAGGTGTGATTTTTTTAAAAATATATCTTAGGGCCCTGTTTACTAAGTTATGCTACCGTTTTTAGCATGTGCTAAAAATTAGCGTGTGCTGTGTAGAAACCCATTGGACTATTATAGGCATCTACACAGTTAGCTCGCGCTAAAAACGTTAACACGCCTCTAGCACAGCCTAGTAAACAGGGTCCTTAATATGTTACAAAACAGAAACATACAGAATTATGCACAGGAAAAAATAAAACAAATACCATCAAACCAAGAAATACAAGTCCACATTGAGGAGAGCTCAAGAAAAATGCTGACATAACATAAGAGTAGCCATACTGGGTCAGACCAATGGTCCATCTAACCCAGTATCCTGTTTTCCAAACAGTGACCAAGCCAGGTCACAAGTACCTGGAAGAAACCCAAATCATGGCAACGCTCTCAATAGCAGACTATGGACTTTTCCTCACTGCTCAGTTTAAAGAAAAAAAGACCAAACAAAAAATATACCATCCAATACATCTCATTTAAACTCCAAAGCCTGCCTAAATAAAAAAGAAAATCCCCCTTCCCCCCAAATAGCTTAAACTTTCTCTTTTTCTACCAAGAATGTTTCCAGTTGAGTGGGATCAAGAAAAATATAAGAATTATTCCAATGTGTTACCAGACATTTACAAGGAAACCAGAAAAAAAGAGACTCTTATTGCCAATACTCGAGATTTTAATTGAAGAAAGTTTTTCCGCCCCAATAAGTAGGTCTAGCAACATCAGGGAATACCATAATAGACTGCCCAAAAAAGAGGACACTCTTTTTAGGAAAATAAGCTTTTAAAACTAGGAATTTAAATTCCTCTTGATGAAAAGATACTAACAAAGTTGCTCTTTTAGTAATTGGCTCCTGAGATAAGTCAAGAAATCTTGTTAAATCCAAACTGTCAGGCGACTGAATATTATCAAGAGCCCCTTCCTCTTTAGATACACTTTAGCCTCTAGGAAGGCAATCTAAATGACTAAATGAGGAATCCTCAACTGTCAGAATATCTTTAAAATACATTTTCAGAAGCTCTAAGGGTGCCAAAAAATGAGTAACAGGAAAGTTTAGGAATCTAAGGTTACGGGCTCTAGACATATTTTGGAAATGCATAGCCAAACAATCTTTAGTAGTAGCAGTCATTGCAGATTGAATAAAAGTCAACTGAGAATTAGACTTATCCAAACGCTGCTCATAAGACTTAAGTCTAGCTTCTTGGTCATTAAACTTTACTACAGCCTTCTCTGTGAATTTAGCAAAACCAGACAAACTATCTTGCAGAGATTTGTCCATTTTAGCAATTGCCACCAAGTCCTTCAACGACAATTCCCCTTGATTAAGGTTAACAGAGGGAACATCTTTATAAGAAACAGACCCAAATACCCTGACTTGGGAAACCTGTTGAATTTCCACTCCAGGAACTGAAGAAACGAGAGATGGAACCTTCAACAAAGTTGGGCCAATGCCCGCGGCTTCCACTGATCCAGAGAGACCATTCAAATCTTTTATCGTTTATTTACTATACCGTTTCTAATTGCATTGACAAAACAGAACGGTTTACATCTTAAAAATAACATATATCTCGATATAAGGCAAGTTGTGGGGGTGGAGTTGGACCCCCCCACAGAAAGGGAAGCTTCCGGGGAAACCAACAAGCTTACTAATGAAGAGAAACCAGCATTGCTGCTCAAAGATGTTGGTCCATCGGTCCCTTCAAGACAGCTGATACTTGAGGCTCGTTTTTACTCCTTTTGCTTCCCCATAGAGGGGAGCAGAGTAGAATGCTCCTCACTCCTTGGACTCGGAAGGGGCTCCAAAGGGCCGGAACCTGCCCCTTTGGTCACACACCAACGGTCACATGTCGCAGGCTATAGGCTGTGTGCTGCAGCTGGGATGCTCAGAAGTAGCGGCGGTGAAAGGACCCCACACCGGGGCCTCAATGGTGAAGGCATCCTGGGCTATGCTTGATGGTAATCAGCCAGCGACCAGAATCTCTCAACTCTCTGAAGGCTGAGATTTTGAGGTGGACTGGCATAGGATTGTTCCTGCATGTCATGGCCTGAAGGAGGGGTTCTAGCTGCTGACAGAGGTGATATATGGCAGCCCGGTCAAAACGGAACCTGTTCATGCACTCCAGATCACTAAGGTCCACTAACTGGGTTCTTGGCATGAACATTCTTTGATAGGGGTACCTCCAGCTAGCCCTCCCCTCCCAACTCTCAGCCATATCCAGCAATGCAAGTATTACATAAGCATTCAGCAGTCATGCTTCTTGTGCAGCTGTCCCACAACCACAGGTGCAACCCTCTAACACCACTGTGCACACCACCCACCACCTACTGCAGGACTGAAAACCACTTAGTGAGACTCTCACCCATCACTCACTCACCCAACACCTGCACACAGCACTCACTCACCTAGCACCAGCATACAACACACTGACAAACAGGGACTGCACAAATACAGAGGCACTATACAGAGGGACAATGAGAAACACAGTACAGGCAGGTCTGGAGCTACAATGGGTGGTCTGTTGGGTTGTGGACAGTGAGGAGTTAGTAGGGGAAGGACACACCAAAAGGGGAAGGGGACTTACGAGACAGCAAGGGATGGGTGTGACTAGAGACAGGTAGGAGTAAGCAACAAGTTCAGGGAGCGACAAAGAGGACAGGCAGGACAGGAAATGTGTGGTGCAAACATTTCACACTGGGGCACACAGAGACAGCAGAGAAACCACAATCCAACTCTCTACTCTCCTTAACTCTCCCTGAAAACTGGCATAGGTAGGAAAATTCCTTCAAATTAAAGGAAAACAAATTCTTCAAAAAAAATTCTCCAGCCTTATCAAATCAAAGGTGAACATCTGCTTTAAAATGTCCTTTTCTATCTGCTGTTTGTATACCTTTACGTTACCAGTTTCCCAGAGGAATGTATGTTACTTCTTCAGTCTCCTTGGCTGACTGCAAGCTTATTCATTTTCAGTCTGACTTGACCTTATTGAGTTACTAGTGCAAAATGCCCTGCATTCAAGTAAGAGCAGCTGCAGGACTGTGGAGGGGAAGGAGACAGATGCCCATTTTAAATAGGAAGACCAGCTGCAGAGGTGACAGCTGCTGAACCATAATAGCAAAAGAAGACCTCCAACTAAATATTCCAGAAAAGCCTGCAAAATGCCCAACTGTGAATCTATGAATTCTCCTTTCCATGAAGATGAGAATTAGTACCTGATAAGATGCCATCTGGCTGATATTCAGTTGTCTGTAATGAAGATAGGAGATGAGAGGGGACGGCAGTTTGAAAGGTGCAATTCCTTAATCACTATGGGGCCCTTTTACTAAGCTGTGTTAAGTACTAATCCACCTTATAATTGAAAGAGAAAAACGCCTAGATTTTGACCCAAATTGGGAGATAGACGTTTATCTCACAAAAACGAATAAATCGGTATAATCGAAAGCCGATTTTGGACGTTTTCAACTGCACTCCGTCGCAGATGCAGACAAAGTTGATGGGGGCATGTCAGAGGTGTGGCGAAGGTGGAACTGGGGCGTGGTTATCGGCCGAGGAGAGATGTACGCGTTAGGGCGATAATCGAAAAAATAAAGGCGTTTTTAGCGAACATTTAGGACACTTTGTTGGACCCTTTTTTCACACGAACAGGTCCCAAAAAAGTGCTCTAAATGACCAGATGACCATCGGAGTGAATCGGGGATGACCTCCCCCTGACTCCCCCAGTGGTCACTAACCCCCTCCCACCACAAAAAATGATGTTTCACAACTTTTTATTTTCACCCTCAAATGTCATACCCACCTCCCTGGCAGCAGTATGCAGGTCCCTGGAGCAGTTGTTAGGGGGTGCAGTGGACTTCAGGCAGGTGGACCCAGGCCCATCCCCCCCTACCTGTTACAATTGTGCTGCTTAATGCTTAGTCGTCCAACCCCCCCAAACCCACTGTACCCACATGTAGGTGCCCCCCTTCACCCCTTAGGGCTATAGTAATGGTGTAGACTTGTGGGCAGTGGGTTTTGAGGGGGATTTGGGGGGCTCAACACACAAGGGAAGGGTGCTATGCACCTGGGAGCTCTTTTACCTTTTGTTTTGTTTTTGTAAAAGTGCCCCCTAGGGTGCCTGGTTGGTGTCCTGGCATGTGAGGGGGACCAGTGCACTACGACTCCTGGCCCCTCCCACGAACAAATGCCTTGGATTTATTCGTTTTTGAGCTGGGTGCTTTCATTTTCCATTATCACTGAAAAACAAAAACGCCCAGCTCACAAATTGTTGAATAAAACATGGACGTCTATTTTTTTCGAAAATACGGTTCGGTCCGCCCCTTCACGGACCCGTTCTCGAAGATAAACACCCATGGAGATAGACGTTTTCGTTCGATTATGCCCCTCCACGTGTGCCTAATGCAGCAAAAATAGCCTAACACAGGATGTGCTAAAGCATCCTGTGTTAGTTTTGTTGTCTGTTTGCGCTAAGCACATGGTATTCATTATTTTAAAGTTTGGGAGGAGGGGAGCAGAGAATGGGCATGGAAGCAATAACCAGTCTCCATCAGTTCTATAAATCCTCATATCTAAAAAGTCTATGACAGCATTGTGAAAGGTTATTGTAAACTGGAGATGGTTGGTCAGGGTATTTATCCAATCCAGAAACTCTCTCAATTCTTGCTCTGAACCGAACTACAGGAAAAATATGTCATCAAGAAATCTTTTCCAAAATCGTAAGAACATAAGAGTAGCCATACTGGGCCAGACCAATGGTCCATCTAGCCCAGTATCCTGTTTTCCAAACAGTGGCCATTGGAGGGACTGGCTATAGGGACTCCCTGTATTCATGCAGAGATGTTTTCTCCTAGTAAAGGACCATCAAAAACAGACATCATGATGTTATGAGAATCATGTGCTTAACAATCAGACTTACTATTTATAAGTACAATTAAAAAAAAAACATTAATTAGGTTGAGACCTGGGAACATTTAACATCATTTTTTCCTGTGTCTACATCAAAAGAAAAAGATGGCATGTGGAAACTTGCTCCTTTTGTTTTGAGGATTGCAGTGGTAATTTATGAAAAAGAACTTGCCTTTTTATTACTACTATTTCACAGAGTGGTATTGAATATTGAGGGAAGGGCTTCTTTCATGCAGAAGTTCTGTCCATAGGCAGTCTAAATATGCCAACATTATCCAGTTTAGCACACTATTAGTCACCCAGTTTATACAAAGATATCATGTTCAATGGAAAATAAATCTGTTGGCTCAGGTTGCTTGCTATGTGAATATTCCATCACTGCTTTATTATTGCTACCAAGTATTACATATTAAGGGCATTTGCTTTAAACTTTGTTTTAATCCTTTTATCCAGTCCTTACATACACATGGTTTTAAACCCAAAGGTGAATCCCAAGGGTGGTTGAACAATTAGGCATAGGCGGTCGGTGGCCCAACTGTTTGGGGAGGCTAAAGGGGGCGGGGTTAGGGGTGGAGCTAGGGGCGGAGCTTATAGCCACAATTAACAGAAAAAATAAGTAAAAATAAAATAGTCACAATTAATACCTTTTACTAAATTTAGATATTAGATATGTATCATATGTCAAAGAATAAAGTGGTTGCTCAAAGCATATACTAACCACAATCGCTCAACTGCAAAACACTATGCACAAATTTGTGCAAAAACACACTCAGAACCTTACTGTGCCATAACACTAGGCAGACCCTAATACACCAATATACCACCCATATAGAAAATGCAGACCGTCAACAATATGAAACAAGGGATCATAATATCACAATTCTCATGTAGACCCACAAAACACCCTTTTAGAGTGGATAGTGTTCACAATGAGCTCCTTTTATTAACAACTATATGTAGATCCTTCAAGAGGTAGTGTGTCATGATTTACGCTGTATACCCTTTCTGATGTTTTGGTGCCACCTCAGTAAGCCCAACACACAATCTCTCCACTGCAAAACACTATACACAAACTTGTGCAAAAACACACTCATAACCTTAGCAAACCATAACAGCACTAATTCCAAGGACAGGATGAGCTACAACCTTATGCGTGGAAAAGCAGCACTGTAATTACACCGGGCTCTAAAACACCAGTACACAACCTATTGAAACAAAAAAAAAGGGCTGTAAATACTACACACTAGTAGAATACTGCACCTTGATTACACATGAAAAACACATGACACAACAGATATGAAGGTAAAACTGGAAAGTTACCTCAAGAAGTCAGACTCAGCATGCAGCAATACTAGAAAAATTGAAACTTACATGCAAAATATCACAGATGCACATTTCCAAAAGCTGACATATTCCAGTTAATAAATTCTGAATAAAATACTTTTTTCTACCTTTGTTGTCTGATCATTTAGTTTTTCTATTTGCTTTGGTCCCAGTGTCTTCTTTCCATTTGATATTTTTTCTCTCAACATGTCCACCATCCTCCTGTGTCCTTATGTGTCCTGTCTACCATCTGTAGCCCTGCCCCTATCCTTTCTCCAGTTTCAGCATCTGCCCTCAAAGTATTCCAATCCAGCCCTTAAATTCAGCAATTTCCCCTCCATCCATATCCAGCATGTCTCCCCTCCCCTCCATCCATGTGCATGAACTTCCTCTGTCTTTTCTCCCCTCCATCCATGTCCAGCATTTCTCCTCTCTCCCTTCTACTCCATCCGTGTGCATCTCCTTCCTTTGTCTTTCCTTCCCTCCATCCTGGTCCAACATTTCTCCTCTCTTCCCTCCCCTCCATCCATCCATGTCTTTCTCTTCTACCCTTCCATCCAGTGTCATCCCTCTTTCTCTCTCCATCCTTCTACCCATTACCCTCTCCCAATCCTTCCGTCTATTGTCTCCCTCTATCTCCCCTTCCTTCTAAACAGTTCTCTCTCTCGACCCTTTTCCATTCAGCATGTCCTCTCTATCCCCATCCTCCAGTGTCTTCCCTCTTTCTGCCCCCTCCTTCCAGCATTTTTCCTTTTTCTCCCTCCTTTCATTCAGCATTTCTCCGTCTGACAGCTAGGGTCTTCCCCAGTTTCTCCCCAGCAGCTTCTCTCTCTCTCTCTCCTGTCCATGTCCCCTCTTTCTCTCCCCATCTTTCCACTAATCTCTCTCTCTCTCCTCTTCTATCCAGCATCTTCTCTCTGGCTGTCCCCTGCTCTCTTCCATGTCCCCTCTTTCGCTCCCCATCTCTCTCTGGCTGTCCCCTGCTCTCTTCCATGTCCCCTCTTTCGCTCCCCATCTCTCTCTGGCTCTCCCCTGCTCTCTTCCATGTCCCCTCTTTCTCTCCCCATCTCTCTCTGACTCTCCCCTGCTCTTTTGCATGTCCCTGGCTCTCCCCTGCACTTTTCCACTTTTTCTCTCTCTCTCCTCCAGCGTCCTCATGCATCTCTCCTCTCCCTCATGCATCCCACCTTTCTCTTCCCTCCTCTTCTTGCTTCCATCACTCTCACTCCTTTCTCCACCCCCCTTTTCCCATTCCCTGTCATTGCTTTCCTTCCTCCCTCTTCCCCTTAGATGTGGCACCTCACATCCTCCTCTCTCCACCCCCTTTCCCTTTGGTCTGGCAGCTGGCTGGCATGATGCATCACTCCCCCCCCCCCCCCCCGGAGTAGTTCGGTATCGCTCTCCCCCTCCGCTCCTGTCATGTCTTTGAACTTCGAGGCTTCCTTCCGGTAGCAGCAGCAGCATCGGCAATGATGTAAGCGCTGCTTCTCCAAAGACAAGCAGGCTGATATTCTCACAATTGGGTGACGCCACGTCGGCCCCGGAGGATTTTAAAGCAAAATCTAAAAATCTCTTCTACGGCGTTCCGTCGCGCGAGCGAACGCACTGCGCATGTGCGCACACCTCTTCCCGCTCGCCGTGCGGACACGCCCCTCAGTTTTTCTTTTTCCGTGTCTGAGGAGACACGGAGTTCGTTAGTGCTTCGTGTTTTCTTCAGGTCCTCGGAGTAAAATCTCTTTTTTTATTTTACCCTTTTTGGGTGTTCTTTATTTTTTCATTTGATCCTTTCATGGCAGGCTCATTGTGGCTTATATATACAGGTACTTTTTTGTACCTGGGGCAAGGAAAAGTTAAGTAGTTGCCAGAGTCACAAGGGGCTGTGCCTGAAAGGAAAACAAAGCATATAAGCTTCTCTTTTCTTTTTTCTTATAAAAATGCTGGCATATTGTTATCTGTGGGCTCTCTCTCGCCAGCAAACTAAACAAGCCCACATTTTTAGGATCCATTTATTAAAACTTTACAAATGGCTCTCCAGAGCTGTGAGAGCCTGCTCCAGCACACCACTGTCTTTAAGCCCCACAAGTGGTGAAGGTGTATGTCACAGGAAAAACCAGGAACCTAAGCAGGTGCATCCCTGGTCAGCCACTGAATGGGCAACCTGGTGACACAATATCAGTGGTGTAACCTTTGAAGTGAGTCTCCACCCGCCTCGGCGCCTCCTGCTATGCAGGTCATTCGGGCGCATCGGAGGATGTGTCTTGGGCCGGATCATCTCCCTGTGAAGCGCAAGTAGTGTCTCAAAGACGAGACGTATTCTACTCTGCCAGGGATGCCCAAAGGAGATCATTCTGGAGTCCGACAGAGACCGATGCACGCTGGGTATAGTTATGCATCGAATAGGTCTCCACCTGCCTCGGCGCCTCCTGCTTGGCAGGTCATTCGGGCGCATCGGAGGATGTGTCTTGGGCCGGATCATCTCCCTGTGAAGCGCAAGTAGTGTCTCAAAGACGAGACGTATTCTACTCTGCCAGGGATGCCCAAAGGAGATCATTCTGGAGTCCGACAGAGACCGATGCACGCTGGGTATAGTTATGCATCGAATAGGTCTCCACCTGCCTCGGCGCCTCCTGCTTGGCAGGTCATTCGGGCGCATCGGCGGATGTGTCTTGGGCCGGATCATCTCCCTGTGAAGCGCAAGTAGTGTCTCAAAGACGAGACGTATTCTACTCTGCCAGGGATGCCCAAAGGAGATGCCCAGAGCTTTGCTCCCTCGGTTATGGAGGTATCCGGGCTTCAGACATCAGTCGGTGCCGAGAGCGTTGCTCCCTCTGTTATGGAGGTATCCTGGCATTGGACGTCGATGCACCGGTACATCGGTACCAGGTATCATCGGTGCCGTGGATACCATCGGTGCCAGGTGTCATGGGTACCGTCGGTACCGAGGAGTATCGATACCAGGAACATTGGTACCATGGTCGGTGTCATAGGTCCCGTCGGTACCGGGTATCATCGGTACCATGGGTCCCTTCGGCACCGGGTATCATCGGTACCATGGGTGCCGTCGATGCCGAGTGTCATCGGTGCCATGGGTGCTGTCGGTACCGGGTATCATCGGTGCCATGGGTGTCGTCGGTACCGAGTATCATCGGTGCCATGGGTACTGTCGGTACCGAATATCATCGGTGCGTCGGTACCGAGGAGTATCGATACCAAGAACATTGGTACCATGGTCGGTGTCATGGGTCCCGTCGGTACCGGGTATCATCGGTACCATGGGTCCCGTCGGCACCGGGTATCATCGGTACCATGGGTGCCGTCGATGCTGAGTGTCATCGGTGCCATGGGTGCTGTCGGTACCGGGTATCATGGGCACCATCGGCACCAGGTATCATGGGCACCATCGACTATCGGTACCAGGTATCATCGCCCATCGGTACCGAGTATCATGAGTGCCATCGGTACCATAGTATCAGGTATCGTCGGTACCGTGGATACATGGGTATCAGGTATCATGGATGCCGTCGGCACATGAGTACCATCGATACCAGATATCATGACCAGGTACCATCGGTGCCATGGGTGCCATTGGTACCAGGTGTCATGAGCACCGTCGGTGCCATGTGTACCGTCGGTGCTGTTGGTGCCGGATATCATGGGTACCATCGGTACCACATGTCATGGCTACCATCGGTACCAGGTATCATGGGTACCATCGATACCAGATATCATGACTATCATCGGTACCAAGTACCATGGGTACCATTGGTACCGGGGTCCATCGGTACCATGTGTATCATCGGTACCGTCGGTGCCATGGTCTAGCAGTCTGGTTTCGATTCCCTTGCATTTCCAGACTTTGTCCTTGGCTTCGGGACCATGGGTACCATTGGATGCCATGGGTGCTACCGCCTCCTGCGGCATCTAGCTTTTCACCTGGTCTCCTTCACCGATGCTGCCTCTGGTATGGGTGTTCGCACCCTACTGGGGCAACTTCTCGACCCATAGTAGCCTCCATATCGGACGCGTTTGGATCTGAGCTGCTCTGTTTGAGTAGTTAGTTCAGTTCAATGATGGTCATCTGACATTACAGTGGAGATTGTGAATCCCAATGCCCAGATGCTAGAGGTCCTGGACTACTATCTTCACCTGAGTCTTCTGCACTCAGAACAGATAGGAGTTCTAAGAACTTACTTCGGCGCCCCCGGGGCCAGAGCATACATCCTTAGCCTCTTTTGGAGAATGGCGTACCAGGCTGGCATGATCGCATCCCAAATCAAGTCTTGTCAGATCTTTACGAGCATTCCCACCGGAGTAGGCTAAACCTTTTCACCAAGTGGTCAGGTAGCACACGGTGTGTCGCAGGTTCCTGTCCAAGGGCATTTTCGACACTTGTAATGTAACACCTAGATTTCTGCTCTAGGTACAGTGATGCGCAGACTCTCATGACTGTGTGCCTCTCTCCTGGAGGAGGAGACTCAGCAGAAAACTGTAGATATGCTGTGCATACACTTCCTCATCTTGGAAGTTCTTTAGAGAGAGGGGTAGTTTTCCTTGTGCCTTAAGGGGTCGTACCTATACTCCTACTTCTCGACAGTCGGTTCGGGCTATGCCTCAGCACGCTCGTTCTAGTCAGCGGCGTGCACCTAATGAGGCCCCTGCAGCTATTCCCCAGGAACCAGAGGGGTTTTTGACTGGCTCCAATTCAGTGTAGCCACTAAAAAAAAAAAAAAAAAAAAATGTCCGTACCGGCCAATCTGCCTGTCGGGGGGGAAGTTTAAATTTTCTCCACCAAAGGTGACTTCTTTTATCCTCCAACCGGTGGGTTTTTTTCAACTAGTCCGGTTAGGATACATTCTCAATCTGGAATCAAACCCTCCACATTGTTCATTGGAAGCTTAATCCTTTAGCTTCCATCAAAAGTGAGTACTTGCAGAGGAACTCTCTGTTTTTCTCAGCGCCAATGCAGTCGAGCCCGTTCCACCAGGGCAAGAAGGGTTGAGATTCTATTCCAGGTCTTTCCTTGTGGGTTGCGTCCCATCATAGACATAAGGGGCCTAAACAGATTTGGTTCAGGATGCTTTCCCTGGGCATCCTTCTTCCCATACTTCAGGAAAACGATTGGTTATGCTCTCTGGATTTACAGGATACTTATACTCTCTTTGCATCCAGAGTATGTTTTTTTTCCTAGTGCCTGGCTGTTGTTGCAGCGTATCTTCATGGACTGGGAGTGCATGTGTTCCCTTAACACGATGATTGCCCGTCTCAACAGATTACAGCACAGTACATATTGAGACTTCTAGACACATGGCTTCCACAGTTCATGTAACTCCCATGGCACTTTTGCACATGACATCCGCTCAGTGCATCCTAGCTTCCCAGTGGTATCAAGTTTAGGGTATCTAGAGGATGTAACCCAACTGTTCGCCAGTCTTCGGTATTCCCCTCAGAGGTGGTTAATTCTCTCTATTTTGATTCTGAGGCACCTTACTCAGTCAAAAGCTGCTGACGAAGGTTGCATCCCTCCTGGCTATCCAACCAAATTATTTTAATTCAACAAACAATCGGGTTGTGATGTACTCGATAACAAAGGAGTACTGGATCTTGCCCTCTGAGTCAGGATGCCATGCAGATGTAGCGGTGGGCCCGCAATGCGGCATGTTTTCTCCAAGCCACTTATCTAATTGGCGTAAACAGCAGTCTGGCCGACAGGCTGAGCAGGATAATGCTACAGTTGAGCATGCCTATAGTTCGAAAGACCCCTCAGTGGATCTTTTTGCTACTTAGTCCAATCGCAAAGTCCCTCAGTTCTGTTCCAGGCTGCAGGTTCACGGCAGGCTACCATCGGATGCCTTTCTCCTTCTTTGGGAGACAGGTTTTCTGTATGCGTATCCTCCCATACATCTGGTGGAAAAGACTTTGCTGTTTCTCAAGCAAGATTGTGGAGCCATGATTCTGATTGCTCTTTTCTAGCTGCGTCAGATAGGATTCCCTCTTCTTCTGGAGTTGGAATGTTTTCCAGCTCTCATTACGCAGAACGAGGGGGCACTTCTACATCCCAACCTCCAATCTCTGGCTCACACGGTCTGGATGTTGAGAGTGGGGTTTCATTGAGTTTTCCAGAGTGTCTCCCGACTCTTGCTTGCTTTCAGAAAAGATTTCACAAAGAGGTGTTATTCTTTCTCATGGAAGAGGTTTGCCGTCTAGTGTGACAGCAAGGCCCTAGATCCTGCATCTTGTCTTATACAGACCTTGCTTGAGTTCTTTCTACACCTGTCTGAGTCTGGTCTCAAGACCAACTCTGTCAGTATTCATCTTTGTGCAATAGAACTTATCATCAACGTGTGAAAGGTCAGCCTTTAGCTGTCCACTTCACGAGAGGTTTATTTCTCCCCCAATATTGAGAGAATTCCTTGTATGTGTCTAGGGGAGATTATTTCTGTTGGGCTTAGCACCCACAATAATTTTGACAGTTGGCTCTTATGCTTCGGTCAGAGTTCCTATCACTCCTTATCCAGTATCTTGGGGTCCCAATGTCGTTTTCATCCAGCTGCTGCAAGCTCAATTCGGGCCACTGGATTCCTGCCATCTGAAGTATTGGACCTGGAAGGTCGTTTTCCTTAGTGGCTGTTCCTTCAACTCGTAAGGTCGGTGAGCTTCGGTCTCTAGTAGCTCAAGCGCCTTACCTTACTTCTCATCTTAATAGAGTAGTTCTCTGCATGCAGACAAAGTTCTTACTGGCGCTGGTATCAGAGTACCAGCTGATCCAGTCAGTTGTCTTGTCAACATTCTTTCTCCCTCATCTTACAAGCCCTGGCGAAAGCAAGCTCCACACTTTTTGCGTGGAGCAGACGAGCTCCCTCGGACGGTCCGCCCAGTTGTTTATTTCTTTTAATGCCAGTTGCTGTCGGAAACCGCATAATTTCTTCTTGGCTAGCAGAGTGCATCTCCTTCATTTTTGTCCAAGCTGGACTGACTCTAGAAGGCCATGTCACGGCTCACAAAATTAGAGCCATGGCTGAGTCGGTGGCTCATCTAAGATCAGTCACTATTGAAGAGATCTGCAAAGCTGCGGCGTGGTCATCAGTCCACACATTCACATCTTACTACTGCCTTCAGCAATAGCCGACTCGTCAGTCGGTTTGGGCAGTCGGGGCTGCAGAACTTCTTTGGGGTTTAGAATCCAACTCCAACCCTCCTAAGCCCATTTTTGTTCTGTTCCAGGCTACACTCATTTAGATGTTTCTTCTTTTCAGGTCAATTTTATTCTGGCCTCGCCGTTGCGAGACTCAATTGACCACTGTTTGTTGTGTTGTGTAAGCCTGGAAGCTAGGGATACCCCAATTGTGAGAATATCAGCCTGCTTGTCTTTGGAGAAAGAGTAGTTACTTACCTGTAACAGGTGTTCTCCGAAGACAGCAGGCTGCATATTCTCACAAACCCTCCCACCTTCCCCTTTTGGAGTTGTCTCCTCCATCTTTTGGATTTAACTGAGGGGCGTGTCCGCACGGCGAGCGGGAAGAGGTGTGCGCACATGCGCAGTGCGTTCGCTCGCGCGACGGAACGCCGTAGAAGAGATTTTTAGATTTTGCTTTAAAATCCTCCGGGGCCGACGTGGCGTCACCCAATTGTGAGAATATGCAGCCTGCTGTCTTCGGAGAACACCTGTTACAGGTAAGTAACTACTCTTTTCAGCCTGCCTCGGAAGCACTCTCTGTACAGTTTCCTGCGTAGGAGGGACGCTGTCCAGAAAGTGCTTCCGGGGCAGGCTGAAAGCAGCGCTTACATCATTGCCGCTGCTGCTGCTGCTACCAGAAGGAATCCTCGACGTTCAAAGACAACGTGACAGGACAGGAGCAGAGGGGGAGAGCGATAACGCAGTAGTCGGGGGGGGGGGGGCCGTGGTAAAGATCGCAGGTCCACGCACCAGTCGGGGGGGGGGAAGGGAGGGAGATGTTCAAGGCAGCGGGAGCTGCACCCGGGGTGGTTCGCCCCGCCCTTGCTGCACTTCTGGCTGGGGAGGCTTAGCCTCCCCAAGCCTCTTATACCGGGCGCCTATGCAATTAGGTATAAACTGTGTTGTTTCTGACTTGTTTTGGACTGCTTTAGGTCCTACTGATCTGTACATATGCTGTCTGGAATTTTGGAAGATGGAAATGAGAAAATAAATTGTTTTGGATGTACTCTGTAGAAGTTGTTGTTTTTACTTTTGCAATGCATGTATGGATGCCTGTTCTGGTGCATGCATGTGATAATTTCTGAATAACTATCTATACTTATGGCTATAATTTCTGAATATTAAGCATCATTAATGGACAGACTTTTAAATGCGCAGTTGGGTATATATGCTAATCTCAACTTTGTTAAATGTTTCATACATAGCCATCTATTTGCTCCCATGATATAACTGAATTCAATTATTCTATCTCACTGTATTTTCAAATGTAAGCCACATTGAACCCAACTTTGCTTGGGATAATGTGTGATATAAATGTAAACAAAAACACCTTTATCCTCCACCTTTTTTAAGCTACTGCCAATCCAGCTGGATGGTGATGGCACAAGGAAAGCAAGTTTGGTCCATTGAAGACTAACTCAAAATAACCAGTTCCTTAGCTGGGCCCTAGTATTACCATATTGAAAATGTGACCATATCATGCCTGTGTGGTTATGTTCCATTAATAAGTTAAATGATTAACTGGCTTTCTTGAAAAGATTATATAAACTTTGGATGCATGACATATACTTATTTATTCAATATCACAATTCTTCATGTACAGCCATAAAACAACCTTTTAAGGTGGATAGTGTTCACAATGAGCTCCTTTTATTATCGACCACCAGATAGAGATAAGAGTTTTCAGTTTTGGCACAATATAAGTCATCACAAGAACAAAATATAAGAAAACCAATGGACTGCATTAGGGGCTTATAGCCCATTTAGTTATGTTTAAATAAAAGAGATCTGCATGAAACAAAATATTTATTTTTAATTTGACTTATAAAACTGCTTGCCCCTGAAACATGTTCAAAACAGAATAATCCATTTCTGTATCTAATAAAAGGTAATCTTCTTGTCTATTAGATTGTAAGCTCTTTGAGCAGGGACTGTCTTTCTTCTATGTTTGTGCAGCGCTGCGTACGCCTTGTAGCGCTATAGAAATGCTAAATAGTAGTAGTAGTAGTAGTAAATGGATGGCAATATGATTCCATGTGCCCCATTGAAAGGAGAGTTTAATTTTACTTCCATTTAATTTCAATATATTCCATCTTTATAACACCAGGCTTCCCATGGCAGATTACAACAACAGTTAAGATGAACCCATCAGGAAACAGGATATCCTCACTGAAATTAGGCCATCTCTATTGTATAGAACAGTGTAGAACAATGAGCACAAAATACAGAGTTTATAACTGTTTTTGCTACCAGCTACAAATTTTTAAGCTGTTTTTGTGATATTCAATTTTTATTTCATGATATTTATATCTAGTCTAGTAAAAAAAGGCCCGTTTCTGAAGGCAAGGAAACAGGCCCTAGGCAGGCAATTTCTCCCCTCCCTCCCCCCTTCCGAAACCCTGTCAACCCCCCCCCCCCCCCCCCGTGCCGGCAAAAACCGCCCCGCCGCCACCGTTGTGGACTACCTGTGCTGACGGGGGACCCAAACCCCCGACAGCCGAAGTGCTGTTGTGTCCTTCGCATTGCTTCCTCAATCATCTTCTCTGGAAGTTCCTCTGCGTGCATCTGACATCAAGCGCACACAGAGAAACTTGCAGAGAAGATGATTGAGGAAGCAACGCGAAGGGCACAACAGCACTTCGGCTGTCGGGGGTTTGGGTCCCCCGTCAACACAGGTAGTCCACAATGGCGGCGGGGGCGGTTTTTGGCGGGCCAGGGGGGGGGGTCGACAGGTTTGTGGAAAGGGGGGTCGAGGGGGCCGTAGCGCGGGGGGGGTGACAGATGATTCTGAGGCAGGGGGAGGAGTAGAGAAACACGCTTCGCGTGTTTCCCTACTCCTCCCCTTGCCTTGGAATCAGCTGTCATGACGTCAATGACGTCAGTGCGTGTCTGTCTAGCAGACCACCTCCAGGGACTCCAGGGAGTCCCAAGCACGGAACGTTGGAGGTGAGAATTATTATATAGGATATGGGAAGATTTCAAATAAATTAAAAAACTGTCAAATAAGTTTAAAACAATCTTTTGTCCTCCCCCTTTTAAGGCACTTCCTATCCAATAGGAGCAGCTTTTGCCTTTTTACAGATGGACCACGCATAGACAGTCCCTTATTTTTCTAATAATCTTTTTGCTATTGTTTTCAATAGCGTTTACTATTTTTTCGGTGAACGAGTGTGGCAAGAATCTCCACCTACTGCCAGCAAGCTCCGCCTACTGGCTTCAGTCCATATAGAGGGGCATAATCGAACGAAAACGTCTATCTCCATGGGCGTTTATCTCTGAGAACGGGTCCATGAAGGGGCGGACCGAACCGTATTTTCGAAAAAAATAGACGTCCATGTTTTATTCGACAATTTGTGAGCTGGGCATTTTTGTTTTTCAGTGATAATGGAAAATGAAAGCGCCCAGCTCAAAAACAAATAAATCCAAGGCATTTGTTCGTGGGAGGGGCCAGGAGTCGTAGTGCACTGGTCCCCCTCACATGCCAGGACACCAACCGGGCACCCTAGGGGGCACTTTTACAAAAACAAAACAAAAGGTATAAGAGCTCCCAGGTGCATAGCACCCTTCCCTTGAGCCCCCCAAATCCCCCTCAAAACCCACTGCCCACAAGTCTACACCATTACTATAGCCCTAAGGGGTGAAGGGGGGCACCTACATGTGGGTACAGTGGGTTTGGGGGGGTTGGACAACTAAGCATTAAGCAGCACAATTGTAATAGGTAGGGGGGGATGGGCCTGGGTCCACCTGCCTGAAGTCCACTGCACCCCCTAACAACTGCTCCAGGGACCTGCATACTGCTGCCAGGGAGGTGGGTGACATTTGAGGGTGAAAATAAAAAGTTGTGAAACATCATTTTTTGTGGTGGGAGGGGGTTAGTGACCACTGGGGGAGTCAGGGGAGGTCATCCCCAATTCCCTCCGATGGTCATCTGGTCATTTAGAGCACTTTTTTGGTACCTGTTCGTGTGAAAAAAGGGTCCAAGAAAAGTGTCCTAAATGTTCGCTAAAAACGCCTTTATTTTTTTGATTATCGCCCTAACGCGTACATCTCTCCTCGGCCGATAACCACGCCCCAGTTCCACCTTCACCACACCTCTGACACGCCCCCATCAACTTTGTCCGCACCTGCGACGGAGTGCAGTTGAAAACATCCAAAATCGGCTTTCGATTATACCACTACTACTACTACTACTACTTAACATTTCTAGAGCGCTACTAGGGTTACGCAGCGCTGTACAATTTAACAAAGAGAGACAGTCCCTGCTCAAAGAGCTTACAATCTAATAGACCGATTTATTCGTTTTTGTGAGATAAACGTCTATCTCCCGATTTGGGTCGAAATCTTGGCGTTTTTCTCTTTCGATTATAAGGTGAATAATGGACTAGATAGGTACAAGGAGGTTTAATAAACAGGTGTGGAAGTGAGCTTATCTAGTCCACTTTAAGCAAGGAAGCCAAGTAAGACAGTTAAAGTTTCCCCTTCCCAGCACAGTCATCATCCCCATTCACTCAAAACAAAGCAAGCAAACCTATGAGCTGCTGCATCCACATTGTCCTTTTTTTCTTGTTGGTCCATCTGTAACAAGTCTAAAGCTGTTTCAATTGAATAGGAAGTGCCTTGAAGGGTGGAGGACAAAGTTTTTTGTTTTGTTTTTTTACTTATTGGACTGCTTTTTATTTGATAGCTTCATATGCAGATATAAATATCATGAAATAACAATTGAATATCACTAAAACAGCTTAAAAATTATTATAGCTGGTAGAAACAGCAATAACTCTGTATTTTGTGCTCATTTTTCTTCACTAAAAACTAAATAAATACACTGTATACAATACAGATGGCCAAATTTCAGTGAGGATATCCTGTTTCCTGATGGGTTCATCTTAAATGTTGTTGTAATCTGCCTTGGGAAGCCTGGTGGTATAAAGATGATGGAATATATTGAAATCAAATGGAAATAGAATTGAACTTTCCTTTCATTGGAGCACATGGAATCACATCATCTGTTTTGTATAAGTTTACCTTTTAGATACACAAATGGATTATTCTGTTGTTTGAGCATATTTCAGGGACAAGTGGTTTTATAAGTCAAAATAAAAAGAAATATTTTGTTTCATGCAGAGCTCTTTTATTTAAATATAACTAAATGGGCTATAAGCCCTAATGCAGTCCATTGGTTTGCTTATATTTTGTTCTTGTGATGGCTTATATTGTGCCAAAACTGGAAATACAGTGACAGAATATTTTTTATGTTTTAATCATCTTTATTAAAAGCAAAACATGTTGGTTGATAAGTGTCAGCTATCGTTGTCTAGGGTTGGTCCTCCCGGGGTCCACTTCACAGAGGCAGTGGGTTCCCAAAGAATACGCAATCCACACAGATTTGGATATATAAAGTATATTCTATTTGCATATATGTATTGGCTCACAGCACTTAGTACAGGAAAAAGGGTACAAGCTGTCTTGGGGTGTGTATTTAGAGGGAGGGAGAAAGAAAGGATAGGGTGTTTGTTCAGAGGAAAAAGAAACCTTGGACTAGGGCTGTCTGAGAAGGGGGGGAGCAGAGCCAGGTGCTCTGGTGGCTAAAGTTGGAGGTGTGCAGAGAAAGAAGAAGAAGAAACAAAGACAGCCCAGCAGAGTCCCGTGCCCTCTGCTGCAGGGAGAAAGAAAGAGGGAGACCTAGTGCCCTGGACACAGAGAAGTGCCCGGGGACAGAGAGAGGGGGGGGGCAGTAGACCCCAAGCTGAGCTCTGTGCTCTGCTGCACAGAGAAAGACAGAGAGAGAGGGAGAGCCCTAGTGAGCTCTGCTTTATACCTAAGCAGAGAGAGATCAAAAACTTCTCTTTCCCAGTTATTTCCTTTACAGAACTCCAGATACTTTCTGAAGTCAGGAAAGGTGACAACTTTCACAGGTTGTCCTGGAGCCACACTGTCTAGCTTTGGTTGCTCTGAAGCCCTGCTCCCAGATGGAACAAAAGGTATGTTAATCAAGAGTAATTGAGAAACCAAAGGGCTATCAGGCCTCTCTGAGCACCATTTGGCCCATTTCATCCTCAATGGTTCCTGCAGGAGAGGGGGGGGGGGAGAGTTTATCAGAGGTTAGAAGGTGGTTTAATATTGTCAAACTGATTTCATATTAATATAAGTATGTCCAGCAATAATTTTGACCTCCTGCAATCCTGACAAGTTTCATACAGAGCAAGAAAAAAACAGTAAACCATCCCATATGGCACAATAAGGAAGGAAGGAAGGGCATGTGCGTTGATGTTTGGTGACTGTGTACCCTTTCCAGAGCTAGTTTTGGTATTATGGGCACGACAGTGTGACTGAGCACAGCATAAAAATGTATATAAAAATATTGTAGATTTGGATACTGGTGACATCAAGAATTGAACGTTATCCAACACCAGGTTTATTGCTTCAATCCCATACTTGATTAAGTAAACAATAAAAACTTTTACAGAGAACCCTCCCTTCCTATAAGCCCACTTGTTTCCAACCGCCAAAATAACACAACAGATGTACAGATCAGTAGGACTCAAAGCATTTCATAACAAGCACGTCCTCCACTGTATGCAAATTTATCTCATGAATATTTCTTGTCAATATCCTGACAAACCTGACTGCCTTGGGTAACTCCAGGACCAGGTTATCCTAACTACCATAAGAGGCAGTCACAGTCGTATAATAAACATTATCATTTTATTTGTATTTGGGTAATAACTGAGAAAATGCTATTAAAAATTATATTACAAAGCATGAAGTTGACTTGGAGGCATATTTTGAAAGCACTTAGGCTTACAAATGAGCCCCATAGTTAACTTCTACTGTAGTAAATAATAGTAATAAACAATATTAAGTGCATTTTTATAATATACCACTGCATTCTTCAAAACAGGAGCAAGTCCCCACAAACCATCTTTCTCTTTTGATCTAGGCACAGGGGGGAAAAAAAAGCTTTCAAATGCTCCCTGATTTCAACCTAATACATGTTAAATGTGGAATAAGAATGTCATAAATAAATAAATAGAAACTCTGAATATTGAGCACCTGATTCTCATAACATGATGTGTGTTTTAGTGGCTACCAACAATAAAGAACGACAAGGCGGATGCAGCAGCTCATAGGTTTGCTTGCTTTGTTTTGAGTAAACAGGGATGACGGCTGAGCTGGGAAGGGGAAACTTAGATTGACCTAATTGGGTTCAGCGTTCTGACGTCACTTCATCTCCTGTCTATCGCTAGCTGACAAGCAAACTGGAAGAGAGAACGCCAGTCAATCAAACGGAAGTTCTCAGTAACCAATCGGCAGCTGCCCTGGGTGCCCAATCAGGAAGTGGCCTCCTTGCTAATATCAGGAAATACCGCATTTCTGAGGTTTGTGCGGCTGCTGCGCTTCTGATACACGTGAAGGCAAGGCTTGACTTTCTAATATCAGGAAGTAGCACTGCTGCTGAGATTTTGTGTGGCTGCGCTGATGGTATTGTGAAGGCAACGGATTGTCGAGTTTCAGCGTGTTTTCTTGGAAATGAAGTGAGAGCGATTTGGTTTTAGTTCTTGGTCTGATTATGGCAGGCAGAGACTTGAACAGCAAAGAGCATGGCTACCATTCTGAGGCCAGGCTCAGACAGAAAGAAGAATTAAACACTAAGGTAGGATAGAACTGTGACTGTTTGGTCTTAACAGCAGGAGTCACCATAGGCCTGTATTGTGTAAGTAGCAGTGAGAAATCTTAGATTGCTTTAAGATGTATGTTCAGAAAGGAAAGGGTGTGTTTGTTTATGCAAGGGATTATGAACATCTTTTCAGTGCACGGAGCACTTCCGCAGGCAAACAGATCAAATGTTCTTCATTTTTAAATGAGCAGGTTCAGTGCCATTAAGGTGGTGTGTTTGTTGTTCCAAACAGTAGTACTTAAGGAACTGGCCATCATGGATTTGCTTCAGAATACTTTAGTGCAGGGGTTCTTAACTAGTAACAAAAGCAGGCTAAGTCCACTTTGTTATAATGGGAGCTATTGGTTAAGTTGTTCATCGGGTATACATTTCAGTAAAAGGAACAATGCCCAAATTGACTGACTTAAATCTGTAGGTATGGACATTGCCTGATCTTCTTAGTCTTTTGGCCATAGTGGCTATGAATCAGTGTATAGCTGAAATAATGCAAAAAGTGGACATGACCTGCTTTTGCTCCAAAGGGCTCATATGTAGCTGTTGGTAGGCACTAGTGGACACATGGAGGGAATTTTTGAAAGAATGTCAAAGTCATAATTGGATGTCCTGCTTATAACATTCCCCCCCCCCCCCCCCCAAAAAAAAAAAAAACGTGGTCATCTCGCACTCTTGATCAGGAAAAAAGTTGAGCTTTCCTGTTCAAAAATATGTAAGAAGGAGATCTTGCACTGAAAATGTCCAAAATGGAAACAGGATGCTGGGCTAAATGGACTATTGGTCTGACCTAGTATGGCTATTCTTATGCTCTTTATGAAATATCCGAAATACAAGTGCCAAAAAAGCAGGCACTAAAATGTCTGGCATCATTTGTACAAAAATTGCCACAGAGATATCCCTGCAGAGCAGAGGGACAGCCTAATGGTTCATGCAATGGACTTTGAACAATGGTACAAATCTCACTTTAATTCCTTTATATTTTACTGCGAGCTCTTGGGAACAGATAAAAAATCTCTGTACCTAAGGGTATACCACTACAATAGCCATCACACGTATAGGTGTCTTATCAGTTCAGATATAGTAGGTATTTCTGTGTTCCATGAGGGCTCACGTATTTGTACAGAAATAAGAGAAAGTGGGAGCAACACTTGGGTCCTGTTGTTTCAAGTCCACCTCACTAACCACTAGGCTACTTGCTTGCTGCTGTATTACGAATGACCATAATATCCACTTTCACTTCTTAGGAGGGTGGGAGGGAGTCAGTACTCTGTAACCACTGAGAGATGAAGGGGCCATGCCTTCATTTCTCCAGTGGTTAGCTGTTCAGTCAGGGCACTGCCTACCCCCTTCAAACGATTTTATGTCAGTTACAGCCAGTTTTGTGACTTTTTCTGATTGTATTTACTTTGAGCTGTAAATGAGTTTATCTTGCTGGGCAGACTGAATGGACCATACTGGTCTTTATCTGTCATTATTTACTATGTTACTATGCTGTTATCAGGTGCAGTTACTAATTTGATATTTAAGGGTTTTTTTTCCTTATAGTACAAAATTACATACTACATATAAAACCAGGTTTACTGTTCCTTTCTTATATACATCCAAGAGAAGGACATTAGAGTCTTATCTTCACTTTTCCTTTACAAAAATCAGCTTCCTCAAGACTTCTCTTTCTTCACTTACTTTAATAAGGAAACAAGTTATACTCTGTTATTAGGCCTTGCCAAACACTACATATCAAACACCCTGAAAAGTTAAGCTAAATCTCTGTATGTCCCAATAAGAGGCAAAGATCTACATTGAAATACACCCAAAGAGTATGAATTTGGACAGGTTTTCACATTTCATAATAAAACTACCTGCTTCCTGTAACGTACAGAACAGATGAAGGAAAAAAAATAGGGTTGAGATTTTGGTAGGCCTTCTATTTCTTTTATCCACAGGTATAACCTGCGCCTACACTTGAAGTATGGCAAAGAAACACCGTACCCCTAAAGATGCAGCTCTCATTACAGTTTCAGTCTCTATCCAGGCTGAATGCTTGACCCAAGGCAATATTCTGGTTTCATGTGATAAATGCATACACATTGAATCCCTCATGAAAGAAGTACAAGAACTAAGAGAGGAGGTGCCAAGACTAAGAAGCATCTATGATAACCAGAAATTAATCCCAGAGATGCATGTTGAACCCTGATGACCTTAAGGTGGCAAAACAGGTAGAAAAGGTGACGGTGAAAGCCAGAAGAATTCTCAGGTGCATAAGAAGAGGTTTGACCAGCAGGAAAAAAGAGGTGACAGTGCCCTTGTATAAGTTTCTGGTGAGGCTCCATTTAGAGAACTGCATGCAGTTCTGGAGACCACACCTATGGAAAGATATAAACAGGATGAAGTCGGTCTAGAGGGCGGCTACCAAATTGGTAAGTGGTCTCGGTCATAAAACATTTAGTGATAGGTTCATGAACCTCAACGTGTATACGCTGGAAGAGATGCAAGAGAGAGGAGATATGATAGAAATGTTTACCTCAGTGGCATTAATGTACAGGAGATGAGCCTTTTTCAAATGAAGGAAAACTTTGGAATGAGAGGGCATAGGATGAAGTTAAGAGGAATCTAAGAAAATACTCTTTCAGAGAAAGGGTGGTGGATGCATGGAATGGTCTCCTGGTGGAGGTCTTGGAGACGAAGACCATGTCAGAATTTAAGAAAGCATGGAACAGGCATGAGGAATCCCTTAGGAAAAGAAAGAATTAGTGGTTACTGAGGAAGGGCAGACTGGCTGGGCCATTTAGCCCTTATTTGCCATCATGTTTTTATGTTTTTGTACCCTGGATGTGACTGAAACAGGTCTAGATAAAAACGTCCTTTTTTTTCCCTTGGGCGTTTCTTTCCATTCCATTATTGCTGAAAAAGGCCTAATTTTGGGCCTACGCTAGTCCCGTACAAAATATGCCTCCAACAAGCCCCCTTGCTATTTGGATGAACTGCAGTGTAAACGTCCGTATTTTGCCTTTTGAAAAGCGCGATTTGGATGTTTTTGGCAGATGGACTTTTCTTGGTCATTTTGAGAACATAAGCATTCATCTGCTTCGAAAATGAGTGCTGCTGTTTAGGAAGGGGGTTGAGGGTTTCATTGATCAATTAAAGAGATACGGGAACAAAAAAAGATTAAGAACCCCTGCTTTTATTTATTTCCAATTTACTATACCACCTTTAAATGACGGTTCACAGTTGAAAAAAGAACTTGGATTTCGGAAAGGAGTGCAAGTTAGGCAAGGATTTATCTTCCCTCCATATGGGTTCAGAATGACATGCTTGCTTCTTAGGGTACAAAGACCCTGGTGAAACCAAAATAAAACCCCCTCATTCTATAACAGGTCACAGTGCCCACCGCAGACTTAAAAGTTACAGAATACTAGCAGTTAGGTGTGTGATCATTACAATTATACATGTAAGTGCTAACCACATGTTCAGTGGTATTTGTGTAACAATACATTTAGGGGGGAATTCTGTGAATAGTACTCAAAACTGGGTGCTAAGTGCTATTCTGTAAAGGGCATCTAACTTTGGCCTGCTGAAGCCTTGTGTAAATGCGGGCACCTAAGGCGCACTTACCCAGTATTATATACTGCGTGTAACTTAATGCCCCTGACATGGCCATGCTCCACACTCCCTTTTGGGATACACCATATGGGAGTTGAGCACCTTGCATTTTAGAATAGCGCGCACAGCCAGATGCTGGTGCCAGTTAACATGAATAATTGGTTGTTAGCACCCAATTATTGATTAGCTCGTAAACCAATTAATTTATGCGCACATCTCAGCAGCGTGCCCAAATTTGGGCACCATATATAGAATCTGGGGGTTAATGTGTAATTGCAAAGGGGTGTACACATGAGTGGAACATGGACATGCCTAAAAGCTTAAGCGGTATTCTTTAAGCCACGCCTAAAGTTTAGAATGGTATATAGAATAACGCTTAAGCAGAGACGGCACACACAAATTTACGCACCGCCATTTGCACCAATGAAAACGTGGTGCAAATGCCTGCGCCTAAATTTATGCATAGAGGACTGTTATTCTACAAATGTGTATATCTCAAAACCATGCCCCGAACACCCATCACCCTCCTATTTCCATGCCCCTTTTTTTCAAGCCATGCGTACATTTTATGCACGTAAGTCTCAAATCTAATTAGTGCCAATAATTGTTAAAAAAAAAAAAGCGTTGGTACTAATTGGCTTGTTAGACTTGAGCGCAAATCGGAAGTGGGCCTAAATTTGGAGGTGCAATTTTTTTCTGCTTGTAGAGCATGAGGAGTTTAGTTCTTAGTGCCCAGCATCTTAACATCTAACTTTTTGGTGCTCTTAATACAATTGCCCCCCCCCCCCAGGTTCTATATATAGTGTCCAAAATTGGGCGCCCAGCTAAATTTGCTATCGAGCCAATTAGTGCCAATAAATGTGTGCTAATTGGCACAATTTGAACTTGCACGCACATCTTTCTGTATTCTGTTACAATGTACTCCCAAATCCGATTGTGCATAATCCAAAAGGGGACGTCGCTGTGGGGGGGGCCACAGCTGGGTCAGGTGCGCTCCTAAAATTTGCACTCAGTGTTATAGAATATCGGAGATGTGTACTCAAATTGGGCGATAGGAATTACACCTGGTTTTCTCGGGCCTAAGTCCTAAAATCAACCCTCAGTGGTAGTCTATATGTTCTCATCTGCGAGTGCCTCTTATAGAATAGCACTGAGCACTAATTTTTTTTGAGCACCATTTACTGAATCTAGTCCAAAATGTTTAATTTGACAAGTATGCTTCATGGATTACAAAAGCTGAAACTTCCTAGGCCAGTATTGTTGAGGGCTGGAGAAAAAGATTTGATATTTTTATTCTTGTTTACAGATTAAAGAACAAACAGTTGTAGTTGATGAACTTACCAACTTAAAGACGATCCGGGTGAGTAATTCATAAAATCAGTTTGAGGGTTGAAATGTGTATCTGGAAGAGAGTGTATGTTTAAAGCTGTGCCCGTGTATAGTAACATAGTAAGTGACAGCAGATAAAGATCTGAATGGTCCATCCAGTCTGGCCAACAGTCACATTCATTCTCAATTCAAGATTAAATCAACAATGAAAGTGATGTGATATATACTTGATCATGGTCTTTCTTTGTTGTTTCTGGGTCATAGACTGTAGAAGTCCACCCAGCTCTGTCCTTATGTTCTTACTGGAGTTGCCGTCAAAGCCCACTGCAGCCTATCCGAATCCGTCTTGTCATTTGTGTGACATAGACTGTGTAAAGTCTGCCCAGCACTGTCCTCGCATTCCAAATTACTGGAGTTTCGGTCGAAGCTATCTACAGCCCATCCTAAACGGGTTTGTTATATGCGGGACTCAGACCTACAAGCCAGCCCAGCACCAGCCTTAGCAGATAGTTAAAATTTAATACCAAGAGGTGCAGAAACCCAAAACAGAGATACCAGATAGGAGGGGAAAGATTAGTAAGCTCGACTCAGGAGAGAGACCTTGTGGTGATGGTGTCCGAAGATCTGAAGGAGAAGAAACAGTGCGATAAGGCAGCAGCCATGGCCAGAAGGATGCTAGGCTGCACAGAGAGGAGTATAACCGGCAGAAGACAGGAGGTTTTGATGTCCCTCTACAAGTCGTTGTGAGGTCCCACTTTTGTGTTTTGTTTTGGAGGTCGTATCTTGCTAAAGATGTAAAAAGACTGGAAGTGGTGCAAAGAAAACCTACAAAAATGGTATGGGATTTGCATTGCAAACTGTACGAGGAGAGACTTGCCAACCTGAACATGTATACCTTGGAGGAAAGGAGACACAGGGGTGACATGATACAGACATTCAAATATTTGAAAGGTATTAATCCACAAACCACTTTTCTGGAGACGGGAAGGTGGTAGAACTAGAGGACATGAATTGAGGTTGAAGAGGGTGGGGGGGGGGGCAGACTTAGGAGTAATGTCAGGAAGTTTTTTTTTTTCATGGAGAGGGTGGTGGATACATGGAATGCCCTCCCACAGGAGGTGATGGAGATGAAAATGGTAATGAAATTCAAACATGCATGGGATAAACACAAAGGAATCCTGTTTAGAAGGAATGGATCTATGGAATCTTAGAGACTTGGTGGGAACACCGGTAATTGGGAAGCAAAACCAGTGCTGGGCAGACTTCTACGGTCTATGCCCTGATAGTGACTGAATAGATATGGATGGGCTGGTGTATAAATTTTAAGGAGCTTCGAGGTTAGCTTCCAAATTTTTAGTACAACAGTGCTGGGCAGATTTCTACGGTCTGTGCCCTGAAAATGGCAAAAACAAATCAAACTTGGGTATACATATAAAGTAGTGCATATCATGTAAAGTGAGTTTATCTTGTTGGGCAGACTGGATGGACCATACAGGTCTTTATCTGTCGTCATTTACTATGTTACTATGATGCAGCCAGAATGCATAGAGAATGCATTCTAATTAAATGAATCCTCATCTGAGGGATGCAAGTCGTTTTGACACAACAAAGTGTACAATTTGTTTCTTTGAATTAGAGCATCGGGTACAAAGTTGCAGAGTAATGTGGTATGGGTAAGGTAAAAACTTAAGAGGGTAGTAATTTTGTCTGTCCAGTAGATGGCAGCAAACTACTATAAAAGATTATGCAACACATTTTCCATGGGAGGAAGGAGATGGTCCTGTGCAGAGAATGACATGGGGACAAAGTTTTGCCCCGTCCCCGCGAAGTCTTACTCCCATCTGCACAAGCCTCAAACTGGACAATGTTGCCACATATAGACGGACTCTGAACAGAATTTCTGCATGATGGAAGCCCTTCCCTCATTACTTAATACCTCACTGCATTCCACAAAACAAAAGGAGCACGTTCCCGCATGCAATCTTCTTTTGATGTAGGCACAGGAAAAAAAAGATATTAAAAGCGCCCAGGTCTCAACCTAATTAAATTGTATTTATAAATAGTAAGTTTGATTGCTAAGCACCTGATGCTGATAACATGGTCTGTTTTGGTAGCCCTTTACTAGGTGAAAACATTTCTGCATGAATACAGGGAGTCCCTATAACCTGCACCTCCAAATGACACAATGATTTACAACTAATTACTAACGGATGAAAATCAGTGCTTCCTTTTTTGTACATCCGTATGTGGCGCAAGCTGGCATGCTTGAAAATATAAGCGAGATCAAATAAAAAATGTTACCAACAATAAAGAACAACAACATGGACTGAGCAGCTCATAGGTTTGCTTGCTTTGGGTGAACGGGGATGACGGCTGCGCGGAACTGAGGGAAGGGAGACTATTAACCTCATGGGTTTCAGCTGTCATGCCATCTCCGGTTCTCAATCTAACATCCTCGGTCTGCTCTTTCCTACTTGCTCCCTTCTGGCTCCCTGCACCGCTGTCCTTCAGTTTTTGGGCCGCCGGCAACGATTCACCAAGGCCAGCTCCGTGGCTTTCCTCCTGTCAAGTCCCGCCCTCTCTACTGCAACTTCCTGTTTGACGCTAAGCAGGAAGTTACAGTAGAGAGGGCGGGACTTGACAGGAGGAAGACCATGGAGCTCTCCTGTGTGAATTGCTGACACTGTTGGCTGACTGCAGGAAATTGTAAGTGGTGACACCCGCGGGGAAGTTTTTTTTTACCGCAGGAAAAAGGCTTTTTACCGTTTTCGCAGGGCAGAAAAAAGTTCTGGTCCCGCATCCGTGGGAATTTTTATTTTGTTTCGCCATTACCGCGATATCCATGATATCTGACTGTGTCATTCTCTAGTCCTGTGTCCTGGGCTGCAATGCCTTGCACAATGTAACTCTGTGCTAATTGCTTTAACTGATAGGTTTCGTCCATTTCTGGGTAAGTAGAGAGGTGGGATATTTTATGATTAAAGCTTGATCCAAATTATGTGACAGTGAAGATGTCAGTACTTGGCTTGAGATGCTTTTATACTATCAAACATATAAACGGTGAGTGACTGAACTCATTCGCAAATGTGCAGCAGAGACTCACCTCTCTGTCCCGCCCCCGCGTCAATACGTGATGAAGGGGGCGGGACAGAAAGGGAAACTGCGCTTCCCCCCCCGAGTCGCCGCCGCCACCCCTCCACCCGGCCCGAGCCCTCTGATTGCAATTAATTCAACTTACATCGCCGCAGCACGCAGATCAGCTGAGCTCCGGTCGGCCTTCCTTCCCTGCCTGTGTCCCACCCTCGCCGACGGTACGTCACACGAGGGCGGGACACAGGCAGAGAAGGGAGCTCAGCTGATCTGCGTGCTGCGGCGATGTAAGTTGAATTAATAGCGAACAGAGGGCCCGGGCCGGGTGGAGGGGTGGCGGCGGCAACTCCGGGGGGGGGGGGGGGGGTACCGGTAGCGGCGACCTCGGGGGGGGGGGGGGGGCCTTGGAAAACCCCCATTCCAATAGGGCTCAACGGCTAGTACTCATATAAGGGGAAAAAGTAAATTAACTAAGAGTACAATTCCTACATACTATATTACTAACGTACTCCTTTTAATTTTATCAGTTTATTTTTGATGTCTATATTTTCAGTGTATGTGTTATGTCATTAAAGAGATATCAAACAAAAGCATCAACTGCATCTGATCTTAGAAACCATCAAAGTTGTTTATTGAGGAAAAAAGGCCTCGAGAAGCCCCCAGCCTAAACGTGGCTTCGGGGACTGGACTTCATCATCATTGGCCTAAAAAAACCTCTCGTGTAGCTTGTCTATTGAAATAAATTTAATAAAGTTACTTAGCTTTCATAACTATCTTTTTTGCTTGTGCGAGTCTACTTCACACCACGGCCACAACCAAACATGAGTGAGTGAGTTCCAGAGACTGTATTGAAGTTGTATAGGGTTTGTATGTCATCAAAAATAAACTGATAAAATTAAAAGGAGTACGTTAGTAATATAGTATTGAGGTGCTCTTAGCCAGCCACAAAGTTCACCATTCTCTACCATTTTACCAATTGCCATGTAGATTTTGCATCAAAAATCTATTTGGGGTCAGCTGTGTTGAAATGCTGCTGTACTAGAAGCTTCAAAGTGAACGTTTCATTGGAACATGATGTTGGTTCGGGCTTTTAATACTTTGGCATTTATCAAGTCTGTTTTCCCATTGCAGAAAGTCTACATACAGCAGCCTAACAGCAATATATTTTTTCTGGCAGACCGAACAGAAACCTTGAGCCAGCGCAAAAGTAAGTCTAGACTTGAAACTTATGCAGTGAAATAATCCTGGGAGAAGTGTGCACAAAACATTAAAAATTCCAGTATTTGAAAATTTTACAACCCTATTTGTGAATGAACACAGTATAATCACTGACATTGAGAAATTATGAATTTATTTAAACTAAATACAGAAAAGTTGTTTATCCAAGATGCAGCAATTTTTAGGTTTTGGTGTAGAATTTCCCCAGGAATAATGTAATAATGCACCTTACTTAGAGGTTCTGATTTTCTTTACCAATTCACAGGGCACAAGGAGTTCCAAATTCTTTCAGATGCTAATGTCAGCAGTAAAACAGCAGTGCTTGCTACAGATGGCAGCAGTTCCAAGAAGTCAATGCTGCAGGCAGCTCAGGGCTCCTCTCAGGGCCACAGTTTGCCAACTTTAAAGTCCACAAAAGTAGAAGCACTAACCATATGGCAGTAGACCCTCGGTTCCTGTTGTCTTTTTGCTTCTCCCCCCCCCCCCCAAACACACAAATGCATAAGGGGCAATTCTATAACTGCACGTCTCCTATTAGATGCCCTGGTGGTGCACAATGGGCATCAGGTCTCTAATGGCATCTGTGCACCAAGCTTAAGCTCCCCTATTGGTGCACCTAATATTTATGTGCCATCACTTACACTTGCCATAGAGCTGGCATGTAAATACGGTAGGGGTACATGGAATTGTGTTTGTATCCCACCTCTTTGCAGGCTCGTGCGAATGCAAATTTTCTCAGCATGTACTTGCGTAAGACATGCTGAGCAGGTACCTAGGGGTCTTTTTACGAAGCTGCAGCAAAAGAGGGCCTGCGCTGGCAGTGCGTATTTTTGACATATGCTGAGGCCCCCTTTTATCACAGCAGGTAAAAGGCAGGTCTTTTTTGCTTTTTGTGACAAGAAATGGCAGTGTGGCAAGAGAAGCACTTGCCATGCAGCCATTTCGGGGGGAGGGGGAGAGCACTTACTGCTAGCCATTGAGGTGGCGGTAAGAGCTCCCGTGCTAACCTGGCGGTAACCAGGCAGCACACAGCACTTCCTGATTACCACCAGTTATACACCAGTACTACAAAAATTGAAATATGTTTGCAGCACCGGAAATGGCGCATTCTGGGGGGAGGAAACTGCCGCCGGGCTGCTGCGGTATCTCAGTGGTACTTCCCTTCTAGCAAGCTTACCACTGCTTTGTAAAAGGGCCACTTAGTTACAGAATTGCCCTTATAGTGTCTGCTTCCCCAGCTTGTTTCTGTCAGTCTTTCTCCTGTGCAGTCAAACCAACCACACACAAATTTCAACTTCTACTTAAAAATTGTTGTTGCAGCCCTAAAAAAAAATGTTCATTCATGTCATTAAATAGTGCATATATGTTACATGAGAAGAAGAAAGCCCTCAAAGTTGGAGAATTCTTTCCCATACTCATTAGCTTCTATTGGAGAGCACGATGGTGGATGAAGATAGAACAGGCCCAGAATTTGTTCCGGTATAATGTATCCCTGAGGCAGCAGTGAAATAATTTTGATTGACCACAAAATGCTGCCCATCACTGGAGAGAGACTGGACAAACACAAGTTAAGTTTGAAATTCAGTGTTTTGTGAAAGTTGAAATTTCTCTTCACTGATTGGACCTTAAGTTTTGGATGAGAAGTCAATGATAGATAATAAGTATGGGAAAGATTTGTCCAACTCTTTGGGGCACTTTTCCTTCCCATATAACACACATATGCTATTTAATGACATGAATGAGTACCATATATACTGGACTGTAAGCTGAGATTTTTTTTTTATCTCCAAAAAAAGCCCCAAAATTGGGATCTCCGCTTATAGTCAAGTCAGCACAAATTTCTCTCTTTCCTTCTCTCTCCCCCTGTGGTTTCTCTTCCTGTCCTATCCTTCACCACCCCTGTGGTGACCAGCATTGCTTTTCTTTCTGGTACCTCCTCGCCTGCTGCCGCTGACAGTTATTGTGCTAGACCAGGGCCTGGAGCATGTGCAGGTGTTCGGGTAAGAAGAGCAAAGCTGGTCACTGCAGGGGGAGACATGGGAAAGAAGAGAGAGAAATACCAGTGAGGGGAAAAGGGGGTTATACTTGGTTTATATTTGAACTAACATTTCCCCCCCTTTTTTATGTTTTATCTTGGCTTATACTTAAGATGGGTTTATATTAGAGCATGTGTGTGGTATATGTAAAAATTCTTTAGTAAACATTTTTTAGGATTGCAACAAAAACTTTTAGGTGGGAGTTGAAATTTTACATGGTTACACTTTTTTGTTCCATTTTTCCCTATACATTTTCCTAATACTGATTCAAACCAGCCAGCCAACTTCCCTTTCCTCATACAACCAGCCAGTTCAGACCTCTCACCAACCAAAGAAGTAAACATTCAGTTTCCCCAAACATCCAGTCAACCTTCCCTCCTTCTGAAAAAGATAACTGTTCGCTGCTCTCCCTACAGCCAGTTGTTCTCATCTTGCTGCATGCTGCTGCAGCCTTCCTCCACCACCCCCAACTCGGCAGATATATTTGGGCACTGCATGGCTCTAAGCACATTTCAGACATGCAGAAGTAAGACTTGAAGCTCAGTGCTCAAATATAGACATTGTACAGCTCAAACATACTGAGAGCTGCGTTGTGCCCAAGCATATCTGCTGTTCTGGGAGTGATGCCAGAAGACTGCAGCATGGACAGGTCAAGGTGGAAGCAACCAGCCAGTGAGGGCCTCCTTGGCCTTTTCTTTTATTCTCTGAATTGTGCGGCATAATTGTGAATTATGTTGTTGGGGGGGGGGGGGGTGTTATAATTCAGGGTCTAAGTCTATAAGTCTACTGCAGCAAACAGTGGAAGATTAGCTTATTTGGGGCTATGTGATATAACACTGAATACATAAGAACATTACTGATCTCTATTATCGGCTGAGATTTTTTATTAGATTTCAAACATCCTTAGCAAAGCATTAGATGTGCCATGCACATGGAAATCAAAATAAAAAGTATACACGGAACTTACACTTCCATATGAAACTACAAACATACAAATATAACTCCAGGATTAATCCCTTACCACAAACCCCCCCCCCCCCCCCCCCCCCCCCCCCCGCCCGCTTCATTCAGGAGTGTCAATCTGTATCTAATAATCACTTTGGTGGTGTTTTCTTATTTAAAAATGGAGATTTAGGGAGCCTTAAAGGGTGCTAAGCCTTTCGTTATTCCCTCAGGTGCGTTAAACATGTATCTGTAGGCACAAAATGAGTGAAATTCCTTTATACTCATTGTTTGGTGTTTAGCAATTCCAAACATTTGATATTATATATTTTTTTTTTATCACACAGAAATATTAGATGACCTGAAGAGGACACAACAAGAAACTGAAAATTCAGAGAAGACCAAGATCAATAAGTGAACACAGTTTTGCCCGTTTAAAATAAAAGCAGCAATGTGTGGCATTTGTTATATACTTAGTTTTTCTGTTTGTCCTCGCGTTGATGATGTCTTGAAAGGGGCAACGTTCCACTGCTTGACAAGAAGAGGACCAAGCAGCAGCCATCAATTAATCAAATCTGTGAATGACCTTGGCTATCACTGTTTATTCCTTGGTCAGGTTCTTCATTTAAGAGGACCGTTGACTCCTCAGCCCACAGAAGATAAAAACAGTAATATCTTTCTTTGGAATGGTGAGGTCTTTGGTGGCTTGCATGTGGGGAACATGGATAATGATACTCGGGTCATGCTTTGTCACCTTTCCTCTTGTAACAGTGAATCTGAGATTCTCTCACTGTTCTCATCAGTCCAAGGACCGTGGGCTTTTATTTATTATCAGGCTACTGAGCATTGTTTATGGTTTGGTAGAGATTTTTTTGGCCGTCGTAGTCTACTATGGCATTTTAGCAGTGATCTGGAGAAGGCCTTCTGCCTCACTTCTGTGAGTGCCCTTGTACCTGAGCCTAATGATTACTTGTGGCAGGAAGTTCCAGCCTCTGGCATCTTCAGAATTGATCTAAAGACCTGCGCTGCCTCAAAACATGTTCTTTTAACATGGTATCCTTGGAAATATGCTACTGCAGATTATATAACAAAAGACATAAGCCAAGACAACGTAGATGAGATGGCTAATGCTCTCCCAAAGTTTGTTTCAGTGGTGAGAAGTGAAACAGGGCTGTCTCTCATTGTACCGGTAGCGCCATTAAATAGGACACTTCCTATATCTTCGGCCGAGCACCACTGCACTGTTTCTACCACCACAGCTACAGCAGAAGATCTTCAAATATTTCTTTCTGATGGGCATAGAAAGAAACTGGTACATCAGCTTATTGATGCTTTAGATAAAGCAGTAAAGAAAAGAGTTGTATGCCTACCAAGATGTACAGATCCATCCAGGACACTAACGCAGGCTCCAAAATCATCGGAAAGGAGAGCAAACGTTGCAATACTTTTTTCCGGTGGCATCGACTCCATGCTTCTAGCTGTATTAGCCGATCATCATATTCCTTTGGAAGAACCTATTGATCTGCTCAATGTAGCGTTCATGATGAAAAGTAAAAACCAACAGACAGGTTCAGGCAAAACTCACATCAGGCAGAAACTACCATCTGCATCATTGTCTTGTCCAGAGCACAGCCAAACTTTGGATATCCTAAACGGTGCACTCCATTCCCCCTTTAATGTGCCAGATCGAATTACTGGCAGGGCAGGGCTGAAAGAACTTGAGGCTATAAACCCATCAAGAACTTGGAATTTTGTGGAAATTAACATAACACTGGAAGAGTTAAAAGAAATGAGGCAGCAGCATATTACCGTCTTGGTGCAGCCATTGGACACCGTGTTGGATGACAGCATTGGGTGTGCTGTCTGGTTTGCCTCCAGAGGAATAGGTTTTACTAATAACAATGGAGAACAACCATTCACAAGTATGGCAAAGGTAATGGTGTTTCTTTTACATTATAATGTTGGGGGGTTCTTGTCTAAAAGTAGAGAGGTGTGGTAGCCATGTTAGTCAACTCTTAAAGGTTATCAATAGAAATCAAACAAAATAAAACATGGAAAAGAAAATAAGATGATACCTTTTTTATTGGACATAACTTAATACATTTCTTGATTTAGCTTTTGAAGGTTGCCCTTTTTTGTCAGATCGGAAATAAGCAAATGTGTTAGTTGATAGTATGTATAAGTGAATCTTCAAAGCATTTCAATGACAGTCTAGCAAGGTGGGGGTGGGTAGGAGGTATGTATGGGTACATCAAAGCATCCTGTTAGATTATCAATGAAATGAAATGCTTTCTCCTTCTCAGGTTATTTCAGGAAGCTTGCAGTTTTAAACAGTTACGAGCGTTATGTACCAGTTGTTCTCAAAGCCAGCCTTGTTCTCAAAGCCAGCCTGGGGAACCACCAGCCAATGAGGATTTTAGGATATCCCTAAAAAATATGCAGGAGAAAGATTTGCGTATATTGGGGGTGACAGGCATGCAAATCTGTCTCATGCATATTAATTATATAATTATAGGGTATCCTGAAAACCCAACTGGCTAGTGGTTCCCCAGGCCAAGTTTCAGAACCACTGTTATTTACCACTTCTACTCAGCAGCATTGTGTGTTTTATTAAATTTGGCCCAAGCCTATTTGTCTAAAAGAAATTTCAAGCAGAGCAATGCAGATGAGAGAGAGAAAACAAAAATGGCCAAAGTGCTGGAACACAACATAAGGGCAAGATACAAAATAACATTAACACACAGTCATCCTCTCCTGAGAGTCCCTTTTGTTTGATCAAGTCATTAAAGTATACGAGATGCACGTACCTGACAACACTAGATTTCACTTTTTACACCCGGAATGTATTGCAGAGTCCCTCTGATTAAATCAGTAAAATTAAGATGCCTGTTCGCTATTCAGTAACCCAAAGAAGTTAATTTTAGAAAGATTTTTCACATGGGGGGGGCAAACACTTCAACAAAGCACTAGCTACAGTATAAAAGTATGGGCAGGCAGCAGCAAGCCTGTTCATACTTTTACTGTCTCTAAGGTGAGTATTCTGAGGACAGTATTTAGGAGTTACATGTGTCCTTTGCAACATGCAAAGTATATGTGTAAATCCTGGAAGAGAAATGTAGCCTAGAGGTTAGAACAGGAAGCTACATGGGTCTTTTCCAGGGAAGCCTGGCTTCAGATCCCACTCCTGCTCCTTGTGATCATGAGCAAGTCATTTCACCCTCCATGGTGGCAGGTACAAACTTGGCTCTCTGTTTGCTACTGTATATTATCCAGTACCCATTAATTAGTAAATAGGGCTCCACTGAGAATATTGAGGCTTGCATTATTTAATTTGCATTAATGTACATTAGCAACTGGAGTTTGTAGATTGTAAGCCTTCTAGGGCAGTGTTTCCCCAGTCCAGTCCTGGAGTACCCCATGCCAGTCAAGTTTTCAGAATATCCACAATGAATATGCTTGAAAGAGATTTCTATATAATGGAGGCAGTGTATGCAAATCAAGTTCATGTATATTTATTGTGGATATCCTGAAAACCTGACTGCCAAGGGCTACTCCAGGACTAGACTTGGGGAAACATTGCTCTAGGGGACAGGGGCAATACCTGAAGATAGCTTACCTTGAAGTACCAGTGCAAAGGTCTGGGCTAAATATTAAAAAAAAAAAAAAACTTTACCTTTGACTTTATAGTAAACATCTAACTAAACATTAATTTGGGAGGATCTAAGTGAGCTTGTGGTCTGTATACCCAAAGTACCTCAGGGAAAGTGTTAAGCCTTGCAGCGCTCCACTCTCTATGGCCCAGGGAATAGATGACTCCTGCTGTACCAATACTTGCTGTCTTCTACCTCACAGACAGGATGCAAACCATTTTGCTATCCCACCATCAGCCCTAAAGCTGCTGTTATAGATGCTGATTAACTGAATCAAACGCAGTGGTTAAATCGCCTGTCACTACATCCTGTCCCTCCTCCAAGTATCCCCAAAAGTCATCTAGCATAATCACCAATGATGGCTTTGCAGCATAGCCAGGTCTAAACCTGACTGTCTGACATCCAACAACTTCCATATTTGACATATGGCCTGACCTGTATGGCCACTGTTCATTCAATAAGTTTGGATTGAAAAACAAAATTGTAAATATGTCTTTAATTACTCACATTTCTCTTCGGATTTAATGTCTTCAAAACTGGACAAATTATTTCTTCTTTACATTAAAGCATGGCTCACTGTGAACCATACTTTAATGTTGGGAAGTTGAAAGAAGGGATAATTGAGTGTCCAGAACAATTCCCTAACTGCTATGTTTCAGTGTATCAAAATTTCAATGCTGTAGAAGCTGGAACTGCTACTTTTATAGAAATGCTTTGGACCATTTTTTTTTTTTTGGGAGGAGGAGGCAGCTTTATTTCTCTGGAATTCCTGGTGCATCTGGCCCAATTTGGAACTGTATGTGCCTTTTCACTGCAGTTTCCCACACACCAAATTTGTCCTATTCTGTTAAAATGTTTTGGAGATGGACATTCTCAGTTCCTTATGTATAACTTATTTCCATTATCTGTTGGGTTGGTAGGAATAAAAGCAAATACATACATGAATCACTAAGGGCCTCTGTTATCAAGGCATGTGGCAATGCCGACGGAGTCCATTCAAAGTGGATGGGCTTTGTTGGCATTACTGCACTGGGAGCTGCTAGTGAAGCTTGAAAAGAAGCCCTAAGACTCAGCGTAGCAGGGAGAAGGGTGTGGCATGGAGGGCAGGTGCAGAAAGGACAGTATGTATAGCATACCTCATAGAATTACTTCTGGTCCTTGTCGGTGTGTGCCTGGGGGAGGGAACAATTTACAGAAGCTGTTACCTAACCACTAAACACAGTGGGGGATTTTATTTTTCCAGAGCCCCAGTCTAGTGTGTTTCATTTTCAAATTCAATACGTCTTTTGCCAGTTTCTCCCTCATGTCAACTTTGGTCCTGTTCTGTTTAATTTTCAAAGCATTATTTTGCCCCCAGAGGGACAGGCATGCTGGATCCTTCATGGACTGAAAAGAATACAACTCCTTGGCTGATCTGTGTCAGAAATATCAATAGAAAAAAATATATATCAGCTGGTAAACTAATCACTGTCTCTAATATTGTATACTAGGAAAGAAGGCCTGTTTCTCGGAGCAATGAAACGGGCGCTAGCTTTTTTTTTTTTGGGGGGGGGGGGGGGGGTGATTCACATACGGAGAACAGTGGCAATTTTCCTGGGCCGCCCCATGGCTCGTTACCGTTGTAGCTGGTTCGTGCACTGCCGCTGTTGTTAGCGTTGTCGTAGCTCTGTGTGGGTGGCAATTTTCCTGGGCCGCCCTTGACGTCATCGCGTTTTGACGCGAGGGCGGAGCACAGGTACAGTAATAAAACTCACCCTCAACGTTTGCTCCGCCCTCGATATGACGTTTGATGCGAGGGCGGGGCCCGGTGGCTTCACCACCACGAACCTGAAGGAGCTGAAGTCAGTGGCTTGGCTTCACTGACGTCAGTGTCTTCAGAACGTTGAGGGTGAGTTTTATTATAGTAGATGTATTTATTTCCTGGCACTTTTAAGCTTCTCTCTCATCACTATTTGCTTATTCATAATCTTCCAATAAACTCATCTATAGTTATCTCATAAATAACCACTTAGCTACTGTATTAACCCCTTGGCTTCCAAGGTCTGTATGTCTTAGTGCTGCGGTGAAACTTTAGTGCCTGCTTCCTTGCCCACAACACTGTGCATACTATAGGCCCTGTTTACTAAGGTGTACTAGTGTTTTTAGCGCACGCTAACACTAGAGACACCCATATTTTCCTACGAGTGTCTCTAGCATTAGTGTGCATTAAAGTTTAGCGCACGCTAAAAACTATAGTGCGCCTAAATCGCTGCTTAGTAAACAGGGCCCTATGTTTTCAACCAAATTAGATAAAGCCATTTAATTGGAAATTGGTTGTAAGCAATGCTCGGCACACTTCCCATCTAACATTACTCTCACCTATAGCATTAATCTGAATTACTTTATGTTGATAGTTGCTCAAGGAATGCTGAAGAAACGGAAGAGAGTTAGAGTGGTTGTTTGTTTATTAAGACTTGATATCCCGCTGTTTCTGGTTGCAGGTCATAGCGGCTAACAATTTTTTTTTAATATACATAAAATTGAAAAGAACGCGGGAAGGAATAGGAAAAGCAAAGACTAGTCAACAAGAATCATTTGAACATATACTGTAGGAATCTAAGAACGCATATTGAGCTGCTGAAAGACAGGTCATCCTAAACCCCAAACCATCATGGGGGAGGTTTGAAAACCATGTCAAATAAATAAATTTTAACAAAACCTTAATAAATGATAATTCAGATTGGATATAGGGGGAGAGGGAATTCCAGAGTGATGGAGCAAGAAAATAAGCAGAAGAACAGGTGGATTCATAGTGTGCAATTCTGGGAAAGTGAAGAATTAACCAGTGAGAATCTAGTGAACACAAGGCATGAGAAGGGGTTATTAGGGTATCACCATGGACGCAAGATAAGCTGGGGTACCACGGTGTAGAGCTTTGTCAGGCATAAAACCTTAAACATCTGTATTGCACTGGGAACCAATGCAGTTGAAGAAAAAGAGGGGTAATGTGATCATACATTAAAAAAAAAAACTTGACAATGAGAAAAAATTTGTTCCTTTTTATTTCTCACTGTGTAAAGATTTTCATTTAGAACTAGCAGATTCACCACCACTGCTCAGTGGAACAGATGTCTCCCCTTGCAAACTCACACAGGTCAATAGCACCATCCCAGTTGGTTTTTCTGCATGGAGGGGGTCAATGCATGTTGTGTCCCATCTGGGTTGCAATATACTGTTCACTGGCAGACTGTACTGCAGCAGCCTAAGCTTTAACATTTATAGATAAATGTGTATTCAGCTCATAAAATGGCTTCAACTTAATTTATGATGGGTAGGTTAGTTAATGAGGACAAATTGCTGTGCATTTAGCTTCTATTTCAAGGCTCTGTAGCGATCCCTCTAATCAAGCTAAGTGATACCGCTTTGTGTTGTCATAAATAGGTTGTTCTTACTGGAATGGGTGCAGATGAGCAGCTTGCAGGCTACTCTCGTCATAGAGTCCGCTTCAAAGCTCATGGATTAGAGGGCCTGGTGGAAGAACTGGGCATGGAACTGAGCCGCATTTCTTCTAGAAACCTTGGTCGTGATGATAGGATTATTGGCGATCATGGCAAAGAAGCAAGGTAACAAACCCAAAAAACAGTATGTGGAATGGCAGCATTACCAAATTAACAAGAAAATAAACATAATTATTTAAATCTTCAATATGGGGGGGGGGGGGGGGGGGGGGGGGGGGGCGCGGCGCAAACACAGAAACAAGGCCAAGCAGTCATGATTTCCTCACCTCAGTACATACTGCATAAAAGCACAGGTACCTGTAGTAGGTGTTCTCCAAGGACAGCAGGCTTCATATTCTCGCAAGTGGTTGATGCCAACCCGTGTTGCCCGGTCCAGTCTTAAGAGCTTTGTGGAGCACGAGACATTCTGCACCGTGCATGCGAGAGTGCCTTCCCGTCTGCCGCGAGAATGCAGTCTCCCCAGTTTAATACTACAGCAAAAAATAAAGTAAAAACACTAGAAAGGAGACAACGCCAAGGGAGGTGGGAGAGATTGTGAGAACATAAAGCCTGCTGTCCTCGGAGAACACCTGCAACAGGTAAGTACCTGCGCTTTCTCTGAGAACAAGGCAGGTTATAAGTCTCACAAGTGGGGAATCCTTAGCATCCCGGCTCTCCAAAACAACAAATATTGGTCTGGCCTAGCAACCTGAAACTAATCTGAATGAGAATGCAGCCTGGAACAGAATAAAGCAGACCTAGGAGGGTGGAGTTGGATTCTAGACCCCCCCCCCCCCCCCCCCCCACCCCCCCACCCCCCCCCCCCCCCCCCAGATTCTGCAACACTGTCTCGTGGAAATAGGAAGTTACATCAGAGGAGGGTGGGGCACAGTGATGGAAGGCCCGAGGGGGCTGTCAAGAAAGCTGAGGGTAGGCAGGTGGAGACTGGGGTGCCACCAGCATAAAAATAATAAAAAAAGAAGAGCATCCCCCTTTATGCTTACACCTGGGGTGCACCACCCCCACCACCCCACCCTTGGTACGCCACTGCCTTCCTATTTTAGAATAAAAAGACCTTGGTTTGTTAATCTTTGTATACCTTTAATAGAAGGATATCAATTTACTTTCTCTTACCCTAACCTTACTACAGGCTTACTTTTGCCCACTGTGGGTGATGGAACCGATGCGGGATGGAGCTAGTCTAGACCTCGGGCTTACAAACAAGGACATTGTTTCTGATTTGGCAGCTAGTGATCACCGCATGGCATGGTTCAATATTAAGGCAAAGGGGGGAGACAGCTTATTCGAGATTTGAAGGTCCTAGATTTCAAGAGAAGTAATTTTGCCATGATGGGGGAACTTCTCAAGGAAGAGGTGGTTGGATGGGAACAGCTGAAGGAAGCAGAATAGCAGTGGGCGAAACTGAAAGGAGCTGTTTTAAAAGCGACTAACCTTTATGTTAGAAAATTACATAAGAGTAAGAGGAAAAGAAGGCTGCTCTGGTTCTCAAATGCAGTAGCAGAAAAGGTAAGGGAATGAAGATTAGCCTTCACAAGTTACAAGAGGACTCAGAGGAAGACAAGCCAAAATACCTGGAAAAGCTGTCAGGAAAGCGAAGAGACAAATGGAAGAAAAGATAGCCGATATGGTAAAATTGGAGGACAAGATGTTTTTCAGATATATAAGTGACAGGAGGAAGTGCCAAAATAGCATTGTGAGGCTCAAGGCTGAGGGGGAGAAATATGTAGAAGCCGATAAGGATAAAGCTAAGCTACTTAACAATTATTTCTGTTCTTTGTTCAAGGACGAAAGATCGGGGGTTGGACAGCAGAAAACAAATGCTAAGGGAGATGGATGAATGGTTGACCAGGACTGATTCTCAGCAGACTGTGTTCATGAGGAGCTAACTAAACTAATAGTAGACAAAGCAATGGGGCCTGATGGGATACATCCAAGGGTGCTCAAGGAACTTGGAGATGTTCTGGCAGCTCAGCTGTCTGACCTCTTCAATGCCTCCTGAGTCTGGAATGGTCCTGAAGGACTGGAGAAGGGTGGATGTGGTCCCTCTGGACAAGAGTGGAAGGAGGAAGTTGGGAATTAGACCTGTCAGTCTGACCTTGGTAGTGAGTAAATTAATGGAAACACTTCAAAAGTGAAGGATCATGAGGTTTCTCAAATGAAATGGACTGCAGGACCCGAGGCAGCATGGCATCACTAGAGGCAGATCGTGTCAGACGAATCTGATTTGATTTCTTTGACTGGGTGACCAAACAGACATGGGAGGGGCGCTAGATGTGGTGTACTTGGATTTTAGCAAAGCATTTCACACGGCCCAGGACCTGAAGTGATTGGGTTAAAAACTGGTTAAATGGGAGGAGACAGAGAATAGTGGTAAATGGAGCTTACTCTGAGGAAAGGGATGTTATCAGTGGTGTGCTGCAGGGATCGGTCCTCGGGCTGGCCCTTTTTAACATCTTTGTGAGTGATATTGCGGAAGGGCTGTCTGGTAAGGTTTGTCTTTTTGCGGATGATACTGAACTCTAATAGGGTGGGCACCCCAGAGGGTGTGGATGACATCAGGAAGGATCTAGCGAAGCTTGAAGACTGGTCTGCAAATTTGCAACTAAGATTTAATGCTAAGAAATGTAGGGTCATGCACTTGGGTTACAATAATCCAAGGGAATGGTACAATATAAGTGCTTCTGTAGACGGAAGAAGAGTGGGATTTGGGAGTGATGGTGTCCGAAGACCTTGAGGTGGCCAAGCAACTAGAAAAGTCGAGACCTAAAAGCGACCTGATGACGGAAAATAAAAGGAAACTTAAAACCGGGCAAAGTCACTAAAACTTAAAGGAAAAATAAAAGGACGGAGGTTCCACAACAGGAACACAATAAAGGAAGAAAAAACAAACGAAAAATAGCCATAAGGCACAAAAAAGCTCTCTAGGACTGAGCGATTGTGAGGAGACAGTAGGAAAAAAAACCACGCCCTCTCCTTACCACAGTAGAAAAACAACTGGGGAGACTGCATTCTCGCGGCAGGCGGGAAGGTACTCACGCATGCACACTGGAATGTGTCTCGCACTCCACAGAACTCGTTAGACTTTTGTAAATTCCAGACCGGGCGACGCAGGTCGGCATCACCCACTTGTCAGAATAAGCCTGCTTGTCCTCGGAGAATAAGCTGTGTATCAATCAAATTGAAGAAAAACATTTTCAATAAGTATTCAATATTTTCAGTCTTAAAACAAAACTAAGCTAAAACTTTGATCAAAACTGTCTTAGGCTGTGACGCTTAATGCACAGCTCAATAGCACTGCACACTGTTTTTTCAAGTTAATTATTTACTTTGTGACCTAGTTTGACAGAAGAATTTTGCTGACACTTTTCCTCTTGCCTACAACTATTCCATATGACCAAAGCTTGCCCAGAGAGGTTCAACTAGCGTGGTGGTTCTTTTGGCTTATTAATTGTTTTAAGTGGGAAGAGTGCAGCTATTTATTATACTTACTAGTGATATTTTACATTTATTCATTTTTTACATATAAAGCTATAGCATTTATGGATTTGCTAAACTCTTACTGTGGGTCACAAACAATCATTTCCAACACAGTCAAAACATTTTATATAAACTTAAATTGCCATACTGTACCAGATCAAAGGTCCATTAAACCCAGTGTCCTGTTTTCAACAGTGGCCAATACAGGTCAGAAGAACTTGAAGGATCCCAAAGAGGTGATCTTTTCCTTGCTACATCTACCCAGAGATACGCAGTGGCTTTTCCAAGTCTACTTAGCTAATAATGGTTTATAGACCTTCCCTGTTGGAACTTGTCTAAACCCTTTATAAACCCAGCTATGGCAATTGCTTTCACAACATCCTCTATGGTTGAGTATCTGCCACACTCCAGGTGTTGTCATACTGGATTAGGCCAAGTGAGGGAGTGTAGGTATCGAATATCAAACCTCTTTTGAGCACATACGATTACACTGATGAATATGTGAGAATTCATTTTCTACTGCAAATTGTAAAATTCACTGTCAGTTTGTCTTCCTTTAGATTCCCTTTTCTTGATGAAGATGTTGTCTCTTTTTTGAACTCTCTCCCTATCTGGGATAAAGTAGACTTGACACAACCTCGAGGTATTGGTGAGAAGTTGATTTTGCGTGCAGCAGCGAAGGAGCTAGGACTCACTGCCTCTGCTGTTCTGCCAAAGAGAGCCATGCAGTTTGGGTGCAGGATTGCAAAACTGGAAAACAACAATGAAAAGGCATCGGATAAGTGCAAGAGGCTGCAGTCTCTCTCCACCCAAAACGTGGCAATTTCTTTGCAGGAATAATTGCAGACATTACAGAGGAATCTAGATTGGTACATTATTTTTATTAAAAACACATTATTTAGGCAAACAAGTACTTACAATGTCATATTAAAAAACGTAATAAATAAAATGTTTTCTACCGGAGCCTTCATATTTTAATGTGCTGCTTTTAACCTAAACTATGCACCATTAGAGGAATATCATTTTAAGAAATTTGTCTTTCTGTACAAAGAGCCTTGTGTATCAAATTTATTCTTGCTACCAAAGTACATTTAAGCTACAAGCTCCAAAGACAGCTCTAATTTATTAGCTATTTATATATCAGATAATGAAATTATTAAATCATAATATAGAAAAGTCAGCTGGTGTTTTAAGGCACTGTTAAGTAAATTGAGTGGGAATGGAATTATCAAAACCCGTATTTTAAGTGTAAACAACACCATAGCTCCAGCAGCTTTTACTGTTTCAGAACAAATGAGTTGCTAAATATTTGTTTGGGCTACAGTCAGTTGTTAATAGGTGCTACTGTATATAACCAGAAAGCAACACTTCCACCCCCAAATTTTTTCCCATTGTATAAATTCTAGCCAAAGTGCATTCTTTTGTATCACTAGCTCAGTGTTATATGGTCCATTATTGTGTCTGCTGAAATGTTGATGCTGCGATCTTAGTGTCCTCTATATGACAGTAGACCATCATCCTGCAGCTGAAGCCAGGACTAAACCACATGCTGTCTATATATGTGTTGCTGTCATTGAAGGTAATCAGTCAGGTTATCTATCTTGTCAAGAAAATACTTGTTGCAGCTGATATATGATAGCAAGTTTCCAACATCGAAGCGGCCACAGATCATGTGCACAAAAACCGGTTTCCTGGAAGGAAAAAAGATAGGAAATATTTTTAAATGTTTAATGTTTCATTTTGTGCACATCAGTTGGTAAAGGGATTTCAGCACAAACTGCTCATGCAAGGAGTAAGGCTGTTTTTGCTGGCAAGGAAGTTTTGCTATTGTGTCTCCCCCCGATAAAAATGTAGACGGGCATTTCCAAAAGGATGTCCATCTGCTGGAAATGTCTAGCATGAACATCCATTTTACAAACTGAAATGTCCAAATTTTGAATGGGGAAAAAAAGGACATGGATGTCTGTATAGCCACACAGATATCCATGCAGAGGAGCAGCCCAATGGTTAGAGCAGTGGACTGTAAGCCAAGGGGCCCAGGTTCTAATCTTTCTTTTTTATTTTTTTCTAATTGTGAGCCCTCCAGGATCAGAAATACCTACTGTACCTGAATGTATACCTCTCAACCTTCAGGCTTGCAGGTGTCTTATCTACAGTAAGTATTGAGGGCTCACAATTACAAAAAAAAGTTAAAGTAGGAGTAGAACCTGGATCCCTTGGTTTATAGTCCACTTAACTACTTCTCAGAGCTGCTTTATGCTCTGTTAACGCCTGTAATACATAAAGCTGTGGTGGAACCTGGTATCCCCTCCAGTTTCACTTGGGGGGGGGGGGGCAGCAGGGACACCAACCACTGGGCTATTAAGCAGGTATTGTGCCTTAATCCCTCCAGTGGATAGCTGCCTACTCCAAGCACCTTTCTGTAATCTGGACGTTCCTCAAACAGGTCTAAATAAGGACGTCCTTCATCTTGGACATGGCTGTTTCTTCCCCTTCGGTAATCACTGTTGGAGGTCCAGATTTGAGGCCCTCCCTAGTCCTACCCAAAACATGCCCTCTTACTAAATGAGCATACTGCAGTGTTGGATGTCCCTATTCTGCCTTTGCAAAATTGGGATTTGGATGTCCCAAGCACATGGACATCTATTTCAGTCTTTTGAGATATTTTGAAAATGAGCACCTATGCCAAAGAAAAACTCAAACCTTACAGAAGCATCTACTATAATAAAACTCACCCTCAATGTTCTGAGGACACTGACGTCAGTGAAGCCAAGCCTGGCCCCTGACTTCCTTCAAAAAGGTTTGAAGGTTTGTGGTGGTGAAGCCACCAAAATCGCTCCGGGCCCCGCCCTCGAGGGCGGAGCAATGGCAGAACAACGAAGGGGTTGGCAGGGAGGGAGGGGGGTGGGAAATCGCTCCGGGCCTAACGTCATGACGTTGGGGGCGGAGCAATGGCAGAACAACGGGTCGGGGGGGGGGGGGGGTGTTGCCAACGAAAACCTTGCTAGCGCCCGTTTCATTTGCTCAGAAACGGGCCTCTTTTACTAGTCTTAAATAACTACTTGTACAATAATGTGCAGATAATTAGCAGAACCTGATTTTCAAAACAGAAGTTGCCTGTATATAATTGATTAAATATTGAGTTATATGGGTAAATATTCAGCTGTAACTTTATTTCAAAATAATGCAATTTACATGCATTCTTGTCACGTTAGTTACCCATATAAGATTTATAAAAATATTATTCCCCCCTAACCCCTATGCCTTTGTCTACACAATATATGTAGTTAGGTGGTTGAAAATATACTTTGAGTGGATACAGCACCCCATTAATTCTATACAGTGTGCCACAAATTAGGCACCTAACTTTAGGCACTCAAATGTGGGTAAATGGCAGTTAGGCACCTAATTAAGCGTTAATTTATAGAACAGCCCAAAGGGCCCTTCTACTAAGGCTCACCGAAAAATGGCCTGCGCTGGTGTAGGACACAGAGAAGGTAATACAGCATACACAGAAAGTATACAGACAAAAAAGCAACACTGGGCCTTCAAGACTGGGACAAAAAAAGTTATTTATTGATGACCAGACATGGGCCATGTTTCGGCGCTAAACAGCGCCTGCTTCAGGGGTCTAACAAGAAGAGACACAATAAGGTCTACTTGAAGTCAGTTCAATGCCCCAGCGTGTAAAGGATCGCCCTACGCCGCAATTGCGAAAATGTGGCTCCATATTTTCGCAATTGTGGCGTACGGCAATCCTTTACACGCTGGGGCATTGAATTGACTTCAAGTAGACCTTATTGTGTCTCTTCTTGTTAGACCCCTGAAGCAGGCGCTGTTTAGCGCCGAAACATGGCCCATGTCTGGTCATCAATAAAGAACTTTTTTGTCCCAGTCTTGAAGGCCCAGTGTTGCTTTTTTGTCTGTGCTGGTGTAGGCACATTTATTGGACACGCTCAGGCCCATTTTTAAGTGTGTCTGCAAAAAGGGCCTTTTTTTTTTTTTCTGGCCAAAAATGGACATGCGGCAAAATTAAAATGAGTGCACGTCCATTTTGGGCCTGAGATGTTACTGGCACCCATTAACTTAGCGATAAGGTCTCATGTGTTAACCGGGTAGTAATTGTCAGCACATGTACACTGCCGATTACCACCTGGTTAGCACCGCACGGTAGAAAACAAAATATTTTCTGCCGCGTGTTTTGGATGCACGTCAAAAACAGAATTACTGCCTGGGGCATGCGGTAGCCGAGTGGTAGTTCTAATTTGACGTGTGTTGGACACGTGTAGGTGCCTATGCACCTTAGTAAAATAGCCCCTTAGTGTTTAAGTGAAAAGGGGGCATGAATGGGAGGGGTCACCACTTAGGCACCAGACTTCTAGAATCCTAGGTGCCAACATTTACACCTGCCTGTTACATGGTGTAAGTGCTGGCGTCTAGATGCCACTATAGAATATTATGGCTCTCAGATTTTCAGTGTGTAATTTTTAGTGCCCTTTATAGTACTGCCCCCCCCCCCCCCCCCCCAAATGTACACCTGAAATTCCTCATTTTACATGTCTAAGTCCAAACTAAGCTTTTGAAAATTTGACCCTACAAGTTCTCCAGTATTTCTCCAGTCATGAAGCCTAGGCTGGATCCTGCTTCGGTCTCCAAGTCATTCTCTTTAGCCACAGTGTGTAATTGCAATTTTGTTTGTTTAAAAAAAAATGCCTATGATTTTTCTCCTCTGGCTATGTTGCTATAGTTCTGTTATACAGTTTCAGTGTCATACTAACTCACTGAGCATTAAAATGCTGTTTGCTAGAGGGGATTATGTTTACTTTTATGAAAGAGGACATAAAGGCAAATGGATATCAACAGTACAATGGGTAGACTCTGGGAGAACATTTCTTAAAGCCATTTAACTTACTTAAAATGTCATCTCTGAAAATTACTCCCTACTTGTGCTTTGCACAGAAGGCATACTTCTAGCCAGACTGCAAGGAAGCATTGCCAGAGATTTGTATAAATTGCAGGAGGAAAACACATTTTCTCCGAGGACAAGCAGGCTGCTTGTTCTCACGACTGGGTGACGTCCACGGCAGCCCCCACCAACCGGAAGAAGCTTCGCGGGAGGTCCGCACGCAGGGCACGCCCACCGCGCATGCGCGGCCGTCTTCCCGCCCATGCGTGACCGTTCCCGCCAGTCTTTTCTTTTCCGCGCCTGGAGAGAGTCGTGCCGTCGCCGCTCTCTCTTCGCAGCCCCGGAAAGACCGTCGCGTTTACGCGATTTTGTTGATTTTTTCGTTTAGTTTTGGTTGCCGCGCGCTCCAGTTTTCCTTTTCCAAAAAAAAAAAAAAAAAGAGAGCACGCGCTCCTTTTCCCTCGTTTTCCAGCGAGGGCATCGCGTTGCGGCCTTGTGGCCGCGCGATCGATTTATTTTTTCGAGGTGTGATTTCCGCCACCATCGACGACTTTAACTTCGCCAACGCGATTTTTCCGTCGATGTCCTCGAAGGTCCCGAGTGGATTTAAAAAGTGTGGTCGGTGCGGCCGGCCGATCTCGCAGACCGACACCCACGCTTGGTGCCTCCAGTGCCTCGGGCCGGAGCACAATATCAAGTCGTGTTCTCTGTGTCTCGGTCTCCGGAAACGGACTCAGGTTGCGAGGCAAGTTCTGCGGGACCGTCTTTTTGGAACTTGCGCCGGCCCCTCGACGTCGACGGCATCGGTATCGACGCCCGGCCCTTCGGAAACCGGTATCGATGCCCGAGAAATCGGCCACCGATGGCATCGACCCCAGGAGAACAGGTCCCGTCGGCCCGCCGGTCCTCCGGTGAGGGTAGGGGTGAGAGACCGCGTGGGCAGTCGGCCCCGGTCACTCCCTCAGCCCGTGGCCCTCGGGACCGAACCCTGTCTGACCCGGTTCCTCGGGACCGAGGGGGATCGACCTCCTCCTCCTCCATACCACCTGGCACCGGTGACGGGCACCGCAAGAAGGCTAAGAAGCACCGTCACCGGTCGCCCTCGACGCATCTGGCTCTCGGTACCGGGGAGGAGTCGACGCCGAAGCGTCCGCGTCGAGAGGACAGGTCCCCCTCGGTGGTGGAGGTACCGCCACGGCAGGGTCCTAGCACTTCGGTGCAGTCTCCTGGACCTCAGCAGCTTCCGGCACCGACGCCTCTACCGGCCCCCACGTCTTTCCCGACAGCGGGCCTGGACGAGTGCCTCCGAGCCATCCTTCTGGGGATCCTGGAAGGGCTGATGCGCCAGGCTGTGCCGGCGCCGGGGGTGCTTGCGCCCTCGGCGCCGGCGAGCTCTAGCCCGGTGCCGAGGCCGTCGACACCGCCGCCGCTTGCGGCGCCGGTCTCGACCACCACGCAGGTGGAATCCCCGTCGACGTCGATGGAGGGAGCTTCGTCCCCGCCGGCGCGGGAGTCCACCGCTCGACGACACCGAGGCCTTGGTGCCTCGACGTCGAGCCGGGCCCGGTTCCGGACTCAGCTACATGAGCTCATGCCCGATACCGAGGAAGAGGCCTCGTGGGGGGAAGAGGAGGACCCCAGATATTTCTCCTCAGAGGAGTCTGCGGGTCTTCCCTCGGACCCCACGCCTTCACCAGAGAGGAAGCTCTCGCCCCCTGAGAGTCTCTCATTTGCCTCCTTTGTAAGGGACATGTCGATTTGCATTCCCTTCCCCGTGGTCTCCGTGGATGAGCCGAGGGCTGAGATGCTCGAGGTCCTCGACTATCCATCACCACCTAGAGAGTCCTCCACGGTGCCGCTGCACAATGTCCTCAAAGAGACACTGCTTCGGAACTGGATGAGACCATTATCTAATCCCACCATTCCCAAGAAAGCAGAGTCCCAGTACAGAATCCACTCGGACCCAGAGTTAATGCGGCCCCAATTGCCCCATGACTCGGCGGTCGTGGATTCTGCTCTCAAGAGGGCACGGAGTTCGAGGGATACCGCCTCGGCGCCCCCGGGGCGGGAGTCTCGCACTCTGGACTCGTTTGAGAGGAAGGCCTACCAATCCTCCATGCTCGTGACCCGCATCCAGTCATACCAGCTCTATACGAGCATCCACATGCGGAACAATGTGAAACAACTGGCGGACCTGGTCGATAAGCTCCCGCCGGAGCAGTCCAGGCCTTATCAGGAGGTGGTCAGGCAGCTGAAGGCGTGTAGAAAGTTCCTGTCCAGGGGTATCTATGACACCTGTGACGTGGCATCTCGTGCTGCGGCCCAAGGTATAGTGATGCGCAGGCTCTCATGGCTGCGTACCTCTGACCTGGACAACCGCACCCAGCAGAGACTGGCCGACGTCCCTTGCCGGGGGGATAACATTTTCGGTGAGAAGGTCGAGCAGCTGGTGGACCAACTGCATCAGCGGGAAACCGCCCTCGACAAGCTCTCCCACCGGGCGCCTTCAGCATCCACCTCAGCAGGTGGACGTTTTTCCCGGGCCCGGCAGGCTGCACCCTATTCTTTTGCAAAGCGTAGGTTCACCCAGCCGGCCCAAAGGCCTCGTCAGGCACAGGGACAGCCCCAGCGCGCTCGTTCTCGTCAACAGCGTGCGCCTAAGCAGCCCCCTGCGCCTCCTCAGCAAAAGCCAGGGACGGGCTTTTGACTGGATCCACGGGAACATAGCCGCCCTCAAAGTGTCCGTACCGGGCGATCTGCCGGTCGAAGGGAGGTTAAAATTTTTTCACCAAAGGTGGCCTCTCATAACCTCCGACCAGTGGGTTCTCCAAATAGTGCGGTGCGGATACGCCCTGAATTTGGCCTCCCTGCCACCAAATTGTCCTCCGGGAGCTCAATCATTCAGCTCCCATCACAAGCAGGTACTTGCAGAGGAACTCTCCACCCTTCTCAGCGCCAATGCGGTCGAGCCCGTACCACCCGGGCAGGAAGGGCAGGGATTCTATTCCAGGTACTTCCTTGTGGAAAAGAAAACAGGGGGGGATGCGTCCCATCCTAGACCTGAGAGGCCTGAACAAATTCCTGGTCAAAGAAAAGTTCAGGATGCTTTCCTTGGGCACCCTTCTGCCAATGATTCAGAAAAACGATTGGCTATGTTCCCTGGATTTGAAGGACGCATACACTCACATCCCGATACTGCCAGCTCACAGACAGTATCTCAGATTCCGCCTGGGCGCACGGCACTTTCAGTATTGTGTGCTGCCCTTTGGGCTCGCCTCTGCCCCACGAGTGTTTACAAAGTGCCTCGTGGTGGTAGCAGCCTACCTACGCAGGCTGGGAGTGCACGTGTTCCCATATCTCGACGATTGGCTGGTCAAGAGCACCTCGGAGGCAGGAGCCCTCCGGTCGATGCAGTGCACTATTCAACTCCTGGAGCTGCTGGGGTTTGTGATAAATTACCCAAAGTCCCATCTCCAGCCAACTCAGACTCTGGAATTCATAGGAGCTCTGCTGAATACCCAGACGGCTCAGGCCTTCCTTCCCGAGGCGAGGGCCAACAACCTCCTGGCCCTGGCCTCGCGGACCAGAGCGTCTCAGCAGGTCACAGCTCGGCAGATGTTGAGACTTCTGGGTCATATGGCCTCCACAGTTCATGTGACTCCCATGGCTCATCTTCACATGAGATCTGCTCAATGGACCCTAGCTTCCCAGTGGTTCCAAGCCACCGGGAATCTAGAAGATGCCATCCGCCTCTCCACCAGTTGCCGCACTTCACTGCTCTGGTGGACCATTCGGACCAATTTGACCCTGGGACGTCCATTCCAAATTCCGCAGCCCACAAAAGTGCTGACAACGGATGCATCTCGCCTGGGGTGGGGAGCTCATGTCGATGGGCTCCACACCCAGGGTCTGTGGTCCCTCCAGGAAAAGGATCGGCAGATCAACCTCCTGGAGCTCCGAGCGATCTGGAACGCACTGAAGGCTTTCAGAAATCGGCTGTCCTGCCAAATTATCCAAATTCGGACAATCAGGTTGCAATGTATTACGTCAACAAGCAGGGGGGCACCGGATCTCGCCCCCTGTGTCAGGAAGCCGTCGGGATGTGGCGTTGGGCTTGCCAGTTCGGCATGCTCCTCCAAGCCACATACCTGGCAGGCGTAAACAACAGTCTGGCCGACAGACTGAGCAGAGTCATGCAACCGCACGAGTGGTCGCTCCATTCCAGAGTGGTACGCAAGATCTTCCGAGAGTGGGGCACCCCCTCGGTGGACCTTTTCGCCTCTCAGACCAACCACAAGCTGCCTCTGTTCTGTTCCAGACTTCAGGCACACGGCAGGCTAGCGTCGGATGCCTTTCTCCTTCATTGGGGAACCGGCCTCCTGTATGCTTATCCTCCCATACCTTTGGTGGGGAAGACCTTACTGAAGCTCAAGCAAGACCACGGCACCATGATTCTGATAGCGCCCTTTTGGCCCCCGTCAGATCTGGTTCCCTCTTCTTCTGGAGTTGTCCTCAGAAGAACCGTGGAGATTGGAGTGTTTTCTGACTCTCATTTCGCAGAACAACGGAGCGTTGCTGCACCCCAACCTTCAGTCCCTGGCTCTCACGGCCTGGATGTTGAGGGCGTAGACTTCATTGCGTTGGGTCTGTCTGAGGGTGTCCCCCGTGTCTTGCTTGCCTCTAGGAAGGATTCCACTAAAAAGAGTTACTTTTTCAAGTGGAGGAGGTTTGTCGTTTGGTGTGAGAGCAAGGCCCTAGAACCTCGTTCTTGCCCTGCACAGAACCTGCTTGAATACCTTCTGCACTTATCAGAGTCTGGCCTCAAGACCAACTCAGTAAGGAATCACCTTAGTGCGATTAGTGCTTACCATTATCGTGTGGAAGGTAAAGCCATCTCTGGAGAGCCTTTAGTCGTTCGATTCATGAGAGGCTTGCTTTTGTCAAAGCCCCCTATCAAGCCTCCCACAGTGTCATGGGATCTCAACGTCGTCCTCACCCAGCTGATGAAACCTCCTTTTGAGCCACTGAATACCTGCCATCTGAAGTACTTGACCTGGAAGGTCATTTTCTTGGTGGCAGTTACTTCAGCTCGTAGGGTCAGTGAGCTTCAGGCCCTGGTAGCTCATGCTCCGTATACCAAATTTCATCACAACAGAGTAGTGCTCCGCACCCACCCGAAGTTCCTGCCGAAGGTGGTGTCGGAGTTCCATCTTAACCAGTCAATTGTCTTGCCAACATTCTTCCCCAGGCCGCATACCCGCCCTGCTGAACGTCAGTTGCACACATTGGACTGCAAGAGAGCATTGGCCTTCTACTTGGAGCGGACACAGCCCCACAGACAGTCCGCCCAACTGTTTATTTCTTTCGACCCTAACAGGCTAGGGGTCGCTGTCGGGAAACGCACCATCTCCAATTGGCTAGCAGATTGCATTTCCTTCACTTACGCCCAGGCTGGGCTGGCTCTTGAGGGTCATGTCACGGCTCATAGTGTTAGAGCCATGGCAGCGTCAGTGGCCCACTTGAAGTCAGCCACTATTGAAGAGATTTGCAAGGCTGCGACGTGGTCATCTGTCCACACATTCACATCACATTACTGCCTCCAGCAGGATACCCGACGCAACAGTCGGTTCGGGCAGTCGGTGCTGCAGAATCTGTTTGGGGTGTAAATCCAACTCCACCCTCCAGGACCCAAATTTATTCTGGTAAGGCTGCACTCTCAGTTAGTTGTTCTTCGTAGGTCAATTTTCTGTTTACCCTCGCCGTTGCGAGGTTCAATTGACCTGGGTTCTTGTTTTGAGTGAGCCTGAGAGCTAGGGATACCCCAGTCGTGAGAACAAGCAGCCTGCTTGTCCTCGGAGAAAGTGAATGATACATACCTGTAGCAGGTGTTCTCCGAGGACAGCAGGCTGATTGTTCTCACCTACCCTCCCTCCTCCCCTTTGGAGTTGCGTTTTCATCTTTTGCTTGTCATTCAACTGGCGGGAACGGTCACGCACGGGCGGGAAGACGGCCGCGCATGCGCGGTGGGCGTGCCCTGCGTGCGGACCGCCCGCGAAGCTTCTTCCGGTTGGTGGGGGCTGCCGCGGACGTCACCCAGTCGTGAGAACAATCAGCCTGCTGTCCTCGGAGAACACCTGTTACAGGTATGTATCATTCACTTTCACAAGTACCTGAGTTATTTTATTCCTCCTGGGTGCAAAATTTATGGCCATTTTTCTTACATATATTTTAAGTTTCAAAGGTACTTTCTCTCTAACACTCAGCACAGAGTCCAAGTGTTCATACACTTTACAAACCATGGAAGTCATTTGAAAAATGCCCCCATCTACTTTACACACCACCTACCTACTCACAAGCCAAGCTATGAGATGGCCAGGTGCATCTTTCTCCTCGACTGGAGCGTTCTGTAACAAATAAAACAAGCCTAGATAATAAGTTTTAACCATGCTGTGGAGAGGCTGGTATTGCAACCTCTTGTATAGGAAATAATTTGTGAAGAGTTTTCGGTATCGGTTTGTAGTGCCTTTCTTTTCTCAAAGTAGACTGACAGTTGTATTTCTACTCCCGGTCTGAACTTGGAGTTCTGTTTTTCTTATAAAAAAAAAAAAAAAATCAATGTTACTGTACAAGTCCATGTGGATGGTAAAAGATGATCCAGGAAAAAAAAAAAAAAAAAAAAGCTAGTTGCCAGCCCTACTTCCAGCTGTTTCTGAACAGGATTATTAGATTTAACCCACAAGAGAACTCCCAGATGGCTCAGTGCACTGGGTCTGTTCCTGTGTCCTAACAAAACAGAGTGAACAGGAGGGAAAAAAAAAGTACCTTTTTTTCTTCCAGGAATCCTTGAATCAGGGGAAGTGTGTTCTTCGACAATACATAGAAACATGGGCACTGGGGGGGGAAGAAAAGTCACCTTTTAGGTACTGAAAACAAATGCTAGAACAATGAATAAAGTTTAAGAACACTAAAATATTCCAGCAAAATAAATATGCTGGGTGTAATACCGCTCTTCGGGAATCTGTTTCTTCTGAAGAAGGCTTTTCCTTCAAGGCTGTAACTCTGAGATTCTTGTCCGTTTCCAGGATCCCATAATTCCTTGTTTCTGGTAAGGAGGTAAAGAACACCAATCTCATGTGTTTTATATGATTTTTAGAATTGTACACCACCTCTCCGTGTCTGATGAACAAACAAAGGGATTCATTTACTATTGCTACTACTACTACTATTTAGCATTTCTATAGCGCTACAAGGCATACGCAGCGCTGCACAAACATAGAAGAAAGACAGTCCCTGCTCAAAGAGCTTACAATCTAATAGACAAAAAATAAATATGGTAAGCAAATCAAATCAATTAATGTGAACGGGAAGGAAGAGAGGAGGGTAGGTGGAGGCGAGTGGTTACGAGTCAAAAGCAATGTTAAAGAGGTGGGCTTTCAGTCTAGATTTAAAGGTGGCCAAGGATGGGGCAAGACGTAGGGGCTCAGGAAGTTTATTCCAGGCGTAGGGTGCAGTGAGACAGAAGGCGCGAAGTCTGGAGTTGGCAGTAGTGGAGAAGGGAACAGATAAGAAGGATTTATCCATGGAGCGGAGTGCACGGGAAGGGGTGTAGGGAAGGACGAGTGTGGAGAGATACTGGGGAGCAGCAGAGTGAGTACATTTATAGGTTAGTAGAAGAAGTTTGAACAGGATGCAAAAACGGATAGGGAGCCAGTGAAGGGTCTTGAGGAGAGGGGTAGTATGAGTAAAGCGACCTTGGCGGAAGACAAGACGGGCAGCAGAGTTTTGATCCAATTGGAGAGGGGAGAGGTGACTAAGTGGGAGGCCAGCAAGAAACAGATTGCAGTAGTCTAAACGAGAGGTGACAAGGGTGTGGATGAGGGTTTTGGTAGAGTGCTCGGAAAGAAAGGGGCGGATTTTATGGATGTTGTAAAGAAAGAAACGACAGGTCTTGGCAATCTGCTGGATATAAGCAGAGAAGGAGAGAGCGTGTGCTATGTGGTCAAGTTGGACCACTGACATAGGCTATCTGGCTAACTTTAGGACCCCATAATTCAACTAAATAGATGCTTAAAGATAACCAGATATCACTCTGATGTATACTGGCCCTGGTATTTTTAAGAAGAATACTACTACTTATCATTTCTATAGCACCACAAGGCATACGCAGCGTGATGTGACCTACAAATGAACACAAAGTAAGTTCTGCTAAGTGGATATTTCAGCAACAGTTGTAAAATGGTTGCTGAATGGGTGCACAGGGCTCCTGTCTCATGGTTAGCACTGCTTAGGCGCCAGGAGAAGAGATACAGTAAGTGCAGGGCCAGAGGATCATTCCCTGAAGGAAGAAAAGAGTGAGCCTACACTAGGCAATTCCCTCCTCCTGTTCAAGAGAAGTTGACACGGGTTGGGGCACAAAAAGCAAAACTAGGGATTGGCATGAGGCAACCTTTATTTGGGTTGCAAAAGCAGAAACTGAGCACAAAAGAAAAAATTTAAATTCCATAGAGAATGAGAGAGCGCAGTTGTCTATACAACAATACAGAGCGTGGTGGGGGTGGTAACGTATAGAGCAATGCTTATGGTTAAGATGTATTAAAACTGCAGAGCACACTGTTTTAACAAACATTTTCTAAGTTTTGCACTCATACACTGTTGGGGAAGGCAAGCAGAACATGGTTCATGGATTTTTTTTTTCAATCTCACAATATATATTCTTATATATTAGTATGTGTTTGATGGGGGTATGCGTGTGCCATTTGTGAATGTGTGTAGGAGGGTAGTAGTTTTGGGCAGTGGGGCAGTTTTGGAGGTGGGAGAGTAGAGAACCGGGATGAAGTGGTTTGAAAGGAGCAATTCCACAATTACTGTTTCCCTTTTTAGTCTATGCTGCAGAAGTGGGAACTCCTTTTCCCACACAAATGCATTGAGCCTTTTTCTTTTTTTTTTTGGTGTGTGGGGTGGGGAGGGGGCATGCTTAAGGTTCATTAGGATTTACTATCCCATTGTAAAGATGTCGGAGTAGCTTACAGTCTAAAATACAGGGGGGGGGAGGGTAAATAACAAAACATAATTAAGGAAGGGCGGGTAGAACTACAATGCAAGACAGGCAAGAAAAAAAAAGGGTATGAAAGGTTTGCTTATTCCCTGGAACCCCCTGGTCCTATCTGGCCCATTTTTGAATTCAATGTGTCTTTAAACTAATTTTTTTCCCCATGCCATTATGTTTTAATTTTCATAGCTACTCTGCTCCCAGCTATGCTTTTCTTGATGGTTGGAAAGAATAGAAAGCAATGGGCTATTTTAAGACAGACTGACAGGTTAGCATTGCCAGGAATGTTAGAATGATTCAGAAGCACAAGTGCAGGACAGAGGAATCGGCTTGGGCCTAGGTGTGTGCAACTTTTCATCCTTTTACCACTTGTGAAATACAGTACAAAAGAAAGCTTACCTTCATCTTTGCAGAGGTATGCCAGTACTAAGTTAGCCTCATTGTTCTCATGCTGCATTTTATCAAATTTTGCTAGAATTTCTCTGAGACTGAAATTCTCAAAGAATAAGGTATCCCTGTACCAACATTAAGGGGAAAAAAATCACACTGATTAAAAACTGAGCTTATCCAATTAAAATTCTACACAAATTAAGAGCAGATGAACAAGTTACAGCTGTTATGTGAAGTCAGTTAATAGAATTAGAGATGCAGTTTAAAAGTGTAGTGACTATAACAATATATGTACCCATTTTACATTATTTGAGCACTTCACGGTATTATTTCAGCTATGTACCGATTCATAGCCTCTATGGCCTAAAGAAAAACAAAATTCAGGCTAGGTCCACCTGATAGCAGAACTGGTTAGGTATGGACATGGCCCGATTTTTCATCTAAGTCTTTAGGCCATAGAGGCTATGAATCGGTGCATAGCTGAAATAATGCAAAAAGTGGACATGGCTGTTTTGCGCTGAAGGGGCTCATTTACAGGTTCTTTTACTAAGACACGTTAACAGATTTAGCGTGCGCTAAATGATAAAGTCACCCATAGGAATAGAGGGCTAGATTACATGACGCCTAAATAATCCACACGGTAAACATTTCTGTCTAGGCATATTCTATAAACTGCGCCTAGATTTATGCGTGGCATATAGAATATGCCTAGGCAGACATCACTATGCCTAAAACTACATGCAACCGTTTACGCCAGCAAAAATGTGGCATAAATACCAGCACATAGATTTATGAACACTGTGCCATATTTTATAACAACGCGTGTACATTTCCCTGCCTATAACCCTTTTTGCCTGTGTGCATTAAAATTTAGGCACAGTACGTTCCAGAATACACTTTAGGATTTGTGTGTGTAAATTCTAATTATTGCCAATTAGTGCCAATTAGTGCCAATTAGTGCTTATTATTGCTCATTAAGTGCTGTTAATGCTGATTAGCTTGTTAAGCCAATTAAGTGATGCGCATTGTTATAAAATCTGCCTGGATTTCGGCACGGAACTTTAGTAGTGCTATATAGAATCCGGGAGATAATGGACATCATAGCATTTAGAGGACACCTTACTAAAATATCCCTTTAATGCAGGACTTTCCAGCAGCCAACTCAAAGAATGGCCAGCTTTAAAATAAAGACTGCATGCACATATAGGGCCAGATTCAGTAAATGGCGCTGAAAAATAGGCGCCAGAAAAAAATCAGTACTTAGCACTATTCCATAAAGCAGTGTTTCCCAAGTCCGGACCTGGAGTACCCCTTGCCAGCCAGGTTTTCAGGATATCCACAATGAATATGCACGAAAGAGATTTGCATAGAATGGAGGCAGTGTTCGCAAATCAAGTTCATGCATATTCATTGTGGATATCCTGAAAACCTGACTGGCAAGGGGTACTTCCAGGACTGGACTTGGGAAACACTGCCATAAAGGATGGGCCACGATGAGCGCCCTTTATAGAATGGTGCCTAGTGGGGATTCCCACGCCCAACTTTGGCACAAGGACTTACACTAACTGAAACTTGGTGTAAATCCTGGTGCAGATCCCCAGAATTCAATGACCCTGTGGCACATCTTTTGAGAACACCTTGACCAGTCTATGCCTCTTCCATGGCCACGCCCCTTTTTAGGTTGTGCACTATGGGCGCCCAGGCTTACTGAATAGCATGCAACCCCCGCAGCTCCTTGTGACCCTGGGCAAATCGCTTACCTCCCCTTTTGCAAAGCCATGCGGCAATGCAAACACAGCCCATTCACTTGAATGGGCTGTGTTGACATTACTGTGCGGCCTTGTAAAAAGGGGGGGGGGGGTTAACCTTCCATTGCCTCAGGTACAAAAACTGAGATTGTGAGCCCTCTAGGGACAAAGAAAGTACCTGTATGTAATGTATGATTGTTCTCTGCCTTGAACTTAATGGTTAAGTGGATTATAAATGCTAGAATTATAATTATAATCAATTAACATCAATAATTGTTAGCATCCAATTTTGATGCTCATTAATTAGGTTGTGTATGCTTCTCTAGATCGCGACCAAATTTGGGCATGGATATTTGGCGCACTTTATAGAATCCAAGGGATAATGCTATAAATAAAGAATGGTGCAAACAAAGAAAGTCCGTAAAAATCCACATTTTGACTTTTGAAAATCACGATTTGGATGTTTTCAGCAGCTGGATGGTTTTTAGCCATTTCGAAATGTCCATCTGCTTCGATAATGAGCACCATAGCTTTTTTTTATGTTTTTGAGCAATTTTAATGTTTACAAATTTTAAAAACAACCCCCTCGCCCCTTTTACAAAGTAGCGCTAACGGCTGCTAATGCGGTAATGCCGACACAGCCCATTCAGAGTGAACGGGCTGTGTCGGCATTGCTATGTGGCTTTATAAAAGAAGGGGAAAGCAATCTAGCTAATTAACTGGTCCTTTATCGATGGTGTACACTTTTATCGAGTTTTGGGAGCACTAGCAATTTTCAACGTTTCCAACTGCCACAGATCATTTTTAAAGCATTTTTCAGCATTTTAAGAGTGAAACAGATTTTTATGGCCCTCTATGAGGTTTGTCCACTTGTATTATGGGATTTATCAAGTTTTTAGACGGATTTTAGAGGTTTTCTCCAGGTCTTAAAAAATTTGGCTAGAGACATAAGCAACACTGAATCAGTGTGAGCAGTTTCACTACAACAAGCTACCATTTCGTGTTGCTGTGTCAGAGAGAGCTGGTAATTCCTGTTCACATAGTTTTTTATCTTAATAATTTTTACTTCTTGCCCACATGTGTGCTTTGACTACTTATGCTTTTTTTCCCCATTAGTTTTTAGCCTTTACCAAGTAGGTAGAGCCAACTAAATGCATCACTTGTGTAGGTTTGTCTCTGTTTCACCTCCAACATTGTTTTGAATGCGTTTTTAACATTTTTTTTTTTTTTTTTTTTTAAATAACGCACGGATATATTTATTTGGCACTCTCAATTGTCTTTTTAGTTATCCTGGGGTGCCTTCCGGGACCGGGTTTGGGAACCACTGACTTAACCCTCCATTTCCCAAGGTACAAAAAGCTTGTGAGCCCAGTAGGGACAGAGAACCAGACAGAGTCCCCTTATTGTCAAACTCCTCTTACTCTCTTACCTATCTATATGTTCCATCTTTGCTTATACTCTACGCTGGCTATTAAAATGTTTTATTACGTATTGTGTTGACATTGTAAGTAGTATACTATGCCATACTCTGTATTGTTATTTGAATATTTTTACTGCCACAATTATCTATTGCTTATGTTTGATTTATTCCTACTGTACACCGCCTTGAGTTAATTCCTTCAAAAAGGCGATAACTGTTGTGGTGGATAAATATTTTTACAAACTTTCTTCATGCAATCTGCTCTTTGTTTATACCATATTAGATCTTGCAGATCATCTGGTTTTAATAGAAATATAATTATGGTGTATGCATCTACCTTCATCTGTGATCTAAGGTCTACCAGTAGGTCAATCAGAGGGCTTAATGGCCACTGCAATGGCCAACCTTACCAGTGGGCACATGCTTAAATGAAGCCCTGCAGCCCTCTGCATCCCCCACAGGCTGCCCCTAGCCACTGTAAGGATGACAGCTCCAAAATACAGAGAGCACACACTACTCTAAAGACGTTGGGCCCGATATTCAAAACGGCTCCTGGCTGTTAAATCGCCTGTCCGGGCTAACTGGGCATTTTCAGCAGCACTTAGCTGGCCACTGAACATGCTTAGTTACTGTCCAAGCTGAAACCTGCAATTTGAGGGGCATTCCGAGGGCGGGGGCAGAGTCAGCACTTAGCTGGGTAAGAACCAATTTTCGGCACTTAACCAGCTAGTAGAACCACACAAATAGGACTGCATAAAACAAAGTCCTATACTTATGCTGTTCTTCAAAGCCAGTTAAGTGCTGAATATCGCACTTGGGGCAAAGCATGGATACGGCCTGGCATTGAATTTCTGGGTATAACATAAGTGGTGGTCGTCAAAATGCTGATCGCCGCCAGCTGAATATCGAGCCCATTCTCTTCTTCTTTGAATGATGTATGTTAAGCAAGGACAACATCTCCATTTTATCTGCTTTAATGACTTTATAATCTTGATACGATTTAATTTGCATGACTTAAAGCATTAAGGGCCTCTTTTACTAAAGCTCGCGGAAAACGCGACACAGCCCATTCAAAATGAATAGGCTGCAGCACATTTGCTACGCCAGGAATCACTAGCATGGTTTAGTAAAAGAGGCCCTAAATCTTATGCTTCTACATCATTGTATTCTAGATCTATCTTGCCACAGATATAGCACATGAACAGTACAATCAATGAGAAATTCCAGACCACCTGGAACAGCTCTTAAAATGTAAATCAAAAACTTGCAAATTTAAAAACTTACCCAGCAACAACTATTATATGGTCATCTATGCTGAATTTATCTAGGACAAGCTGAAGACAGGCAATTGCTCCTAAACGTTCCTGTAACAAAATCATTGATGTACAGAAGACTTCATTATATTTTCTACTTTTTATGGTTTCCTTACTACGATGCCCTCTGTGAATTCACATTGTTTGTCAATCTGACTAAAACTCATGAACTGTAAGAAGCAGTATTCCTAGATTCCTTCAATGCTTGTGCCAAATGAACTCCTTTGTAGGTAAGTACTATGAAGCCAGCAGAAAGGAGGCCATATAAGGAATTTATTTATTGCACTTGTATCCCACATTTTCCCACCTATTTGCAGGCTCAATGTGGCTTACAGAGGCCTGTTATGGCATTACCATATCAGGGTACAAAAGATACAGTTGGTGTTACAGAGATAACATGGATATCAGGATAGTAAGTCAGTCTAATCAAGCAATTATAAAAGAATACAATCATAATAAGGGAGGAGTGATGATTTGTTGTATTTAACTATGGATTCTCGTGATACGCTTTGGTGAAGAGATAGGTTTTCAGTGATTTGCAAAAGTTGGTGATTTCGTTAGTTGTTTTCAGCATTCCACAGTTATAATAATGATAATAGAAATTAGTGGAAACTTGATATTCAGTGGCTTTTTGGCAGTGGAGGTCCAAAGCCTCTGGGGAGCACTGAGACCTGTATCATTAAAACTGCTGTCATAACTGTTAATAGCTGAAATGCACACTGCCAGCTTCAGTGTAGGAGACCATTGGTATGAAAACTGAACTATTTTCCCACCCATAGAAGAAGTCCCAGTCATGATTATTATGGTAGTGGTAACAGTAACGTGCCTGGATTGGCTGCTGTCGTGGACAGGATGCTGGGCTCGATGGACCCTTGGTCTTTTCCCAGTGTGGCATTATGTACTTATTAAATGACAGCAGATAAAAATGGCCCATTCAGTATGCCCTGCAAAGTGTTTATGAATGTAACTGCTGTTCCTTAAAGGTTAATCCCAGAGCCCATTGTCCTTCCTTTTTATACCCCTGCTTATGTACTGTATTCATTAACACACCTTAAAAGATTTAGTGTGGGCAAAAGCGATGTAACACAGCTATGAATTAATGCAGTGCTTCCCAATCATTTTGTGGTTGTGACCCCATGTTGGCAGCCAAATAAAAGTGTGCGACTCCCCAAAGGTATAGAATAATGACACACTTGTTATTTGTGTCTGCTTGAGAGTGGTCAACAAAGGTCAGGGAGTGGATCCCGACAATTTACCCTTGCATAACAGCAGCATTGCAAAGAAAATTAAAGATAGCAAGGAGACCGTTTACATGGCATCCTTACTCAGCAGCCATCTTGCCCTTCACAGAACAGCTTCTATGAAGTAAGAAGAAAAAGCTTGTAACAGTGGCCTTTCTGGATAGTCTGAGGTGCACAAGAAATGGAAAGAGTGTGATTAGAAGATGGATTAGGTCAGTATTCTTCACTATAAGGCTTGAAAGATATGGACAGTTCCCCCCCGACTCTCTTCCCCCAAAACACATCCTCCCCTCATCTCTAGAAGGTTGCTGCCAGTGCTCCCTCGGGCACAGCTCTTCCATTTTCTTCTGGCACCATGAGATTCTCAGTGAGTTGAAGCCAAGCGGTGTGCAAAACCCTGTGTAGTTTTTGCATGACTAAAAACACAGGAGTTTTGTACTACGTACTTGAAACTCGATGAGACCTATGCCTTGCCAGAAGAAAACAGAACAGCTTTTCCTTTATTGCCCCTTTTATTAAATTTGTTTATGGAATCCTTAGCACTGGCTATAAGGCAGTCTGCCCATATAGGGGGTCTTTTACAAAGCAGAACTAGCATTTTTAGCTCACGTTACAAATCAGCTGGCACTAAACGCTGAGATGCCCATAGAGGGGTATTGCTTGTCGGGGTTGGAAATTACATTATCACGGTATGCAGATGACTTATTAATGAACACAGCTATTTCAGTTATTTCTTCATTATTGTCCATTACTAATCAGTTTGGTCAGATTTCAGGTTATAGGGTGAACTGGGACAAGCCGTAATTTTGTTTCCTTTTTCTAAAACAGTTTACAAAGATTATGTTTTCCTGTATCTATGCCAATGGAAAGCATCCTATATAAAGTATTAAGGAATATGGTACGAGGTTTCTTTGGCGGATACTGTAAGCAAAAGTACTGATGTTTTGCTAAACTATTAAGATGGTATTGACTCCCAAAATTAATTATGTTCTAAGCATGTTACCTTTACTTTTCTCTGCAACTTTTACAAGGCTATGGAAAGTACTACTAAAGTTTCTTTGGCAAAACCAGCCTCCAAGGATTGCAATGTGGAAATTGCAGCAGGTAAGGAAATCGGGATGGGGGGAGTTAATTTACCAAATTTTGCTTACTACCATGTTGCTTATATATTGTGACAGGGTGATTATTGGTTTTTAGCAAGTGGTTTGCAAAATAAGCCAGTTTGGCTGCAGGTACAGGAGGCCTTGGTGTCACCTACCCCCATTTGGTAGGGATTAGCTCCTATTCAAAAGCAAGGAAGTGGAGGCTGCTGTGGTCGCTTTCCAGAGGCTTGAGGAGATGCCGGGTAAAGATGCAAATGATAATTATATGTTGACTGTATGGAATAACCCAGGTGGATTTGAAGAACGTTTCTGGTACTTGGTGGCTTCTACTTTATCTTGGAAATTGATTGCATCAGCGGGTGTAGCATCTGCCATTTACAAATACCTACAGTGTATATCCAAGAGAGTTTGCGAGTTTGACTTGCAGGATGGCCTGAGAGAAACACAGTGGCAAGCATTTTGGAGGTATGGTGCATGTTCTTTCAGTGTCATTTATGCAGTCGCTTTTTTCCTTTATTACCACTCTCTATGGACACCAATAAAAAAAAAGTAGGGATAATGTAAGTGACTCCTGCTGGTCTTGTAAAGGGTCAGTGGGGACTTTAATACATATGGTGTATGACTGCCCTAATTTACAAGTATACTGAAAGGATGTGTGGCAGAGAATCACAGACATCTTGTGTGTCGATGTTCCATTGTCTGTTAGGGCTATTATTTGGAAGTCTGGGATTCTTCCTGCTGCTACTTCCAAAGCTACAACATGTCTTTTTGATTATTTAGTCTTAGTTGCTCTAAAAGTTATTGTCAATCACTGGAAGAACAACGGTGATGTGCATGTCAATTTATGGTGGCATTGAGTCTGACTATTTAGGACATATGAGAAAATATTGACGATAAGGGCTTTATGGTTCCTAAAGGGGAAAGCAAGTGAGAGTTATTGGATCGTTATGTGTTAAACGATTCTTGAGAGGATTTTTGGAATTTTATTTGGTTTATTGTGTTTGGTTATCTTTGATATGATTTTGTATTTACCTTTGGAAATTATAATAAAATGTTTTAAATATAGAACAGCTTTTTCAGTGGCTGCATTAGCAGCAAGCCTGTAGAGAAGGTGAGAGAGAATTAAACTGGGGGCTTGGAAGGGGCGTAGGAGTGGGTAGGCTAGTGGAAGCTGACCGATGAGAAGGGGAGAACACTGTGAAAGAGAGGAGCTCAGGAGAATTTGTTGAAGATGATAAGTCAGGGGGAAAGTATATGGGAACAAAGGCAAGGACAGAGGGTGGAGGAAGAGACCATTTTAGTTAAAGTTTAACAGTCAGGCTGGCTGCATTATTAGAGGAACCCTTCTCATAAGGATGACTGTGTCACTGGAGGGAGATCTTCCTCAACTTGCCCAGGCACTCGCCATTTTGTCTTGCAGTGGTCCTCACTCTTACACTGAAGGTTTTTGCCTTGGAAAAAGTAGTGAAGATCACTGGATTAGGCGGTGAATACGTTTCAATCACAAAGAGACCTTTTGTAGCACATCAGAAGATCCAGGGTGCTCACCTTACCCCCAAAAAACATACCTCATTACTTTTTGTCCCATCATTTATAACTGTCACAGACTTGTGCCTCTGTGCCCATTCTTCAAATTTAGCATAGTAATGGTCATTGGTCTGGAAAATGAGAAAAAGTGATGCTGTTTTAAAACAGTCCAAAGTCACCATATTGTAAGTAATTAATACTAGCACATCCATATGTGTAACAACAGGATTAATCAATTTTCATATTCCATAGCAACATTAGAATTCATATAAACTAAATAACTGTCCATCTGACGGAGCACATCAGCATCGCAATAAAAAGAGTAATTCTGAGTAGCCCACATAGTTACTAAGTAAGCAGCTCCAGAAATGAACATAAGAATAGCCATAGTGGGTCAGACCAACGGTCCATCTAGCCCAGTATCCTGTTTCCAACAGTTACCAATCCAGGTCACAACTACCTGGCAGAAACTCAGATAGTAGCAGCATTCCATACTACTACTACTACTACTACTACTTAACATTTCTAAAGCGCTACCAGGGTTACGCAGCGCTGTACAATTTTAACACAGAAGGACAATCCCTGCTCAAAGAGCTTACAATCTAATGGACAAATGTAGAGTCAGTCAAGTAGGAGTAGTCAATTTGGGGCATTCTCAATTACATGAAAGGTATAAAGGTTAGATGCCGAAAGCAATATTGAAGAGGTGGGCTTTGAGCAATGATTTGAAGATGGGTAAGGAGGGGGCTTGGCGTAGGGATTCAGGAAGTTTATTCCATGCGTAAGGTGATGTGAGGCAGAATGGGCGGAGCCTGGAATTGGCGGTGGTGGAGAAGGGTGTTGAGAGGAGGGATTTGTCCTGTGAGCGGAGGTTTCGGGCGTGAACATAAGGAGAGATGAGGGTAGAGAGGTAATGAGGTGCTGCAGACTGAGTGCATTTGTAGGTAAGAAGGAGAAGCTTGAACTGTATGCGGTATCTGATCGGAAGCCAGTGAAGTGACTTGAGGAGAGGGGTGATATGAGTATATCGGTTCGAGCGGAATATAAGGCGTGCAGCGGAGTTCTGAACTGATTGAAGGGGGGATAGATGGTTAAGAGGGAGGCCAGTGAGGAGTAGGTTGCAATAGTCAAGGCGAGAGGTGATGAGAGCGTGGATGAGAGTTCGGGTGGTGTGCTCAGAGAGGAAAGGGCGAATCTTGCTGATGTTAAAAAGGAAGAAGCGACAGGTCTTGGCTGTTTGTTGGATATGTGCAGAGAAGGAGAGGGAGGAGTCGAAGATGACTCCGAGGTTGCGGGCAGATGAGACGGGGAAGATGAGGGTGTTATCAACTGAGATCGAGAGCGGAGGAAGAGGAGAAGTGGGTTTTGGTGGAAAGACGATAAGCTCGGTCTTGGCCATGTTCAGTTTCAGGTGGCGGTTGGACATCCAAGCAGCAATGTCGGATAAGCAGGCCGACACCTTGGCCTGGGTCTCCACGGTGATGTCTGGTGTGGAGAGATACAGCTGGGTGTCATCAGCATAAAGATGATACTGGAACCCATGGGATGAGATCAGTGAGCCCAGGGAAGAGGTGTAGATTGAGAAAAGAAGGGGTGCAATTCTGGTGCAAGCACTGGCTTCCCCCATGTCCATCACAATAACAGACTATGGACTTTTCCTCCAGGAATTTGTCCAAACCTTTTTTAAACCCAGATATGCTGGCCACTGTTTCTACATCCTCCAGCAAAGAGTTCCAGAGCTTAACTATTTATTGAGTGAAAAAATATTTCCTCCTATTTGTTTCAGTGTTTCCATGTTCCTTCACTGAATGTCCCTGGTCTTTGTACTTTTTGAAAGAGGAAAACAAAATCAGAGATTCACTTACATCACTCAGGATTTTGAAGACCTCAATCATATCTACCCTCAGTTGTCTCTTTTCCAAACTGAAGAGCCCTAACCTCTTCAGCCTTTCCTCATATGAGAGGAGTTCCATCCCCTTTATCATTTTGGTCCCTCTTCTTTGAACCTTTTCTAATTCTGCTGTATCTTACAGCGACCAGAATTGAATGCAATACTGAAGGTGAGGTCACACCATGGAGTGATGAGGCATTATAATATAACTGGTCTTATTTACCATCCCTTTTCTAATAATTTCTACATCCTGTTTGCTTTTTCGGCTGCCGCCGCCACACACTGGGCAGATTTTCTTGGGTGCTGACCCCCAAAGTGGACCCTAGCATCAGGTAACTATGATCTAATTTTTGAAGATAAACTACCCAAGTAATTTCCACTTTAAAAATTGGGTAGCAAAAATTGTATATACTAAAAGAACCTGCAATAAGTTGTTTTTTTTTTTTGGGGGGGGGGGGGGTGACTAGGGAGGGAGGGTTTAAAATAAATGTGCCCACATTATTTTTCTATCCTGAACTAAAGCAACCTCCCACCACCACCATCGCGGGAGATGCCTTTTTAACCAAGTTAAAATTATGCAAACTATAGAAGCCCATGAGGCATATTTTCAAAGCACTTTGGGAGGCTAAGTTCCATAGGTTTCTATGGAACTTTGGGAGGCTAAGTGCTTTGAAAATGAGCCTCCATGTGTAATTTAGCTGGCTTAGAGGTGGACAATTTTCAAACAGAACAAACTACCTTCAAATTGTGCTACTAGAACCAAAAAATCCTGTTAGTTCCTTAGAGAAGAATAGCTATTAACTTTATACGTCCTGATCCAGCTGTATTTTGGAAAATACGGCTAGATCAGGATACTGAACATCATTCAGGGTATCTACTTTTCCAAAGGAGAACAAATCCACCAAGGTGGATAAAGAACAAGTTCCCACTTCACTTACCTGCATTATCTAATTATTCAATAATGTATATATTTTTTTTATAGTTCATTCTATAATTAATTGAGCAATTTATTGATTTGTTATCAAAAAATCCTTTATACGTCTTGTATATGTTTTTACATGTTTAATATTTTTATTACCTTTTTATAGTCCATTTTAAAATTGACAAGTTTATCGATTAAAAATTCTTGTATATGTCCTGCATATGTTTACACATGTATTTTATATTTTTATATATTTTTATTATTCATTTGTTTTTCTTTTAAAAAATTGTTCATATACGTCTTATACATGTTTTCATTGTTTATACAGACTCCTGAGGAAGGCACTTGCGGTGCCGAAACAGGGTACTTTGTAGAGTCTCTAGTCATTAAAAATATATTTCCAACTTTGAACGTGTCCGGTTTGATCATTGAAGAGCCTGGTTCCATTCCCACTCCTATCTACTTTTTCAGCCATTAGTAAGAATTAGGGAAAAACCGCACCAGTCAGTGCTGAGACAGCACACTGCAAGGGGGAGAGGGAGGCATACAAAATTCTTAATTTTGTACAAGACAAAGAAATACAAGAAATAATTTTATGACTCATGCTGAAATTTCATCCTAATCTCTTGATGGTATACAAATGCCCAGAAATATAATCTTGTAATTGAGGGCTATTGTTTGTGTGGTACTTAAAGTAATAGTATCCCGTATGTTTACACAGAGACTTATCAACGGAGACATATTCAGCACCAGTATAAACTGGGCTTAAGCATTAAACAGAGTCCTAACCGTAAGCTTCATTTGGTGCAGGACAGACTTTGGAAGCTGAGGATTGACTATCTGGCATAGCTTTAAAACATTTCTCCACTACACTATCAGCAGTGAGGTTTCAAGATCATCTCTATTTCCGTGGTAAACTACATACAGTTTGAGCAAATCTACAGGAAAATAAAGGCACAATACACTCACAACCACAAAAATGTCAGCCACATCGTCTATAGCATCGAACGCTGCCACCCAGTGTGAAATAAGAGGAAGATGTCCAACGGGAAGCAAGGGCTTAGGGAGGCCAAGAAGGTGTTTAAACTCTTCGCAGTTTGCATTCTGCAGATCCCGGAGCAGTCTTGTACCATAGCCGGCAGCCAGAATAATTGCCTTCATTCTTAATTTCTTTCTGTAAAAAGAAAAAAAAAACAAACAAAAGAACCTCACCTTATTTAAAAACCTAATTTTTAAAAAACAATATACAATCCTCTAGTTTTGGTTAGACTCTAAAGGGGTTGTTTACTAAAGCTTAGATCGCGTTATCTGTAGCAGGGCTCATAGGAATAAAATGGACCCTGCTACAGATACCTCGAGCTAAGCTTTAGTAAACAACCCCCTAAATAATTTCATGCCTCCAATGGGATTGGATGACTTCCCATTCTTAGGGCACTACTCCATTAATACTGCATGATTTGAAATGGCATCTACGGCTCACTATCTTGCATTTCTTTGTCACTGATACGATTTCTCCATCATACTGAGGAGACAGTTTGCCTGCTAAACTTCTATAATACTGGATATATCAACTGCATCTCAAACTGTTAATTCTCGTACTGATCTTTCTGTATTTTATTGCATTCCTTTGCTTACTGGAGGTGCTGCTGCTTCAAGGATGCCATTCTGTGGGTTTCAATTGCTGGAATTTAGCGCGTACTTGGATTCCAGTTTGAAGCTCTTGAATTTATGTAACCAGAATGGCTCAAATGAGATGCTCTATCACAGGTCAATTTGAAACTCCTCAAACTCTCTGATGCGGGAAAAGGCCAAGAAACCAGCTGCCTCAAGTAAAAATGTTACGTTGGGAATGTTCTTTTTAAAAATTAAGAGGTCCTTTTACTAAAACGTGCTGAAAAATGGCTTGCGGTAGTGTAGGCGCGGGTTTTTGGTCACGCGCAGAATCATTTTTCAGCCCACCTGTAAAAAAATGCCTTTTAAAAAGTTTTGATGAAAATGGACATGCGGCAAAATCAAAATTGCTGCACGTCCATTTTGGGTCTGCGACCTTACCACCAGTCATTGACCTAGCAGTAAAGTCTCACATGGTAACCGGGCAGTAATGACCTACGTGCGCCAAATGCCACTTGGCACGCGGCAAAAAATAAAAATTCTTTTTAGACCGCACATCAAAAGTGAAATTACCACAAGAGCCACACGGTAACTCAATTTTGGCACGTGTAGATGCTTACGCGGCTTAGTAAGAGGGCCCCTAAGGTAGCTCTGTTATACATCTTGGAATTTCAGTGAAACTACTTGATAGACTTTTACAGAATATTGCTGATAAATTGATATAAAGGGCAAGGGGTTGGGATTTGATATTCTGCCTTTTTGGTGGTTACAATCAAAGCGTCTTACACATTATATACAGGAACTTATTTTGTTCCTCGGGCAATGAAGGGATAAGTGACTAGCCCAGAGAGTCACGAGCTGCATAGGGAATTGAACCCAATACCCTTAGGGCTTTTACTAAGTGGTGGTAAGCCCAACGTAGGCTTACCGCTCGCTAAACAAGAAGTACCGAGTGTACCTGGCAGTAATCGGGCAGTGCCACACGCTGCCCAGTTACCGCCGGGTTAACACGGGAGCCCTTACCGCCACCTTAATGGGTGGCGGTAAGGGTCCCCCCACACCCCGAAATGGTCGCACGGCAAGTGTTTTACTTACCTCACAGCCATTTCCTGCAGGAAAGCAAGACTTCCCTTTTACCAGCTGCGGTAAAAGGGGGCCTCGGATCGCGTGTAAAACACACACTGACGACAGCACTGGCCCCCTTTTGAAGCAGCTTGGTAAAATGGCCCTTAGTTCTTAGGCCACTGCACTAACCATTAGGCTATTCCTCCATGTTTCAAGGTTTGAAAATATGAGAGAACTTCCTCATTATTGTTAAAGCTATATTGTTTACTCATTCAGGCTTGTTTCCTTCAAAGTGGTAAGAATAGTTTTCTAAACGTTACAAGGGTCTGTTCCAACTACTTACCCAATACTAATTCTTCAGTTGTTTTAGAGGAATCGCTGCCAGCTTAACTTTCCTGAGTAAGAGGTATCCAGTCAAACGGGTTTTTGACTCCTTTTTTTCCCCACGCGATTAAACTTTGGACTAGTAGTCTTCCACTGAACTGAAGATACAGTTAAAAAAAAATTCACTTGTGCAAAATACTATCCAATTCTGTAATATAAATTCCTTTTTTTTTTTTAAGTGTATTTACTTTAACGTTATTTGCAAATTTCTGGTGAATGTTCCAGCTTATTTATTGCAGGTCATCTAGAACTGTAGGGGGGCGGGTGTCTAATAAGCGTTGAGAAAAGGACAGAACAGAGTAGCACTGCAATGCAACCTCTGTGGTCCCTATCTTATGAACGATGCTGCTGGCAGCAATATTGGCTACGTACAACCTTCAGAGGGCGACCCTATCTATCGCCAGCTCTTCTGCTGAGTGTGGTTTGTATTGGTAATTTATCAGCCTTAAGCACACACCGCTCCTTCCCCGATTTGACGCTGGACCACATCGGGTCAAAATATCGCTAAGTGCATCTGCACCTACTGTATGTATGTACCTGAAGTCATTCACCTTGTACTTCCAATGGAGAGAGCTAAATCCAAATCCACAGCTAAACTCTGAGCATGACCGGTCCGGGAGTCCTTCCTCCCAGCTCTCTTACCAGGGTCACGTGAGTGAGTACCCCTACGTTGCTAATGATAAGGCATGGCTAAAACTGTTGCTAGTTGAAGTCCCACCAAATTGAGCTATTTTTGAAGGCCGGCAGCAGGAAACTTTTGGCACTGATGGATTGCGGTTTATTGAACCAGTGCTACTGCTGTTTCGCTTGTCTCTGTGAATTTCAAGCCTCATTCTGCATTTCTAATACTCGCGTTGCAATCCAAGCCTCATTCTGGGGGTCTTTTACTACAGGTTAGCTCGAGTTATCTACAGCAGGTCCCACCCTGCTGCAGATAACTCGAGCTAAAAAAAAGACCCCCTTTGATGTTCCAATAGAATCTCTCTTGCATTACAAGCTTAATTTTGGAACTCCAATAGAATCCCTCACAGCGTTCCAGGCCTCGCTCTGGAATCGCCATGCACTTTTTTTTTTTTTTTGGCATTGCATCGCTCCCCCTTGACAACGTGATGACTGCCGCTAGCCACTCAGAAGCGAAGCTTGGAAGCGAGAGAACGAAGTGTAAGAATAATAAACTAACTTCTGCTGCTAACTGCTTATTCTTATTTTCCCAGTATCTGTTCTCTTATTTTGTTTCCTATGTTCTTCGTGATGTCATTCACCTCTTCTTTTCCCCGCATCTGCTCCCACCTGTATTCCAAAATCAATAAATCTCTTCAGTGCTGGGCAATTAATCAATAACCGAATAATCCCACAGAACAGTATAATTAGCCAATCAATATTATATATATATATATATATATGTGTGTGTGTGTGTGTAAACAAAAGGAACGCTCTGAGATGATGATCCTTGTTATATACGGGTCTCACTGAGGGTGATAGAATGGAATGGACCGATCTTTCATAGGGTCCTCCTTGTTCATATGCCACACAGTTTAAAAGTGCTGATATGCGCACATTATTCATGTGCAAAACTTAACAAAATATGTGCTGAGAATCTCTGTCACTATTTCTTAAATCGTGTATGTAAACAGTATCAAATAACTATAAGTAACAATAGTTTTATAACTTCAACACATGAGTGAGTTAAAGTCTTTTTCAAATTCAGGGTCAGCTATATAGAGAGCATTGCTGGTAATTTTGGGCCCTTTTGAAGTGTGAAATCTGGCTGGTTAGGCTCTGTTGTGTGCTCGGGCAAGCCATTGTTATAGGGTAAGTGCTTACTATTTGTATTTGAATGCCTTTGTTGTGTGCTCTCCAGTCTCCTACTGTCCCAGTTATTACTCATTCTATAAATTACACTGGGCTGGTTTCTTTTTCTCTTTTTTGCAGTTGCAGCTTCCCAATCGTCAAAGTTTCCTCTGAAGAAGCCTCTGGGCCAAACAAGGAACCCTTTTTGTTAGGATTTTCTGTTGTAACTCGTTGCTATCCCCTGCTGCCAAGGCTGCATCGGGATTCTCTGCAATGACTGTTGTGGGGAGGTTCATTTCCTGCTATAGGGACTGCATATGTGACTATAAGGAAATCACTTGAATGGATTTGTATTTTATAGTTTATCAACTATTGTCAGTCTCTCCAGTTTTCAGTTCTTGAATGTGTTAACTCCAGCTCTAAGTAAAGCAACAGAGCATAATTGTGGAGACCATATATTAAATAACACAGAATAGTTGTGCATACGATTTTGAAATTGTTTTGAGAATACAAATTGAGTTTATGTGGTATCATATTCTATGACTATACAATCTTTTGAATTCTGCTTTTTTGATAAAAGAAAATGTAGCTTTTGGAATAAGCCAAAAGCCTATGGGCTTCTTTTACAAATCACTCAGAGCTACCTATAGCGGCCTGCTGAATGCAAAGAAGCCCATTCAATTCCCATGGGCCTTCACATTCACACTATGGATCTTGAATCCTTGTATTCTAACATCCCTCAGACACAAGCCTTAAAAATAGTACATGATACATTGCTTGAAAGGCCTTCCTCCACACGAGTTACGAGTTTCCTGATGGTCCATCTAGCCCAGTATCCTGCTTCCACTAGTGGCCAATCCAGGTCACAAATACCTGTCAGAAACCCAGTTAGTAGCCACATTTCATGCTACTAATCCCAGGGCAAGCAGTGGCTTCCCCCATGTTCATCTCAGTAACAGACTATGAACTTTCCTCCAGGAAATTGTCCAAACTTTTTTTTTTTTTTTTACTACTACTCATCATTTCTATAGCGCTACTAGACGTACGCAGTGCTGTATGTTAACCGCTGTTACCACATCCTCCAGCAGCAAGTTCCAAAGCTTAACTATTCTTTTACTGAAAATATATTTCTTCTTATTTGATTTAGTATTTCCATGTAATTTCATTGAGTGTTCCCTGGTCTTTATACTTTTTGAAAGAATGAAAAATCGATTCACATCTACCCCATCTATATGACTCAGGATTTTATAGACCTCAGCCATATCCCCCCTGCAGCCACTTTAGCCTTTCTTTATAAGGGAGGAATTCCATCCCCTTTATTATTTTGGTCGCTCTTCTTTGAACCTTTTCTAATTTCGCTGTATCTATTTTGAGATACAGCGACCAGAATTGAACGCAAAACTGAAGGTGAGGTCGCACCATGGAGCTATACTGAGGCACTATAATATTCTTTGTCTAATTCTGCAACCATTTCCTAATAATGCCTAGTATCCTATTTGCTTTTTTTGGCCACCACCACACACTGGGCAGAAGATTTGAGCATATTGTATACAATGACACCTAGATCTTTTTCTTGAGTGCTGAATCCTAAGATGGACCTTAGCATCAGATTATTCTTCCCAGTGTGCTTCACTTTGCATTTGTCCACATTAAATTTCATCTGCCATTTGGATGCCCAGTCTTCCAGTTTCCTAAGGTCTTCCTGCAATTTTTTCACAATCCATGTGTTTGCAGATGACACCAAACTATTCAAAGTTGTCAAATTTAATCACCTTGCTCATCGTCCTGTTTTTCAGATCATTTATAAATATGTTAAATAGCACTTGAACCAGTACAGATCCCTGTGGCACTCCACTATTCACCCTCCTCCATTGAGAAAAATGGCCATTTAACCCTACCCCTCTGTTTTCTACCCAATAACCAATTCTTAATCCACAGAAGGACATTGCCTCCTATTCCATGACTTTTTAATTTTCTCAGGAGTCCCTCATGAGGAACTTTGTCAAAACCTTTCTGCAAATCTAATACACTACATCAACTGGCTCACTTTTATCCACATGTTTATTTACGCCGTCAAAGAAATGAAGCAAATTGGTAAGGCACGACTTCTCTTGGCTGAACCTATGCTGACTCTGTCCCATTAAACCATATTTGTCAACGTGTTCCGTAATTTTATTCTTTATAATAGTTTCCACTATTTTCCCTGGCACTGAAGTCAGGCTTACTGGTCTGTAATTTCCCAGATCACTACTGAAACCCTTTTTAAAAATTGACATTACATTAGCCACCCTCCAGTCTTCAAGTACTACAGACAATTTTAACGATAGGTTACAGATCACTAACAACAGATCAGCAATTTTATGTTTGAGTTCTTTCAGTACCCTGAGGTGTATTCCATCTGGTCCAGGTGATTTATCACTCATTAACTTGTCAATTTGTCTCACTACATCTTCCAGGTTCACTGAGATTTCTTTCAGTTCCTCTGCATTTTCGCCCTTGAAAATCATTTCCAGTACTGGTAGATCTCTTAGAGCTTCTTCCATAAAGACCAAAGCAAAGAATTCATTCAATCTCTCTGCTATGGCCTTATCCTCCTTGAGTGCTCCTTTTGCTCCTTCATGGTCTACCAGTCCCACAAATTCCTTCCCAGGCTTTCTGCTTCTGATGTGCCTGAAAAAGGTGCTACTATGAGTTTTTTGTCTCCACGTTTTTTTTTTTTCATATTCCGTTTTAGCCTTCTTTATCAGTGCTTTGCATGACACTGCTTATGTTGCTTCTTATTTTCTTCATTTGGATCCTTTTTCCATTCTTTGAAGTATGTTCTTTTGGCTCTAACAGCCTTTTTCACTTCACCTTTTAATCACGCTGTCTGTCGTTTGCTCTTCTTTCCACCTTTGTTAATACGTGGAATATATTTGGTCTGGGCTTCCACAGTGGTATCTTTAAACAACGTCCATGCCTGATTTAATGTCCTAACCTTTGCAGCCAACCCTTTCAGCTTTTTTTTTAACCATTTTCCTCATTTTGTCATAATCACACTTTCAAAATTAAATGTTGTTACAGTAGATTTCTTTAGTGACTTCATTCCAGATATTAGCTCAAACTTGATCATGTTGTGTTGATCACTGTTTCACAGCGGACCCAACACCGTTACCTCTCGTACCATGCTGTGCATTCCACTAAGTGCTAGATCTAAAATAGAAGATATAGAGGCATATTTTCAAAGCACTTTGGGAGGCTAAGTTCCATAGGTTTCTATGGAACTTTGGGAGGCTAAGTGCTTTGAAAATGAGCTTGCTGGGGTCTCATTTTCAAACCACTTAGACTTAAAAGTTCTTTAGGTTACAGGGGCTCATTTTCAAAGCACCTAGACTTTCAAAGTACCATAGGTTACTATCCAGCTTATTTTCAAAAGAGAAAGACGCCCGTATTTCGACCCAAATTGGGAGATGGGCGCCTTTCTCCTATGGGCGCCCAAATCGGTATAATTGAAAGCCGATTTTGGGCATCTCCAACTGCAGTCTGTCGCGGGAACGGACAAAGTTGAAGGGGGCATGTCAGAGGCGTGGTGAAGGCGGGACTGGGGTGTGTTTATCAGCCGAGGAGAGATGGGCGCCCTCAGCCAATAATCGAAAAAAGAAGAGCCCCAGAAGCGAGAATTTGGGTCACTTTTTCTGGACCCTTTTTTCTCATGAACAAGTCCCCAAAAAGTGCCCCAACTGCCCAGATGACCACCGGAGGGAATCGGGGAAGACCTCCCCTGACTAACCCAGTGGTCACTAACCCCCTCCCACCCAAAAAAAAGAACTTTAAAAACTTTTTTTCCAGTCTGTCTGCCAGCCTCAAATGTCATACCCAGCTCCATCACAGCAGTATGCAGGTCCCTGGAGCAGTTGTTAGTGGGTGCAGTGGACTTCAGGCAGTTGGACCCATCCCCCCCTACCTGTTACACTTGTGCTGGTAAATGGGAGCCCTCCAAACTGCCCCCAAAACCCACTGTACCCACATCTAGGTGCCCCTCTTCACCCATAAGTGCTATGGTAATGGTGTAGAGTTGTGGGCAGTGGGTTTTGGGGGGGATTTGGGGGGGCTCGGCACCCAAGGGAAAGGAGCTATGGACTGGGAATGGTATTTTAATTTTTTTTTTTTATTATTGTTACAGGTGCCCCCTAGGGTGCCCGGTTAGTGTCCTGGCATATGAGGGGGACCAGTGCACTATGAATCCTGGCCCCTCCCACGACCCAATGCCTTGGATTTGTTTGTTTTTGAGCTGGGCGCCTTCGGTTTCCATTATCGCTGAAAAACGAAACCACCCAGCTCAAATCCGCACAAATCCGATGCATTTGCCCGGCACAAACCGTATTATCGAAAAAAAAGATGGATGCCCATTTTTTTTCAAAAATAACGGTCTGTCCCGCCCCTTCACGTACCCGTTCTCGGAGATAGACGCCCATGGAGATGGGCGTTCGCGTTCAATTATGCCCCTCTATGTAACTTTGTAAGTCTAAGGGCTTTGAAAATACACCAGCTTTGTAAGTCTAAGTGCATTGAAAATGTGCCTCTTAGTATACCACCAACTCCACAGCCCTGATTCACATTCTTCTTTGCTACTTAGGGCTAAATATTCCAAGATATTTATCCCATTGTATATTTATGGCAAGAATACTTAGTAATTGTAAACACTGGTATTCTTTAAAATAGTGTTTCTCATGCCATTCCTGAAGTATCCCAGACAGTCTGATTTTCAAGGATATCCACAGTGAATATGCATGAGAGAAGTTTGCATGCATTGCCTCTATTACATACAAATCTAGCTCATGCATATTCGTTATGGATCTCCTGAAAACCAGACTGGCTAAGGGGTGCTCCAGGAATGGCTTATTAAACACTGCTTTAGAATGGGCAGGTGTCAATCTCGAGTTTGCATAGAGCTCTGGTGTCGCTCATTCCCCAACGTACATATGAGACATTAAAAGAGACATGGAGCAAAGATTTGGGATATGAGCTGAAAGGCATAAATTTTGCAAAATTGATAAAGAAATACCAAAGCAAGTAGGTGGGGCAGAGTTGCAGGAGAGTCAATATAGGGTAATCCATAGGGGATACATAACACAGGTACAAGCTGTAAGAGCAGGATGGACACCTGATGCCCAATGCCCTAAGTGTTGTAGAGACAGTAATCCCTTTATGCATGCATTTTGGAGATGTGATAGAATAAAATTATTTTGGAGAGCGATGCAGAAATATCTTGAACATCTATTAGGGCAAAGATTGCTCCCTTCCTGGAGAGGAGTGCTTTTGAATAAAAGTGATGGGATTTCAGACAAAAATATGGAGATATTTCTATGCAAGGCATATGCAGTGGGGAAAAATGTATATTAAGACACTGGTTGCAGGTAGATCCGCCCTCCTTTTGGTATTGGAAAAATAGTCTGCATGAATTAATGCTTTGGGAGGCTAGAGAGGCCTCTGGCAATCCCAAGAAAAGAAAGAGGTTTATAGCTATATGGGTTAAGTATTTGCAAAATATCTCCCACAAAGCAAGAAGTGCCGTGCTCAATAAAATTGGCACGCCCTAGCAAATGGGACGCTCAGCAGAAATGTACTCATGTATAAGACTGGAAAATTCCTGTAATAGCCTCTGGAAGGAATAGGTACCATGAAGTAAGAAGTTCAATGTGAAGCTGCTCCTGGAGGGGTGGACAGGGGGGGAGAAAATGTAAAATTTTGATGATGCAGTTAAGATGTATGTATACACGTATGACTTGTTATTATGATCACAAAGGGTTTGACTTTATTGCTTTTATTCTAAATGTTGAATCATCAATAAAAACCGTTGAAACATAAACACTGCTTTAGAAGATATCTATAACTAATATTTTGTTTTTTGGGTGGGGGGTAGTTGATGGGCCTTATATTAATAGAAATATAGGAATTTTGTTATTTTTCAGGACATTACTGTCCATATAATAATCGTCTTGTTACTCTATAACATGTTTTACCCAGTTTATATTACTGATGTAGGTTGATAAGCTAAGATTATTCTTATCCAAACCATTATTTATTTTTGTTTTATTTATTTAATTTGGTGACATGCTTTATAAATTCAAGGCAAGATACATTATAAAATTTCTTGTATATAGTTAAAACAAGGCTCTCACCCCCAACCTGCATCCCATGTTACTTGGGCGGAGCCATTAATAGCTCAAGGGTCTGTACCAGACTGACTCTTCTCTTTCAGTGGGATCTTACACTTATTTAGTTGGCTCCTAGAACAGAACCCCACTTTATCCAGTGTTTCATGGTTGGTTACCTGTACTTTTTACACTAAAGTTTACTTAAACTATACATTTCCTGGCACTCTTATCTAACTTTTCTGTGTGTCTTGACTAGATTGTGTAAACTACATGAAACAGGAACTGTTTGTTTATATTTATTTGTTCAGCATAGTATACATCTAGTATCATTATGGAATAAGTAGTAATAGCAGTTACTGGTATACTGTTAGGGATGGTGGTCCTTCACTTTTCATTTCATATCTAACACATCTTTATTTCAGAGTCCTTCAGTCTCCACTTCAAAAGTAGGTGCTGTCACTGATATTTCCTCTAAGGTGCACATTTGGACACCAACATCTACCAAAGGTACCATGTGCTCCCACAGACTATGGGACTATAAACAGCTTAAACTGCTGATTGGATGAATAATGTCTGTCATGAGGAGCAAGGTGCTGGCAGTTTTGCTTTTATCTTAGAGAGAATGTTGCTGCCAACTTAACTAATGCCAAGCACAAACTGGCATTCAGTATGATGCATCTCATATCCTGCATCATTTAGAACTTCAACTGCTCTGGATAAGTGTATCAAAATATAAGTAATCTTGGTCACAGATTAATTTACCTTTATTTTTATTTTAATATTTTGTTTATTAGGCAGGTGAACATTCAAACAGAGAAAGGCATTAGTTTACAAATTATGAGTTTAAACTTATAGCCTTGCTAATGTACATTTGATGTCTCTATCATGTCTCAAAGCTCTCTCTGCTCATCTAATTAACCACTTCAGACTATGTGCTCTAATGTAAAGTAACAGAGTTTAGACCTAGTTAAACAGGTCACAGATTAATTTATATGCCACAATCTTGAGATATGGCATCTGCGATGACAGACCTCACCTTGACAAGCGATGTATTATTCAGGAGGCTTACCTTAGAATTGTATTCAGAAAAGCATGAATCCCATGTTGTGTTAGTGACATCACAGTAGCAACATTATGATGACAGATAACATCTGTACAAGAACATAGTGAATGTCTCAACACATACCTCAGATATCCTCAGCATGTCTAAAGATGAGTGTGACCAATGAAGTTGTATGTTTCAAGTAACCAAATGAAATAACTCTTAATATCATGTTTTCTCTTTAATGCTTAGAAGAAAAATCTGGGGAAACTGTTAAAGAATGTTGAGGTCTGCCAGAAGATCTGCTAATCTGATTAAGTTACAAGATGAAACCTTCTTCTTGGAATTGGCAGCACAGAGATATGCCACTACCTTTTTTGAAAAATTTGATCGAAGTGAGATACAGGAATTACTTGCAGTTTCATCCACCAGCTGGCTAGCTCCTAAAGATGACATTCGCTTCCCATTACAGCTGCCAAGTGGACTGATAGGCCAAATTAAAAACTTCAATTTCCCTAATGCCATTGTGCTAGCACCAGTGGAACCAGACATCCAAATAAACTACAGAGAAGTCCATCAAATGGTGAGAGAACTGACAGTTGGAATTTATTGCTTAAACCAGATTCCTTCCATCTGCTTGGATGCCAATTATGATCTCAGCACATCATGCCAGCTTCCGCTAGCGTATTATGATACCAGAGTGGGACAGATTTTGATCAGTATTGACTACATGATAAAAGCACTCTGGCATGGTGCATATATGCCAAAAGAGAAAAGAGTCAGATTCTCTGACTTTTGGCGTTCAAATCTGGATGTTAATGCAAATGGCATCCCACAAACAAGTAGAGAAATGTTTGCAGAGTTTGGTTCAGCAGGTGAGTAAACATGCTATATTAAATTTCCATACTATCTTCCGTGGACACAGTACGAACCAAATGAACATACCATTTCTAGAACATTATTCCTCCTAGAGCAGGAGTGGGCAACCATGATCTTTGAGGGCCACAATCCAATTGAGTTTTCAAGATTTCCACCATGAATATGCGTGAGATTGATTTACATGTTCTGCTTCCATTGTATGCAAATAGATCTCATGCATATTCAATGGTGGAAATCTTGAAAACCGAATTAGGTTTTGGCCCCCAAGGACCATGGTTGCTCCACCCTTGTCTTGGAGAGTCTAGTGACTTGTCTACTTCAGATTGTAGATCAGGAAACTGTCCTACATGCAGTGCTGAGAAAAGTTTGTGAACCCCTAGAATGGCCATTATTTTAGCACAAATTATCCAAAAAAATGATTTGATCCTAATCTAAACCCTAATGAGAAAATGATAACCCCACTGAATAACTTGGACAGAAGGATATATTATTTAGTCTTGGTTTGTCCTCAAGACTGGGTTGAGAACCCCTGGTGTATGGCACTATATTTAGGACTGCACCTGGCTCTTTATGAAGTATTTAACAAATGGCTTCTCCACATGGTAGATGGACTTTTGGACTCGATATTATTTTAGGGAAATAAGATCTTTATATTAAAAAGTCAGTGGGAATCTTTTGCTGAATTGCAATTTTGATATTGGAATGTTTCCCTTTTTTTGTTTTTTTTTTTATTTTATATTTTGTTAAATTATTTAACTTTTTGTTATCCACTTAGAACCTTTGGGTATAGTGGAATATAAATGTTTAAATTAAATTAAAATTCAACAATAAGTATGCTTTTGTGAAAAAGTACACATCTTTCATTTAGTAACTGTTGTCATCTCCTTGAGTGGCAATAGCTTCAACTGTTTCATATAACTGTTGATAAATCTCTTACATCACCTTTAAGGTTCTTTGGCTTTTTTTTTGTCGATTTGTTTTCCTAAGGTTGTTAATAAAAAGTAACACTTTACTTCCGTACACAGTCCAATACAAGGAAGCCATTGTAAACAATAGCATTCAGATACAAACTACCACAGAAAGTGTTTCCCTGGATAATTGCTTCAGTTACCACAGCATTTCAGTAGGGTTTACATTGACTTGGCCAATACAAAATCTCTCCTACTTCAGCTATTCTGCTGTAGATTTACATGAATGCTTAAGGTCATTGGTTTGCTGTATTACAGATTTAGCTCAGTTTCAGCTCACAGACAGATGATCTGATGTTATTCTCTAGAATTTTCTGATATAAAGTAGAATTCATGGTTCCATCAGTAATGCAAGCTTCTAGACCCTGATCAAGTAAAGTAGTCATGCCACCATGCTTGACAGTCAGGATGAGGTGCTTACTTTGGAAGGCAATGTTATGGCTTTTGTCAAACAAAATGTTTGTTTTTGAGTCCGAAAAGTTTAATTTTTGACTCACCTATCCAGAGACATTATTTCAGAAGTCTTGTGAGTCTTCCATAGTGTTCTTTCATTCCCACCATTCTTCATTTATTTCCGTAATGGTTCATGAATGAGCCCTCACATCAGCCGCAAGTGACTTCATGAATGATTTTTCAGTTTGCTCATGGGCTGATCTTGGCAAGATAATTAGCTTTTTCTGCCTGTATTGTCTATGTGGCTGACAGTGGATAGATGGTACTGCTGGGTAGCAGGTTCTACCAGCTGCTGGCCCAGACGCTGGAGATGTGTTGCAATCCATTCCTCCTACTATTCTAGGTCCACCCCGATCCACTTAGGTATCCGCTCCTACTACTCAACGCTCCCAGTGGATATCTACCAGGTGCTTGGGGAGATCTTACAGCCCACCTGCGTATTCCTCCCAGTTAACCTAGGGTGACTCTCAGATCAACCCCGATCGGGCCTCTGCTCCCACTGGCTGCCTACCAGGAGCTGGGAAGGTCTTGCAGCCCATCTGCATATTCCGCCAAGCTAATCCAGGGTGGCTCCTAGGTCCACCCTGATCCATTTGGGCCTCCTCTCCTACTACCCAACACTCCCATTGGCCGCCCATCTGTATATTCCTGTCGGCATTCTCCCACCAGCCACCTGCCAGGCACAGGGGAAGTGTTACAGTCCATCTGCATATTCCTCCCAGCATTCTCCGGGGTGACTCCCAGGTCCCTCCCAATCCACTAGGGCCTTTACTACTGCTATCCAGTGCTCCCACCAACTGCCTAGCAGGTGCTGAGGAGGTCTTGCATTGCATTCCATCTGCATATTTCACTCAGCATTCTCCAGGATGACTCCCAGGTTCACCCCGATCTGCTTGGGCCTCTGCTCCCACTGGGCATCTACTTTTCTTTATAGAATAGGCTTCAAATAAGTACTTTCCTAGCACCTAAATCTAGGTGCCCCATTTTAGAATTACCACACTTAACTGACAGCTCACGTTGAGGCATTCCGTGGTAAGTTTCAAATGTGTATGTGTGAGAGTAGGGTTAAATGGTCAGTATTTTCGATGGAGAATGGTAGATAGTGGGGTTCCCCAGTGGTCTGTGCTGGGACTGCTGCTTTTTAACATATTTATAAATGATCTAGAGATGGGAGTAACTAGTGAGGTAATTAAATTTGCTGACAACACAAAGTTATTCAAAGTTGTTAAATCTCAAGAGGATTGTGACAAATTACAAAAGGACCTTATGAGATTGGGAGACTGGGCATCTAAATGGCAGATGACGTTTAATGTGAGCAAGTGCAAAGTGATGCATGTGGGAAAGAGGAACCCGAATTATATGTACATAATGCAAAGTTCCACTTTAGGAATCACCGACTAGGAAAGGGATCTAGGCATCATCTTTGATATATTGAAAACAGAGGCATAGCTAGGTGGGGCCACTTTCTGTTTCAGTTTTGAAAAAGGACCCCTTAGAATCCTCTTCCTTTTTTCTTTCTTAAAGGGAAATAAGCCAGTTCATTTGACATCTCAGGGAGGATAGATTGCACTGTGATGTCTCTGAATGTTTTTAAGCTGCTTTTTCACTGGTTAGTGCCCATGGAGGAGCATTTTCGATATGACATCTAAGACCAACTTTGGACGTTTTGCTAAAAACATCTAAAATTCAAAACGTAAAAATGTGTACCTTTTTTTTTTTTTTTTTTTTTCCGAAAATGGCTATTTGCTAGATATTTTTTGTGCTCTGTGCATTTATCTTCTTGGTCCATTTTTGGGAAAAAATAAAGTCCAAATGAAAAACGCACAAAATCAAGCCATTAGGATGCAGAAGGAGCCAGCATCACAAATGTAACAGGTAGAGGGAGGTATGGGCCAGGGTCCACCTGTCTGCAGTCCACTGCACCCACCACTAAACTACTAGGGACCTGCATGTTGCTCTAATGGACCTGAGTATAACATCTGAGGCTGGCATAGAGGCTGGTAAGTATGTTTTTAATCACATTTTTGGAGGGTGGGAGGGAGTTAGTCATCCCTGATTCCCTCCAGTGGCCATCTGGTCATTTAAGGCACTTTTTTGTGGCTTATCCTATATAATAATTCTCACCTCCAACGTTCTGACCTGCCTGGGACCGTGGCTCCCTTGGAGTTGGTCAGGAAGGCTCCGTAGATCAGACTGACGTCACTGGCAGCATGACGTGACCCTAGCAGACCAACTCCGAGGGATTCACGGTCCCAGGCAAGAAAGCACGTTGGAGGTGAGAATTACTGGTAGTGCTGCTGAAGGAGCTCCGTCGACGATAATAGCGCCGCAAACACCACCCCTCTCTGGCCCTTCCCTTCGTAAGAGCTGTCTGCTTAAAAGTTTTTACCTCCTGCACGCAGGGACGCCACTTCCGTCAGCCTTTTCTTTCGCTTCTGTTTCAGCTGTTCCTGTGGTCCCGCCCTTGAGGGCTGGACCACAGGAACAGCTGAAACACAAGCGAAAGAAAAAGCTGTCGGAAGCGGCATCCCTGCATGCAGGAGGTAAAAACTTTTAAGCAGACAGCTCTTACGAAGGGGAGGGCCAAACAGGTGGGGAGTGGGAGGGGGGTCCTGAAACTACAAAGGGGGGTCCTGAAACGACAGAGGGGGGAAGGGGGTCCTCAAACAACACGGGGGGGAGGGGATTACTGGAAATCCACTGGAAGGGGAGGGGTGGGTCCTGGAACTGGAAGGGGAGGGGGGTATGGGAAGAAGTGGGAGGGGGGGTCCTGGAACTCGGATGGGAAGAAGTTCGAGGGGGTTCTGGAACTCGGATGGGGTGGAAGGGGGGAAAGGGGAGTGGGGGAAGAAGAGGGGGAGGGGGGTTCTGCAAATTCTCGGTCTCACAAATAGTCTGTGTATCGCACACATACTCTCACACTCGCTCTCTCTCACACACACACTGTACCTATGTGAAACACACTCTCTCTCACACACACACTGTATCTGTGAAACACACTCTTTCTCTCACACACACTGTATCTGTATGAAACACACTCTCTCTCTCTCACACACACACTGTATCTGTGTGAAACACACTCTCTCTCTCTCACACACACACTGTATCTGTGTGAAACAAACTCGCACACACTCTCTCTCACAGACACACTTGCACCCAGTCTCACTTTCTCTCTGTCACACACACACACTCGCACAGTCACTCTCTCTCTCTCACACAGTCACTCTCACACACACACACTCTCTAAAACATACACAATCCGAGGAAAACCTTGCTAGCGCCCGTTTCATTTGTGTCAGAAACGGGCCTGTTTTACTAGTTTGTTAATAAAACAGGTCTAGAACAAAACTTTCAACTTATAGATAGCCCTGGATGTTTTTGTTTTGTTCCATTATGACAGAACAACGTCCAAGTGTTAGAAACACCCAGATCCCGCCCTTGTCATGTCCTCTTGTTATGTGAATGCACTTCTGATGGACTTCATAGAAAAACATCTAAAAATTGGTTTTGAAAATACCAATTTGGATGTTTTTTGTGAGAAAAGTGTCCAAATGCAGAATTATGCCACTTCTTGGACGTTTTTCTCTTTTAAAAATGAGCCTCACAGTCGCCTGCTGCCTAGTCTTCTACAGGGAAAAACTTTCTAAAGTTTAGTGATGCACTTCTATACAGATATTCACGCAAGGGATGTTGGCATAACCATGTCTTGCTTTTTTTGTTTGTTTGTTTTTTTGTACTACAATTTGCTTATCGGGAAATGTGCATACCTTTCCTTCTTAAACCACGGGCTCTTGTAAAATTGCTGTTGCAATTTAACATTTAACATTTTTGCTACAGAATGATTTATCTGTATATTTTTTGGGGTGATACAGGTCTAGTTGATATTTCTCAAGAAACAGAGTTTGCAGAAATATATTCAAGCACCTCAAACATGGATCCAACATTTGAACCTGATGGGCCAGAAGAAGTAAACTTGTTCATGCAGTATGTAGACAACATCTTATTGAAGATGGCATATTACATCACTCAAGTTGAACAGTATGACAACATATTCACATTTGATGCTTCCTATAACCTTACTAATGAGATAAGACTGTTGGAGGAGCAGCTTGATTTAGTAACCTACCAAAGACTGCAGCAGAGAATAAATCTTCAGCGTAAGATAGTGACGGACTACATTGAGAAAAAGGCTGAAATCCGTAAGAATATAACTTGTATGAAGTTAATCACCTTTCTTGTGCCGTTCTTTATTGCACTAAAGAAGAAGTCAAAAATTCCAGACCTAAGCCAGCTTATTCCAGCATTATCAGGTTAGTATTTGTTTTACACAGCTTTTTTGTTTATTTTACAAATTATTTTTTTTATAGCCAATAATATAGTGCCTGTAATTCTTCCAACACAGGAATGAGTTTGCTGTGGGGAAAGGGAGCATTATTTAGCCTGGAAACAGGAGTTTCGCAAGCTGCAGCACCTGCACTCATAGCATATGCTTTGTATATGGTACGATATATACATACTTAGGGCCCTGTTTACTAAGGTGCGTTAGTGTTTTTAGCGTGCCTACACTTAGCGCACGCATTAACCATGTAGGCGCCTATAGGGATATTGTAGGCACGTACATGATTAACGCTCGTACATGGTTGACACATGTTAAAAACGTTAACGTGCCTATAATGTTGCTTAGTAAACAAGGCCCTTATTCTCTCTTTTTCTCTGCCAATTTTGGGGCACAGGCTATAGAAGTCTGCCCGGCAGTGGTCTTACTTCCCAACTTCTGGAGCTGCCATCAAAACTCACGCCAGCTATGAAGACATTAAGATTTTGTTTAATTTGATTCCATCCTTTTTCTATATAGGAATCCTCTGTGTTTATCCCATGCATTCTTGAATTCCATCACTGTTTTTGTCTTAACAACCTGCCCCAGGAGGGCAATCTAAGCATCCACCACCCTTTCTCTGAAAACTATTTCCTGATGTTGTTCCTAAATCTACTACACTGCAACCTCAACTTATGACCTGTAGTTCTACCACTTCCCCATCTCTGAAAAAGATTAGTTTGCATATCCCTCCTTTCCTAGGGTATACATATTCAGGTCTTCAAATCTCTTCTCATACATCTTTGGCACAAACCCCATATCATTTTTGTTGCCTTCCTCTGAACCTCCTCAAGTCTTTTGATATCCTTAGCGGGATTATGGCCTCCCAAATTGAACACAACACTCCAAATGGGACTTCACCATGACTTGTACAGGGGTGTTAACACCTCCTTTCTTTTACTAAATATGCCTCTTTATGTATCTTTCTGGCCGTGGCCACCACCTTGTCACACTGTTTTGTTTCCTTAAGATCCTCTGACACAATCATCCCAAGTTATCAGCCTCTCACACCCTAGCAAATAGAGATTTTTTTGGTTTCTATACCCCATGTGCTTCACTCTGCACTTCTCATTACATTTTAACTGCCAAACATTAGACCATTCTTCTAATTTTTGTAGATCAGTCTCATGTTGTCCATTCCCCCCAGGGTGTCCACTCTCTTTTACAGATACTTTGTGTCACCCCCCAAAAGGCAGACTTTTCCATCTAACCCTTCAACAGTGTTACATAAATACATAAGTATTGCCATACTGGGAAAGACCAAAGGTCCATCAAGCCCAGCATCCTGTTTCCAACCGTGGCCAATCCAGGTCCCAAATACCTGGTAAGATCCCAAAAAAGTACAAAACATTTTATACTGCTTATCCCAGAAATAGTGGATTTTCCCCAAGTCCATTTAATAATGGTCTATGGACTTTTCCTTTAGGAAGCCGTCCAAACCTTTTTTAAACTCCGCTAAGTTAACTGCCTTTACCACATTCTCCGGCAACGAATTCTAGAGTTTAATTACACGTTGAGTGAAGAAACATTTTCTCTGATTCGTTTTTTTTTTTTTTAACAAATTTACTGCTATGTGGCATGAAATGGGGAAATAAGCTTCCAGTGCTTATTCATTTAGACTTGCTACTGCCAATAAGGATGCAGGTCACATTAAACAGAATTATTTGAAGTCAACATGATTAGGATGTGCAAAGTGTATCGGGCTGGGGAGGGAGAAAGGAAAGTTAATATGGGAGCTGTCTAAATCTCTCTCAAATATGTCTCCCCAAGAAAGATGCAAGATGATAATTCTGACAATTTCACCAAAACACTGCCACAAGGCAAGCTCTGGCATCACTGTCTGAGACATTTGGATCCATAACGTGGCACTAGCTCAGCTTTAATGGGAGTAAAACAGACACAAAAACATTGAAGGTTCAACCTTCAACGCACACATTCCTTGGAACTGTTATCTCTGCAAAATAGGTTTCAAAAATACCATTTTGGACGTTTTGAGAAAAAATCCGTCCAAATGCTGCTTTATTACACTTTTTGGACATTTTTCTCTTTTGAAAATGAGCCCTATATTAATCTATGCAACTTTGTAAGTCTAAGTTCTTTGAAATGAGCCCCCCCCCCCCCCCCCCATCTTCTAAAAAATGTTGAACTAAGCATGTCCTACATAGTATATAAAATAATTCATGACAGCATAAATCTGATGGTCATGTAAGACCTCGTTTAGGAAACACCATCTGTGAGAGATCTTTTTTGGATCCACTGTTTGTGTTGGCGTTGGTCATATAAGAGACCATAATGTTTATGTATCTCTAGTGCTACTGAGAACACAAGGAATAAATGGAGGGGAACTCCCCCCCCCCTACATTATGACCAATAGCAACACACAAAAACAGTAGGGGTAGGCCACAACTACCAGTAGCTGAATGTTTTGCATGTTGCTTCTAATTTCACCACCACATTCTTCACAGGAACTACCGAGCTCCCTAGAATTGGATAAGATTAGAAGGAATTAATTGGCTTCCTAACAAACCAGATCAATTCATATTTAGCAAGACAGCTTTAGTCTGTGCTGAGAGAGCCATTTAACCACCACCTTCAGCCACTACTTTCAAACAGGTGTTCAGCCTACTAATATCCAGTGAATTCCCATGGTGTAAGCAAAAGTGGAATATCATCAAGATTATGCTGTTAGTGGTTTCTTTGTACAGAAAACGAGTAATAAGGGGCGCTGTAAAGAAACTGAACAATGTAGGTGCCACCACTGATCCTTGGGGAACACCAGCACAAAACCTCAGCTGTCTAGAATGAAGCACATTTGTTTTATCAAGAAATCTAATGCCTGCCCAAATATTTCTCCACAATTCCTCCACAATTTTCAAAGTAAGTGATAAGTTGGAAACAGTGGTTTGTTTGTTTTTTAAAGCAAAAGCTGAATGCATTCTTCTTACCAAGAGTTATGGTAAATCCTTTGAGATAAACTAGCTTGCACCATTATTAAAATGGTAGAAATGAGGCCAAGGGTAGAATGTTTAATTCAATGAGAAGGCATAGGATCAACTAAGGAGATGGACGGCTTCAAACCAATCATCTCTTTCTCGAGGCTGGAATAGGAAGGAAGATTAAAAGCCAGCATGAACCAAATCTGAAGAAGATGAGTGGACTATTGAGGAGAAGTACCGGTGTCTAATAAAGGAGGATATTTCCTAAGTTCCTGAACTTAATCATTAAAATATGAAGCAAAACATTCTGACAGAGGAAGAACACCTCATTCTCAATCAATGGGGAGTTAGAACCAGTGAACTGAAAACTACTTGAAACAGCTGCTTAGGATGATTTTCATGGAAACATATTGAATTAATTTATTTTGAATTTGCTATACCACCTTTAGCAAACAAATACTGCAAAGTGGTTTACAATTTTGATCATAAAAGGACAGTGAACTGACCAGTTACAATCAAGTCATAGTTTAAAGGTCAGACAGTTATACTTGCAGAATGGCCTGACAGACTTGCTTACTGACAGGGAGAAGGGTAATTAAGGGAAACAGACTAACAAGGATCAACATAGCTCATCATTGGTTGAGTAGGAAAGTGGGGGATAGGGGGGAGGCAGGAAATGACAAGAAAAAATCAGAGGGAAGGTAATACTGCATGTCCACCTTGTCCAAGATTCCCTCATAGTTAAGTGAAGTAAAAAGGTTTTTATGTCTTTTTAAACTTGAGAAAGGATGTCTCGATTCACAAATATGCAGGCAATAAGTTCCAAAGGGCAGGTGCTGCAAAGAATGCTGTTATGCTTCTGGCTAGTAAGCCCTTAGTACATAGGACAGGCCTAGGAAAGACTGAATCCCCACAGGCAGACAAGAGAGGCGGCTGCAAGCAGCCAGGCAAAGACAAAGCCCAGAGGGCAATAGAATCCAGTCCCACAAATAGCAATGCTGGAACTGGAACACGAGGACACAAGGCAGTCAAACAAGTCATATGTTGGTTTTAAATTTAACCTAGGTAATCTAAGAAGGAAATTGGGCAACAATGCTTATATATTGCAAAACCAAAACATGTATGGGCAAGTTCCCTTTTTGGCAGGCTGCCTCCAAGCAGTTCTGCCAGGGCTCAAATGCAGCAATTTTATTTATTTATTAGGATTTATTTACCGCCTTTTTGAAAGAATTCACTCAAAGTGGTGATGTCTGACGTAGTTGCACTAGGGGACGGGAGAAGCAAATAGGGATTGCTGTTGCCCCTAACTTGAAGGTGAATTGGGGTTGGAGCGGGGATGAGGTCTGGGTAACCACCAGAACCTTTTTGTTTAAGGAGGCTTGTTTTGGAACCCACCAAGTCATCAGGGATTTGAAACTGCTCTGTGGGGAAACCACAGTATTTTGGCTACTGGACCACCAAGGATTTTAGTCTTCTTCACCTCAGAAGGAGGACCATCTCCACCAGGCCTTGTAGCCCTCCATTTTTTTTTTCGAAACAGTATTGGCGCATATGTTATGTTGGGTTGTACATTAAAAACACAAAGAGGCTCATTTTCAAAGCACTTAGCCTCCCAAAGTTCCATAGAAACCTATGGAACTTAGCCTCCCAAACTGCTTTGAAAATATGCCTCCAAGTCTTGCGTGCATTTTTACTTGGGTTTTAATATGGATTTTGTTTTAATATAGATTTTATAATTCCCAAATGCTTTGGTATACTGTAAGCTTAGTGTAGCCAGCATTAAAGAGCTTTTCTTAAAGCACGAGTAAATGAAAGTCCACACCAAATATTAGTGAGGAATTTTAATCATATTGTATTACATCGGGACCCTGCACTTCCAGTTTGCTATTGAAAAGAAATGGTGGGTATGAAATATGTGTTGGAAGAGACCAGGGAAATGAAAGACAGTGGCAGCTGGTCAGGATGGGCAGAGTATGGAAAATCTACCCTGCCATTACACAGTTCACAAATATAAGGTTGTATGTATTTGTGGTGGGAAGAAGGGATCTATGTATGTATGCTTCTATATGACAGAAAGAGAAAGGGAGGAGTTTATCCACCACAAAGTTCTATCCCTTCCCCTATTACCTATTCAGTATAAGCAACCAACCACCATTGCTGAAAGATGTTGGCTACTCTGATTTGTCTTCAGAGAAATGACGACTGTTCTGTGTTCAATAGATGATAAACTAAAGACTGAACGAGAATTGCCACCGATGATGCTTGGACCAGATTTCAAATGTCGGCATTTTCAGTTTAAATCGAATGAGTACTTCCACATGCATGGTGGAATTGAGCTTGACATTGGTACACCTTCTCTTGGAGATCTTCCGGAAAGCATCAAGGTCAGAATTACATTGTTTTGTAGTGACTTTTTGTGCTCTGAAAATTAGTGAGAGATTTATAAAAAACATCGGTCTGTTGCTTTAAGAATGTTTATTGTAGGTGCTTAACCCCCACATAGAGAATATTTCTGTGCCATAAGAAAATTCAGTTTCTTCCCAAATATAGATGGTCTCTTTGTGGAAGATGTGCATTAGCAGGAAAGATTTGAAGGAAGCTATACGACTTCATTTAATTGTGCCCTGAACTTATGTAGGGCGAGCACTTTGTGGTTCTTACATTATTTTTTTAGAAGAAATCTTAAGCAACACAACAATCCCTTTGAAAATAAAGACATGAAAATAGTATTTCATTTCCTAAACTGCTATATAATTCTTTGCTGTTTGTTTCACATATTTCTGTGCTAACATTTTTGTTTGACCATAACAGTGTTTCCACAAATTATATTAAGTCACAACATACTTGGTACTGGATTTACTTTGTCATGGTATACCATCACTTTTCCTCTTCCCTTCCTCCCAGCACCATCTCTTCCCTTAGTCCTCCCTCCCCCCCCCCCCCCAAAAAAAAAAAATCCTGATATTTCTACCCTACCTTCCCTCCCATACTGAATCCCCCTAACATCAACACCAGCTTCCCTTTCCTCCCACCCTCTGAATGACCTCAAACTGCTACTTGCTTCTTTGCTGGTTTCCTCTAAAATTTGAGCTTATATGGTGCTCCATAGCCCCACACAGTTCCAAATTCAGAAGGAGACTGGAAGAGGAGGAGGCAGCATTGCATAAAGGAGTACAGCTCACTAACCCTCCTTGCATACAGGAGACCATGGACCAGGGGCTAGAAAGGCCAGAAGAGAGAGCAAGACCACCATTGGCCGGGGGAAGGCTGACAGTCGCTCAAAAGCGCATTGTTCGGCATAAGGTATCTTTCAAAGATATCACCAAAACAGAGAAGATAGGGTATCCTGATAGTGAGGTTGCAAAAGAGACCATAGTAGATCAGATGTCATTAAATAAAAATAAAAAACAGACAAAAGATTGCAAATTAATACTGTCAAGTACTGAGCATGATGTAAATAGGAACAACAAACATAGTTTGAAATGTCTATATGCGAATGCCAGGAGATTTAGAATATATTGCACTAAATGAAAAATTAGATATAATAGGCATCTCTGAGACCTGGTGGAAGGAGGATAACCAGTGGGACACTGTCATATCGGGGTACAAATTATATTGTACTGATAGGGTGGATCGAATTGGTGGAGGGGTAGCATTGTATATTAACGAGAGCCTTGAATCAAATAGATTGAAAAGTCTCAGGAAACAAAACACTTCTTGGAATCACTATGGATTGAAATTCCATTTGTAAAGGGGAAAAGGATAGTGATAGGAGTGTACTACTGTCCACCTGGCCAGGATGAACAGACGGATGCAGAAATGTTAAAGGAAATTAGAGACGCAAACAAGCTGGGCAACACAATAATAATGGGTGATTTCAATTACCCTGATATTGACTAGGTAAATGTAACATCGAGGCATGCTAGGGATGTAAACTTCCTTGATGAAATCAAGGACTGCTTTATGGAGCAGCTGGTACAGGAGCCGACGAGAGAAGGAAAAATTCTAGACCTAGTCCTTTGTGGAGAGCATGATCTGGTGCAAGAGGTAATGGTGCTGGAGACGTTTGGTAACAGTGATCATAATTTAATCGAATTTAGTATTAGCTTTGAAGTGAATATACATAGGAAATCAAATACGTTAGCGTTTAACTTTAAAAAAGCAGACTATGATAAAATGAGAATAACGGTGAAAAAAAATTTAGAGGAGTAGCTGCGAGGGTCAAAAATTTACATCAGGCATGGATGCTGTTCAAAAACACTAAGAGTGTCAACTTTACCTGCTGGTCTTGTCAGGAAAGGGATGGATCATTGGCGCATATGGTTTTCTACTGTGAAAATGTCAGAGCTTACTGGCAACTTATTTGCCGGAGTCTACAGCGCTCTCTTATGAGGTTGTGATCTTACGAGCCTCTTGTCCTACTCTCGCCCTTCCGGAGTCCGATAGGAAGTTGTTCAACATTATGTTAGCGGTTGCACTGCATTTAATTGTCTCCAATTGGAAAAATAATGTGTATCTAAATTATGATGAATGGTGGAGTTATGTCTGTGTGATCAGGAAATATGAAACCATTTTGGCCCATAGGCGTCGACATATTAAGTCTGTTTTAAAGACCTTGGCTTGTTTAGACATCTTCTGTAAGGAGCCCCATAGCGCTAATTGATCTTGTGTATCCATATTATTTGTCTCCAGGTATTGCCATGGAACTCTGCTCTTCTTTTGTGCTTATTTGCGGCGGGAGGGGTTGTTTTTGTTTGATTTTGTGTTTGCTTTTGTATTATCTGTATGAAAAAAAACCTTTAATAAAAACATATTAAAAAGGCATGGATGCTGTTCAAAAACACCATCCTGGAAGCCCAGGCCAAATATATTCTGCGTATTAAAAAAAGGAGGATGGAAGACCAAACAACAGCCGGTATGGTTAAAAAGTGAGGTGAAGGAAGCTATTAGAGCTAAAAGAAAATTCTTCAGAAAATGGAAGAAGGAACCAACTGAAAATAATAAGAAACAGCATAAGGAATGTCAAGTCAAGTGCAAAGCGCTGATAAGGAAGGCTAAGAGGGGCATAATCGAAGGAGACGCCCAAGTTTTGCTGAGGACGTCCTCGCAAAATGTCCTGGTGGAGGGGCGGGGAAACCTGTATTATCGAAACAAGATGGATGTCCATCTTTCGTTTTGATAATACGGTCGGGGATGCCCAAATCATGAAATTTAGGTCGTCCGTAGAGATGGTCGTCCCTAGTCTTGGTCGTTTCTGATTTTCAGCGGTAATGGAAACTAAGGACGCCCATCTCAGAAACAACCAAATGCAAACCATTTGGTCATGGGAGGAGCCAGCATTCGTAGTGCACTGGTCCCCCTGACATGCCAGGACAGCAACCGGGCACCCTAGGGGGCACAGCAGTAGACTTCATAAATTGCTCCCAGGTACATAGCTCCCTTACCTTGTGTGCTGAGCCCCCAACCCCCCCCCCCCCCAAACCCACTACCCACCACTGTACACCACTACCATAGCCTTATGGGTGAAAGGGGGCACCTAGATGTGGGTACAGTGGGTTTCTGGTGGGTTTTTGAGGGCTCACATTTACCACCATAAGTGTAAGGTGGGGGGGATGGGCCTGGGTCTGCCTGCCTGAAGTGCACTGCACCCACTAACACTGCTAAAAGGACCTGCATACTGCTGTGATGGACCTGAGTATGACATTTGAGGCTGACATAGAGGCTGGCACAAAATATTTTCAAAGATTCTTTTGAGGGTGGAAGGGGGTTAGTGACCACTGGGGGAGTAAGGGGAGGTGATCCCCGATTCTCTCCGTGGTCATCTGGTCAGTTCGGGCACCTTTTTGTGGCTTGGTCGTAAGAAAAACAGGACCAGGTAAAGTCGTCCAAGTGCTCGTCAGGGACGCCCTTTTTTTTCCATTATGGGTCGAGGACACCCATGTGTTAGGCATGCCCAAGTCCCACCTTCGCTACGCCTCCGACACACTCCCATGAACTTTGGTCATCCCCGCGACGGAAAGCAGTTGGGGATGCCCAAAATTGACTTTCGATTATGCCGATTTGGGCGACCCTGTAAGAAGGATGCCCATCTTGCGATTTGTGTTGAAAGATGGGCGTCCTTCTCTTTCGAAAATAAGCCTGTAAGAGGGACTTCTAAAAAAAAGATTGCGTTGGAGGCAAAAACACATAGTAAAAAAATTTTATAGGTATATTAAAAGCAGGAAGCTGGCAAAAGAATCGGTTGGACCGCTAGACCACTAGCTGACCGAGGAGTAAAAGGGGTGATCAGGGAAGACAAAGCCGTAGCAGAGAGATTAAATGAATTCTTTGCTTTGGTCTTCACCGAGGAAGATTTGGGTGAGATACCAGTGCCAGAAATGGTATTCGATGCTGACCAGTAGGAGAAACTTAATGAATTCTCTGTAAACCTGGAAGATGTAATGGGGCAGTTCTACAAACTGAAGAGTAGCAAATCTCCTGGACCAGATGGTATTCATCCCAGAGTACTGATAGAACTGAAAAATGAACTTGCGGAGTTATTGTTAGTAATATGTAATTTATCCGTAAAATCGAGCATGGTACCGGAAGATTGGAGGGTGGCGAATGCAACGCTGATTTTTTAAAAAGGTTCCAGAGGAGATCCGGGAAATTTTAGACCGGTGAGTCTGACGTTGGGGCCGGGCAAAATGGTAGAGACTATTCTAAAGAACAAAATTACAGAGCATATTCAAAAGCATGGATTAATGAGACAAAGTCAACATGGATTTAGTGAAGGGAAATCTTGCCTCACCAAATTACTACTACATTTCTTTGAAGGGGTGAGCAAACGTGGATAAAGGTGAGCCAGTTGATATTGTGTATCTGGATTTTCAGAAGGCGTTTGACAACGTATCTCATGAAAGACTCCAGAAGAAATTGGAGAGTCATGGGATAGGAGGTAGTGTTCTATTGTGGATTAAAAACTGGTTAAAAGACAGAAAACAGAGAGTAGGGTTAAATTGTCACTATTCTCAATGGAGAAGGGTAGTTAGTGGGGGTTCCCCAGGGGTCTTTGCTGGGGACCGTTGCTTTTTACATATTGAGCTTAGAACCAATCCTAATAACTCCTCTTGCAGCAACAGCAAGGCAAAAGCTAGAACTCTTTCCCTTCTGGGATGTGTCCAAGGCAGCTACCTCAGCCTAGCAATGCCCCTACCAAGTAATGTACTTTGTGTACACTAGGTCCTACCTCAACAGATCAGCGAGTTCTATTGGTCACTGAATTTTAAACACTAGCTTATTCCTACCAATTAAAGAAAAGATTATGTGACTGTCTTTTTGTGCTCAGCCACTCACTCATCTCAGACAAGCTCAGTTTATAGAATTTCTTAACATAGTAACATAGTAGATGACGACAGAAAAGACCTGCACGGTCCATCCAGTCTGCCCAACAAGATAACTCATATTTGCTACTTTTTTGTGTATACCCTACTTTGATTTGTACCTGTGCTCCTTAAAGAAGAGGATGTTTTCTGTAATGGGTCAAAATTGTACCTTGGAGCTGTAAGGTAGTCACTGCTAACTGCATGGCCACCAGCTTGCTTACACAGCCAGGACAGGACCTTCAGTGGGCTCTATACACTTTTAATTAGATTTTGATCTAAGGTTTATAAAAGATTGTAAATTTATGCACTTGGCACACAGAAATTTAAGTGGGCAGTGCATGATGAGATGGGGATGAGATAGTTATTTGCAAAGAACAGGAGAGATATCTTGTGATCATATCTGATGATATCAAAGTAACCTTAAAGAAACTTCAGACCACTCAAAACACTGCAGCTAGGCTTATCTTCGGAAAAACGTGACTTGAAAGTGCAAAACCCCTTCGCAAAAAACTACACTGGCTCCCAGTCAAAGAATGCATTGCTTTCAAAATCTGCACTCTGGTTCACAAAATTATCTGTGGTGAAGCTCCGGGATACATGACAGACTTGATCGACTTACCAACTAGAAACACATCCGAATCAACACGAACGTACCTAAATCTGCACTACCCAAGCTGCAAAGGATTCAAATACAAATCAACTTACGCGTCCAGTTTTTCCTACATAAGCACACAACTGTGGAACGCATTACCAAAAGCCTTGAAAACTACGAACGACCACCTAGACTTCCGGAAAATACTAAAAACTAGCCTGTTTAAAAAGGCATACCCTACCGATCCAAATAAATGCCTGATCTCTGCAACACAACAAAACTAAAGAACGTAATGGACATAACACAACTCTTCCATTGTACAATTCCCTAGTGTGGCTGTGCCACATGAACTTTATCTTACCACAACATCACTTTGTATTTGTTTACACCGGAGTCTGTAATGCCTCTCCGGTACTATGTAAGCCACATTGAGCCTACAAATAGGTGGGAAAATGTGGGATATAAATGTAACAAATAATAATGACATACAATGAAAGAAGGTCATGGCAAGAGTCAACATCATACCAGAATCCATAAGGAGAAGTATTCCAATATAATTAAGGAATGACCTTTATAGGTCATTCGCAAGGCCTCATATGTCGTTCTTTGTCAAATTCTGGCATCCATGTCTTCTAAAAAAATAAAGATAAGATATAGGCAGTTCAGAAAAGAGCTATCCCAATAGCGTAGAATCTGCCTCATAAACTCTATGAAACGAAACGTAAGAGCGTAAATATGGATCTCTTAGAAGAAGGACGATACAATATGGCCATTCAGATATCTTTACTATAGGGCATAGCCACAGCTTAATCAACAGATAAATTGAAACACCCTAAGGAGGGACAATTAGGGCCTCTGATATGCCATCTGCCAAGTGACCAAATCCCTGCCCCCCTCCCCACCTCAAAATTATCCATGAGAACTATATCTGTTCTCCATAGGGCAGAGATACCAACCTCCTCTTAACCAACTGAAAATACCTCTGTGGTACTGCAGCTCATTCAGAAGTTCTTGCAACAAGCTACAGAGCTGCTCTATGAACCTGTTCCATAGTGCCTGTCTTGTACCCTGTCAACCAACTGAAAATACCACTGTGGTACTGTAGCTCATGTAGAAGTTCTTGCAACAAACTACAGAGCTGCTGCTGTCAACCTGTTCCACAGTGCCTGTCTCGTACTTCTATCTATAACTTGGCAGATCAAAGATACCTACTATCCATACTTTGACCTCACCAATCCTCTCCCACCAGCAATGGAATTCTCAGGATGCATACTCAGAAAATCTCCTAAGAGCTTGAAGATTCACATTCAAGTCCACTAGAATCTGTGAAATTAGACAACTATGGTAAGGACAACATACTACCTGAACAAGAGGATGCTCCACAGAAGCAGCAGCAGCCAGAACAGTTCGAGGAGTCTCCTATACTACATTTTTACAAAAGCTAGCTAAAACTGTCTCAATCCTCTGAACAACCAAAAAATAAAACTCCTTAACACAGGCTGGATATTTATGCTGTTCTTCAGTTGATCAACATGTGGGTCCCAAAAAACAACAAGGCAAGCGATCTGCAAAATCCAATATGGAAAAAGAAGCCAGCAGATCAATATAACATCAGAAAGATTTTATTGAAGATACCGCATGTAAACAAATTGCCCGACACAGGCCGTGTTTTGCCCACCAAGGGCTGCGTCAGGGGCTACAATAAACAAACAGATTGAATTATAATAAATAAAACATCAAATTTAAAATATAAAAACAACATACTTAACATATAAAAACAACATACCACCATAGTTTCTCATATATTCATGAGCAAATAGATAATGTATAAGCTATAAAATGATAATAAAATGTTATACATTTTATAAAATCTAAACATGAATAAATAAGTATGTGGTATACATAGAAAGGACCACTTAATACAAATAAATAAATAAATAATCGTATGTATACGATTCCCAACATATATATAATAAATAATAAATATTTATTATTTATTATATATATGTTGGGAATCGTATACATACTTGTATTGTCAGACTGCTGCTCCTCTCCGGCTGTCTGCACTCTAGTTGCACCTCTCCGTGCTGTCCGTAAGCCAGCCGCACCTCTCCGTGCTGTCTGCACTCCAGCCGCACCAACGTCAGACTGCCGCTCCTCTCCGAGCTGTCTGCGCTCGAGTTGCACCTCTCCGGGCTGGCTGCAATCCTTGTAAGATATGCCAGCCGCCCTCAGGTTAACTCAGTTGCGTTCTCTCCAGCCAGTAGCCCACCCCCTTGTTCAACCCCTACCGGCTACTGCAAGTATACGTCTCCGAGTGGAGTCCCCCTCCTTGTAGCCTAGCCGCCTAGATTCTTTCCAGTCCGGCTATTAAGTCCCCCACCCAGGCCTCTGGACCGGGCCCTGTTCCTGACACAGGCCCCTTTCTTTAGAGCCTCTATTCAGAAGCAAATGTTTATCACACAGTTCAGCTTTTCTCCAGCAACAATATAAAGTTCCAAAGTTTCCACTATGGTATGAATTCCTCTAGGTTTAGCACTTCCTACTGGCTACACCTAGAGACCCACCTCCCTCATTTGTCAGCACTAACTCCTGACAACCACCCACTGGGTTAAGGAATTCATACCTTTTGTTGTCCAGTACACACAGCACTCTTTCTCCTTCCTCTCTGGCCCTGAGCAAAGGCTGAGATATCCATTTCCTCTGATTCCCCTCCCCCTTCCCCCCCTTGCCAATCCATCTGTTCCACCACTCCCCTCTCCCACAGGTGTTCCTCCTCCCCTTCCTCTGACTTCATCTCCCAATCAACCCCCTCCCCCTTTCCCCTCTGAGAGGACTTCTCCTCCCACTCCTGTTTCCTGCTCAGCTCGGGCTTCTGGGACTTGTAGTTCTTATAGCCCCACTCTTTCTTCTTTTGATCCCCGGCGGGCACAGGTAGTCCTTTCCTCCCCCACCCCTCCGGTTTGCCACCCCCCTTTCTCACAGTATATATATATATACAATTTTTAAATACATATAATGCGTTTTTTGTGATGGGATGATTTATTTATTTATTTATTTTATATTTGATGTTTTATTTATTATAATTCAATCTGTTTGTTTATTGTAGCCCCTGACGCAGCCCTTGGTGGGCGAAACACGGCCTGTGTCGGGCAATTTGTTTACATGCGGTATCTTCAATAAAATCTTTCTGATGTTATATTGATCTGTTGATCAACATGTTGCAGGAGGTCTTAGTACTTTTCCAAGATGTACAGCTGAAAATCTGGCAAACACATCTCTGAATTTCAGCAGTATCTAAGAAACTGAATCTCAAGCATAAAGAATAGACAGCCCCTGGGCATGACCTGATGCAGCTATCCTATCACTTCATTTTTGTGGAGGCTGCTTTTAAAAACATTAAGGTTCCGAAAACGTTATCTAATACCCCATCAAGCAAAGATCCTAGAACCCTATACATGGTAGATTAAAAAAAAAAGTCTACTAAAGTTCTGTGTTCAGTCTATGCATCATTTGTCATCAGCTCCAAATACTGTGATACTATACTCTCCTGCAATAATGTGTGAATGTTTCCAGAGTGCTGTCTAATGATCTCATTTCAAAATTGCATTCCCTCTTGGTTGAGCTAGAGGAATGCCAATATCTCATTCGCTCTTCATATGATGTGTACAATACAGCCTCCAGAGCAATAGCCATTGCTTTAGGGGCTTGAACATTTTTATAAGCCTCCAGACTATGGGAGAACTTACATGATTGACTGGTGGATTCACCATATCATGGAGACACCCTTTTTTGGAGAAAAATAAAGGACCCAAAGCAGGAGTAGAAGATGATACAATGACAATCCATCATGGAAATGAAATTCAAAACAGCTTTATTAGAGCACCAGAACGAAAGACCCGATACGGACTGTGTTTTTGGCAGAAACAGCAGTCTGCCTTAGGGGTCGCAATACACCATTGTAAACAAAAAGAAAATCATAAATCAACATCCATAATCATGCAATAGATACATTAAAATACATAATTGAGATCTTAAAAAATGTATACAAATAAGTAAGCAGAAGTGGACTACAACAGTGTATATTGTCACAATGTGGTAAAAACATATTAAGAAAAAAAATATATATATATATATAAATTATAAAAGAGAAAAGAATAGTTATTACATTAGCTCACTGGCAGAGATAACCAACAGGAAGCAATGGAAAAGGAGATGAGCACACGTAAAAGTATTCCAGGCAGCATGGTTAAAAATAAATTGTACATAGAAAACTTTTACATGGACGAAGGGATCCGACATGGTCCATGTTTCGGCGTACTGAAAACGCCTGCCTCAGGTGTCACATTGGTTCTGAAAAATACATATATACGAGCTTTACCTCAACAAATAGGTATATAAAAGTACATAATTCGTATAATGAAATAAAATTAAAACTAAAAAAATAATAAACTAAAAATCAGACATGTCGAATCTGAAATATATTAACAGTTCTAGAGATGATAATAGCAGGTAGACATAGAGGGGCATAATTGAACAAAAACGTCTATCTCCATGGGCGTTTATCTCCGAGAACGGGTCCGTGAAGGGGCGGACCGAACCGTATTTTTGAAAAAAATAGACGTCCATGTTTTATTCGACAATTTGTGAGCTGGGCGTTTTTGTTTTTCAGTAATAATGGAAAATGAAAGCGCCCAGCTCAAAAACGAATAAATCCAAGGCATTTGTTCGTGGGAGGGGCCAGGAGTCGTAGTGCACTGGTCCCCCTCACATGCCAGGACACCAACCGGGCACCCTAGGGGGCACTTATACAAAAAAAAAAAAAAGGTAAAAGAGCTCCCAGGTGTATAGCACCCTTCCCTTGGGTGTTGAGCCCCCCAAATCCCCCTCAAAACTCACCGCCCACAAGTCCACACCATTACTATAGCCCTAAGGGGTGAAGGGGGGCACCTACATGTGGGTACAGTGGGTTTGGGGGGCGGTGTGCAGGGCTCCCATTTACCAGCACAAGTGTAACAGGTGGGGGGGGATGGGCCTGGGTCTACCTGCCTGACGTCCACTGCACCCCCTAATAACTGCTCCAGTGACCTGCATACTGCTGCCAGGGAGGTGGGTATGACATTTGAGGGTGAACATAAAAAGTTGTGAAACTGCATATTTTTGTGGTGGAAGGGGGTTTGTGACCACTGGGGGAGTCAGGGGAGGTCATCCCTGACTCCCTCCAGTGGTCATCTGGTCATTTAGGGCACTTTTTGGGGCCCTATTCGTGGAAAAACAGGGTCCAGGAAAAGTGCCCTAAATTCTCGCTAAAAACGCATATTTTTTTCCATTATCGGCGAAAGGCACCTATCTCTGATCGGCCGATAACCACGCCCCAGTTCCGCCTTCACCACGCCTTTGACACGCCCCCATCAACTTTGTCCGCATCCGCGACGGAGTGCAGTTGAAAACGTCCAAATTCGGCTTTCGATTATACCGCTTTATTCGTTTTTGTGAGATAAACGTCTGTCTCCCGATTTGGGTCGCAATATAGGCATTTTTCTTTTTCAATTATAAGCTGGATATTCGATAAGAACACTATATTTCAGATTCGACATGTCTTATTTTTAGTTTGTTTATTTTTTTTTGTTTTCATTTTATTTCTTTATTTTATTATATGAATTATGTACTTTATATACCTATTTGTTGATGTAAAGCTCATATATATGTATTTTTTAGAACCAATGTGCCCCTGAGGCAGGTGTTTTCAGTACGCTGAAACATGGACCATGTCGGGTCCCTTCATCCAAGCAGCAATTAAAACGTCTTTCAAGCATTACCTCCTGTGTTGGATTGACCTTTGGCCAGCCTCTACTTTCATGCAGCTATAAAATCTGGCATTCTAAAAGTAATTCTCTGGCTTTTGAACTGGTAAACATTTTGCAGTGTCTTTACATCAGGACTATACAGCTAATTTTTGTGCAGTTTTTTTCCCAACAATAAGACACAGATTATGCAAAAACAATTGAAGTGCTTCCTTTTTTTCAGCAAATAGCACTGTGGTGTAAGTAGAGTCTTTGGATATTGTAGTCAGATTGATCTTTTTAGCTGTTAACAGACTACCTGATAATTTAATATACCCACAGGGTTTGATAATGTAATTTTCATATTTTAGGCTGCCTGTAATGAGATACAAGAAGTAGCAGACACATGCCTTAAACAGCTTCTAGACCCTGAAATGGCTTACAGAGACAATTACCCTTTACCAGTCATGGAATTTGAAGGAAAGAAGTAAGTAATTAAATTGCTGGCAGGTGTAGTTTGGGCTTGGTGCCCCCACCCCCCACTGCCAGTATCGCTTCCAAACCCTTTGCCCTCCCAAAGTAAGCAGGCAAGCTGTGTTCCAAGCTTTACATTTACCTGTACAAGTGTCCTGCTGTATTGCATTGTGGTTTAAAACTCTATTGAAAAGTAAAACGCTTTGTTATTTTTATATTAAGCAAATGTGGTTTGAACTGGGGATATATGCAATGAATTGAAACTTAGACAATTTATTCTAAATAAAGGAAGATGTAACTAAGGAATGGCCTAGTGGTTAGAGTGGTGGACTTTGGTCCTGGGGAACTGGGTTTGATTCCCACTGCAGGCACAGGCAGCTCCTTGTGACTCTGGGCAAGTCACTTAACCCTCCATTGCCCCAGGTACAAATAAGTACCTGTATATTTATTTTATTTATTTATTTACTACATTTGTATCCCACATTTTTCCACCTCTTTGCAGGATCAATGTGGCTTACAATAATCATGAATAGTGGAAATACATTAGAAAATAGACCTTTAGTGTTACAGAAGGATCTTGGGTAACATGATAGTGATAACACATGATAGTGGTATATCAAGCATATATTGTAAGACAGCTCTGAATATATGTGGAGGAGTTGTGTATATTCATATTTGTTGATCTTTGTGGTATGCCTTGTTAAAGAGATGGGTCTTCAGTAGTTTGCGGAAGTTCATTAATTCGTAAATCGTTTTTAAGTTGCGCGGCAGTACATTCCATAACTGTGTGCTCACGTAGGTAAAGTTTGACGCGTGCGTTAGTTTGTATTTCAGACCTTTGCAGTTAGGGAAGTGCAGATTAAGGAATATGCGGGATGATCTTTTGGCATTCCTGGGTGGTAAGTCAATCAGGTCTGACATGTAGGCTAGTGCATCTCCGTGAATGATTTTGTGAACTATTTTGAACGTGATGCGTTCTTTAAGTGGGAGCCAGTGTAGTTTTTCTCATAGGGGTTTAGCGCTTTCATATTTTGTTTTGCCAAATATGAGTCTGGATGCAGTGTTCTGGGCTGTCTGAAGTTTCTTGATTTGCTCTTTACAGCTGGCATAGAGTGCATTGCAGTAGTCTAGATGACTAAGCATCATTGATTGTACCAGGTTACGGAAAACATTCCTTGGGAAGAAAGATCTTATTCTTTTTAATTTCCACATGGAGTGGAACATCTTCTTGGTTGTGTTTTTCGCGTGGTTCTCGAGCGTTAGGTGTCGATCGATGGTACCGTGTTTCCCCGAATATAAGACACTGCCTTATATTAATTTTTGCGCCCAAAAAGGCGCTAGGTCTTATTTTCAGGGGATGTCTTAATATTTCGGGGAAACACGGTTGGCCCGCCCACCTTCCCTCCGTCGCTCCTGCAACTACCGGTAACCCCCCACCCGAGGTCGCCCCCCCACCCGAGATGGCGCTCCCACCCGAAGTCGCCAGACCCCACCCCCCTCCGTCGCTCAGAAACTAACCTGAACTTAAGCCTCCTTTCACTTTCCTTCCAGTTCGCAGGAGCAGCAGGGCAGGGCAGGCCTCTCCTTCCTTCCGAGCCCCACCCTCGCCTGACGTTACGTTACGTCAGGCGAGGGCGGGACACGGAAGGAAGGAGTGGCCTGCCCTCCTACTGCTGCTGCTTGCTGCGAACTGGAAGGAAAGTGAAAGGAGGCTTAAGTTCAGGTTAGTTTCGGAGCGACAGAGGGGGTTGGGATCCGGCGACTTCGGGTGGGGGCGCCATCTCGGGTGGGGGGGGCGACCTCGGGTGGGGGGGTTAGTTTCAGAGCGACGGAGGGGGGGCCCGGCGATCTCGGGGGGGGGGGCGACCCTACTTACTGGGGAAAAGAAAAACTTTGCTAGGCCTTACTTTCGGGGGAGGCCTTATATTATCCAAGGGCACCAAAAACCTCGGTAGGTCTTATTTTATGGGGATGCCCTATTTTCGGGGAAACACGGTAATATGTAAGCCACATTGAGCCTGCCATGAGTGGAAAAGCGCGGGGTACAAATATAATTTAAAAAAACTTGTTAGTCTCACTCACACACACAAGAAGTGACAAGGGCTGCACGTACTGCAGCAGGACATGTTTATTCACTCCTACCCTATTTGAGATAATATTTAACCATTTCTCTGACCTCGTGTTCAACTTCCTTTAAACTAGTCACCTTACTTTCTAACTCTTCTTACTCTCTTACCTATCTATATGTTCCATCTTTGCTTATACCTTTCACTATCAATTAAAATGTTCTATTGCGTATTGTATTGATGTTGTAAGTAGTATACTATGCCATACTTTGTATTGTTATTTGAATATTTTTACTGCTGTAATGGCCTGTTGCTCATCTTTGATCTACTCTTCCTGTACACCCCCTTGAGTGAATTCCTTCAAAAAGGTGGCAAATAAATCCTAATAAATAAATAGTAACCTCCTGTTTCAGAACTTTTCCCTTATCAGAACCAAATATAGACAGTTATACTTTGTTTGAGTAACAAATTCATGTAAGGTGAAATTAATTTGAATCCTGCTTTCCTAGTTCTCAGCTTGCTGCTCTAACCATTAGGTACAGCTATTACAGATAGGCCCTCATTTATTACCCTATGTTAATGCACTTTAGTTCAAGCTAACATACTTTAAATAATGCAAACCCCATTCTCAAAAAGGCCAACTTGTTAACTGTGCCATTAATGCAAATTCATGTGTATGAATGCACATTAACTTAATGTAATTTAGAGAATGAAGGCTTAAATCTATAAATATCAAAGTAGTCCGTATTTGGAAAGCTGGTTCAATAATGCCCAATAAAAAAATAGTTAAAAAGTTACAAGGAGCCTTCAAGAGTAGAGGCGTTATGGCAAGGCTTTATTGGTTAGACCCAACACTTTTCGCAGTATCACGCCGGTACACACTGGACTGAATTCGCAATCAAGTGTTTATGCTGCTATTTTATGATTGTTTTTTCAGTGATATAATTACTGATGCATTCAAGGAGTATGTCTTTCCATCAGACCCCAAACGTAGGCAGTGTCGCCAAAACACGGACCCTGCTGGGTCTAACCAATGAAGCCTTTTTGCGATGCCCCTACTCTTCAAAGGCTCCTTGTACCTTTTTGGCTACATGTTCCTGCTTGTACGCTTTTTGTATTCTCTTTCTCGCTTACCCAGTAAGAAACAGTTGTACGCAGCCCACTCAAGCCACCCAAAGAAAAGCACCCATAATGACTCCAAGAGAGGTGATCACAACAGAGTGAGGGAGGGAATATTGGCCACTCAGGCCAATATGCTAGACAGGGCATAGAATATCATTTAATTTAATTCAGTGTGATATTTCTGTACTACTTTAACCGGTTACCCGGTACAAGGCAGTTTACAGAAAAAAAAACAAAACCAAAAGCATAGCAAATCAATTAATTTACAAAATGGAAATAAATAACAGATAATAGACATTTCAAGTTAAAGACAAATTTCCTTTTGTAAGAGCCACTATTAAAGTAAATACTTAGGGGTCCTTTTACCAAACCTTTGCCTGCACTAATGGACGTTAGCATATGCTAAATGGTATGTGCCCTATTTTATACCTGTGAGCCACATGGCACTCAGCACATTCAAATGTATGTTAGCATTCTCTAAGCTTCAGTTCTAAGTTCAGCTTTATTTGATACTAGTAAAACAGGCCCGTTTCTCACACAAATGAAACGGGTGCTAGCAAGGTTATCCTCCGAGTTCCAGCTTGGCCCCCTCCCTACCCCCCTCTCCTCCGAGTTCCAGGCCCCCCTCCCTCTCCTCTGAGTTCCAGGCCTCCCTCCCTCCTTCTGTCTCCTCTGAGTTCCAGGCCCCCCTCTGTCTCCTCTGTTCCAGGCCCCCCTCTGTCTCCTCCGAGTTCCAGGCCCCCCCTCTTCTCCCTCTCATCCGAGTTCCTGGCCCCCTCCCTCTCCTCTGAGTTCCAGGCCCCCTCTCCTCCAAGTTCCATGCCCCCGCCCTCCCTCCCTCTCCTCCGAGTTCCATGCCCCCTCCCTCCCTCCCTCTCCTCCGAGTTCCATGCCCCCTCCCTCCCTCTCCTCCCCTCCGAGTTACAGACCCTCGCGCCTCCCTCCCTCTCTCTCTCTCTCTCTCTCTCTCACCTCCGAGTGGCAGCCCAACCTGCGTTGCACGCCCTCTTCTCCCAGTCTTCTGCCTGCCCCTCACCTTCCTGTGTGCTGCCCAGAATTTAAAAGTTCTTACCTCGGGGTCCGGTGGCAACAGTGAAAGGCGAGCAGGCACAGCGCTTCAGCCTGCCTTTCCTTCTGTCTGTGCTTTGCCTCTGGTCCCGCCCTCATTTCCTGTTTCCGTTGGAGGTGCAAATTATTATATAGGATACTGTGTTTTAGTCAGGCCAGCGGTTTATATTATAACGATTAAATAAACCTTAGGCATGGATTAATGAGACAAAGCCAACATGGATTTAGTCAAGGGAAATCTTGCCTCACAAATCTACTACATTTCTTTGAAGGGGAGAGTAAACGTGGATAAAGGTGAGCCGGTCGATATTATGTATCTGGATTTTCAAAAGACGTTTGACAAAGTGCTTTATGACCAATTCCTGAGGAAATTAGAAAGTGATGGGATAGAAGGTAGTGTCCTATTGTGGATTAAGAACTGGTTAAAATGCAGAAAATAGAGTGTAGGGTTAAATGGACAGTATTCTCAATGGAGAAGGGTAGATAGTGGGGGTCCCCAGGGGTCTGTGCTGGAACCACAGCTTTTTAACATATTTATAAGTGACCTAGAGATGGGAATAACTACTGAGGTAATAAAAGTTGCTGACGACACAAAGTTTTTACAAGTGGTTAAATCACAAGAGGATTGTGAAAAATTGCTAGAGGACCTTATGAGACTGAGAGGCTGGGCATCCAAATGGCAGATGACATTTAATGTAAGTGCAAAATGATATATGTAGGATAGAGGAACCTAAACTATATAACTACACGATGCAAGGTTCCACTGCCCAGGGAAAAGATCTAGATGTCATCATTGATGATACGTTGAAATCCTTAGCCTCACGATGGCTAAGAAAGCAAATAGAATGTTAGGAATTATTAGAAAAGGAATGGAAAGCAAAAAGAGAATCTTATAGTGCCTTTATATCAATTGATCCATGATGCGACAAAACCTTGAATACTGTGTGCATTTCTTTTCACCACATCTCAAAAAAAGATATAGTGGAATTAGAAAAGATACAGAAAATGGCAACGAAAATATGAGGGAAAGCTAAAGAGGGCTAGGGCTCATCAGCTTGGAGAAGAGACAGCTGAGGGAAGATATATGATAGAGGTCTATAAAATACTGGGTAGAGTGGAACTGGTAGACGTGAATCACTTGTTTACTCTTTCCAAAAATACAGGGACTAGGGGGCATACAATGAAACTACGAAGTAGTAAACTTAAAACAAATTGGAGAAAACATTTCTTCACTCGACGTGCAATTAAACTCTGGAATTTGCTGCCAGAGAATGTGGTAAAAGCAGCTTAGCAGAGTTTTTAAAAGGTTTGGATAATTTGCTAAAGAAAAGTCCATAAGCCATTATTAGGATGGACTTGGGAAAATTCTCTGCTGATTTCTAGGATTAGCAATATAAGATCTATTTTACTCTTTGGGGATCTTGCCAGGTACTTGTAATCTAGATTGGCCACTGTTGGAAACAGGATTCGAGGCTCGATGGACCTTCAGTCTCTCCCAGTATGGCAAACATACTTATGTTCTTAATTGGTAGAAAACTATGTAAAAACTGAGGCAGAAAATAAAGAAATTATTACAATCTATAAAAAGAAGAAGAGAAAACATTATGTTCATCACCCCAGGACTGTATTAATAAGGAATATTGTATTATGTATGGGAAAACTAGTTTGAAAAGGTGAATTTTCAAGGACTGTTTGAATAACTGATGGGAAGATATCTTACGCAGCTATGATTGGAAGGTCATTCCACAAAGTTGGACCTGTAATACTGAACATAGAGTCCTGATATATGTCCAAAAACATGTGGCGGAATGAGGGGATTGCCAAAAGATTCTGATCGATGGAACATAAGGTCCGAGCATTAGTGTAGGGTATTAAGTATCAAGATAGAAAAAGAGGTTTATCTGTAATGTTAAGATTTTATAAATGATACGGTCCTTTATAATACTAGGAGGATTGACATGCTTTATAATTGTAACTTTAAACCTGTCATTAAGAAGCTTAAGCATGACTTAATGTTATGCATAAAATATATCATGGAGAGGTAGCATTGTAACCATTGAAAATAAATATTCAGTGGAAAATCTGATTTATTTATGGTTTATTTGGCTTCGTACATGTACACCAAAAGCGGTTTACAAACTAAAAATAAAATGTTAGGAAAAGAATGCCATGCTTTGATATGAGGGAGGGAGGAAAAATATTCATCACAGGGTCCTTTACGTCCTATGTCACTGAACATTGAAAGCCTGTTGAAAAAAGTGAGTTACCTTCTAAGTAGCCTTGACGTGTTTGAAAACATTAGTCTCAGTCTAGAGAGTTTTGAGTCAAATTAAGATTCTGCCTGTAACTACAATATCAAAGTGAATCACACTAGTCTGATTTTAAACAGAGAATGTCCAACATAATGATCTTAGATTAGCTTCTACCAACACATAAAAAATGAAGCCACTAAAAGTTGTCCAACATCTTTATAGATTTATGCATATTTTAGCCAGACAGTATATTTAAGTGTGAAATCTGAAATTTTTGCCTAAGTTTACATGGATAGTTTATCCATATAAAGTTACCTTTGTTCTTTCTGCATACGTGTTTGAAGACATAAGCTTTCTACATGTGTGTTTGAAGACACAAGCTATCTGGAGACTTGCTGAATTTTGCTGTTCTCTGTATAACTTTAGGTCCTGTCTCTGGACTGCCCCCAAAACTTGCCCCACATTAAACACCCAGTTTTTGGCAATGTAATGACTAACCCAGTCAAAAGCTATGAATGTTTTAGAAAGTGTGGGGGGGAGGGGGAGAGAACCATTATGTGGCCAGCAGCCAGTGTTGGCAACATAAGGACTTTGTAATGTAACCTTTATTGAGATAACTTTTTCCTTTAGGATTTGCTCTTCATCAAGTACTCCCTATATCGGTAAATAGAATGCATTATAAGTCCTTCAGGCTTAGATTTTTAAAGTTGATTGGAGAAACAGGTGCTTTTCAAGTCAGAGAAAGGAAGTTTAGTGGTGCCACATAATATGCATGAGTGGAAGAATGATATTCAGTGCTATATAGCTCAACCTAACCAGTTAAGTTAGACTGCACTAATAGCAAGTCTATAGCTATTGAGATAACTTTATCTGGAAATCTTTAGCCAGTTATGTACAACAGAAGCTTAATATATGGTTAAATTATCCAGATAATTTTATCTCCCAAGTGTCTAAATTTGAAGAATTTATTCCTTCACTGAGGTTTTGAAGTTTTAGGCACCTAAATTTAGGGATCCTTTTACAAAGACATTTGAGTGTTTTTAACGCACGCTAAAAATAAGCGTGTGCTAAACACTAGAGACACCCATATATTCTAGGTGTTGGCATATATGTGTATGTTAGCATTTCAGTGCTGACATTTAGATGGGGCTCATTTTCAAAGCACTTAGCCTTCCAAAGTTCCATAGAAACCTATGGAACTTTGGAAGGCTTTGAAAATATGATCTGCCATTTTACAAACCTACATGTCTATATTTTCCCAATTAGGTTTTAAGCCCACAATCATTTGGCACTATCAAATTTTTTTTTTTTTTGGGGGGGGGGGGAGGTGGAAGGGCTAGACAAAAACACTGGGGGATTAAGGGGACCACCTTCCCTAATCCCTCCTGTAGATCACTGCCCAAAATTAGCACCCTTACAAAATCCAGACATCCTCAGGAGGAGGTGTAAATCTTGGAGATAAATATACATCGTGAATAGGGCTTCTAAAATTGCAATGGGTGGGGCCTTCACATGGGCTGGACTAACACAAGCATAACTTGTAGAATGCTATAAATTATGCTTGTACCTACGGCTGCTAGGTGCTAACACATCAAGAGGGTCTTTTACTAAGGCGCGCTTGCGTTTTTAGCGCGCACTAAAAATAGGAGCGCACTAAACGTTAGAGACACCCATAGGAATACATTGGGGTGTCTAACATTTCGCGCGCACTAAAAATGCAATTTCATCTTAGTGAAAGACCCCACAAGTCTGTGACTGGCATAATTGTTTGTGCCTAACTGTTAAGCACGTATATACCTGATTAGGCTAGCATTCTATAAAGGAAAGGGTCTCCTCTGAGGCTTATAGTAGAAAGAAATAACAACTGCTGAAAATGTTACTTCTGGGGGCGGGAGAGGTCTATGCAATAAAAATTCTGTGTAAAATATTTGAAAATTCTCCAGAATTCTGCAGTTTATTTGCTCATATAACAGAATATAATCATAATCTTGAAGTTGTCATTGATAGTTAAATACAGAAAAGTTATTATTCAGACATACAATTTTTTGTACAGTGTTTCTTATTCATAAGGACTGGCTCCTCATCAGCCCATCACTATCACCCTCAACCAGGCTCCACACCCTCACCCATTCGGCTGTCTATACTGTCCCCAGTTGTCTCCTATGGGTCTCCCTTTGACTTGAACCCCTCCAAAGGCTTACCTTTGGTCAGTCCCGTAGCACACTTATTTTCAACATTCTCCCTTCTTTATCTCCAGCACACCCAGGCTCAACCCTCCAGTTTTCTCTTTCCCTTCCAGATCTGACTCCCTTGAACTTAGTTCTCTTCCCTCGACCTCTAAACTTTTTCTCTAGGCTTGTTTTCCCCTAGCAAAACTCCCAACTTTCTCATCCTCTGTTCCACCCCCAAGTCTTCAACCACACCCCAGCTCGCTCTCTCTCTCTCTCTCTCTCTCTCTCTCTCTGTCTGTCTTCTCTCTTTTGACCTCCAGCAAGACTCCTAACTTTCTTCCTGCCTCCATCCTACAAGACCCTCAACTCTCCCATCTTGTTCCCCTGCACAACTTTTTCTCTTATCTGGTCCAACTCCCCCTCCCCAATCTCAGCTCCAGCAGACCTTCTTTATTCTCTTTGGGCTGGGAAAACCCATACACTGAAGCTTCTTATCTTCCTGGCAACCATGTTCCTTCCACCTCCTTTTGGCCCATATGGCTGACTATGCTCACAGTCCATGCCCTGAAATCTGCAGTGCAAATATGGATTTCTGTGCAGCAGGGAATTCTGTGCAAACTCTGCATTGTAGAGTTGTGCAAAATTTCCCCAAGAGTAAAATGTTCTGTGTATTATAGTTCTAATTAATGATTTCTTAACAGAAATGTTTTTCATTCATTTTTCACCGCTGGGCAACACCTCAAGGTGAGCATTGACAGAAACATTCTATTACATGTGATTGTCTCCTGTATGTAGAGAAGAATAAATAGTTAGTATCTCACATTTTCATTACAGGTACTATGTGATCTCAATTCACCTTGAAAGCTTTTATCAACCAATGAACAAAAGCCAGTGGTGGGGAGCCATAAATGTAATGATGGACACATTGAAACCCAAAAGGCTTCCCCTAAGTGACATACAATTGCATGATCAGGTCAAGAAAAGATTTGGTTACAAAAAAGCCATTAAATGCAAGGTATCTTACATTCTACAGTAGTTGATTTTCCTGCAGATCTGGAAGGTATAAGGGGAAGGTATTGTGGATGTTGAAACTGCATTTTGCGTAACCATGGGAATGGAAATGGGCAGAACCTCTGACTAGAGAGCTGCACGGGAACGGGGTCCACAGGAATCCCGCGGAACCCGCGGGATTCCCACAGGGACGGGGGCAGTTCCTGCGGGGTTCCCACGGGGATAGAAGCAGTTCTGCGGGGTTCCCGCGGGGACGGAGGCAGTTCCTGCAGGGTTCCCATGGGGATGGAAGCAGGTCAGCGGGATTCCCGTGAAAGTATAAGCTACACCTGCACCAGCCTCTCATCTACTGAATACCAAGTCCTTTGAATGCTGTCTCCTCCTCTTTCTCTTCTTCCTTGCTTTAATAGCACAAATGTGGAAAGTCTTCCATTAAGGAGGTGGTAGAGTCACAAATGATGACGGAATTCGAAAAGGCATGGGATGAACACAAAGGATCTCTAATTAGAAAATGGAAGTTATATAAAACCTAACCTTAAATGGCTGCATGTGTGTGGATGTGTCAAGTGACGCTTAGATGGCGACTCTGGCTGTGATGAACTAGGGCTGATACCTGGCAGACTTGTATGGTCTGTGTCTCATATATGGCAATCTGGTTTATGATGGGCTGGAAAGGGCTTAGACAGCAACTTCAGTGGCTGGAATATGAGGACAGTGCTGGACAGACTTTTACGGTCTGTGTCCCACAAATGAGAAGACGAATAGACTGGAGTGGGCTTCAACGGCAATTCCAGTAGTTGTAACATAAGGATAGGGCCAGATAGACTTCTGTGGTCTTTGTTCCAGAAACACGAAAGAAAGACCATAATCAAGTATATAATATCACACTCGTTGATTTAATGATGAATTGATAATGAGCGTGACTATTGGGCAGAGTGGATGGACCGTTCAGGTCTATTTGCTGTCACTTACTATTACTATTAATCCTCTTGGCTCCCAGGCTGGTGCACAGACCTCAGCTCTGACACAGGCACGAGAATCAGATGTCACCTGACCTACTGGCGCGTGCATATGGCGACCTCTCAGCACACAATGCCAGTGAATCAGAGACAAATCTTACATGTGCGCACCAGAGTGTTCCAAGTTCCAACTTCCGGTCCTTCCTTGCCTACAGTGCTGTGGCTCAAATCCAGAGACAGACTGAGGGAGCTGACTGGAATTTTCTTTTATGTACCATTAAATTTTACGGGGATGGGTGGGGATGGGTTAAATTCTTGCGGGGATGGGTTAAAGTTTTGCGGGGATGGGTAAGATTCCAGCAGGGACGGGCGGGGATGGGTAAGATTTCTGTCCCTGTGCAACTCTCTACCTCTGACTTATCAAAATGAATAGTCCCACATCAAAAGCCAACATTGTTATTGAATACTGACATCTCAGCCAGGGCAGCTGGCAGTTCGTTTCCATGCCTATCACATATAGAGGAAATATGTAGGAGAGAGTTTGTGGAAACACTTATATACTGAAGATGGGGTAGGGTCTCATAACATTAAACACGGCTACTATTCACTTCACTCCCGTGGTGAATCTATGCTCGTGTATCACGTTCTAATCATCGACTCATGTGTTACGCTCTGCTACACTTCTCCAGGATGGGTTGGTTTCTGTTTCCTAACCTAGCAGCCGTCATCCGGGTTGGATCATGGACAGCAGCCATCTTGGCTAGCTCAGGAGGGGGCAGCCATCTTGCAGTAACGAGGTCAGGAAGGAAGCCCATATTTGGATGTAGGCACTTCTGCTGATGGGGGCAGCCATCTTGGAACAGCTGCTCATGGTTGAGCCTAATTCCTGCTCTATTTAAAGCCCTGTTTCCAGGCCTTCCATGCTTCGGCTTCTATTCGCTTAGAGGTTGTGGTCTTCATCTGTTCCAGTGTTTTCCTGTATTCCTGACCTTGGATTGTTTACTGACCACGCGTTGTGTTGCTGCCTGCCCAGACTTTCGGATTGCTCTCTGTTTTGCTGCTTCACTGACTCTTTGCTCCTGGACTGTGTCTGCCTGCCTGCCAGCCTGGTCAGCGGTTGTGCAACCCCGCTGGTTCCAGAAGTCCTGGTGGCCGCCTTCACCTGGGGGCTCAACTCCCAGGGAACGGTGGTCGCTCCCCAGGTGAAGCTAGGGGTTGTCTGGCTGCCTGATCGAGTGCGGTGCCACTTCATCTTCGCCGTGCTCAGTCGGGGCAGAAGGGCTCACATTCACCAGGTCATAACAGTAAGCCGAAGCCATGAGCTCGCCAGACAGGTCTGAGCTGTCTCACCTGGCTCAGGTTCTCCACCAGCAGCAGGAGCAGCTAACCCGCCTGTTCAGTACCTTGCAGGAGGTCTGCAGTCAGCTACCAGGGCTCCAGCGGCAAGTGGCCGCGATTCTTCCAGTCCCAAGAGTGGAGACTTCTGCCGCACGTCTGCGACTTCCAGAGCCACCTCGCTTTGACGGTACTCCCGCAGCTTGCCAGGGGTTCCTGAACCAGTGTCAGATCCTGTTTGAGCTGCAACAGGAGGCTTTCCCATCTGACAAAATAAAGGTGACCTACATCATCTCTCTGCTTTCCGGTGCCGCGCTGGCTTGGGCGTCCCCGCTATGGGAACAGCGGAGTCTGGTTCTGGCAAACCTGGAGGAGTTCTTGCGGCAGTTCCGGATGGTATTCGACGTTCCTGGTCGACCTTCTTCTGCCTCTGGGGAGCTGCTGCGGATCCAGCAGGGCTCCAGGTCAGTTGGGGCGTATGCTGTCCGGTTCCGTACCTTGGCTGCGGAACTCAGGTGGAACCAGGAGGCCTTAACGGCCATTTTTTGGCAGGGGCTGGACGGCCAGATAAAAGATTAATTGGCCGGCCGAGAGATTCCCGCTACTTTGGACGCCCTTATTGCACTCTGCACTAGAATTGATATCCGGTTCCAGGAGCGAGCCCAGGAGAGGGTCATGCAGCCGGCAGCACAGGGATCCAGAGGCCTTCCCCGTCGCCCCGAGATGCCCCGGTCCTTCGAAGAGGGTTCAGAAGGAACCAAGGAGGAACCCATGGTATTGGGGCGGCATCGCCTGTCCAAGAAGGAGAGGGCCCATCGTCTCCAGAACCGGTTATGCCTATACTGTGGGCAGGCCGGACACTTCACGGGCTCCTGTCCAAACAAGCCTGGGAGATCGGGAAACGCTCCGGCCCGAGCCCTATGAAGGGGGTGGCTCTGGACCGGCTGTCTGCCCTTCCGGACAACTTGCTCTGTGTTCCCATATGGCTCCAAGGAGAGGGTTTCCAGGCTCATACTAGGGCCTTGCTAGACTCTGGGGCCGGAGGGAACTTCATCGATGCCGAATTCCTGTTGCAGCTAGGTGGCTCCATGGTGCCCTGTCAACCGGAGCTCAGGGTCACCTCCATCCAGGGGAATAGTCTTCCTCGAACCATCACCTGGATCACCTCACCCCTGGGTCTACAGGTGGGGGCGTTACATCAGGAGAAGATCCAGTTCCTGGTTCTTGCCCGAGCCATTCACCCGGTGATCCTTGGACTGCCTTGGCTCTGACTACACACTCCTGTTATTGACTGGGCCACCGGGGAGATCGGGAAATGGGGTTACCGATGTGTCGAGCACTGTCTCCAGCAGGTCAAGCCACCTTTGCCGCTCTGCTCAGCTAAGCTGCAGACCCCACAGGAAGGTTCGCCCATGCTGCTGGAGAACTACCAGGAATTCCGTGACGTGTTCAGTGCTCGGGCGGCTGACATGCTGCCCCGCCATCGGTCTTTCGATTGCGCCATAGACCTACTGCCTGGATCCAACCCACCTAGGGGGCGCCTTTACACCTTGTCCCGGGAGGAGTCCCGAGCCATGAGGGAGTATATCCAGGACAATCTTCGCAAGGGGTTCATCCGCGCCTCCACTTCCCCTGCAGGGGCTGGATTTTTCTTCGTCTCGAAGAAGGATGGGTCACTTCGTCCTTGCATTGATTACCGAGGATTGAATAAAATTACCATTAAAAACCGGTACCCGCTTCCACTCATCCCGGAGCTGTTTGACCGTCTTCAAGGGGCCAAGATCCTTCACCAAGCTGGACCTGCGCGGGGCCTACAATCTTGTACGGATCCGGGAGGGAGATGAGTGGAAGACGGCTTTCAACACCCACGAAGGACACTTTGAATATCGGGTGATGCCGTTCGGTCTCTGCATTGCCCCTGCAGTATTTCAGAACTTTGTGAATTACATTTTCCAGGACTTGCTCTACTCCTCAGTGATCGTCTATCTGGACGACATCCTGATTTTTTCCGCTTCATTGTCACAACATGTTACTCACGTCCGCACCGTGCTCCAGCGCCTCCGGGAACATCGGCTGTATGCCAAGTTGGAGAAATGTTCATTCCACCAACAGAGTTTGCCTTTCCTGGGATATATCATTTCCTCCACCGGGTTACAGATGGATCCCGGTAAATTGACAGCGATCCGAGACTGGCCGGTGCCTCAGGGTCTGCGGGCTTTGCAGAGGTTCCTGGGGTTTGCGAACTACTACCGGCAGTTCATCCAGGATTACTCTCTCATCATGGCTCCTCTGACGGCCCTCACGAGGAAGGGGGCCAATGCAAAGAATTGGACGCCGGAGGCTTTCTCTGCATTCTCCACATTGAAGAAGGCCTTCCTCTCTGCCCCGGTACTCCGCAGTCCGGATCCTACTCAGCCTTTCCTGGTGGAAGTGGACGCCTCATCCCTGGGAGTAGGGGCAGTTCTCTCTCAGACATCGGCATCCGGGAAAAAACATCCCTGCTTGTTCTTCTCCCGGAAGTTCACCCCCGCAGAGCGAAACTACACGGTGGGGGATCGGGAGCTTCTGGCGCTCAAACTAGCTTTTGAGGAATGGCGATACTTACTAGAGGGAGCAGCACATCCAGTAACTGTAATAACCGACCACAAGAACCTGCTCTATTTGCAAAATGCTACCAGACTGAATCCTCGCCAAGCCTGGTGGTCTCTGTTCTTTGCCCGGTTTGACTTCCGTCTGATCTTCAGACCAGGGGAAAAGAATGTCCAGGCGGATGCCCTGTCCCGCAGCTTCGAGGCTCCCGAGGACCAGGAGGAGCCCTACCCAATGTTGAATCCAGCATGCATTCCCTCCATGCCCGGGGCCAGTGCCACCTGCCAGAAGGCCGTTCCTGTGAGGCTTCGTAGGAAGGTGCTGCGCTGGGGGCACGCTTCCGAATTTGCTGGACACTTCGGGTTCCACAAGACCCTACATCTGATCTCTCGATCGTATTGGTGGCCCCGGATGGCGCAGGATGTTCTACAATACGTATCTACCTGTCCAGTGTGCGCCCGAACTAAATCTTCACATCAAAAGCAGTGGGGGCTGATGCAGCCCATGCCGGTACCACAGCAGCCATGGGAGGACCTGTCCATGGATTTTATCACCGACCTGCCACCCTCGCAGGGCAACACAGTCATTTGGGTGGTGATCGACCGGTTCTCCAAGTTGGCCCACTTCATTCCTATGAAGGCTTTGCCCACTGCCGCTACCCTGGCCGCAAACTTCATCACACACATCTTCCGGCTCCATGGACTGCCTCAGAGGATCATTAGTGACCGAGGCTCGCAGTTTACCTCGCGCTTCTGGAAAGCTTTGTGTTCAGCTTTTGGGGTTACCACTTTATTCTCGTCTGCATATCACCCCCAGACCAATGGTATGGTGGCGCGGGTCAACCAGACGGTGAAGGCGTTCCTTCGGGCATACTCTAACCAGCGCCAGGATGACTAGTCTACGCTGCTACCCTGGGCTGAGTTTGCCTATAATAACAGTCTGCATTCGGCCTCCCGGACGACACCTTTCAGCACCATCTATGGATGCCACCCGCGTCTACCTCCTCCAATTACCCCTGCAGAAGTTCCACCTCAGGTGCAGTCCACCGTCTGTTCCTTTCAGGAAGCTTGGAGGAAGGTCCAGGAACAGTTACGACGAGCCGCGGTCAAGGCCAAGGAGACCTATGACCGTAGAAGACAAGCGGCTCCCACATTCCTGCCGGGAGAAAAGGTTTGGTTGAGCACCCGATACCTGAAACTGCGGCTCCCATCTCTGAAGTTTGCTCCGGTTCATTGGACCTTTTGCCATACGATCCAGGATAGGAGCAGTGACTTACCGACTACACTTACCCGGTCAACTCCGGGTGCACAATGCTTTTCATGTGTCCCTCCTGAAACCTTTCCGCAGGTCAAAGTGGCATCCTGAACCCAAGAAGGTGGTCGTGCCTGAGAGTGATCCAGATCCAGAGTATGAGGTGGATCGCATCCTGGATTCCAAGCGTTGTGGAAGGAAGTTGTACTATCTCCTCGCCTGGAAGCATTTTGGACCAGAGGATAACTCCTGGGAGCCGGCGGACAATGTGCATGCTCCAGATCTGATCCGGGAGTTCCATGCTCATCATCATCCTGCTAAGCCCAGACCGAACCGGTGAGGGGGAGATCTTTCCAGAGGGGGTACTGTTACGCTCTGCTACACTTCTCCAGGATGGGTTGGTTTTTGTTTCCTAACCTAGCAGCCGTCATCCGGGTTGGATCATGGACAGCAGCCATCTTGGCTAGCTCAAGAGGGGGCAGCCATCTTGCAGTAACGAGGTCAGGAAGGAAGCCCATATTTGGATGTAGGCACCTCTGCTGATGGGGGCAGCCATCTTGGAACAGCTGCTCATGGTTGAGCCTAATTCCTGCTCTATTTAAAGCCCTGTTTCCAGTCCTTCCATGCTTCGGCTTCTATTCGCTTAGAGGTTGTGGTCTTCATCTGTTCCAGTGTTTTCCTGTGTTCCTAACCTTGGATTGTTTACTGACCACGCGTTGTGTTGCTGCCTGCCCAGACTTTCGGATTGCTCTCTGTTTTGCTGCTTCACTGACTCTTTGCTCCTGGACTGTGTCTGCCTGCCTGCCAGCCTGGTCAGCGGTTGTGCAACCCCGCCGGTTCCAGAAGTCCTGGTGGCCGCCTTCACCTGGGGGCTCAACTCCCAGGGAACGGTGGTCGCTCCCCAGGTGAAGCTAGGGGTTGTCTGGCTGCCTGATCGAGTGCGGTGCCACTTCATCTTCGCCGTGCTCAGTCGGGGCACAAGGGCTCACATTCACCAGGTCATAACATCATGCCACCCCCGTCCTATGTTATCAATCTACAATCAAGTTATCATACTATATTGTATATACTCATAAGACACTTAGCTTGACAGGCTGCTACGTTCTTCTATACCTGGTGTATCTGTATGCCCCAACAGGTGCCTGTTTCACAACGCTTCATCAAAGGGGACTTTTACACCAGTCAGCCTAAAAAAATACACAAGCGTGTCTCAAATAAACCATCAAACTAAAGCGTTTCAACAAAATTATATCTCGGGTAACAAACTTACTGTTAAGTGCCTCATCGTCGCTAATCTCTGTGTTTGAAAATGGCGGTTACGCAAGTTTTTAACTAACAGTATACCCGGAAACAGCTGTTACTGAAATCCTTTACTCATCACGCAAACTAGTGCTCTACAAGAAACATCCCCACTGCAAATATGTATTGAGACCTCTTGGTTCCACCGTATCTAGTTGGTGTATCCAAAAGGCCTCACGTTTCTATTGAAGTCACCACCTCTGTCTGACTGCTCCACTTTCTCTATGACTTTACATTTAAGATCTTCAAACGATACACCAACTAGATACGGTGGAACCAAGAGGTCTCAATACAGATAATTGAAAATAAAATAACTTGTATATCATAATCATCAATTTAAATAAACATTGATCTTGTAGCCAATGGAGTTCTGTAAGTAATAGACAAGCACTCTCCCATCTACTTTTCCCCATAAGAAGGCTTGCTGCTGTATTCTGAACAATTTGCAATTGTTTTAACAGTTTACCCGTAACCCTAGAACACAGCATGTTTCAATAGTCCAACAAACTCATCAGAAGTGCCAAAAATTCCAAAAAAGGTTGTAGTTGTCTAATCAGTCTAAATTTCCTAAAAGCTCTTTCGCAGTCTGTCCTTGACCTATCCTTTCTTTTTCAATAATCACTCCTAACCCCTTGACCTTATCTACCATGGGATGATCTCACTTCCTATTTCAACTTTGGCCCTAATCTGTTCCAAGGAAATGTTACCCAGTCCCAGACATGTAGCCTTACATACATTAATTTTTAATCCGTTCCTCTCTAACAATTCCTTCACCTTAGATAAACACAAATGTAGTCTAGACTTCACCATATAGGATCACTTAGTGGCTTATCTGTCTAGCATGAAAGTAGTGATTCTTAAGTGTCACCTAAATAGGATTTTAGAGATTGCTAGGGAGGAGACAGTTCTGGATACCAATGACATTGGAAGGTCATTGGTATCCAGAACTAAAAGAGCTGTGGTGCGCCTCTACTGAAAAAGAGCTCACTGGACCAGGACACGCTCAAAAACTATCGACCAGTCTCTAACCTTTCTTTCCTGGCAAAACTTGTAGAATGGACTGTCTGCAATCAACTCAACGACTGGCTAATTGAAAGTAATTGGCTAGACCCATGTCAATCTGGCTTCAGACATGAGTACAAAACAAAGACAGTTCTTGTGTCCTTTCTTGATGAACTTCACAGAAACTGTGAAAGGGGATCTTCCTCGATACTAGTGTTTCTTGATTTCTCGGCAGCCTTCGATACCATGGATCATAATATCATGCTTACAAGACTGGCAGAAACAGGTATCAATGGCACAGTACTTGGTTCAAATCCAGTCAGATAGACAACAATCAGTTCTGTACAGCAACAGCACATCATCACCTTGGGCACTGGACTGTGGGGTGCCACAGTCATGCATACTGTCTCCCATTCTATTCAGTGGCGTAGCTATGTGGGGCCACAGGGGCCTAGGCCCCCCAAATTTCCTCTGGGCCCCTGGTTTTGCTGGCAGGGGTCCCCAGCGCCACCACGTTGTCTGCCCTGCTCTGTCTTCCTCTTATGACTGGCACATTCCTTTTAGTGAAACTGAGCATGCTCAGTTTCACTAAAAGGATCGTGCAGGACATGAGAGGAAGACAGAGCAGGTAACGTGGCGGTACCAGAGACTGGCGGTGGACAAGGCTTCAGCTGGTGGGGGTTAGGGACCCCCACCAGCTAAGGTATTTACTGCGGCAGTGGGGGGGAGCGGTGGGGGGACGGTGAGGCAGGGGGGGCGGCAGACCAAAATGTGCCCAACTCGGGCTCTGCCCCCCCCCCCCACCACCACTACCACCGTGAGGTCTGACTATTCCCCTGGTTCTATATAATAACTACCTCAAGCCTCTGGCTGAGCTGATTTGGTCAATGGACACAAAATTCTACAACTATGCTGATGATGTGCAACTACTCATACCCATTGAACGAGATCTACCCACAGCTCTGAGTAAACTTACTACCTGCCTAACTGCAACTTAGGAATGGGCAAACAACAACAAACTTTGCCTGAACCCAAATCAAACAGAGATTCTTTGGGTACCAAACACAAGTGGACAAATACTTGACTTCAAAATACCTTTTGGGAGGTATGAACTTCACCTAAAATCACAGGTCAGGACTCTTGGGATACTGCTAGACTCATCGCTCACTCTGATCCCACAAATTCAAACAACCTTCAAAAATAGTCTCTATTATCTACAGCAGCTACGAAATCTCTCTCCATGTATTGAAAAGATGTCTGACCATAATGGTCCATTCCACAATAACATCATTACTAGACCACTGTAATGCCCCGTACACTGGCCAAACCAAAAGAGTTTGTATCAGCTCCAACTAATTCAGAATGCTGCAACACGACTGATAGAAGGCTGAAAGTGGCATGACCACATCACACCTTCCTGCAAAAGCTACATTGGCTACCAGTACCTCTTACAGGGCTAAATTTAAAACTCTATGTTTGATTTTCAAGGCCAGAGTACTTAAAGAATAAGTTAGCCCTTTATACACCTTTAAGGCCTCTAAGGTCCTCTCAAGGATCATCACTATCTGTACCTTCGTCAAAAAAATTGTACGATGTGATACCCACCAGCGAGCCCCCGCGCTCTGGAATTTACTCCCAGAAGGGCTACGTATAACTCGAGACTACCTCTACTTCAGGAAGTAGGTTAAAGCCTGGCTCTTCTAAGCCTTTAATATATAGGGTGACTGACAATTCACCTGGACTAGTTTGCTACACACACTGAAACTTAGATTAGTTCCTTCTCTCTTGTTTAACTATACAACGAACTTGCCTTGACTTTAATTAACCATCAAATTATCCCAACTGACTCTATACTACGCATCTTGTTCCCATCATATAACTGCTCTTGGTCCCTCAGCTATATGGTAAGCTGTATTGTAGAAAATCTTTAGCATCATGTCTATGTTAGTTGAATGTTCTAATGCATGCTTATTAAGTGCATCATTAGTATTATGCTAACTTTGTATTATATCTCTGGTATTTGAATTCCAGTTCTGTTAAATGTGTACATTTTTGATACTATTTCACGGTAGTTCTATTATTAGGTTTCACTTTACTGTTTTCAAGTTTACCTCATTTATTGTATTTGTTCTTGATTATTTTACTATTGTTATGCTGTTAACAAAATTATAAGTTTTATGTTAAACTGTACCTACTGTACACCGCCTTGGGTGAATCTCTTCATAAAGGCAGCTAATAAATCCTAATAAATAAATAAAGGTGCAGGAGACAGGGTCTGGAGAATAAAATTAGATTTCTAGGGGAGGAGGGAGGAGAAATGGAACCAGGATCCTGTGTCATGGACTCGAAATCCAGCCACTATAAGGGTGGTTCTGTAACTGTGTGCCCACACTTAGTAGCGTGTCTAAGTGCAGAGGAAATTAACACTTATGCGCACAAGCGCCCTAAGCGTTATTCTATATGGGCGTGCATTAAGTGCTATAGTGGTCAACTGCAAGGGGGCATACATGTAAGTGGAGCGGGAAAGGGACATGAGCCTGACTTCCAAAATACTGTAAGTTGTATGCTCTGATTTTCGCATTAGGTGCACCTGTTTACACTTGGCATCAATCTGGCATACATGGGTGTGCCTACATTTAGATGTGCTGGTGCAGGTTTACGTTAGTAATGAAATCTGGACGCCCAGAAATCATTATCGAATAGGTGTTCCTTGCACTGCATCGGGACACCTACATCTAGGTGCCCCTTTATAGAATTGCCACACATGTGTCATCCTTAATGATGGCCATGAATTGACGCCCCCAGATGCTGCCTTCATAGACATCCCTAGCCCAGCCCTGGTTGACCTGGGTTGTGGAAGACCTGACTCAGGGATCAAACCAGTGACCTTCCACGTTGCACAGGAGTGGCCTAGTGGTTAGGGTGGTGGACTTTGGTCCTGAGGAACTGAGTTCGATTCCCACTTCAGGCACAGGCAGCTCCTTGTGACTCTGGGCAAGTCACTTAACCCTCCATTGCCCCATGTAAGCCACATTGAGCCTGCCATGAGTGGGAAAGCGCGGGGTACAAATGTAATAAAAATTAAAAAAAAATAAACATTTTGTTTTGACACACTTTCTGTGATGGAAATGTGTTCATACTCATTATTTGCATCTCAGATTTCGTTTCAGAGCTAAAAGAGAAAAGAAGCCATATGCAGTTTGGAAATACAAATTGCAGATCAGCCAGTTATTGCCTTTTTCTGAGGATTTTTTTTTTGTAATTATCTACACACTCTGTCGTTACACAGAACAGTGTTTTCCAGTTCCAGCAGTGACTTGCTGCATGCCAGGAACTGGGTTGCAGCCCTGTGTATATTGCTGTACCCATTCAGAATGCAATGTTATGCTATTGACTCAGGGCTCCATGTGGCTCTGAAGATGTTTGAGCCATGCAGTACCCATTATTCCAACGCTGTTCTTACAGTGACTGCCTACAAACATGGGAACGCAGGTACTATTCAGCAAAAAAGTTACTGAGAGCCATGTGTAGTGGCCCAGAATCAACAGCAGTGGGAGTTCGGGATGGGGATCATGTGAGCAATAGGGGTCAAGGAAGGATCTGAATGAGTGAGCAGAGTGCAAGCTGCAGGGACTGAATAGGAGGGTGAGTGTGCTCTGAGGACTGAGGAAGCAAGTGGAACTGAGCAGTAAGGATTAAGAATGTTCTTCTTCCACTGGATTCCAAGAAAAAAATATTTTTTTTCTATTTGGTTCTGAGAAAAGGGTTTGAAAATCAAGGGCATGGAGTACAGTGCAGCAAAGAATTTTACCCAGTGTTCTAGGTATGTCACTGCTATTTTACTGACTCCAGCTGGTTTTACTAAGTGCATCATTAATTCTAGCCTACTTGCATGTCTTTCAGAATTTATCAGTGGGCCTAAAATCAGCAGCTAAGAGAGGACTGGCTGCTGTCTTCCATACCTTCTGTCGCAAGACTCCACTCTCTGGCCTTAATTTCATGGACGAGGCTGGTTATGGTTTTATGCACTATGCAGCTTTGCACAACCGTGTGCCCATTATTGCTCAGCTGGTCAATTCTGGTTTGAGTATAAATCTAAGAAGGCACGAACGGCTTGCAACCCAAGGTAAAGCTGATCAGCATAACTGAAAGTGCTATAATTGTCATCCAAAATGATCACCTATGCAATCATCTCTTCTTATTTCAAAACATGTGTCCAAAAATTATCACAAAAGTAAATACAAAGGGAACTTAAAGTACTTATACAAAATTAAAGAACATAATTATATCTTAATCTCTTACAGTAGCAATGATTTTCATGCCCAGTGGTTATGTGGGATAATAAAGTGTGACTGCAGAAAAAGAGTGGAAGGCACATAGGGCTAGATGCTATATATGGCAATTAAAAATTCCACATGAAAAAACATGTACCTGTATTTCATAGAATAGGCTTAAATTTCCGCACAGTATATAGAATACGCCAAGCACCTCTCCATGCAATCAAATATAGTTGCGGTCATTTATGCCGTATTTTACTTGGTATAAATCCCGATGCGTAAATTAGGTACAGAGTGGGTGTATTCTATAACAAAGCGCATAGATTTTGGAAATGCCCATGCCACACCTTTGACCAGACCCCCATTTCAACTATGTAACTTAGAATTTAAGCGCACCACATTACAGAATACACTTAGCGAGTTGTGTGCGTAAATCTTAATGCCAGTTAGTGCTGATAATTACTTGTTAAAGCAAGTAATAGATGTCCCAAACAGTTATATCTAAGGCAGGAATTCACAGCATATCATCTAATGCGTCTAATACATGGGGATAATCAGATTAAAATGCTTCCCACAACCATATGAACAATGTTGTTCCCTCGCACAGGCGAATTGGTGTGGAGCAAATCCTCATATAAATCCCCTTACTTCTTTTTTCTTTTTATCAATATACATCCATCTTTTATATATCAAAATTGTGCAAATTCACATCAATAAATATATACATCCTTTTTAAACAGTCACTTATCTGTAAAAGGCAGCGATTTAACAGTAACAGGGAACCCCCACCGACATGGCCAAGTTTCGCATAAAGCTTTATCAAGGAAGAGGCTCACGTTTCATCCTGCATCTATCCCTGTATTTCAAAAAATGGCCATTTTTTGAAATACAGGGATAGATGCAGGATGAAACGTGAGCCTCTTCCTTGATAAAGCTTTATGCGAAACTTGGCCATGTCGGTGGGGGTTCCCTGTTACTGTTAAATCGCTGCCTTTTACAGATAAGTGACTGTTTAAAAAGGATGTATATATTTATTGATGTGAATTTGCACAATTTTGATATATAAAAGATGGATGTATATTGATAAAAAGAAAAAAGAAGTAAGGGGATTTATATGAGGATTTGCTCCACACCAATTCGCCTGTGCGAGGGAACAACATTGTTCATATGGTTGTGGGAAGCATTTTAATCTGATTATCCCCATGTATTAGACGCATTAGATGATATGCTGTGAATTCCTGCCTTAGATATAACTGTTTGGGACATCTATTACTTGCTTGGATGATTAGTCCCCACAGTGTGCTATTTGGTGATATTTAATTTAAGATAATTACTTGTTAACATCCAATTGATAGTGCTGCTTATTTTATCATCTCTTTTACTGACCCCCAGGGATCCTCGCTTGGCCTTCCTTCCTCCTTTTTTAATGTATGGAATATAACTGGCCTGGGCTTCCAGGATGGTATTTTTGAACAGCATCTACACCTGATGTAAATTTTTGACCTTCGCAGCTGCTCCTTTTTTTTTTCCCCCACCATTCTTCTCATTTTATAGTCCCCTTTTTGAAAGTTAAATGCTAACGTATTAGGTTTCCTGTGTGTACTTACTCCAGAGCCAATATCAAAGCTGATCATATTATGATCACTGTTATCAAGAGGCCCCTGCACCAGATCATGCACTCCACTAAGGACTAGGTCTAGAAATTTTCCTCCTCTTGATGGCTCCTGTAACCAGCTGCTCCATAAAGCAATCCTTGATTTTGTCAAGTAGTTTTACCTCCCTAGCATGCCCTGATGTTACATTTACCCAGGCAATATCTGGGTAATTGAAATCACCCATTATTATTGTGTTCCCCAGTTTGTTAGCCTCCCTAATTTCTGATAATATTTCTACATCTGTCTGTTCATCCTGGCCAGGTGGACGGTAGTACACTCCTATCACTATCCTTTTCCCCTTTACACATGGAATTTCAATCCGTAGGCTGTCCAAGATGTGTTTTGTGTCCTGCAGAATTTTCAGTCTATTTGATTTAAGGCCCTCCTTAACATACAATGCTACCCCTCCACCAATTCAATCTACCCTATCTCTACGATATAATTTGTACCCTGGTATGACAGTGTCCCTCTGGTTATCTTCCTTCCACCAGGTCTCAGAGAATGCCTATTATATCTAATTTTTCATTTAGTGCAATATATTCGAACTCTCCTATCTTATTTCTTAGGCTGTTTGTTCTTGTTATTTACATCGTGCTCAGCAGTTGACAGTGATAATTTGAAAGCTTTTACCTGCTTTTTATTTAAAGACACCTGATCTACTATGGTCTCTATTGCAACCTTGCTATCGGGACACCCTCTCTTCCCCTGTTTTGGTGATACCTTTGAAAGATACCTTGCATACAACAAAAACAGATTCTAGACCACAGTTTGTGTTTACATTTGCTTAATGAAAAGCAACAACCATGCATGCTCATGATACATATGCCAGACTACAGCTTAGACAAAATAAAAGCTTCCCAGAGCAAGTTTAGTATGCAAGAGTGAAACTTCCCACCCCCCCTTTCACTGCTACCAACTCCATTGAGATGACATAGTTAGAATATCAGTTTCCCAGAAAAATAACACTGAGGCCTGCTTGGAGAAGAACAGAAAAGGTACATTTTAGTTATTAGCTTATTCACTTAACCAGATGTGGAAATTTTCCTGCTTATCCTGTAAAAACAAGGAACATAAAGATTAGCTTATCAGGGGTTCTATTCTAGAATGAATTAGGTTTCAGGAACTTCCTTTTGATGTTTAGTCTCCAGTGTGAAAAATTACACAGAAAGGGAATGCCCAAGCATTCATTAGTTAATGATGTTACATCAGGCATGGCATTTCTGGTGTTTCTAAAACTAATTTGCACAAATGAGGAATTTACAGTGGTGGAAATAAGTATTTGATCCCTTGCTGATTTTGTAAGTTTGCCCACTGACAAAGACATGAGCAGCCCATAATTGAAGGGTAGGTTATTGGTAACAGTGAGAGATAGCACATCACAAATTAAATCCGGAAAATCACATTGTGGAAAGTATATGAATTTATTTGCATTCTGCAGAGGGAAATAAGTATTTGATCCCCCATCAACCAGTAAGAGATCTGGCCCCTACAGACCAGGTAGATGCTCCAAATCAACTCGTTACCTGCATGACAGACAGCTGTCGGCAATGGTCACCTGTATGAAAGACACCTGTCCACAGACTCAGTGAATCAGTCAGACTCTAACCTCTACAAAATGGCCAAGAGCAAGGAGCTGTCTAAGGATGTCAGGGACAAGATCATACACCTGCACAAGGCTGGAATGGGCTACAAAACCATCAGTAAGACGCTGGGCGAGAAGGAGACAACTGTTGGTGCCATAGTAAGAAAATGGAAGAAGTACAAAATGACTGTCAATCGACAAAGATCTGGGGCTCCACGCAAAATCTCACCTCGTGGGGTATCCTTGATCATGAGGAAGGTTAGAAATCAGCCTACAACTACAAGGGGGGAACTTGTCAATGATCTCAAGGCAGCTGGGACCACTGTCACCACGAAAACCATTGGTAACACATTACGACATAACGGATTGCAATCCTGCAGTGCCCGCAAGGTCCCCCTGCTCCGGAAGGCACATGTGACGGCCCGTCTGAAGTTTGCCAGTGAACACCTGGATGATGCCGAGAGTGATTGGGAGAAGGTGCTGTGGTCAGATGAGACAAAAATTGAGCTCTTTGGCATGAACTCAACTCGCCGTGTTTGGAGGAAGAGAAATGCTGCCTATGACCCAAACAACACCGTCCCCACTGTCAAGCATGGAGGTGGAAATGTTATGTTTTGGGGGTGTTTCTCTGCTAAGGGCCACAAGAGTACTTCACCGCATCAATGGGAGAATGGATGGGGCCATGTACCATACAATTCTGAGTGACAACCTCCTTCCCTCCGCCAGGGCCTTAAAAATGGGTCGTGGCTGGGTCTTCCAGCACGACAATGACCCAAAACATACAGCCAAGGCAACAAAGGAGTGGCTCAGGAAGAAGCACATTAGGGTCATGGAGTGGCCTAGCCAGTCACCAGACCTTAATCCCATTGAAAACTTATGGAGGGAGCTGAAGCTGCGAGTTGCCAAGCGACAGCCCAGAACTCTTAATGATTTAGAGATGATCTGCAAAGAGGAGTGGACCAAAATTCCTCCTGACATGTGTGCAAACCTCATCATCAACTACAGAAGACTTCTGACCGCTGTGCTTGCCAACAAGGGTTTTGCCACCAAGTATTAGGTCTTGTTTGCCAGAGGGATTAAATACTTATTTCCCTCTGCAGAATGCAAATAAATTCATATACTTTCCACAATGTGATTTTCCGGATTTAATTTGTGATGTGCTATCTCTCACTGTTACCAATAACCTACCCTTCAATTATGGGCTGCTCATGTCTTTGTCAGTGGGCAAACTTACAAAATCAGCAAGGGATCAAATACTTATTTCCACCACTGTAGGTCAGAACCACATTAGTTCAATACTCAGTGCTAATTAATTAACCTCTCCCCCCCCCCCCCTTTTACAAAGCCCGCTAGTGGCTGCTATACTGTAATGCCGACACAACCCATACACTTTGAATGGGCTGTGTCGGCATTACTGCACTAGCAGCCGCTAGCACGACTTTGTAAAAGGGGGGTGGGGTAAATGCTATGCAAAGCAAACCAGACTCCCTACAGACAACATGCTTAAATTTCAATAACTTAATACAACATTAATAAGTCTGCTCAGATAAGAGTAAATTCCATTAGGAATATAAAGTTCATTTTTTAGCAGACAGATAGGAGAGCAGCGAATCGGATGCAGCCAAACCATCTGTCTATCAAAACAAGCATACTAGCCATAAACCATCATTTTTAAAGCAATTTACCCCAAGGACAAGCAAGGCTATCCTTCTCACTTTACATCTCCAAAATGCCTTTTGGATGAAAAGGAGATTCTTCTCCAGTTACAATTTAAGGTTAGAGGACCGAAGTCCCGCAGGACTCAGAAGGCTTTATTACGTATGCTATACAAACTTCTCCCCCTCCTTCCCAAGTATCCTTTGAAGCTATAAGAATGGAGTAAACTTTTAACAAAGGAATGTGCTTGTTAAAAAGTCTTAGGCGTTAACTGATGTTAAGAAAACAATTCATAATGCTGTATGGTAAGTGTGCACAAGTTATATGAATGCTTTTATTGTACACCATAATCTTATAGGAGCTTTTAGAAATGACTTGAAAGCTTCTAGACAATTTATTCTTTGATCTTAAGTTTATATGGGTCTGATTAGGTCATAGTTGTTTTACAGTTCGAAGCTGATTTATACCTAGAGCTTTAGGAGCATGTCACAGGTGGAACTTGATTTATGGATATAAATGGTAACGTGAACTTATGATGATAAAATACAAATTGATTGACGTTGAGTCTAATGTATTTTTGCAGAGCAACACATGTTAGTAAGAATAATTAAATGGGGAGACTGAAATCTATAGACCAGTAGTTCTTACATAAACACTAAAGGAATATAGTCAAGAAAAAAATGACATAATTATAATAATGCATTCATTATAACTCTCTAATGTTAAAGAGAAAATGCCTCTATGACAACAAGTGACTCAATGCCTTAATAAATGAGCTTGTCAAACTCAAATGATTTTAACCCCAGCCCAGAATGGGAAACACGTCCCCCAATTTCTGCAGACTGAAAACAGAGTTGTAAAGGCAATAACAAATGCAAGCTTTGATTCCCTTCATAAAATGTGCTAGGAGACACTGCCTTCTATACTGATTATGGATCACTCAGTCTATTACTGATTTGTATGACAAGGCTCTACTACATGATGGACAAAAGCTCTAGATGTTATTAAAAAAGTATTTGGCCTTATATTTCTAACCACACCCTAATAAGTCATTCTAAATTAACTAAAACTATAGCAGAGACTATGATCATTTTTCTCTGCAGCATTGTAGATCCTGCCCGATTTACCAGATGTGCCTGGAGCATCTCAGAATTCAGAAATTTACCAATGCCTGTGGGACTAAGTTCTGTTCATCTTTCGTTTCGATAATACGGTTCGAGCCGGCCAAATGTCAGAGATGGCCGGGTTTGAGATGGCTGGCATCGGTTTTCGCCGATAATGGAAACCGAGGCTGGCCATCTCAAACCCGGCCAAATCCAAGGCATTTGGTCATGGGAGGGGCCAGCATTTGTAGTGCACTGGTCCCCCTCATATGCCAGGACACCAACCCGGGTACCATAGGGGGCACTGCAGTGGACTTCAAAAATTGCTCCCAGGTGCATACCTCCCTTACCTTGGGTGCTGTGGCCCCTAAATCCCCCCCAAAACCCACTCCCCACAACTCTACACCACTACCATAGCCCTTATGGGTGAAGGGGGGCACCTACATGTGGGTACAGTGGGTTTTGGGTGGGTTTGGAGGGCTCAGCACTTGCCACCACAAGTGTAACAGGTAGGGGGGGTGGGCCTGGGTCCACATGCTTGAAGTGCACTGCACCCACTAAAAACTGCTCCAGGGACCTGCATACTGCTGTCAGGAAGCTGGGTATGACATTTCAGGCTGGAATAGAGACTGGCAAAAGTTTTTTTTTTTTTGGGTGGGAGGGGGTTGGTGACCACTGGGGGAGTAAGGGGAGGTCATCCCCCATTCCCTCCGGTGGTCATCCGGTCAGTTGGGGCACCTTTTTGAGGCTTGGTCGTGAAAAAAAAGGGACCAAGTAAAGTTGGCCAAATGCTCATCAGGGCCGGCTTTCTTTTTTCCATTATCGGGCGAAGCTGGCCATCTCTTACGCACGCCCCCGTCCCGCCTTCTGTATCCTGCTGACACGCCTCCTTGAAGTTTGGCTGGCTCCGCGACGGACTGTAGTTGAGGCCGGCCAAAATCAGCTTTTGATTATGCCGATTTCGCCCGACTTGAGAGATGGCTGGCCATCTCCCGATTTGTGTCAGAAGATGGCCAGCGATCTCCTTCGAAAATAAGCTGGATAGTAACATAGTAAATGACAGCAGATAAAGACCTGTACGATCCATCCAGTCTGCCCAACAAGATACTTTATATGTATACCAGAGTTTGATTTGTCCTTGCCTTTCTCAGGGCACAGACCGTAGAAGTCTTCCCAGCACTGTTCTTGTACATCATATTAAGTTTTTATTCAGAGGTAAGGGAAGGGAGAAAAGAAAAACAATTTTTTTTTTTGCTCTGAGTGAAATATAAGCTGGGGAATTGGTTGTGAGCGGTTTTTGGTGCCATTTGCCTTATGAGAGTGATTTTAGAATGCGAGTGTATGTTATTGAGGGTGGTGCCAGGGAGTCTGAAAGGAGGTTGGTTTGCTTCCTCTCTTTTCCTTCCCAACTGGGATCTTTAAGATTCTGGGGTACTGGTAGTTTGACGATATATTGATGGGAAAGGGATTGATTTACAGATGATACAGAATACTGCAGCGCTTGTGATCTGCAGGGCTTCAAAATACGATAGAATTACACTGCTTTTGTTCCAACTTCACTGGCTTCCAGTGGAAGCCAGAATAAAATTTAAAATCCTTACATTGACTCATAAAGCTTTATATTTACTAATTCCATCGTATCTATCAAATCTTATTTTGCCTTATTCACCTAGGCAAACACTTCGTTCACTCACAGATAATAGATTGATTATCCCATCGCCACAGAAGGCTAGATGGGAGTCTACTAGAAATTCAGCTTTCTTTTTTCTGGCCCCTTCTCTCTGGAATTGTCTTCCAAAACACCTTAGACTGGAGGAGGCCTACATTCAGTTTCAAAAATTTTTGAAAACATACTTATTTCAGGATACGTTTGAAGATAATCTGCGATAAAAGGCATTATTTGGTAGGTTGTATTAAATATGCAGAACACTTATATGCCATTTATGTACTTGTTGTGACTGGCTGTTTAGTAAGAATCGGTTTTTATCTTTTAAGAATGGTGGTTTTAGTTTTGCTTTCCTATCTATTCGATGGAGTTCTTTATGTTTGTTTTATTATTCTATTTTAACATGTAAACCGTTTTTGTTTTGTAACCACAATTTAAAACGGTATAGTAAAATGAATAAACGATAAACAACGATTGGAAAGGAGTGCTTTGGGGCTTTGGTTGTGGTAGTGGGTGACGATATGCGGATTTCATTCTTTTTGTATTTTGTTAAAGTGGAGACTATGGTGAATGTTCATGTTATTCTGAGCGATCTCCTTGGGTATGAACGTGAGCTGTTGTGGGGGTTATTAGATTATGACAACTGATAGTGGAGGAGTGGCCTAGTGGTTAGGGTGGTGGACTTTGGTCCTGGGGAACTGAGTTCGATTCCCAGCACAGGCAGCTCCTTGTGACTCTGGGCAAGTCACTTAACCCTCCATTGCCCCATGTAAGCCGCATTGAGCCTGCCATGAGTGGGAAAGCGCGGGGTACAAATGTAACAAAAAAATAAAATATCAAAATTCTCACACTCAGGGCCGGTCTTAGGCAGAGGCGACCGAGGCGGCCGCATAGGGCCCTGCGCCTAAGGGGGCCCCGCGCTTCAACTCTGCCTCGTGCCTCCGCTCTGACCTTTCCTCCCGCTCGCCTCGGACGACCCGTTAGACCGCATCAAAATCAGTCATGAATGAATGATGATCCCATTCCCGCGGCTCGGCCGCTCCGCTCCAACTCCAAGCCTCCCGGCACCACTGGCGTGGCACCTACCCCCGGCTTGGGCCCGCTGTCTGTCTGAGCCTGCCGTCAGCTGCTCCCGAGTCCCCGAACCCTGGCGTCGCGCGACAGTAAACTTTGCAGTGATGGCCCCGCCCCCCCCCCAACGGCGACAGCCAGTTGTAGCGCGATGGCTCACCTCCAGGCTCCAGCAGCTTTTCACTTCCCGCTCAATGTCCCGCCTTCTGCATGTATTTCCTGTTTCCGCGAGGGCGGGAGTCACTGAGCGGGAAAAGCTGGAGCCAGGTCCAAGGTGGTGAGCCATAGTCGCTGACTGTGGTGCGAGAGCCTGCGAGGGAGAGCTGAGCACGTGCAGACTCCTCGTGGTCTGGAGCCGAGTGAGGCAGGCAGCGAGCAAAGCAACAGACAGGGCTGCTGCCTACAACAGTTGTGCCACAAGCCAATCCATTAAGGCAGGTGAGGTGCATGTGTGTGTCTCTGTCCTATTCCGGACCGAAGGCCCTTCAGAATGGCAAATAGTTTTTCTGGATGAGAATCTGTGCTGCAGGGCACCATGGGAGCTGGTTTATACACTAGCATCAAATCCACAATTACTCCATCCAATTACATCAAGGAGTAGTTTTTTTTTTTTTTTTTTTTTGGGGGGGGGGGGGGGCTGTTGAATCTTTTTTTGAAAAGTTCCTGCCCTTTCTTTTAGTGCAAACACCTGCCTTTAGTTAAGGCACATGTTTATTTTCAAAGGTGGTGCCAGCTGTACTATACAGAACTTGTGAAACTTAAATCAGCAGTGCCTAGAAGTAGAACTCCATTCACCTACTCCTACATGGCTAGCTCCAGGAGTTTCTGATCTTTTCACAAGGTGCTCAGGGCTGTGAAATGGAATCATCTAAAGACCAGGGTATTTATTTGTTGCATTTGTTGCATATCTAAAACTATCTGCCTGTACCCTCAAAAATAAATATTCAAGAAGGTGAAGGGTGCTGGTGCAAAGAAAGGAGGGGGGAGCGGGGAGGATCTCTCTCATTCCAGACAGTCTGTGGATGTGTATGTGTGTCTCTGTCCCGGGGGGGGGAGGGTCTCTCTCTTCAGGGTCTCCTGATTCTGCACTATCCTGGGGTAGATGTGTGTCTGTCTCCTCCTCCCGCTGGGAATCCGTTCAGACTCTGGGCTCTGACTCACAAGTTACAATACAGGAAGGATGATGGATGGATCCCCCCCCTCCCTCCCATTACTCCGGTGAGCCTCCTCTTCTCTTATTTAGCACTACTCTGCTCCCCCCCCCCCCCCCACCAGCTCCCTTACCTTCTCTGCAGACAGTGAAAGATCTGGAAGCCGCTCAAGCTCCCTTTCTGGTCTCCCTCCTGCCTCCTCTTCCTCCCCTTCCCCACAGGAGCCTTTACCTTCAGGCTGCCCTTCAATGGAGTCACTGTGCGAGTCCTGAATCCAGCACTGCCCCCTCCCCTGTGCCAGATGTCCTGCTTAATACATCTAGCACTGCCAGTCAGCACCTATATTAGTGACCACTTATAGATCCACTTACCTCGTTTTTGGCTACTTGCCTCTCTGGTTTGATGGGTTACAGAGTACTAGGGGAATTTGAAAGTACTGGATCTTTTCTTAATATTTTTCCTTTATTCTCCTTTGTTATGAGAATTGGAACTACTAATTGTAGTGGACTTGAACTGAATAATTTCTGTGGAGGGGAGGTTTCATGATAGCATTGTGCTTATTATTTCAGTCAGTTTTTTTGTACAAGTTTAGCTTCATTTGTCTTTATTTGAAATTTCATAAATAAAAAATTTTTCTAAAAATGGTATAATCTTATCAATGGGGCGGAGCTAGGGTGGGGTGGGGCTAGGATGGGGCCCCACCAAATTGGTCTGCACAGGGCCCTTCACTTGCTAAGACCGGCCCTGCTCACACTGAATGTTAATGGCCTCAACTCACCTAGAAAACAAAACACTTACTGTTTCAGGAATTGTTACGATATAAAGCACATATAATTTTTGTGCAAGAGTTGCATTTGCTGAAAAGATATGAGCCTCTGATGCATCATAGAGCCTACCCCCATAAAGTATTCACCTCCGATACACAGGATTCCAAGAAGAGAGGGGTTGCCCTTTTCTTCCATAGGGATCTTAGATTACAGACACAAAAAGTTAAAACAAGATCCTAACGGGAGATATGTGTTTGCACAAATCCTTTTAGAGAAGGTTGAATTGACATTAGCAAACATATATGCTCTGAATACAGGTCAAGCAGAATTTCTGTCAATTGGGAGGTTTTGCTAAGGGTTTCTTCATTTGTGCAGGGGACTGTAACACTTGCCTTAATCCATCTTTGGATTTGACTGGCAATAGGTCCCCAGGGGATAAATTGGTTTCCAATGCATTGAAATTTCTGTTACAAAATTTAGGCCTGTATGATATATGGAGGGAGGAAAATAGCATACAACGGGACTATACCTTTTACTCCTTTTCACACATGTAGTACTCTTGCACTGACTATATATTTTTGGATGCATCCCTTAGAGGACTAACAGGGATCTCAGGTATTGGAAACATAACATTTTCTGATCACATACCTTGTTGGATGATGGAGAAGTACTTAGACTGGCAGAAAATTACTAAATAGCAATTATTCTGGACTTGTTTCTAGGAATATGATAGTACCTCTTATTTGGCCCTTAGGTTCCTGCCAGGCTTCACCAATGAAAGAAATAATGCCAAAAAATGGAAATATATTATTTATTATAGATATAAAAATAACAATATGGCAAAATGCAAAGCAAGTTACAAAAATATACCGTGCATTAAAAAATAATGATTATTGCAACAACATATATCCTGAGAAGATTACACACTTAGCGCGAGTTAGACTACTGACCACAAATCCTGGGACAAACTAGTCCTTCACAGGCAAACAAGAATAACTACCCTGAACTATAGGAAGAATAATCTCACTTCTCTCACCCTGCAGTTCATAGGTTGCTTCCAGTGTGGTGAAGAATCAGAATTTTCCGTTGAGACTCTAGCAGGATTTTCTGTGAGTCTATCCCCTGCTCAGGAATAAAATCCAAAGTCTTTGCTCTGTGGGAAGCTAAAGAGCTGCAGCGGAACTGTTTGTTCAGTGCTGAGCTGAGAATTGAACTCACAGGTGTTTAGGAAAATCAGTCTCTCTAGTTTCTGTGAGAGAGGTGATACACCAGGAAAATCTTCTTTTCTTCTGATTCTCTTTCTTTCTCTTCTGTCCAACATAGGCATCCCTCTCGGTCTAGATGACACATATGGACCAATCACAAACTGTATACTTCTGTCCAGCAGAATTCACAGTCATGATGAGAAGCCTTGTGATTAGCAAAGAAACCTTTTTTCAGTGTGCATCAGGCATCTTCAGTGTGTTGGCGGGGATGTGTATCTAAAGGCACACTCTTACATATTTGGTGCTCTTGTTCAAAGCTATGGCTTTCAGGAAGAATGTACAATTTCATATCCTTTGGATTACAGGATTGAAAATACCCTGGGGCCCTGGAATTTTTCTACTTAACAGGGATATACTAGGGTTTCATAAGACCATTTTGGTCGGACATTTACTGCCAAATTGACCTTGGTGGCGGCTTAGATGGATCCAGGAGTACCCTCATTATTCCAATTGTGACCTAAACTATATTATGTTTACTGAATGGAGATGTTGACCGCTGTGAAGCTTAACACTGTTGAGAGATGGCAGAAAATTTAGGGCTCTGTACGTAATTTGAATTTTTCTGAGTGAGATGGGCCTTTTTCAAGGCTTCTTATTGGATATCTGTATAGGTACTTCATTTATATCCCTGTCTCTTTCTCCTTCCCCCTTTTATTTTTACTCATTTGTTTTCATGTAAAAAAAGAAAAAAATGTTAAAATATGGAGGTTTAATAAGGTTGGATTTCTTTGATGCTTTTTGTACAACTTTAGCTTATGTTTCTTTTTTTTTTTTTTTTTTTTGCTTGCTTTTGTATTGTGTGTTTCGTAGTTTAATAAAGACCTTGTGTATAAATGTTTTAAAAAACAAAACAAAATGCAGTGCACCGAGTGTGAATTCCATGCCAGGATGCAGTTATAGAATATCAGTGTTATCTCCCATTATAATGGGGATTACTAACCAGCTCATTTTCAAAAGTGATTGCCGCCCATCTTCCGACACAAATCGGGAGATGGGCGGCGATCTCCTGAATCCGCCCAAATCGGCATAATCGAAAGCCGATTTTGGGCGGCTTCAACTGCGTTCCATCGCGGGCCCGACAAAAGTTGAAAGGGGGCGTGTTGGCATGGTAGCAAAGGCGGGATATGGGCGGGCCGGGGGTGTGTGTTGAGATGGCCGGCTTCACCCGATAATGGAAAAAAGAAAGCCGGCCATCAGAAGAATTTGGTCCGTTTTATTTGGACCCTTTTTTTTAGGTCCAAGTCCTAAAAAAGTGCCCCAACTGACCAGATGACCACCGGAGGGAAGCGGGGATGACCTCCTCTTACTCCCCCAGTGGTCACCACCCCCCCCCCCCCTCCCACACACACACAAAAAAAAATCAGACATATTTTGCCAGCCTCAAATGTCATACCCAGCTTCCTGACAGCAATATGCAAGTCCCTGGAGCAGTTTGTAGTGGGTGCAGTGCACTTGAGGCAGGTGGACCCAGGCCCATCCCCCCCACCTGTTACACTTGTGCTGGTAAATGGGAGCCCCCCAAAACCCACTTTACCACATGTAGGTGCCCCCCTTCACCCCTTAGGGCTACGGTAAAAGTGTAGAGTTGTGGGCAGTGGGTTTTGGGGGGGATTTGGGGGGCTCAGCACACAAGGGAAGGGTGCTATGCACCTGGAAGCTAATTGTGTTTTTTTAATTAATTTTTTAAGTGCCCCCTAGGGTGCCCGGTTGGTGTCCTGGCATGTCAGGGGGGCCAGTGCACTAGAAATGCTGGTTCCTCCCACGCCCAAATGCCTTACATTTCGCCGGATTTGAGATGGCCGGCTCCGGTTTCCATTATGGCTGAAAATCGGAGTTGGCCATCTCATCTAACCCCAGCGAGCGATTTGGCCAGCGCCAAGCATATTTCGAAAATACGCTTTGCTCCGCCCCTTCGTGGAGCCGGCCCCAAAGATTGCCGCCCGATTTGGCCGGCGCCGTTCGATTATGCCCCTCTTAAGCATCAGAATATAGAAATCTCTAGAGTTTCCTGAGGGGAGAGTTCTGAAGTTGTGGGTGGTAAAGGATCCAACCCAAAGAGGTGGGTAGGTTGCAGAGAGAAATGATTTTGGTTGTTGAGTGACAGTGTGGGAGGAGTTAGGAGATAATAAATAATGTTGATGGGGCTTGTACAAGGTCTTTGTTTGCTGAGGAAAGGGGGAGTCCTGGATAGGTTCAAGAAACTAAGGCTGACCAAAGAAGTGGTTTCTGCTAATTCCAGCATTAATTGTAGAGTAGGAGGAGTGCTCCAGGTGGGACATAGAAGATTCCAGCCTGGAAGTAGGAACAATGAAGAGCTGTTTGGAGCCGAAGGTGGTAGTCCGGAGATGAGTTGACAGACAAGGAGGTCTGATCCACAGGAAGATCTGCTTGCTGCACAAGTGCTGCAGGTGCAGCATTAGGCTGTTTCACCCAGAAGGGATGAGTATGAACAGGAGAAGCTGTAAATATGTATATACTGTAGGATTATAATTTGCCTTTGAGAATATACACCATATCTCTAAATTGCTTTGGATTATAATTTGCATCTGACATTAAGTGGATTATAAATTGACTGTGTGCGTCAAGGAAGAATTGAATTGCCTGTTGTAGAAGTTCAGTAAAGTTTGGTTATTTTTGCATAACTTTCTGGACTAGAGTCTTTCTTTGAGTGAGAGTGGAATTCATGTACTCGCAGACTGATAAAGAAAAGAGATGATAGATTAAATAGAAATAAAACCCCAGCTCAAAACCCTACGGCCTTCCAGATTTTTCATCTGGCCGTAGCCTGCGCCCATCTCAGTAAATTAGGACTAAGACCTTGATAAAGAGTGAAAAAGAAGTGTTATCAGATGGTAGAGGGTTTTTTCCCTTGTGATCCTTGTCTTGGGGTTCCCCTGACCCATGACAGGCTAGCTGGTGCCCAGAACTGAGTGAGTAATGAGACCGGGGTTACACTATCATAAGTCAATATTTATGTGCCTGCATTTAGGTGCAACCATTTATGCCATGTCCATGTTTATGCTTTTTTGTAATCAATATTGCTGGAGGGCTGTCTGGTAAGATGTGCCTGTTTGTGGATGATACCAAAATCTGCAATAGGGTAGACACCCTTGATGGTGTGGATAACATGAAGAAGGACTTAACGAGCCTAGAGGAATGGTCTAGAATTTGGCAGCTTAGATTTAATGCTAAGAAAATGCAGGGTCATGCATTTGGGCTTCAAAAACCCAAGGGAACGTTACAATTTAAGGGGTGAAGAATTTTTTTGTGCACAAAAGAGAAGCAAAACTGGGGTGTGATCATATGTGATGATCTTAAGGTGGTGAAACGATGACGGCGAAAGCTAGAAAGATGCTTGGATACACAGGGAGAGGAATAGCCAGTAGAAAAAAGTAGGTGATAATGCCCCTGTCTAAGACTCTGATAAGACCTCATTTAGAATATTGTGTACAATTCTGAAGACCGCACCTTCGAAAAGATATAAACAGAATGGAGTTGGTCCAGAGGACAGCTACGAAAATGGTCAGTGGTCTTCATCATAAAGTGCATAGGGACAGACTTAAAGATCTCAATATGTATACTTTGGAAGGAAGGGGGGGAGATATGCGACATAAATGCACAGAGGGTTAGTCTTTTTCAACTGAAAGGAAGTTATGGAACGAGAGGACATAGGATGAAGGGGAAAGGGGGTAGACTCAGAAGTAACCTAAGGAAATACTTCTTTACAGAAAGGGTGGTGAATTTGTGGAACAACCTTCCAGTGGAAGTGGTGGAGTCAAAAACAGTATCTGAATTTAAGAGAGCTTGGGACAAGTACATAGAATCTCTAAGGGAATGATAGGGAGAGTAGATAGCATGGATGGGCAGACTGGATAGGTCATATGCTCTTTATCTACTTACATTTTTCTCTGTTTCTTATGTTTGAGATTCTTGATATACTGCCTTTCTGTGGTACAACCAAAGTGGTTTGCATATTACATAAAAGTACAGTAGGTATTTTTCCTGTCCCCAGTGGCTCACAATCTAAGTTTTATGTTTTACTCATATATTTTGAGATGACAAATAGCAGGCGTAAATGCATATGCCGAAACGTAAAACTTAAGCACGTGAATGACAGTATTTTATAATCTACAGGCGTAAAATGTTGGCCTGCCTATGCCCCTCCCCTGGGAACAACCCCTTGCATTTGTTCACTATGCAACTTTCACACTCGCATGATAGAATACCGCTGAGTGCGCACATAGCACTTAAATGTTTGAATGTTAGATTCATGTACGTAGGTGCTAGTATTCCTTAATTTTAGTGTGCAAATGGTGCTTATATTTAGGTATCAAAATTATAGAATTAGGGTGTAGAGGTTATAATCGTTCCTCGTTTTATTATTTTTTTTAATAAGTGATCTGGTAAGACTATTGTCTTGTAAATTTGATATCAATGCAGTCAAATCAGCTGTTGTGAGCCCAATGAATAAATTTTGATCAGTCTGTTTTATAACGATTATTTGTAGAAACATCTGTGGAAGAGTCTTTATGGAACTAAGTCAACATTTTGTCCATCACTTTAGGTCCTACATCTCTACATTTGGCATGCCTGTCTGGCTCCCTGGAAACTCTAACTTGTCTTCTAGCTCTGAAGGCAGATTATCACTCCGTTGACCAGCGTGGATGGATGCCCATACACTATGCTGCATTCTATGGTAACATTAACTGTATTAGGGCACTTCACAGAAAAGAACCTGCTCTGCTGGAAGCAGAAACAACTGCAGAGTAAGTTGGACAGGCTGTGTTAGTCTGAGTGGTCTACAGGACTTTAAGGCTATGTTTTAGAAACATATGAGTTTTGGAGGTGGTTTTAGAAGGGTTAGGTCCATTTACACATATAAAAGCTGATTTGCACATGTAAATGGCCACACACAGGTAAGTACTGATTTTAAAAGAGCTGCTGCTCATATGTATAGGTCCACAGCATGCACAGTTATGAAAGGGATGTATTCTGGTCATGGTTTGGGTGGACCTGAAAGTATACACACATTGCCTATTTTACAACACAAATGCATGTACGCCTCTAAAATAAATTTGCTCTCAGCATTTTCACCTGCTCTGAGGCATGGAATAAGTGTTACCAATCTGCCGATTTGGACCTAGGATTTGGAGGAACAATTGAGGGAGTAATTCTGCATATATCTGTGGTGTTCAAAACTACCTGAAAAAGCCATAAATGTGAGTTTTATGTTTATTCTTGATATGCTGCTTTTACTAACCAGTAGGACAAAGTGTTTAAAAAATAGTGATACAAAAAGCAGGAAAAGAATGCCAGTATAAATAGGAATGAGCCAGTCATTCATGGTAATGAGTGGAGAGAGGTGAAAGATAGTATTCCATGACATTTGACCGATAGCCAGAGAACTCTAATGTGGAGTGCCATAGACTCATTATACAGTCCCAGCTTTTTGTCACAAATGGACTATTGCAGTGTCACCTACACAGATTGCAAGGAGCGGATCCAGAAAATGCTCCAAACAGCACAAAATATAGTGTCTCAATTTATTTATAGAGTTCCATGCTTTGAAAGAGCATCACTGTTAAATCTAGCCTTCAAACTCTGTGTTTTCATCTTCCAAATTTTGCACGGCTTGACCCCAGATTACATGCACCATCTTGGTGAACGTCCCTACATAATGCTTTCCTTGGAGTCAGGGATTACCTAAAACTCCACTTTCCAAATTGTAAAAATGTTGTCTACAATTTGGTTCTTTCATTAGATTTCACTTATCAGGGCAGAAAGTGTTGAAACGCTCTCCCCAAATCTACTAGACATCAACATAATTGCACGCAGTTTGTAAGATGTTAAAAAATATTTCTATTCACAGTTTCTTATCAATGGTTTATGAATTCCAGGATTAATTAACTTGCATATTATCTTGCATATTACTTATGATCTATGTCCTTACTTATCTGAATAGTGCATGCTGTATCTTCTCTTATTTGTCAATACTTCAAATATTGACTGTATTGTAAGTTCATTGTTGTACACATTATTGCCCACTTAATCTCAGTTGACCACACTGAACTTGAATATAACTTGGGATAATGAGGGGTGTAAATGTCTTAAATAGGTTAGTTTGAATAAGGATGTTTTTAGTTCAGTTTCATACTTTTCAAAGGAGGCTGGGAGGCAGAGAATTCCACAAAGAAGGTGCCAAAAAGAAAAAGGCAGAGTGACAGGTAGACTTCCAACGAGAAATCCAAGCGGAAGGGAGCACCGGGTGGTGGGAATCAGGAGAACACAAAGATCTACTTGGGGGTATAAGGTGAGATTAAGGAAGACCAGTAAGGGGGAGTGTTAATATATTAAACTTTGTGTGCCAATGCTAAGATCTTAAACCTAATTTGATAAAAAATAGGAAGCCAATGAAGTTGGGCCAGTAAAGGTGAAGCATGATCAAAGTGCTTAGAATTAGTTATAATGCGTGCTGCCATATTCTGGAGAATCTGAATATGTTTGAGTTAAGATTGGGGGAGTCCTGCATAAATGACATTGCAATAGTCAATACATGAGGTAAGAAGAGTGTGAAGAGCCTTAGTGTCAAGATAAGAGGGTAAAGAATTAATTTTATGAAGAGTGTGAAACCCAATTTTCAAGACATTTGAGATGTGAGAGTGAAAGGATAGTTGGGAGTCCAGAATAACTCCAAGATAATGGAAAAATGTAGATGGTGAAATAGGGAGATTGAGCAAGTGGAAGAGGTTACAAGTAGGGGAAAGATCCCCAATTATCTAGCATGTCACTGTTCACTTATTAAGCACCAGCATGTTTTTGGAAAGACAGGTGGCAACCTGCTGGAGACAGAGTTGTAGTGGGGTGATAATCTTGATGGGAAGGTGAAGAAGAAGGATGTTGTCAGCATAGATAAAGGCTTTAATCCCTGTGTTTTGGTTGATGGTACAAGGGGGCTCAAGAAAATGTAAAAAAGAAGTGGAAAGAATGTAGCGGCCACTCTGAGCCTGTCCTTGCCCTCATGTGTATCCCCTTATCTCCCATTTTCCTATCTTGAATATTGTAGGTCCCCCTGCCTTTCCTCTTCTATTCAATGTCTTTATTTTCTCTATCGTTCCAATTTCTTTTTGTATAGTCTGTGCACCGCCTAGCTGGTGTTACTGATAGGCAGGATGCCTCTGTGTTTCACTTTATATTCTGATATTTGTTAACATTTGCTTATTTCGGATCTGAAGAAGAAGGGTTACCTTCGAAAGCTAATCAAAAGATTTATTTAGTCCAATAAAAAAGGTATCATCTTATTTTCTTTCCTATATTTTGATTTATTACCAAGGTGGGAAATTGTTGAGGAAAAGCAGAGTTTAATAGGGGGCATTGGGAAGGATCCAGTTTATATATGTGTCTGGTGAATTAAACAAGTTTAGGTGCCCAAACCAAGGGAGTCAGAATATGCAGATGGAAGTTTACAAAAACAAATGGTCTGACCACGAGACAGGAGTAGAGGAGAAACAGCTTAAATGGAAGAGAGACTGAATGGGGGCTATGACTAAATCAAATGTGTGGCCCGCTAGATGGGTAGGACTGTATATGAACTGACAAAGACCTAGATCAGTTAGAAATGAAGAGAAGAAAGAGGAACGGTAGGAATTAGAATCCTCAAAGTGGGTGTTAAAAATCTCTGACAATGAGAATGTTAGGAAATTGAGTAGTGTTATCAGCAAAAGATTGGAAGAGAAAATCTAGTTCAGCAGAGGAAGGGGCCTAGGGACAGTAGAAAATAAGAATGTACAGTGCAAAGGGGATCAGGATCTTCACAAAGAGAGTTTCAGTGTAGGAAAAAGAGCCAGGAGGAAGCTCCTGTATTGAAAAACTAGCAAGGAAGATGAGAGCTGTCCCTCCTCCCCAATGCAAAGAGTGGGAGGAGGAGAATGCTAAGAAACCAGAAGGGAGACATTGATATAAGAGAGACTCTTCACCCATACAGAACCATGTATCTGTTAGACAAAGAAGCTGTAGTTGGTATTCTGAGAGAAGTGACTGAATAAAAGACAGTTTCTAGTGCAGAGATCTGTAGTTCACTAAGCCGATGGAAAAGCCAGAAGACAGACCCAGGGTCTGTTTAGACCAAAGACAGTGGATCAGAGTCCTATATCGGGAACTCTTTGCAGGAAAGGTGAAGGGAAGAGATCAATGACCTCAATAGGAGGGAATGGGGAGAACAGGTCTCAAGGGAGACATAAAAACACTTGAGACAGGAGAATAAGGGAAATGGAGAATAGAGCACAACCAAAAAATCAAAAGTAGAAGGACACCAAAAGAGAAAGGGAAAAGGTTTAAAGAGTCTGTACCTGGAAAACTAAAGCCTTCGAACAGAGTGAAGTTCGCCCCTAAGGATCTCGCCCAAGGAGCATGACTCACCACCAATGAGTTCAGTTTATGCTGACATTTCCATGTGACATCACGTCATTGAGCAGCAGGAGCATCATATTCAATAACGAGAGGTATCTGGTATGCAATCAGATGTGTGTGACGTCATGTGATCAAGAGGTTGGAGCATTGGATACAGTAGCAAGAGGTAATTCAGCTTCGCAATTGGTCCTTCTTGGACATACAGTTTTGTGACATATGGTACGTATACATGTAGGTAGCAGAAGCCATTGCTTCTAAATATAAAAATGCCACTAAACATTTTCATGGCCTCAAATGATGCCATTGTTCTGAATAAGTACATAAGTACATAAGTAATGCCATACTGGGAAAAGACCAAGGGTCCATCGAGCCCAGCATCCTGTCCACGACAGCGGCCAATCCAGGCCAAGGGCACCTGGCAAGCTTCCCAAACGTACAAACATTCTATACATGTTATTCCTGGAATTTTGGATTTTTCCAAGTCCGTTTAGTAGCGGTTTATGGACTTGTCCTTTAGGAAACCGTCCAACCCCTTTTTAAACTCTGCTAAGCTAACCGCCTTCACCACTTTCTCCGGCAACGAATTCCAGAGTTTAATTACACATTGGGTGAAGAAAAATTTTCTCCGATTTGTTTTAAATTTACTACACTGTAGTTTCATCGCATGCCCCCTAGTCCTAGTATTTTTGGAAAGCGTGAACAGACGCTTCACATCCACCTGTTCCACTCCACTCATTATTTTATATACCTCTATCATGTCTCCCCTCAGCCGTCTCTTCTCCAAGCTGTATAGCCCTAGCCTCCTTAGTCTTTCTTCATAGGGAAGTCGTCCCATCCCCGCTATCATTTTAGTCGCCCTTCGCTGCACCTTTTCCAATTCTACTATATCTTTCTTGAGATGCGGCGACCAGAATTGAACACAATACTCAAGGTGCGGTCACACCATGGAGCGATACAATGGCATTATAACATCCTCACACCTGTTTTCCATACCTTTCCTAATAATACCCAACATTCTATTCGCTTTCTTAGCCGCAGCAGCACTCTGAGCAGAAGGTTTCAGTGTATCGACGACGACACCCAGATCCCTTTCTTGGTCCGTAACTCCTAACGTGGAACCTTGCATGACGTAGCTATAATTCGGGTTCTTTTTTCCCACATGCATCACCTTGCACTTGCTTACATTAAACATCATCTGCCATTTAGCCGCCCAGTCTCCCAGTCTCGTAAGGTCCTCTTGTAATTTTTTACAATCTTGTCGCGATTTAACAACTTTGAATAACTTTGTGTCATCAGCAAATTTAATTACCTCGCTAGTTACTCCCATCTCTAAATCATTTATAAATATATTAAAAAGCAGCGGTCCTAGCACGGACCCCTGAGGAATCCCACTAACTACCCTTCTCCATTGTGAATACTGCCCATTTAACCCCACTCTCTGTTTCCTATCCTTCAACCAGTTTTTAATCCACAATAGGACATTTCCTCCTATCCCATGACCCTCCAATTTCCTCTGTAGCCTTTCATGAGGTACCTTGTCAAACGCCTTTTGAAAATCCAGATACACAATATCAACCGACTCCCCTTTGTCCGCATGTTTGTTCACTCCTTCAAAGAATTGAAGTAAATTGGTCAGGCAAGATTTCCCCACACAAAAGCCATGCTGACTTGGTCTCAGTAATCCATGTCCTCGGATGTGCTCTGTAATTTTGTTTTTAATAATAGCCTCTGCCATTTTCCTCGGCACCGACGTCAGACTCACCGGTCTATAATTTCCCGGATCTCCCCTGGAGCCTTTTAAAAAAATGGGCGTTACATTGGCCACCCTCCAATCTTCCGGTACCATGCTCGATTTTAAGGATAAGTTGCATATCACTAGCAGTAGCTCCGCAAGCTCGTTTTTCAGTTCTATCAGTACTCTAGGATGAATACCATCCGGTCCAGGAGATTTGCTACTCTTCAGTTTGCCGAACTGCCCCATTACGTCCTCCAGGTTTACCGTGAAGTCAGTAAGTTTTTCCGACTCGTCCGCTTGAAATACCATTTCCGACACCGGTATCCCACCCAAATCTTCCTCGGTGAAGACCGAAGCAAAGAATTCATTCAGTCTCTCTGCTACGTCTTTGTCTTCCTTGATCGCCCCTTTTACCCCTCGGTCATCCAGCGGCCCAACCGATTCTTTTGCCGGCTTCCTGCTTTTAATATACCGAAAAAAAATTTTTACTATGTTTTTTTGCCTCTAATGCTATCTTTTTTTCATACTCCCTCTTGGCCTTCTTAATCTGCGCCTTGCATTTGCTTTGACACTCCTTATGCTGTTTCTTGTTATTTTCAGACGGTTCCTTCTTCCATTTTCTGAAGGCGTTTCTTTTAGCCCTAATAGCTTCCTTCAATGTATATTTTTGTAAAATGGTTGCTCACAGTGCAGTGTATGTGTGCATATATATCTTCCATGGCCTAATACATAGTTTATAAAAGTCCCTGTGTTCAGCAAGCCTTTTGTAAAATACTTTTCACATCCTAGTTTGGATATCCCTTTCCTACGTAGATGGCCTATGCAAAACCAGGCTCTTTATGTTTCAGTTTAGGTGAAACTCAAGTAGAGTGAATTTATAATATCAAATTACAATGTTTTTCTTATTAATGAAAAACCAACATGGAAAGCTCTTGTTTCAGTTTACATATTATTCAGGCTGAAATTGGTTACTCGTTGAAGACACTGTGTTTCTTTGGGGTTTGAGTCCTGAAGCAGACGCTTGGGCACCAAAACGCAGATCTGCATTGAATCCCCTTCTTTAAAAAAAAAAAAAAAGTTTTTCACTAAACTTTTTTTTGGTTACCTTGGTGTTAGTATTAGACTGGTCCTCTCCTAGTTTTTCTTTTAATTCATAAAATAAAAAGTAACATACCTAATAGTTGTATATCACCTACTTGGAGAAGAGCTAAAAAAAAAAAGTAAAAAGACAATTTCTATTCAGATTACTTGGAACTTGGTGGTATTCTCAAAACGTTGGAGGCAAATAACAACATAGGTGGAATAAAATAGAGGTAATTTATAAGCTCTCAGCAGTGACAGCATGTAGTTGTAGTGAATCTGCCAACTCTGATTTAGACCAGCTTTTGTGCACTGGCATCGAAGGGGTCAAAGGTAAAAATAAAAATAGCATTAAACAAATCTTCTTGTGTCTTTGAAATGTGCTAAAAATTATATGAAATGATTATGTATGGCAAATTCTACTATATTAAAGCTTTTTTAGGGAATGGGACTTGATATACTGCCTTTCTGAGGTTTTTGCAACTACTTTGAGCAGGGACTGTCTTTCTTCTATGTTTGTGCAGCGCTGCCTACGCCTTGTAGCGCTATAGAAATGCTAAATAGTAGTAGTAGTACATTCAAAATAAGTACCTGAATATATGTAAACCGCTTTGAATGTAGTTGCAAAAACCTCAGAAAGGCAATATATCAAGTCCCATTTCCCTTCCCTTTCCCTTTGGAAGTAATCTTATGAAGTCATTTTTGCACATATGTGGCCCTATATGTGTGTAAATGATCTTTTATAAAATATCAACCATTGTAAAAGTATGCCGCATGACATGATAACGCATACTTTATTAGTAGGCATGAACAGGGGTGGAGTTTGCAAGTATGTGTATAAATGATCAAATAAGCTAATCTATGCCTGTACTTAAAAGGTGTGGAGGCTTATTTTCAAAGCACTTAGACTTACAAAGTTGCATAGTGCTGTGAAAATGACCCCCATAGGGTCAGATTTACAGCAGAGCTCCACAGCAGGTATAAATGTTTGCACCCCCAAAGCAGGCATGATTTCTGCCATTTAAGATATTATAAAGGCAAGCAGGTGCCTACTTGTCTTTATCAAGTAGTGTCTACATAGCCACTTATCCTCTTAAACCAGGTGCCTTGTTATAAAATTACCTGTCACATGTACATAATACTCATATTGGAATGTTCTGCTGTATAATTCCTGAATTGATGGAACTTTTATTTTCTGTGCTCATGTTTTTGTAACTAGTGCTCTGTGGTGTTATGTCACTTTGTTTTATTGCTTTGCATTTTATTAAAGTACATTTATCTTTCCCCCATAGGTATCAGTCCACTCCCCTCTTACTTGCAGCTACATCTGGAGCATTTGATACTCTTGAGTATTTGTTGTCAATTGGTGCAAACTGGAAGAAAACAGATAGCTTAAGAAACAACATTGTTCATTTATCAATTCTGTACTTTCACATAGACGTTCTCAAATATCTAATTGAGCGAAATTTTCAAGAACTCCCAGCATGGACAATTCTTGTTGGTAAGTGAATCTTATGTTGGTAAAATTTGTAGCAAATAGGCTGGGATTTTGGTTTTTGTTTTTTTTGCAAAATAAAACTTGCCTTAAACTTGTAAAATTAATTCTCCAAGGACAAGCAGGATTCCATCACAAATGGGTGACATCAGCTGTTGGAGCCTGGCATAGGAAAAAAAGCTTCTGTAGCTCCAGACAATTTCTAAAAACGTTTAGAGTGTCAAGCATGCATGTTCCATACTTTGTGTGATGTGTCTTTTCACAGGTCCTCCTCAGTAGTTCTTGTTGTCATGGTCCCAGGCTTTAAACAAACAGTCATGTACTCTGGAACAACGTGAGCCCTTGGCCTACTGTCGTCGAACAGCAGCAGGAGGCAACCCCCCCCCCCCCCCCCCCCCCAAGCAGGACTGGAATAACAAGGTTGGCTTGGCTGGAACCGGATGCAGGGACGGACTTGGCTTGACAGGAACCGGATGCAGGAATGGACTTGGCTTGACTGGAGCAGGATTCAGGATACTCAGACAAGCTTGGCAGGAACAGGATTCAGGATACTCAAGCAGGATTCAGAATTTTCAAACAAGCTTGGCTGGAACAGGATGTAGGATACTGGAACAGGATTCAGGATACTCAAGCAGGATTCAGGATACTCAAGCAAGCTTGGCTGGAACAGAATGCAGGATACTGGAACAGGATTCAGAATACTCAAGCAGAATTCAGGATACTCAAACAAGCTTGGCTGGAATAGGATACTGGAACAGGATTCAGGATACTCAAATAAGCTTGACAGGAACAGAAGCTGAAAGCAAACAGGGCAGACACAAGCAGGAAGGGAACTGGAGCTGGAGACAAACAGGGCAGACACAAGCGGGATACAAAGCTGACCCACACATGCAAACAACAGAACTATGGCTGAAGGCTGAACCTAGCACACAAACAGACTGAGAAGAATAGAAACAGTAGTGCACACAGTCACCCTAAACAAGGAATCACGACAGAAGTGCCCACGGGCATACAGGCTATGAACAAAGCAACAAGAAATCAAGGCAGAAGTGCCCACAGGCACACAGACTGAACAAGGCAGAAGTGCTACACTGCACATGGACTAACCTGAAGACCTTTGGCATTGCAAGGGCACTGAATGAAAGTGCACCACTTCCTTATAAACAGGACAGAGGCAGGACACACACTGAACACCAAAGTGAGGCTTGAAACACGCAGGAAGTGGAACCCTATAGGACAGAGGCAGGAAATACACTGAACCCAAAGTGAGGCTTGAAACACACAGGAAAGAAACAATGCAGACAGTAGCCAGCTCAGCAGCTGACCATCGGGACATAAGGTGAGTCAGAGAGGGATCACAACCACAGTCGTGACACTTGTTTTACTGAAAAGAGGGATACTTTTCATCACAGTCATTCAAGTGAATTTGTTTCTATTTTTGCCTCCTTTTTCATGTCTCAGTGAGACATTTGTGGGCCTCCATTCCCCTTAATTCTGTTTGAGGTTTTTCAGCCATCTCAAAGTATTCTTTCATTTTTTCATATTTGTCTGCCACAGCCCTTTTTGGTGTTGGGACATCCCAGCTGGCCTTCTGTCTTTGAAAATCAAGCCATTTCATTTCATTATGGCTATATTTTTCAGTGACATATCCCAGAAAATGCTCTAGCAACTATTTAAAAAAAATGCAAGCAGTACACCAAGACCATAACCAGAGCAGATACTCCTAACTGGTGTTTGCAGTGCCATTGTCCCAGTTCACATACCCTCTCATATAAGTACATAAGTAATGCCACACTGGGAAAAGACCAAGGGTCCATCGAGCCCAGCATCCTGTCCACAACAGCGGCCAATCCAGGCCAAGGGTACCTGGCAAGCTTCCCAAATATCATTTCCACATGAGAAAGGTAGATATTTGTGGCTGTGAAGAACAAAGAGAAAGGATCTTGGCACTTTAACTTTGATCCAGCATCATTGACATCAGAGGCTTTGATCCTGAAGGGTCCAGGAGCTGTACCAGACACTGGGGATGCATTGATGTCAAGAAGTCATCTGTTTCCCTCGACCTTGATCATCAATAAAAGTCACAAGGATAAACACTGGACAATACCTCATTTAGCTTCTTATTCAACATTGAAGGCTACCAGTGTTGTGCATCAAGCAGAGGTGAAGAAGCTTTAACATCAGTCCTGTTGGGGCATAATGTCAAGACTTCAGAGATACAGCCACATTATCCACAAGGCACCATCAGATGGAGCACTCTTGTTCTCCTTGTTGTCATAATGTGTGAAACAGCCTCAAAGATGCAAGATCATGCCACCAAATTCCTCAAGTGACTCTTGAGGAGGTGGCCTCATATACTCTGTCCTCTTCAACCTTGGCAGAACTTGAGAAGGAGCTCAATAGAAGAATGACAAGTGGCTAGCTCATTACCTGGCTCAACATGATGCTTCAGCTTTGACAGCATTAACTTTGATTTAAAGGATTATGCAGCCAATCCTCAAGACCCATGCTGTGTCTATAGGTGTTTCATCAATATTGGGGCCTCTAGGGACTTGAAGTTGATGACAGCCTCCTCAGTTTCAATTTTGGGTGCGTTACAGGGAGGAAGCTTCCCTGAAGCATTGAATGACAACAGGGTCTAGATGTTCATTGTCAAGGGCTGCCATCACCAAGGCCTTTACTTCTGCCCAGCTACAGACCCATATTTTTCTGGGTCTATGTCAAAGCACTCCTGTGATTCAGATTATGATCCAATAGAGGTTTTTTTTAAGAGGAGGCCTTGATTGACTTTTCATCAGATTCCTCTCTTCCATAAAAAAGGAGAAAGTCTTCTTCAGAAAATTTCCCCTTCATAGATTTTATTATAGAAATGGTTAACACCATTCCATTTAAATTTGAGATGGAGGAAGAGCCTAGGACAGAAATGTTAGATATCCCCCCTATTCTTTAACCTCCCCCCCCCCCCCCCAAAAAAAAAAAAAACAAATAAGAAATGACAGTGCTCATTCACAAGATTCTGAGGGACATACAGATGAGATTATAAGAGGCTGCCCTCTCTTTTTTTTTTTTCATTGAAGATTTCAAATAATTGTATATACAGCACAATAAAGATGACTTAAAATAGACAGGTAATCATTCAGATTTACACAACAAACCTAAAGAAATTACCTTCTCACTATTAAAACTTCCAGCCTACATTATCTGGAGAGGAAGAAAAATGCAACAAGCAAACTAAAGGAAAAAATGGAATAAGTCTTATAACTTGCCTGTCTTCATAGACGTAAATCATGCACCCCATAATTAGAAAAGCTCATCTAATCTTGTCTAGCTTGAAGAATTGAGTCCAATTGTGCAGAATCAAAAACCACATAATCTGTATTATTATAGCAAATCACTTACATGGATATTTAAGGAAAAAAGTTGAACCAAGAGAAAGTACTTTAGATTGAAGTTTAGAAAACACCTGCACATTTTGCCAACAATAAAGAGAATTCTTGGTTCTAAAGTAAGACTTCAGAACCAAGGATTTATCCAAGTCAATCTGGAATGTAGCCATTAGAATAGCCCAAATTCTAATCATATCTTGCAAGGATTCCAAAACAATCTGTCAAATGAAACAAATTAATTGAAACCAGGACTTTCAAGCCTCCCTCCTCTACATTCCACTGAACCTTTGAAACAGGCAAATAGTAACAGTTTGAAAATACTCAAACTGCTCTGGTGCTCCCACCTATAGTGGTAACTCATGCTGTTTCTCAGCTTCCCAGCTTGGGGGTATATGGACAAGTTTGTCAAATGCACAGAAGATGATGTCCGCTAAAGGCGCCCGCAAATCACACGAACGGGATATTCAAACTCTTCAAGAGCTGATACAAGAATGTCAAATGTATGGAAACTCTTCAGTCTTAAGGCCAGACAAGCAGACTATTATTACAGTGAGCAGTCATGCCAATGCAAAATTTTCCATGGGATGTCCAGCAGTCTGTTGTGATAGAGACATATGTCTGTTCACCAAGAATTGTAACCAGCTTCAGTTTCATCTCCGCTTCAAAGTGACCAAAGTCATCACAGTTTTGTTTGACTGGAGACTAGTAACCAGTTCAACAAGCACAGGCAGCTCTACTGTTCTCATAGGCTGTATTTCCTGAGCTCCAAAATTTAAGATGAGATGAACCACTGTTTGTGTGGTGAGGTTTGCAATGGCAAACTCCTGTTCCATGTTTTGCTGTTTTATTTAGTTTACTGAGGAATCATCATTTAAGTATCTCTGCCGCTTTTACTTTTAACTGCAAGCATCAGAAGTAACTAAGTAAAAGTAATAGAAATTTGTAAAATTATTAATTTGGTAAAAGTAGCAAATTTTTCCTGTACTTCTTTACAAGTAAAAGTAACAAAACTTATACTTAAGTACAGTAACTAGCTACATTACTGTACAACACTGGGGTTGATAGAATCCTTCAAATGAGTTTTCAGATGTTTATTCCTGTCCTGAAGGTCTGAGCAAATATGATGGTATATTGTAGCTTGGCTCTGTGTAAAAAAAAAAAATGTTTATGTGTGATGGATGGAAACTGGAGCTATGAAGGTAGATGTATCTGTCAGTTGGTTTCCTGTATATAAATGTTTTGTAGGTGGCCATTTCTGGTTGAGTCTATAAAAAGTTAACATTTTCCATGGAGTAGTCCATTTTGAAACTGATGGTGAGATGGAATGGATTGAAGTAGATGTAGAAATGTTTAAGGTTCTCTTCTGCTTCAGTTCAAATTATGAAGATATCATTGCTGTATCAGTAATATCCGAAAGATTTGTTGTGGTAACCATTCTGAAATGCCTTTTCCAATTCTGGCATCAAAGGGGTAAATGACTGTGGTATTGGTATTTCCATGTGCATAGTTTGGTTAGAGCATGGACAAAGTTATGAAGTATGTATATAATAGGTTATTAATTACGCATGCATAGTTCAGCCATATACATTTACACCAATTTGGGAGCAGGTGTAAATAAATAGATAGGGCTGTATTTTAGCTGCAAGTTGTGCAGGTTTTGTAGGACAGTTGTATAAATTATACATAGGAGTCTTTGAGGCATATTTTCAAAGCACTTAGCCTTCCAAAGTTCCATAGGTTTCTATGGAACTTTGGAAGGCTAAGTGCTTTGAAAATATGCCTCAATATGTCTTTATAAAATAGACTTGCAATATGTTTCTACTTGGCCTCCAAACATAGACAACCAGTTATATATTTACCTACAAAAAGATTGGCTTGCTGTGGCGCCATTGTGGTGCACGTAGCAGTTCCCATAATGTATAAATAGATATAATTACTGAAATTAATGTGATTTGTGTGTCACACTGGATTCAGTTAAATTTTGCAACAGTTTCAGCTATCTATTCATAGTCCAGGGAAGTTGTCATTAGAAGTTTGTAACATGCAACTATGCATGTGGCATGCTGCACAATGCACAATGATACTATATCGATTGTGTCAAAAAGGGTTTACAACAGGCTTGTCGAACTTATGGCTCGCAGGCCAGAATTCTTCATGGACATCAAGATTCAAGTCCTCATATGCTCTCTCTCCCCTCCCCCTACCAGGAGTTGTATGCTAGCAAGCAGTATAGCAGCTGAGGATGGCACAGTGGAGCACGCACAAGCACATTATACAGGTGAGACCTGAAAGCTTCTAGAAGTCTGAAGCTATAGCAGCTTTTTTTCTCACATCAGGTTCTGTGAGATGTCGTCTTTCACTTGTGAGAACTTGTCCTGCTGTCCATAGAAAATATATGCTACAGGTAAGTAATTTGCTTTCTTATTGGTCCCTGCCAGCTCAGTCAGAACCAGTCCTGGGATACATCTTCATTCACAATGAATCAGGAATTTTCCCTCTATTATATTAGACTCTCCCTCCCACTGTTTGTAGTCTGGTCATTGCAACAATAGTCCTGAGGCCAAGAGCCATGCACCAGATCTCCTTCTGAAACCTGGTATAATAGGCTCTGCTTCCAACCATCAGGTGCTTTCTTTTAATGATTATCATGACCTTCCTACTCTCCAGGGACTAGGAAAGTAGTCCCCACAGCATCCCCAGGAAGGATCCAATCCAGGAATTGAACCAGCGACCTTCTATACATAGCAGTGTACAGAACAGTCATTGAGCCAACAGGCCAGTCCAGAATGAATTGTTCTTATTACTGTATGCTATAACTCCTGCTTAATAAGAATACTGTGTTCATTATGTACCAACATAACAAAAGTGGAAATATGTTTCTGAAATTGCCCTTCCTCATGAATATAGTGGGATGCTCTGTAGTTTTTTGTTTTGTTTTTTTGGATCATATATTTAATGCATTGCAAGATGCACTATAAACAGCCCACTTTTGCGTTCAATACAAGGAGCCCAAATGGGTAAAAATGTTAGTTTTTCCAATAAGGCAGTGCTGTTCCAAACATTTATCAAATATAACCCCATTTTAACACTTTAAAAAATGTAGATGACTCCAGATGGTGATGTAAACAAAATGCTTCTACTCTTCCCTTTCTGATCCACTTCCTCCTCCTCCAGTTATCCAAAACACAAGGGCAGTAGCAACAGAAGTGTTGGCCACAGTGGCAGCAGTCAGCACAGGACGCTGTGTCAGTGTGCACTCACATACCCCAGTACTCTGCATGAGTTTCCAGTTTAACAGGAATTTCACTCAGTCCCCATACAAACCTCCAGGTCTATGACACCATCTACTAATAATGGAACCCCACTTAGTGTCTCAATGTACAGTTTAGTAACCACTGTCATAGAGGGTCCTTCTACCAAGGTCTGAGGGCTCTGTACCATTTTAGATTCCTTTAGATTCATTTTATAGCAAGATAATTTTTCAGTCTGAAATTGAATTACTCACTGATGAAATCTTAGCAGGCAACAATTAGATAAACCGTCCTTATTTCGTTTTTTGGGAGGTCCAGACATTTTCTTGTACTCATTTGGAGTTGTAGCTTGATCAGAACCTGAATCTTTTCAGGGTTCATTTGCAAGTATATTGGGGTTTCCCCCCATTTTTAGCCTTTTTTTCCCTTGCATATAACCTATCCATTCCCGCAATACTTTTCAGTGAGAACCATAGACCATGACTTCATCTGGAATTCATTATGCATGTATCTTAAGTCTGGCCACTAGGTAACACTACTGTAGAAAGACTGAAACTCCTCCTCACACAAAGAGATTTATGAAGGCAGCTTCCACAGCAGCCTCAACCAGCACAAAAAACAAAAACCCAAAAGCTGGACTGAGGAATTGAGCCAAGGACTTCCTGAATGGAACGTGCAACACTTGCAATTGAGCCTATTTACTGACCCAACCCATTACTTTCTAATGTAATTTAAAACAATACCAGAAGTCAAAAATATTTTTATAAATTAAAGGCCTTGGGAGATCACTTCATATTCTGATTGGGACGGTTGCATATTGCAGGAGCTCCTATGTTCTCTAACAATCCTTCCTAATCAGTCTAGATTCTTCAGTGTTTATGTCCACCTGAATTGTGCTTCAGCTTTTCTATGGACAAATACATTTGCAAGCACCCTACTTAGATGACATGAAAGTCGATGAAAAAAGTCATGGTGAAGTCTACTCACGTGGATGGACCCAAGATATCAAAGGGTGCAGAAGAAGCAAAGACAGTTGGCCCTGCATTAGTACACAAAATTACTGAATCAGTTGTGCACGCATTAAAAGGTGAATTCAGTGGTTTACATGAGCAGTTCACTCTCCAAAATGGTGGTGGATTTTGGCAACCATCTCATGACCTACGAAGAAAGGCTCAGCATAATAGAGGACAGATCAGGTGAGGTACAGACCGAGCTGGCAGCACTTAAAGCATAGCTTGCTAAATGCGCAGATAAAATTGAAGACCTAGAAAACCAATCTCGGAGAAATAATCTTTATTTTGTGGGATTTCCTGAATCTGTGAAGGATGCTGAGTTGGTGGGTTTCCTGGATACCTGGATTACCTTAGAATTAGTACAAGATTGTACTCACTTGGGCCCACTGTGAATCAAACAAGCACGTCTGGGTCACACAGTGGAAGAGAAGAGAAGCTGAGAATATTAAGCCATCTCTGCTCTCATGTGCAACTTTCTTTAAATTAATCACCTTACTTTCTAACTCTTCTTACTCTCTTACCTATCTATATGTTTCATTGTTGTTTTACCCTTCACTGTCAATTAAAATGTTCTATTACATATTGTGTTAACATTGTAAGTAGTATACTATGCCATACTTTTTATTGTTATTTGAATATTTTTTTACTGCTGTAATTGCCTATTGCTCATGTTTGATCTATTCTTACTGTATACCGCCTTGAGTGAATTCCTTCAAAAAAGGCGATAAATAAATTCTAATAAATAAATAAGATGTGACCATGTCCAGTTATAGCCCGCTTCCTTAGCTTTGGGCACAAAGCTGGTACTCCGGGCATTTCGCCAAAAAGAAGATATAAGGTACCAAGGGAAAAAAATATTAATTTTTCAGGACTACTTGGCGGGAGTAGCAGCGAAAAGATGCACTTTTGTACCTATCTTCAAGGCCTTAGTGGAAAAGAATATCCGTTTCATGCTGCAATATCCTGCTCGAGTGAGGGGCATCATATCATCTTTAGAAGCTCAATGACAACTTCCTGTTTTGATACCTGATTTTACCTTGCCAGTATTAACAGAGGGAGGGGGGACTTAACTTTGGCTTACTAAATCTTGCATTAATGTATACATTCTGTGTTTGATATGATATGGTGGCTTTATTTCTTGAATGAAAATTGAGTTCTGGGAGGGGAGGAAGGGTAAGCTCGATTGAACTGCTGAGGGTAATAGAGATAGAGAGAAGAGGTAAAATGGAAGGGGGGGGGGACAGGATTTGGGATGAGAAGGGTAATGGAAGTTTTATTTTTTGGTGAGAGCGTATATGTTATATATTATGGCCCAATATTCAGACCGCAGGAGACAACCAGGCTGTCTCCCATGGTTGGTGCTAAACCCAGATATTCAATGCTGTTCCATTTCCGGTGACCATAATTGAATATCCGATTTATCTTTGGCTGGTCTGATTTTAACCAGACATGCTGATATTCAGCGCTGGCCGCTTAAAGTGACATCGGACAAAGTTATTCCACATATTGTGGCAGCCAAATATGGCAGCCAAACTTGGCTGCTCTCACTTTAAAAATTGGTGGATAGATGGTTATATCACACAATACAACCGGCTATCTTTAAGCCACTAAGTGGCAATTTTCAGTGCCTGATAACTGACTATCTGGCACTGAATATCGACAGGTAGCCGCTTAAGTGCCAATTTTAGCAGCCATTTTCATTTGAATATCAGGCGGTATGTGTTTATATCTGAGGGTCCTGTACAGTTGAGTCTGTTAAATTCTGGGGTGCTGGACGGGGCTGGGTGTCCAGTGCTCAACCACTGAATGTATTCCTCTTGTAAAATGTTCTTGGACAGCAATGATACTCAATGACTCATAATGTTCAAATGGCCATGTGGAATGTTTCTGGAATAGGTTTTTTTTTTTTTTTGTTACATTTGTACCCCGCGCTTTCCCACTCATGGCAGGCTCAATGCGGCTTACATGGGGCAATGGAGGGTTAAGTGACTTGCCCAGAGTCACAAGGAGCTGCCTGTGCTGGGAGGTTCCCCTCTAAAATGATAAAAGATTCTGTTGGAATTAAAAAGAAAATAGATTCAAATAGCGTGCTTGCAGGAAACAAGGCTCTCCGATTCAGAACATATAAAAACAAATTAAAGGCCTTGAGGAAGCACTAATCATACTGCTCAGTAATTTCAATGACCTTTTCTAGAGCACTCTCAATTTAAAAAAAAATCCATGGGGATTGAATAAGTAGAAGTTCTTTTGGTCTAGTAGGTCTAATTGTAGTGATTATTGAATCCTACCTTATATCATTGGATTTATATTTTCAGAGCATGGTTTGTGCAGATACCTGAAATTTATTTTCTAACTCCCAGTTTACACCTCTGAAGGATATTGTTCTTGATATTTTTCATAACTATTATAAATTTGTGAAAAGCTTATGGAATATTGAGATGAACTTTCAAAGAGTTCAATCTGGCTACGAACTTAGCTGACTAGATCAACGCCTATAGAAACAGACAGGCCTAACTGGCTACATTTATTCTAAATCTTGTCAGCTATACTCCCACCCTTTTGTCATTTAAAAAAAAAGTAAAGAGGGTCCCACCATCTTGCTGTGAAAACATTTTATTAAACATCTCCCCATCTGATCTCCCTCCCTCCCTCCCCAATTATAACTTTTTTTTTAACTGTTTCCCATAGCTCTATCTTTTCTTTACCTGATTGAAAAAAATTTTTTTAGAAAATCTTTCCTGGTGCACCTCTGCTCTGAGCTGAAAAAAGACAAAAAAAGTGCCTGAGATCCGTTCCCTTCTCTTGTGCGTAATAGGATAGAATCCTGATTACAATTTTTCCCTCCTGTCCAAAAGAGGAAAGTTTTTTCTCATTTTTATGGACAGGAGGGAGGATTCCTGGCCAGTACTCTATCCTTCGTTGGACAAGAGACAGGGAGGGAGATCCCAGGCAGAGATATTTCTGTTTATGTATTTATTTTCATAACTCTGAAAAGGAGAACATATGAGACCAGGGAAACTTGTCTTTAAAAAATGATCATGAAGGGAATGGCAATGGGGCTGCAGAGAAGGTTTTAAAAGTTATGGATATGAAGGAAGGAAAGGGATCTCTGGGGAAGGCTAGTGGCTTTTAAGTTCTTTTCCGTTATCTTGGCTGCTGAAGAGCTGTTTAGAAATTGGGTTTGCTGTCATTTATAGAAAGCTGTTTGAAATCATTGAGCTCATATAAGAGTTATCCCCGTTTTTATTTTTGTTTGTTTGTTTGTTTTTGGAGGGGGAGGGATTAGAAAATGGCTCTAGTCTGTAGTTATTGAGACTGAGAAAACCTGTGCTTGAAATTCCTGACAGAAATGCTTCAATCTGAGGACATTACAAGGAAGGAGATGTCAGCAAGGTGCATGGAAGTTCTTTGTACAATCAATGATAATTATTGGGAGCACATTTTTCAAGCAGGTAAGAAAAAGAGAATTACTGCGCTCAATATTTCTGTACCATTGATACTTGACAGAATGAAAGCCATGCAAGGTGGAAGTGAAAAATATGGAGTGATATTTTACATAAAGTTATGGAACATGATGACAGGTGAAGGGTAGTTTTATAACAGGTCACCTAGGTTGGAAGTCCAAGTAGGCGCTTATTTTGAGACTCTTTTATAAAGACACACAGGGGCAATTCTATAAAGTACCCCAAAATATAGGTGCCAAAATGTAGCTGTGACTCGTACTTTATTTAAGATCATGATAGAGTGAATCCTAGGTAGCAGGTCACTAGGGGAGTGACTGGGGGGACCCAGGAGGAGCTCAGAGGGTATATAAGGGAATCCCTGAGGAAAGGATCCTGTCAGTGGTTCTGCCTCTTGGTAAAGTAACTAGCTCTGTGTTGGGTGTTACTGATAGTCCTCCTGCCAGATGACCGATTGCAAGAGAAGGGGAAGGCCTGTAGCATTGTGACCAGTGGATAGATTATCTGAATTGTAAGTTGCTATATTGCATCAGCCATTAGAGGAGCCAGAAACTCAACAGATTGGGGAGTCCAGCCTTAACCATGTTAAATTTGATTGGAGAAGGGGAGGGAGCTCAGATTGAACTTAGTGCTTTCCCTTTTACCTTTATGGAGATCAAAGGTTCTTGCAATTTTTGCAGCAGAAGTAGGATGTGTTTGATGAGCATAATCAGGAGACTTCTATTGTACTGGGAGACTGCCAAAGCAGTAATAAGCGGGAAGATTCTGGTCTGTGGCCAAGCATCAGAGGAAAATTTACAAACAGGCGATACAAACTAGAGGAAGGTAAGAGAAGAACGCTAGTGGGACAACCTGCTAGAAAGATCAGAGAGAATCTGATAGCTGCCCAGTTTGAACTGAACACATTGCTGCATCAAAGGGTAAATGTTCTACTATAAATATAAATTGTTTTGCTTTGGTAATTAATCAGGCAAGTTAATGTCATTACTCATTAGCAAGTATTAGGTATTCAAGACAAAAAATAATGTCTAGATTTGCACGGAATTGGAATCCTGATCAAATAGCAAATAAATGATCAAGTAGCAAATAAATGGCTAACCAATTTCACTATTAAATCCACTCTCTCAGGAAATGATATATGCAGGCTAATGAAGGGAGTAAAATCACTGTTGCGCTTTGCCCTGCTCCAAGAATATCAATATAAATTCCTGTTGGGATTTGTCTCTCCTAAACAAGCTTTTTTAGCTGGCTTTTCTTCTAAAAGGGAACTAAAGTGTCCTAAAAAAAAAAGTTGATCTTGCTCATATGTTTTGGGACTGTGAGGTAATTAAAGATTTTGGAGACATAATTGCCAATATTAGAGATATAAAGGTTATCTTCTCCTCCTTAAACCTGAATTTTTACTTTTTGACAATGTGATCAGGCAACCATTTTTGAATACAGGAACTGGTTGGTTGCTAATGAAAGTGTTTAATTGCTAAAAAGTGTATTTGGAGAAACTGTGGGAAAATGAAATGGAGGAACTAGATGTTAAATTGCCAGTCCAAGAGCTTGGAAATTGTTTCAGATCACATGGTCTCCAATTTTGGAAGCACTTCCTCTTAGAGCACAGAATGCACTGTTAAATATGTAAGAGTTTTATGTTGTTCTCCTTTTTGTGTTTGGTGTCAATGGATATGGGAATATTGAGGGAAGGTTGTGGAAGGGAAGGGATTAGTTTTCACAGATCGACCATGGAGAAGAAACACCTATGGTCAATTTTTTTTTCATTTAAAAAAAAATTATTGAAGATACATCTAATAAAAGCAAAAGATTATCATTCATAGAAAACTAAATCCTCCAATCCCTCCTCCTCTCACCCCAAGAGGGTCTTTCTCCCAAAACAAAAATATTCTAAATCAGCAAATATAACTGGAAGGGATACAGTCCAGATAAGAAGTATTTGAAACAATCTCAGATTTGGGGATTGGATTCATATGGTCAGTTTTTCTTTGAGACTTTCTTCAAAATGGGGAGAGGAGCTTTAAATTATCAAACAGAAATACACTGTTCAAATGTCTGTGTATGGATTATGCTAACAGATACTAGCTCTTATGTTGTCTTTATTTGCATTTTTGGACATTTGTTGGATGTATTTGGGCTTGGTTTTAATTTTTTTTAAAGTATTTAAATAATAAGTACCAGGTTGGGAGGTATGTATCTGCCCTAAAGGATGGGGGTGAGGGGGTCACCACAAGGAAGCTGCAGGTTGCCTCCATCTATAGGCAGTACAATCAAAGGCTCTATTCTCATGGGGTGAGGAAGAAACTGGGGTGGCATTTATTTGGTGGGGGTAGAGCTTGCTTAGCTCACTGAGGAACAAAGAGAAGATATGAATGCCCCAATTGAAGTAGAGGAAATTGTGCCATTTCAGTCTACCAAGCCCAATGGGTCCAGGAATTAATGATAAGCTCTTAAGGGATTGGCTGGTTGGCTTGCTTACAACCTTTTTATGCAGCTAAGGAGGGTGGGTTCCTGTATGATACAAATAAAGCCCTGTTAAATTGTGACAATAAACTGCTAGCCAAAATCCTGGTGGGTAAATTACCTTATGTGATGCCCGACCAGATTCAAGGGAGTCAAGTGGACTTTATTTGGAGGGGGGGATCATATGAGGGTGATTTTAATATCGATGGATTTTTTTAAAATGAAAAACATTCCCTTGGTGCTCATTAATTTTCATACAAGAAGGTTTTTCAAGTTAATTGAGGTAACAGGTTGGGTAAATACTTTATAATAGAAACCTCCTACCGTGATCCATCTTCAAACACTGCAGATACAGGCTAGGAATTCTCCTGGAGGAAAAGTCCATAGTCTGCTATTGACACAGACATGGGAAAGCTACTGCTTTCCCTGGGGTTGGTAGCATGGAATGTTGCCACTATTTGGGTTTCTGTCAGGTACTAGTGACCCGGCTTGGCTACTGTTGGAAACAAGATATTGGGCTAGATGGACCATTGATCTGACCCAGTATGGCTGTTCTTATAACATCTGATGTATGTATAAAGTGCTTGGGGGCTCATGGGACTTTAGGGGCATATGTTTTGGAAGTACCTCTGGATACATGAGTATCTGACCTGGGTAGGATGCAGGAGTATTTGAGTATTGTGGCAGGGGGTGAAATTAGAAGTAGTGGGGGTCTTTTTTAGGTGATCCCAAGGGGTTGGCAGTTAAAGGGAGGAGGTCTAAATGGTTTGTTCACAAGACCTGTTTGGTCTGGGTGAAAGGGATTCTTCTGATCTTAAGGAGCTCTGAGATTCCATCTTTTGGGGGGAGGGGCTGCAAAATCTACTTCATAGCATAACTCATATGGAATTTTGATGGTGCAATGATCTCTAGCTAGCTCTGTCAAGTTTCTGGGAATGTGGGAGGCCTATATGCAGTCTCCTACACCAAGATGTCACAGCATAGTCTTAAACTGCATTACATGTAACCCACTCCAAAGGATCTGATATTGGACATTTGGTTGGGTCTGTGGGGGAGGGGAAGAAACACAAAAATATTTGTCCTTCCTAAAGGTCTTGTTTTACATGGGGGTCAGTGTAAAGAAGAGACAACTATGCACTGGCCTCTTGCTGTAAATGTGTGTGTGTGTGGGAATATATATATTATTATATGTTATTTATTCATAACATTTATACCCCACATTAGCCCGAAATAGACTCAAGTTCAATGTGGCTTACAAACAATAAAGTGAATAAAAATAATGTACAGAATATAACACAAAATTACAAAAACGTCAAGAAACAAATTAATACATGTGCAGTAAGTATCCAGTGATTTGGACTATCTCAAGGACAAACAAATAAGGGTGGATACGTGAGAGTATAATTAGGCAGGACTAGATGGGAAACAAGATTAAGAAAAGGGTGTGAGTAAAATTCAAATAGAGTTCTTTGTATTCAGAAAGGCCATAAAGATTTGAACATAAAAATACTTGTGCATTTATCTGTTTCTCCTTTTCACAGTTGCTGTCCCCTCCTTAGTCAAAATGATGCAAGGTGACGATCAGAAACTGCAATGCCTAGCATCAGGAGTTCTGAGTAATATCTCGAACCACGTGCCCATTTCAGTAACTCTTGTGGAAGTACAAGCCATTCCTGTGTTAGTCAAATTACTGTCTTCTCAGAAGGCTGAATTGCAGTCTCGTTGCTCACTTATTCTGGCTGACATTGCCCAAGTGAACGATTATCAGACTGCTGTTGCTGAAATGGTAAGACTTATTTACAAGTAACAGAAAGGTGGAGTAAGCTTGTGGCTGCTTCATAGAGCTTTGGTTCCTGGGATTATTGGATTCTTAAGTCATTTTACCTTTGATCATAATAGTAACACTGTTGAAATAACGCTCTACCCTTTGAAATTGTTTATAGAAAGAGTAGTTTTCAAAAGTAATTTACCCAGGTACAAATGACTTTTTATAAATCATCCACCCTGGTGCTGAAGGAGGCAACACCACAGGTAGGTGTGCATTTTTGCAACTATGCATGCTGTTTTGCCTGGAAAAAAAAAAGCCATGAGAAAAAGCAGGTTCAAATATGTGTGAACATTTTTTCCCTTGGGAAAGCTTACAGAGACCATCCAACACAAGGACTGATACACCTATAATTCCTTATCGTCCAGGTCAAAACAGTGCAGACAAGTGGGTTATGTCCTCTTGCCAGCAGATGGAGCCAGAGAAAAAAAGCTCAGAACCAATTTGACTTCCCTTATTAGGGGTTGGTGCTGCCTTCAGCTTCTCAGTATTTCTCTGGCTCCAGCAGATGGTATAGATTTGTGGCCTGGTGCAGCAACTATGAGTACACTGTAGGCCCAGATTCCCAGTGAATTTTAGACCAATTCTGGGGTACACTACAGGTAACAGTCCATTGGGACTGGTTTTCATCCCTCGATGGGAACAGATTAGATGGCTAGGATTAGCTGAAACCAGTCCACAAAGCCCAAGGGTGTTAAACTTGGTGGTGCCGAATTCCCTCCCCTTGCACCCCACCCCTTCCAATTTTTGTGGGCATTTGTGACTGCAGTGCCTACTGTCCTCCTCTCCTACTCTTGGCAGGGGGCCAGAGGTAACTTCCCTGAGTGCCAGTCAGTTCAGTTTTCTGATGGGGGGGAAAAAGGTGTCAAGACTGTGAGAACAACACTCGTTGCGTTGACCAGAATGGTAAATTCGATAGTATTACTCCTAGCTATTTAACATTGCACTCGCTGCCTATTGAAGCCAGAATACATTTCAAGTTGGCATGTTTTCTTTTTAAACTTCTACTGGTTTGGCACTGGATTATTTATATCCACATTTTATATTCACTTTTGCTTTGAGAATAAGACGTACTGGTACAGTAGGCTACTCTTTTTCCATCTCGAAAAAGGAAAAAGAGGTTACATTTGTTTGAATTAGGTTTGGCCTTTCAAGCGGCAAGACTATGATTGCACCTATTTTTCAGTCTTCTCAGTCTCATATTGATTTTAGGAAAAATATGAAAACTCTCTTGTTTCAGAAATATGCATCCCATCCTTAATGTTGAATTTATCATTAACTGTTTTTCATTCTAGTTAAACATGTATTCTCCCCAATTGTTGAATCTATCACTAATCATTCTTTTTCCCAGTTAAATGAAACTGGCTTCTTGTAAATTGTAACCCACTTAGAAGTGCGAGGCAGTAGCAGGATAGAAAATTGACTTACCATTACCATTAAATTGACTCTAGCTCACCACGCTTATTATACAGGGACTCTGTGCTATTTGCTTACTGTTTTTAATTCCCTGTCTACCAACTCAAACTCTTCATTCTTTATAGGCAAACCTGATAGTGATTCAGTCTCATAGTAGATTATGGTTAGACACTTTCTCACCTGTAGCCCCTACTTTATGGAATATTCTTCCTACGAAAGTAAAACGATAAGTCCTTAAAACCCTGCTTTTTAATTAGTTTTTGTTTGCCATAATACTCCTATCTCTAACTTTATGAGAATGAACCTAATCTTGTCTGTCTCGGTACAATTAAACTTTTTCTGGTTTCTATCTTGTGCTGTGTATCCCTCCCCTTTGTACTTTGGTTCTCCTTAATTAGTGTATATATGTTTATTTTCTTTACCCCCCTTCCCTTTTTGCAAAGCTGCTCGGCAATGCCGACACAGCCCTTTCACTTTGAATGGGCTGCATCAGCATTACTGCACTGGCAGCCACTAGCACGGTTTTATAAAAGGGGGGAGTTAGTTTGTTCCTTGCTGTTTCTCAAATATTTTCTTGTAAGCTGCCTTGATATTGTTTATATCAAAAATCGAAAGGTGGTGTACTAAAAACCTATTAATAATCTTAGGGGCCCTTTTACTAAGGTATGTAGGCGCCTACGTGCAGCCAACATGCGCCAAATTGGAACTACCGCCCGGCTACTGCATGCCCCAAGCAGTAATTTTATTTTTGACTCGTGTCCACAACACACGGTAGAAAATATTTTCTATTTTCTACCGCATGGCGCTTACCTGGCAATAATTGGCAGTTTATGTGCACTGGCTGCTTACTGCCCGGTTAGCACATGAGACCTTACTGCTAAGTCAATGGACGTATCATATACCATTAGTAGTATCTATTGAAAGAAATTTGGTTTTCTCATTATTAAGCTTAATGGGTTAGAATCCTTGATTCTATCTGTTCCATATAGAGAATTTAATTTGAGATGTTGGTAAGCATGGTAAAAATATGGTAATGTCATCCGCTTATATAAATGAATAAATTCAAAATGATCTAATAGTCTACCTAGAGATCTCAGTAGTAGTTAAAAAGCACCAGGGAGAGAGAGAGGGGGGAGCCCTGTGGAACTCCACACGGTACCCTCCATTTATCTGAGAAAACTCCATCCCTCTTAACCATATAACTTTGTTTAAGAAATCCTAAGAACCAGTTCAGTACTTTACCTTGCATACCACAATGATGATATATATTAGTTATGATATCCCAATCTACTATATCAAATGCTCACGAAAGGTCAAACTGAAAGATAATGGCAGTTTGGCCCCTCTCCAACAGTCTTTTCCCATGTGCACCCAAAGAACCTGTCACTCACTGACTCTGTGCTATAGTTTACTCTGAACCCTGATTGAGTATCATCGAGAAGGTCAGACTGCTCTAAGTAACTAATCAATTGTTCTGTGACAAACCCCTCCATTATTTTAATAAAGAGAGGGATAGATGCCACGGGACGGTAGTTACTGGACTTCAAATTTTGGGGGGATTGGAATGAGAACTATATCTCCCCTGAAATGGAAAAGTTAGCCCTATCTGAATGGAAATTTAACCAATCTGTTAAGACGACTAAAAATTTGTGGGAAGCAAATTTCATCAAATATGGTGGGCAACTGTCCAAGCAGCAAAAGGATTTAACGTACTTCATGTATAGTCTTTTAGTATCTAATAATTCAATCTTTTCGAATTGATAGAAAAATCTATCTGCTGAAATTCCAGTGCCCATAGTCTCATCAAATGAGAGCTGTTGCTCCATTAGTAAAAGTTGTTCTCTAGTTGACAATATTTATTTTTTAAAAACAAAGCTAAATCTGATCTAGATGGTGGCATAAAGTCACTAGCATTCATAACTTGAGTATGAATTAGTGATATATTCAAAAAATAAAAATGATTTCTTAATATCAGGACTTTCTGTACCTATAAGATTAGAGTAATATTCCTGTCATTTACTGGGCAAAAGTTGTTCATAGTTACGAATATACTTTCCCTCCACTTAATCTGTTACTAGATGAAGGATATTTCCTCCATAACCTCTCTAATTTCCTAGCATCTCGTTTCAAATTTAATAATTCTGAGTCAAACAATTTATCAGATTTCCTCAAAATCTTAGTTTTACTTTTAATAGGAGCAAGCTTATCCAAAATAGTATTACCCATATGGGGTTAGTTTAAATGGCGCCTGAAAAATCCACTCATAATAAATTTCCGCCTAAACATATTCTATTAGCGGCGCATAGATTTAGATGCGGTATATAGAATACGCTTAGATGATATCCCAGTGCCTAGAATTATGCAAATCCATTTACACCAAGGGAAACGTGTAAATACCGGTGCGTAGGTGTAGTCACAGAGGGGCATATTCTATAACAGTGCACAAATTTTAGAATGTCCATTTCCCCACCTATAAACACACACCTTTTTGGCTCCGCGCATTAGAATTTAGGCGCTCTCTCCCAGATTCTATATAGCGCATCTTGAGATCTGTGCCAATTCTATAACAATGCGTGTAACTTATTAAGCTTAACCAGCTAATGAGCACTGATAACAGCACTTACAAGCAACAATGAGCACTAATTGGCACTGATTAGAATTTATGCGCACAACTCGCTAAGCATATTCTGCAACGAAGTGTGCTGAACTTCTAATGTACGCAGGCAAAACAGGGTGTGGTTATAGGTGGGGAAATGGGCATTTCTTGGTCATTCTGAAATTTACGCACATAGTTATAGACTATAGCCCAGTGCATGTAAATCTACGCGCCAGGATTTACACCTCATTTTCATTGGTGTAAATGGATGCGCGTAGTTTTAGGTGATGATATATCAACTAAGCTTATTCTACAATCAGCACCTAAATCTAGGTGCTGATTATAGAATACGCTTAGCACTGATTTCAGCGTTGATTTTTTTTTTTAAGCACCATATATTGAATCTCCCCCTCTGTGTTACAGAATACGCTTAGCGAGTTATGTGCGTAAATTTTAATTATTGCTCATTATTGCTTGTTAAGTGCTGTTAAAAATGCTGATTGGCATGTTAAGCCAACTAAGTTGCACGCGTTGTTATAGAATGCGCTTGGATTTCAGTGTGGAACACTAAGCATGATATATAGAATCTGGGGGATGAAGCCAACTGGTTAAGAAATCATCAACATTTGGAAGAGAGTCAAGTTGGGAAGTAGCCTCCTCCCAGAACAGAGTAGGTTCAATTTTAGTTCTATAATGGTAGACCATAGGAACTGCAGAATGTATCTCTAATTTATCTGTCTAAACCAAGGAAATTTTTAAAATAAAGTGGCCTGACCATGGAACTCTAATGGCTTCCTGAAATGATATATGATAGCAGGTCTCAATGTTATAAATATGGTAAAACAATGAAGAGAGCCAGAGCAATATTAAGGTACCGTGGTATAACTTTCTGGTAGTAGGGCTTCAGGTACAAACTAAGTCCTTGAAGGTGGGCCCTTCCCTGATGGGAACTCCGCTACTAGGGTCTTATGTCCTGATGTTTCTCCTGGGATACTCATCTGGTTCCTACTTGTTCATTTCAGGCTTGATATTCAACAGTAGCACGACTCTGCCCAAAAATTCAGTCAGAGCCATATCTACCAATCTGTGCAGGTTACACTCCACGATTGCCAGTTGCTCTGGTTGTGATGGAGTGTTCAATTTGTTAACCATGCCTGTCACATATAGGCTGTTCTATGTGATGCCGTAATATCACAACGCCATGCCAATAGTCTGAAGAGCAGTTTTATTATTATGGCCTCAGCATAGTTACATTCATTATCGATAACAATTAAATCAACAATCCAACCATATTGCTAATTAACAACATTTTACTCTCTAACTTTAAGATGTCTTCCCCTCTCCCATAGAGATACATAACACCCACACTCATAGCATATAATATAAATCTGATATAAAATATGCATACTTGATCCAACCTGTCATTGCCATTTTCAGAACAGACTGTAGAAGTCTGTCTGGCACTGGTCTTACTTCCCAACTATCCAACTACTGGAGTTTCTGTTGAAGTAGACAGGTGCACAGGTGATATTCATGTCAGTTCTCCCTTTCAAGGGTAAAGGCCAAGGCAGAGAAGCTCACATCCTGGAGATGAACGCATGGCTAAGTAGATGGTGTAATTGAAAGCGTTTCAGCTTCCTGGTTCATGGAATGGTTTTTCAAGGGCTGCTGAGCAGAGATGGTGTCCATCTATCAAAGAAGGGAAGAAGTGTCTTCAGCAGCCTGGCTAACCTACTGAAAAGGGCTTTAAACTAGAATCGTTGGGGGCAAGATGATCAAAGTCCCCAGGTAAGTATAAGCCCTCAGGTAAGTGAAGCATTAAATACCTCTACATAAATGGGGGAAAGGGTGCAACATCTGGAAAGCAGTGTATACTAATGCCCGTGGCATGGGAAATAAGGTTCTAGATCTAGAGGCTGTGATGGAAGAGGCTGATTTGGATTTAGCAGCAGTCACAGAGACATGGTTCATGGAGAACCATGACTGCGATATAGCTATACCAGGATATAATCTGTTCAGCAAAGATAGGGTAAGAAGAAAGGGAGGGGAGTGACATTATATGTTACAGATAATATTAAAGCCACACAGTTGCAGGACCTACAGCATAAGGAGAGGCACTGTGGGTCAATCTGGATTGTATTGATATATAGGCCTCCTTCACATACAGAAGTGGACAGATTTATTTGAAGACATTCAAAATGTAGCCATGAAAGGGGAAGTACTACTAATGTGTGATCTTAATATTCCAGATGTTGATTAGGGTATCCATATTGCAGGCCTTCTAGAGTAGAGAGAGCTGGGATTCTGTACAAGGTGAACTGTTCCAGCAGTTGGTAATGGAACCCATACAGGATGGAGGCCATTCAGTACTTAGTGCTTACTAATGGAGAGAGTGTTTCTGATGTTATAGTAGGTGATCACTGGATGGTGTGGCTTAATATTAAGGTATCGAAAGGGTTCATTCAAAAGTGAAGGTTCTAGATTTCAAAAATACTAACTTTGTTAAGATGGGACATTACCTTAAGGGGAGTTTTTAGCTGGAAGGGGAACATCTGGAAGAAGTAGAAAATCAGTAAGCAAAACTGAAAGGAGCTATTGTAAGGGCATCAAATGTTTTTTGAAAGGAAAATAAAAGTGGAAAAGAAGGCTGCTTTGGTTCTCAAAAGTAATAGCTGAAAAGGTGAGACAAAAAACGTTAGCCTTCATAAACTACAAGAGTGCAGAAAGAGGAAGACAAGCGACAATATCTGGAAAAGCTAAGAGAAGCTAGTAAAGTAGTCAGGAAAGCAAAGGTGCAAATACAGTAAAAACAGCCAATATAGTAAAATGGGGGGGACGAGACATTTTTTAGATATGTTAGTGATAGGAGAAAGTGCAAAAGTGGCATTGTGAGACTGAAGGAGAGAAATATGTAGAAGCTGGTAAAGATAAGGCAGAATTGCTTAACAAATATTTCTGTTCTGTGTTCACAACTGAAGGACCTAGAGCAGGACCACAGAAGACAAACACAAATATGAATGGACATGTGGTAGACCCGGAACGATTTTCAGAGGACTATGTAGATGAGGAGCTAGCTAGACAAAGTGATGGGGCCGGATGGCATACATCTGAAAGAACTTAGGGAAGTTCTTGCAGTTCTGCTGGCTGAACTTTTCAATGCATCTCTAGAGTCGGGAGTGGTCCCAGAGGACTGGAAAAGAGTGGATGTGGCCCCTCCCCACAAAAGTGGAAATAAGGAAGAGGTTGGAACCTACAGGCTGGTAACTCTGACTTCCATGGTAAGTAAATTAATGGAAACACTTTTAAAACAGAGAATATTGACGTTTGTGGAATCCAATGGATTGCAGGACCCAAGGCAGCATGGTGTCGGAGAAATCTAATTAATTTCTTTGACTGGGTGACCAGACAGTTGGATCAAAGGAGAGCACTAGATGTGGTATACTTGGATTTTAGCAAAGCTTTTCATTTGGTTTCACGTAGACAACTAATAAATAAACTAAGTGCCCTCAGTATGGACCCTAAACTAACTTACTGAGGGGCCCTTTTACTAAGATGCTCAAAAATGATTCTGCGCATTCCCAAAACACGTGTCCACACTACCGCAGGCCATTTTTCAGCACACCTTAGTAAAAGGACCCCTGGGTTAGGAACTGGTTGAATGGAAGGTGATAGAGGGTAGTGGTAAATGGAGCTTGCTCTGAGGAAAGGGATGATACAAGGTGTGCTGCTTGGTTTGGTTCCTGAGCCAGTTCTTTTTAACATTTTTTAAGTGATATTGCAGAAGGGCTGTCTGGTAAGGTTTGCCTCTTTGCGGATGATACCAAAATCTGCAATGAAGTGGACACCCCTGATGGCGTGGATAACATGAGGAATGACCTAGCAAAACTTGAAGAATGGTCCAGAATTTTTTCAGCCAACATTAATGCTAAAAAATGCAAGGTCGTGCATTTGGGCTGCACAAACCCAAGGGAACAATATAGTTTAGGGGGTAATGAACGTTTTTGCACAAAAGAGGAGTGGGACTTGGGTGTGATCATATCTGATGATCTTAAGGTGGCCAAACAGGTAGAAAAAGTGACATTGAAAGCTGGAAGGATGTTTGGGTTCATAGGGAGAAGAATGTCCAGTAGGAAAAAAGAGGTGATGCTGCCTCTGTGTAAGACTTTGGTGAGACCGCATTTTGAATATTGTGTACAATTCTAGAGACCGCACATTCAAAAAGACATAAGGATGGAGTCAGTCCAGATGGCAGCTACTAAAATGGTCAGTGGTCTTTGTCATAAAGTGAATGGGGACAGACTTGAAGATCTCAATATGTATACTTTGGAGGAAAGGCAGGAGGTGAGTCTCAATTGAAAGGAAGCACTGGAATGAAGGGGGTATAGGATGAAGGTGAAAAGTGATAGACTCAGAAGTAACCAGAGAAAATAGTTCTTCACAGAAAGGGTAGTGAATTTGTGAAAAAAACTCCCAGTAAAAGTGATAGAGATGAAAACTGTAACTAGAGTCAAGAAAACTTGGGACAGGTATATAGGATCTCTGTGGGATAGGAAGGGATAGTAGATGGTATGGGTGGGCAGACTGGATAAGCTGTATGGTCTTTATCTGCCTTCATTTTTCTATGTTTCTATGAAGCCCACTCCAGCCCATCCTTATCTGTCTCTGCCATTTTCAGGACACAGATCCCAGAAGTCTGCCTGGTACTAGCATTGGCATTGCTTCCCATCTACTGGAGTTGCTGTCGAATTTCACTCCAGCTCATTCTGACCTGCCTTTGCCATTTTCAGGACACAGACCATAGAAGTCTGCCCCGCACTGGCCTTACTTCCCAACCTTTGGTGTTATTGTCTAAGCACCACTCCTGCCCATTATAACACATCAACAGCCATGTAACCATTTAACTTTTATTTTGATTTCATCCTCTTTCCATATAGGGATCATCTGTGTTTATCCCCTGCATTTTTTGTCTTCAACACCTCCGCCAAGAGTCTGTTCCAAGAATCCATTACTGTCTCAGTGAAAAAGTATTTCCCGATGTTACTCCTAAGTCTACCATCTTGCAAGTTACCTTAAGATAGCAAAGAGTGAACCTTGTAGTTGAACCACTGCAAGCATAATATCATCACAAAAAGAGATATTTTACATTCTTCTTTTCCTATTATCACCTCTTGTATCTCCCAACTTGTTCAAGTTTTTAATGCCAGGAGTTTAATCACCATTGCAAAGAGCAATGGGGAAAATGGGCACTCCTGCCTGGTTCCTCTAATTAACTGAACTTCCTCAGAGTACTTTCCATTGAGCCTCATTCTCATGTGTGGCTTGGAATACAGAGCATCTATACACCTCCTAAAAGTAGACAGTGCTGAAATTGCCTTGTCACTCATTTGCCACCCCAATCAGAACCACCTCTTATAATGTGGTCTGGCTATGGTTATGCTCTGGCTCTGATACTGGCAACAACAGTGCAGAATCATACAGCTGCAATTCAAAACTTCAAAACTGCTCTTCAAACTATGCATGGAGTCCTATAAAATTCAAACAGCATCTGCTTCAATCGCGTTTCAACCACATAGAGCTCCATACAGAAGCCCTATGGTTCAAACAGGTTTGAATTATGCATCTCCACCCATATAAGATGGAATGAGCTGCTGTGCAACTCGGGGAGGGAAAGAGGAAAAGAAGCTTGATGGGACTCGGGAGAGGAGGAGCGGAGCAGAAACTGGATTGTACTTGGGTGGGGAGGGGAGCAGAAACTGGATATACAAAGGGAAGAGGAAGGGGAACAGAGGCTGGATGGGGCTTGGGAGAAGAGGAAAGGGAAAAGGGAGCAGAAGTTGGATAGGACTCGGGGAGCATAGGGAAGGGGAAAGAGAGTAAAAGCTGGATGGGGAGAGGAAGGGAAGCAGAAGCTGAATAGGACTCGGGAGGGAAGTAGAAGCTAGGTGGGTCTTGGGGGGAAAGAAGGGGAAGCAGAAGCTGGATAGGACTCAGAGGGGAAAGGGAAAGTGAAGTAGAAGCTGGATGTAGTACAGGGCTCGACAACCATAGGTCGCTATGGCGCCTAAAAAATCTGATTTGGCACCTAGGTTTTTGTCTCTGCCGGCAGTTCCTCTCTCCCCAGCTGGGTCCAGCTGGCATCTCTCCCTCTCCCCACTGCTCCCGAATTCAGTGTATCATATCACCCTTCCCCTCTTCTCCCTGGGAAATTTGCCTCTGATCCTCACTGGCAGGGACAGCCTTTCAAGATACGCTGCTCTCGCCGACATCGGGGCTTTTCCTCTGCCAGTCCCGCCTTCTGAGGTAACCTCCTGCTTCCGTGAAAGCGGGACCTGGCAGAGGGAAGGACTTGAGGTCGGTGAGAGCAGCATGCCTTGAAAGGCTGCCAATGATGAGAATCGGAGGCAAGTTTTTTTTTTTGGGGGGGGGGGGGGAGTGACAGATGCTGAACTTAATGGGGAATGAGGTAGAAAGATACGTTGGATAGAAGGATATGGGAGGGATAGAAGTGAAATGTGCTGGAAAAGAGGAGGAGAGATGCTGGACCCACAGACTGAGAGAGGGAGTTATGCCAGACCACGAAAGGGGTTAGGGTACAGAGAGAGAGAGAGACACTGGACCTGGGGTGTGGGAGGAAAGTAACAGAGCGGAGGGACAGGGCACAGACAAGAGATGTTGGGTATGGAGTAAGACTAGAGACAGAGACACAGGGCAGTGGTAGAAAAGGGGTAGGATAGGAACACTGAGGGGCATGGTTCATCACAGGGAGAAGGATAGGGACACAGAGGGGCAATGCTGAATATAAGGGAAGGATAGGGGCACCAAAAGAGCAGATGCTGAACATGGCGAGGGGGGGGGGGAGATAGGAAAAGGGACAATGAGGAGAGATACTGGGGAGGACAGAGAGGGACACGGAGAGAAGATGGATGGCAGACATGGAGAGTGTTGAATAGATAGGAAACCCTGAAAGGCAGGAAAAACAGAAAAAAAACAGAAGAGACATAGACCAAATTGAATGGAAAAATAAAATGCTCAGACTACAAAGGTAGAAAAAATATTTATCAACTGGGACAACAAAAAAATGGAGGTAGACAAGTTGAGTTCCAACATAATGGTCCTTGTTTATTTACATGCAATCGAAAGAACTCTTGTCATCTAAAGCACAATAGACATGACACAGTCCTGCATTTTGGTGCAGCAAGCGCCTCCCTCAGGCAATCAGCTGATTGCCATTCTACTCTGACAGTGCTACAATTGTTTCCTTATTTTGGAATCACTGACTGTTATTCCTGTGTTATCAACACACCTGAATTGCTTTGACTACTGAGGCAGGCACTTGCTGTGCCGAAATGCAGGACTCCGTCAAGTCTATTGTGCTTTAGATGTCAAGAGTTCTTTTGATTGCATGTAAGAAAACAAGCACCCTTGTGTTGGAACTCAACTGATCTACCCCATTTTTTTGTTGTCTTGTTGGTATGCTCGGGGACTTTTGCGTTTTTGTTGACATTTATCAATTGGACTGTATCAGCTTTGGGAAATGTGCATCTCCGATATCTTTCATTTCCTTTTGTTTCTCTAGTATTGCTGGGGGTGAGGGGAACGCGAACTTGGGTGTCTGTGCTACTGGAGGGACAGGGAGGGTGAGGGAGAACGAAAACTGGTGTCAGTGTGCTGGGGAGGTATGTGCAGGTGGAGAAGATAAAATGCTGGAGAGCAGTATTGATAATTCAGTTGGGGGGGGGTCATCATTGGGAGACAGCTACCAGTGGATAGGGGGGAAAATGTATGCCACAAGATGGTATATGAGGTTGTGATAGATCTATAGGTGTGTTCATGCTAGAGGGAGGCAGAGAGACAGAGCTATGGGTGTGTGTGTTGGAACGTTACAAGTGTGGCTTCTAGATTTTTTGGCTGGCTCCTAGTTCATAAGAAACTTTGTTGAGCCATGCAGTAGTGTATTTACTACAAATACAGGACTGTACTGTACTTTGGTATTTTTTCTCCTTATTATGAAAATAAAAAAAATAATGTTCAACATGCAATGCTCAGAATGTGTGCTCTTTTTAAAAAGCTATGTCCAATTTTTTCTAAAAAGTTTGTCCTGTCATTCGGATTTTCCATTATCCGGACTGCCCACTGCCAAAGTTAGTCCAGATAATCGGCGTCCTACGGTACTGTTAACATTACTTTTTTTTTTTCAAAAAATAATTGACAAGTTTCAATATACATTGTCAAGGCAATACAGCAGTAACAAACATAAAGTAAAAATATAAGGGCTACTTCCCATAATATCAAAATAAGAAAAATTTATAAGAATTACTCCCTTAACAGCAAGAAAATGTAAATTACTTCCTCAGACCACCAACTAGGGGGGGGGGGGGGGGGCTCGTAGATATTTAGAGAAGATTTTTATTTATCATACAATCATACAAAACTAGGCTTAATTCAACCCCCCCCCCCCCCCCCCCCCCCCAATCTTACTCTTTTGGCTTCACTTGTTTAGAATCTAGGAAGGCTTTTAAATGGTCCAGGGAGAAGTTCCACCCACTTCTAGGGTTTTCTGTTTCATTTCAAGAAAAAGCTTCCTTCTCAGCTATGTGGATTTAGTAACATCGGGGAAAATCCAGATTTTCGCTCCTGCAAATAACATAGATGAATTCCTAAAATATAATTTTAACACTGCATTCAGGTCTTGTTCAAAGACGAACGACACTAAAATCGTCGCTCTCTCAGATATATTTTCCATGGATTGTTCTAATATCGCAGATAAATCATTGAGATCCAAACTCTTATCTTCTATAATTCCTTCATCTCTCTTCTCCTTGCCTTTCCGTTGGGGCAAATAGAAAATCTTGTTTATCAGGGAAAAGCTTCTGGTGGCATCTTTAAAATCTCCTTCAAATATCATTTAAACATCTCTAATGGCAAAGTTTCAAGAGATTTTGGGAAATTTAGAATTCTTAAATTTAAGCGTCTATTAAAGTTTTCCATTTGTTCAATTTTGTTATGAAGAATAGTTTTATCTTTTACTACAGCTACTTTAAATTCACAAAGCTTATCTACTTCTTGCTGCAAAGTTTTAACTTTTGTTGAGAACTCCTCTTTCACTGTTTCGACCAGGCCTTGTACATCTCCAAATCTAGAGGCTAAAGCTTTTATCTCACCTCGGGATTCTTGTATTGAGGTATCCATTTTCTTCACCATGTCCCATGTCCTTTCTAGATTCACCTCCTTAGATCTTCCTGAGACTTTGTATAGCATGTCAGGATCCCGACCAGGGGGCTCATTCTCAGCACTTCCAGCAGAGCTCGCAACTCCCTTCCTTAGTGCTGTCTCTGCTGGACATGTAGGCACATTCAAAGCTGAGGGAGGGGATAAAGTTATTTCGTTTTCCCGTAGAGACTCCTCTTCTCCGGTCGTCTCTACTGCGGGAACCCTCACCCTCGTTCCCGATTGGGGGCCTCTGGTCAAGAAATGCTCCATAGTTGGCTGCTGCGGTGACGACAATGAGGTAGGCGGGATTCCCACTCTCGTCGAACCCTTTTCGTGTGAGGCAGGTGGGCTGCAAAATGCTAACTTTCAAAAGGTAAAATTATTGCGATAAGGAGTCAGCATTCTCAGAGCGTCTCACACCACTACTGAGTGCACCGCCATCTTGACACGCCCCCCCCCCCCCCCCCCGTTAACAATACTTTTGATGATAAAATATTGCCCCAGGACTACATCAGTATGTGGTTGGCTTGATGGCAGCTTGCCAACCAGTGTTAAGCATGAATGACTATAACCTGCACAGAGTGGTAGGTGCAGCTTCGCTTTGTTGGGCAGACTGGATGGACCATGCAGGTCTGTATTGTCATTTACTGTGTGTTAATGTGTGTAACAAAGTGTGTTACTATGTAGGACAAAGTACCTCATGAAAGACTCCAGAGGAAATTGGAGAGTCATGGGATAGGTGGTAGTGTTCTATTGTGGATTAAAAACTGGTTAAAAGATAGAAAACAGAGAGTAGGGTTAAATCGTCAGTATTCTCGATGGAGAAGGGTAGATAGTGGGGTTCCTCAGGGGCCTGTGCTGAGACTGCTGCTTTTTAACATATATATAAATGATCTAGAGATGGGAATAACTAGTGAGTTAATTAAATTTGCTGATGGCACAAAGTTACGAGACTGGAAGACTTCATCCAAATGGCAGATGACATTTAATGTAAGCAAGTGCAAAATAATGCATGTGGGAAAGAGGCACCCGAAATATAGCTATGTAATGCAAGGTTCCACACTAGAAGTCACCGACCAGGAAAAGGGATCTAGGTGTCATCGTTGATGATATGCTGAAACCCTCTGTTCAGTGTACGGCGGCAGCTAAGAAAGCAAATAGAATATTAGGTATTAGGAAAGGAATGGAAAAGAAAAATGAAAATGTTATAATGCCTTTGTATAACTCCATGGTGTGACCGCACCTTGAATATTGTGTGGAATAGTGATATAGTGGAATTAGAAAAGGTACAGAGAAGGGTGGCAAAAATGATAAAGGGGATGGGTCAACTTCCCTATGAGGAAAGGCTAAAGCGGCTAGGGCTGTTCAGTTTGTAGAAAAGACGGCTGAGGGGAGATATGATAGAAGTCTATAAAATAATCAGTGGATTGGAATGGGTAGACATGAATCGCTTGTTTACTATTTCCAAAAATACTAGAACTAGGGGTCACGCAATGAAGCTACAACATTTAAAATGAATCAGAGAAAATATTTCTTCATTCAATGTGTAATTAAACTCTGGAATTCGTTGCCAGAGAATGTAGTAAAAGCAGTTAGCAGGGTTTTAAAAAGGTTTGGATAGTTTCATAAAAGAAAAGTCCATAAGCCATTATTAAAATGGTTAAGGAAATTCCACTGCTTATTTCTAGAATAAGCAGCATAAAATATATTGTACTGTTTTGGGATTTTGCCAGGTACTTGTAACCTGGATTGGCCATTTTGGAAACAGGATGCTGGGCTTCATGGCCCTTCGGTCTGTTCCAGTATGGCAATACTAATGTTCTTATGTTAAACCCTGTCAAACCCATGATAGAGAGGCAACACATTATGTCCTTTTAGAAAATTATATAACAAATCGTTCATTTTGAAATTTCTGCCATGTTGTGTTGCGCAGATAAAGCACAAAACAGTAGTCTCCTATAAACATCAAAAATTGCAAATGCCACAATAGGGGTGTGTCACAACTCGTATAGAAAACTGAATGCCAGTATAGTCTGCCATAGGTACCACATTTCAGAATGATTGGAGGTGCCGAACACAATACAAGTTGTCCCTCCCTGGAAACAATGAAGGACTCAGTATGGGGAGGGGGGTTGCTCAGCACCTACTGGCACCCCCCAGAGCTGGTTCCTATGTAGCCTGCAGAAATCTATCAGGTGATCTGCTGAAGAGTTTATTTGTAGAGCAGGCTACCTATAGAATATGAAATAGTGCTATAGCTTAAAAATACTAAGGCTTGTTTTTTATATTGTTTTTGTTTTTTAGGGTGCAATTCCTCCCTTGGTAAATCTTTTGCAAGTTCAATTACTGGATGTTTTAGTAAATGTTGTCAATTGTATCCGGGTTTTATGCATAAACAATCCTGCCAACCAAAAGGAAGTCAAAGACCAAGGAGGAATTCCGTCTCTCGTGGCATTCTTAAGAGTAAAGTCAGGTAAATATTTATATGATTTGAATTTGAATATATGTTTTATATTCCCATTCACTTTACTTAAAAAAAAAAAAAAAAGAAAACTTAAGGCTAGATCCTATAAACCAAAAAAATGTGGTGATGGTGGGTCCCCACTGCTTCGAGGTAGCTGATTTGCTGGTCCATATCACACAGCCACATGACTCCCTTCCGGCTCTCTTGGAAACATTTTAGGAATACGGGGACTAAACGGTTTTCACTTGAACCTTACTAAATCAGGGACCTTGCCCTCCTCAGATCATTTGTGACGTGCTTGGGGCCCTAGTTTTCCCTTACATTGGTCGGATTGCTCTTTTAAGTATTTGGGCATTCAGTTAGCTCCAGATGTCTCCGTATTGTACCAACTGAATGTTCCTGCTTTGTTGGCTAGCACCCAAAGGCAGTTGGAGGGGTGGAGGGATCTTCTGCTAACGCGGATGGGTAGAATCAGTTTGGTAAAAATGGTGATATTCCCGAAGTAGCTGTATCTTCTTCAAACATTACCCCTACGCCTATTGCAGAAGGATCTTAGGAGGCCTAATTGGCTTCTGTCGCAGTTTTGTTGGGCCCATAAGAAGTTGAAGATGAGATTTTCCTTCTTAGTTGGGAGGGGGGGTTAGACTTGCCTAATTTGAAGCTATACAACCACACTTGCTTATTACGCCACCTTGAGGACTGGTTTCATCACACTTGAGAGCGTATTTTATGCCCCCTATAACTTCTATTTGCTTCTTCATCTTCCGCATATCCGAATCCCACAAGTCTGCTCAATCCTTTGTGCTCTGTTTGGAATGTCCTGTTAAAGTCTTTGGGTGGGGAACCTACTGTCACAGACCAGATTTCGATAAGGGGGATCATGGCCTTTGAATCGGGGTTGGAAAATCCTATTTGTACTATTTGGGAACAGAAAGGAATTATATTACTGGAGCACATGCTGGGCAGAGAAGGGGCTTTGATTCCCTTTGAGGAGCTGCAGGCTCGGGTTGGATTAGTGGCAGCTGAAGGTTCACAGGAGGGCACTGTGGGAAAAGAAGACCATGCCGAGGACACCAGCCAGGAGCCGCCTGCAGGGTACGAGGATCAGCAGCAATTGGTGCTCGAATGCCCCCTCCCCCGCTGCTTCATTTGCAGATGGCCCAATAGAGGCAGAGGAGGCTGATGAAAGGACCCAACTGCCACAGGCGGCAGGTGCTGCAGCTAGCCAGCAAACTGCTGGTGCAGAATTTGCAGCTGGCACCCTACCAGCAGCAAAAGCTACAGCTGTTACGAGAGGGGCTCCACATATCTCAGTCCACAAAAACCCTCAAAAGAAAACTGAGGAGTGTGTGAACCACCCCTCCTCCTCATGCACAGCTTTTCAAGCTCACCAGTTCCCATTCAGCAGAAAAGAAAAACACAGGAAAGGTTTAAACTTTTCCATCCCCAAAGCACAGCTCTACAACACTGGGAAAAACAAGCCAAAAAACCTGTCAGTTTAAAGTTTACTGGACTCCCAAAATACTTGGTAAATCTCACACGCTGTCTGACAGACCCAGCGTCCTGCAGCTGGGTCCTGCCCCTCCTCCCCTCTTACTGGTAACTGGCAAACTCCCAGTCCCTCTCGCAGGGTCTTTGTGGGTTAAGAGCAGCTCCCAGGTGTTTACACACTGATCATCTGCTTGCTTAGTTCATTGGTAGCAATTTCCATTTCTTCCTCTCCTAAAAGGAGGGGTAACTCTGACACAGGCTGGAGCTCTCCCTTCTCCACAAGCTCCATTAGGGCTGCTACTCCTCCTGTCTCAACCAGTGTTGCCAATTACCCGTCCCCAAAACCCACCCAAAAAGTTCACAACCCCGCCCCCGCTGTCATCAACCCCGCCCCGCTGTCACCAACCCCACCCCCATTGTCATCAGCTCCACCCCCGCTGTCATCAACCCCGCCCCCTCCATCATCAACCCCACCCAAAACATCAAACCCCGCCCAAAACGTCATTAGCCCCGCCCCCGTGGCCCGAAAAACAGCACAAAAACCCCAAAAATAGCCCAAAAAACCGTGACCTGCAGTGGACAAAAATTTCCTGCTGTGGGTCGCGGAAAACCGCCCCAATTGGGCGGGAAAACCGCCCACCTGGCAACCGTGGTCTCAACCTTCTCCTTCCTTGTAAGGCTGAGTTGGCCCCTCCTTTCTCCAGCCTCACTGTGAATCCATGTTGTATTGTTTAGTGAGCCAGGAATATCGAGCTAAATCTGCATCCTGGTCCACCCCAAAGCACTGGCTCCTAGGCTTCCGGGAAGTGACTGTAGGACCGGGCTCCCTTCCCTCCCGGGGTCATGCCGGGTTTTCATTCTTTCTAGAGGTTCTGTTCCCAGGCTGAGGAAAAGAGGGTCTGTATTTAAATTTAATTTAATTTGGGCATTTGTAATCCACTTAACCATAAAGTTCAAGGCGGAGGACATTGTAAATTAACAGGGTAGATTCTAACCGAACCAGTTACCTTTAAACAGAGTAGCATTGTAACTTAATAACCTCATCAAACATATAACCATTCATGAACATTTAATTATGTATAGGTGATGTAGGATGTTATAATAGATGAGAGTATGCATGGGATTGGATTTAGTAGTAAGTAGAGTTTTTAAGGAGGTTTTGTGGTTTAGTTCCTAGTGTGGTATTCCATAATATTTATGGAAAAGCCAGGTTTTCTGTTGACGTCAGAAGTTCATGTAATCAGATGTTAGCTTGTTTCATAGCTCCGAACCTTTGCCTTGTAAGGTGGTGTTGAAGGTTCGTTTCAACAGGCAGGTTTGGGTATTAGGTATGATAAGCTTTATGTCTTTAATCTGAGAGGTCTCCTGGTCTGGCATACATGTACAGATTTTTGTATGTATCCTGGAGGTAGGCCGCAGAGACCTTTGAAAATTAAGGTCAGTAGCTTGAATTCAATTCTTGCTTTGCAGGGAAGCCAATGAAGTTTCTTGAGGAAAGAGTGGCATGATCAGTCCATCGACCTCCTCTGATTAGTTTGGCCACTGCATTTTGTACAATTTTGAAGTTTTCTGATTAGTTTGTCCTGAAGTCCTAGAAAAGCTATGTTTCAGTAGTCTAATGTAGATAGTACCAGTGCCTGCACGATGATTTGGAAATGTTTCACTTTATCTCCTACTGTTTGATTTAAGGGGCTGGGGCAGAGCCTTTGGCCTATAACAGTATGCCACTATTCCCCTAAGCACTATTCTGTACATTCATGACTATCTTGCATAGCGCATGCTTGCTAGGGTCATACATATGGCAGAGCTTGGATAGGACATAACTGCCTGTAACTTACAGAATACTATAAGTTGTATATGTCTCTGCCACATTTAGGCATCTCCACTATGGCTGGTGTAAATGTGAGCACCTAAATGCTTTTGTATATCATGTATGAGCATTTTATTCTGTCTTATTATTAATGGTATTCCTTTCCTTTTTATTTTATATTTTTGATTTTAATGTACACTGCCTAGATCCTTGTATTTGGAATATGCGGTCCATCAAGTCTTATTAAATATAAGCATAAACCAGATTATGCTAGTGTTCTATAACAGAACCTATGCAGCTAGAGGAATTATCCCGTGTGACTTTTATTTTTCAACTCTTCCACTTTGTGATGTATATATTGGCTTAACAATACTTGACTTTAGCTCTTCTCACATTCAAAAATGTATAAGATCACAGTATGATTTATTTAGTTTTTTGTACATTTTTTAAGTCTTTCCTTTAAGAAATTCCTGTTATTTGATAATGATACCTAGTTCATGCTGCCTGGTTGAGTTTGTTTTACTTGAACTCCCCTTCCTTCCTTTCTTTGCTCTTCTGTTTGCTCTGCCTTCAGTTTTATGTGTCAGTGGTTCTCTATCTTCTCCTTTGGAGATGCATGGGTTTTTGTATTCTGTTTTATATTCTGCCGATTCGTCTTGTCAACCACATTGAACTCAAATTTGGAGGACCATTTCTGCTATCTTCTGAGCCAGATAAAGCTAAGTAGGCTCTGTAATTTTGAAAATATTGTTTGAGTTTTGATTATTGTTTAAATATTTTTGGATGTGACACTGTATTAATTTTGGATTGAGTGCTAAGACAGAGAAGGTGTTTTTGAGCTGATGATTGATAAAGCCTGTAATGTATCTGAGGTTTTTTCCTTCCTGATATAAATAAGTTTATTTGTTATTTTAAGTTGCAGTTATGGACACAGCTATTGTGGGGTTCATTTTTTTTTTGTTTTGTTTAATGATAATAAAATACATTTTTGAAGAGTAATATACCTGCTGATGATTGATAAAACACAGGTGCAAGTTCACTAAAATCTGTAATATATGAGGCTTTTCCCTTCCTGATATAAATATTATGTTTGTTATTTTAAGCTGCATTTATGAACACAACTATTGTGGGGTTAATTTTTTTTTAATGATAATAAAGTACATTTTTGAAGAGTAATATACATGCATGGTTACAAGCAATGCTTTTTAATGCAATTGTATGTGTAAAATTTGCACACTCAGGCAACTGAATATCCAATTATTTGGATTCAACCCAATCTACCCAAGCAAGTACCAACAAATATTTTTAAAATATATCCCTCAAATCAGTTCAAATTATCCTCCAAGAACCAGGTGGTATAACATCAGTCTCAACAAGCCAAATCGAAATATTCATTTACAACAAAACTTCATGAACTGCTTTTTCATTCATAGCCTCTGACAAGCATTACTGTAATCTATAGTCTTGATGATATATAGTCATTATTGAACAAGAAGTAGAGCCCCTTGAGGGGGCATGTTGTCAATTTACAAGGTAAATAACGTGCATTTAATTTGTTATGTTTCATTGTTAGAGCAGCTATATCAAGCTATACATTGTCAAGCTTTAGTTAGAGGCTGACCAAAACCAGTGGTTTTTCTTCCGTCCAAAACTGAATTCACAGCCAAAATCCACTGCTTGGTTTTGATCAGAACCGAAACTGAAACTGTGACCCCTCCCCTGACAGAAAACCTGTTCCTCCCCTCCCCTCCGGCCACCCACCAGCTCCTTCCCCAGTAGCCCCCCCCCCCCCCAGGCCTACCTTCTAAAAGTCCTGGTAATCTAGTAGCCTCTTTGGGGCAGGAGCATCCCAAGTTTCTCCTGTTTCCACTGGCTGCTTTGTGAAAATGGCAGCTGCAACTTCCCATGGCAGCCTCACAAGACTGCCACGGGAAGTCGCATCTACCATTTTGGAATTGGGAATGGCATGAGCAGGAGCCAATGGAGGCAGGAGCAACTTGCAGAGTTGGTGAGCAACACGGGGGGGGGGGGGGGATAGGTTTTCTGTCAGGGGAAAAGCAGGCTTGGGGGACAGGACTATGGTTTCCATTTCTGCCGAAAATGCACAGGCATTTTTGGCAAAAACCCAAACCTCGATTTCGGGTCAGTTTCATTGTCAAAACCAAAATTCAGTTAGCCTGATACTTATATAGTAAAGTTGTGGACCTCATTTTTACTTTGCGAAAATCTTTTGTGGTCTATTGTGTTCATTTTGGTTGAATTCTTATTTCATTCAAAGATGTTCTAGTAGGCACCGCTTCAGCTGCAATTGCAGCACTTGCTCATGGAAACCAGGAGACCCAGGAAGCAATAGTAAATGAAGATGCAATTTCTTATCTTGTGCGCATCATCTGTGGAAGGAAAATCAATATCCAGCTGAAAGCAGCCATGGCCATGGAGGCATTGGCAGATAATAATGCTCATGTTCAGAAGAAATTTCTGGAGAAGGCAGTAGCAAAACATCTTCTAAAGCTCTTGAAGGCAAGAACCCCTTTCTCTTATGTAAACTTGTTGGTCATTGTAGATAACGTACACCGTTAAGTTGTGGTCATAAATAAGTCTTAAGGTTTCACACTTTATTGTAGTGCCAACCCATTTATGATAAGTATCCATATGGAACTTGAATTTCTAGAGAGAGTTTGTAAAAAACATACGGCCCAATATTAAACTGCATTTATCCGGATAGGAACAGCTCATATCAGAGTAAATACCGCTCACTGGGGCCAGCCACTGATTTTCAGTGAAATTACCACTGAAAATCATTACTGATTGCTCCAGTGCTATCCGGATAGCATCAGGATGGTCCATAGGCAGAGCTGGAACTTATCCAGACCTCTGATAGTCAGTGCTTATACCCAACTATAGGCATAACATAGTTCAGCAAATTAGCTGTCATAACTTACCCCATAAGTTAGCCAAACTCAGGTGAGTTCCAGCAGTCAGCTTAAACAGTACCAGTATCTGGGTATGGCTTAGCACAGAAATCCAAGTATAACTTTAAAAGCTTCAGTTAAAGGAAACAAGGCATAGACTGCAATGGGAACATGATTCAGGTGTCATATATATACAGGAGGATTGGGACTCCATTGAAAAATCACAGGCGAAAGTAGCTATCGCCTTAACTGTTGGTTTCCTCAGTCCTCTGCATTATGTTGGAGAGGGTGTGGCGACGGTTTTCTGGAAATCTATTATCTTTCAGATACGGTGGATAACGGGCCTGAGGGTTCCTTGGGATCCTGGGATTTTCCTGTTGAATAAAGAGATTCTGGGACTTTGGAAATATCAAACACTTTTGATTCGTCATCTGGTACATATAACCAAGCTTACCTTGGCAGCTGCTTGGAAGACACTAGGAATTACAACTAATAGCTGTTAGCTTCTCTAGTTTATATACTGTGTACAACTAGGACTTCCATTTTGCTATGAGAGGAACCCCTAGGGCCCTGTTTACTAAGCCTCACTGTAGTCGTGGTTTTTAGGCACGCCTACAGTGCCTGTAGGCGTGCTTTTTATATTTCAATGGGTGTCTCTAGTGTTAGTGCGCGCTAATTTTTAGCTTAGTAAACAGGACCCTAGGGGTTCCTATCATAGCAAAATGGAAGTCTTGGCTGTACACAGTATATAAACTGGAGGAGTTAACAGCTATTAGGCGTAATTCCTTTAAAACCTGGGTAAAAATTTGGGGTCTGTACGTAATTTGAATTTTGTAAGTGAGTGAGGCACGGTTTGGCTTTTCTTGTATTGTTCTATTTTTGGATTCCAATCATTGGCTTATATCTCCTCTTTGCGATCCCTTTTCCTCCTTCGTGTCCCCTTTTCTTTTCTTCCTTTCTTCCTTTTTTCCTCCCTTTTGAATAGTTTTATAAAATCAAAAACATTAGAGGTTTATTGTACTTTGAGCGAATGTTATTTTTCTTTTGCTTACTGTATTTCTTTTGCTCAGTTCTAAAGATCTCATTTTAAATTTAAAAAAATAAAAAAAAAGCTTCAGTCAACATTTGAAAGCAACACCAACCATGGAATTTAACTATTAGGGGGATAAATGTCTACTTGGTTTGTCCATGTGTGCCTTCTGGTCTACTGCCTCAGATCCTACTTGATCTGTGGTCTTCCTTCTCATCCCCTCCTCCTTTCCTTGCCACTAAGATCCCATGGAGGGGCATTTTTGAAAGGGACATCCATGTTTCGATTTGGACATCCTTGCAAAACGTCCCCATCCAGTGCCGGGAAAACGCATATTTTCGAAACAAGATGAACGTCCATCTTTTGTTTCGACAATACCGTCAGGGACGTCCAAATCCTTAAATTTGGTCGTCCTTAGAGATGGACATCCCCAGACTTGGTCGTTTCTGATTTTCAATTATTTTCGAAACCAAGGACGTCCATGTCAGAAACAACCAAATGCAAGCCATTTGGTCATGAGAGGAGCCAGCATTTTTTAGTGCACTGGTCCCCCTGACAAGCCAGGTCACCAACCAGGCACCCTAGGGGGCACTGCAGTGGACTTCATAAATTGTTCCCCGGTACATAGCTCCCTTACCTGGTGTGCTGGGCCCCCCAACCCCCCCCCCCCCAAAAAAAAACCCCACTCCCCACAACTCTACACCACTACCATAGTCCTTACGGGTGAAGGGGGCACCTAGATATGGGTACAGTGGGTTTCAGGTGGGTTTTGGAGGGCTCGTTGTTTCCTCCACAAATGTAACAGGTAGGGAGGGTGGGCCTGTCTGAAGTGCACTCACCCACTAAAACTGCTCCAGGGACCTGCATACTGCTGTCATGGACCTGAGTATGACATCTGAGGCTGGCTTAGAGGCTGGCACAAAATATTTTGAAAGATGGTTTTTGAGGGTGGGATGGGGTTAGTGACCACTGGGGGAGTAATGGGAGGTCATCTACGATTCTCTCCGGTGGTCATCAGGTCAGTTCAGACATCTTTTTGTGCCTTAGTCGTAAGAAAAACAGGTCCGGGTGAAAATGTCTAAGTATTCATCAGGTACATCCTTCTTTTTTTCGATTATAGGTCAAGGACGCCCAAGTGTTAGGCATGCTCAAGTCCTGCCTTCGCTACCCCTCCAACACTCCCCCTTGAACTTTGGCCATCCCTGCGACGGAGTGCAGTTGGGGACGCCCAAAATCAGCTATCGATTATACCAATTTGGACGACCCTGGGAGAAGGACGTCCATCTTCCAATTTATGCCGAAAGATGGGCGTTCTTCTCTTTCGAAAATGAGCCCAATAGTATCTCTCCCCAAAATGCTTGAACTCTGTCATTGTAGTGACCCATTTATAACATATCTTCCTTTTTTCCTTCCTGCTAGAAAGAATAGGGACCATTTTATAAAAGTAGGCTGAGCACAAAGGGGTAAATTCTATACTTGTCAGCTAAATAACCACAAATTCTATATCGGATATTACATGCGTAATCACTGTTATAGAATACTAGAGTAAGTTGGCATTTTACACACCAACTTTTAGGCACAGGCACTTATGTCATGTCAATGGCTAGCATAAATGTCCACAGTTAAATGTTGCAGTTGTGCATGTAACTGATATGATTCTAGAAGCTTAGCTCGTAAATGTTTGACATGTCCTTAATCTACCCATTCCCCTCTTATGCGCAAGACCCCTTGCAGTTACATGCTATAGATTTTGAGCACTACATTATAGAATAGCAATAAAGTACAGTTACACGCATAACTGCAAATTAGTGCCAATTAGCACCAATTAACGCCAGTTATCACCAGTGGAGGAGTGGCCTAATGGTTAGTGTAGCGGGTTGCAGACCTAGGGAAACCAGGCTTGATTCCCACTGCTGCCTAATGGTCATCAGTAGGCTACTACTAGTACTACTTATCATTTCTATAGCACTGCTAGACGTACACAGCGCTGTGACACAACAGTGGGTTTTAAGCCTGTAAAACACTTGAAGTGTATTCCTCTAGTTTGGCCAGCAGGTGGTGCATGTATATATTTAAAGCTGTTAACAGAGGACTGTTCCCTCTTTAGTTAACACAGATAAGAGGTAACCTGCAGTGATGTGGCCAGCTATTTTTTTTAACTTGTTGTTCTGAGCTCTCATTGACCCAGAAGCTTAAAATTCAACTAGGATGTACTGGCTTTTTCTCCAGTCTCAGTTTGGAAGTAGAGAGATAAAGACCTCTTTACTGCTGTTTTGTTCTATCTGTTTTTATGGTTCACTGTTCAATATTTTTATGACAATAAACATTTTTGTGTTTATTGCTTCTGCTTGTCTGAACCGACTAAGAATCCTGGTGGTTTGTGTAATGGGTCTGTGAGTGCTTTCTGGGAACTGTGGGACCACTGGGAGTGTGACCCCCAGTAACCTAGAAATCACTGGGGATAATTTGAGAGCAGGAGACTCACCCAGAGGCGTTTGGGACCCAGTTGGTGGGAGGAGGGTGCTAGTGTAGAGCACAAGCAGAAGGTGCAGGCGGACCTAAGCTGTCATGGGGATAGACCCTCTAAGTGGCTGCGGGGGTAGCCCAAGCGGGTGGCTAGGCGTTTTGTCACAGACTTTGTCCTTCTTTTTTTCATTTTGTGACAACACATACACTTGCAAACTGTAGAGCTGATTTTAGAAACCTTTTTTTTACAAAAGTACTTCAATTTCTGTGTTGCCTTTATAAAAGTTTGATTGGGCAGAATAGCCTTGAAGTAATATAATAGCCTTTCTATTTGTGTTAAGAACTATTTTACCCTGAGGCAGAGCACTGTTTGAAACATGATCTTGTCAGTGGCTCCTGTTCTGGTGATTATTTGAACGAAAGCTAAGTAATGTTTTCTTTCTATTTTTGTACATATGGATACATTTTTAGTGCATTGAAAATTATTGAAAAACACAGTGGACCCATAATTACAATTACTGGCAATAGTGGAGGCTATGGTGGTTGCTATTTCTGAATGCCAGTGGTATGAAGGTCCTAAAAGAAAACATGCAATGTACATGAAATTTAGCATTTTTTGAAAACACTTCAATTGAGGAAAGGTACAACTTACATGACATAAAGGCAATCATACAAAAATCACTGCATTAAAACCAAAACATAGTTTAAAAACTCAGAATTTCCAAAATGAAGGGAAACAAAACCCCAGAGGGGACAGCTCTTTACGTTATTACATTTAAAGCAAACACACATCATGCTTCTTCCAAATCATGCCTTGAGTTTGCTTCATTAATTCGTTGCCGGAGAACGTGGTGAAGGCGGTTAGCTTAGCAGAGTTTAAAAGGGGTTAGATGGTTTCTTAAAGGACAAGTCCATAAACCACTAATAAATGGACTTGGGAAAAATCCACAATTCCAGGAATAACATGTATAGAATGTTTGTACATTTGGGAAGCTCGCCAGGTGCCCTTGGCATGGATTGGCCGCTGTCGTGGACAGGATGCTTTGCTCAATGGACCTTTGGTCTTTTCCCAGTGTGGCATTACTTACGGTATATGCCATCTGTGAGGCTGAAGTATTTGTAAATAACATGCTTGCTGTTTGTCTTAACTATTCTGTTTCCTGTTCAAAGGTTTTCCAGTTGGAAGTGAAGGAACAATGTGCCAAAACTTTGTGGGCCCTGGCAGGACAAAAAGTGAAGCAGCAGAAATACATGGCAGAGCAGATTGGTTACAACTCTATTGTTGATATGCTTTTGTTACCATCTGATATAATGCAATATGTTGGTAAGCTGCTTTTATAGTTTTATCTTTATATATATTTAGAAAAATACTGCTGCAGACTGACTTTGAAGAAATGATCTATAGATGTCTTACAGCCTTTCCGTTTTATTTATTTATATAAGTATGCATTATTTTTCTTCCTGGGTGTTTTTTATGGAAGGAGGTCAAGCAGTGATAGCTCTAAGCAAAGACAGCAAGCATCATCAAGATAAAATATGTGAGGAGAATGGCATAGCTCCTCTGGTTCGACTCATGCGAAGTTCCAAGATAGCAGTGAAAACTCTCCTGTGTGTCATCAGAGCCTTAGGAACCATCTGTCTTGGTCTGTAAAATTTTTTGTTGTACTTATCAAGTAATACATGGTTTGGACTAGGAGTGCATATACTGTGTGCCCTTGTAAACAGTGTAGTAAAACCTGAATAAAATGATTCAGGATTTAAATATGATAGCTCAGTAAAGTTTTTTTTTAATGTAATAAAAAGTACTGTAGCTCAGTAATGGAGGAAATTATCAATGTGGGTTAATGTTAAGGATTGGTTATTTTATCACAAGTCATACTGTTTTAACACAGGGTCTCATTGCATAAAATGAGACCCTGTGCTAAAATGTCATGACTTGTAGTAAAATAACCCATCTTAACGGTAGCCCCTTTTGATCCCCCCCCCCCCCCCCCACACACACACACAATATTATGATAGAACATGCAGTATAAACGGACTGTTAGATTTAGTTTATTCAGATTCAATTATACTCTTGGTGTAGCTTAAAAAGACATAGAGGTCCTATGGCTGCCCCACCAGAGCAGGTCATATACCCGGCTCTATACTCCTATCTCTATGAGGCCAAAGGAAAGAAATCCTCACACACACACCAGTAATAATATATATTTCACAACTCCAATGCCGAGTACCACCTGGTCTCCACTCTCTCCTCCATCGTTCCTCAGCAGCACTTATGGTAACACAAAAAGCCAAAGCAAGCTCTCCATCCTCTCACAGGAAATAGTTTCAATATGGGAAACATGGTTAAAATAAACAAGGTTCTTATCTGGGAGAGCCAGAAATGAATATTTAAAAGTAACCTATAGAAGGTAGGATTGTAGGTGAGGCTTGAATAGGGCCAGAGAGGGAGCATTATGAGCTTCTCAGGAAGGCTGTTCAGGCACAACAAGGTGGAAAACATGGAACTGGGAGTTAGTGATGGAGGAATAAAGCCCAGAATCTAAAACCTAAATAAAATGTATTCCTGATTACCAATTTCCAACATCATTATTTTTCACCAATATTAGGAATCAACTAAAGTTCCATTCATAAGACTTAACCTCGTGTCATGTAAGAAATATAATTATACCCAGATATGTATTGTTTTCTACAGACTATAGTTTGATGACACTTTGTATCAACTATACCCTGGGAATTTTATATACTTTTGTACTTACAAATTTCACGAAACAAATATTGACTCTGTAGATTGTTACAGGTGTGGCCCATACAAACAATTCCAACAGTCAAGAAAAAATAGCAGAGGAAGGAGGTTTACCAACTCTCATGCAGCTCCTTAGAGCTCATAACTCTCTTCAGATAAAGGTATGAAGTAATAACATGTTTTTGTTATTCTGCATCTGTACAGACTTACAAGTAAGATCGTACTAACTCCCAGAGGGCTGCCAATGGTCAGGTACCAGATGAAAGAGGTTTACTCATTTTCATGCAGCTTCTTAGAACTCATAATTCTCTTCAGATTAAGGTTTGACGTAATGACTTGTTTTTGTTATTCTGTATCTATAGGGAGTTACAACTAAGTTCATACTAAATCCTTGATCTTCACTTCCAGTCCTTGAGGACTGCCAATGGTCAGGTTTTCAGGATATCCCTAATGAATAAACATACTATATCAATTGTTGATGACAATACTACAAAAATTTTTAATACCATCAAAACCTTTAATCTTTCTTCTTTATTCAATTCAATACATGAACTATAATTCTAATCACAAATTGACCCTTCTAAGACCATTTAAAAAAACCCTGGGATTATCATCTATTGACTCTGTGTGCTATTCATAGCAACAACATACAATAAGTAAAAACACTATTACGTCATATTTGTATCCTAACGCTCATTGATTATGTATTCTTTTCCATCTGTTTCCCGAGGCTAACCCTGTTTCATACTCATAATGAATGTGCATGAGACAGATTTGTATGCCTTCTACCTGTTATGCACATTTCTTATAATATTCTGAAAAACTGAATTCTTGGCAGCCCTTGAGGACTGGGAGGGAATACCAATGCACAAAGGGGTCGATATTCAAAGCGATTTAACTGGACATTCCTGGATGGTTAAGTTGTTTGTTCAGGGCTATCCACTGACATTCAGTGGCACTTAGCCAGTTACTCCCAGATTCTATATAGCACGCCTAGCATTCCGCACCAAAATCCAAGCGGATTCTATAACAACATGCGTAACTTAATTGGCTTAACAAGCCAATCAGCGTTAACAGCACTTAAGCAATAATGAGCACTAATTGACAATACTTAGAATTTACACGCACAAATCACTAAGCATATTCTGCAATGCAGAACACCTAAATTTGAATGCACACAGGCAAAAGGGGTGTGGTTATACGCGTGGAAATGGGTGCTTTGTGGGCATTCTAAAATTTACTCACATAGTTATAAAATATCGCTCAGTGCGCCTAAATCTACATGCTGGCATTTACGCCATGTTTTCATTGGTATAAATGGACATGTAGTTTTAGGCGCTGGGATATCTACTCAGCATATTCCATATACCACGCCTAAATCTAGGCAGCACTTATAGAATACGCTTAGGTGGAAATGTTTTCCACACAGATTTTTTAGGCACCATATATAGAATCTCCCCCTTAGTGCTGCAGAATATCACCACAGGACGCAGTTGGCACTTATGTGGTTAAGTGCCAATATTCAGCACTTGACTTCCTAAGTTTAGCAGTCTGTACATAAAGACCACCCCCCCCCCCCCCCCAGGTGACTCATATTAAAAATCTGAGCTAGCTTGTGTGAGGGGGGAAATCACTATAAAGAGGTACCCATCCCCTTAAGCGTATAAACTGATCGTAGATCTTACCAAGTTCTGGAGTTTTTCTTCTCTGGATGGAGTAAAACAAGAAACAGAGGTGGTGTTGCATGCTTTGGAGCTCAAACACAGCCAACAGGCAGCTAAAGGCAAAACCTGAGTGAGTTTCTTTAATCCATACCAGTGGAACTCACAGGGAGTTGCTGGACTCACTCTGCTTCAACCAGCAGTGATTTCCAAGTAGGCTATTTTTGAACTTTTGGGTGCGGCTGGTGCAACTGGATTATGTCACTTGATAGTTGGAAGCAGAAGGTTGAGAGTGAACCAAGGTAGAGTCTAGAGGTGGTGAAACTGGTCTACAGCAATCTATAGATTTTACCTCTTGATTCCCAAGAACTCCTGCAATCAGGATTTCCTCAATAGAAAGCTGAAAGGACAGGAAAAGTATTTGCTTTCCTGGCAGATAAAGGCTCCTCTGGGTCCAAAGTTGAGTACCCACCCTGCCTGATGCCAGGGGGATTTCCAAAGGAAAAATCCCTACCATTAACCAGAGGTAAGCTGTACAAATTTCACTCAGTAGCACATAGTAGGAGGGAATTGAGTTTGGGGACCAATCATCAGGAATGGATACAGTACCTGGAGAGCTCTGAAAAGATTGTTTCTACTTCTAGCACAGTACATACAGATCACATGGTTGTGAAGTTTCTCCCCCCCCCCCCCCCCCCCCCCCCCCCCCCCCCCCCCCCCCCCCCCCCCCCCCCCCCCCCCCAAAAAAAAAAAAGTATTTATCCACCATTAGAGCACTCAAGGAACTGCATAGAAGAACTGAAATTTCCCAAAAATTCACTATGGCCACCAATTGGATAGCACAACCCCTGCTGATGGTTTTCTGTGTTTTGTCTGTTATTTTTTTTTCAGCCCCTTTTGACTGCTATCTCTTTGTAGCTTGGTAATTTGGCATAGAACAGCAGTGCAACCCCTGTATTAGTGCTGCAAGGCCAGAGTTCCTTTATGTTTAAAACTAATTTGAATGCTTTATGCTAATGTCTGCTTAATGATCAACCTGATTGTATTCTTGTAAATATAAATACCTTTGTCTGCTACTTTAAACATAAAGCACAAAGAGGCAGGGCAATATAGGGAGTCCACAAGACCAAAAATACAGCTTGCCACTCAAACATAAAGGTATCCTTTTACTAAGGCATGCTAGAAAGTGGCTGGTGCTGCAATTAGCATTTGGGTTTTTCTGTGCACTCTGGCCACTTTCTAGAGCAGCTGAAAAATGGCCGTGGTCAGCTCTTTTTAAAAATGGCCACACACTAATTTCAGAGAACTGAAAAACAGCCAAACACAATCCAAAGGGTTGTGTGGAATGAATGTAAAGAAATGAGGAAAGTGGGGAAAAACCCTCAGAAACCAAGGCTTCTGCCAAGGTCTAATCAACAAGACACTATTATCTATAAAAGACTTTGTGCCCGTGATCAAGTTTCTTTCATGGGGTAAATATTCCCTACTCCACTCATTCAAAAATGCCCATACAGGAGCATCATGCAAAATTGCCCATAATAGAGTACAAATATTAAAGATAACTGAGTTACAAAAACTGTTCAAGCTACAGCATGGCATGCATCAACTTAGATCAATAAGTGCTGGCTTGACAACCCCACAGTTCAACTGAGTTACCCTGTCAGTTGTAAGACAAGTTTAGTCAACTTGAGATCGATACCCCTGTCAGTATGATCCAACTGAGTGGTTCCTGATGGAAGCCCTGTTATGGGTGAAACGAATCGGGCCCTGTAGAAAATCTAACAGTTGAACTGTGGGGTTGTCAAGCCAGCATTTATTGAGCTAAGTTGAAAGAAACTTGATCACGGGCACAAAGTCTTTTATAGATAACTAGTAAAAAAAGGCCCGTTTCTGTTTGAAAGGAAACGGGCGCTAGCAAAGTTTTCCTCTGAGTGTGTATGTTTGAGAGAGAGTATGTGTGAGAGAGGCTTCTGTTCCTGCTGCTGTGCATTCCCCGTGTTTTGCTGATTCACTGCTCCCTGTATCATGGCTCCGCCCCTCTCCCTTCTACTGGCCAATCTGGTGTGGGTTGTATGACATCACTATTATCTACTACATGAGGGACACCACATCCAGCGGAAACAATTGTTCCAGGCAGACTCAGAATGTTGGAGTTGAGAATTATTATATAGGATAGTTTCTTGTTGATTAGACCTTGGCAGAAGCCTTGGTTTCTGAGGGTATTTCCCACTTTCCTCATTTCTTTACATTCATTCCACACAACCCTTTGGATTGTGTTTGGCTGTTTTTCAGTTCTCTGGAGTATTAGATTACCTGTTTAGGATTAACAGCCCATACTGTTTTTTCACCATAAGATAGATTCCCACACACTAATTTCCCCATTAGCGCATGGCCATTACCACTGAGAGCTCTTACCACCACCTGTTTAGGCGACGGTAAGGGCTCCCAAGCTACTCCTGTGGTAATGGGGTAGCGTGCCCACACTACAATGTTAACACAGGCATGCCTAATCTCTACCCCAGACATGACTCCTACAGCAAAAAATAAAAATATTTCTTTTACTGCGGGAGTAGCGCATACTGCAGCCCAAACAATTGCAAGTCACTTTAGCACGTCCCGCGGTAGTGCATTTTACTGCGCAATAGGCCCACGTTGGGCCTACCGAGCCTTAGTAAAAGGGCCTCCAAGTCTCTAAATAATAAATTATCATATCAATAAAAATAGATGCATCAAAAATGTATAAATCAATAAATGCACAATTATTATTAAAAAAATTGAAATTAATGTTAGAGGCAAATATAGATACATTATACATCTCTCATTTTCAAATAAATTTATCCAGATGGTGCAAACTGATGAATCTCAAGACAATATAAAAACTGATATCATTTCATACTGGAAACATGGGTACAGTACTTACAAAATGATGACTTCCATAAACATGACTCTATCTAGAGGATGTTCGTCGAAACACAGTGCTTTACTGAAAAATTGGCTTAATAAATAAACGAATATGTCATAAATATATCCCTCACTCTTACAGTCAGTGCTTAGTTTCCAGCCAAACGGCAAAAACACTTTGAGGCCATTTTGCCAAGCAGCGTTAAAATGTGGCGCGAGGCCACTTCTTACTGTAGTGGGTAAAAGGGTTGTTTTTCAAGAGTCAAAAATGGCCATGCACTACTTAGAAAATTGGCATGCAGCCATTTACTTCTGGATCCTTTACCGCCTCCTAGAAAATCGGTAAGGCCAATTTGCCACACACTACACCTGCAGTAGCCCTACTACTGGTTAGTAAAAGGGCCCCTTTAAAAATTAGGGCCCTGTTTACTAAGCAGCGTTATAGTTGTGTTAACATTTTTATGCCTACAACTACTATTACTTATCATTTCTAAAGCGCTACTAGACATACACAGCGCTGTACACTTGAACATGAAGAGACAGTCCCTCCTCGACAGAGCTTACAATCTAATTAGGACAGACAAACAGGACAAACAATATCCCTATAGGCACCTACATGGTTAGCCTATAGCCTACATGGTTAGCCTATAGGCGCCAACAATATCCCTATAGGTGTCTACATCATTAGCGCACGCACTAAGTGTAGATGTGCTAAAAATAACTAACGCACCTTAGTAAACAGGCCTCTTAGCATCTTTTTTCCAGGCATTAGGCAATGGCATTAGAAATCTAGTCGTGACAGCTGCATATAGCCTATTACTTAAGCAAAAGATGTCTGGTATTAGTAAACAACACCAATAGATACAGTATAAAAAGTGTCTTCAATAAATAAAGAAACACTACTTTAATCACCAATTCTCTCATTTTGTCTACATTAAAAAAAAAAAACCTTAGAGATCCTTCAATCATCACTGTGAAGTAAAAATGATTTTTGGAATTACAGCCAATACAAAATCTAAAAGTGTATGGTAATAAATTAAAAACCATTACTCACAAAAAACTTAGAGGTCCTTTGTAAATACCTTTGTATTATATTTTATACATTACAGTTAACAAGTATATGCCAGTAAAGCTGTACGTTGTTTAACATGTTCTCTGTTAAAGTCTGGGGTACTAGGGGGATTTATCACAGAACTCAGGGAGCAACTGTCTGTTTTGAAACCAACCATCTATACTTTAGCAGGCACATGTCCCAGAACCCTGATTTCCGATACTACAGGGCTCTTCCCCTCAAACCAAACTCCAGAAACCTGAAGGTATATGGGACCAGTCCCCTGCAGGGTGAATAGGGTGAGCCCTGGGGTAAATTTGCGTAAGTATGGAATAAGAGCAGATGTGCATTCAAACTCCAAGCTAGTAGGACTGATACCCTGGCTACACTTTCATATTATTTAAGATATATTTATTTTAGGTTGAAACAGCATGTACCTTGGCTTGTGTTGTCTTAATGAACCATCATCTACAGACTGAGCTACTCAAAAACGAAGGCTTTGATTACACGGATGTCCTTGAACTTCTTCAAGCACCTGATAAGGTAATGCTATTATTATTGTAAAAGCAACAAATCACTGAACTAAGTATTATTACATCTCTTCAGTGTATAGTAACTTGAATGAGTACATACATGCACAAATTTGTAAATTCATACTTTGTAGAACCTTTTTATTATACTAATACATCTACAAATATTGAAGTATATATTCAAATGCATGTTTAATTAAATCTTTAGTTATCAAATAAAATTCATATATAATACAATTTTAAGTAATCAATGGAATTTCACATTTTTATTTAGCATCTAGATTTAGTTATACCCACCAAAAATCTGATAACCCCTACTCTAACTCTTTTACCATGAACTTGCAGTGTTCAGTTATAAAGTTATTGTGGAAAACAAGTCTTGTGAGGGTGTACAGTTGTGGGCTCATTTTTGAAAGAGAAAGGCGCCCATCTTTCAACACAAATTGGGAGATGGGCGTCCTTCTCCCAGGGTCGCCCAAATTGGCATAATCGAAAGCCGATTTTGGGTGCCCTCAACTGCTTTCTGTCACGGGAATGACCAGTTCCCGGGGGCGTGTCAGAAGCGTAGCGAAGGCAGGACTGGGGTGTGCTTAACACATGGGCGTCCTCAGCTGATAATGGAAAAAAGAAGGGCCAACTTTACTTGGTCCATTTTTTCTTGCGACCAAGCCTCAAAAAGGTGCCCGAACTGACCAAATGACCACCAGAGGGAATTGGGGATGACCTCCCCTTATTCCCCCAGTGGTCACTAACCCCCTCCCACCCTAAAAAAAACTTCAAAAATATTTTTTGCCAGCCTCAAATATCATACCCAGCTCCATGACAGCAATATGCAGGTCCCTTGAGCAGCAATTTTACTCTGTACTGCAGAGCACTTCAAGCAGGCGGACCCAGGCCCATCCCCCCCCCTACTTGTTAAACTTAAGTTGGTAAATGTGAGCCCTCCAAAACTCACCACAAACCCACTGTACCCACATGTAGGTGCCCCCCTTCATCCCTAAAGGCTATGGTAGTGGTGTACAGTTGTGGGGAGTGGGTTTTGGGGGGCTCAGCACACAAGGTAAGGGAGCTATGCACCTGGGAGCAATTTCTGAAGTCCACTGCAGTGCCCCCTAGGGTGCCCAGTTGGTGTCCTGGCATGTCAGGGGGACCAGTGCACTACGAATGCTGGCTCCTCCCACGACCAAAGGGCTTGGATTTGGTAGTTTTTGAGATGGGCGTCCTCAGTTTCCATTATCGCCGAAAATCCGGGACGACCATCTCTAAGGTCGACCTAAATGTTGAGATTTGGGCATCTCCAACCGTATTATCAAAACGTAAAATGGCCGCCCATCTTGTTTCAATAATACAGGTTTCCCCGCCCCTTCGCGGGGACGTCCTGGGCGCCCCGTTCGATTATGGCCCCCCTCTTGGTTTACTAAGGGGCCCTTTCACTAAAGCATGGTAGGCCTACTGTGCACTAAAAGGGCACTCCATGATGCACTGAGGAATTGCGCAGTAGTTTCCCTGCTGAGCACGCTAATCCCTCACTGGAAAATATTTTTTTATTTTCCAGCACTGGAGATACGCCCATGGGCAGAGAGTAGGCATTCCTGCTAATCGGGTAGTGTGGGCACACTACCTGATTAGCATGGGAGTAGCACAGGAGCCCTTACTGTCTCCTAAATAGGTGGCAGTAAGGGCTCCCACATAATGACCACGCGCTAATGAGGAAATTTAGTATGTGAGCAAAAGCAAAAAAAAGCACTTCTTGAAAAAGACAGGTCCGCTAGATGCTTAAAAAAAGGAGACGCCAAAAAGCACAGGATCCAAATCTGGACCTGTTTGAAATGACTGCACTGTGAATCGTAGCCAAACGGTGGTGTAATTGCTGCCATTACTAAAAAAAAAAATATATGAAACCCTCTAAACTAAATTAGGAATTTTTCAAACTCGTATAACAATATTTAACACACAAAATGTTTGAAAATATCAAATGAGTGAGTCTCCCTCTGTGCAAGGAACTTCAAAATGCAGTAGGAGATTTGAGGTCCTTTGAGAAATTAAAGAATAACAGGAATTGCATTTTGAAGTTCCTTGCACAGAGGGAGACTCACTCATTTGATATTTTCAAACATTTTGTGTGTTAAAAAAAAATATGGCCATTACTAATAAAAAAAATATGATGATGCAGCCATTACTGCCAAACTAAAAGTGGTTGGAGCGCACGGCAAACCCATGTGCTGACACCAGCTCCAGCAACTTTTTAGAGCAGCTTGGTAAAAGGACCCCTAAATGAGCTTTGACTCCAATGACCCTGTTTACTAAGCTGCACTGTAGGTGCACTATCATTTTTAGCGCATGCTAATGATAGAGACACCCATAGGAATATATGGGTGTCTCTAGCATTAGCACTTGCTAAATTTTAGCATGCTAAAAATGCTAGCACACCTTAGTAAACAGGGCCCTAAATCACAAAATGGTAAATAATGTCTGTGTTCAGAAAGGTTGGTGCCTTAACAATTTTTTTAAACTTTATTGTTTATTGAAATTACAATTACCATCCATCAAATACAAATGAATGTGAAGCAAAAAAAACCCAAACACTCATTTAATCAAGGAAAATTTGTTTACCCACATAGTAAGTCTAATTTTCAACCACAAAGAAAAAGAGCGGGCCAAGTTCCAGGAAAATATAAAGGAACAATAAAAATCTCCTATCACAAAATACAGGCAGAAGTTCACTAGCTAAGATCAAGCGGGCAGTCTGGGCATATCTGTGCAAGATGCCAGATGCCAGAGTTGTACAGCAAACTTCTCTAGATATAATAAATTTTAACAATTGTTGAGAAACAAAGAACAAATATTGTTTTCTCTCAAAATTAACCAAACATTTACATGGAAACTTTAAATTAAACAAAGCCCTTACCCTAAGAGCCACAAGGTCTTTGTCTCTTCTGCGTTTTACGAGAAAATTCAGGAAAAATGTGAATCCTTGATCCCAAAAATTGTTCAATCATTTTACAATAATATAAACTCAAAACTATATTGCGATCAGGTTCACTAGCAAAACAGACTATCAAGGTAGTCCGTTCCGTTATTACCTCCAAGGAATTTTGCAAAATATTTGTTAAATTCATAAGGTCCCTTTTATCGTAGCACAGTGGTAAAATGGACCCATTTCCCATTTTTCTATTAATGACCACGTGCTAATTTCACCATTAACGGTTGGCCATTAACACATAAGCCTTTGCCACCACCTATTTGTAAGCGGTAAGGGTTCATGCGCTAACCACATGCTAATCGGTTACTTTGTGGCATTGTAGCAGCACCTGAGTGTGCATCGTGGTAGTGCTTTTTAACCTGTGCGGTGAGCATGCATTAGTGTTTACCACACAGCTTAGTAAAAGAACCTCATAGCTTGTAGTGAGACTTAGTAACCACATTCTAGTCCCAGTTAGATATTGTGCGCTCGCAATTGGAGGCATATTTTCCAATGTAAATTGAAGGACTTCTCTCAAATACTTCTGGATCATAAACATTGGTGAAATTACTGGAGACTTTGGAAAGTTAAATAATCTTAGATTATTTCTGTTAGCTAATTTTCCAAGTGCTCTAGCACTTACATAGGCATTCCTCCACCTGAGTAAACCTTGCAGAGCAGAGCCGGTGTTGTGGGGGGGGGGGGGGCATGTCCTCCCCCTTCTTGCCACCCGAATCCAAGGTATCCCTCCCTTCCCTGACTACCTTACATCTCTCTACCCTCCTGCTCCCCACCCATGGTCAATTATCTCTCTTCCTTTCTCTCCCCTCCGTGGTCCCTTCCTTCCCTGTCTACCTTACATCCTGTTCTTGCTGACAGATCATCTCCATGGCAGCGATTCTGATAACGCAGCCTGTGACTGCCCCGGAACTGTTCCTCTGCCGCATGCCACCCCCTTCTGACACAACTTCCTGTTTGGAATGCACCGGGGTAGAGGAACAGTGCTGGGGCAGTCAGGCAGCATATCAGAATCGCTGCCATGGCAACAATACCCTGTTAACAAGAACAGGGTGTAAGGTAGACATGGAAGGAAGGGAGACCTTGGATCAGGGTGGCAAGAAGGGGGAAGAGATGGGGCCTCTGGAGCTATTTTAAATTAGACAAGGGGAAGGGATGGTTGAGGAATAAATGATGATCCTGAAAACAGGGAAGGAAAAGAGAGAGATGGCAGTAGGATGGAGGGAAGGAAGAGAGAGAGAGGGAAAATATTGGACTCAAGAGTTGTGGGGAGGGATGGATAGATGCTAGATGGGAGGGCAGTTGGGAAGAAAGAGAAATAAATATGATGGACACAGGGAAGGAAGGGAAGGAGAGGTAGATGTTGAACAATGAGAGGGGAGGAGGTAGGGAGAGATGCTGGCTTATGTGGGATAAGGTGGGAGGGGAACAACAGCAGCAGGAAAGAGAGAGGGAGCAATGTTGGACCATGGAGGGGAGAGAGAGGAAGAGAGATTTTTGACCATGAGTGGGGAGCAGGAGGGTAGAGAGATGGGACAGGAAGATGATAGGGGTGTGGAGAAAAAGGAACAAGGAGATGTTAGGCCATGGTGGGGGGGGGGGGGTATAGGGAGATGAAATATTGGCTCCAACAGGGGAGGGAGAGGGAGGGGAAACTGTAGAACTATGTGGGACAGGCCAAGAAGGGATGGAAAGATAATTAGTGAGAGAAGGATAGCGAATACAGAGGTAGAAATGTAGTAATGGAGGATAGATGAAAGATGGAAGGGAATAGCTGGCTGGGGAAGGAGTTATAGGAAATGGGACAGCTAAAGAATAAGAGAAGAATATGGAAAGTTAATAGGTAGCTGAAAACTTAAAAGAAGGAGAAGGGTGAGAAAGAAGATAAAATGTGAGTGGATAGAGAGGCTGAAAAGAAAAAAGGAAGATAAGACAGATAGGGGAGGATCAATATGTCAGAGACAGGTGTAGCGTAGGAACAGAACAAGACAGGAGAGAGAAGAAAAGACAGACCAAAGTCGCTGAAAAAAGAATTGGCAGAAGACAGAGAAACTGGGACCAACATGATGGAAAAATAAAATGTACCAGACATCAAAGGTAGAAAAAAGTGTTTTATTTTCAATGTATTAATTGGAATATGTTGAGATGTGTGTATCACAAATGACTTTGTATTATGCTCATTGGCATAGCCAGATGGTTGATTGAGGGGAAAGAAGGCTGAATTTAGTGGGTGGGCACCAAATTCTCTCCCTGCCTTCTGCCCACCCCCCCCCCCCCCCCACACACACACACACACACATGAATGCAAAATATAAATACCTGAGCTGGCAGAAATCTCCAGGCCTCTCCAGGTGAAGACTTCCTCTTCCTTTGCTGCTGTGACAGCCAGAACTCTTCCAAGCTCTTCAGCAAGTGACAGTGTCCCCAGGCTGCTGTTGCCATTGCAGACCCACATACGTGAATGCTTGGTTTTTTTGCATATATGAAAACTGAGCATGCATGGGGGGGTAGCAATGGTGGCGGCAGCAGCTTAAGGACACAACCACCAACTACAGAGCTTGGAGATCTCTGGCTGCCAGACCAGAGGAAGTGGCCTTCAGCTGGCACAGCTTGGAAATCCCCGCCAGCCACAGCAAGAGTAATAGCTAAATTGGGGGGGGGGGGGGGGGGGTCTGAGCCCAAAGTGGGGGGGGGAGGACTCACAGGCCCCTGCCCCCCCCCCATGTAGTGATGCTACCAATTGTGTTCAATACAAAAAGGAAGTGCATTTCTGTTTTTATTTCTTTAGTGTTACAGTACTTGCCATATTTCAATTTTGGTGTTCATATTTCCATTTTTTTAAATTTCCGATTCCTTGGTCTGTGATTGGTGAAGTCCTGTCTGTGTTTTGCATGTCAAGAACTATTTAAAGTTGTTTTGTATGTGGCAGCAGTGGTGGGTGAGGAGATTGGGGGAGGGAAACCCCTCCTTAATTTCTGCCCTTGGCCCCAGCTTGTCTAAAACCGGCCCTGTTGCGGAGTGTTTTGTTTGATCTACTTCCTGAACTTTTACAGCATTAGACAAATTTTAAAAATCTTGATTGACTGCCCACTAAAATAAAGAAAGAAATTCCAAACTTTTAATTTCAGTGCAGGACTTGATGAATTGACTTGCTTCAGAACATTTTTCTTCAACAGCAGATCCTCAGCTGATGACCCCGAATAAATATTCAGTGATGCTGACATCCCAGACGAAACTTCCTGCACACCTGACTTCGGAGTCAACGACTGGCATAGTGCCGAGTCAAGCTGCTTTTCCTCAGTAAGATTTCCGAGTCTTGGTGGTGCAGTACATGCTTTGGGGCTAAGTGAGCCCCTTCTCTGCTCAGCTCTGCTCCAGTACTTCCAGAGCAGCCTCAAACATGGCATGCTGCTGAACAGGAGTGATTCCAAACACTTCCAAGGTTGGCTGGCCTGGTGTGCAGTCACAATGGGTGCCAAGGGAGCAGCAGCCTATTTAACTTTCCGCATTCCGGGTTCTAGACTAGCAGTATTCCTCAGCACAGGTACAGCTTGGGCGCCATCTTGGTCCCCTCAAATAGAAGACCCAACAATATATATATATTTTTAAAGTTAGACAGTCTGCTTCATCATCTTCTCCCATCTGGCCCTTCTCCCCTCCACTTCTTTCTTGTGCATAGCAAATCTTTAGAAAGGGCTTGTCTGAGGCCTGACCACAGTATCAGCATCATCAGCAACTTACAGTGAGAAGATGAGAAGAAATTGGGCATCACAGCATGAGAGAAGAACGTTCCCTCTGAGAAGATATTTTTGTTGCTTACAGGGCAGGTTTAAGGCATGGGCAAACTAGACACATGCCTAGAGCCCAAATGTGTAGGAAAGGCCTTAGATGTATAATTCAATGGCTTCCAAGGCTGGTTATTGCCTGGTAAGTCAGCTGCTGGTCAAAGAAGGAAGGAATGAGATGGAGGAACCAGTGCCATTGTTATTCACAGAGGTCTGTCTGTTCTTCCCCACCCCCTGTGCATTGTCTTCCAGTCAAGAAGAGGAGCTATCTTACCTGCTGTTTCCTTCTCTGTTGCTTTTCATTTGCAATAAGAATCAAGTGGGGCCCCCATTTGTGGGAGCCTTAAAATATTTTTATATTGGGATGGGGGGGCCTAGGTAACAACAAAGAGTTAATTCTACCCTGATTTCATGCTACCAGTTTGAGCCTGCTTTTTCACCTGAAGAATCCACAACCTTCAGTAGCCTTTCGTCCTCTTATCTTATTTAAGACAAACAGCCCAGGGCCAATACCTGACTCATTGGCATCACTTGTCCTTGAACCACCTTTCAATAGCCCAGGAAACACTGAAACCCAAGATGCCCTTTTTCCTATTTTCTGTAGGGTACTGACTCCTTTCTTTCCCTCTTTCCTGGTTGTAAATACAATGGAAACAACAAAAAGGGTGGAAGATGAAACAAAATAGACCAGAAAAGGACCATAAGGAGTAAGAGCACCAGAAAAATTTTATTGGGACCCTACACGGTCCGTGTTTCGGCCAACAGGCCTTCCTCAGGGGTCCTGAATCTGACCTTTAAAGATGCACCTCCGAGATACTCATGAAGCAAAAAGCAAAATACGCTGGTGCTGTCTGGTAGCGGGCATAGCATATACGCCTATGCCCGCTACCAGACAGCACCAGCTTATTTTGCTTTTCGTTTCATGAGTATCTCGGAGGTGCATCTTTAAACATCAGATTCAGGACCCCTAAGGAAGGCCTGTTGGCCGAATCACGGACTGTGTAGGGTCCCAATAAAATTTTTCTGGTGCTCTTACTCCGTATGGTCCTTTTCTGGTCTGTTTTGTTTCATCTTCCGCCCTTTTTGTTGTTTTCATTTTATTTTACGGGAGATTTGGACCTTCTTTTTGTTGGTTTGTAAATACAATGGAACAGGTCACCCATTCATTCCTAATGGAAAATAGCTAAGCCCCAAGTCACTTCTCTTCCTGGCTATTGCAAGTCTCTTGTTTCTTCTCAAGCTCTACATGGTGTAGATACTTTAAAATAAAATTTTAATAGATTATCAGCTCTCAACTATCTTCAGTATTGAAGAAAGGTTTTTATGTACAACGCCTAATATGGTCCTTGAAGTATGTATTGGGTGAAGCAGTAGTACATATGCTGATACACAGTTTGTTATTATCACATATTGACTACAGGAATATGGCCTATGCAAGCATATCTGCCACACATTTGAGAAGACTGCAGACATTACAGAATACTGCTATACACTTCCTGATTTCCAGCTCTAATCTCAAAATGGCTGCCGTGACATTCAATGGCACTCTCGTGGGACTGCCACTGAAGGTCTCTGCAGCCGTTTTCAGACCTGCCACTTTTATGGGTTATCTCCCGTCGAGAAGCAGGGATCTCCTGTTGAGTGATGTCCCCATCCAGCAGCAGCAGGAAACGCCTTCATAAAGCACCATCTCATGCTGCCGCTGATCCCATGGCAGCAGGAGATGATTTTTTTACGAAGGCGTTTCCTGCTGCTGTTGAACAGGGAGACCAATCCTTTTGCTGCTGTCTGTGAATCAGCTGTGCTGGGGTGGAGGGATGGGCAGGGCGGGGCAGGCAAAGTGGGGTGGACTGGGGGCGGTCCCTAAATCTGCCCCCTTGGCAGCTCTGCATTTTGGTGGTGGGGAGCGCAGGGGCAGGAGCAATTGGGGATCACTTCTGCTTTGGTTAAGCCACTAGACCACCAGGGTTTAAGATACAACCCTGGAGGGGGGCTCTTCCTCTTGTGGGGGGAGGAGGGAGGGATGACTCTTCCTGTTCAGGGAGGGAGAGAGAGAGGTATGGACACAGCTCCTCCTGGGAGAAGGGGAAGAACATAGCCAAAGTTTCAATTTCAGCTGAAAATGCACTGACATTTTTGTACGAAACCGAAACAAGGCCGAACACAGGTTTCAGGCCAGTTTTGGTGCTGGAACCGAAAATGAAATTTGGTCAGATTCTAAACCTGAGTAATTGGGGGGGAAAAATTTATCGGGATATTGCAAAATTTCCTTGAAATAGTTTATCAGCATATCCTTAAGTGTTATCAAAGAACTTTAGGAAAATTTATAAATTTCATTTATAGACCCTCAAGCGATCTTCCATGCTCAAATTCTGTGTAAGAGTAAATGCTATCTTTAATCAAGGTAGCATTTACTCCATGCAAGCTTTCTACTGATCTTTCCAAAACTTGCAAACACTGACCCGGAGTCTTAATTTCTTGATCCTGCTATTGTGAAGGTTTCAGCTGAGAAAGTTGAGTCCCAGCTAAGAACTAGGGTGTTCTTCAATCATGAAATTATTGCTCAAATTGCTCCCAAAGGAATACTGGTTGAAACTAAGCCAGGAGAGAGCACCACTATACTAGATATATTAGCAATAGAAGCTTTCTCAGCACCACCCGATGCTAATCCTACCTCAGCATCTAGAGGTCACAGCCGCCATTTTGAACCTGGAGCTAGCACAGACAGTAGTGGTTGGAGATCGCTGCTGCCCACCCTATCCTAGACCACCAGGGCATCCATTAGGTAGGCCCAGGGGGGCCTAGGTGGAGGTGGGGGTCCTCAGGAAGGGAGATGGGTGTGCTTGGTGGGGGATTATTCCTTGGGAGGGGTTTGGGGGATAGGGGCAATGGACAATGTGCACAGGGCCCATTTATAGTTTGCTATAGCCTCGAGTAAAGTGGCTTGAATATCTAATATTTTCTGTTGAATCAGAGGGGCAAAATCTTCCACCATTAATGTAGAGGGTGCAGGATGAGCTTGAAAATAATTAGTAATCTGTCAAATAATCTTGAATAATCTAGAAGAGGTAGTATCTTGCTTTATTAATTTGGAATAATAGGTTTTCTTAGCCAGACTTTAAAAATATTTTATATGCCCTATGGGAAGGGGAAAGAAATAGTTTTGCCTCAACCCTCCATGGTACCCCTAAACTCTTCCCTGCAGACTGGGAAATGTGCCTTCTACTGCAGACCCATCTTAGACATTTCCCTTCATTGCACCCCCATGCTTTCCTTGCAGACCCACACCTCACCTCCACAGTATACCTCCATGCTCTCCCTTCTGAGTTCAGACACCTTCTCTCTACTGTACCCCCTCCCCGCCACAAAATCTATGGAGATGCCTCCCAGCACTATGCTTTATATACAACACACCGTATACTGCCACCCCACAGGACTTCAGGAAGGAAATTCACAGTCCCCCCACGTCCTCCCCCAAAACCAGTGGTGGCTTCAGGAGCCCACAGAGAAGATAACAGGAAATTAGTTAGCTCATGGTGAGAGAAGGAAATTCCCTCTGCATGGATGTAGCTATTACATTGAACCATTTTGAGTCCACTCACTAACCTGGAAAATCCCAAACCTCCAGCAACATTTCTTAGTATATGTTCTCTAATATTTCAGGAGGTTCGTTTACGAGGAGGCTATGCTTTAGCTCTCTTTGGCTATAATAATACCCTGCAACAGTTCTTGATAATGGAAACTGGAGGTATTAAGCTATCCATGCTTGAACCTTTTCTGCAGTCAGAAGATGAAGGTGACAAGGCAACAGCTGCATTTCAGGTACTGAAACAAAGCTTACCCATATAGGAAACATTTCAATATTGGGTTGATCATTTTAAATAGGTTGAATCAGGTTTGGTATTAAACTCTCATTCTGTTGTACTATATATAAATCAGGGGTGCACATATTTAGTCCTCAAGGGCCACAAACAGGTCATATTTTCAGGGTACCCCTTATGAATATGCAAGAGAATTTTATATACAACTAGTAAAAAAGGCCCGTTTTTGACACAGTTGAAACGGGTGCTATCAAGGTTTTCCTCGGAGTGTGTATGTTTGAGAAGAGTGACTGTGTGAGAGAGAGAGAGAGAGTGAATCTGCGAGTGTGTGTGTGTGACAGAGAGAGTGAGACTGGGTGCGAGTGTGTATGTGAGAGAGTGTATGTGTGCCTGGGGCCCCTCCCTCCCACCCAGTTCCAGTGTCCCCCCCCCCCCTTCCTCTGTGTTCCAGGGTCGTCATTCCCCCTCCCTGCCTCCGAGTTCCAGGGTCGTCCCCCCGTTTTGTTTTTTTTTAGTTTTTGTACAGGTGGTGCATTCCACCCCCTCTCCACTCGTTCCTTCCTCCAAGTTCCAGACCCCCCTCCCTCCCCCTCCCGAATTCCAGACCCCCCTCCGAGTTCCAGACCCCTCCCGCTCTCCGAGTTCCAGACCCCACCTCCCTGCCTCCCTTCCTCCGATTTGCAGACCCCCCTGCTGTGATCCTCTCGAGTCCCACTTCCCGCCCCCAACCCTCGGGGCTTCGGAGCCCATCCGTGAAGAAAGTTACGGACATAGGCAGGCAGACGCATAGAATGTTGGAGGTGAGAATTATTATATAGCATGGAGGTAGTATGCAAGCAGATGTATCTCATGCATATTCGTTAGGGGTATCCTGAAAATATGGCCTGTTTTCAGCCTCAAGGATTGAACATGCATTCCTGATGTAGATTATGAAAGACTTATTAAGGTGAAATTGAATCTTACCTGTTAATTTCCTTTCCTTGAATTCTGCTAGGCCAACCCAACAGCAGATGGTGGAGATAGATTGCACAGCTATACAGTGACATCATCACTGCCTATAAGGGACTGTGTATCCAAGACACTTGCCAGTAATTCCTAACAAAGTCAGCAAACAAGGCAACCAGTGAATAATAAAACTGCAGAACCCCTTCCTCCCAAACAAAGGAAACGGCCCATTACTTCCAGCTCTAAAGGAACACATAAAAGGGGAGGAGAGTACATAACAAGACTAAAAGTATACAGTAAGTGCAGCACTTAGCAGAAAGTACTTCGTTTTGAAACACAACACACCAGGTTTCTCTTTGGCTTCCAGGGTGCGCCCTGGACTAGTCTAGCAGGATTTAAGGAAAGGAAATTAACAAGCAAATCTAAATTTCGCCTTCCTTATCATCCTGCTAGACCAGTCCAGACACGTGGGAAGTTCCCAAGTTCATGAATGCTGAGGGTGCAAAGAAGCCAGGGCAGCTCTTAGAACCTCAGCTCAAAAGTCAAGTCTGCTACTTGATTCAAATATCCAGCCTATAGTACTTTGAAAGGAATGCATGAAGAACTAAGACAATACCTTACAGATGTTCTCCAGACCGACAGTCCAAGACTTGGTGCAAGAAAATGCTTGGGCCTTAAGCCATCAAGCCCGTGGGGAACTCAGCACCTCCTCAACAAGTAGGCTAAAGAAATTACCTTATTCACTCAATGGGTTATAGATGACTTGAATGCACCCTGTACTTTACAAGGGCCTCTAAAAAGGATGAACAACCAGTTAACATCCAGAAATCATTTGTGACCTTCAAATAATGAGACTACCCTATTCCCATCCAACTTATGGAGGGATTTCCTTTTACTTCAGCATTTCTTCCTGGAAGTGGTAGAAAAGGAGATAACCTGATTGACATAAAACAAGGAAATTACCTTAGACAAGAAGGAGAGAACTAGATGCTGGAAAACTGCTTCTTGTGAAAACACCAGATACAGCACAGACCCCAACATGACAGAGCTTCAATCTGAGATGCACTGAGCTGAACAGATAGCAACTAGGAAAACGGCCATACAAGATAAATCCTTCAGGCAGTGTGCTTCTCAATTCAGTCCTTGGGGCACACCCAGCCAGTCAGGTCTTCAAGATACCCACAATGCATATGTATGAGATAGATTTGCATGCACTGCCTCCTTGGTATTCATATCTATCTCATGCCTATTCATTGTGGATATCCTGAAAACCCGACTGCGGGTGTGCCCCAAGGACTGGGTTGAGAACCACTGCCTTAAGGGACACCCTCCTCTCAGACCTACCAAGGTGTTTAAAACTGATCTTGAGCTTGTTGATGGACCAAGTGAGTTCCTGATGATACCACAGCCCCTAAGCCACCTGCCCCATGCAATGGGCCTGCCATCCTTAGAGACTTATATCTATCATGAGCACTATCCAGTCTTCCAGTTTCAGCTCCATCCCTAGCAAGAGACTTCTACTGAATAGCTACCATGACAGGCTGACCCGAGCCTACTCCCTGAGCAGAAGACATGGTACTGAAGAAACTACAGAGATAGGAACACTCACTACAGAAGAATCATATGAGCCCTGACCCATGGGACCAACTCTAGCATGGCCACATGGAGTTCAATAGCTAGAGATAATCCCAAACCAAAGGGGCCCTCTGACAGAAGAGGCTTTGGTCTTGGGACTGTTTGTCCACCCTTTTCTGAGTGAGTAGACTCAGCTTACCTGTGTGTTGAAGTGAGCCCCTAAGTACTCTAGTAACTGGGTAAGGACTAGATTGCTCTTCTTATAATTCACCACCCAGCCAAACTTCTCCAGAAACTCTATGTCCCTGGACATTGTGTAGTGACCTCTTACTCTTTCTTGGCCCAAATTAGCAAGTTGACTAAATACAGATTAACTAGAATCCCCTCTCACCATAAGAAGGCCACCACCATCACCTTGGAGAAAATTCAAGGGACTGTTGCTAATCCAAATGACAAGGCTCAGAACTGGAAATGCATGCCCATAATATAGAATTAAAGGAAAATCAAGATGGCATTTGAGAGAGGAGGTGTGGTTTGAGAGCTCCTGAACCCTCATGAAAACGCGTCGAAGAGAAGTACATTTTCCCTAAGTAAATAGGAAAAAGGAAAGGGAAAACCTGGGCTAAAGCCTCTTCTAACCTCGGTGATGTTCCAACTCTTCGGCAAACAACTCTAGATGTTTTCGAAGTCCAAACACTTGGAGTGCAGGCAACGACCTTGATTGGATCCTCAGGATTGTTTGAGGATCTTAGCACAGAGGCGGTATCGTTGAGCCCACCTCTACATACAGCCCCTCCGAGACCTGGAGGTGGGTCGATGCCAACAGGAGAGCAGCGGACAGACTTCCCAGAAGTTGGAATGCTCAGTCAAGCAGCTAGAAGAGGCCCTGCCAGATCTTCAATGCCGGATGAGGTAACACCTAATGGGAACTTGAGGGGTGCAGACTCCTTACTTTCCCCCATCGTGGCAATCCCCTCTATGGGAATTGGAGAGAAATTGAGACCGGCTGTTGTAACCTTAGAGGCCCTGTGGGATGCAATTCAAGCTTTGAATTCATCACTACTTCAGTCAACGAATTTATTTAAGTCAGAAATAATTACTACTATAAATCATTTCTATAGCGCTACCAGTCGTACGCAGCGCTTTACAGTTGAACATGAAGAAAGACAGTCCCTGCTCAAAGAGCTTACAATCTAAATCAGGACAAACAGACAGGATCAATAAGAATAAGGGAAGGACAGACAGATGGACACAAGAATAAGATAAAAGTGACAAGTCAGGAGTCGAAAGCAGCATCAAGCAGGTAGGCCGTTAGCCTGGATTTGAAGGCAGCCAGTGATGGAGCTAGACGTAATGGCTCAGGAAGCCTATTCCAGGCATAAGGTGCGGTGAGATAGAAGGAGCGTAGTCTGGAGTTGGCGATGGAGGAGAAGGGTGCAACTTGGAGAGATTTGCCTAGCGAGCAGAGTTCTAGGGAAGGAGTGTAGGGAGAGATGAGGGTGGAGAGGTAGTGAGGGGCTGCAGAATGAATGCACTTATAGGTCAATAAGAGGAGCTTGAATTGTATATGGAAACGGATAGGGAGCCAGTGAAGCAATTTCAGGAGAGGGCTGATATGGGCATAATGACTTTGGTGAAATATTAGTCATGCGGCAGAGTTTTGAACAGATTGAAGAGGAGAGAGATGGCTGAGTGGAAGACCTGTGAGAAGCAAGTTGCAGTAGTCTAAGCGAGAGGTGATGAGAGTGTGGATGAGGGTTCTGATAGCATGTTCAGAAAGGAAAGGGCGAATTCTGGCGATGTTATAAAGGAAGAAATGACAGGTTTTAGCAATCTGTTGAAAATGGATAGAGAGGGAGGAGTCGAAGATGACCCCAAGGTTGTGAGCAGACAAGACAGGAAGAATGAGCATGTTGTTGACAGAAATAGAGAATGGGGGAATGGGAGAGGTTGGTTTAGGAGGGAAGATAAGGAGTTCAGTTTTGGACATATTGAGTTTCAGGTGGCGGTGAAACATCCATGTAGCAATGTCAGAGAGGCAGGCAGATACCTTGGATTGGATTTCTGCTGAGATTACTGGTGTGGAGAGGTAGATCTGGGAGTCATCAGCGTAAAGGTGATACTGAAAGCCATGTGATGAGATCAAAGCACCAAGGGAGGAGGTATAGATGGAGAAAAGGAGAGGTCCTAGAACAGATCCTTGAGGTACACCCACTGACAGCTGGATAGAGGAAGAGGAGGAACCACCAGAGTATACACTAAAAGTACGCTGTGAGAGATAAGAAGAGAACCAGGAGAGAGCAGAATTCCGAAATCCAAGCGAGGACAGTGTGTCAAGGAGTAGGCTGTGATCAACAGTATCAAAAGCAGCAGAAAGATCGAGAAGGAGGAGGATAGAATAGAGCCCTTTGGATTTAGCCAGGAATAGATCATTGGAGACTTTAGTAAGTGCTGTTTCAGTTGAATGAAGGGGACGAAAGCCATATTGGAGCAGATCAAGAATAGGTTGAGAAGAAAGAAAGTCGAGGCAGCGATGGTGGACAGCACATTCTAGTAACTTGTATAAGAAAGGAAGGAGGGAGATGGGGCGATAGTTGGAAGGAGAGGTAGGATCCAGAGAAGGTTTTTTGAGGAGGGGGGTGACTACAGCATGCTAAAGGCATCAAGGACAGTCGCAGTGGAAAGTGACAGTTTGAGGATATGACAGATTAAAGGGGTGACAGCAGAAGAGATAGTGTTGAGTAGGTGAGTGGGAATAGGGTCAGAGGAGCAGGTGGTTAGTTTAGAGGATAGAAGAAGAAGTAAAGTTTCTTCTTCAGTGATTTCAGAAAAGGAGGCAGGGGTAAAAGGGTTGGGAGAGTGGACTAAGGGAAGAATGGGTGGAGGATAGCTGGTTGCGAATTCAAGTTTTATTTTGTGAACCTTATCTTGAAAATAATTAGCCAAAGTCTGGGGAGAAAGTGAAGGGAGAGTTGGAGGAGAAGGCGCTTTGAAGAGGGAGTTAAGCGTGGCAAAGAGACGTTTAGGGTTTGAACCAATAGAGTTAGTCAATTGGATGTAGTAGTCCTGCTTGGCAAGTTGGAGAGCAGACTGGAAGGAGGTCAGCAAGAACTTGAAGTGTATGAAGTCAGCATGGGCACAAGATTTATTTGAGAGAATGCAACCAGATTGCTATATATGCTTTGGTTTGGGGATAACTCCTCACTCAGGGTGAGCTTCAGAGCTTGAACAGCATTCAAATTAAAGAGAACCTGAAATTTTAAAAGTGCTAAAAATAAGTTTTAAAAGTATTTGCATTAAATCTAATTGCAGAATTCAGGTGCTGGGAGTCTGTACTTGGTTGTCATATGCTCAGATTTGTTTAAATCATTTGCAAATTAGTCCGTTTTTGGGAAGTTCTCATTTGCATATTTAAGGATAAAAAAAATGATGGAAATGTTTACAGCCTTAATGTTAGGTCATGGCTCTGATCAAAAGTGTGAAGTTTTATCCAAAACGAAGGGTTTATCTAGTGTTTTTGACTAAAACTTCCCATTACAGTGTCTGTATGTTAATCTGCATTCAAATAGAGCTCACTGATTGGATGATCAGCTTCTGTTAGCAATCTGCCGGGAAGGGAACAGAGTGAGACAGTAACTGACCGTCGGTTTGGCCAAGAGAGACATGCAGCTCTGAGTTCCTGTGTGTGTTGACTGAAATTATAAAAGAGTGCCTGATTATGTGGTAAATGAGAAAATATGAATGAAAAGAGGTTGGTGGAGATTGAAGCTTGAGGTATCTCTTGTGAGAAAAGGATCTGAATATTTCAGGATTACTTGAAGTTTATGAAGAATAGAAAAGGGTGAATTTCAGTTTAAGAGTGTTTAAATCCTATAAGCTATATAAGGGCTAGGTAGATTTAAGTGACTGTAAGCAAGGAAACCGTAATATTTGATCTGAAATAAATATTTGATCTGAGACAGTTGATCAGAGATAAATGTTTGATCTGAATTATATCCTTTGGTGCAAAGGAGATTAGAAAAAGAATCTTTGGAAACTAAGAGGACTTTGCTCACATTTTGAATTAGCATTCCTATTTTGAGTTGGAAACCTTTGAAGTGTTATGAAAATACATTTTGCTTTAATGAAATTGCTAAACTTTAGAGTCAGAGACTTATCAATGAGGGATACATACAGTGCTATTTTTTCCTGAGGTCTGGCTTACTTGCCTGCGCCCTTCTGTTCCTGCTCTGCTAGACGGAAGGGGGGGGGGGGCGTCAACTGATAGTCTGCAGGGGGCACCAGAGACCCTAGGCACGGCCCTGCTCTGAAGCAACCGCAACCCCTGAAAATTCAAACATCAAGCATGGACAATCCTCCAGTAATTTCTAGGGCATGGATTCTCCAAAGTCCTTAACCAATTTTTCATGCTGTTCTCCAAAGAACAGATGACCATACAACAGAGCCACAAAAGTCGTCATGCCATGACCAGAGAGGCGACTGAATGGGCTGAGAGACAGACTAAATTCATACATGCCCCCCCCACCCCCCCCCCCCCCCCCCCCCCCCCCCGATTCCAAATCTGAACTTTTGAGAAGCTGCTGAATCCAGTGCAACACAGCGCATGCCGGACTGTCACTTGAACCACCCAGGTGGAGGGAAAGATGATGTGCTTTAGGAGGACCTCAAAGCACCTGTCTTGTGAATTCTTGAACACACTTCACCAGGAGTGGTAGTTTTACAAGTGACAGCAGCCACCAGGGCATTGACCTTTAGCATCTGAAAAAAGCTTTTTCTTTCAGGAGCCAAGAGTGGATAGATCTTGCCAAGGGTCCTCATATTCCTGAGCCCAATGTTAGGAGACTCTCATTCAGACTAGACCCCCTCTGGTTCTTTGCCCATGGTTGTTATGGGCAAGAGGAGAGGGAAGGTGCTGTTCCCCTGACAAGGCAAACAACGCTGCATTTCCTGCCAATCCCCCATAGCAGGTCACCCCCCCCCCCCCCCCCATCTTCAGTTTTCCTATGTGCAGGAGACCCAGGGACCAGACTGCCCCGGACTCAGGGACCCCCCCCCCCCCATCACATACCAGAAAAACCCAGGTGGTGCTGCATTTTTCACTGCACCCCTCCCCCCCCCCAAAAGAAAAAGTGCCAGCTATGCTTGGAGCCACCCATTATTTTCCTGTACAGCTCCAGTACCCTTACCCAGCACTCAAGAGCCCCTCTAGCAAAGCACTGCTCTCAGATCACAGCAAACAAACACCACTGGTCGACAGCAGTGACCTCCTCCTGCAAACCAGACACTACTACTGAGTGATTCACTCTGCTGGTTTCCCATCCAGTCTCATTGTTTTCTTTTATTTACAGCACTAATGCATGGCACAACCAGCAAACCCAGCCACAAAAGAAATGGCGAAAAGGGACACACACACAGTGAGGGACAGTGATGGAAACAGGGCTACTGCTCTGAGCTGCCGAGGTTCTCCACAAAGTGGGCCTGAAACACTCCAAGTACTGACCTGCTCATACTTAGTGTAGACCAAATGGGCCTAGGAGCTTGAAGTCCTTTGGCCCAAGCATAAACCCCAAAGGAAGGAATGAAGGAAAGACATCTCTGGAGCTTGACTGTGGGAGATAGTCCACAGACTTTTTCTCCAGGTGAAAAACAGTACCAGCTCAACCTACAGACTGCTACCCTGGAAGAGTTGGGACCTTCCCAACCAAGGAGACAGCACAAAGGCTGCCTACCTTGGGAGTCATAGTAGTCCTGTAGATTAGGGAAGACAATCCATAAGCCGCTGCCTTGGGAGATGAGCTGGGAGTTGCTCAACCTGAAGATGACGGTAGGAAAAATAATGGAGTCACTGCTGAAGGAAAGGATACTTTCTAGAAGCCAACAGGTTGCAGGATCTGAGGCAACATGGCTTTAGGAAAGGAAAACCCTGCAAAACGAATCTGATTGACTTCTTTGACTGGCTGACCAACGAACTGTTTGAAGAACATGCACTAGATACAATCTACTTGGATTTCAGCAAAGCCTTTAATACGGTCCCTCACAGAAGACTGATGAGTAAGCTGAGAGGGCTGAACTTAGGACCCAACGTGGTGAACTGAACTGGAAACTGATTGACCGACAGACGGCAAAGGGTGGTGGTAAATGGAATCCACTCGGAGGAAAGGAAAGTAAGTAGTGGAATGCCTCAGGGGTCTGTGAAGGATTAGAAGGAAAAGTTTGCCTTTTTGCAGATGACACGAAGATAGCCAATAGAGTGAATACCCTGAAGAGAGTAGAAACGATGAGAAGGGATATCCAAATGTTGGAAGAATGGTCAAGGGTCTGGCAGTTGAAATTTAATGTGCAGAATGATGCACTTGGGGTGCAGAACTCCAAAAGAGATGTACCAGGTAGGAGGGGAGAGATTGGTAAGCTCATCTCAGTAGAGGGACCTGGTAGTGATGGTGTATGAGGATCTCAAGGTGACGAAACAATGTGACAAGGCAGGGGCTGCAGCCAGAAGGATGTTAGGCTGCATAGAGAGGGGTATAACCAGCAGAAGAAAGGAGGTGTTGATGCCCCTGTACAAGTCATTGGTGACACCCCACTTACAGTATTGTGTTCAGTTTTGTAGGCTGTATCTTGAAGGATGTAAAAAGAGTTGAAGCAGTCCTGAGGAAGGTGACAAAAACGGTATGGGGTTTGTGTAGCAAGACATATGAGGAGAGACTTGCTGACCTGAACGTGTATACCCTGGAGAAAAGGAGAAACTGGGGTACTATGATACGGATGTTCAAATATTTGAAAGGTATAAATCCGCAAACGAACATTTTCCAGAGATGGGAAGGTGGTAGAACTAGAGGACATGAATTGAGGTTGAAAGAGGCCTGACTCAGGAATAATGTCAGGAAGTATTTTTTCACTGAAAGGGTGATAGGTACCTGGAATGCTCTTCCGCAGGAGGTAGTGGAGATTCAAACGGTAACGGAATTCAAAAATGTATGGGATAAGCACAAAGGAATCCTGTGTGAAAAGAATGGATCCAAAGAAGCTTAGCAGAGATTAGGTAGCAACACCGCTAAAAGCAAAGCCAATGCTGGGTAAGACTTCTACGGTCTGTGCCCTGATCATGGCTGAATAGATTTGGATGGGCTGCAGTGGAGCTTTTCAGGGGCTTCGACATCATCAGAAATTTAGAACAAGGACAGTGCCAGCCAGACTTCTATGGTCTGTGCCCTGAAAACGGCAAGGACAAATCAAGATCAGTTATACATATAAGTATCACATCATACCACATGTAATGAGTTTATCTTGTTGGTCAGGTCTTTATCTGACATCATCTACTATGTTACCTATACTAGGCAAAGGGAGCTTCAGTCCCAATTCATCACCTCAGCACATGTCATCATCTGCTGGAGACAGAGAATATTAGCAACTGTCCCTTATGGGCAGTGATGATATCACTAGAAAACTGGTTTCTCTGTCTCAACCATTTGCTGACAGGGAGGCATAAACCCATGCGCCTGGACCAGTCTAGCAGGATGATAAGAAATGAGACATATTTTTTCTCCCACTTTGTATTCATGGAGAAAAGCTTACTGCATTTGGACTATTGAGCAGTAATCCTGCTTGTCAAAAGAAAAGTCCCTTACAGTCTTTATACAATGAGACAGAATTGGGACCAGCTTAGATGATCCCTTGTATTCTGAAGACTAATTCAAAACTGTTTTAAAGTTATCACAAGTTATATATTATTTATATTTTTGGACTGTTATGCAATAAATATGAAGAAAACAAGGAATTTGATATAGAATCCTTCGTGTATTCTACAGAAACGCTTCCTGAAATAATTTGTAGCCAGGTTTCAGCAAACATCAGAGGTTTCTATTACCCAGAAACCTTGATGTTGACTCCAGGTTTTTATTTTCACTGCAGTGAAACTATATAATGCTGGAATCTACAATAATGGCTGAAATGTGCAGTACCATTAATATATTTCAGCACCATGCTAACAAATTAAGAACATCACTTAACAGGTCATGCCTTATATGTATGTTTAAAAAATATTATAAATGGTTTATTATACTTAATATACTGCCCTTCGTAAGGATACCACAAGGCAGTTTACATTATTACAAAGAACATGTTAGGATATGTACTGACTAGCCTGCAAAAAACATTCTTCTCTTGTTTTAGATAGTTGTGCTAGCTAGAGCCATACTGGACATGGACCAAGTTGCTTTATCTGCAAGGGGTATTACTATCTTAGTTGAACTCTTAAAGAGCAAGAATTCCACTACTCTTGTTCTTGTAGGTAAGCAAGATGGGGAAATATTGTACTTCTTGGGTTATTTGCAAACATTAGACACAATAAAGCATTTGATTCTATAAAGAAATGTGCAATGTCTTAAATAAGGGGTGGGCAACCTATGGCCCATGGGCCAAATGTGGCCCACCATTGAATTTTATGCAGCCTGTGAGACTATGGGATGTATACACAGAAAATGGCATTAACCACAATTTTGGCACTTTTAAATACTGTATTGCATAAATATTTTCAGAATAGCCACTCTAGCAGTTTGTTTCTATTATTTTAGTGAAATTTGTACTTATTTATCACAGAAGGTCTGTGGAGCTCTGTGCATTTCCGGTTCCAACATTATATAATGTTGCAGCCTGCCAGGGATAGTATTGACATGTATGCGACCCTCTGTGTAGAAAGGTTGCCCACTCCTGTTTTAAATAATACTGGATGCACTGTGGTGGTGGTTGTTGGCTTTGATCCTAATAAAGATGATTTCAAAAAATCAGTGGTGTTCCTTGGTCAGCTGGCACCCCCCCCCCCCCCCCCACGATACAGCATCATCCCATCCCCCCCCCCCCCCCAGGCACATAATCTCAAGACACCCCAGCCCCGGGTGCATTGCCTCTTACCACCTGGGGTGCTCGGAGAAGCTGCGCGACTGTCAGCTTCTCCGGTTCCGTGCTCCCTCTGCCCCAGAACAAGAAGTAACATCAAAGGGAGCAGGGAACCGGCGGAGCCGACAGCCGCGCGGCTGCTCCCTGCACCCCCCCCTGCAGTGTGCACCCGGGGCAGACTGCTCCCACTGCCCCGCCCTCGGTACGCCGTTGCAAAAAATAAAAAATAATACTGGATGGCCACCCTCTATAGAAACATGCATTAGACCCTGCTTTCTCTGAATAATTACACAGTTTTATTACATTTATACATTAAAAAAAGGCCAGTATTCAGCAATCTGGCAACTGTGTAGGTATATCATACAATCCAAATTAAGTGAGGAGACTGGTCCGCTATGAGTTGAATCACTTCTAACGGAGATCAACGCAGACCACAGGACCCTGAGGCAGGTGACGAAACATGGTCTTCAATAGCGTTGAAGAAAATCTCATTGTTAAGAGGACCTGATTCTAAGAAGCTAAGTAACTTTTAGTTCATGGAGTATATAAGAATTTTTTGGCACAGTTTGGCTTGAATTTGAAAATATATACATAAAGAAATTTGAGTTTTGAAAATATTAGAAAACTAATGTAGTTGAGAGGCCGATGATGGGGGCCGATGATGAAGCAACCCAGCCCCCGTGAGCTATAGACATACATAGCTGGGGGCTTCTTGAGGCCTTTCCTCTATACACTAAAAGTGTGGTATAAATCTACGCCAATTGAGCACACAATATTGTTTGATCTCCTCACTTAATTTGGATTGTATGATATATTTGAAGTAAGAGGAGACTTCCTTCATATGTTGAATAACTGTATAGGTATAACATCAAACCTTCACTATGGAACTCCATACGCTCAACATATGCTCAATATTATAAAAAAAAAGGTAATGGATGAAAAGACCTCAGAAGCGTGTGGCTTAGCAACTCAATATCCTGCTGCTTTCTGGATTAACATGTTACTACCAACAGACTAAAACTAATCACTGGCCCAAAAACCTCCAAGTGCAAAATTGTGCAAAACTCAAAAACTGCTCAAATAAAGCACAGTTTTCCAATCATCTTATACAGTTTTATGTTTTTGGCTGCAGGAAAAAGGGCCCTGCGCTGGCAGTGGGAGCTGTTTTTCCCCATGCACCAAGTCCCTTTTTCCCGCAGCCAGTAAACCCCCCAAAAAATGGCCATGCAATGAGATAACGCTCACCATTACTACTACTACTACTATTTAGCATTTCTATAGTGCTACAAGGCGTACGCAGCGCTGCACAAACATAGAAGAAAGACAGTCCCTGCTCAAAGAGCTTACAATCTAATAGACAAAAAATAAAGTAATCAAATCAATGTGTACAGGAAGGAGGAGAGGAGGGTAGGTGGAGGCGAGTGGTTACGAGTCAAAAGCAATGTTAAAGAGGTGGGCTTTCAGTCTAGATTTAAAGGTGGCCAAGGATGGGGCAAGACGTAGGGGCTCAGGAAGTTTATTCCAGGCGTAGGGTGCAGCGAGACAGAAGGTGTGAAGTCTGGAGTTGGCAGTAGTGGAGAAGGGAACAGATAAGAAGGATTTATCCATGGAGCGGAGTCCACGGGAAGGGATGTAGGGAAGGACGAGAGATACTGGGGAGCAGCAGAGTGAGTACATTTATAGGTTAGTAGAAGAAGTTTGAACAGGATGAGAAAACGGATAGGGAGCCAGTGAAGCAACTTGAGGAGAGGGGTATTATGAGTAAAGCGACCCTGGCAGCAGAGTTTTGAACCGACTGGAGAGGGGAGAGGTGACTAAGTGGGAGGCCAGCAAGAAGCAGATTGCAGTAGTCTAAACGAGAAGTGACAAGGGTGTGGATGAGGGTTTAGGTAGAGTGCTCGGAAAGAAAGGGGCGGATTTTACGGATGTTGTAAAGAAAGAAACGACAGGTCTTGGCGATTTGCTGGATATGAGCAGAGAAGGAGAGCGAAGAGTCAAAGATGACCCCAAGGTTTCGAGCTGAGGAGACAGGGAGAATGAGAGAGCCATCAACAGAACTAGAAAACAGGAGGAGTGGGGAGGTGGGTTTGGGGGGAAAAATGAGAAGCTCGGTTTTGGTCATGTTAATTTCAGGTGGCGTTGAGACATCCAGACAGCAATGTCAGACAAGCACGCTGAAACTTTGGTTTGGATGCAAGGTGAGATATCAGGGGTAGAAAGGTAGATTTGGGAGTCATCAGCATAGAGATGGTAGGAAAAGCCATGGGATGAGATTAATGAACCAAGGGAAGAAGTGTAGATAGAAAAGAGGAGGGGACCAAGAACAGAACCCTGAGGTACGCCGACAGGCAGAGGGATAGAAGTAGAAGAGGATCCACCAAAGTGAACACTGAAGGTGCGGAGGGAGGAAAGGAAGAGCCCTGGAATCCAAGTGAGGACAAGGTATCGAGGAGTATGCTGTGATCGACAGTGTCAAAAGCAGCGGAAAGATCAAGAAGAATGAGGATGGAATAGAGACCTCTGGATTTAGCCAGTAATAGGTCATTGGAGACTTTAGTAAGCGCAGTTTTGGTTGAGTGGAGAGGGCGAAAACCAGATTGTAGTGGGTCAAGAATAGCATGTGAGGAGAGAAAATCAAGGCAGCGGTGGTGAACAGCACGCTCAAGTAATTTGGACAGAAAAGGGAGGAGGGAGATGGGTCGGTAATTAGAGGGACAAGTAGGGTCGAGTGAAGGCTTCTTAAGGAGAGGTGTGACCACAGCATGTTTAAAGGCAGTAGGGACAGTTGCAGTGGAAAGTGAGAGGTTGAGAATGTGACAGATAAAAGGAATAAGAGCAGGTGAGATGGCATTAAGAAGGTGGGTGGGAATGGGATCAGAGGAACAGGTGGTACATTTTGAGGAAGAAAGGAGAAGTGTAGTTTCCTCTATAGTAACTTCAGGAAAGGAGGAAAAGGAATGAGGGGAACGGACTAGTGGAGGGAGAGGTGGCAAGGTAGAGAATTCAAGGTTTATCTTTTGAACCTTGTTGTGAAAGAATTCAGCAAGGGTCTGAGGAGATAATGAAGGGGGAGTTGGGGGAGGGGCACCTTGAGGAGAGAGTTCAATGTGGTGAAGAGAAGTCGAGGGTTAGAGCCAAGAGAGTTGGTCAGTTGGATATAATAATCCTGTTTGGCGCGTAAAAGAGCAGATTGGAAGGAGGTCAGCATGAACTTAAAGTGTAAGAAATCAGCAAGGGCCCGAGATTTCTGCCAGAGACGTTCGGCGGAGCGGGTACAGGAACGTAGGTAGCGAATATTAGAAGTCAGCCAAGGTTGGGGTTTTGTACGCCTTATAGGGCGGGTCATCAAAGGTGCAAGAGTGTCTAAGGTAGAGGATAGAGTATTGTTGTAAGAAGAAACAGCCTCGTTGACAGACAATGGATGGTGCCACAGTAGAGAGGAGGTTTGAAACATGGGAGGATAGAGATGGAGGGTCAATATTGTGAAGATTCCTAGATAAATTAGATAAGATAGGACGGGACTGAGAGGGAGGAGATTTAAGTGTGAAAGTTATAAGATGGTAATCAGAGAGGGGAAGATCAGAGGCAAGGAAACTAGAGGGTGAACAGTTGGAGGAGAAGATGAGATAAAGACAGTGACCATTTTGATGAGTGGGGGAGGTGGAGCATAGTTGGAGATTAAAGGAGGATGTTAAAGCGAGTAACTTGGAAATATAAGAGTTGGAAGGATCATTAGCAGGAATATTAAAGTCACCAAGGATGAGAGAGGGGGAGGAAGGATTATGGAAGAAGGCAAGCCAGGCATCAAAGTCACTGAGAAAGGATGAAAGGGACTTATCAGGGGGACGAAATGACGCTATTCGAAGAGGCAGAGGAGAGAAAAGGCGGATAGAGTGGACTTCAAAGGAGGAAAAACAGTGAGATTGAGGTGGGAGAAGGGGTTGAAATCTGGAGGAGGGAGAGAGAAGTAGTCCAACACCGCCCCTGCGACCAGCAGGGCGAGGAGTATGTGAAAATAGATAACCGCCATGGCAGAGGGCTGCGACTGAAGCAGAGTCATCAGGGCAGAACCAGGTTTCTGTTATGGTGAGCAGATGGAGGTGACGCGAGATAAAGAGGTCCTGGATATAGGGGAGTTTGTTACAGATAGAGCGGGCATTCCATAGGGCGCAAGAGAAGGGCAGAGAAGAGGAGGGGAGTAGAGGAATAGAGATGAGGTTAAAGAGGTCGTGGTGAGATCTGTAGAGTTGAGATAATAGTTGGTGAGGAGGGCCAGGGGATTGGATTGATGTCACGGCTGAGAGTAAGAGAAGGAGTAAAAGAGAGCGGAGGAGAGTAGGAGAGGTGTGGCCACGAAGGCGTAGAAGGCGAGAGAGGTATTAGGTGGAATGGGGAAGGCAAAATGGAGGGAAGAAAGAGACGGAGATTAAAAGCCAAGAGGGAGGAAGAGGGGTAGGAGAGAAGGTGAGGTGATGAAGTCAATGGATGGGCAGTGAGTTCCTGTAGCGGAGAGAGGTAGGGGGTGAGGGAAAAAGATTAGGAAGGGACAGGGCCAGGAAGAGAATGTGACTAGAGGCCATAAACGACTGAGGTACTTTAGCAACTGGAAGAAGATTAGATGTAAAGAGAAAAATGCCCCGGCGCGCGGCACCTAGAGCGGAGGCCCTGAGTGGATCGGAGTGGACCTGGGTGTCACCCCGGAGAAGGCTGTAAGGATATGCAGATGAGCTGCAAGTCCTCCACAGCACTTGAAAGGCAGCCGGTGGTAGAGCTGGGCACCTGGAAACTCTGTGCACTTGGAGCGAGGGCCCTGGGAAGATCGGGGTGGACCTGGAGTCACCCCGGATACAGCTGTGAGGAAATGCAGAAGGGCTGCAAGTTCTCCACAGCACCTGGTGGGAGCACTGGGCACCTAGAGTGGAGGCCCTGAGTGGTTCGGAGTGGACCTGGGTGTCACCCCGGAGAAGGCTGTAAGGATATGCAGATGAGCTGCAAGTCCTCCACAGCACTTGAAAGGCAGCCGGAGGTAGAGCTGGGCACCTCTCAGCTGAGGAAAGGCTTACCAGGGGTTAGGCCGAAGCCAGCATTCCTCCCCCTGAGCATCGCCTGATCCTAGCCAAAAAGCATCTGGAAACTCTGTGCACTTGGAGCGAGGGCCCTGGGAAGATCGGGGTGGACCTGGAGTCACCCCAGATATGGCTGTGAGGAAATGCAAAAGGCTGCAAGTCCTCCACAGCACCTGGTGGGAGCGCTGGGCACCTAGAGCGGAGGCCCTGAGTGGATCGGAGTGGACATGGGTGTCACCCTGGAGAAGGCTGTAAGGATATGCAGATGAGCTGCAAGTCCTCCACAGCACTTGAAAGGCAGCCGGTGGTAGAGCTGGGCACCTCTCAGCTGAGGAAAGGCTTACCAGGGGTTAGACCAAAGCCAGCATTCCTCCCCCTGTGGTGGCGATAAGGGCTCCGGCAGTAACCAGAAGAAGCCAAGTCCTTACTGCTGAAATGTGGCTGTTCTCACTCCTTCCTCGACAGCTGCCCTACTTCTGTTCTCACATCCACCCCCACCGAAGTTATTCTGTGGCTGACCAACCGATTCAGTGATCTCTTAGAAGCAGATACACTACCTCCTGATATGGGTAAAATTGTTCTTACACTGTTGCTAAAGGCTCCAGGCCTTGATCCGATTTCAGCCACAAACTTCCGCCCAATTGCCAGCATCCCTATATTCACAAAGGTGCTAGAGACATATGTCTGCAATCAATTTGCGGCATACTTGGAAAAGTTCACGCTCCACCAATCACAATTCGGCTTCAGACCAGCACACAGCACAGAATCCCTTCTTACCCTTACCACCTTCATCAAACAACATTTATGCAGGGTAATCAGGTGATTCTCCTACAGTTTGACATAGCAGCAGCCTTTGATGCAGTCAACCATATAATCCTACTCAAGCAACTGGATCAAATTGGCATATCTGGAGCTGTACTCAACTAGTTTAGGGAATTCCTATCAAACAGAAGCTATGCTGTTAAAACCAACTTCTCTCCCAATTTTGGATTCCTGAGTGTGGAGTTCCCCAGGGATTGCCACTCTCCCCAATCATATTCGACTTCTTCATGTCATCCCTGGGATCACTGCACCTAGGCCAAGGTGAACTTCTACTTTCTTACGCAGATGACATTCTCCTCCTCCTACCAAATGTCATCCAAACAGCGACATAACACAACTAATAACAGCTGGGATGGATGCCATCCAGCAATGGGCCCTAACAAACAAACTCAAATCCTCACATAAGCACCTGCCATACTGGGAAAAGACCAAGGGCTCCATTCAAGCCAGCGACAGCAGCCAATCCAGGCTTCAAGAACCTGGCAACCACCCCCCCCCCCCCCCAAAAAAAAAAATATATATATATATACATATTTAATAATGTTCAATGGACTTTTCCTTCAGGAATCTGTCCAAACCCCCCTTAAACTCCATAAGGCCAGCAGCTGTCACTACATTCTCCGGTAACGAGTTCCAGAGTCCAACTACACGCTGAGCAAAGAAAATCTTTCTCCTATTTGTTTTAAATCTACCATATTCTAGCTTCATCTTGTGTCCTCTGGTTCTATTATTTTTTGAAAGTGTAAACAAACATGACCAAGATCTTATGGCTCTGCAATCCAGGAGTTCAAGTACCAGACACCCTAACAGTAGGCATCGACAAAACCGTTATAGTGGAATCAGAAGACAGAGTGCTTGGTGTTCATCTTAATTCCTCCTTAACCTTCTCTCTTCACAATATCAAGTCTGTTTAAACTGAGGCAGCTCCTTCTGATACATTTGTTTTTTCGACCAGAAAGCATTCACACTGCTGGTCCAAATGCTCATCTTACCTCACCTGGACTATTGCAACATCCTGTTTGACGGCATTAAAGCCAGTCTCCTAAAGAAGTTGCAAATTATATACAGAACACTACAGCTAGACCGATCTACAGACTGCATAACAAAACTCTGTAAGCCACATTGAGCCTGCAAATAGGTGGGAAAATGTGGGATACAAATGCAATAAATAAAAAATAAATAAATAAGCATACCAGTGTCTCAACATACCTATGTAAACTACACTGGCTCCCCATGAAAAATTGTATCAACTTTAAAGCTGCCTGCTTGATCTTTCAGATCCTATACAGAACTACCACAAGCCTATTGATCGACACACTGTCACTAAACCTAGCCAGCTCCTTGAGACTGAGCAACCAGCTGTTCACAGCCTCACAAGGGAATCAAGGTCTGGAAAACCTTCTGCTCTCTCTTCCCTATAGTCGGAACCTCCCTATGGAACTCTCTACCCATTGGAATTAGGACAGAGAAAGATTGCCTCAGGTTCAGAAAGAAACTAAAAGCTTACCTGTTCCCTAACCCTTCCACTTAACTCTACTTCTTAGCCTGGCTTGAATTTCTTGCTATCCATTGTTATCTCTACCTAATTCATATAAACTACGCTGAAATCTATGTAGGAGATATTAGCGTTATATAAGACCTCAAATGAAATTGAAATTGATATCTTGTTTTTCAGTTTCTATTTCTGTAGTATTGCTGTACATGTAGAGTGACTTCTTGAGGTTTCCGGTTTAGTTTTTTGGCTTCATATCTCTATTACCGATCTGTGGTCCCCTGTTTCATATTTATTGAGGGTTTTCTGTGCTTTGCATGTGTGATCAGGGTGTGGTGTTCTGCCAGCATGTAGTTTCTGTGGAGAGATCCCATTTGTTCTGTTTTCTCACAAGGTGATGTATTGGTATTTTAGGGCCAATGTTTACAGTGCTCCTTTTCTCACACAAGGTTGTTGCTCTTTGAGTCCTGGGAGTTAGTGCTATTATGATATTGTAAGGTTCTGACTGTGTTTTTGCACAAGTTTGTGCATATTATTTTGCAGTGGAGGGATTGTATGCTGGCCTTCTGAGATGACATCAAAACTTTAATATAATTTTAGTTTTTCTAAAACCCTGTCTAATGTCGTCGATGATACGTTGAAACCTTCTGCTCAGTGTGCTGCGGCGGCTAAGAATGCAAATAGAATGTTAGGTATTATTAGGAAAGGAATGGAAAACAAAAATAAGGGCATTATAATGCCTTCGTATCACTCCATGGTGCGACAGCACCTCGAATATTGTGTTCAATTCTGGTCGCCGCATCTCAAAAAAGATACAGTGGAATTAGAAAAGGTGCTGAGAAGGGCGACGAAAATGATAAAGTGGATGGGACGACTTCCCTATGAGGAAAGGCTAAAGCGGCTGGGGCTCTTCAGCTTGGAGAAAAGATGGCTGAGGGGAGATATGATAGAGGTCTATAAAATAATGAGTAGATTGGAATGGGTAGACATGAAGCGTCTATTTACGCTTTCCAAAAATATAAGGACTAGAGGGCATGCGATGAAGCTACAAAGTAGTAAATTTAAAATAAATTAGAGAAAATGTTTCTTCACTCAACATGTAATTCAGCTCTGGAATTTGTTGCCAGAAAATGTGGTAAAGGCAGTTAGCTTAGCAGAGTTTTAAAAAGGTTTGGACGGCTTCCTAAGTGAAAAGTCCATAGACCATTATTAAATTAGACTTGGGGAAAATCCACTATTTCTGGGATAAGCAGCATAACGTGTTTTGTACTTTTGTACTTTTTTGGGGGGATCTTGCCAGGTATTTGTGACCTGGATTAGCCACTGTTGGAAACAGGATGCTGGGCTTGATGGACCTTTGGTCTGTCCCAGTATGGCAATACTTACGTACTTATGTAATGACAATTTTGCAGTACCCGATATGTGTTAAGGTGCAGGAAGAGCAACCCCCAATCTCATGAGACATCAAAATCAACAATCTCTCTTGAGAGAGAAAGGGAGAGAGGGATGGGGGGCATGCATAATAGCTGAGGGCAAATGGGATGTTTCAGAGAGAGAGATGGGGGGCAGACTGGCTGAGGGCAGGTGAGAAAGTGAGTGAGGGAAGACTGGCTGCAGGCTTCTATGGAGGCATCAGCATCATCTACAAACACTTTTTTCAATCCACTTTAATTCAGTTGGTGCCTCTGACTACTCTGGGGCTTTCCATCTACTACACTGAAACACTGTAAAATGAGGGCCTGAGAAATATTATAGCATTTTGTCAGAGGCAGAATGAAAAGGGAATACAGAAATAGCTCTTACAGAATTTCTTCCTTTTGCTTCAGCATACTCACTTGAGACCAGCTTCTCTCATCTAAACAGTTCTCAAAACTAATATGAGAAACTGCTTGTGTCCAGAAAATGACCTGATTATGGGAATCAGTACACTGAAACAAAGGTTCAGGATGCTTATTTCATCCCCCCAAAAAACCTAAATATCCCATTCGAACTCTAAAAGCAAACATATGTGCCTATATTTCCACATTTTAAGACAGTCCACACTTTCAGTTTAAATTTCTTTGCATGTTTTGAAGACAGTTTCTACTTCTATGTCATTACTATGTGCTATTTATTTTTCGTTTTCATCTGATATGTGCATTGAAAGATGCCTTGCTTCATTGCGGCCTATTTATGAAAAAAAAAAAAAAGAAAGAAAGTACTTCACAAAAGTGAAGATTTGCCCATAGTGATAAATCAGATTTCTTGTTTCATTAATCCAGAGAAAAGATTAAATTGGATTGGTCACTATGGGCAACCGTTGTGGAGAACGTTTTTTCCTGTTTTTATAAATAGGCCCCATCTAAGTCTTATTGTTCGTTTTTACTCAGTTTGTAAGAACACCACACCACCTTGTGAAGAGGCCAAACAGTTTGCATGAGAGTGAAATATAATAGATCAAGCCAGTGTATATGCCACTTGTAGTGACCTATATTTGTTATATATGTGGCCAAGTTAATTGTTTAACAATAAAATGCCCATTTCAAAATCTCTGCGGGGGTACTCTGTTGAAATTTGCTGAGTTTAGGGGGTACTTGGCTTGAAGTTGGGAAACACTGGGCTAACATAGCCATTCTTAAGGTGGCCGTGCTTCAGTGACAGAGTGTTCCTAAGGAAACCCTGCCTTGTACCACCCACTCCCTCAAAGGCAGACAGTTTTAAAAGGGGTAGCCGTGTTAATCTTATGTACAGTACCAAATAGAGGCAGGTGACACCTTATAGACTAAGGGGGTCTTTTAAGTAGGCATGCTGTCATTTTTAGCGCACATTAAAAATAGGCAGTGCTAAAGACATCCCTAGGAATACATTGGCGTATTTAGCGTTTAGCGCACGCCTATTTTTAATGCACGCTAAAAATGACAGCACGCCTACGTAAAAGACCCCCTAAGAGATGTATTGAGGCACTTCATCCTCAAAAGCTCATGCCTCAATAAATTGGTTAGTCTATAAGATGCCACCTGTTGCTGTCAATTTTATTTCTGCAGTGCTACTAGAATGAGCACATTGCTACAGTTGTGATAAGTATTCAGATAAAATATGTCCCTACCCCAAAGAGCTTACAGTCTTAAAGGATTTCTGATGCACTGGAAGATGAGGATACTTGCCTAAGTGTCTACATGGTAATGCATCTATGCTTACGTTTATCTGAATAGATGTGATATTGTGTACAGACTGATATTTGAATCTCTGCTTGAAAATGTAACCTCATTTATAACATATTAGTATAGATCTACAGAGTACATTAATATATATTGATTTGTAGGAGACTTGCTGGCTAGTTTGGCTCATACCAGAGCAGGTATCCCAGAAGCAATTACTACACTTGGAGCTGTGGAGTATCTTTGCAATCATTTACATTCAGAGAATGACGAGGTAAAAGAAAAGATTGATCACCTTCAAAATATTGTTCACATTGCTTTTCCTTTTTCCTATGTACAATGATATATTTAGCAGTACACCACAATTTTGCTCATAAGCATCATCACTTTCAAACACAGCTGTAGTCTGATACCATACTACACACATCACATGCAGTTACATCTCAGAAACTGAAGGTAAGAAATGGTTATCATCCTTCTCTACTTACCTCGCTGGCAGGCATGACAACTGAAACAGTTTTGAAGGATATCCTATCCCTAATGTGCTGAGCATTCTCCAAAGACAAACAGGATATCACATTCTCATGTATGGTTAGTGTTATCCAATGGAGCCCCATGCAGGAACAGCTCTCCAGCTTTGTAAAAACTTTTGAGAGAGTTCACCATGCATGTGCGCATGCCTTCCCATGTGCTGCTGTTGTTCGGGACCTAGCCAGTCATCATTTTTCCACAGAGTTCTTCTGTTTTCCTCCTCAGCTCGAATCTGGTTTTTCTAAATAAGGCATTTTTCTGCCAGAATTTGATTTTTTAATAGTGTAAGTCTTGTCACTGTCATGCAAGGTTGTTTTTCCTGATAGCCACTTTAGTTAGGTTTTTCTGGCATTTTCTAAGTTTCCTTTCTTATTTCGTTGGTCCTTTCTTGGCCTCAATAGGCCTACACACCCAGTTGGATCTCTGTGACTCCCAGAGCTGCGTCAAACACTGGGGATGCACAAACATGAAGAGTGTCTCGATCACCCTTGCTTTGAGCATCGGCAGAGGCCATTGGGATCAGTCATTGTCCGATCCATTACTGAGGAGGAGGAAAGAGTCATCCTTGTCCTCATCAGTGCTGAGGGACAAAGATGCTGGATGGCAGGCAGAGGCCAGGGCACACCAACATTGATCCACTTTGGAGCACAGTGCCAAAAGCACCAAGCCACCAAGATCACTGGAGTCCTTTAGGTGCCCCAGGCATGAGGACCATTCATCCTCCATGGTATTGGAGATAGTGCGGCAGCATCCTTGGAGCCAAAAGCTAGCTCCCAAAACAACTCAAGTGACCCAGGAGGACATGTCCACTCCGATAGTGTTGATGCAAAGGCTCAAGATGGTTTAGCCAATACTTGAAGCTCATTTGCTGCCTTAAGGAGACACATCAATACCAAGGCCTCAAAGACCTTTGAAGTTGATGCCAACTGCACTCATGTCAATCTCCAGTCTAATGGGAGAGGAAGCTTTCCCGGTGCATCAGAGGTCCCCAGTGCCTTGATTACCTCAGCCCTGGCCTGACCAAGAAGTCAGTAGTTTGAAACAGGCAGACTCAGAAGTCTCCAGCTGAATACTTTTATAAGTATGAATCTGAATGTTCCTGGCATCTGAAGAAAAGCTAGGTGTCATCTCGGAGGAGAAGTCCACTGATCTATCAGATTCCTGCCACCATATGAGAGACGTAAGTATCCCTAGAGGAGCTCTCATTTACCAAATTTATCAGGGAGATAGCTAAGACTGTCTCATTTTCTTTAGAGATGGCGGAGGAACCTAGGTCAGAAACATTGGACATCTTCCAATTCCTCGACCTTCCAAGGAGTCTGTGATAGAGCCCATTCACAGAATCCTGAAGGAAATACAAGTGAGAATATAGGAGACCTTTATCTCTGTACCTCCTGTTAATTTGGAGGTTGATTCTATGTATAAAGTTCAAAAGGCTCTGATATTTGAGAAGCTACAGCTTCCTCACCATTCCTTGGTAATCAAATTCACTTTTAAAAGAGCCAAGAGAACAAAGACTCACTCCTCATGGCTCCCAGGGAGAGAGGCAAGGACTTTGGAATCTTTCGGGAAGAAATTGTTTCAGAATGCTTTGCTGATGTCCTACCAGCTCTTCATGAGCATGTAGTTGTGGAACTTTATGCACAGTGTAGTGGACTTTGCTGACACTTTCCCTCAGGAGAAGGTCGTGTAGTAGCCATGGAAAGGAGGGTGGAAAATACATGTTCCATGCTACTTATGATATTTTCAATTTGGCATCAAGAGCCTAGGGATTGGCACTCACAGAATTGCATGGCTGCGAGCCTCAAACTTCAAGCCTGAAGTGCAGAAGCTTGCTGGTATACTGGCCATGGAGACAATCTCTCTTTGGAGCACTCAGACCCCTGTCTGTGATTGGCTGAGAGAGACCTGAAGGGGCATAATCAAAAGGGCATCCAAGTAAGTGGAGCTGTGGCCAAGTGGTTAGAGTACTGGTCTTGTAATCCAGAGGTGGCCGGTTCAAATCCCACTGGTACTTCTGAAAAAGCCAAGCAAAAATAGTTTTGATTTAGGACGTCCCTGTCGAGCACTTGGATTTTTTTGGGGGGGTGGAAGGGGATTGGTGACCACTGGGGGAGTAAGGGGAGGTCATCCCCAATTCCCTCGGATGGTCATTTGGTCAGTTGGGGCTCCTTTTTGAAGTTTGGTCATGAAAAAAAAGGGACCAAGTAAAGCCGGCGAAATGCTCGTCAAGCCTGGCTTTTTTTTTTCCATTATCGGGTGAAGCTGGCCATCTCGTGAGCACACCCCCATCCCGCCTTCACTACCCTACCGACACACCCCCTTGAAATTTCGCCGGCTCCGCGACAGAAAGCAGTTGAAGCCGGCCAAAATCGGCTTTCGATTATACTGATTTGGCCGGTTTCAGGAGATCGCCGGCCATCTTCCGATTTGTGTCGGAAGATGGCCGGCGATCACTTTAGAAAATGAGCTGGTTAGGCATCCTCATTCCCATTTTACATAAAGGAGATTAGTTACGTTTTCTGAATCTGAAGGATGCATGTCTACACATACAAATACCAACAATTCACAGAAAGTATCTGAGATTCATGGTAGGAAAACACTACTTTCATTACTGTGTTCTGCTATTTGGCATCACATCAGCACCGAGAATTTTCACAAAATGCCTAGCAGTTATCATAGGATCTGTATGCAGATTAAGGGTGTGTGTTTCCCTACTTGAACAATTGGTCAAAGACACATCAGAGAAAGATGCAAAAGAATCAATGTGCATAACCATTTGGGTGCTAGAACTCCTAGGTTCATTATAAACTATCCCAGGTTGTAGCTATGCCCTTCACAGAAACTGAAATTCATCACAGCCCTACTAGACATGACTCTTTCATCTGCATTATTGTCACAGCATCAGAGCTTATCTCTCATATCAGCTGGCCATATGTTGAGGATGATGGGCCACATGGCCTCTACAGTTTATGTAACTCCCAAGGCACACCTCAGTGGTCATGAATCTTCAGGGCTTCAAATCCATCAAACTCCACTCTGGGACTCGCTGTCCTAGTGAATGATTTATTCCAATCTGGTGAAAGGATATCCCTTCCAAATTCCTCAAATTCCACAGGTACTAACAATGGGTGCATCCAGCTTGGCATGGGAAGTGCCATACTCAAGGCCTATGGTCTACTCAGGATAAACATCACAAGATAAACTTCCTGAATATAAGAGTGATCTGGAATACTCTAAGGGCTTTCAGAGATTGGTTATCAATTCAAAATTATTCTAATTCAGACAGACATCCAGGTTGCAAGCAATATATTATATCAACCAACATGGAGGTACAGATACATGCCACTTGTGTCAGGAACTAGTTAGAATATGGAAGTTGGCCACCTCGCAAGGGATGTCCCTAAGAGTCACATATCTGGCAAAGAAAGAGAACTGTCTGTCAGGCAGACTGAGTCAAATTCTCTAACCTCATGAGTGGTCTCTGGACAAGAATTTAGCCCAGATGATGTGGAGAATCACCTTGATAGACCTTTTTGCCACTCAGTACAACAAGAAAGTCCCTCAGTTCTGTTCCAGACTAGGGTCATGCAGCCGGTTAGCTTCTTGTATTGGGGAGGAGGAACTTCTATATGCATATCCTCTGATACCCCTCACAATGAAAATTCTTCTGAAAAATAATCAGGGTTGAGGAACTATGATTCTGATTGCTCCTACTAGCTGAGGCAGATATGGTTTCCTCTTCTGGAACTTTCCTCCAGGAATCCATGGAGATTGGAATGTTTTCCGGCACTGATCACCCAACCAGTGGCGTAGCCAGACCCAGTATTTTGGATGGGCCCAGAGCTAACTTAGATGGGCCTCTCCACGACATGGCATTCCACTGCGCCCCCCCCCCCCCCCCCCCGGAGATATTTTTAAAATTATAGATGTTTTTCACCTACCCTACATCAACATCTCTCCTCCTCCATGGCATCCCAGCATCTGCCTGCCCATCCCTGAACCCCATCTCTCCCTGGTGTACCTTACAGGTGTCCCCAGCACCTGCAGTGATTCAATTATTGCTGCCTGTGCTGGCCCTGCAGTCTTCCATTGGCTGGGTCCTCCCAGTCAGTTTGGCAAAGCAGTTCTGCAGAATTCATTTGGTGTTTAGAATTCAACTCCACCCCCCTAAACCCATTTATTTCTGTTCCAGACAGCCTCAAAGAAAAACAAAAATAAGAAATACGTATATATGTGTGCGTGTGTGTGTGTATGTATATATATATATATATATATATATATAGATAGATAGATAGATAGATAGATATGTATATGCACATACACACTGTTTTAAAGATTGTTTACTATGTTCCTTAGCCTTGCCTCTTGCTAGGCAATTACTTAATTTTGTTTAAGGTAGTATGAAAATAGAGAATCTCACTTTGAGAAGATGTTATCCTGCTTGTCTTCGGATAAAGCAAAGTTAGGTGCCTGTGCAAGTGCCCAGCATAGCTCCTTCTTCAAAATGGATGCCATGACCTCTAGCAGCAGTCTCACGGTACTACCAAAGTTGTATATATACCCCCCTAGGCCACCAGGGCGTTTTAAGGTAGGTCCAGAGGCATAGAGGGGTAGGGGAGCTTCGGTCTACCTTGATTTTTCTTCGGTGGGAGGGGAGAATGGTTGGGGAGGATAAGAAGGTTGTGGGTATAGGTATTTCTAGAGGGTGGAAGGGAGAATCAGAAGGGGGCAATCAGAACTCTTCTGGTGCTACCCAGAGGTTAATCGGGCACTGACCAATATTCAGCTTAGTACCCAGTTACCTCTGCAGCTAACATTAGGAGTGCCTTTTTGCTGTCCTAACTTTAGCAGTCTGAATATGGCCGCTAACTGGTTAAGTCCTGGCTCCTTCCAGGCTGTGTTCAAACTCAGGCCACGGACCAGCCCGGCACTATCCAGACAGTGCAGGTGCGGTCTGTAGTGATATTCAGCAGCACTGTCCAATTAAGTGCTGCTGAATATCAGCACTTAGACGATCACAAGCAATTTAACCAGGCAGGAACCTCTTCTGCCCGCTTAAATCGTTTTGAATATCGGATGGTTTACTTTTTCTCTGCATACACACAAGGGCCAGTGTAATAAGATGTGTGTTATCACTGTGCCCCGAGCTACAGTGCAGTTTCCTAATGCATGCATTAAAAAACAATTTACACCCAATGCATTAAATAAATCCTATGCAATTAATATGAGCGCAAAAATATGTGTGCAAACACAAGAGAGCATGCTGATTTACCATGGAAACATGGATACAGTTTATTGCGTTGGTATTTGCCATTGAAAAATTGGTATTTTGTGCAGAGATTGTACCAGGGCCCGGAGGAGCATTATATGTACATAAAACACAATATGCAAATATCAGGCTCTGCATATTAGATTATGCACATATCTAGAATGCTAAATATATTTCCCACACATACATTTGGTGATGGCTTGGCCAGAACTTCCCAGGCCTCTTCTGTCCTCCTTTCTTCTACCTCATCAGCTTGATCTCTGTTGTCTCCCCTTTCTGTTCTTCATCTCTACTACTGCTAACCCTCATCCTGTAGAAGCAGTTCATGCTGAAACAAATGAAAAGAAGCTGGCACAAAACCCTCACTAATGCAAGAATAAATGAGCCTACATTTCACTCCTCTTCAGATTACAAGCTAAATTCCCAGCATTAGAGAATGTGTGTTGAGCCTTTGGGCTCCGTTTTTATTTATTTATTTTATTTATTGCATTTGTATCCCACATTTTCCCAACTCTTTGCGGGCTCAGTGTGGCTTACAATAAGATATGAATAATGGAAATACATTTGTTATAACTTGGTTATAGGTTACATTGTTTTAGTAGATAATAACTTCATTACCATTGGATTCAAATGAGCCTGCTGATGTCTACACATTTCTTCATGCACTAAACTGGTCTGTGCATAGGGCCACAAAAAAAGTGCAGAATATTATGTACAGAACCCACGTTAAATTGTGCACTAAGCCGCCTGTGCTTTATTACAATACCACCTAATGAGAAAATCCCTTTAGTTCGGCTCAGTGATGCAGTTGTCAGAAACAGAAGGGATTTATGGAGGTAAAATGGTGGTTTTCAATTAGAATTCTTGATGGGAAACTCAGGACTCATGTATGAAGGTACTTTCTTTATTGACCTTTTTCTGGAAACGTTTTTGTTTTTCAGGTTCGTGTAGCTTGTGCATCTGCTTTAGGATATTTAACTTTTAATCGAAACGCACACCGACGTTTAATGGTAGAATGTAGAAATAAACCCAAAGTATTCAAAGTTTTGATAAATAACCTCAACAAGGATGCCAAAATCTCTGATGAGTTCATAGAAGAATTTAAAAGACATAAACAAGTGGGCTTGCCTTCCGTAAGGTAATGTAGCAAAATGTATATGTTAAGGCTGTGTGAGCACAAAATAACACATGTATAAATGCTGCCATCTCAGACGTTTAGGGATTCTGCAAACGTTTGCCTATGGGGTAACTTGAGCTATTTCCTAACAAAGGTCATTAAGATGCCTGTCATTAGATTTACAGATTTAGGGTCACTCAACAGCCATACCCAGATTTTCAGCTATTGAAAATCTAGACAGATTATCTGGGCACTGTCTGGATAGTGGTGGGGCAGTGCAGGGACAGAGCCTGGGTGGATCTGGATTTTATCTGTGTATCGTCAATATCCAGTTCTGGTACCCAGATAATAGTGCCGCGTATTTCTGTACCTAGATTTTCAGCAGCTGGCACCAAAATTCCAGGTATATCTTCAAATGCTGTGGCGGGCATTTAAGAGAAATGTCAACTGCGCAGTTTAAATATCTGAAGATTAGAGTCTTGAGTAGTAGAATATTCATGAGAATAACAAAAGAATGTCAAGAAAATGCTGAAATTGACGGAACAGAATGGGCAAATATCTATTTATAATTTAATTAGTGTGTTACTAGAACATCATTATCATAATTGTTTATTGCACACTTTTCCAACAAGAATGTTCAGTGCAGGTTATAGCCGAGATTCCCATAGCTTTCAAAATTGTAGGGTGGTTATATTTGGCTTGCATCTCTCTGTAGGAAGAATGGAAGCCTTGACAAACAAGATCTCTAATGATGCCCCCCTGATCACTGAGTTTCCTTATGGTTATAGAGCAGCCTAGGAAGGAGAGATATAAGCATTGGAGGTGGTCCTTGTTATATTCAGCCAAATAAATAACAAAATGTAAAATATGTGTTGCTATTCCTCAACAATTTCAGTGTTTTGTGACTGAAAAAATGCTGGTTAACAAACTACTTTTTCAAGTAATATGACAGTTTTTTTCCACTGACTGCCAAATGTTTTGTAGATTCCCCAAATTATAGTAAAGTTTCAAACCTGTTGTTTCTATTTTGCTTCTTAGTTTGATAACGAGTGGCAGATTATCTGCGTCTTCTGCAGAATGTAAAGGTACAATTTTTAATCTTACTTAGAAATGTGTTAAAAATGGTCATGTATATTTACTGAAAGTACTGGACCAGATATTCAAAAGCACTTATCTGTGTAGCTACACAGATAATTGTGCTGTTCACCAATTTTCAATGCCACTATCCGGATAGAGCCACTGAAAATTCTTAAATTCCACATTGGCACTATCTGGACAGTGCCAGGGTAGAGCATGAGTGTTCCACCTAACTCATAGCCCGATCAATTCCCCATGCTTTTCCAAAACAGTGCCCTAAAAATAGTACCAGAACAGCGCGGGGAATTAACTCCCCAATGATCAGCACTAATAACATTCTAATTTAGGTGCTTTATTATCATTGATCATCAGGAGAAAAGTGCAGGAGGATTGTTCCTGGGCATGTGGTCAGGCACAATCCTCTTGCACTTGTTTGACAGGTCACCTGTCAAACACAGGAGATGGAGGTCCATGGAACCCCCAGACCCTCCCAATTGCTGAGGCACTGGTGGCCTAGTGCCTCCCCAAGCCCCCACATCCCCTCTGAACAGCGACACAGGGAGCTAGATATCCGGTGGATCTCCAGTCCCCATACCCCCCCCCCCCCCCCCCCGACAGAAGAAAAAAACCCTGGTGACCCAGTGGGCTACAAACCAACCCCCCCCCCCCCCACCTGCCCTGGTGGTCTAGCAGCCCCCTCCCCCGTACCGCCATATGATGGAGGAAAGTGTAGCACTCCCTCCTCTTCCAGTGCCACCTCCAAAATGGCAGCACCTGCCTTACCCTGCCCAGTGCATCCACCAGATCTCCAGCCCCTCATGTCCTTGTGCCGAGAGGGTTGGAGAGCCCCTGGACCTTCAGCCCCCAGTGTCACTATCCGGGGGTGGAGGCTTGGCCACCAGGGCCTCAGCAATTGGGGGGTCCAGGAGTTCAATGGACCCCCAGGACTGACGGTGGCAGCTCGGGCTACCTAGCATGGATGGTGGGGAGGAAGAGCCTTAATCCTAACACCAGCTCAGAGCTGGCATAGGGTTAAGGCGCTATTCGGCTCCTACAATCAGAGCGCAGTGCTCTAATCATATGCACAGAATACACAGAACTCATTTAAATATAATTTAAATGAACTCTGTGGTATTCCCTCTGCAGTCACACCGGACGTTCTCTGATCATGGGCGCTATGTAAATGCAGGCGCTAGTCCGACACTAGTGGCCTCTAGCGCCTGCATTTACTTTTGATCATCGGGGCCTCAGTGGCTAGTCAGCTTAAATACAAAGGGGAATTGATAACTAAGGTTAAAACTGAACTGATGTTATGCTTAAATATATTCATGTTATTTATTGGTTCCCATGCAAAGAAAGAGGTGCAGATATTTAAGTTTTAATAGTAAATGAATAATTTACCTCAGATTAGACAGTGCGGCAGATTATTAATCAAGCTATCCATGTATGAAGGTTTAAAACATGCAGGGATAGAGTCAAGAAAGAGTGCCAAATTTTAGGCACCGGTATGATGCATTCTAAGTGCAAATTCTATAATGGCAGTTCTGTGCGGAATTAGCATTACAGAATACTAGTGTAAGTCTACAATTTCATGCCTAACTTCAGGTATGAGCACTTACACCATGTCAAAGGCTGGTGTAAGTGCTCGTACCTAGCTCTTGGCAGTTAGATCCATAACTCCTAGTATTCTATAACGTGCAAACCTAACTCCTAGGCACACCCCTGACCTGCCTATGCCCCTCCCACATCCACACCCCACCCCACAAGAAGTTGCATGTGATAGAATCAGCACACACATCTTCCAGAATATTGACTAAGGGCAGTTGCTTGTGCAAATTCTAATTGGCGTCAATTTGTGCCAGTTAACACCAATTTAAACCTGTAATTGACTGTTAACTCCCGTTAGTAGCCAATTATTAAATTGACTGTTAACTCCCGTTAGTAGCCAATTATTAAATTAAGTTGCATACAACTATAATTAGCGTGCCCAAATTTATGTGCTAAGCATACATTTGGGCATGCAAGTTTATAGACTCTGGGGACAGAAGGTCTCTTGTGTCAGGTGTTCAGCGCTGCGTGCGTCTGGTAGCGCTATACAAATGCTAATAATAATAATAATTTTAAAAGCTATTTCCAGGAGTTTAACAGCACTTTACCTGTGGAAATGGGCTTTCAGAAAACTGTCCACCTTTTATGTGGATAAAAGTATGCACGTAGGTCTGCTAAGCATACACTGGGAGGGGGGAGGCAAGGTTTGGAAATAGTTGCCTACTGTACACAAACATTAGCAACTGTAATAGTGCGTGGGTACTTTTTCTCTGTGTAATTATCCAAGTGAAAGTACACACTTACTGTCACTGTGAGAATTGGTACAAAGTCTGCAAGTAAAGAGTACCTGCAGACTATGCAGCTATCTGACCTGTCCTGAAATTACCCCACAGTTTTGCGATCTATAGCTGACTTTAATGATGAAGCATTAATCTTTGTAATTTAACGGTAGACTGTTTAAATAAAGAGCAATTTTCAGAGCCATTCATCTGGGTCACTCTTAGCCTGTCTGAAAAATGTCCTGCACTGCCCAACTAAAAGAACACCTTGGGGTCCTTTAACTAAAATGCATTAAATCTTGTAGTTACTGTGCCTTACCACATGTTAATTTCTTATTCAAATGCAAATTTACCCTCCTGTTTACTAAGCCGCGCTGCAATGCCGACACAGCCCATTGAAAGTGAATGGACTATGTCAGCATTAGCGCACAGCTTAGTAAATTGGGGGGGAGGTTAATGTGGCACTTATTAGGAGGCATGCTCTGCACTTCTTTTGCAGATCGCACTTTTAAAATATTCATTGCCGCATGGTACCCTGATCACAACACAAATGCACATAGTAACTCCTATTTAGGAAGTGCTAAGTGGACCCACACAAAGTACAAAATTGTTGGTTAGTACACAGTAGTTGCACACGCCAACTGCAATATGCTCTCCATGCCCATTCTCTGCACATGTCCTGCCTAGTCATACCCCATATCACAATATGCCCTTAAAGCATGAATTAGTGTGTGCTAATTGTACAAATAGCTCAAAAGCAATAACCATGATTGAGAGGTAGCAGTTAACACATACTAATTTGTGCATTAAAGAGCCTAACACACTTTAGTGAAAGGGCTCTGTAGTGTAGATACTTTTAGCCATCTGCTCCCACAATTAATAGGTGTAAAGGACATATGCAGCATTTTACTCCTTATAGAGTTGTATTTTATGGGCTTGATGATTGTGTAACAGGATGCCTAGGGGGAAGTCTAAAAATGGCACCCATTTTATAAATGAATTAGAGACCTGACAGTGGCTGTGTTTCGGCAGTAATGCCTGCATCAGGGGTCATACATATATATGAAAGCCAATTGGTCAGCAATTGCTGTGAAACATTCACATATCACATTGGATACTTGGGAGTCCTTTTACAAAGCTGCAGTAAACACTAGCGCATGCTTACCACAGGACACGTTGAGGCACCCTGTGGTAACTCCTGAATGTGTGTGTGTAAACTATGTACTGGAATTTTTCTGGGAGGGGCGTGTCTGGGGGGTTTAGAAAGGGTGTGACAGCGTAAATCAGCGCAGTCATATTGCCGCATGCTAACTGATTAGTGTATATAGCGCATGAACTCTTACTGCCTACTTAATGAGTGGTAGTAAGGGCCCCCACACAGTAATGGCAACATTAGCGTGTGGAAAAATTGGCCCTAGTATACAGGAAGGTCCCACAAAAGGGCACACTAAGGCCACTTTTTGTAAAAGGACACCTTGGAGATTTAAGTAACCCTTTCATGTCCCTTGTTGCCATATAGCAACTGAAATAAGAATTTTAACTTTTTAAAATATTAAGGGATGGCAGGGTGTCTTCCTTCTTAAATGGGCAGATTTTTCATTTCGATATCTTGGGATTCAGCTCACCATGCATACATCGGACCTATATTGTTTCAATATAGATCGCTTGCTAGGAGTTACTTCTGACGCCCTACGTCATTAGAGACACCTCCCCTTGAGTTTGCATAGTAGAATTCACCTCTTCCAGATGATAGGGTTCCTGCGCTGGTTTTACAGACTTCAATTATTGCCTTTAAAGCTTTTACACAGGCATATATGATATTTGTATAAATCGTTAGCCAAATTCTGTTTTTGGGGGGGGGGGGGGGCTAAGCCCAAGATGCCCTTTAGGTTGCTTTTGGGCTCTTGGAAAGGGGGTTTGGGTATTCCTAACATTAAGAAATACAATAGAGCATGTCTGCTGCATCTGGGGGTTGGCTACTAGGTTTACAAGATTATACACCTTTGCTATTGGAACACCGTGGCATCTTCAGTATCTCCTCCATGCCCCCCCTACGCACTCTATCTTCCTCGATCAGGTCCAGTATACTGCTCCGCCCCCTTCGAGATCTCTGGAGGGAACTTACATCTCTCGGCAGTTACATCTGATTTATTAACCATTCAGGTAAACACTTCATTTCCACCAGGCCTGGATAACATCATCTTTAGTCGTTGGAAAATTAGGGATCTTCAATACTTATCTCAGATGCTGGGAACTGATGGTAAGTTGCAGCCTATAGCGCACCTAGGAGATGGTTCTTTTACCAGCCTGAGGGATCATTTTGCCTATCATCAACTTTCTCACTGTGTTGCCTCCCTGGACTCCACAGCTTTGACAGCCCACTTCTCCAGGGAGCGGGGGAAGATCGTCTTTCAGTGTCTGCTCTTCATAAAAACTGCTCCTACTTTACACAGAAAGAGATTTGTTTGACTTGATACGCCGCTGGAACATAGATTTGCAATGTCCCCTTTCTCCCTTGGATTTCCTAACTGTCCTTAAACGAATTCCAACCCTTACTGTCAGTGCTGATTTGATGGTATGTGAGTTTCGTTTATTGTGCCGAGCTTATCTCACCCCAGAACATATGTTTAAAATGGGAAAGTTGGACTCTTCACTTTGTCAAAAATGCTGCTTGGATGTGGGCACTCTGTTCCGTGCTTTTTGGGATTGTCCCTGGATTCAGGATTTTTGGAACTTGATCCGTCAATATCTGGTTGTTTTTATTGAAATCCCTGGTTACTTTCTCTCCAATGGGCTTTTTACTGGACTGCTATGAACTTTTTGTGCTGCAGGGTAAGGGTATGCGTAAATTACTCAGGCAAACTTGCCTTGTGGGCATAAGAGTAGCCATACTGGGTCTGACCAATGGTCCATTTAGCCCAGTATCCTGTTTCCAAACAGTGTCCAAGCCAGGTCACAAGTATCTGGCAGAAACCGAATTAGTAGCAACATTCCATGGTACCAATCCTAGGTCAAGCAGTTGATTCCCCATGTCTGTCTCAATAGCAAACAATGGACTTTTCTTCCAGGAACTTGCCAAACCTTTTTTAAAACCAGATACACTAAGCGCTGTTACCACATCCTCTGGCAAACAGTTCCAGAGCTTAACTATTCATTGAAAGAAAAAATATTTCCTTCTATTTGTTTTAAAAGTATTTCCATGTAACTTCCTTGAGTGCCCCCTAGTCTTTGTATTTTTGGAACGAGTAAAAGATCGATTTACTTCTACTCATTCTACAATACTCAGGATTTTGTAGACTTCAATCATACCTCCTCTCATCTGTCTCTTTTCCATGCTGAAGAGCCCTAACCTCTTTAGCCTTTCCTCATTTGAGAGGAGTTCCATCACCTTTATCATTTTGGTCGATCTTCTTTGAACCTTTTCTAATTCCACTATATCTTTTTTGAGATACGGTGACCAGAACTGAACGCAATACTCAACATGCGGTCACATCATGGAGCAATACAGAGGCATTATAGTATTTTAGGTCTAATTCACCATCCCTTTCCTAATAATTCCTAGCATCCTATTTGCTTTTTGTCCGCCACTGCACACTGAGCAGAAGATTTCAGCGTATTATCTACAACAACAAATAGACCTTCTTGTAGAATTCTGACCTCCATGGTGGACCCTAGCATCAGGTAACTATGATTCGGATTATTCTTTCCAATGTGCATCATCTTGCATTTGTCCACATTAAATTTCATCTGCCATTTGGATGCCCAGTCTTCCAATTTCCTAAGATCTTCCTGCAATATTTCACAGTCCGCACGTGTTTTAAAAACCTCGAATAGCTTTGTTTCATCTGCAAATTTAACCTCACTCATCGTTCTGATTTCCACATCATTTATAAATATGTTAAATAGTACCGGTCCCAGTACTGATCCCTCTGGTACTATACTGTTAACCCTCCTCCATTGACAGAAATGACCATTTAACCCTACCTCTGTTTTCTGTCCAATAACCAATTCCTAATCCACACCAAAACCTTGCCTCCTACCGGCACCCAGTCGTAAGAGCCCTGACAAAGAACCCCGACAAAAAAGCCCTGACAAAACAGCCTTGTAACAAAATAACCCTTGACATTTCACACCCTAACAAAATAGCCCTTGACAAGATGGCCCCTCCCACAAAACAACCCTTGATAAAATAGCCTCTACACAAAACAGCCCCCTAAGGAAAAAATAACACGTCACAAAAATATATAATAAACTACACTGATAAAGACTCCTACCAGCATTCAATTGCCTAAAGCATATATGATAGAAGTGTATAAAATAATGAGTGGAATGGATCGGGTGGATGTGAAGCGACTGTTCACGCTATCCAAAAATACTAGGACTAGAGGGCATGAGTTGAAGCTACAGTGTGGTAAATTTAAAACGAATCGGAGAAAATTTTTCTTCACCCAACGTGTAATTAGACTCTGGAATTCGTTGCCGGAGAACGTGGTACGGGCAGTTAGCTTGACGGAGTTTAAAAAGGGGTTAGATAGATTCCTAAAGGACAAGTCCATAGACCGCTATTAAATGGACTTGGAAAAATTCCGCATTTTTAGGTATAACTTGTCTGGAATGTTTTTACGTTTGGGGAGCGTGCCAGGTGCCCTTGACCTGGATTGGCCACTGTCGGTGACAGGATGCTGGGCTAGATGGACCTTTGGTCTTTCCCAGTATGGCACTACTTATGTACTTATGTACTTATGTAAATTCTATGAAATGCTAAGTAGTAGTAGTAGTAGTAGTATTCATGATCTGTTCTGCTATTTAAAGAAACTTTTCTTCCATCAACATGCTAATTTAAAAAACAAAACAATATTGTCATCATTTTCATAGTCTTACCAACCTTATCCTGATTGGCAAGGTAAGATTATTAGGAAAAAAATGCAGACCCATATTCTGGGCAGCCTGATCAGGCCCTTTTGTCGGGGGGCTAACTTGTCAAGGGTTATATTGTGGGCAGGCCGTTTTGACAGTGGCTGTTATGTCAGGCAGTGGCGTACCAAGGGGGGGGGCGGTCTGCCCCGGGTACACGCCGCTGGTGGGGGGGTGCCACTCGCCGGTCAGCTTCATTTGTTTCCATGCTCCCTCTGCCCAGGAACAGGAAGTAACCTGTTCCGGGGCAGAGGGAGCATGGAAACGAACGAACGAAGCTGACCGGCGCGCGGCACCCCCCCCCCCCCCCAGCCGCGTGCCCCCGGGGGGGGTTCTTTCGCCGGGGTGGTGGGTGTCCTTTCACCGTGGGGGGGGGTCGCGCTGCACCCGGGAGGCGGGGCGCATCGGCGATCCGCCCCGGGTGTCAGCCCCCCTAGGAACGCCACTGATGTCAGGGATTATTATGTCAGGAGCTTTTTTTTTTTTTTGTTTGGAGCTTTTTTGTCGGAGTTATTTTGTCGAGGTTATTTTGACTGGGTACCCCTCCTACCCCATGACTCTTTAATTTTCTCAGGACTCTCTCATGAGGAACTTTATCAAAAGCTTTTTGAAAATCTACATATACTGTATCTACCGGCTCACCTTTATCCACATGTTTAGTCATGCCTTCAAAGAAATGAAGCAAATTAGTGAGGCAAGACTTCCCTTAGCTGAACCCATGCTGACTCTGTCCCAATAAACCATGTTTGTCTATGTGTTACATAGTAACATAGTAAATGACGGCAGATAAAGACCTGTATGGTCCATCAAGTCTGCCCAACAAGATAAACTCATTTTACATGGTATGCGATACTTTATATGTATACCCGAGTTTGATTTGTCCTTGCCTTTCTCATGGCACAGACAGTAGAAGTCTGCCCAGCACTGTTCTTGTACTAAGTTCTGAAGCTAACGTCGAAGCCCCTTAAAATTTACACTCCAGCCCATCTCTAACTATTCAGTGTGTTTATCCCATGCATGTTTGAATTCCATTACCGTTTTCATCTCCACCACCTCACACAGGAGGGCATTCCACATATCCACCACCCTCTCCGTGAAAAAATACTTCCTGACATTACTCCTGAGTCTGCCCCCCTTCAACCTCAATTTATTTCCTCTAGTTCTACCACCTTCCCGTCTCTGAAAAAGGTTTGTTTGCAGATTAATACCTTTCAAATATTTGAACATCTGTATCTTGTCACCCCTGTTCAGGTCATCAAGTCTCTCCTCGTACGGTTTGCAAAGCAAATCCCATACCATTGTTGTGGCTTTTCTTTGCACTGCTTCCAGTCTTTTTACATCTTTAGCAAGATACGGCCTCCAAAACTGAACACAATACTCCAAGTGGGGCCTCACCAATGACTTGTAGAGAGGCATCAACACCTGCTGGTTATGCCCCTCTCTATGCAGCCTAGCATCCTTCTGACCACAGCCATCACCTTGTTACATTGTTTCTTCATCTTTAGATCCTCAGACACCGACACCCCAAGGTCTCTGTCCTGAGTTGAGCTTACTAATCTCTCCCCTCCTATTCGGTAGCTCTCTTTTGGGTTTCTGCACTCCAAGTGTATCACGCCACACTTCTTGGCATTAAAGTTTAACTAATAACAAACAGTACTCCTGTTCTATATAAATTACAAAATCTTTGTTAGTGAAAACAAATCAGTGCATTAAAAAATTACTAAATAATATCCCTGCAACTCACTCACACTGCCATCCACACCACACTTATACCCTAATCACATATGCAAGTCCCACAGAGAGCATTAAACATGAACCCTGAATTGCAGTTTCTTCCGTCTCTGTATACCATCAGAGCACAGGCTCAATAAAGATCAGTCAGTAAGCCATAGGTAACAATGGCATACCAGACCCAGTTCTTAGTAGTAGTAATGGATATCACTGATCTTTATATCCAACAAATTCTCAGGTGAAGAGAGGAAAAAACCTCACTGCAATATAAAGCCAAAGTTCTTATCCCCGAGATAAAAAGCACACAGAGAAACACTGGGGATTGCAAAGTCACACGAATCTTCTGTGATCCTACACACAGTCAAACCTTTAATTTAAAGGCAGCCATGAAGTGCTTCAGGCAAGTGGGAGGCTTCTAGGGATAAATTAATTAAACCCACACCATTGGTATACTCCAAAGTTCCCCAATGCGAGACTGCATTTCGTAGCTCTTCCTCAGGGGGAACCACCCCTTATAGCCTATAACATATCAACAAAAAATGAAAAAACAATAGCATAACTAGCTAACAATCTAACACTCTTCAAGTGAATACAATATGTATGAGTATACATTGTAACAGCTACTCACCAACGGGACCAATGTCCAGGCAGGGAATCCCAGCCCCGCCTCCAAGCTTCCAGCTCATGAATCACAACAAGAAACGACAGGCTAAATACCAAACAGTGAAGAGGAAACACCCTTAACTTAAAGGAACAGAGTCTCAAATCCATTCAGTTTCCAGATTAAGCCCTCTAGGGGTCACAGTATCCCACTGGAAAATACAGTGGTGGAAATAAGTATTTGATCCCTTGCTGATTTTGTAAGTTTGCCCACTGACAAAGACATGAGCAGCCCATAATTGAAGGGTAGGTTATTGGTAACAGTGAGAGATAGCACATCACAAATTAAATCCGGAAAATCACATTGTGGAAAGTATATGAATTTATTTGCATTCTGCAGAGGGAAATAAGTATTTGATCCCCCACCAACCAGTAAGAGATCTGGCCCCTACAGACCAGGTAGATGCTCCAAATCAACTCGTTACCTGCATGACAGACAGCTGTCGGCAATGGTCACCTGTATGAAAGACACCTGTCCACAGACTCAGTGAATCAGTCAGACTCTAACCTCTACAAAATGGCCAAGAGCAAGGAGCTGTCTAAGGATGTCAGGGACAAGATCATACACCTGCACAAGGCTGGAATGGGCTACAAAACCATCAGTAAGACGCTGGGCGAGAAGGAGACAACTGTTGGTGCCATAGTAAGAAAATGGAAGAAGTACAAAATGACTGTCAATCGACAAAGATCTGGGGCTCCACGCAAAATCTCACCTCGTGGGGTATCCTTGATCATGAGGAAGGTTAGAAATCAGCCTACAACTACAAGGGGGGAACTTGTCAATGATCTCAAGGCAGCTGGGACCACTGTCACCACGAAAACCATTGGTAACACATTACGACATAACGGATTGCAATCCTGCAGTGCCCGCAAGGTCCCCCTGCTCCGGAAGGCACATGTGACGGCCCGTCTGAAGTTTGCCAGTGAACACCTGGATGATGCCGAGAGTGATTGGGAGAAGGTGCTGTGGTCAGATGAGACAAAAATTGAGCTCTTTGGCATGAACTCAACTCGCCGTGTTTGGAGGAAGAGAAATGCTGCCTATGACCCAAAGAACACCGTCCCCACTGTCAAGCATGGAGGTGGAAATGTTATGTTTTGGGGGTGTTTCTCTGCTAAGGGCACAGGACTACTTCACCGCATCAATGGGAGAATGGATGGGGCCATGTACCGTACAATTCTGAGTGACAACCTCCTTCCCTCCGCCAGGGCCTTAAAAATGGGTCGTGGCTGGGTCTTCCAGCACGACAATGACCCAAAACATACAGCCAAGGCAACAAAGGAGTGACTCAGGAAGAAGCACATTAGGGTCATGGAGTGGCCTAGCCAGTCACCAGACCTTAATCCCATTGAAAACTTATGGAGGGAGCTGAAGCTGCGAGTTGCCAAGCGACAGCCCAGAACTCTTAATGATTTAGAGATGATCTGCAAAGAGGAGTGGACCAAAATTCCTCCTGACATGTGTGCAAACCTCATCATCAACTACAGAAGACGTCTGACCGCTGTGCTTGCCAACAAGGGTTTTGCCACCAAGTATTAGGTCTTGTTTGCCAGAGGGATTAAATACTTATTTCCCTCTGCAGAATGCAAATAAATTCATATACTTTCCACAATGTGATTTTCCGGATTTAATTTGTGATGTGCTATCTCTCACTGTTACCAATAACCTACCCTTCAATTATGGGCTGCTCATGTCTTTGTCAGTGGGCAAACTTACAAAATCAGCAAGGGATCAAATACTTATTTCCACCACTGTATAACGCTGCTCAATAGCCAACAACCGAGCAGTGATGTCCCCACCTTTCCCCTCAAGGATGGGCAGCTGTACTGACACAACACATTTCAAATCCTCTAAAGTATGTTTACATGAAGCCCAATGAGCTACTAAAGGAGCATCCTTTTTACAGATTCTAAGATTACTAACATGCTCTGCAAGCCTCTGCTTTAAACGTCATTTAGTATGCCTGATGTAGTATAAAGGGCATATAATACAATATACAACCCTTTCACTGTTACAAGTGGAAAGAGGATGGAATTTGATATACTGCTTTTACATGTAAGGGTTAAGATTTTGTTGTTTGTGCTGTTCTTGAAGCATTGCTGACCAATTGGCTTTTATTTATACCTGAGGCAGGCATTACTTCCAAAACACAGCCACTATCAGCTCTCAAAATTCATTAGTAATGCTGGTGGCATAAATGTGATCGCTAAGTCTTCACTCCTTGTGTCTGTCTTGTTCACAGCGGAGATTTATTTTCTTTTTTTTTTAACCTATTTTATAAAGATAAAATAGAGGCCTCTATGCCTTTATAAAATAGGATCCCAGATCCAGCCCCAATAGCGTAAATGCCCAATCAAAAATTTACATCTGCTCCGAATGTGAGCATGTACGTGTACTCTACACATGCAAGTGTACGTCGCAACCCACCTCTGGTCCACTCAAATTATGTCCCTGGGAACATCTACATGCAGATTGCATACAAGTAAAGACACATTTTTCCATGCAGGGTACTGAAGATTGCTTCATAATATTTGACTTCGATATTCCTGCTGTGATTATGGAGTAGCTTATATAGTAATTCGGAGAAAATTGGGTTACATAGCTAAAGTTTCAGCAGTTTCTCTAAAGCAGGGATTCTAAATCCAGTCCTTGGAACACACCTAGCTAGTCTGGTTTTCCAAATGTTTATAATGAATATGCATGAGATAAATTTGCATGCACTACCTCCATATTCTGTTATTCTGGACTTAAGCCCTTGAGCCCAGGCCGTGGCCTAGTGTAGAATTTAGGCCAAGGCCTAGGGTGGACTGAACAGGCCCTATGCACCACCCCAGCCACCAAACCCCGCACACTCACATAACCAACAGGCACCACCAGAAAGGGGAAGATAGAGCATTCAGGCAAGTCTCACGGCCTATCGGGAACCCACTCACGCAGAGACCAAGCAAGCGGGCCTCACAGCCGACTGGGAACCGAGTCACACTCTGGAAAGGGGGAAAGAATAACAAGGGTTCCACATGGAACTGCAGCGCACACAGTGCAGGGTAAAGCCACAGAGAAAAGGGTGAGAGGCAGAAGCCTCTACGGGAAAACAAAGCTGTACCATAGGCAAACAAGAATACAGGAAGCTCCAGAAAGAAACACTCTAGGCTTAAACAGCACAGCACTCAGGGAAAAAGGAAACCAACTATAGGGATATACTCTAGGCTGAAACAACACAGCACACAAGGGAACAAGGCTGTACTTACAGCACACAAAGGAAAAGGGAGAAATACCTAAGGAATACACAAACTGGCCCCACAACCCCCAAGGGAAAGAACAGGGCAGAGCACTCTGCAGACAAGATAAGGGGAGAGTAAACAGAGGAAGCTGCCTTGACACACACAGAACAGAACAGACAGCACAAGTTAGAGCAGGAGAAGCAAACCAGGTGAAGGAAGTGAGGCAATCAAGCTCATGCTGGGAATACCCAGCACACACACACACACACACACACACACAAACAGCAAGCACGAGGAGAAAGGCTAAACTCCTACATAACACAAGTGCCCAAACACAGGCTGGCTTCAGCAAGGCAATCAGCGCCAAAGCAATGATTGAAAGGGAAAGGCAGGCTTAAATGGATCAAGCTTCTGATGTCTGCTGGCTCAGCCCCTGACAAGCCAATCAGGAGTGAGTCCCAAATCTTCCCCTGCCTATCCAGCAGAATCATAACATATTCATTGTAGGTATCCTTAAATCTAGCTTGTGGCCTGCCATTGAATTTTATGTGACTCATGAGACCATAGGAAGTATTCACTGAAAACGGCCCACATAAACATCTTAAACCAGAGTTTTGTCAGTGGAACCATTGAAGAATATGAAAAAGGCACAAGATTTGTTTGTCAGTGTTAGTAACTGTTTGAAAAGAGAGAATTATATGGTAACAAACCATTCTGGTAATAATTTGTTAATTCAGTCATCATATTGAGTTTTGTTGCCAGTGAATTGTATGACACATTTGTTAATTTTCTGTGTGTGGCCCACTAAGGAGAGTACCAACATTCGTGCAGCCCTCTGTTTATATCATTTTTATTATTATAAAGTTATCAGAGAAGACAGCATAAATTTCAAAATTACTTGGAAAAGCTAACATGTGAAGCCTCTGACATCCTCAAACAATCCCTGACAAAATGAGATGAAACAGCCCCCCCCCCCAACTTTGTCCGAACCCCCCCCCCCCCCATCCTGGATATCCCACAGCAGGACCACCCAAACAAGCCACAGCCCACTTAGTAGTTAAGAAGATGGCTGCGGGCCATGGGCTGTAGTATGTCCCAGAAACGTTCCCAAATATATTGAAAGCAGAGTCCAGCCGGGGTGGATAAATCAAAGACACTGCATCATTCCATAGATAATAGAGAAATCATCTGGATCCGCCATGAAGCAAGTGTGGATGATGAAGCATCTCTCCATTGTAGTAATATAACTTTCTTGCCCATCAAAAAGGCCTGCCGAAGAAATCCCATTAGGCCCCTTGGAGCAGACTGGGGAATATCAAATTTCTCAAACAGTGAACATGTTACAGTGATCTCTTGTGACCACATTGTGGATATGCTACATAACATGCAGGTCCAGAAAATCTTTATCTTTGCGCGTGCCCAAAACATATGACAAAGTTGCTGGCACAAAGTTGCACTTGGGGCATGCTGCTGAGGCACTAATTGAGGCTTTAAAGGGTTGATGGGGAGCAATGTATAGTTGAAGGGCCAATTTATATTGAAGCTTCCATAGGCCCATGTTGCAGAAATGACGTTGCATAGACAATATGCTGTCCCTTATTGTGTCAGCTGCTTCTTTCTCTTTTGGGTCAGCAGACCATGCCATTGCATAGCATGCGTAGTCCAGATCCTCTGTAGTATCCTGTAGAAAATGAAGGTGATAAGTAGGCGGCACCAGATTCTTTGATCCCAATGTTAATGCTGTGTTGATGGTGTCCTGTACATCTTCTGTCAGATTTTGCCAGCCAAAGCTGTGTACATAATGGTGCAATTGAAGGTATGCTAATCTGTCGGACATCCTCAGATTGAATTTTGTTTTCAGATCTTCAAAGGGTTGCAACTTCCCCTTCTCGGTTAACAATTGAAAAAGATAACAAACCCCTTGAGCATGCCAGTGGGCAACCACCTGAGACTCAGTACCAGGAATGAAATCTGGGTTAAATTACAGGGCTAAAAATGGGGAAGCGGCCAGCGAAAAAGAGTGGCGACGAAATAGCCAGCGCCAGGCAGCCCTGGCCATCCTAAGAAAAAAGTTTTCATTAAGACTTGTAGGAGTACGCCCTGGGATAGTATGGATCTGCCAGCTGAAATGCTCATGGGTGACAGAAGAGGTCTCCTCTGTGGTCACAGAGAAGGCCCACATGCTACAGAACCAGTTGTTAAGATGTCTCATGGAACATGCCATGGTAAGATATCGTACATTTAACAGCCCCAAACCCCCATGCCCTCTGGGTTTTTATAAAACTGAAATAGGGAGTCTGGCATCCACCCCCCCCCCCCCCAATTTTACCACCACCACAGAAACCTTTGCAAATTTTTATGTAAGCAGCACTCCTCTTGAACCTTAAGATATAGTGGAAGCATCTGGAAAACATAAAGGAGTCGTGGTCCAAGTATCATATTAAAAAGGTTAATACGGCCTATGAGAGAAACTGGGAGAGCGCGCCAGAGCCTAAGCTTTGTGTGAAGCCACTCCAGCAGGGGTCTGACATTGCACCGATAGAGGCCTATTAAATCAGATGGAATGTGGACTCCTAGATACTTTATAGAGCCCTCTGCCCACTTTAAGGGGCTGTCAGTAACACTTGAGATTTTTGTAGATTGAGATGAAAGCTGGATAGCTCTCCATAACTCTCGATCAATCTCAAGACCTCTGGAAGGGACTGATGAGGGTCTCGCAAGACTAGCAGCAGATCATCTGCATAAGCCAGTACTTTTACGCTTGTCTCCCGCATCTCCACCCCAAGGACCAGACCAGAATTCCTAAGGAAACACAATAAAGGCTCTAAGGTCAAAAGGAATAACAAAGGAGACAGGGGGCAGCCTTGTCGTGTGCCCCTCTGTATTGGAAAACAGGCTGTCCATATTCCATTTACAATAATCAAGGCCTTTGGGTCAGCACACAATACTGCTATTGCTACTGTGAACCATCTGGAGATGCCTACTTGTTCTAGGGTAGCGAAGAGGGAGGGTCACTGCACCCGGTCAAAGGCACACATCAAGACTGGCCACCAATAGTGGATTGGCAGCCTGAGCACTGTGTAACATAGCACAACAATAGAGGGTTGTCGGTATGCTGATGGTTATGAGAGAGAAATTCCTCCCAGCATTTCTGCAGATAAATTTGAAAGTCATTAAACTCGTACAGATAGGCCGGGAAGCACCATCCGGGCCATTGGCCAAAATAAGGTTCTGGAATGAGATCTAGCCACACCATGGCATGGTCAGATATTTCCTCTGGGCCAATATTGACTGTGCATACCTGAGAAAAACACTCCCGTCAAGTCAAAATATAATCTAATCTCGATAGCGTACCATTATCTCGTGATGTATGGGTGAAATCTGTCTCTTCGGGATAGAGAAGGTGCCTTGCCTCTATCAGATCCATAGATGAGCAGAATTTGGAAAAATATGGATCCACCCCAGCACCTATCCCCTGTCTAAAAAACAAGCAGTCTAAATAAGGGTCAAGAATGGAGTTAGTCTCCTAGAAAAATTAGGTCCTGATCTACATAAGGATAACAGACACCATAAAATTGAGAAAAAAAAGACTGATCTGGTGGAGTTGGGCCATAGACTCCCACCAATACTATGGGTCGCCCCTGAAAGTGGAGTCTTACCCCTAAATAATGACCTTCTTGGTCTCTAGATAGGAAGTCTGAAGTGCTTGCTAAGAATTTTCTGATTAGGGTGGCCATGCCCCCCTTTTAGCCCTCTACTACTACTATTTAGCATTTCTATAGCGCTACAAGGCATACGCAGCGCTGTACAAACATAGAAGAAAGACAGTCCCTGCTCAAAGAGCTTACAATCTAATAGACAAAAAATAAATAAAGTAAGCAAATCAAATCAATTAATGTGAATGGGAAGGAAGAGAGGAGGGTAGGTGGAGGCGAGTGGTTACAAGTGGTTACGAGTCAAAAGCAATGTTAAAGAGGTGGGTTTTCAGTCTAGATTTAAAGGTGGCCAAGGATGGGGCAAGACGTAGGGGCTCAGGAAGTTTATTCCAGGCGTAGGGTGCAGCGAGATAGAAGGCGCGAAGTCTGGAGTTGGCAGTAGTGGAGAAGGGAACAGATAAGAAGGATTTATCCATGGAGCGGAGTGCACGGGAAGGGGTGTAGGGAAGGACGAGTGTGGAGAGATACTGGGGAGCAGCAGAGTGAATACATTTATAGGTTAGTAGAAGAAGTTTGAACAGGATGCGAAAACGGATAGGGAGCCAGTGAAGGGTCTTGAGGAGAGGGGTAGTATGAGTAAAGCGACCCTGGCGGAAGATGAGACGGGCAGCAGAGTTTTGAACCGACTGGAGAGGGGAGAGGTGACTAAGTGGGAGGCCAGCAAGAAGCAGATTGCAGTAGTCTAAACGAGAGGTGACAAGGGTGTGGATGAGGGTTTTGGTAGAGTGCTCGGAAAGAAAGGGGCGGATTTTACGGATGTTGTAAAGAAAGAAACGACAGGTCTTGGCAGTCTGCTGGATATGAGCAGAGAAGGAGAGAGAAGAGTCAAAGATGACCCCAAGGTTTCGAGCTGAGGAGACAGGGAGAATGAGAGAGCCATCAACAGAAATAGAAAACGGGGGGAGCGGGGAGGTGGGTTTGGGGGGGAAAATGAGAAGCTCGGTTTTGGTCATATTTAATTTCAGGTGGCGTTGAGACATCCAGGCAGCAATGTCAGACAAGCACGCTGAAACTTTGGTTTGGATGCAAGGTGAGATATCAGGGGTAGAAAGGTAGATTTGGGAGTCATCAGCATAGAGGTGGTAGGAAAAGCCATGGGATGAGATTAATGAACCAAGGGAAGAAGTGTAGATAGAAAAGAGGAGGGGACCAAGAACAGAACCCTGAGGTACACCGACAGGCAGAGGGATAGAAGTAGAAGAGGATCCACCAGAGTGAACACTAAAGGTGCGGAGGGAGAGGTAGGAAGAGAACCAGGAAAGGACAGAGCCCTGGAATCCAAGTGAGGACAGGGTATCGAGAAGTATGCTGTGATCGACAGTGTCAAAAGCAGCGGAAAGATCAAGAAGAATGAGGATGGAATATTGACCTCTGGATTTAGCCAGTAATAGGTCATTGGAGACTTTAGTAAGCGCAGTTTCAGTTGAGTGGAGAGGGCGAAAACCAGATTGTAATGGGTCAAGAATAGCATGTGAGGAGAGAAAATCAAGGCAGCGGCGGTGAACAGCACGCTCAAGTAATTTGGAGAGAAAAGGAAGGAGGGAGATGGGTCGGTAATTAGAGGGACAAGTAGGGTCAAGTGAAGGCTTCTTAAGGAGAGGTGGGAACAGTGCACATCTCCGACCCAATGCTGGCATAGCTTCAAATGTTCTGCCGAGGAGAGTCTCATTACCTGGAGACATGCAATATCAGCTTTGTGTCAATTTAATGCTGATAGTATTTTAGTGCACTTTATAGGCGAAGTTATCCCACATACATTCCAGATCAAGAAATGGCCTTGTTCACCCCACACCTATCACATGTTGCTCATAATGATCCCATCTGTATGCCCAAGATGGCCCCAGGTCACCCAGCCTCGCCCCACAGCAATCCCAGGTCTCCAGCATCCCCATCTGCCACAGCCTCACAAAGTATGCATACATGTTATATACAGGCTCCCAAGAGTGCCATAAAGGTATACCCACCATATATATCCAGGATGGTCCCCATCAGAACTTACCCGCCCTCCCTCCCCAACCCACCCCCTCCCACAATAAAACTTTAAGTGGGCCCCCTCTCATCCGAGAACGGGAATCAAGAGACCACTTTAAGCCATGAAACCTCCCGCCAACAATATTCAACCCCCACAGAGAAAGGAAACAGTTTACAACCACATAAGTACATAAGTACATAAGTAGTGCCATACTGGGAAAGACCAAAGGTCCATCTAGCCCAGCATCCTGTCACCGACAGTGGCCAATCCAGGTCAAGGGCACCTGGCACGCTCCCCAAACGTAAAAACATTCCAGACAAGTTATACCTAAAAATGCGGAATTTTTCCAAGTCCATTTAATAGCGGTCTATGGACTTGTCCTTTAGGAATCTATCTAACCCCTTTTTAAACTCCGTCAAGCTAACCGCCCGTACCACGTTCTCCGGCAACGAATTCCAGAGTCTAATTACACGTTGGGTGAAGAAAAATTTTCTCCAATTCGTTTTAAATTTACCACACTGTAGCTTCAACTCATGCCCTCTAGTCCTAGTATTTTTGGATAGCGTGAACAGTCGCTTCACATCCACCCGATCCATTCCACTCATTATTTTATACACTTCTATCATATCTCCCCTCAGCCGTCTCTTCTCCAAGCTGAAAAGCCCTAGCCTTCTCAGCCTCTCTTCATAGGAAAGTCGTCCCATCCCCACTATCATTTTCGTCGCCCTTCGCTGTACCTTTTCCAATTCTACTATATCTTTTTTGAGATACGGAGACCAGTACTGAACACAATACTCCAGGTGCGGTCGCACCATGGAGCGATACAACGGCATTATAACATCCGCACACCTGGACTCCATACCCTTCCTAATAACACCCAACATTCTATTCGCTTTCCTAGCCGCAGCAGCACACTGAGCAGAAGGTTTCAGCGTATCATCGACGACGACACCCAGATCCCTTTCTTGATCCGTAACTCCTAACGCGGAACCTTGCAAGACGTAGCTATAATTCGGGTTCCTCTTACCCACATGCATCACTTTGCACTTGTCAACATTGAACTTCATCTGCCACTTGCACGCCCATTCTCCCAGTCTCGCAAGGTCCTCCTGTAATCGTTCACATTCCTCCTGCGACTTGACGACCCTGAATAATTTTGTGTCATCGGCGAATTTAATTACCTTACTAGTTATTCCCATCTCTAGGTCATTTATAAATACATTAAAAAGCAACGGACCCAGCACAGACCCCTGCGGGACCCCACTAACTACCCTCCTCCACTGAGAATACTGGCCACGCAATCCTACTCTCTGCTTCCTATCTTTCAACCAGTTCTTAATCCATAATAATACCCTACCTCCGATTCCATGACTCTGCAATTTCTTCAGGAGTCTTTCGTGCGGCACTTTGTCAAACGCCTTCTGAAAATCCAGATATACAATATCAACCGGCTCCCCATTGTCCACATGTTTGCTTACCCCCTCAAAAAAATGCATTAGATTGGTGAGGCAAGACTTCCCTTCACTAAATCCGTGCTGACTTTGTCTCATCAGTCCATGTTTTTGTATATGCTCTGCAATTTTATTCTTAATAATAGCCTCCACCATCTTGCCCGGAACCGACGTCAGACTCACCGGTCTATAATTTCCCGGATCTCCTCTGGAACCCTTCTTAAAAATCGGAGTAACATTGGCTACCCTCCAGTCTTCCGGTACTACACTCGATTTTAGGGACAGATTGCATATTTCTAACAGTAGCTCCGCAAGTTCATTTTTTAGTTCTATTAATACTCTGGGATGAATACCATCAGGTCCCGGTGATTTACTACTCTTCAGCTTGCTGAACTGACCCATTACATCCTCCAAGGTTACAGAGAATTCGTTTAGTTTCTCCGACTCCCCCGCTTCAAATATTCTTTCCGGCACCGGTGTGTCCCCCAAATCCTCCTCGGTGAAGACCGAAGCAAAGAATTCATTTAATTTCTCCGCTACGGCTTTGTCCTCCTTGATCGCCCCTTTAACACCATTTTCGTCCAGCGGCCCAACCGACTCTTTGGCCGGTTTCCTGCTTTTAATGTATCTAAAAAAATTTTTACTATGTATTTTTGCTTCCAACGCTAATTTCTTCTCAAAGTCCTTTTTTGCCCTCCTTATCTCCGCTTTGCATTTGGCTTGGCATTCCTTATGATCTATCCTGTTACTTTCAGTTGGTTCTCTTCTCCACTTTCTGAAGGATTGTTTTTTGGCTCTAATGATTTCCTTTATCTTACTGTTTAGCCACGCCGGCTGACGTTTAGTCTTTTTTCCCTTTTTTCTAATACGTGGAATATATTTGTCCTGAACCTCCAGGATGGTGTTTTTAAACAGCATCCACGCCTGATGCAAGTTTTTTACTCTGCGAGCTGCTCCTTTCAGTCTTTTTTTCACCATTTTTCTCATTTTGTCGTAATCACCTTTTCTATAGTTAAACGCTAGCGTACTTGATTTCCTAGTTTCACTTCCTTCAATGCCAATTACAAAACCGATCATATTATGATCACTGTTATCAAGCGGCCCTCGTATCGTTACCCCCTGCACTAGATCATGAGCACCACTAAGGACTAAGTCTAGTATTTTTCCTTCTCTTGTCGGCTCCTGAACTAGCTGTTCCATGAAGCTGTCCTTGATTTCATCAAGAAATCCTATGTCCCTTGCGTGTACAGATGTTACATTAACCCAGTCTATATGCGGGTAATTGAAATCCCCCATTATTATTGTGTTGCCCAGTTTGTTTGCGTCCCTGATTTCCTTTAACATTTCCGCATCCGTCTGTTCGTCCTGGCCAGGCGGACGGTAGTACACTCCTATCACTATCCTTTTCCCCTTTGCACATGGAATTTCAATCCACAGTGATTCCAAGGAGTGTTTTGTTTCCTGCAGAATTTTCAATCTATTTGATTCAAGGCTCTCGTTAATATACAATGCTACCCCTCCACCAATCCGATTCACCCTATCACTACGATATAATTTGTACCCCGGTATGACAGTGTCCCACTGGTTATCCTCCTTCCACCAGGTCTCAGAGATGCCTATTATATCTAATTTTTCATTTAGTGCAATATATTCCAACTCCCCCATCTTATTTCTTAGGCTCCTGGCATTCGCATATAGACATTTCAAACTATGTTTGTTGTTCCTAAGTACATCATGCTTAGTGATCTCCCTCTGAACTGAGACAGAAAGTACAATGTGCCATACAAAGTCTTAATGCCCCATTGAATAATAGTTTGCCTGTCAGGATTTGTCCAGCTTCACTGAGCAACGTTACCAATCAGCTGAATGAAGTATATGTGAGGCAGCCTCATGGTGTAATAGGAGGCAGGCAATTGAGCATGTCCTGTGCCGCCTGCAATATCTCATAGGTAGACCATCCGAGTAAACTTTTAAGAGAGCAGGATATAAGAATTGGAAACGGATGTGCTGCTCTTGCACACTGCACAGTATTGCAGATTGGGTTACATTTCCGCTACGATCCAGCAGGGCCTGAGAGTAGTCTTGGAACAATAACACCTGTTCACCCTCATTCCGGAGTAGGAGCGGAGTAGTTCTGCCTTGTGCACATAATTCAAAATATGGGCCACCACGACCTGCGGACACACCGCTCCCATGCATATATGGCCCACACGATGAGCTCTCTCCGGGCAAAGGCGGCTCACACCCACCGAATGAGGCAATACCTCCCTGAGTCAGTTGGTGACCATCTCAGGGATGGTCTCCAGAAGGCCCAACAAACAGACGTTATTTCATCGGGACCTGTTTCCAAGGTTGTCAACTTTCATGAACTGGTCCGCAAGCTGCACCTGCAGCCGCTCCACGTTCACTCTCACCATTCCAGAGGAGTCCTCCAACTCTGATACTTGCTGCTTCAGCTCCCCTGCGCAGTTAGACGCCTCAGCCAGAAGCCCTTCAAAATGCTCCAATTGCTCCGATAATCTATTCAGTCACGGCTCGATTTTGCACTCCACTGCAGCTGTTAATTGCAAGAGCTGCGTCTCTGAAAAGACCTGTGATGCAAGACCTGCAGCATCCGCTGCTTTGTCTTCTGCGCTGTGGGTTTTGATCTTTTCCTTCTGATTGTGCCTTGCCACCATGCTGGAGTTTGCATCCACCAAATATTTGTCCATGCAGTACTCTGCCAGCTTCTGAGAAAGTAATATTGGTTTAGTGAGGTTAATTGTTGCTCAAACATTGCTTAATGGCGAGAGGTCTCTGAAGCTCAGCAAGGAAGCGTTTGCCAAGCTCATGGCATCACGTGGTCTCGGCCCTCTGTTTATAAAGGTTGCCCACCCCTGCCATAAAACCTGACTGGCTAAGTGTGTCTCAAAGACTAAGTTGAGAACCCCTGCTCTAAAGTAATTAATGATGTTTAATGGACATTTAGCATTAAAAAAAATTAGACCTTATACTTATAATAAACTGATTTATTTGCCTATTGAAAACCTTAGCTTATTTTGAAGATGCTATTACCATCCAAGGCATTTATTACTATGGCTATATACTGGAATTTTGGAATAATGAATTCAGTGGCCAAATTTTTAATTAGCTGAATGTATGTTGCAAATTGATAATAAATCTTATGTACCAAATCAATCTACTACTTAAGGACATTGTTATCTATTTTTCTTTTGACCCTGCAGTCTACTTCTGCTCCTTTTTGGGCTTCCAGCTGAATCAGAACCAATGATGTAATAAGCCTTCATTCACGCCTACCTGGGGTTTCCCCCTCTATTTTCATATCCCCTTCCCAAGTCAATTCAAATGCCCAAACACTGTAGCAACTTTTGTTCCGGCACGCCCTCCCCCACTAGCATCAGCACCCTCCCCACCCCACTCACTTCTGCATTGGTTCCCTCCCTTCCCTACCCTGACCAGCATCATCTCTACCTGCTGTTTTACAGTGGCAAGAGCTTGCCACTTTGCTTTCCACCACTGTGCTCTCCTGTACCTCTTCTCACATTTAGACCTGCAGCTGGGCTGGTGGCTATACAGAGCACAGTGATGACAGCAAAATGCACTGTTAACTCTGAGCTGGTGAGGCAAGCTTTTGGTGCCCTTGAACTTTGACGCCTTGAACCCCAGTGCCTCACCTGGTTCAGGCCTTCAGCCAACCCTCAACAATCTTCAGCCAAGGTCCACATACTTCATTTCCAACTGGAATATGGATAAATATGGACTCTAAATCTGGCTACTAGATGCAACTGTTGAGCAATGGCTCAGACTTCTTCCTCTCCAGGGGTTGTGAAGGCAGCATCCATAATATCCTCAGTCCTGGCTGCCCAAGGAGCAGAAGCCAGAACTAGGAATCAAACCAAGGTTTTCCACATAGCAGTATATATGTATTGTGATAATCTGAACTTTCTATAAGATTTGGCTTACAAATAAAAGTTTTATTCTACACTAAATAACATCATGCTTGCTTTTCATTAAAGTAACACAGCAAATATACGAAGCCAGTGCCCTCCGCAAGAAAAGCAAATAGACACTATGTCCTTTCTTCCCCAGATGAAGAAAACAATAAGAGTTATTTTAGCCTGATTCTGTTACTGAATAGCACTAATAAAACTGATGATCACTGTGTGCCAGATCTATTTCTGAAAGTTACAGAGGTGATCAAAGTTCTTCTTGTTTGAAGAGGTCTGGGATTTGCATTTGGTTGAAGGAGACTATATAGAGAGAAATCTGCTTGCGTCCATTTTCCTTCTGCCTCCTAGTGTGCAGAAGGTCAGAAGGAAAATGAGAGGAAGACAGGAAGAACAGCAAAGAGATCATTCCTAGTATTAAAAGCCACAAAGGATGCACCATGTTCTGGATCGTGGGCCTGGTAATGTCAGAATTGTTCAAATGCTATCGTGATTCTTGGCTGGCAGGGACACTACCAGTATTCTTGATATTACAGAAGTAGAAAAAAGGGAAAGTGAAATTGAAGTCATAAACTACTTAGAGATCAATGACTTGGGTAGAAATGAAATCCTTGTAGTACAAGAGAAGTTCAAGAAAGTAGGGGAAGGGACTTAATCAGCAGTCAAAGATCATTATGAGATACTACCTTTGTTTTTGTTCACATAAAATATGCCATAACACACCAACAGCTTCAATAGATGGCTCATGAACTAGTATAAAGATGGTTTGGGATATACTGGGGTTGTACATGGAATAATAAAAGCTCTATCAATGGCCTCCATGAGAGGAACTAGGCTTCTATGTGAGAGATTCAAATCATTCATACATAGGATTTTAATTGGATGAGGAAAGTGTGTATGCATTAGGCTGCCACCTCTAAAAATATAATGAAAAAGGATACAAAAGTGAAGATCTCACAAGGCAAAATAATAGGGAAGGCAAAGGTAACAGGTAGAAGTTTATATAGAGACATAGCAAGGTAGTATGAGATATCTGGAAGGCTAGAACCACAAGTGCTCATAGTCTAGCTAATGAAATTTGAGGTTTGCAAACCCTGATGATTGAGATATTGTTGCTATCACAGCAACCTGGTTCAATAAGTGTCTTTATTAAGAGATAACAGTAGTGAATATCACTACCATTCGTCAAATTTGACAGGTGTCATGCCCACTTCCGGATTCTCGGCCAGTCAGAAGCGAGGACATGCCCAAGCCATGCCTGTTGATGTTACTGTCCAAGCCACACCCACTCCCTGCCCCCAGGGGTGCCATCACCGGATATCACGCCATGCCCCTGCCCAAGCCCCACCCCTTTTGAATAATCATGCCCCCTTGCCCACTTATTTGCATAGCCACCCCCAAACCACACCTCTTTCCATAGCCCTGCCCTAAACCCCACCCCCTTGGTGATGTCACAGGCAGTGATATCATAGCCACACCCCCTTTTCAAGATGACCGTCACTGCTGTATGCATCATATCACTTCTAGCTGCCATCTTGGCAGGAAGTGATGTAAAAAAAAACGACACTGCCCCCTACTGCCTTGGTGGAATTTAGTCAAGCATGCGCATTTCTCAAAGGAAAGAAAAAATAGACATTTTTTCTTTGAAAAGATAAAAGCTTTAAAAGCTATTTAAAAGAAACCACCTTTTTAAGCTGGATCGACTTTTTTGGATTTGAGCACTGTGTTCACCTTAAAAAAGCATTTAAAGCTGTTTTAAAAAAAAGGACAACCTTTTAAGCAGGATCGTCTTTTTTTCAGCCTGCTTTTAAGAAGGACAGGCTTTCCTCTTTGCCATTCTCTGGGCCAGATGCACTAAACCTTAACGACCCTCTAACAACCCTTTAACAAAGGAAATGCCTAACCGTTGCATGCATTAAAGACCTTTTTCCAACGAAGCAAGCAGCTAACGAAAATGGAATACAAAAGAGTAACTACCATTGTAATGTGGACGATTCGGGATGCACAAACCATACCGACGATTGCACCGATCATTTACCGCAATATATTTTACGTGTAGTCAGAGCTGTCCTTAACGCCTGAGCTGTCAGACACGCTGCTACTCCCCGCTCACCCCTGCAGCATACAAATCCAAGCTGGCATGTTTAAAAGTGAGATTAAATAAAACCGCTACCGCAGTACTTCCTAGGCTTCCCCCTGTATCCATAGAAAACTAAAAACAAAAATCGAAATAGATCGGGAGGGGGCAAGGGCGCTCGTCAGGAGCGTCCTGCATGGACGGCCTTGCCCCCCCCCCCCCCCCACGCTGCTCCCCGCCGCTTCCCCCTGCACGAAAAATCTTAATTTTAGCAGCCCCGGTCCCCCTCCCTTCCTGTTCCTTTCTCTCTTCCTCTCTTCTCTGCCAAAGCTCCACCTCCCGTCATCCTCTGCCCGTGCCCCGCCACCCCCCCTGAGGTCGTCGCCGCCATTCCCCCCCTCCACCGGGACCCCCCTCCGCATTACCGGGCCCACGCAGCGCCTCTCACCTCTTACGTCAGAAGGGGGCGGGCCTAGGCCAGAGAAGGAGAGACGTCATGAAGACTCGGCGACGAACAGATCTTCTTCCTGCCCGTGCAGCGCCTTCAGACAGAGATGAGAGGCGCTGTGCGGGCCCGGTAATGTGGAGGGGGGTCCCGGTGGAGGGGGGGGAGAGGCAGCGACGACCTCAGGGGGGGTGGCAGGGGTGGGGCGTGGGAGCAGAGGATGATGGGATGCAGAGCTTTGGCAGAGAAGAGAGAAAGGAACAGGAAGGGAGGGGGACCGGGGCTGCTAAAATTAAGATTTTTCGTGCAGGGGGAAGCGGCGGGAAGCGGGGAGCAGCGCAGGGGGGGCAAGGCCGTCCATGCAGGACGCTCCTGATGAGCGCCTTGCCCCCTCCCGATCTATTTCGATTTTTTGTTTTATTCTAGTGCAGGGGGAAGCGGGGAGCCACGTGTTTGTGTTGTGGGTTTTTTTTTTGTTTTGACGTTTGTGGCATGCGCAGAGCAGCCAGCATAACGCTTGGCTGCTCTGCGCATGCTTTAGGGGCCGATTACCGACGGGGATTGCGAATGTTTAATACATTGTACTTTTTAATACCGCACCGAATGTATGCGACTTGTTTTTTTGGTGCATTCTACGTTTTTTAAAATTCGTTAGGACTTTTACATATTAGTTTTTTTAACATTTGATTGATGCATCTGGGCCTCTGTTTGAGATCTATAGCCTTCACCCTGCGACCCCTTCCCTTTGGCAGTACGAAAGGGAAAGTTTGTTTTTCTTTCACAATGACAACTGTGAGATCCATTTACAGCACAGAATCCCCACACACCTCTCTCCCTCTTCTCTGTAGCCATTCACCACATAAAGAAAATAGAAACCAGTCATTCTCTGAATGCTTTTTATTTGGCATTGAGCACTAAACATTCAAGGTATAGATCAGCAAACCTCTCACACAGTCATATGTAAACATAACAACAACATGCGGAAAAGCTAGGCATGGTCAAGTAAAAATATAATCAATACCCGTAAGGCAAAGTATTAAAATTTTGAAACAAAACCCGTTTATCATACACAACCCTTTGAATTTTTTTTAAGTACACGAGATTCAATCTGCCAATGGGCCTTGTTTTTATCGTTTTTTGCTGAATGGATATCTTAGTTCATTCAGTGGCACCCAAGGATCGTAATCCAGAACTAGCTCCTTTAGACTGCAAAAATTTATTTTCTCACTGTTTTTGCTGTTAAGTGTGATACCTTCAGGTGGGTCTCGCCGCTGGATAGCTTGTACCCATATGTTTTAGGACCAGCTGATACAAACTCTGTGATATGCTCACCCTCGCTTGTTAATTTGCCTAAATAGTCAAGAAGGAAGGATCTCAATCACCCTCCTTACTTACAAGAATCAGAGCCTGTATTATGATAAAGGCAGCACTCTTGTAAAGCATTAAGAACCCTGTACAGCTGTAACCGGGCATGCACCATTGTAAAAGAGGCTATGAAGATGTTAGTGTTACCTAGTGGTGTACAAAGTTCCTTCGTGCGCTTCCAGGTGATACACACCGCATCATTGTCTATAAAATCGCAAGATGACACAGTGTATTAGGGGGAAAACAGATACATATACAGCTCATCGGGGTCTCTTAACGATGCTCGTGACCGGTAGATTTCTTCTCTGACCAAACTTCCCCCACAAAGTGTTTAAGAACAGTTTTGAAATTTGTCTTTTTGCAGGGTTCACGGTTATCTGATCGGCGCATAAAAGCACGTTTTCTTTCTGGTAGAGATCATCTATGTATCTGTTTTGTTGTTCAGCATTGGTACACCACTGAGGAAACCCCAGTGCTTCCTGCTTTTGTCATAGATGCATGCAGGGCCGGTCTTAGCAATTGCAGGGCCCTGTGCAGACCAGTTCAGTGGGGCCACCACCATAAGCCATAATTTATCAGAGTTTAAAAGGAGGTTTAGAGCTCTCGGAACCCCACCTCACCCCATACCTTGATGTGCATCTACCACGTTTCAATAGAGAGCGGCAGACAGTGGCATCGATTTTCGTATCCTGTCAGGTGCCAAGCCCAGATCCTCCTCGCTGCTGCATCCCGTTATTCCGAAAGCAGGAAGTGACATCAAAAGGGGGTGGGACGCAGCAGCGAGGAGGCTCTGGGCTCAGCAGCTGACGGGATATGGAAATCACTCCCGCTGCCTGGTGCTCTCTACTGAAATGTGGATGCAGGGAGGTGTTCCGAGACAGGAGGACAGACGTGCCAGAGATGCGGGGTCCTGTGCGACCGCCCCTGTCGCCCATGCCTAAGACCGGCCCTGGATGTATGTTTATGTATTCTGCAGAGATTTGTGTAGAAGTCTGTTCAAAATGCCAGACCTCGTAGATTTCCCCCACCCTGTACCCTTTAGAGAGAGCCATTTCCAATTCTACGGTACACCACATCCCCACCAGGGCTCGCTCACCATCATCATGAGCACATTTCTCCTACTGATTCATTACTGCGCAGATGTGACACAACAGGAACATGAGTTTACTGTGTACCCTATAGGGCAGTAGGGGGAAAAGAATCCACGCAGGGGGAACACCTTGACTTTCACAAGCCCAAAATAATCGGAGAGGGGGCCAAAATGATCATAGATGATTTTTGGGTGTCTGATTGGATACTCTTTAGTTTTATAGACAAAAGGGCACTGGGTGGTAAAATCATAATAGTGTATTTTCTCACCCTATTTAACCTGATAGTACAGACACACGGCATTCGTTCTGCCTCTAAAAAGGGCATCTCGTGGAACTAAAGGTTCAAGTAATGCAACTCTACTCAGAAAGGCCACACATTCCTTATCCATTTTAACCAAACCGTCCCACTCATGTTCCCAAATACTGACGCACACCAAACAAAAGGTGGAAGAAAACCAAGTCCACGTGGCCAGCCAAAACACAGGAGTAAGAGCTCCAAACAAGGTTTTATTAGGACCCTAAACGGTCCATGTTTCGGCAAGAATGCCTTCTTCAGGGGTCTAAAAACACAAAATTTAAAATCAATACACAGCAATAAAAATAAACATAAACAAATAAAAAATACATTTATAAATAAATAGACTACAATATTGAAAACTACGAAAAATATACCAGAAATAAGGAATAAAAATAAAACACACATATTAGAAATCCAAAAAGCATATGTTTAAAAACATACATTGATGATAAATCTGATGATAACATTAATAATGCACAAAATCTAAAAATATAAATGCAACAAAATACATATATGTAATCATAACCAAATACTGACGACCTTAAACCCTTCCTCTTTTAGGTAATCTGCCTTGCACCGTGTTTTGTAGTTTAGAAACCCGAAGGTGGACCAGTCAAAGGGTTCTGTTTTTTAGAATCGTAGCTGGTCATACAACCGTGATAAAAGCAACCATTAAATTCAAAGGCAGTTCGCTCGCCGTTAATGACAGCATATCCATCAAGAAGGTAGTCACCCACCCGCATTTCACACCCCTTTAGAGCATGCCTGATTTCTATGTGTTCTTTGTCCTCAGTGTACAGCAGCCAATGGATACTGGTCTGTTGATTATAATCATCGACTGCCAGCAGTCATGAACCTGAACGTGGCCATACACACGGAAGCGAGTGTGATGTACTGGAACGGGTCTGTGCAATTCTTTAGGGTCACTGCCCCACCCCCAGTATTTCTTCTACGTCTTCCTCCACAGCCCTCTCAGTCATTTTCATAATTTCCTCTCTGGAAAGGACACACGCTTTTTGTAAAATGTACACATCTTGCTTACAATAGAAATCTAGTTCATTTTGTAAATCAAACGTTTTATGCTTGTTCTCACCATAGCAGCGTGTGAAAGCCTCTTTCTCATCAGGCATCATGCTTTCAACGCCGTAGTACTTTTCCTCCAGCATTTCCCCCACATAGTTTTGGTTTTCCACGGTGTTAAAAAGTGAGGAAAGTGCTCTTTGCTGCCTTCAAAGCCCTTGGCTTGCGGGAGCTTGTTAAGCTTCATGGGCAGAAAATTTAGAGAGTCTATAAAGTGAATGCCCAGCATAAGTACATAAGTACATAAGTAATGCCATACTGGGAAAAGACCAAGGGTCCATCGAGCCCAGCATCCTGTCCACGACAGCGGCCAATCCAGGCCAAGGGCACCTGGCAAGCTTCCCAAATGTACAAACATTCTATACATGTTATTCCTGGAATTTTGGATTTTTCCAAGTCCGTTTAGTAGCGGTTTATGGACTTGTCCTTTAGGAAACCGTCCAACCCCTTTTTAAACTCTGCTAAGCTAACCGCCTTCACCACTTTTTCCGGCAACGAATTCCAGAGTTTAATTACACGTTGGGTGAAGAAAAAGTTTCTCCGATTTGTTTTAAATTTACTACACTGTAGTTTCATCGCATGCCCCCTAGTCCTAGTATTTTTGGAAAGCGTGAACAGACGCTACACATCCACCTGTTCCACTCCACTCATTATTTTATATACCTCTATCATGTCTCCCCTCAGCCGTCTCTTCTCCAAGCTGTATAGCCCTAGCCTCCTTAGTCTTTCTTCATAGGGAAGTCGTCCCATCCCCGCTATCATTTTAGTTGCCCTTCGCTGCACCTTTTCCAATTCTACTATATCTTTCTTGAGATGCGGCGACCAGAATTGAACACAATACTCAAGGTGCGGTCGCTAATGGAGCGATACAACAGCATTATAACATCCTCACACCTGTTTTCCATACCTTTCCTAATAATACCCAACATTCTATTCGCTTTCTTAGCCGCAGCAGCACACTGAGCAGAAAGTTTCAGTGTGTTATCGATGACGACACCCAGATCCCTTTCTTGGTCCGTAACTCCTAATGTGGAACCTTGCATGACGTAGCTATAATTCGGGTTCTTTTTTCCCACATGCATCACCTTGCACTTGCTCACATTAAACATCATCTGCCATTTAGCCGCCCAGTCTCCCAGTCTCGTAAGGTCCTCTTGTAATTTTTCACAATCCTGTCGCGATTTAACGACTTTGAATAACTTTGTGTCATCAGCAAATTTAATTACCTCGCTAGTTACTCCCATCTCTAAATCATTTATAAATATATTAAAAAGCAGCGGTCCTAGCACGGACCCCTGAGGAACCCCACTAACTACCCTTCTCCATTGTGAATACTGCCTATTTAACCCCACTCTCTGTTTCCTATCCTTCAACCAGTTTTTAATCCACAATAGGACATTTCCTCCTATCCCATGACCCTCCAATTTCCTCTGTAGCCTTTCATGAGGTACCTTGTCAAATGCCTTTTGAAAATCCAGATACACAATATCAACCGACTCCCCTTTGTCCACATGTTTGTTCACTCCTTCAAAGAATTGAAGTAAATTGGTCAGGCAAGATTTCCCCACACAAAAGCCATGCTGACTCGGTCTCAGTAATCCATGTCCTCGGATGTGCTCTGTAATTTTGTTTTTAATAATAGCCTCTACCATTTTCCCCGGCACCGACGTCAGACTCACCGGTCTAATTTCCCGGATCTCCCCTGGAGCCTTTTTAAAAAATGGGCGTTACATTGGCCACCCTCCAATCTTCCGGTACCATGCTCAATTTTAAGGATAAGTTGCATATCACTAGCAGTAGCTCCGCAAGCTCGTTTTTCAGTTCTATCAGTACTCTAGGATGAATACCATCCGGTCCAGGAGATTTGCTACTCTTCAGTTTGCCGAACTGCCCCATTACATCCTCCAGGTTTACCGTGAAGTCAGTAAGTTTCTCCGACTCGTCCGCTTGAAATACCATTTCCGACACCGGTATCCCACCCAAATCTTCCTCGGTGAAGACCGAAGCAAAGAATTCATTCAGTCTCTCTGCTACGTCTTTGTCTTCCTTGATCGCCCCTTTTACCCCTCGGTCATCCAGCGGCCCAACCGATTCTTTTGCCGGCTTCCTGCTTTTAATATACCGAAAAAAAATTTTTACTATGTTTTTTTGCCTCTAATGCTATCTTTTTTTCATACTCCCTCTTGGCCTTCTTAATCTGTGCCTTGCATTTGCTTTGACACTCCTTATGCTGTTTCTTGTTATTTTCAGACGGTTCCTTCTTCCATTTTCTGAAGGCGTTTCTTTTAGCCCTAATAGCTTCCTTCACCTCACTTTTCAACCAGGCCGGGTGTCTTTTGGACTTCCGTCTTTCTTTTCTAATTCGCGGAATATGTATGGCCTGGGCCTCCAGGATGGTATTTTTGAACAGCGTCCACGCCTGTTGTACAGTTTTTACTCTCTCAGTTGCCCCCCTGAGTTTTTTTTTTTACCGTTCTTCTCATTTTATCATAGTCTCCTTTTTTAAAGTTAAACGCTAACGTATTTGACTTTCTGTGTACAGTTACTTCAAGGTCGATGTCAAAACTGATCATATTATGGTCACTGTTATCAAGCGGCCCCAGTACCATAACGTCCCTCACCAGATCATGCGCTCCACTAAGGACCAAGTCTAGAATTTTTCCTTCTCTCGTTGGCTCCTGCACCAGTTGCTCCATAAAGCTGTCCTTGATTTCATCAAGGAATTGTATCTCTGTAGCGTGTCCTGATGTTACATTTACCCAGTCTACAGTGGGGGAAATAAGTATTTGATCCCTTGCTGATTTTGTAAGTTTGCCCACTGACAAAGACATGAGCAGCCCATAATTGAAGGGTAGGTTATTGGTAACAGTGAGAGATAGCACATCACAAATTAAATCCGGAAAATCACATTGTGGAAAGTATATGAATTTATTTGCATTCTGCAGAGGGAAATAAGTATTTGATCCCCCACCAACCAGTAAGAGATCTGGCCCCTACAGACCAGGTAGATGCTCCAAATCAACTCGTTACCTGCATGACAGACAGCTGTCGGCAATGGTCACCTGTATGAAAGACACCTGTCCACAGACTCAGTGAATCAGTCAGACTCTAACCTCTACAAAATGGCCAAGAGCAAGGAGCTGTCTAAGGATGTCAGGGACAAGATCATACACCTGCACAAGGCTGGAATGGGCTACAAAACCATCAGTAAGACGCTGGGCGAGAAGGAGACAACTGTTGGTGCCATAGTAAGAAAATGGAAGAAGTACAAAATGACTGTCAATCGACAAAGATCTGGGGCTCCACGCAAAATCTCACCTCGTGGGGTATCCTTGATCATGAGGAAGGTTAGAAATCAGCCTACAACTACAAGGGGGGAACTTGTCAATGATCTCAAGGCAGCTGGGACCACTGTCACCACGAAAACCATTGGTAACACATTACGACATAACGGATTGCAATCCTGCAGTGCCCGCAAGGTCCCCCTGCTCCGGAAGGCACATGTGACGGCCCGTCTGAAGTTTGCCAGTGAACACCTGGATGATGCCGAGAGTGATTGGGAGAAGGTGCTGTGGTCAGATGAGACAAAAATTGAGCTCTTTGGCATGAACTCAACTCGCCGTGTTTGGAGGAAGAGAAATGCTGCCTATGACCCAAAGAACACCGTCCCCACTGTCAAGCATGGAGGTGGAAATGTTATGTTTTGGGGGTGTTTCTCTGCTAAGGGCACAGGACTACTTCACCGCATCAATGGGAGAATGGATGGGGCCATGTACCGTACAATTCTGAGTGACAACCTCCTTCCCTCCGCCAGGGCCTTAAAAATGGGTCGTGGCTGGGTCTTCCAGCACGACAATGACCCAAAACATACAGCCAAGGCAACAAAGGAGTGGCTCAGGAAGAAGCACATTAGGGTCATGGAGTGGCCTAGCCAGTCACCAGACCTTAATCCCTTTGAAAACTTATGGAGGGAGCTGAAGCTGCGAGTTGCCAAGCGACAGCCCAGAACTCTTAATGATTTAGAGATGATCTGCAAAGAGGAGTGGACCAAAATTCCTCCTGACATGTGTGCAAACCTCATCATCAACTACAGAAGACGTCTGACCGCTGTGCTTGCCAACAAGGGTTTTGCCACCAAGTATTAGGTCTTGTTTGCCAGAGGGATTAAATACTTATTTCCCTCTGCAGAATGCAAATAAATTCATATACTTTCCACAATGTGATTTTCCGGATTTAATTTGTGATGTGCTATCTCTCACTGTTACCAATAACCTACCCTTCAATTATGGGCTGCTCATGTCTTTGTCAGTGGGCAAACTTACAAAATCAGCAAGGGATCAAATACTTATTTCCCCCACTGTATATTTGGATAATTGAAGTCACCCATTATTATCACATTGCCCATTTTGTTCGTGTCTCTGATTTCTTTTATCATTTCTGTGTCTACCTGCTCATCCTGGCGAGGCGGACGGTAGTACACTCCTATCACCATTTTTTTCTCTTTTATACATGGAATTTCAACCCACAGTGATTCAAAGGTGTGATTTGTGTCCTGCTGAATTTGTAATCTATCTGAGTCAAGGCTCTCGTTAATATACAATGCTACCCCCTCCACCAGTCCGGTCCACCCTATCATTACGATATACTTTGTACCCCGGTATGACAGTGTCCCACTGGTTATCCTCCTTCCACCAGGTCTCAGTAATGCCTATTATATCCAATTTTTCATTTAGTGCAATATATTCCAACTCTCCCATCTTATTTCTTAGACTCCTAGCATTTGCATATAGACATTTCAGAGTATGTTTGTTGTTCTTATTTGCATAATGCTTAGTACCTGACACTATTGATTTGACATCTTTTGTCTGATCTTTAGTTGTATTTAAGGGCACCTGGCCTACCACGGTCTGTTCTGCAACCTCACTATCCAGAAACCCTATCTTTCCTGGGCATGTCAATAAAAATTTGTAAAAGCTTACTGCCCTGTCCTAACACACTCATATCCATCATTTCCCGCAACAGCTGACTGATGACAAAATAAGTGTTGTAACCTTTCAAATTGTGTGCTATGAAAGTGTAGTCCTTGAACCATTTGTCAACGGTTAGGGTGGTGGACTTTGGTCCTGGGGAACTGAGGAACTTCAGGCACAGGCAGCTCCTTGTGACTCTGGGCAAGTCACTTAACCCTTCATTGCCCCAGGTACAAATAAGTACCTGTAAACAATATGTAAGCCGCATTGAGCCTGCCATGAGTGGGAAAGCGTGGGGTACAAATGTAACAAAAATAAAAAAATAAAAGAACCTATGAACTTGGAGAGACAATTTACCCCCTTGAATTCTCATTCATATTCACAGTAAAAGTCTGTTGCAAAGATGGGGATGTGCACCCCTATTTCCTGCATGCACTCACAGTCATAAATGATATACCTTTTGGATGTTTTAGGCCTAGCCAGCCTTGTCATATAGCATAAATGGTTTTCCCCTTTCTGTAAAGGATCACCGTACTGCAAACATTTTCTGGCTTTGCATTTGTGCTTTTTTTCTGTGTAAGAGTTGGACCTTTGCAAAATATTTTAGAGAAGTATTCTCTCTTTTGGATACCAGGTTTGTATGCCATTTTAAACAGAACAACAGTATAACTGACAGGGCGCCTCTCTCTACACTCCTGCCAAACCACGCATGTGTCAGATAGACACAGATGACAGCGTGATTTGCAGTGTGGTAACGGCTATAAGCATTTCACAGTGTTTACAGAAATTTCTCTTACCTAGAACTGTTTGATATCTAAGATACCATAAAAATGATCATGATGGAGTATCATATAGAAGGTGTTATGGTATGGCTGGCAGTCGCTTGTTTTAAAAAGACGCCAACCATCGCTGTCTATATGATGTAGGACTCGTATGTTTATGCCCAGCTGTTGTTCAAAAACTGCTACATCGCCCAACATAACTTTTTTGTTTTCTGACCACCCTAGCTCGGTGTGTAGTTTTCTGGCTTCATATAACAATTCTATGTCTTTTAGCTTGACAGCGCTGGTGAGTGCCTTGACTCCCTGCAAAGCACAAGTTATATCCCATGTTGTTTAGATCTACTAAATGTCTTCTTTTTTTCCTAATAATGTGGCTATCGAGAACACTTTGTAAAGACCTGTTACAACCCCCACCACTCCCTCTGTTTCTGATAACCGTCACAGTGAGACAGACACATGTTCTCATTAATGTGTATTTCTCTGAAACTCTGCAGAAAATTACTGACCTGTTCTAAGAAATGCCCCGCCTCGCTCCCACTCAGTTGGTGACTTCTAGAATATAAGGAATTATATAACCCCCCCAGGCATAAATCTTATTTGTAAGTAATCATTGGGTGATGCTCTACTATTTATGATATCTAAAGCTTGTTGAATACCTTGTTTTGAACATCTCTGAATGTTCTTAGTGTCTAAAGCTCACACCATTAAACCTCGGTGAGTTTCTAGTCCACCTGTTCACAAACTCTATATATCTCACTGGTTCAGGCTCCGCTGTAACATTTTCAGACATGTTGTCTATAACAGCCCCAATTTCAAGGTCCACTGTAACATTTTTAGGCACATTGTCTATAACAGGTCCTGTCACTGTTTCAGAATCATTACCGGCCTCATAATCACCGTCGGAGGTGTCGACTTCCAAATATCTGCTCTCGGCTCTGGTATCACGGTACACTCTCTTTCTCCCTCTTTCTGCGGGAGGGCTTGTGCTCCTTGGTCATTTTTCCAAATGTTTTGATTTATCTCTAGGTTTGATGTACCAATTTGGTGGCACCACTTGACCATGATTGGGTTGAGTTGGGTGCACAGCTTTCGATGTTTCACCAGCCGTCTCTTTTTCTTGGTGTGCGGGATAAAAAAGTAGAACATCATGAAATGAACGAACACAGACCTATCGTACCTCCCATCGGTGAGTGAAAGGTTCGTCAAGATGACCAACAACAAGGGAAGCAGATACAACTGCCATTTTGTAAGACTATCAAGAGCCGTGAGAAAAAAAGTTGCAATGTCTATAGGTAAAAAACCTCAAAATGGGATGCAAAACCTGATCTTTTAAAAACATGAGCACTTTTATGACTTGCTGAACTGCCAGAACCGCCACTCTGATTGTGATGTCCCTTTGAACAGTAGGGGTAATTGGTGGTCACAACACTGTTCGTGTTCTATCCTCATTTCTCGGCGCTAGCTGTCAATGTTTCACCAGCCGTCTGGCTGTTTCTTGATCTGCAGGGTAAAAAAAAAGTAGAACATCGTGAAACAAACAAACACAGGCCTAACGTATCTGTCATCGGTGTGGGTGAAGGGTTTGTCAAGATGGCCGCCAACACACCACCATGAGGACTTGTACCATTTTATAAGATTAGCGGACGCCACATGGCAGCAATTATAAATGCCATTTTGACATTCAAAACAGAAATACTTACTTTCTTGCTGATGTAAACCTCTGAGCCACTTGAGACATTTCTTTGAGCAGTAGGAATGATTGGCGGTCGCGGTGCTGTTCATATTCTTCGCTGTCAAAATACACAACAGACCATCACATTCATCATATGTACCTTTTTTTAAAATTGTTTTAATACAACAGTTTGAGGACCTGCAAAACACTTACACATATCTTTTCTTTTTCTGCTGTAAGCATGTTCTAACAGTATGCGCGACCATGCTTTACAGTTGTTTTTTCCATTCTTATCCCCAGACCCCTGACACGTTGTGTATTTGTGTTCATCCTGTGTACAACACATAGGTCTTAGTAAGTTATGCATTCATGTTAGTTGATGAGAAGAGACAATGTAATGTGCTGATTTTACACTTTCAACGAGGTTCATGATGGTGTTAATAGTTTCATTAAAAATCATCACTAGTTCCATTTTACACCCAACTATCAGAATGACGCCTAGAATATGTTCCAAGCACAGTCTCTCGCAAACCGCTCGTAGTTTCTGCGCTCTGACATTAGGGTGCCATTTCAGGCACATATGTTGGCTCAGTCTCCACCTTTCCAATGTACAACTTTGACAGTCTTTTGCCACAGCCTCACACCAGCAGCGATATATAATGCTGTAAACCGCTATTTGTACGAGTGAATTGAAGACATTTTTCCGGTAAAAAGCATAGATCCTCCTCAGTTGCTTAATAAGGCCTATACATTGCCACCATCCCATGTCTCGGGCATCCTCAGGTCTGGAGGCCCATTTGCAAAGTCTCTGTATATCTTGCACCATTTTCACAGGTGTTCTGACAGCAGCACAAGCAACACAAACACATGAGACTGGCTGGCTGTGGCTTCGCTACGTCATTCACCTATAAGAGAATATGGACAGTCTGTTAAAAGACGGATCAAGAAAAAGCATCCACAAAGGTATACCTCAGAACATATTTTGTCAAAAAAGGAAACAAAATGACACACATACCTGTGAAATAGGGGAGGGCAACACCTCCACCTGGTTTAGAAGATCCATGAGTTCCGCATCCTCAGCCATATATTTCTTCATCATCATTGGCATCTCCAAACGTATCTTCTGGAAAATCCACAGCATTTTTAGTCACGGTTATATTCGGTTCGGAATCTAGGTCTTCTGTTGGCAAGATGTTGACTTCTTGAGAGTCAAACAGCTTTTGCGTACATGGCAGTTCATCCAGCAAGAAGGACTCTTGTCATTTCCTGCCCTAGCAACGGATCCTCCTCCTTTTCCGTTTTAGCCATACACTGCACGTTCTGGTTACTAACGATGTTTTCTGATTTTGTCAGATCAGTTACTAGCGGGTAGCCCTTGGTCTTGGCATCGAGACCTTTAAGGTAAAGATTGAGGTTTCACCCTCTCTTTAACAACAATGGTTGTTTACCTCTTCTAGTCCTCTGTATGTTAGGGGTTTCTTAAGACTCCATATTTAGCTGCTGCATCTTTCTGATCCCCCGATAGATGGAAAGTATGTAGAATGGTGGTAGTGCCTTTTTTTTATAGCTTATGGTCACATGCTGTTCTTATGAGTTGTCCTTACATTCTGTCTGCAGACTTGCCCAGACATGCCTAGCTTTGCCGCGTGTTGTTATGTTTTTATACATGTGACTGTGTGAGAGGCTTGCTGATCTGTACCTTGAATGTTTAGTGCTCAATGCCAAAAAAAAAAGCATTCAGATAATGCCTGTTTTCTATTTTCTTTATGTGGTGAATGACTACATACAAGAAGGAGAGATGTGTGGGGATTCCATGCTGTAAATGGATCTCACAGTGTCATTGTGAAAAAACCCCCAAACTTTCCCTTTCAAACTGCCATGGGGGAAGGGTCATAGGTCAGGGCCGATCTTAGCAATTGTGGGGCCCTGTGCAGACCGGTTCGGTGGGCTCTCTGTCCCACCTAGCTCTGCCCCTTGTTGACAAGATGTGTTTTAAACATTTTTTATTTCAAATAAAGACAAATCAAGCAAAACTTGTACAGAAAAACTAATTGAAATATGCACAATTCTATCATAGAAAACCTTTGGATTTAAAAAGCAAAACCATGTGCATGTAAGGACTGAATAAATGAATTAAAACAAATCCCCTTAATATCTAATACTTGGTAGCAATAATGAAACAGTGATTGAATATTCACATAGCAAACAGGCTGAGCCAACATATTTATTTTCCATTGAACATAATTAACTTTGTATGAACTTGGCTGCTAATTTGTGCTGAACTGGACAATATTGACACATTTAGACTGACTCTGGACAGTTCTGCACGAAGGAAACCCTTCCCTCATTAATCAATACCTTCTCTGTGAATTAGTAGTAGTAAAAAAAGGCAAGTGCATTTTTATAATATACCACTGCATTCCACAAAGCAAAAGGAGCATGTTCCCACATGCCATCTTTTTTATTTTGATGTACGCACAGGAAAAAAAAAAAGATTTTAAATGCTCCCAGGTTTCAACCGAATTCATGTTTAATGTGGGATAAAAGCCATAAATAAGTAAATAAATAGAAACTCTGAATGTTGAGCACCTGATTCTCATAACATGATGTCTGTTTAGTGGCCCTTTACCAGGAGAAAAAGAATCTCTGCATTAGTACAACAGTACTAGAGTGTCCCTTTAACCAGCCCCTCCAAATAACACACTTGTTTACTAAACCTTAGCTCACGTTATCTGCAACAGGGCCCAGAGGAATAAAATGGGCCGTGCTGCAGATAACTCGAGCTAAGCTTTATCAGCAGGATAAAAGATGCCTGTAAAACGCAAAGTGTCCAAGCAACCACCACGTCTCAGTGATACTACTGTACCTACCAGCACCTTTGAACCAGCCATACAACCAGTTGCTGTAGCTCACAGAGAATACTGGTGTGACCCCTGAGGCAGGCAGCTCCTTCCACCGAAACACGGTCCACGTGGGGTCCTTGTCCTGGTGCTTTGAATAAAAGGATCTTCAAGCAACATCTCCTGAGGTGGCTCATCATTTGGTCAACCTCTACTTCACCCTGTTGTGGGAAGTAGTACCCCAGCAACTTTTTCTAGAAGCCTTTGGGAAGGCTCACTGCCATGTGCATTTGTTCCCGCCTGTCACTGTCGTGCAGGATCTCCTCAGTCTGTTGCAGGCTAAAAGAATATAACTGCTTTGGGTAGTGAGACAGTTGTGAGAATTTGTCATGCTGTCCTTCAAGAACACCTGTTCCAGCTGAGTAACATTATTTCTCCTAGGACAAGAAGTACTGGAAAATTCTCACCTATGGAACTCCCTAGCTACAGGCTGCCCTCATCAGAAACAGCACAAGTGGTGCTGAAACAGATAGACACCAAACATTTGGTAGCAACAGACCATATGCAACATTTTTACTTTTTAAGAAGGCAGCATGGAGCTAAAAGAGAAGAGCCTAAGGGGGATGTAGTTCGATTCTAAATCCCACATAGATTCTGGAGGACTGTCTGGACAAATCTACTGTCACATTGAAAGTCCTGTTCTAAGTAATAATAGGATGTGAATGTATGATTGGATGTCCATGTTGCAGCTCTGCAAATCTCCTCTATGAAGGCTGATCTCAAGTAGGCTACAGATACATCTATAACTCTCCATTATGCGCCATGGCAGGACCTTCTAGTCAGCCTAGCCTAGGAAATGCATTTTGCTAGCCAATTGGAAACTATGTATTTGCTGATGACAGCCTACATCCTATTTGAATCAAAAGAAATAAAAAGCTGGGTGGACATTTTATGGGTTTTCATCTGCTTCAGGTAAAAGAGTAGGCTCTTTTGTAGTCCAAGTTGTGCAGTGCACTTTCAACCTTTGTTGGCATGAGATTTAGGGAAAAAGGTTGGAAGGATTATTGACTGGTTAAAATGGAACTTCAACACAGAAAAAGGCAACTGCTTGAGTCATGCCTAACAAGGTTCCTATGAATTCTGGTTGTAGAACTGTGTTTACAGGTGATTTGGGATAATTTATGATGAACTGTAGCAACTCCAGCAACTGAATAGTTGGGTGAACTTATCTTTCTTCTTCTTCTTGAGTTGCATACTATCCCAGCCAAGCATCAAATAAGGAAACACTTGCACCCCTAGTCTGTGTTGATAACACTGCAACAACCACAAAACACGTTCAGGGTCATTTTCGAAAGAGAAGGGCGCCCATTGTCTGACACAAATCAGGAGATGGGCGTCCTGCTCTCAGGGTCGCCAAAATTGGCATAATCGAAAGCTGATTTTGGGTGCCCTCAACTGCAGTCCGTTGCGGGGATGACCAAATTTCACGGGGGCATGTCGGAGGCATAGCGAAATCGGGACAAGGGCGTGCTTAAGAGATGGGCGTCCTCGACCGATAATGGAAAAAAGAAGGGCGTCCCTGACGAGCATTTGGTCGACTTTACTTGGTCCATTTTTTTTCACAACCAAGCCTCAAAAAGGTGCCCAAACTGACCATATGACCACCGGAGGGAATCAGGGATGACCTTCCCTTACTCCACCAGTGGTCACTAACCCCCTCCTACCCTAAAAATTAAAAATGTTTTTTTGCCAGCCTCAAATGTCATACCCAGCTCCATGACAGCAGTATGCAGGTCCCTGGAGCAGTTTTAGTGGGTGCAGTGCACTTCAGGCAGGCGGACCCAGGCCCATCCTCCCCTACCTGTTACACTTGTGCTGGTAAATGTGAGCCCTTCAAAACCCACACGAAACCCACTGTACCCACATTTAGGTGCCCCCCTTCAGCCTTTGGGCTATGGTAGTGTTGTACAGTTGTGGGGAGTGGGTTTGGGGGGCTCAGCACCGAAGGTAAGGGAGCTATGCACCTGGGAGCAATTTGTGAAGTCCACTGCAGTGCCCCCTAGGGTGCCCGGTTGGTGTCCTGGCATGTGAGGGGGACAAGTGCACTATGAATGCTGGCTCCTCCCATGACCAAATGCCTTGGATTTGGTCGTTTTTGAGATGGGCGTCCTCGGTTTCCATTATTGCTGAAAACCGGGACGACCATCTCAACATTTAGGTCGACCATCTCTAAAGTCGACCTAAATGTTGAGATTTTGTCGTCCCCGACCGTATTATCGAAATGAAAGATGGACGCCCATCTTGTTTCGATAATAGCAAATTCACCGCCCCGTCACGGGGCCATCCTGCGGGGACGCCCTCAGGAAAACCTGGGCGCCCCTGTTCGATTATGCCCCTTTTTGTGAACATATGAGGCACTGATGCAAGGCCAACTAGCAGAATGCAGTATGGTAGTAGTGTTTCCCTATTGAAGATCACAGATACAGATTCATCCAAGACACAGGAACTATGTGAGTGTAAGCATCCTTTAGATACAGAGAACATAGCCAGCGCTCTTTTTGAAGAAGTGGTATGAGGGAGCCTAAGGAAACTATCCTGAATTTTTGTTTGGTGAGATATTTATTCAGGGCCCTCAGGTCTAGAAAGGAGTGGAATCCTTCCATCTTCTTTGTGAAATACTTGGAATAAAATTCCAGCCCTCTTTCCCATGATGAAATGTGCTTGACCACATTGGCCTGTAATGGAGAAGAAATATCCTTTGTAAGTATTTCCTGCTGCTTAAAGCTTGATCTTGATGCTTTTGGTGGGTTATCTTGAGGCTTTTACACTAATTGAAGGTGTATCCTATCCAGATTATTTTTAGACCCTATCTGTCTAAACTTATAAGGAGCCATTGGACAGCAAAAAGATTGTCTCCCTTCCTACAGGAAGGTTGTGGGGCAGGGATACAGGGACTGACACTGTGATCTCGTGAAGGTAGTCAAAATCCCGTACCAGATTTTGGTTGTGATGCAGTTTGTTACATTTGGCCCCTCTGTGTCTGGGACTAGAGCAAGAACCTGTCTGGACTGAGAGGTGCAGGAGAGTAATAGGATCTGTTGCCCTCCACTCTAATACTTCCTAGAAGAGGAGGCCTATTGGAACTGGGTGTGGAGAAGATTGTAATGGTGCTGCAATGTTGGTTGATGAGAGTAGCAGCCTCCTGCATCTTATCTCTGACGAGATTCTCTCTGTGACAGAGCACATCAATGAGCTTTTTCTTGCACATTTTGTCTTATGTCTGAGGCTTTCAGCCAGGTGAGTCTGTAGGTGCCAACCCCCATGGCAGAAGCACTCGATAACATATCAAAAATATAGGTCTATATATTTTCCAAACTCCTTCCTTTTGGCTAAAAGCGAGTGAAGTTTTTTTTTTTACCTTTTCTCTTTGAAGACTGTCACAAACTCTGCAACACTGGACAAAATGTTCCACAAGTACATGCCCATGGAGGGCTGGTAGTATGCCTTGGAGGATGAGAGCATAGCATTATAAAACATCTTTTCCCAAAAGACTCCAATATCTAAGCCTCTCTCCCAGGGGGCACCAAGAAATGAATCTTGAATACTTGGCTCTTTTGAGAACAGATTTGACGACTATAGAATGGTGAGGAAGCTATTGCTTCTCAAATCCCGGAGCCTTCAACATTCTGTACGTAGAGTCAACCACCTTTTTAACAGAAGATACAGAAAGAGGGTCTCCCACATTCTCATCTGTACATCCTTTAGGATTCTGTGAATGGGCACTATCACAGCCTCCTTAGGGAAGATGAGGAATTGGAAGATATCCAGTGCTTCTGCCCTAGATTCCTCTTCCATCACTAACCAAAGTGGAACAGCCTGAGCCATCTCCCATACAAAATCAATAAAAGAGAGTTCAATTGATGAGGATTTGCATGCCTCATATGGTGGGGATGGGTCTGAAAGGAGTTCAGTGGATCTTTTCCCCATGAAGTTCACTGGCTCCTCATTAGAATCCGAGGAGCACTCTCATAAAGGAACTTAGTGAAGTCTGAGTTTCTGCCTGTCTTGCACCACTGGCTTCAGGTTCAAGCCTTTTGCAGTGGCATGACTTGAGATTCCTGGTGCATCAGTGAAGTTTCATCCCAGAAGCAATGGACATGGACACCAGTGCAACTGTCTTCGACTCCAAAGCCCCTCTGAGCCTCAGTGTCAGAACATCTCCTTCAGGCAGAGCAAGGGTCTCAAGTATTAGCTAGATTGCATCTATTCTCAACAGTGATGATATGAAGCTGCAGCACCACATCATGCAAAGAAGCACTCCATCCGCTTTCAGATTTCTGAATAAGCTGTTCTTCAAAGGCTACCATCAAAAAGACAAGGGCATCATAGTAGGAATGGCCACATCCTCCTGAGTCACGTGATGTATCGAAACCAGGATCTCGGGTCTGTGGATATTGTCATACCCTCTTTGATGGCACAGAGGATGAGTGTTTTTCATGTCAAGGGTATTTCAAGAACCCCAGCGACCTAGGCATCCTCGGTGCCACATTTCATTGTGGAAAGATGACAAGCCCTTTCCTCCTGCACCTGATGTCCTTCATCGCACTCCCTTGGCACTAAAGAGATTAAGTTGAATCCTTCCTTTTTTTTGGTCAGGTATAGGATGATAGCCATTCTTTGTGGGTTCTACCAATGCTTGAAATTGAGGGTGATTGAAACACTCTCGATGTCGATGCAGTTCCTGGATCCATATAGACCAATGTTTCTGATAAACTAGCCGTATCTCCAAAAAGCTTTTCTCTCAGCTTTTTTATACCATGAATCCATCTCTTTGAAATCTGTGAACAAAGGATACAATGAGAGGATCCCAGGCATTGCAGACCAGGGGCGTAGCCAGACAACAGATTTTGGGTGGGCCTGGGCAAGAATTGGGTGGGCACCAAGTGTTCTTCCCCCCCCCCCCCCCCCCCCCCCAAAAAAAATATATATATATCTCAGCTGGTGGGAAAATGCTTCTTTCCACCTTGGCAGCAAGCATGCACTGAAAACTGAGCATGCACAGGTGCCAGTGTTGTGGAGAGTAGCATGTTCGTTACCATCAGGGGGAAATCTTCAGCTGGCAGAGCTTGGGATTCCCACCAGTTACCACTAAACTTGTGCTACTGTTGGGTGGGCCTGAGCCATAAATGGGTGGGCCCTGGCCCACCCAAGCCCACCTGTGGCTACGCCACTGTTGCAGACACCAAGAATGGTATCCTTAATGGATATGGTCCCATTGTACTAGGAACAGTTTTTGAATTTGGGGCATCTCATCCAGAAAAATAGCTGCAGCAAAATCAAATGACTTAATAGTGACAAAAATTTCCTGACCAGGTGCTCGGGGCCTATTGGAAGTCCACATCAAGCTAATGTGAACAAAGAAATAAAACTTGAAAATTCAATGGAAAACGAATCAAACTATTGGGGAACATGCTAAGAGAACTATGCAATAGTGACAGGAATTACAGGACAAAAACATCGAAGTATGAAAAAATTAAGCGCTAAGGTGACCATATAAGAAAAAATTGATCCAGTCAGTTCCACAGAAAAGTTTAGACTGAGGGGGTTCCACATGACAGCAGCAGGTTGAAACAGGCATGCATACATGCATGGTGAGCCTACTCAAAAGTTTCTAGGAAAAGTTGCTGGGGTACTGCTTCCCATACCAGGTTCCATCAGTACATCATTTGTACATGAGGATTATACAGTCCTGCTTATCCTTGGAGAGTACCTTTCTTAAAGAAGACACAAAAATATTTATAAAGGTAGGGAGAAACTGTAGAATTTTGTGGAACATCGCTTTTCAAAATCCATGGCAATGAGTTATCATCTCTTACCACATGCTATTGTTGCAATTATATAAAAATGACTCAAGTCATTTTAAAACTAATCCTGCTATCCCCAATGACTGAGGTTTATCTAATGGTTTATCCAAGACTGAGACTAACACAAGCTCTGAATTATGACTACATTGGAAGCTTGATTGAAATAGGTTTAAAACGTTCATTTGTTAACACTAAATCTACCAGCTGGATAGACAGCACCTTTTCAATTAATGTACCTAGAAAGGGAAGATTGGAGATACATAAAATGTTAGAACTAAGTCTTTACAAACTTTCTTAGCATCTGGTCTAACCAGTCTTTTAGTAGTGATAGAAAAATTCCTTCTTCTAATGAACCATTTGATATCAGCACAAAAAGAGTGAAGAAAAAACATTTCTAATTGAATTTTCTCAAACATTTCTTATTCCTACTCCTTAATAGATAGGGGACAAGTAAATCAAATCAGCAGGTTTTAATAAAATGGTTTAACCCCTCCCCCTTTATATACAAAGTTTGAAATAATTACAGTATACTGGAAATAACTACAATATACTGCTATAAGTGAGAAGAAAATGTTTTATGGAAGATAAAAACCCAGGTTACAATAAAGCATTGTGTAGTACTGTACAGCATTTCACAAATTATCTCATTTACTGCTCCTTTGATTTTCTCTTCAGATTGCCTTTGAGGGCAGCCATATTAGGAACATTATCAGAAATGTCTTCACATGATATGGCATCTCCATTCATTCATAGAGTATGGTTCCTTTTGTGCCATAATAGTCGTTATGTACTAACCATATCTGGTGAATATGGACTAATTGTTAACATGACTGCTCCTAGAAGCTGAACAGATTTGCTTAAAGAATTTCTAACATAACAATGGTTGATATTTGCACTGCTACAGAATGGTACTGCTACTTATCATGTATATAGCACACAACACAGACAGTAAACTTTTCTTTAGGCACAAGATGAATTATCATCTTGCTTACTTACGATCATACTATGGCAAAATGAAGGCATGGGGACTAGAATTTGATATACTGTCTTCCTGTGGTTACAATCAAAATTAAATACAGGTACTAATTTGTGCCTGGGGTAATGGAGGGTTGAGCGACTTGTCCAGGATCATAAGCAGCTGCAGTGGGAATTGAGCCCAATTCCCCTGGTTCTCAGGCCACTGCACTAACCAGTAGTCTAAGCCTCAACTTCACAAGTTTTCTTTTACTTCTACACTGCATTATCAGCTGAGTCTTTGGGGTTTATTATTTTTAGACTTTGAAGCTTAACATCTCTACTTATATTGTCTGAAAAGGCTAACAGATAATTTTTGCACCTTATGTTGGGGTTCTAATAGCCACTGAAGGTTATAAAAGCTTTCTAAACTCTCAATGACTGTTTGGACACTTTGTTTATCTTACTTGCAAGGAAGTGTATTACCTACAGGGAGGTTCCATTCACACAATCTGACTGAGTCCTCTTCAAACACTACCACTAAGAACCAAAATTTCAAGTCAGTAATTTCTCATTTCTTTACAGGAAAATATGACACTAGATTTCGGTCAGAAGTCTTTACTCGATCGAAGTCTGCCGTTGTGTACTTGAAGCGAATTGCAAACCCCCGCAATCAGGTTCCTACCACAATCTTATTTTCATCACCAACTCCCAGCATCAAAACACTTTCAAGATCAAAAACAGCACCAGCTTGGAAAGGTGGGGCCAGGTGACCAGAGTCTAAGTACAAATGCAGCTGGGAAACCATGATTTGTGTGTACAATATAGATATTTATGCTTTTCCAACCAGATTATGCAACATAACCCCACTGGTTTCAGAAGGTTGCAGCACTTGCCCCCACAATAGATTCCTGTTGGGTAATAATGATGTGCAAAGCAACTCACATCAATTATTAGAATCCAGGCACAATAAGCCTCTTCCCTCCCCACTCCCCCCAAAAAGTCCAGACTTATTGAACCTGTTATGAACTGTTTAAGATACAGTATGCTGAACTGGACATAACCCATCAAAGCTCTTTTTCAAAAGTATATTGTAATAGAACAGAACAGTGTCAAACATTAAAAATGTAACAATCATGATACCTAATTAAGGCAAGGCAATTAATCCCTTAAGTTTTAATGGGCTGTAATGGACATCTTCCGTGTACTATTACTTCACCATCCTCATCATAAATTCATATTTCTACTGTCTGTAAAATTTGATTTATTAATGTGAAATATCACTTAATACAAAAAAGTGTTAGTGGTTTACAATAAAATTAACTCTTTTTTGACAATTACTGAGTCTAGAAGAACAGTTTTAATGGGCTGCCATTCAAAAAGGGTGAGAGCATTCTGAACTCATAATTGTTATCTTAAAATTGTCTCCATATATAGAGTCCGGGGATTAGTGTATAACAGCAAGGGAGTTGTACACATGAGCAGAGCATGGGAGGGCCATAGGCATGTCACAATGGGATACTACAAGTTGCGCACCAACTTTCACCACCCATTGACCTGCCATATATGGACGCACCAGTTTCAGCAAGCCAACACGTATTTATACTAGTATAACAGCTTAGGTGTGCCCTGAGCTGATATAAAATTGGCACAAACTGCCGGATTCTGTATAGCGCACCTAGAGATCTGCGCCAAAATCCAGGCATATTCTATAACAACACACGTAATTTAATTGGCTTAACAAGCTAATCAGTATTGATAACAGCACTTAATAAGCAATAATGAGCACTAATTGTCAATAATTATAATTTACATGCACAACTCACTAAGCGCATTCTATAATGAACTGTGCCTAAATTCTAATGTGCTCGGTTCAAAAGGGGCGTGGCTATGGGGCAAGGAGATGGCATTTCGTAGTCGTTCCAAAATTTATACGTGTAGTTATAGAATATGGTCCAGTGCGCGTACATCTACGCACAGGGATTTACACCATGTTTTCATCGGTGTAGATGGAGGTGCATAGTTTTAGGTGCTGGGATATCAACTAAACATATTATATATATACCACGCCTAAATCTAGGCGCCGGTTATAGAATACCGCTTAATTGGAAATGTTTACCGCACAGATTTTTTATGCACCATATGTATAATCTGGCCCTAAGTGTGCCTCATTGTGGCACCTAAGTTGAAGTGCAGTGTCATAGAATTACCCTCTTAAGCCCCAAGACCAGAACAATATCTTCTGATGTGAATGTTCATAAAATAAAGAAGGCCAGTAATTGCAAGCTGTAGCCACTTCACATGAAACCGTGACAGTAATAATAAATACAGAAAAAACACCACAGTAAACTTTAGGTTGTTTCTTATATGTTTTGTTTCTTATATGTTTAAGCAGTAATTTTCAAACTGTCCAAATTGGGACAAAGACCACACACACACATTTTTTTTTATCCATGAACTTTCACTTATTTTCAAAGCACAAATAGGCATGTTCATTCCGTGGACACCAAAGTACGCACATAGGTTAAGCTCTGAAATTCACTGCAGGAGCTTCACTGCAGGAGCAAATGGTAAAAGAGTTAACGTAGCAAGGTTTAAAAAAGGTTAGAGCAAAGTCCTGGAGTAAAAGTTCATAATCCGTTATTAAGGTAGATCTGGGGAAAGCCACTGCTTATCCTTGGGATTAATTAGCATGGAGTCTTGACACTTTTTGGGACTCTGCCAGGTACTTGTAACCTGAACTGCCCACTGATGGAAACAGGATACTGTACTAGATGGACCCTTGTGGGCTCATTTTCGAAAGAGGACGTCCATCTTTCAACATAAAACGGAAGATGGACGTCCCTCCCAGAGACATCCAAATCAGTATAATCGAAACCCACTGAGGTGGCAGTAAGAGCTTCCACGCTAACCCAGCGGTGATTACTGCTGGGTACACTCCGGCGCTACAAAAATAAATTTTTGTGGCACTTTAAATTATGGTGCGCTAGAGGTGGGAAGTACTGCCGCAGTACTTCCTGTATAGCAAGCGGTAAGCCCGCATTGGACTTACCGCCGCTTAGTAAAAGGAGACCTTAAATTGTATTAGTTAATAAGATTTGATCGTTGGGTGTTATCCTTGATTATGCTTTGACTATGAGAGATCATGTACAGAAGATGATTGGTATGATGTTTCTCAAAGTTCAGAATGATTACATATTTAAAAGACTATATATATGACCCAAGGAAATTTCAGGATGATTATTCAGAGTCTTATTATTCTGCACTTTATTGTAACACTTTACTTTTGGGATTGCCTAGAAAAGGTGTTGGTCCTTACAGATTGCTATAAATGCAACAGCATGCATACTGTGGTGCTTACCAAAATTTGATCACATCTCTCCAACTCTGATGCCGCTATATTGATTACCGATCAAATATAGGGGCCCTTTTACCAAGCTGTGGAAAAGGGGGCTGGCGTTTGCGTGCACGTGTTTCATATGTGTGCTGAGGCTCCCTTTTACCGCAGCTGGTAAAAGGGAAGTTCACTTTCCGACAGGAAATGGCCGGGCGGCAAGTAAAGCACTTGCATGGCCAATTCGGAGGGAGCCCGTACCACCACCCACTGAGGTGGCGGTAAGGGCTCCTGTACTAACCAAGCTGGAAATGACACTTTAGGGGTAGGAAGTACCACCGCTGCTTAATAAAAGGAGCCCATAGAGTTCAATACAAAATTTTGTTGCTAGTTTTTTTTTAAGTTTTGACTAACAGTGTTCCAGTGGTAATTTCCTCAAGCATGCACTTGCATCAGCCATCCAGATTTTTGCAATCTGCATCATTGTACTTCTTGGATAACCCTTATTTTCACTCAGTTCAATTAGAAGAATATAGAACATGTACTTTTATGTACTAGGACCAAAGGTATGGAATGCATTGCTTTCCTTGTTAAAATCTATGAGGCATTTGAAAAACTTTTAAAAGGCTTTGAAAATATTTATTTCATCGTGCATTTGTTGAGAAACTGAATAATGCCAGAAGCTGAATGTGAAGTTGATTCATTAATATATAATCCTATATAATAATTCTCACCTCCAACGTTCTGACTTGCCTGGGACCATGGCTCAATCCGAGTTGGTCTGCTAGGCTCCATAGATCAGGCTGACATCACCGTAGCCATTATGATGTCAACTTCCGAACCCGGGGGGGGGGGGGGGGGGGGGGGGGAAACATGCCACACAGCTGATCCATGTCCAGAGGAGGGTCGCTGGAAATGGGTGGCTGGAGGGGGGGCAGGGGAGAGAGGAGGGTCGCTGGACATGGGTGGCTGGAGGGGGACAGGGGAGAGAGGAGGGTCACTGGACATGGGTGACAGGAGGGGGGACAGGGGAGAGAAGGTTCGCTGGACATGGGTGGCTGCAGTGGGCACAGGGGAAGAGGAGGGTCTCTGGACATGGGTGGCTGCAGGGGAGCCGAGGAAAACCTTGCTAGCACCCGTTTCATTTGTGTCAGAAATGGGCCTTTTTTTACTAGTATATAAATAAATAAAATTGTGTGTGCGTATGATGTCTGCATAGGTGGTAACTTTGTTGTTATTGTGTATGTTTTTATTATTATTCTACCAAGGATTGTAGATTGTACAGAATCTCAATTTTAAAATAAAATAAAGGCTGTTGCCCACTATGGGGTTATGATCCCAAATTTGAAAATCATTAGGGGTAGATGACCTTGTACCACAATTTGTTGTTTTGTTATTGCCTTCAAATAATGATGTTAGATGTACGTATACACATATATACATACACACACACACACAATTTTCAAAAATTATTCACTCAAGTAAATGGGCCATTTCCACAGCCATCCCAAGGGAGATGGGGTGTAAAAAAAATTGCTCCCCATCCACTGTCTGCCCTGCTGTGGTTGTGGTGCAGCAGGCAGAGTGCTAGGGGGCATGTCCACACAGGGCAGAATTCTGACTCAGGATGCTCCTAGTCATTGAAACTGGCCATCCTCTCTGTGAGTAAAAGTATGCACTGATGGCTCTGAGTTAATATGATTTTAAGACCTAATGGTTTGATTTGACTATAGCTGCTCTTTGCCACCCCTCAGATGCTGCCAAACCTAGCTAATTGCCTAGTTTGGCTAATGATAACGCTGGCCCTGCTTGGAGTGCATACAAGTTCCCAGCTAGTTTACCACCATCGCTGCCTCAGAGAATGAAACATCAGAGGTTCTGGTAGACTAAGATCTGTGACACAGAAACACTCATCCTTCCAAGCTTTGCCCCTGTCAAATTATTTTGCAGCGTTGCATCATTATGATGGTGAAAAAAGAAGTACTGTGGTAGAACCAGAGGCAATGAAAGTAGCACAACCCAAGAAACATCCCCCAAATAATGACAGAATGGTGAAAAGCAGAAAATTCTTACTGCTGGGAGACTCCATTATCAGAGGCATTAACTTAGGAACACAGTTCAAGGGTTCCAACCTAGTGAAATGTCTTCCAGGATCTTCAGCTACAAGATGTACAGACCAAATACTGAAAGTAATCCGAGAAGAGAGCAAGGCTTCAAACGCTGATGTTGTAATTCACCTGGGGACAAATGACCTGGCCAACAATAGCAAGTTTACAGCACAGAGAGTGTTCCGGAAGCTTGGGAAGGGACTGAAATCTTTGGTTCAGACTGTGGCTTTTTCTGAAGTAATTCCTATGTGGGGGAGGGGAGAGGAAAGACTACGCAAAACAGAGGAATTCAATAAATGGCTTGAGTCTTGGTGTAAAGAAGAAGGTTTTAGATACATAGGAGAATGGGGTAAAACGTGGAAAAACAACAGGCTATACTGTAATGATGGGCTACATCTTTCTGTGATGGGAAAAAGGATCCTTGGGGAGAAATTCAGACAGTATGTTTCTAGACATTTAAACTAGAGGGTGGGGGTGACAAAAGGAAACCGGGGATTTTGGAAAGTCACCCTCAGAATAAACATGACAGCAGAGGGAAAGGTCATGTAAATAAAGAAAACCACCCAAACTCACTAAGCGCATGGAAAGCTATGCGCACAAATGCTCGTAGTCTTAAGTAAAAAGGTTCAAGACTTGCAAGCCCGTACCGGGCTATAATCTTTTTAGGAAGGATAGAGAAGGCTGAAGAGGTGGAGGAGTGGCTCTGTATTTGAGAGGTTTGGACGGCTTCCTAAAGGCAAAGTCCATAGACCGTTATTAAATGGACTTGGGGAAAATCCACCATTTCTGGGATAAGCAGTATAAAATGTTTTGTCCATGTTTAGGATCTTGCCAGGTATATGTGACCTGGATGGGCCAGTGTTGGAAATAGGATGCTGTGCTTGATGGACCTTTGGTCTTTTCCCAGTATGGCAATACTTATGTACTTATGTAAACATAAATAATAAAGAAATGTATTATATAAATACATAAATAAACTAAAAATAAATATAAAGAAATAACAAATAAAGGGGCCCTTTTACTAAGGCGCATAGGCACCAACGCACATCAAATTGGAACTACTGCATGGCTACCACTTGCGCTAGGCAGTAACTCTATTTTTTACGTATGTCCATTACGCACTGAATAAAATATTTTTTATTTTCTAGTACGTGGGGCTAACTGGGCAGTAATCAACAGTGTACACTCACTGACGATTACCACCCAGTTAAAGCGTGAGACCTTACCGCTAAGTCAATGTGTGGCAGTAAGGTCTCTGGCCTAAAATGGACATGCACCAATTTTTATTTTGCAGCACGTCCATTTTCAGCCCTCAAATAAAGGCCTTTTTTGCATTTGCGCTGAAAATGGATCTGCACGCATCCAAAACAAGCCTACACCAGCGAAGGCTATTTTTCAGTATGCCTTAGTAAAAGGGCCCCATTTACTAAGCCACGTTAACGTTTTTAAGCTAGGCGTCTACACGGTTAGGGTATGCACTAATTGTAGGAGCGTTAAAAACGCTAACGCGTTTTAGTAAACAGGGCCTAAAACAAATAAAGCTAAAAATTAGCACGTGCTAATGCCAGCAACACGCTTATGGGTGTCTCTATAGTTAGCGAGCGCTAATTTTTAGCTCACGCTAAAATGTTTGTGCACCTAAATTGCAGCTTATAAACAGGGCCCTGTTTACTAAGGCGCGTTAGTATTTCTAGTGCGCCTACATTTAGTGAGTGTGCTAACCTTGTAGGCGCCTGTAGGGATATTGTAGGCACATACTCACGTTAACCATGTATGTGCCTACAATATCCCTATACCCATCTACATGGTTAGCGCAGCACTAAATGTAGGCGTTCTAGAAACACTAACGCACCTTAGTAAACTAACGCCTGTGTTTACAAAGCTGCGCTATAGGCGAGTTAGCATTTTTAACGCATTAGTGAGCCTGCCCCTATGAGCATTAGCATTTAACGTGCCTTAACTTTAAAGGTGTGTTAAAAACACTAACACACCTTAGTAAAAACCCTTTACTAAGCCATGTAGGCACCTACCATTGGTCTAACCCAGTATGGCTATACCGTTATGTTAGGTGTGTGGTGGGGAGAAGGATTGGGCTGGGGTAATAGGAAGGCTTCGTGATGGGGAGTGGGCTTCCTGCTCTAGATATTTTCACCCATCCATCAGAATGGCCAACAGTTTACCCTGGGCCCGATCTGATTGCTGAAACTGGAGTGGTATGTCATTTTCTTGGGGGGGGCGGGGGGGGGGGAGAGATGTGGCACTGCCACCCTTGCAAAGTCTTCCCATCCCAGGAGTCTACCCATTCCAGGAGTCTACCCATTCCAGGAGTTCAGTCTAGCAAACTCTGCCTACAGAGCAAGTTATTAAACTTGTACTTTGACAACAGAGGTAAAACAGGTGTGCTGAGTAGGGGGTTAGACTTTGTTGCAATGAGCTAAAGGATTCCTCTTCAAGTTCAAGAGGGTGGCTGGGGGCTTCTGCTAGTTCATCCCTTCTCCCTTGATAGTAAACTTCTCTCCCTTACCTTGGGGGAGGGGGCAATACAAATATATTATTATTATTTATTTGGATTTTGCTCACACCTTTTTCAGTAGCTCAAGGTGAGTCATTCAGGTAAACTGGATATTTCTCTGTCCCAGGAAGGCTCACAATCTAACTTTGTACCTGAGGCAATGGAGGGTTAAGCAACTTGCCCGAGATCACAAGGAGCAGCAGTGGGATTTGAACCGGCCACCTCTGGATTTCAAGACCGGTGCTCTAACTACTAGGCCACTCCTCCACTCCATATATAATACACACACACAAAATACATGTGTATTTTTCAGAAGAGAAAAATGTTTTACTGGTTCTTTGTAGATGAATAACTATAAACAGTGTGAAGAACTAGTCAGGGAGCTGAGTATATCACCTACTGCATTCTCTCTGTCATGTGTCATACAGCCACTGGGGATGCAGACAGTTGAATAGATCAAGGATTGCCTGCAAATGTATAATCAAGTATAAGAATGATTTTTTTCTTTTTTCGAACCTCATAACTTGTGATGTTTCTGAGTAATAAGATGGTGGTTCAAGGACAAGCTGCGACATCTATGCTTTATGAGGGCCTGAAAGCTTGATTTATTTTGCTACTCTGTTATTTAACTAGTGTATGTCCTCTAGGGATTATTTCCTCTTTGTTGATTTGTTAGAATTACTTATATTGTTCTCTACCTTCTCCCCGTTATTAAGGACTTGTGTAATGCATCCAAAATTCATCTACACCAGTGCAGGCCATCTTTTGGCATGTCTTAGTAAAAGGCCCTGTGTACTAAGCCACGTTATAGGCACATTAGCATTTTAAGCTAGGCATCTGCACGGTTAGGGCATGCACTAATTGTAGGCATGTTAAAAATGATAATGCACCTTAGTAAACAGGGCCCAAAACAAATATAGCTAAAAATTAGCATGTGCGAATGCTAGTGACACCCATATGGGTGTCTCTGTAGTTAGCGTGCACTAATTTTTAGTTCACGCTAAAAGGTTTGTGCGCCTAAAGTGCAGCCGGGGCCCTGTTTACTAAGGTGCATTAGTGTTTTTAGCGTGCCTACACTTAGTGCGTGCTAACCATGTACGCACCTATAGGGATATGTAGGCACATACACAGTTAACGCACGTTAACCATATATGTGTCTACAATATCCCTATAGGCGCCTACATGGTTAGCATGCACACTAAGTGTAGGTGTGCTAAAAACACTAACGCACCTTGGTAAACATGGCACTTAGTAAACTAACACCTGCATTTACAAAGCTGCGCTACAGGTGCATAAGCGTTTTTAACGCACATTAAATGCTAATGCGTGTCAACTGCTAATGCGCCTATAGGAATGTATTGGCAAATTAGCATTTAACGCGCCATAACTTTATAAGCGCATTAACGCCTATGTAGGAAGGCATGTTACCATTTAACGTGCCTCATAAACTAATGCACCTATAGAATTTTAATGGCACATTTGTGTTTAACAAGGCTTAAACACTAATGCACCTATAGGAATTTATTGGCGCATTAGCGTTTAACCCGCCTTAACTTTAAAGGCGCATTCAAAACACTAATGCGCCTAATGGGTACTTTTACTAAGGTGAGCTGAAAAATGGCCTGTGGTAGTGGAGGTGCGGGTTTTGGGCATGCGCAGAATCATTTTTCAGTGCACCTGTAAAAAAAGCCTTTTTAAAATTTTTGCTGAAAATGAACGTGAGGCAAAATGAAAATTCCCACGCATCCATTTTGGGTCTGAGACCTTACTGCCCGCCACTGACCTAGCGGTAAAGTCTCATGCAGTAACCGGGTGGTAATGACCTATGCACCAAATGCCACTTGGTGCGTGTCCAATACACGCAGCAGAAAATAAGAATTATTTTTCGTCTGCGCGCCAAAAATGAAATTACTGCAAGAGCCACACGGTAGCCATACGGTAACTTCATTTTGTGTAGACGCTCAAGGGCACCTAAAATAAGGGGTATGGTTACTAAGGCGCATAAGCGTTTCTAATGCACCTTTGAATTTAAGGCGTCTTAAACACTTAACGCACCGATAAATTCCTATAGGTGCGTTAGAGTGGTAATAGTGTTTTTAGCTTGCCGCACATTAAACATGTACGCGCTTGCCATGCCTACAATAACCCGAAAGGCACATAAATGGAATGTAATGGTGCGTTGAAAGGCACGTTCAAAACACTAATACGCCTAAGGGGTCCTTTTACTAAGGTGCACTGAAAAATGGCCTACGTATATCTTAAATGTATGTTTTTAGCCGCCGCTAAATGCGAGATTGCTGCAAATTAGAAACGAGCCTCGGGACCGACTATGGAGGACTGGTTACAGAGATTGCAGCTGTTGGCTAAATTTGAGAAGCTGACTTACATTATACTGATTGGCTGTCATTTACCTTGTAGCTTGTGTTAATACTTTAATAAAAACATTTATGGACACAAAAAAAAAGAAGAAATTCTAGGATTAAACATGGTTTCCCAAATATGAATCAGCGGTTGTAATCCCAGGAGCAGCTGTAGCATGGAGCACCACAGGCAACAGGATACCAGCGTGTCTAACTGAAATATGCAACCCATTGCAGAGTCAGTGGAAATATACTAGGTGCCGGCCTAGGTGAACCTTCAGCCTTACACTCCCCCTACCTTTAACTTTCAGGCCCCTAATCTCTTCCCCCTCCAATAAATCATACTTTTAAATATTACACACAAATGAGGGCAATTTCCAAAAGTTATTTACCCAGATAAATGGACTACTTGAAAATTACCCACCCTTTCCTGCAGATAAAAATACACACGGATGGTACTTTTTGTGGCTGTCAGAATCTTTTATTTTGCTTTGACTGCAGCTGCTCTTCGTTTCTCCTCCAGAAGCTGCTGCCCTATGTGACTACCTAGTCTTGCCTAATGGGTAGCTTGGCCCTGATCAACTGCTGCTACAGTAAAGCAGGAGATATTTGTTACAGGCATCTGCAACATCAAAATTCAAGCTATTTAAACAACCTTGCCGCCATCTAAACTAACCACAATTATAGTGGGATGTATGTCAGATACATTCCTTCCTACTCTGCCCCACTTTTCAAATTGTTAGTTGAGGTTATGTAATGCAAAAAAGATCATTAGACCCTGAAAACATGTTTAAACCATCCATCCCTGAATTTCCAGAGTCATATATATTGGTAACCATGATTCTGCTGCTCCAAACCATGTTTTCACAGCTCACAGCAAAGGCCTGGGTTGCACAATGAGGTGGGAGCACCATGTCGAAGAGCAGTTGCTTTTGAAGACTTCACATCACATCAGCTTCTTAGTTTAAGACGTGGTACTTTTATAGCTGCTTGTCTGACCTGGTCCGAGATGTCTAATCCCAGAGGAGCCCTAATCAGAATCAATATTACCACATTAGGCTTTCTATATGCAATATTACATCATAATTCTAATAAAAATCCTGGTTAGTTTACCCAGTTTTAAGTCTCAGCATTTATAATGCCCAATTAACTGTAAAAATCACTGCTTGATTTCTGAGGGGACCCCAAGAATTATTGCTATTAAAAAGGATTTTATTCACGCTTCCTCTTCAGTTTAGCATATATAAAAGCTGCATTATGTCAGGAAGTAGTTAAACAGTGCATTTCCCTCAAAGGAATTGCCCATGTAATTTAGGAAGTTATACAGGTTTTGCTATTTGAAAACTGACCTCCACACAGAGGATTAATAAACACACATATGTTTTTCAGATTGGAAGTAATTTTGTCTACATGGTCACTAGAGGTTTTCCTAAAGTAGTAAACTGGGTGGATGAAACTCAATTTTCAAAGCCTTCCACAAATACTACAGATATAAAGCATGTCAGTACTTTTTCAGGCTACAAGTTGCTCAGGCACTAAGGGAGTCTTTTACTAAAGTTTAGTTTCAGTTATCTACAGCAGGGCTCCATAGGAATAACATAGGCCCTGCTGCAGATAACTCAAGCTAAGCTTTAGTAAAAGACCCCCTAAAGTAGCCATGTATCTTGCCCCAAGACAGCTTAGTTAAAAATCTACCCTCCCTCCCAATGAACCTGGAAAATGTTAAAACTTTGTCACATTGGTTCAATGAACCATTTGTGACCATCTCTGGGAAAAGGTGATTAAAGTCACCAGTCAAAATAAAATTAGGTTTTAATGAATTCTGTTAGCGCAAACTATTTGTAATAGAACAGTCCAAACCCCATCTTTTTATATGAAAAAAATAGAAAGCAGTTACAGAAATTCAAACGTAACTTTTTTAGACTGCTTATGGATCCATTACATGAAAAAAAAAATCGGCCATTCTTAACACTTTGGATTCATTACTTTAGTCACCTGTTCCCAGAGACGGTCACATTTCTGAAGAAAATATGAAGCAGATTTGAATAATCTGCTTTGGGATTTTCAGACTGTGAATTCTATTCAGATTTTTCTAATTTATTTCAAATTTTCCCCAAATACACTGAAAATCTGACTATTCTGTGGAACTGAAATCAGGCTGAAATCAGAATCTAGCTATAGGTATTACCTTTTCTGCATGTGCCAAAAATGCTTCCTGAACTAAAGTTAAACCACTTACTTTGGCTCATAGCGGAAACCTTCGGCCGTATGTAAGATCTCCAATCCAGCACGCAGCCTTTCAATTCCATTCCTAAACAGAAAGTGTACATGAATACCTACTATACCTAAATTAACTTGCCTTGAGCTACAACTGAAAAAGGTGTGAGCCAAAAATCTAAATAAATTATAAATGTTGCATGGATACCAGAAATATAAATTCTCAAATGTGTGTGTGACATATTATACCTGTAGCTCCTTCAAGTAAATTATGGGGTTTCTATATTCACTGGATTTGTTCAATGTATAGCAAAGTAAGTTAGACAGTTTATATTGCAACACCACCTTGAAGAATGAATGAAGATTCTCACCACACAAAATACCCCAAGGCAGGGGTGTAGCCAGACCTTGGCGGGAGGGGAAACTAGAGCCTGAGGTGGGGGAGCACTGTTTAGCCTGCCTCCCCCAGCCGCCGCCGCCAGGTACCTTTGCTGGCAGGGGTCCCCAACCTTCGCCAGCCGAAGAGTCTTCTTCAGCACCAGTCGACTCCGGCACCTTTGCAGTGATGATCTCTTTCTGACTCCTTACGTCCTGCATGCACGTCCTGCACGGGGATACATACAGGACGTGCACGCAGGACATAAGGAGGAGTCAGAAAGAGATCATCACAGCGAAGGCGCTGGAGTTAACTGGTGTTGAAGAAGACTCTTTGGCTGGCGGGGGTTGAGGACCCCCGCCAGCAAAGGTACCTGGTGGCGGCAACAGGGGAGGGTCATCGTCGGTGGGGGGTCAAATGTAGAGGGGGCCAGGGATCAATCTGTGGGGGCCCATGCCCCTGTGGCCCCACCTAGCTACGCCCCTGCCCCAAGGACATTAACTGTATTTTTTCATGTGCATTAACCCCTCTGTAGTACTTGATTTTAACACAGGAACATTTACTATTAGGCCAGTGGTTCCCAAACCTGGTCCTGGAGGCACCCCAGCTGGTCTGGTTTTCAGGATATCCACAATGAATATTCATGAGACAGATCTGGATGCACTGCCCCATTGCATGCAAATCTCTCATGAATATTCATTGAGGATATCCTGAAAACCTGACTGGCTGGGGTGCCTCCAGGACCAGGTTTGGGAGTTACTGTATTAGACAAAATCCATTCTGGGAAGGAAAATACAGATTAGGTAAAATGGGAATGTTGCTACTTTTGTGTTTAAAACTATTTGTACTTAAATAGTTGATATGTATTTCTCCAGTAGCACAGTTTCAGAATAATATGACTATAGTTCTGAATATTCTTGAAATATGCTGGTTTTGGCAGGGATAATGGAACAACGGTCACATTTCTGCCTTCATCTGAAATAGATAAAGTGCCCTAATAATCTTTGTAATGTTTTATTGTGCTCTTTAAAAACATCCTTAACTAGGCTGAGCATATGTCTAATCATTATGACAGAATGGGGGTAATTTAAAAAAATGTGTATGGATTCATAGAAGCCAATGAAGGATGAAGGAAGGGAAATTTTTACATGTCTGATGGCAGACATAAATAGGTGCATGCACTTTCCATGGGCTAAATTCAAAAAAAGGGAAAAATATTTACACACTTTCCCTTTTAAAACCTGTGTAACCTATGTGCATTTCTGTTATAAAACTCCCTTCTTTCTTATCATAGCCTACATAACAGTATTTTATAATCTGCCCATTTGTTATGATACTGCTTTTGATACAAGTACTTTTGTACATCAGATTACTTCATAATCGTTCAAGCTAAAGCATTCAATACATACATGTATATACGATGCTGTATTGCCAGTCAAGTACAATTATTACATTCCCAGTTCTTTCCATTTCTTTCCTTTAAGTCACACTTGCTGAAATGTATATCTCTATTTACCATGCTATCATAATTCCATTGTCCGTGCACAGTCTGGAAGGAGGGCACAACAGTGTGAATTCTGTAGCATCCGTTAAAGCTCTCAGAGCTCTGCGGATATACTGATTACTGGCGACTCCTCCAGAGACAACCTGATAGGAGCAGAAAGAAAGAAAGAAAGGGACGTAAATGGTGAGACGCTCAGAATCTCACCAACTTGTACTCTACTCAGTTACTACACCATGGACCCCATTTCACTTCACCTGAACTCTGCTGCTTAAAACAATAAACACAACCCCCCTGATATTCAGCTGGCCACAGGCAGTGTGGTTAGTTGCTGCTGGCGACGCTGACCCAGGATATTCAATGCCAGGCAGTATCTGGCAACTGGCATTGAATATCCGGTTTCAGTTTTGTCCCTGGCAACTTAACCGGTTAAGTGTTTAAAGGTTAAAAATAGGCCACATAAATAGCAGGCCTATCTTAACAGCTAAACTTAGCTGGACAGCGCTGAATATTCACACTTAATCGGCTAAGTCACTAAGGGCTACTATTCAGCAGCAAAAACAGGTTCTCTTGCGCTGAATATTTGCAGTTAGCCAGATTTAATCGGCCAGGAGCTACTCCTTGTCGGTTAAATAGAACTGAATATTGGGCCCAAAGTACTTATTTGGCTTGAAGCCATTTCTGTCACCATAGTTTATATTGACCTTGTATATCAGAAACAAATTAATATTCATGAACTGTCACAAAATTGTGTGAAAGTGCTGGAAAGCTTTTTCTTAAAACAGATGACAGCAGAAAAAGACCACTTGATCCACCCAATGTGTCCACTGAATCTTCCTATTATGCTATTTCTGTATTTACATAGTACCCCTGGCAAGGGCACTAAGCATTAAAAACAAAAATCAAAGAAACTGGTAAAAACAAAAAATCCGAAACAAAAAGTGGAGGTTGGTCCAAAAAGCAGTGACTTTAACATCAAGAACTTAGGAAAAGGAAGTAAGGAATGCAATCCAGATGGCAGCTTGTTAGGGGCAAATCTCCACCTTACCCCACTCCAGGAACCAAGGAACTTTAGGACAGTGGATGAAATCTGGAGCTTGTCTTACTAAGCTTTTTTTGTCCCCATCCACAGTGTGGGAGAAAAGCACTTTGTAAAACTGGCTCTTGGAAACAAGGGAAGCACTGGAAATCTGAATGACCTAGCTAGCTAGCTAGCCTGTATCAGTAGCTTAAATTCTTTGATATGAAGACAGTAAAGCTGTGGGAACAGGGTGGGCACAGTAGGGTTTGAAGGACTTTAATAGAATCCATGACCATATTCACATCTAAGTTTATAGGTGTTAAATTTGGATTTTTAGCTGTATTGCAGAGAAACTACCTGCAGTTCCTGGAAACAGCAGAAAGTTACTACAAGAAAGGAAAGCGCCTTGGTTGATACAGAGGTTCTTTAGTTGAGAACAACAGTGCCAGGGGAAAAGGATCAGTAGAGACTAAATCCAGTGAAAAAATAGTAGTGACGATAAGTAGCTGTAACCCACCTCCACCACCACTGCCCAACTCCAGCACTTTCCCTCATCTCACCATCACTATAACAGCACACTCCTTCCCCAGCCCTCTTGATCCCCATGATGACCTACTCCAGGAGCTGCGTCTCTCTTCTGAACCACACAAGCCAACACAGTTATGACAAGTACTTTCCTTATCTACAGGCCCATGCAACCTTCTACCATCTGCTGAGACAGAGCAGCAGACCCCATTATCAACAGGGTCTCACAGCAGGGTATATGTGTACATCCTGCAGATCCCTTTTCTGAGCTTCACCCCCTTCCCTAAGCCCAACCATTTACATACAGATACATATATAATATGTGTTTAACTCATCTAGTGGTATCCGTTGCCAACCGATGGTCTATGCATGAGCACACTAGTGCCATACTGAGAGTCTATGGAGACGGCAGAAAAGAGGAGACAAAAAGGTCAGAAGCAGCAACCATGGCCCCTGCTGTATTGTACGGCACAGGCCAGGATGAAAGAGAGCACAGTGGGGTTTGGGACTAGGATTCAGAAAGAAAAAGGAGAATGGGGGACAGAAGGGGTCTGAGCACTGATGGAGATGGGAAGGTAGAGCATGAGAGAAAGCGAGAAAGAAAGCTGAAGGGAGGATAGAGAAAGCTGGAGAGAACTTAACCTGGAGGAAGAGCAGAGCATCAAACCTAGAGTGAAGGGCAGCAAGCTACAGAGTATAGTCTAAGGAGGGAGGAGGATGGGAGTGAGCTAGGGTGAGAAAGTTGAGCCTAAGCACACTAAGAGGAAAGGGAGGTGGGATGAGAGTGAGCGGAGGGAATACAGTCTGGGGGGAGGGTCCAAGAGACAGCACAGAAAGGAAGTCAGGGAGACAGTGAGGACTGTACAACGACATCTGTAGGCCTGGCCTTGGGGAAGGACGGCCAGCCAGGGAGAGGATAGCTACTGCACCAGCCAGGGCTGCAGGACAAAATATGGAAAGCCTGGGTGAGGTCTGGTGGGAAGAGGAGGGCTGAGAGTGTTGGGTGAGAGTGGGAGTGGGGGCTGAAGCCTGGAGGGGAAGGGAAGGAATGCCAAGGTTAGAGACAACAGGACTGGTCTAGGGTCTCAAGGACATAAGAAGCTTCTGAAGAAAATCACTAATATCAACTAGCAACACATATACAAAATACATAGATAGAGGTGTTCAGCAAAAAGAACTTTTGATTTCTTGTTTAGACAACTCTAAATTCAGCAGATTTTGAGAAAAACACGTATTTTCTAAAATTTTCAAGCTAATTTGGTGCTCAATGAAGTGCTAGACCAACAACAATGAAGACTGAATTCCTCCACTAATCCAGATTACAGGGAGAGCCCAGGCAGCAGTGGTTTAGAGTTGCCCACCCTACTCTAAGAATGTGCCTCTAAGGGGTGGTCAGTGCTGATATTCAGCAGCACTTCAGGTTATGTGCTGTTGAGTAATCAGCAAATAAGCAGGCAGAAGCGATTTAAGCGTGTAGGAGGCTCTTCTGCTGAGTTAGATCACTTTGAATATTGACACCTATATTATACAACAGGCAGTGGTCATGTGATCAGGACCTGCAGAGCTGATGAACTTTGATTTGGGGGAATATACGCAGTTGTAGTTATGACTCTGCATCTGATACACTGACAAAAGATAGGCACTTACCAAGGAAGCATTTTTTGGAGGTAAGAGACCTTCATTCTTACAGAAAAGAATGGCCCGGTGCGTCCTCTGTACAATATGACGCGTTATCAAGTGCTGGACAGTAGCAGCAATGTCGGCAGCACAGGATAGTAACTGACCTTCCTGAAGACCTGCAGCGGGAAGAAGTAATTGTTTACCCAAAGCATAAATACCTTCCTATGTTCATTTTAGAAAATAGACAGTACCTTCCTCCTTTTCCTTCCGGAGAATTAGTCTGTTGACATCATTCCGCAGTCCAGAAAAGGAAAAGTTGCAGTCAGGATAGCGTGCCATGGGAAGTTTAAATCCTTCACAATGAAGACTGTTTCCCTGCTGTGCTAGGTGCTCAATTGCCTGACCTCCACTCATTGCAGAACACTCAGGGTGCTTCACCAGGTAAAGTCTTCTTGCTGCCTGAAAAAGTGTATAACGGGGGTAATTTTATAACAGGATGCCAATACAAGATGTCCAAAAGCTTCCCAAATCCAGCTCCAATAGTGAACAAATGCTGATGCAGAAAATTGCACCTGCTCTAAAGTGTAAATCTGTGCGCATTCTGTGACATATGCATGAACATATTTTTGCTCTGTCCAAACTATGCCCTGGAAATATCTACAAACAGAAAAATTGAAAGTAGGTGTGCACTGTCCATGCAGTTTTATAAAAGCCCTATTCTGCATCTAAAGCCTGTTATACATGCAGAAAAGGCTTTATTAAAATTAACCCCTGAAGATGAAGTGGTGGTGTAATTGTGGCTTTAATTTATGGATTATGTTTAATCTTTGGATTGTATCTAATTGACAGCTGCTGCCCCTGAGGCAGCCTGCAATAGGTCAAACATGGCCACGTTGGGTTAGTTTTAATAAACGTGCTCTACTTCATCTTCTGAGATCCATTCAATTCAGGTCAACGCATCTCAAAAAAGATATAGTGGAATTAGAAAAGGTACTGAGAAGGGCGACGAAAATAATAAGGGGGATGGGACGATTTCCCTATGAGGAAAGGCTGAAACGTCTAGGGCTCTTCAGCTTGGAGAAAAGACAGCAGAGGGGAGATATGATAAGAGGTCTATAAAATAATGAGTGGAGTGGAACGGGTAGCCGTGAATTGTTTGTTTACTCTTTCCAAAAATACTAGGACTAGGGGGCATGCAATGAAGCTACAAAGTAGTAAATTTAATACTAATCGGAGAAAATGTTTCTACACTCAACGTCTAATTAAACTCTGGAATTCGTTGCCAGAGAATGTGGTAAAGGAGGTTATTATTATTATTATTAATAATAATAATAATAATTACTTTCCCACACATAGCAGGTTCAATGCGGTTTACATAGTAAATAGAATTACAAAGTCTTGAAGGAGAATGTTACAAGTTGTAATAAACATAGTAGTAGTGGGGTTTAGCTTAGCGGGGGTTTAAAAAAAGGTCTGGCTGGCTTCCTAAAGGAAAAGTCCATAGACCATTATTAAATTGACTTGGGGAAAATCCACTGCTTATTTCTGGGATAAGCAACATAAAATGTATTGAACTTTTTCAAGATCTTGCCAGGTATTTGTGACCTGGATTGGCCACTGTTGGAAACAGGATGCTGAGCTTGATGGACCTTTGGTCTGTCCCAATGTGGCAATACTTATGTACTTATATTCTCTTCTTTTGCTACTATTGGCTATGGATCATACCTGCCTCTGTTGTTCTGATAAAATCAACACCCAACATTAACAAAAACAATAATCCAGTGAGCTAAAAGGCAAAGATAATTCCTCTCAGAAAAAAAACAGGGACAGCTTTTCACAGCAGTGAGATACAGGGGAGGGGTAGGGATCCACTGCAAATAATGGTCAAGAGCTGCACTCAGACCAAAATATGAACTAAAACCAAGTATTAACTTGGGCAGGTGTTACAAGGGGCCACATATGTTAGAGCTTAACTGCTGGAAACCTTGGATCCCGATATGAAACTAACTATTCTAGTTTCCAGTCAACATCATAACATTTCCAAGAACGCTCTCTCAATTGTTAAGTCTTCGTATACAGTCAACTACAGTCCTCAGGAATTCACTAAAATTGACTCCAGCAATGTCTCCAGTGTTACTAAAATAATGTGCTAGCATATATACACCCACTCCTTGCCCACAGAAGCTTCCTCCCATCCTTGTGCAGTAGGTTCATCTCTTCCATTGTTTTGTTTTGCATCCCATCCTTCCTGCAGCCTCTCTCCTCTATTCCCCTTCCTTTCCTTCCTCTGGCCACCACCCCCACCTTGTAGCAGCAATAGTGGCCTCTTCTCCACTTCCCTACTGATGGCTTGGACTGCTGTCTCTTCCAACTGTGATCAGTGGACAAGATGACATTTTTCTCTTCTCTGTCCCTTGTTGGCACCAGATCCCAACTTTAAGCCAACTGCAAACCCTGTGGGGGAAGAGCTGTGGCCATCTGAGCATGGGGACAAGAGGGATCTGGTTTTCATCTAACAAGGCTTGCTAGTGACAGCTCCTTTCTACCTCTGATATCCACAAGTGCACTATTGTTCCTGCTTCATCACAGAGAGTAGCCTTGCTCTTGATGTCACCACCCAGGCCAGAAGAACAAAATGAAAGAACATGTCACTGTTGTCGGGACACTCCCAAAGGATATAACAAAAGGAATAACCTTTAGGAAGAGCTGGGAGCGCAGGGAACACAGACAGGACAATGCTGAAGGTCTATAGAGTGTTCTTGGGAAGAGTGCATTTATTGATGTGATTGCTTTTCACTTTACGATTTAGTGATAGTAGGGTGTGGGACAGTATATACAGTAGGGATTATTTAATTTATTTTAATGCATTTTTGTTCTCTGTTGTGAACTATGTTGGGTCTAATCTTGGGAAAAAGTCAGTCTACTAATAAAATGTAATGCTTACCTTTAGTAAGGTTGCGACTGGGATTCTTGAGGGTTAGTCAACTATTCAGTTGGAGCTCAAAGATCAGTATCATGGAACAGTGCTTGCACCAATAGCCTCAATCTGAATGAAGTTGATTTTGCTCTCATGGATATGAACTATTTTTGGCTGAAACATAGCATCTCTTACTTTAATAATTTTAGGAGCTGATCCCCTGCTATGGTTTCTTGCCTCAAACCCAAGAGGTAAAATAAGGTACGTGAGAGGAATTCAAAAGACTTCCTAAATAAGACCCAGTGTCTGTTTATCATAAAGTCTCTTAGTGACCAATCAGCTTTTGAACTAACTACTCTGCTACCCAAGAGTCCCAGTTTTGTGTCTTAAGTTGCTGAAAGGAGCTTCACACACAGACAAAACCTATTCTGCTGAAACAACATACTGGATCGCTAAAGGGGAGAAATTGAGACAAAGAACAAAATTAGGCTGTGGGTGTGTTGGAGGCATGATTGAGGCTTGGTGGGGGAGATATTGAGGGAGAAGTAGATTGAGGAGACAGAAAAGGACTGAAGATTGAAAGTTGGTGGTAGGGCGGAGAAATTACTGGGATTTCATGCACACAGAACACAGACACACAGATAATATAAAGTGCACCTTTGGAAACTGTATACTCCATGGAGTAAACTCTCCCAGTCTCAAAAGGACATAGACTGTATGTGCGTGTACTACACTGTAAAATGTTCAGACCCTTAAATTTTGTTGTTTATAAACATGGCTTCCAAAGATATTTAGATTGTACAGGAGCAGAAGCAACACATTATGGAGAAGATTCAAAAAAGAGCACCAAAATTTAGGCATCCGGATGATGCGCGCTAAGCATGGAATTGTTGTTATAGAATACTAGCATAATTCTGTAGTTTGGCGCCTAACTCTAGGCACAAAAGTTTACACCATGTCAAAGGCTGGTGCAAGTGTTCATGCCTAGCTATTGGCAGTTAGATGTGTAACTCCTAGTATTCTATAACCTGCACACCTAACTCCTAGGAAAACCCCGGACCTGCCCGTGTCCACACCCCCTAGAAGTTACACATGATGGAATTGGTGTGCAAAACTTCCAGAATAGCAACTAAAGGCAGTTGCACTTGCAAATGCTAATTGGTGCCAATCAGCGCTAATTAACATCAATTTAAGACAATTGCCAATTAACAGTCAATTATTACATTAAGTAGCACAAGCAACTTCCCTTATTCTATAATGTGCATGTGCAATTGCCCTTATTCTATAACTTGCGAATGCAAATTTGGGCGCATAAGTTTATAGAATTCATGGACAAATTCACACTTTTCACCTCTGCCACAAACACTCATTCCTCCACACACATAGATGCTTTGTATTCCTTTCTGAGGGCCTTCTGACTGCATCCATTTACTCCTGATTTTTAATTTCTACAAAAGGCTTTGTTTTTCCTTGCTATATGCAATCACAAATCATTATGTTGCCTCAACCTTGACATTCTTCTTCAGGAAACAGCATGGCTATGAATAAACTGTTGCAGTAAAGACTTCATAGAGCTGCTATCTGTTATCATCTTTTAAATTCTCAGCAGATGAGATTTAGATCCTATTCTTCCTGGGTTAGGGATATCTTATCCATCATGTTAATCATTCACTGCAATCTGGTATTGCCTTAACTAGGTTTATGATGTTCAATGTTGTATAAAAATACTAACTTCCAACTCACCAAGTGCCAAGGGTTACCTGACAAGCAGAAACCTTCTTAAATGTTCATCACGAAACAATTCATTTACCCTGGCTTAGATATGTTGCATATGTCAAGTTTTGTACTGTATTCTGTACTTCCCAAAGTGCAAGACCAGTCCAAGACATTCCTTAATCTGAAGAAAACCATTTTGGTCAACATGAACATTATTATTAGACACTGTACATATGATCTCACTGAAAGTGTTTTACTGAACTTGTCACAGTGTCTGATATGTTTATGGTTTAAAATAAGCAAATCTATATGACTAAAAGAAGTGAATAGTCATATAGATAGTTCAGAGCATTGGCACAGGGTTCCAGAGCCCTTTAACGCTAGGTCATCAGTTTATATCTAAACTGGGTCATTTGTGAAAGCTATGTATTAGCCTGTGGAAAATTAGGTGGTAATCCAATTCTCAGATGCCTATATATCTCAAGAAATCAGGATCACAATTCAACATCAGCTGGCAGCTGCCAGTTGGTAGTCTCAACTGAGGGATCCAGACTGCAAAGGAAAAGAGACCCTTCAAGGAGCTCCTTCTGGAGCACAGCTGTGGCAGCGGGGAGAAGCCTATCACTGCCCAACTGTAAATTGGGCTAAATGGGGACTTTGGTCTCCATAGTCGTAAATCCAGCACTTCTCAGAAAACATTAAAAATGCAAAAGAGAAAGTTGTAAACCATTTGAAAATTAAATATTTCACCTCTTTCACTGAGGCTGGAGAGCCAAAATGAGACTACCTTAAGGGAGAAAAGTTGATTCAAGCTAGCTCAAGCAATTTCTATATGAAGGCAATCAATAGAAATCAAAGAAAATAAGATGATACCTTTTTTATTGGACATAACTTAATACATTTCTTGATTAGCTTTCGAAGGAATGCTAATCAAGAAATGTATTAAGCTATGTCCAATAAAAAAGGTATCATCTTATTTTCTTTTCCATGTTTTATTTTGTTTGATTTCTATTGATAACCTTTAAGAGTGGACTAACACGGCTACCACACCTCTCTACTATATGAAGGCAACAATCAGTCAGGATTTTAGCTTATGTATGGATCTGAGATCATCACTATGTCTGTGCTGGATGACCTAAACAGATGGACTGAAAAGAACAGAGTGTTTGCTGCTGCTAGATCTGTCTGCTGCAGCATATTTTTTACCACAAGAACTCTCTTCAACTGGTATATGAAGTACTAAAAAAAAAAAAAATTACAGTGGGTGTTTCTTATTTTATTTACACTGATGATGTGCAGATAATTTTTCCATTGACTACTAACTATTCAGAATGTTTATAATCATATGATTTTATTGGTTTTTGAAAATTTCTAGTTGGATGGGTTCTCGTTTTCTTAAATTAAATTGACAATACTACACTACCATGGGTGAGTCAATGTAGTTTTAATCTTCCAAACTAAGATCCAATTTTAGATGATAGATCTATTAAATTTAAACAGTAATTTGAATCCGCGATGTCTGGTTGTACTCTGATTTATCTTGGGACTCTCAAAGTAAAGGTTTGTTCTCTTGTGATTTACACAAATTACGATTTTTGTGACAAATTTGTTCCTCTTTATCTCCTGATGATTTGAAGAAGATTGTTCATACTTTGATTTTTTTTTTTTTTTGCTAAACTTGATTATTGCAACTCTTTGTATATAGATCTCTCTAAAAATTCATTGACCAAAACTACAATTGATTCAGAACACTGCTGCCAGAAGTATTCTGAACAAAACCTGCTATGACAGCGTTACACCACTGCTTAAAACCTTACACTGGCTCCCATTGGTGGCCAGAATAGAAATTAAAACTTTATGCATTGTCTTTAAATTCTTATGAGTCCTAGGGCCCTGTTTACTAAGCTGCGTTATAGGCAGACTACCATTTTTAGTGCATGCTAATAATTAGAACACGCTAAACGCTAGAGACACTCATAGGAATATTTGGGTGTTTCTAGCGTTTAGTACGTGCTAAAAACACTAGCGCACCTTAGTAAACAGAGCCCCTAGCTATTTATCTCATACAGAGGCTCATTTTCAAAGCACAGACTTACAAAGTTATATAGATTACTATGGGGCTCATTTTCAAAAGAGAAAAACATCCAAAAAATGTCATAAATCTGAATTTGGGTTTTTTTCTCACAAAAACATCCAAATTGGTATTTTCAAAACCAATTTTTAGACATTTTTCTATGAAGTCCATCAGAAGTGCATTCAAATCACAAGGGGGAATGCCAGGGGCGTGTTAAGGGCGGGATGTGGGTGTTTCTGACACTTGGACATTTTTCTGCTATAATGGAGCAAAACAAAAACATCCAGGGCTATAAGTTGGACTTTTTGGTCTAGTCCTGTTTTATTAACAGATAAGCCACAAGAAAGTGCCCTATATGACCAGATGACCACTGCAGGAGTAAAGGAATGAACCCATCCCACCCCGCCAAGATGTAAATGAAACAGTACATACCAGCCTCTATGACAGCTTCAGATGTTATGGCCAGTCCCATTAGAACAGCAAACAGGTTCCTGGAATAGCCTAGTGGTGGGTGCAGTGCACCGTAGAGAAGGTGACCCAGGCCCATAATCCACTCTATTATACCTGTGGTGGAAAGTGTCAGCCCCCCCCCCCCAAAAAAAAAAAAAAAACCCAAAACACACAAATAGGTGGCACCTGCAGCCATAAAGACTATTGTAATAGTGTATAGTTGAGTACAGTAGGTTTTTCGTGAGTTTTGAAGGGCTCACCATACAATATAAGTGGGTAATGGTGAGATGTGTACCTAGGACCTTTTATGTGAAGTCCATTGCAGTGCCCCTTAGGGTGCCCCACTACTCTGCTGTGATGTCTGTGTGGCCAATCTACTAGGGAAGCTGGCTCTTCCTACATCCCAGTGGCTTGATTTTGTGCACTTTTCATTTGGAATTTTTTTTTTAATGGTCCAAAAAGGTAGACATGTTAAGCACAACAAAAACTAGGCAATGGTCATTTTCAAAGAAAAAAAAGATAGACCTTTTTCTGGTTTGAAAATGGTCATTTTTACTACTTGATTTCTGGATGTTTTCAGTAAAACTTCCAAAGTCAGATTTAGATATCATATCGAAAATGTCCTTCCATCTAACTTTGTAAGTCTATGTGCTTTGAAAATGAGCACCTTAGGAGGTCTTTTACTATGGAGCGCTAGCGTTTTTAGCCTGCACTAAAAGTCAGCTAGCGCTAAATGCTGAGATACCCATTATATTCCTATGGACGTCTCAGAGTTTAGCGCCAGCTAAAAACGCTACCGCACCTTAGTGAAAGACCTCCTTAGTTTCTTTATCCATTGATCATCATTCCACTAGACTGATTCAAAAGAAAAAGCTTACCTAGCATATTATTTATTCATTAAACCTTATCTCCGTTTGTAAAAAAAAATGTTTATCTTTGTTGAAGTAAAACACTGGAACTCTTTTCCCAATGAGATACAACTTGAAACAACTGGCATGCTGGAATTCTGAACTTCCTTCTCATAAACATGTTGAGCAAGGTGTGCCCCAGGGTTCATTACTGTCACCTACGCTTTTTAATTTGTATCTTGTAGCTTTGGCAGAATTGTTAGAGAACTGGGGTTTTACGTTCCATTTTTTTTTGCAGATGATATACAAATCATTGTTTTTAGGAAGGATGACCAGACTCAGGTTATGTCTGACCTTAACTGTAAATTTGATCTTCTTGAAAAATGGTTGATAGATCTTGAATTAATTTTGAATACTGATAAATCTGCTGCTATTTGGATCACTCACGTGAATAGGTCTCGTGACTATTCCTCATTTAATGGGGGTGTGTCAAATTCCTCTGAAAGATGAAATACTAACTCTTGTTTTTTTAATGTGACAGTACTTTAAAATTCAATAAACAAATTAATCATGTGATTAGATCCTGTTAATTCCAAATCAGCAGCTTCAACCCCTTCTGACTCAGTCCAATTTGATCAAATTAATATATGCATGTGTTACAAGTACAATTGATTATTGTAATTCTCTGTATCAGGGACTTACTTTATCTAGTCAGAAGAGGTTTCAGCTGGTCCAAAATACTGCAGCATGACTGGTGGTGAATGGAAGGAGAACTGACCATGTGACACCTATTTTGAAAGAACTACTCTGGTTGCCTGCTTCTGCCAGAATTGTTTTAAGACACTGTGTTTGGTTTTTAAGGCTATATTTTGGATACTCCAAAATAAGAAAATCAGTGGGGGGTTTTAACATTCTTCTCAGTGCTGTTTATTGCAATTGCCTTTACTTCAAATGATCAAATTGTCTTCTACAAGGAAAAGAGCTTCCAGCTATATAGGACTTTCTTTACGGAACTCATTGCCTGTTAACGTTACTAGCATGACAAGTTATCTAGGCTTTCATAAAGTATTGAAAACCTGGACTTTTGATTCTAATTTCTGTTGAGATTTTTGTTATTCTGTCTGATATAGTTCTATATTTAGAGGGGGTCATATGTAGGAATGTTGTGTTCGTATCATGATTTTATGTTATTTAATTTTATTTTCTTTGTTCACTGCTTTAAAACTTCAGTTTTAAATCCAATCCAAATTATTTGCACTTTTGTAAACAATTAAAAACATGGCGGTTTAATAAGCATCCAAATGATAGATAGTCATTTCATGTTAGCAGATTTATTTTTTTCTGGTATCAGTGTATTGTGATTATTGCCTTACTGAGTTGTAAACCATTATGGTTTGTGAGGGTATACAAAATATGTTATGTTATATATTATGGCTTGGACCTTCACATGTGGGGTGCTGCAGGGATTCATTCTCTCGCCTTTCTTTTTAATGTCTATTTAAGACCTCAGATCAACATGATCCACAAAACTGGCCATGTATATTAAATTGTTGGAGATTATATTCAGATATTCTGCCCAATGACTGGGACTGGAAACAGACATGTGGTCAGGCTGAACAGCTGTTTGCAGCAGTGGACACAATGGTGGTCGCAGCATCACCGAAGCTGAATCCCTCAAGGTCAGAGGCAGTATGGGTAGGAATGTCAGACCCAGATCCTGGTTTCAGCATAGAACTAAATGGGGTATGCTGCCTTGGGCAACCTTGGTGAGTCAAAGTTTAGAAATACTGTTATATTCCTATTTATGATTTAACTATGAGATCTTGGCCTAGATACGGACATTATTTTAGAAACTCAAAATGTTACACTATTTGCATTCATATTTATCAAAGACAGATCTTGAGACAGTGGCACATGCATTTGTTTTATTAAAATTAGATTATTGCATTCAAAGCCCTGATGGGACGCAGACAGATCTCAATCAGATCAGAGGGAGTGCATTTTTAGTAAATGCACTTGTGTGTTGTAATCTTTTACCACATAGGACTAGAGTATTTCCTGAGTATCTCCATTTTAGTAAATTAGTAGCGGTATGGTTCTTTACACAGGCCTTTACAGAAACCTAATTGCCGCTGGTAGTGAGCAGAAGGGTTTGAGGGCAAGGGTGTGACACTGTATGTGTAGGTGTGGGAAGGGGAGGGAATGGTCGGTAGGACACGTGTTATGGAGCAGGAATGGTTATTGTGGGAAGACGGGCTGCAGGAGGGGGCAAGGAAGTGAAACTGTATATATTATGGCCTAGGGAAGGGGATGGTAGGGTGAGTGGGGTACACGCTGATGTGTTTCGATTGTAGATTATATCACATTTGTTTAAATAGAAGTAATATACAAAACTGTACAATTAAATTAAAATAAATAGCATTATTCCAAATCTGGGAATAGCTTTATATATTGTATGTCCTGCCCAGTGAACAGTTTCTACTTTTTCTTCAGATCAATAAAGAAGAAAAATAAAAAAGAATAAAAGCCACCAAGATTTCACTGGGATGAAACACGGTGTATGGAACTGGCAAAACCTCTAGTTCTATTTTGAAGAGTTAGATACAATATAAAATAATTTAATTACATCATTATGACATACTGCTTTTCTCAATTCACTTAAATGCCATCATATCCATCAATATGTCTGCAAGTCAAAATTATGACTACATCCCATCCTCCCACCATTTAAGCAACATTTTTGCACACTGATTATTACATATGCCCTCTCATTTTGGTGCTGTTCACACTTTTTAAAACTCTCTATACGGAGATTAGCTTTAGACTTCTCTGCCCATCAACGCCTTCTTCAGAAAATGCCATAATTTTTTAGTCCAGTAAATTCAAATTGAAAAAAAAATCTTACTTTGTCTAATGCTTCACCTGGTGCTTCATCCAATGACTGCCCCAGCATGAGATAGTCTGAGACTCCACGAGCTACCACCAACAGGCAGTGACCGCCAGAAATTAAAAGAACCAGAAAAGGAAATTCCACTGGATTTGTGAGTCTAATTGTTAACGCGTGTGCTTCCATGTGATGGATTGGGATGAAAGGTTTCTTGTACTGGTTCACCATTTTCACACTGTAAGCTAGACCCACTCCAAGGCTTAGACCAAGGCCTGGCTTCACCGTGGTTGCAATGGCGGTAAGTTCTTTGGGGGAGATACCACTGGCACTGAGGGCATCACTTACAACTCCATCAATATTTTCTCTGTGCAGCTGCTGAGCCACAGGAGGAATGATTCCACCTGCTCTAAATGGAAAAGAAATTGTTGGGAAAAATCTCCAGACAGAGCAAAACAGGCTTATGTTTAGGTTAACGTTTTTATTTATTAGGATTTATTTACTGTCTTTTTGAAGGAACTCCCTCAAGGCGGTATACAGCAAGAATAAATCAAAACATAAGCAATAGATAATTACAGCAGTAAAAATATTCAAATTACAATACAAGGTAGGTGTGGAGGGGCATAATCGAACAAGGCGCCCAAGTTTTCTTGAGGATGTCCTCGCAGGACGTCCCAGCGAAGGGGTGAGGAAACCCGTATTATCGAAACAAGATGGACGTCCATCTTTCGTTTCGATAATACGGTCGGGGACGCCCAAATCTCAACATTTAGGTCGACCTTAGAGATGGTCGTCCACGGTTTTCGGCGATAATGGACACCAAGGACGCCCATCTCAGAAACGACCAAATCCTAGCCCTTTGGTCATGGGAGGAGCCAGCATTCATAGTGCACTGGTCCCCTTCACATGCCAGGACACCAACCGAGCACCCTAGGGTCACTGCAGTGGACTTCAGAAATTGCTCCCAGGTGCATAGCTCCCATACCTTGGGTGCTGAGCCCCCCAAAACCCACTCCCGACAACTGTACAACACTACCATAGCCCTAAGGGGTGAAGGGGGGGGCACCTACATGTGGGTACAGTGGGTTTGTGGTGGGTTTTGAAGGGCTCACATTTACCACCACAAGTGTAACAGGTAGGGGGGGGGATGGACCTGGGTCCGCCTGCCTGAAGTGCACTGCACCCACTAAAACTGCTCCAGTGACCTGCATACTGTTGTCAGGGAGCTGGGTAAGACATTTGAAGCTGGCATAGAGGCTGGCAAAAAATATTTTTAAAGTTTTTTTTTTGAGGGTGGGAGGGGGTTAGTGACCACTGGGGGTGTAAGGGGAGGTCATCCCCAATTCCCTCCGGTGGTCATCTGGTCAGTTCAGTCACCTTTTTGATGCTTGATCGCAAGAAAACATGGACCAAGTAAAGTCGGCCAAGTGCTCGTCAGGGACACCCTTCTTTTTTCCATTATCGTCCGAGGACGCCCATTTGTTAAGCACGTCCCAGTCCCGCCTTTGCTATGCTTCCGACACGCCCCCGGGAACTTTGGTCGTCCCCGCGACGGAAAGCAGTTGAGGACGCCCAAAATTGGCTTTCGATTATGCCGATTTGGGAGACCCTGGGAGAAGGACGCCCATCTCCTGATTTGTGTCGAAAGATGGGCGCCCTTCTCTTTTGAAAATAAGCCTGATAGTATACTACTTACAATGTCAACACAATATGTAAGAAAACATTTTAATATACCACTTGGGCAATACAGATTTCAGTGATTTACAAATTAAAATATAAATAAATAAAATGATTAAGAAACAACTACAAAATCTTCCAGAGCAACCATACAATAAAATAGCAAGTGGAGTCCTTAAATATGGAAAACCTGCAGATCTGACACACCAGCACCAGGCATGTGGACAGATCTGGGAAGTTATATCTATCGCCACCTTTGTTACTGTTGAAATCTTACCATATCCCTCTCAATCTGCTCAAATGCTGATGAGTTTTTGTGGCTACTGGAGGTAAATATAAATTAAGTAGACAATGCTACTGATATCCACTGAAAAGAATGATGTGTTTAGGAAGGAGATTTTCACTTAGATAGGGCAAAGAAAAAGCACGGGGAGCATTCTAGGTGAATTATAAGATCAGAAACATCCTGTATTTATGAAGAGTTCAATGCTTATCCCACAAGGATCTTGCTTGTCGCCAATGTTATTCAATATTTTTTTGTTGCCTCAACGCAGATTATGTTGTCTGGCTTTGTTTAAGGTTTATGCTGATGACATACAGTTTTCACTACCTGTTAATACATCTTTGATGAATGTTTTGACCTGCTGTGTCTTTGTTTACATACTATTGACCAGTGGATGTTTGCTAATGATCTTCAATTTAATATGTCTAAAACTCTGATTTTGGTTTTATCAGGATATTCCTACAACTTTTCTTATCGATGATGTTTCCATTCCCTTAGTGAGTAAACTTCATAATTTAGGTGTGGTTTTGGATTTTGCATTGAATATGAAACATCAAGTTCACAAAATGGTTGGTTTTGTTTTCTCTAAATTAAGAATAGTTAGAGGATCCATAGACTTCTTGGTAGATAACAACTTTAGCCTAGTAGTACAGAGCATTGTAATCCCATGCTTTGATTACTGTAATGGCCTCTTGATTGTCTCTAAGAGATCATTTAAGGCTCCGCAGGTAGCTCGGAATGCTACTGCTAAAGTCTTGGTTGGTTGTTGTTTTGAACATGTATCTCCAGTTCTCAGGAAGGGGGTTGCATTGGTTAACAATTGAATATTGAGTAAAATAAAAGATTTTATTATTGGTGTTCCAAGGTTTTGAATAATTTGGCATCAGTAGTGACTCCCACCAGTTTGCATATTTACCAACCAGTCACAGAATAACGATCTGCCAATAAGGCGTTGTTAGAGGTGCCATCCTTCCATGTGGTGAGGTTGGAAGAATACCAGGCCTCAATGTTTCAAACTGCAGAACGTAAATTGTGGAATACTCTTTCCTTTTATTTAAGAAACATTCAACAAATGGGAGCATTTAAAAGAGTTTAAAATATATCTATTTAGGTAAGTTAGGGGGCAGCTTGAAGTTATTTTGTCTTTTATTTTATATTGTGTGTATATTGATTGTGATCCACCGAGGATTTTGATCGCGCAGAATATAAATGTTGTAAATAAACAAATAAGCTTCCAGAGTTCTACTGCCGTGTTTCTTATTTTCATTTATGATCACACAGTTGTTATGAAGCACAGTGAGACAATCCCACTCCCACCAAAGAAGGGGCTGTTCCTTTTCTCTATAATTCTATTTCATTAAAAAAAAGAGTTGTGACCCATGGGCAAAAGTTAATCTGTTTCAACAAAATGTGAATGAAGTGTGTTTTGTCTTAACATCTCTTAACTGTACAATATTCTACGCTATCTGAGCATCATAAGGCTGAAAAATTAGGAAGGAGGAAAGTCTGCCTAATTCTGCCTTTTTGAGTTGGCTGACATTTGAATACCAGATCCTGAGACACTGGTTTGCATTGCATTTAAGTTATGAAGAAATTCTAGCAAGCAACAGTATAAACAGCATGAAATAATCCTAAAATATGAATAAGCAGCAAGCAGATTACCAGGAAAGAGATTAAACTGTGGCTCACAAGATCCTATTGACATAACAAAATGTTTTACATAAAAGGAATGGATTGAATCAATGGTATTCACTCTCAGTGCATGAGGGCTGCCAACGGATCAAGTTTCTAGGATAACCCTAAAGAATATGCATGAGAGATTTGTATACAATGCAGGAAATATATACAGAACTTTCTCATACATAAATACTAGATATTTCCTGAAAATATGACCCACTGGCAGCCCTCAGTGAATACCACTGGATTACATCTTTGCAACATGCAAGCTTTATTGATTTTGCAGCACAAAATAAAATAAACCTTGAGTATTGTGTGCAGTTCTAGTTGCCTCATCTCAAAAAAATATATAGCAAAATCATAAAAGGTATAGAGAAGAGTGACCAAAATGAAAAAAAAATAGGGATGGAATGACTCCTCTAAGAGGGAAAGGATAAACAACCCCGTGTCTCCATTACTGTGCCCAGAGTAATAGCTACCTACTTCAAATGGACGTCCTTCTGAGAACATAGAGCTTCTCCCAAGACATGGCCAGTTTCATCCACCACAGCAGCCCCTGTGTCATCGCAACTGGTCTCTATGCCGAGCACCACTCTTGTGAGAGAACATGCTCCTGAATGGAAGGAAATCTTTCCTCTCTGAGCAGCCCAGGGAGTTTTGTGGCCTTCGAATCTGCAGCAGCATCTTCCAGCCTTGCTTACTAACAAAGCCTGCCACAGACATGCCTGCCTAGAAAAGAACTGCAGAGAAGTCAACTTCAGTATGAGAATTTCATACAATTTATGTTCTTTTTAGGTTTTTTTTTGTTCAGTGAAATCTAGGGTAAAAAATTCCTCCTGACAGGAAGTTTCTCTTCAGATTTACTTTTTTTTCTACAAACCAGCCCTACTCTGAAAAATAGACATTTGTACCAATATTTACTTTTGCAAGAAAATGACTAGCAACACATCAGATCTTCCCTTCAGATCATACTCCAGGTCATGGACTGAAAGCTTAGAAGATGAGAAAGACCAAGGTTTTCACATCCAGAACAGTCCTTTTGTATAAAGTATCATTTCTACCAACTAGATGCTTATGTTTATTCTAACAGCTAAGGAGATGCATTCTTTATCCTTATTCCTACCTACCTGTATACTTTTCAGGAAACTGTCACACCCAAACCCTAGCATGTTTTCCCATTTGCTCCTACTTCACCACTAAGGGGAGGGGGATTATTGTGGGCTATCGTTAAGATATGATATTCCACTGTTAACTTGAGTTATTATTAACTAGGTCTCACTGCATAAAATGATACCTGTGCATGCAGTTAAAAATATTAGACTAATTCTGGTTACACTTGAGCCAGTGCATTCTCAGGAAGAGTCCTCTTTACTCAGCTTTGATACTGAAAAAGCTTTTGATAGAGTAGACTGGGGATTTATGCATAAAGTCTTAGATAGGCATGATATCCGGGGTAGATTTAATGATGCCATCCATACGCTTTATCAAGCTCCTAGGGCTCTGGCGAATGGCTGCCCCCTTTCGCCATTGCTCTTTGTGTTAACTCTGGATCCCCTAATTAGGGAGATACTGGGCAATCCAGAAATAAAAGAGGTTGAGGTGGGCAACACGGAACTCAAGATCTCTGTGTTTGCGGATGATCTGTTGAAGATTCTGTTTGCTCCTTGCCGGTCCTGTTGGAGAGTTTCAAAGAATATGGGGAATTTTGGAGATTCCGGCTCAATATGGGTAAATCAGAAGCTCTGCTCACCTCCCCAGGCCTAAGAGATTGGAAGGTGACAGTGGTCTGTGAATCAATTTAAATATCTGGGTATTCAACTTCCAGCTAATTCCCAGTCACTTTATTCAGCTAACAATGACTCTTTGTTACAATATACTAGACAGTTGACAATCTGGAATTCCCTACCACTCTCTCTTTATGGGAGAATTAACCTGTATTGAATGACCTTGTTCCCATGCTGGCTTTATGTCCTTCAACAGCTCCCTCCCTGGATTACAAAAAGCAATTTAAAAATATTGAATCGAGACCTTCAAAAATTTCTATGGAAAGGGAGGAAACCTAAAATTCGTATAGATTTTTTGTATGGATTTTGGGCAGTAGGAGGCTTGGGTGTTCCTAATATGCATTTGTACAATGTAGACCATTTGCTTAGACTTTTGAAGAATTGGATAATGAAGTTTACCCCTTGGACTATGGAGAGAGAGCTTTTTAAACCACTGCACCTTTATTATTTGTTACACGCACCTAGGAGAACACATCCACGAAGTTTGAAGAATTTATTTATTTATATTTTGCTCACACCTTTTTCAGTAGTAGCTCAAGGTGAGTTACATTCAGGTACTCTGGATATTTCTCTGTCCCAGTAGGGCTCACATAATGTTCTGCTCAAATCTATGTGAGCAACATGGCAAATTCTTTTAACTACTGATCTACTTAGACTTCTTCCAGGCCTAGCCTCGGCTGTCTTTGCTAGATGGGGTCGGGGAGGTCATTTTTGTGTTGCTGACTTGCCTACTGAGACTGGTATATTGCAATCCTTTAATCAAGTTTTCCATACTATGCCCACTCAACTGGGGGATGTCTCGCGTATATGCAAGTGATCCACTATGTGATGCGGATACTACATGCTAATTGTGCTATCAGGAAAGTTGATCATTTACATACATTTTTTAAACATGCACAACTGACTCGGGTGTCTGTATCCAGTCGTCATAAATCTTTAGTTTCTCTCACACCTAAGAAACCTTATGCTACCATTGTAGAATTAGGCCTTAGGTTTCAGCCTGATGATTTGTTCAAAACATTGAGACAGTTCCCGCTGGTAATGCATAATGCTATGTATAGAGCAGTGATGGGCAACCTTTTGAGCTTGGTGTGTCAAAATTCGCGAAAAAACCGAGCATAACTCGGGTGGTGTGTCACTTCGAGAAAAATCTACTAGGACTGCCCCCGGGCCCCCCCTACCCGAGATCGCTGCCCACCCGAGGTCACTGGGCCCCCCCCCTCCACCTGCTACCGGGCCCAGAACTAACCTTAAAGCCTCCTTTCATGTCGCAGCAAGCAGCAGCAGGGCAGACCTCTCCTCCTTCCTTCTGTGCTCTGCCCTCGCGGACGTTACGTCAGGCGAGGGCAGGACACGGAAGGAAGGAATGGCCTGCCCTGCTGCTGCTTGCTGCGACGTGAAAGGAGGCTTTAAGGTTAGTTTCCGGGAGCGAGGAGGGAGGGCGGACCACACTGTGGCGGCGCCGCGTGTCATCAAAAATGGCTACGCGTGTCAGTGCTGACACGCGTGTCATAGGTTCGCCATCAGGGGTATGGAGAATGCTTTTTTAGAACACTGACTAGAGCATAGTTTTCAATGAAGCAAGCGTTTTATTCTGGATGTATACCTTCCCTGCTTTGTGCTAAGTGTGGGGAGGTGGATGCCTCCTTCTCTCATGCTTTATGGGCTTGTAAAGTCATTCAAAGGTTTTGGCACCGGGTGCTGTCCACTGTTGAGAATTTAGTTCATCAGCAACTGAAACTCTTGCCACAGGATCTAATATTGGGGACCTTAGTTCATTGTGGGCCTCTTACTAAGGGTAAGCGCTACATTTTACACAAAGCCAGGGTTTTGGGCTTGAAATGTATAAAACAGCATTGGTGCTCAGATGTTGCCCCATTTTTCTGGCAATGGCGCAATGCTCTTCACACCTTGATGGAATGGGAGGCCTGAAATGCTTGTCTCACTTAGAAACACAAAAAGTGGTTCTGGCTGACATGGGAGCCATATATTCAATATCTAGATCCACGTGCATGTAGTATGATTCTAAACGACCTCCAATTGTGATACAGCTGTGTACTAGAACATTCCTGTTATACAAATAAGACTAGATTCTATATACGGTGCCTGAAAAATCAGCACCGAAAAAAAAATACACCTAGATGTATTCTACAAAGTGCTCCTAAATTTAGGTGTACTTTATAGAATATGCCTAAATTTCCACGCAGATTATAGAATATGCTGAGAGCCTGTCCATGAGACTAAATTTAGTTGCAGGCAGTTACGCCAAGTAAAACTTAGTGTAAATGTCAACAACTAAATTAGGCATGAACTGAGTGTATTCTATAACAATGAGCACAGATTTTAGAATCACCCACGACCTGCCCATTCCATACCCATGGCCACACCCCCTTTTCAACTACGCAATTTAGAATTTACGTGCATCACATTACAGAATATGCTTAGTTGTGTGCGTAAATTATAATTAATGCCAATTAGTGTCAATCATTGCTTGTTAAGTGGCAATTATTGGCACGGATTGGCTTAACTAATTAAGTTGTGAGTGCAGATCCAGAATACGACTGGATTTGCGCACTCAATTTAAGTTGCACTATATAGAATCCATGGAATAATGTTTAGGAAAGCAGGGGGAATGGAGGATTACGACATAAGACTTTGGGGAAGAGTGAGGGTGGGTTTGGCATTCTTAGAAGGCAGGGGAGAGTCATAAGAGTCAGAATTCTCTCTGTCCTTGTCTCAATGTTTTTAAGCTTGGTGGGATATTGTATTGAGTGTATTATGGTGTTGCATTTTTGGCTGCTTCATTATAGTGCAATAACCCACATTCACGGCTTTGGCCTTTATATTCATGACACCTGGGAATGGGTGGGGTGGGGTTGAGGAGGATAAAAAATGTAAAGGTTGACAACTCTTTGTTATAGAGGGTTTTCCGATATGCTCTTGGTTAGATGCAATTTTGCATCATTGTATACCAATGTTGACTGTTCTGTCCTCCTTGGGGGGGGGGGGGGGGGGGGGGGGTTCCTGTTCTTCGATGTGCCATCAATAAAAAATTGTTAAAACATTTTAAAAAAGGAAAAAAATTCTCTCTGTACTAAAATAGTACGAATTATGGTTGTTTTAAAAAAAAGAAAATCTTAACAATACCCACATTAATAACTTCCCCCCTAAATGCTTGCTATTTCACTGGATATGTTAGGTTCCAGTCAGTGTTTGTGAACATCTCTTCTGCTTAGAAGCCCTTCTAGCATGAAACACTGGTCCTATTTTCTTCAGTCCACCTCAACTTACTTCCTTTGTTAACAAGAGATTTTTAGACACGTCTCAGTTGGACTCATTTAGAATGTCATCAGATAAACCCAGGATATACCAATAAATCAGCGATTAAGGAGGATTAACCTATTTCTTTTGATGTTATTTTTGTAGCTCCTTCTTTGTACGCCTTCTTGGGTCCTCATTACTTGTGAATTTGAGGTATGTCAAAGTGATTTTTCTTTTAAATTTTATATTGATGTTATCTATATCTCTATACATCTCCATACAAGCGTCTTTTTGTTTGATTACTGCAATTGGAAATTCATAAAAATACATTTTAAAAAGACTGGTCCTGCTAAAGGATTTGTTACCTGTGCTGAAAGCATGTCCAGAAAAAGCCCTCGCCCACTAACCGACAAATCTCACACTGCAGTTATCAGAGAACGGTACCAAGCCTGAGGAGGAAGAAAAAAAACCATGGAATTACATCCAAAAGTCTCTCTGTCACATATAGAAACAAGCAGTCTCGGTGGTCTGAGATCTGACCCTGTAGTGTGTGCCAAATACTAGGGTGGCCTGACTGGGCTAACCAGCAACCCACGCATGTCTGGCTGTTGGACTCGCCTCCAAATTTCTGGGCCAGCTGCACAGACTGCAGGGTTGCCCTATGATGCAGCCACAAGTGATCTCAAGCTTGTGTTACTGTACTATAGCAAAAGCAGCAGCATGAACTGCTGCTGTCCCAGGGTCGCCTGTCCTTGTCAACAACCCTGATTCACATGAAGAAAAAAAATGAAAATGTACTCCAATATATCATCTCTCCCCCTTAGTAATTTACAAACATGTTTAAAATCCCTAAAGGAGAAGGTGTAAAGAAATGCAGGACCTGATATTCAAAGTGAGCAGGAGAGGCTCTGAACTGGATAGTGCCGCTGAATATTGGCTCTGATAATCTCAGGAAGGTCCGGGGACATTCCCAGAAGTTATTCAGGCACTGGCAATATTCAGTGCCGGTGCCCTCATAGCTAATGTTCCCCGGATAGCTTTGAATATCGACCATAATTCTCAGCAGGTTCAACCCCTTTTTCTCTCTGCCTCTTTAGCTCTTTCCTCTCTTGTTCTTCCAGCTTTTCCTCTTTGCTCCTCATATTCTCCTTCCCCACCCCCAGAAAGACCCTCAACCCTGTAAGCCAACCTGAGTTCTCTCTAACTCCTAACAAGACCCTCAGATCTCTGTCACCAAGCTCTCTCCCTTCCCTTCCAGCTTACCCAGGTACCCTCCTCCCCACAGCAAATCCCCCCAGCTGCTTCCCCCCCCTGGACAAAACCCTTCAGCTGCTCTCTCCCCCACCCTCATACTGGTAAAATCCCTCAGGTACACTGTACTGCCCTGCAGTTCAAATTAGCAGTCTAACACCAGGCAGCAGAGGAGAAGGACACTGTTCAAGGAGCGCCACTCTCCATCTCTTTGCCATGCATTGCTAAATACAGTTAGCTGTCCCTATATGAAGTAAAATGGGAGCAAAATTGCTGCAGAGGGAGAGACTAACTGTTGGTTTTTCCAGTACAGGGGATGAGAGAGGAGCTACTGATGTCCTTCCTGTGCAGAATTCTTCACAGGGGAGAAACTCTGCTCAAATTCTGAATTGCACAGTTGCACAGAATTCCTCCAGGAGTAGATATAAATTTTTAGTTTTCTTGTATTCAGCTGTGCTGCAATTAATGGCATGGATGTTCAATGCTAATGTGTCATGCTCAATACCTACAGGAGATTTAATACGACAAAGAAAGGTAACTCGTTTTCTTGGGCTAGGCCAGTGGCTTACTGCTAACAGTGCTCCTCAGCTTGTTTGATGATGCCTCAGAGTCAGAATTCATCCCCCCCCCCCCCCCCCCCCCAGGAGAAGAGAATCAGTCATAGCACATCTGGTGGTCAGACTTAACATGCATATGTTCTAGGTTCTAAAAGGAGTCATAAGCTGTGCAGAGATGCCAGTTACCCAGGTTGGAGACTTTATGGCTTGTTTTGAACTTGCATCGCAAAGCAGCGTGGGATTTGTAGTGCCTGATGTTGCCCATTACAATCAGTGCTGCAAGTTCCATAATGCACCAGAATGAGGTGGTCAGAAATCCAGGCTGTCCCAAAATTTCCAGCCTGGAACTAGGCAATTTGGCATTTCTGTGTCTGTGGTCACTGACCAAACAGAAAGCAGGCTCCTGCAAGTTTTAAAGAAAGATGAGAAGGAGCAAGCATGAACGAGCATTGTCCATGCTTCAGCATGTACTGACAAATTCATTGAGGTGTTTTCCTATATATACAGGATAGGAACAAAATTGTTAAACAGGCCTTCAACCATGTCTCTTCACTGCTAGGTCATTGCTAAACCATACGAAAACATCTTTGGTAATGTATAGTTGGAAGGAAACTAATATTAAAATAAGTAACAGTAGATGACGGCAGATAAAGACCTGAATGGTCCATCCAGTTTGCCCAACAGTCACACTCATTATCAATAAAATTAGAGGCCGAACAAAACTGGCCACTTAGTTTAAGCAGAAACCGTAAACAAAACTCCCAACTCCGTTCCCTCTCCCACACTCAACCAAAAATGTCCCCCTCCCAAACCAAGTCCACCTAGCAACGCTCCCCCCCCCCCCCCCCCCCCCCCACACACACACACACTTTAGGAAGACCTAGTGGTCTGCAGTGGCATTTTCAGGGGCAGGAATGAATCCCACTTGTTCCTGGCAGCCATTGTGAGACTCAAGGAGGTTAGATTGTGAACAGGAGACGGTACAAGGCTATCTAGCCTATTATATGGGTTAAAGCTAGTAGAAGTTGCTTGCTGGCAGTAGGTGGAGTCACAAGTACATCCAAAACAATAGCAAACGCTATTGAAAGCAATAATAAAAGATTATTAGAAATAATGGACTGCCTATGCGTGATCCACCTGTAAAAAGTCAAAAGCTGTTCTAGTTGAATTGGCAGTGCTTTCAAAGGTGGAGGACAAAAGTCTTTATTTTTACTTATTTGATAGCTTTTTAATTTACTTCAAAGCATCCCATAAGTAGATATAAATATCATGAAATCAAAACTGAATATCACTAAAAGAGCTTCAAAAATTATTATAGCTGATGGAAACAGCACTAATAAAGGCAGTATTCTGTGCTCATTTTTCTCCACTGTTCAAATTTCAGTGAGGATATCCTGTTTATTGATGGGTTCACCTTAACTGTTGTTGTAATTTTACTTGGGAAGCCTGGTGTTATAAAGATTGGAAGTAAAATTTGTAGGAATATGTGAAAGACAAGTGCTGCATGCATTAACTGTCAACAATTCTATGAGCTATGATGTCATTGGATATAGTGTAATGTCTTGTGGGTGTGTCTGAGTCACTCTAGTTGCTCTGAGAGTCAGTGTTGCCAGGTGGGCGGTTTTACCGGCCAATTGGGCGGTTTTCCGCGACCCGCCGCGGGCAATTTTTGCCCGCGGCGGGTCGCGGTTTTTTGGGCTTCTTTTTTTTCTTTTCCGCGGTTTTTCGGGCGGTTTTTTCGGCCGCGGGGGGCGGGGTTAGTGACATTTTGGGCGGGGTTTGATGACGTTTTGGGCGGGGTTAGTGACGTTTTGGGCGGGGCCGATGAGGGGGGAGGCGGGGCCGATGATGGGGGGAGGCGGGGCCGGTGACGGGGAGGCGGGGCCGGTGACGGCGGGGGTGATGACGGCGGGGGTGGGGGTGTCAGGGGCGGGGTTTGAGTTTGGGCGGGTTTTGGGCTGTTTTTACGCTGGATTGGGTGGGAAAAAATTTTTCCACCTGGCAACACTGCTGAGAGCAGGTGGGCGGTTTTCCGCGACCCGCCGCAGGAAATTTTTGCCCGCGGCGGGTTGCGGTTTTTTGGGCTGGTTTTTGGGCTTCAGGGCGGGGTTTTTTTCGGCCGCGGGGGGCGGGGTTAGTGACGTTTTGGGCGGGGCCGATGACGTGGGAGGCGGGGCCGGTGACGGAGGAGGCGGGGCCGGTGACGGAGGAGGCGGGGCCGGTGACGGCGGGGCCGGTGACGGCGGGGGCGGGGTTGATGACGGCGGGGGTGATGACGCGGGGGTGGGGGTGTCAGGGGCGGGGTTTGTGTTTGGGCGGGTTTTGGGCTGTTTCTTGTGCGGGATTGGGTGGGAAAAAAATTTTCCACCTGGCAACCCTGGCTGAGAGCAGTGTTGCCAGGTGGGCGGTTTTACCGCCCAATTGGGCGGTTTTCCGCGACCCGCCGCGGGAAATTTTTGCCCGCGGCGGGTTGCGGTTTTTTGGGCCGGTTTTTTGGGCTTCCGGGCGGCTTTTTGGGCGGCTTTTTGATTTTTTTCGGCCGCGGGGGGCGGGGTTAGTGACGTTTTTGGGCGGGGTTAGTGACGTTTTGGGCGGGGCCGATGATGTGGGAGGCGGGGCCGATGACGGGGAGGCGGGGCTGATGACGGGGAGGCGGGTCCGATGACGTGGGAGGCGGGGCCGATGACGGGGAGGCGGGGCTGATGACGGGGAGGCGGGCCCGATGACGTGGGAGGCGGGGCCGGTGACAGCGGGGGCGGGGCCGGTGACGCAGGGGTGGGGGTGTCAGGGGCGGGGTTTGTGTTTGGGCGGGTTTTGGGCTGGTTTCTGGCCTGGATTGGGCTGGAAAAAAAATTTCTACCTGGCAACCCTGGCTGAGAGTGAGTCAGTCTGTGTCAGCATAAGATGGTGCTAGCAATCTCTCTTCAAGCTGTATGATAACCAACTGACAGAATTTTGTATTCAGTAGTTTTACCATGTCTACTGCAAGTATGATGTAAATAGTTATCTGAAGAAACTGTAAGTAAACATCATTTTTTGTTTGAAAGTTAAAGAAGAGAGAGTAATTGAATCTTTTTTTCAAGAGTCTGTGAGAGAGAACAAATAAATAAAAAGAATGGGAGTTAACACTTCTAAAGCTCTGCTGCGTATGGGCTAAATCTGCTGAAGTAAAAGTCTATTTTTTTTATTTCTCCCCATCATATTGGGTTATGGGCCCAGGCCACTAAAATAAAAAAAAAAAAAGAAAACATTAAGAAATTTTTTTTTATCTCTCCACACAAAAGACAAGATGGCAGCTGCACCATTACTATGTTCTCTCAAAGTGCCTCAACTGAATGAATATAACTATATTCAGTGGGAGATGAGATTTAAATGTATTATTGAAGCAAAGAAGCTAAATATATGTTTGGATCAAGTAAGAAATGCTGACAATTTTGAAGAATGGAATACTGCAGACTGTTATGTCAAAAGTATGCTATATGAAGCTCTGACAGAGAAACAGGCAATATTGATTGATGGAACAGACACCTCAAAAGAAATACTGCAAAAATTGAAAACCATGTATGGTACTTCATATACAAAACAACAACAGCCTATATGGTTATCAGAAATAATTCAATTGAAGTTGAATGACAAGAAAAAATGTAATGATCATATAACACATTTAATGTCATTATTTAAGAAGCTAGAATTATCGGGTATACCTATCTGCGATGCTTTAAAGAGAGCTTTTATGTTTACATCTCTGTCTAAAAGTTTTGAAGTATTCAGGACAGTGAATGAAGCAATTGAAGGACAATCTTTTGAACAGGCTGTCTCTAAGCTTAGACAAGAATGTATTATAACAGAGGAGATCTGTTCACCAAGAGAGATTAACCAGAATGAAACATTTTTCTCAGCGATGCATAGTAGGAGGCGGAGCTATAATGAAAAAAGCCTGCCCAGAAACAAGCTGATTTGCTATTCATGTGGTAAAGAGGGACATGTATCAAAATACTGTAACAAGAAAAACCACACCCCTTCTAGCTTATTTAAGCCAATGGAGAATAAGCATGGTCAAAGAAGAAATTATGACCATGAGAACAGAAAGAATAAGAGCTGTATAATGACAGAAAAATCTTTTAATATAATGAAGAACACTTCAGATAAAAATAGTTGGATATTAGATTCTGGCAGCACAAAACATATAACCAATAATAAAGAATTTTTCGCAGATATGAGACCAGAAGATGGTAGTCTTCACACAGCAAATGCTGGCTCAACAATGATCAAAGCAAAAGGAAATGGACATTTAAAATGCATAGTATCAGATGGAGTCAAAAAAACTCTTGAAAAAAATGTCTTATATGTTCCACGAGCAGTTTGTAATATGCTCAGTGTATCAGCATTAGACAAGAAAGGTTTTTCAATTCATTTTGAAAATAGTAAATGTACAATTTCTGATGGTAATGAAATTTATGCTGAAGGTTATATGAGTAACAATGTCTATAAGTTAAACATTACAGGTGAATCATCACATCTTATAAAAACAAAGAAGAATACAGAATGTAATCTTGAGACCTGGCATCGTCGAATGGGACACAGAGATCCAAAGGTGATCTTGGAGCTGCAAAGTAAGCAACTTGCAACAGGCATAAAAATAAGTGCCAGTAATGGTAAGATGGAAAAATGCATAGATTGTATTACTCAAAAGGAGGTAAGACCCTCATTTCCATCATATAAAGGAAAAGAAGTAGTAAAATACTGGACTTGATACATAGTGACTTATGTGGACCATTTAACATTCCATCACTAGGGAATAATAAATATGCATTAATATTTGTGGATGATTTCTCTAGATACTGTATGGCCTATCTATTAAAAGAAAAGAATCAAGTTGCTGATATGTTAAAGAAGTTTGTAGCCTTGGTAAGCAATAAATTTGATAAAAAACCAAAGATTCTACAGACTGATAACGGTGGTGAGTTTACTTCAACACCATACAAACATTTCTAGAACAAGAAGGTATTCAGCACATAAAGACAGTTGCATATACACCAGAACAAAATTCTGTAGCTGAAAGAAAGTTCAGATCGCTTGTAGAAATGACAAGATGTATGCTATCTGATAGTAATCTTCCAAAGAGATTATGTGGAGAAGCAATTCTCACAGCAGTATACCTACAGAACAGACTACCTACAAAAGGGACTGATCGCACCCCACATGAAATGTGGCATAGTAAAAAACCAAATCTGTCACATATAAGAATATTTGGAAGTACAGCATATGCTCATGTGCCGAAACAGAAGAGACATAAGCTGGATTCCACAACAGAAAAAGGAATTCTAGTGGGCTATGATTCAGGTCACAAAGGTTATAGAATTCTGAATCTAAACACTGGATTTGTTGGTGTAAAACACATCACATATTTTGATGAAAATAAAAAAATTGATAAAGACTGGAAAATTCCAAATGAACCTTATCATCCAGAATATGAAAAGAAACCAATAATCAATATCCCGGTGATTATAAACACTAACATACCAGAATTGTCTGATAATAATTTTTCTGATTCTAATGAGGAACAGGAAAATGAAATAGATACAGAAAGTGTTTATACTGAAGACAGTACCACTGATGAAGGGGAAATGATTGGAGATAGAATCTCGATCTCAGATGACACGGAGAGGTCAGACCAACAAAATGTCAGACGCTCATCCAGAGAAAATCGAGGTAATCCACCCCAAAGACTATCTTATTTAACAACTTCTGATGATGCACAAGAACCTTTAACTTGGGATGAAATTGATCAAATATCTGAAAAAGAAGCAGAAGAATGGAAAAAAGCTGCACAAGATGAAATCGACGCGTTGCATAAAAACAAAACATGGAACTTAACTGAATTACCCCATGGCAAAAAGGCCATAGGATGCAAGTGGGTATTTAAGTTGAAAAGAAATGCACAAGGACAAGTAGAAAGATATAAAGCCAGACTGGTAGCAAAAGGTTATCTTCAAAAATATGGTGAAGATTATGATGAAGTATTTGCACCAGTAGTGAAACACACAACAATCAGAACTCTCCTAAGCATAGCTGCATCAAAGAAAATGCAAGTGAAACACATAGATGTTAAAACAGCATTTCTTCATGGAGATATATCTGAAGACTTGTATATGAAACAACCAGAAGGTTTCATAGATACAAATAACAGTCATTTAGTGTGTAAACTGAACAAAGGTTTATATGGTTTAAAGCAAAGTGCAAAATGCTGGAATGAGAAAATGCATGAAATGTTAACTGATTTAGATTTTAAGCAAGGAGAAGCAGATAAATGTTTGTATACTAGACAAAAGGAAGGTCATTGTGTGTACATTTTAGCATTTGTAGATGATTTGCTTATAGCAAGTGAAAGTGAAAAAGAGTATAAAGACATTGTAAAGTGTTTAAATCAGAATGTTGAAATAACTGAACTTGGAAATGTGTCATACTATTTAGGTATGAATATTGAAAAACAGAAAGATGGTTCTTATTTAATAAGTCAGAAACAAAAGATTAATGATCTTATTGAAAGTATGGGTATGCAGGAAGCACACTCAGTAGATTCACCTATGACCACAGATTTTCAGAGGGATGAAACTGAAAGGGAACCATTACCAGATAACATTTTATACAGATCTGCAATAGGAAAACTTTTGTATCTAACTACCACTTACAGAGTTGATATAGCTAATCATGTAGGAATTTTAAGTAGAAGAGTGAACAAGCCTACTAAGACTGACTGGACTGCTGTAAAAAGAGTGGTAAGATATTTGAAAGGTACAATTGACTGTAAATTGGTGATTCCAGTAAATAGTAATCAGAAATTGATTTGTTACTGTGATTCTGATTGGGCTGGAGATCATTCAGATTACAAATCCACAAGTGGGTATGTGTTTATGTATGGAAAAACATCTATTTCATGGGCAAGTCATAAACAAACCATTGTAAGTTTATCATCCACAGAAGCAGAATATGTTGCTGTGTCTGAAGCATGTCGTGAACTAATGTGGATAGAAAAACTGTGTACAGATTTTGGTATAGAACAGCAGAGACCGATACAGATTTTTGAAGACAATCAAAGCTGTATAAGGTTGTCAATAAATGACAGGGTACAGTCTAGAACAAAACATATTGCAACAAAATTCCATAATGTCAGAGAATTGTCAAGGCAAGGAGTAATAAGTTTGCAACATAAACAAACTGACCAAATGATTGCTGATATCTTGACGAAACTGCTAGCTGTAAGAAATTTTGAAAATCTACGAGAAAAGCTAGGACTGTATGTATATAAATAAATATATAAGAATTAAATTGTTGGACAATAATGCATGTGAAGGGGTATGTAGGAATATGTGAAAGACAAGTGCTGCATGCATTAACTGTCAACAATTCTATGAGCTATGATGTCATTGGATATAGTGTAATGTCTTGTGGGTGTGTCTGAGTCACTCTAGTTGCTCTGAGAGTGAGTCAGTCTGTGTCAGCATAAGATGGTGTTAGCAATCTCTCTTCAAGCTGTATGATAACCAACTGACAGAATTTTGTATTCAGTAGTTTTACCATGTCTACTGCAAGTATGATGTAAATAGTTAGCTGAAGAAACTGTAAGTAAACATCATTTTTTGTTTGAAAGTTAAAGAAGGGAGAGTAATTGAATCTTTTTTTCAAGAGTCTGTGAGAGAGAACAAATAAATAAAAAGAATGGGAGTTAACACTTCTAAAGCTCTGCTGCGTATGGGCTAAATCTGCTGAAGTAAAAGTCTATTTTTTTTATTTCTCCCCATCAAAATTAAACTCTACTTTCATGGGGGGGCAGGGGAAGGGGAAACAGGCTACCTAAGTGGCTTCAACTTTTTGACCCCCATGCCGTCTCCTGTTCTCGACCAAACCTCCTTGGGCAATGGCTCCCATGGGCAAAAGGTAAAAGACAGATACAGCGGGATCCCGGGATCTTCCCGGATTCGATCAGAAAACTTTTAAAAGTTCATTTTTTTTCTGGCAGTCGTTTAGGTATGGACATTTTACATATATCCTCCGAAATCTTTTTTCTTTTCATTGTTTAACGATGGAGATTATTGATTATTCTCCCTGACTTTCCTATTTCTGCACAATCTCGTCCACCTTAAAAGGGGCGAGACCCTGTGCTGCCATAAATTTCACTGGTTCCTCTAAACAGGAAGGTAATGTCACGTCACAGGGGGCATGACTTAGCAGGATCTATTTTCTCGGAGGTTGAATAAAACAAAAGCCAGTAGGCGGAGCTTGCCTGTAATAGACTGAGCATGCCGCCATTTTTGTTCACCAAAACAATAGCAATTGACAACATTTCCATCAGAAGGGCCAAATACTGCAAGATCCTGGTGTATGTGGCCCTTCTGATCGAAAACACACCAGGATCCTGCAGTATTTGGCCCTTCTGATCGAAAATAGACCAGGATCCTGGTGTATTTGGCCCTTCTGATCGAAAATAGACCAGGACCCTGGTGTATTCGGGACTTCTGATCAAAAATCCACCAGGATCCTGATATATTTTCGATCAGAAGGCCCGAATACACCAGGATCCTGGTCTATTTTCGATCAGAAGGCACAAATAAATGCAAATCGACTTTGCTATTGTTTTTGACAAACAGAGATGGCTGCAGTAGGGGGACCGGCTTCAACTTTATAGTCATACTGTCTCCTGTGGACCGGATAAGCTTATCCCATGTCCCCTCATTTATCCTCAAGGAGATAAGAGTTTTCAGTTTTGGCACAGTATAAGACATCACAAGAACAAAATATAAGAAAACCACTCGACTGCATTTGGGGCTTATAGCCCGTTTAGTTATGTTTAAACCAGAGATCTGAATAAAAAACACAATATTTATTTTTATTTGGATTTATAAAACCACTTGCCCCTGAAACATGTTCCAAAACAGATTAATCCATTTGTGTATCTAAAAGTCAAACTTCTACAAAACAGATGAAAATGTGATTTCATGTGCCTCAATGAAAGGAGAGTTTAATTCTACTTCCATTTAATTTCAATATATTCCATCATCTTTATAAACACCAGGCTTCCCAAGGCAGATTACAACCAGTTAAGATGAACCCATCAGGAAACTGAATATTCTCACTGAAATCTGACCATCTGAATTGTATAGAAGCACACTGAAGAAAAATTAGCACAAACTACAGAATTTATAATTGCTGTTTCTACTAGGTACAATAATTTTTGAAGTTGTTTTAGTGATATTCAATTTTGTCTTTTCTCCTCCACCTTGTAAGGCACTGCCTATCCAACAAAAACAGTGTTAGACAGTACTTGTTACAGATGGACCGACAATAAAGAACGACAACCTGGATGCAGCAGCTCACAGGTTTGCTTGCTGCCTTGCTGTGTTTTGAGTGAATGGCAATGACAGCTGCGCGGGGAGTGGAAACAGAGATTAAACAAATGTCTTCCTTACAGTGGACTAGTAAGCAAGGACGCCAATTTGGTTAATCTCTGTTTCCACTCCCCCGCGCGGCCGTCATTGCCATTCACTCAAAACAAAGCAAGCAAACCTATGAGCTGCTGCAAGGAGGTTTAATAGACAAGAGTGGAAGTGAGCCTATCTAGTCCACTGTAAGCAAAGAATCAAATTTGGTTAATCTCTGTTTCCACTCCCCCGCGCGGCCGTCATTACCATACAGTCTTAAGGTCGTACTTGGATCTGGACGATCCCGAGGTGGGATCCCGGCCGCAGATCTGGCTTTAACACCGTCCCGCTCCCATGTTTGCTCCTCCTTCCCATTTGTCTTTAAAACAAGAAATCCTCTCCTCACATGAATACTTACTGACCTCGTTACCATACATTTCAATACAATTTGTGAAGTTTACCGCCCACTTTAACACCGGCGCAAGAGCCCTCTGATCATTCGGCACGGGGGGGGGGGGGGGGGGGGGTCTTTTATTAAAGCTTAGCTCAATCTACAGCAGATACTTTAAACTAAGCTTTAGTAAAAGACCCCCTAGAATAACGTGGAGTTTGTGCTGGTAAGGGATTTTAGACCAGTTCGCCAGTCTCTATTTTGAAACATAACTTGTAATCTGTCACCTCAAACAATTTGATAGGAATCTCCAGCTTTAACGTGCATGCAATGACTCAAGAGGCTGAAAGAAGCCATGCAGAACCTCCTTATTCCATTCTCCTCTGTAGCAACCAAGTGAAAAGTGGTTTAATAATTAGAAATGCTTACAGATTATTTATGCATTAAGCATGCAAGGGTGCAATAATAAATGAAATCTTAGAACAAATTTGCCGTCTGTTTGCCTAGTGTTATGAGCTCCTTTCCCAAACCAGTGTGCCAAGCACCACATACATACACATTATTTTTTTACAACACTGGGGTTAGAGCGCTACTTTATGTCATGAAATTGGTTTTGTTTTTTACTACCTCAGCATAGCTGAACAGTGTGGTATGCTGTCTCTTCAGAAACGAGAGTAGTTAAAGCCAGCCTCGGCAGGTTTTCTATTCTTTTTCTGTGAGCCCCAATCTCTGTTGCACGGCATAAAAGATTAAGCTCTGGTGCAACTGCATATAAGAAACCCACTGGAAATGCAACACGTTACCCGGAACAAAAATGTTAGTTCTCTGTGGGGGTCAAGGAGGTTTCCTTGTGTTGGGGAAGGAACACTTTAAGATGAACACTGCTGAAAAGAAAACAAAAGACTGTGTGAGGAAGAGAGGGAAAACTCCTCCTGGGGACAGAGGAATTACGATCCCGGAGTGTGGCAGGATTGCCACGGTAAAATGTGTAAACCCGGAAGAGAGCTGAGAGAGAGAAGTAGCAGCATAGAGAAGCTGCAGGAGAAACAATTCGTGCGCCTTTGATCCCTTAAATCAGGGATAGGACGTAAGGGGATGATTTTATTTTATTTTTATTAATTTCAATTATATACAAGCAATATACTTGTTCAGAAAAGTTCAGATAAGTAACAATATCCTCTAAAAGAGAAAAACAATACAAAGGAAATGTATATCTTTTAACTTCACAAAAGTCCACAATATGGATCCAAGAGTGCCTAGGTATGTGGAGAACATAAAAAGAAAACATTTAACATCATCAAATCTTATAGAAATGGACGTGTAACAGATTTACTTATATTATTAAGAGTTCTGAATAGTAACAGTTCCCGATTGTTGTCTGGCTGTTATAAAAGCCTCCAATTGAGAAGGCTCATAATAAACATATTTCTGTGATTGGTATCCAATCAAACGTTTGCAGGGGTATTTAAGAAAAAATGTTGCTCCTATTTGAAGTGCTTGTGTTTTTAATTGAAGAAATTGCTTGCTTCTTTTTTGAGTATCCCTCGCAACATCTGGATAAATCCAGACTTTACTTCATTTAAATATCTTTTCTCTATTATGAAAGAAAAGTCTCATAATCCAAATTTTATCCGGAGCCAGAGCCACAGTAGCCACTAAGGTTGCCATTGTTAATTGTTCCATTCCTGATGTTTCCAACAATGCTGAAACATCTAAAGCCTGATTTTCCTGAGATTGCTGTTTCTCTAGATCTTTAGTAGGAAGATAATATACCTGGGAAATTGGGGAAATGTTTTCACCCCCAATTTCCAAAATCTCTTTAAAGTAAGTTTTTAACATCTCTCAAGGAGAGATTGCTTGCTGTAAGGGAAAATGTATAAAACGTAAATTATTTTTGAGTAGTTCTCAAAAATTTCAGTCTTTCTTCTGAGGTTCGATAAATCTTTTAACATATTATTCTGTATTTGTTGAATGTTTTGTATATCCTTTTCTTGTTTAATAGTTTTTTGATTCAAAACTTTCATTTCACCCTCAGTTTCTTTCAAATTCCCTTTTAGAGATTCAAAATCTTCCGATAATTTTTTAACCTGAGGGCATAACACTTTGGCAAAGTCCGCTATTAATGTCAAAAGGCTTTCTAAAGTCACTTCACTCGGTTTATTAAACAAAACAGCAAATTGGTTGATCCGTACCTCGGATTGTTGAGAAGAATTTTCAGTTTCTCAACTGGAGGCATGAAGTTCAGACAGCAATACCGTCTCTGCAGTATCCCGAGAGGTTTGCAAACTCCCCGGTACCCCTGGTTGTGCTTGTCATACCTCCTGTCCTCCATTTCCTGTATGTTCCAGGATTGAGGACGCCGCCACGGGGGAACTGATTCCTCGAGGTTGTAAGGGAGGAACTCTAGTGTTGGGGCTCAGCGTGACTTTGAGCCCATAGTTCCGCTCCGTGTCTCCATTTTCCCCGGAGGGAACAAGCGGGCTTGCTCCCTGCGATTCTAAATCTGGAGTCCTGTGAAAATATTGAAGAATGGATTTGGGTCGGGTCAGTAAATCCTGATGCTGGGGGGCAGCGGCCCGACCTCTTCGTTTAGGCATTTCTTAAGGAATCAGCACGGAGACTCACACAAGACATCCAGCTCATCTGGCAGCCATCTTGGATCGTAAGGGGATGATTTTAATCAGTGGTGCCGAAGCTATTACTTCAAAATCGGGGATGTCTGGTAGTAACCCTATGCTATCATCTGTGCAGACTCCAATATCTGCTGTAGTGTCTAGGAGCCCACCCGAGGCTCTGTGGAGACCTTGTAAATCGACAGCATTTGAATAATTTTTGTAAAATACGTTACATTTTGAGAGGCTCCCATACAATAATCTTTTATTTCAGATTTGTCGCTCCTACAAAACAGAGAGGTCAGGGCATTTATGTATAAATATATCACTGATAGGCCAGAATAAATCAAATATAATCAATCTCATGTATGCTTAAAAGAATTCAATGCAATTAGATTGAGTTATGCTCATACACTTCAGAGCATTTTAAGTTGGGACAGTGTAAAAGCCAGATCTGCGGGATCTCCGGGATCTTCCGGCTCTGTTAAGTATTACCTTAAGACTGAAGGAGCACTTCTTTGTTTTGACGGCCGCCGCTGCTGCTGCTTACGTATGCAGCGATCACCAGCCATAACCCAGCGCTGCGGTTCTCTCTGTTCCCAACTTTCCGTGGTGAATCTTGAACAGTGGCGTACCAAGGGGGGCAGTCCACCCCGCTGGGGGGGGTGCCGCGCGCCTGTCAGCTCTTCGTTTTCATGCTCCCTCTGCCCCGGAACAGGTTACTTCCTGTTCCGGGGCAGAGGGAGCATGGAAATGAAGAGCCGACAGGCGTGCGGCACCCCCCCCCCCCCCAGCAGCGTGCACCCTGGGGGGGTTCTTTCGCCGGGGGGGGGGTCGCACTGCACCCAGGGGGTTATTTCGCTGGGGAGGGGCACATCGGCGATCCGCCCCGGGTATGAGCGCCCCTAGGAACGCCACTGATCTTGAAGGAGGTTAAACCAAGGAGGTTTAATAGAGTGGAGTGGAAGTGAGCCTATCTAATCCACAGTAAGCATGGAAGCCATTTAGTTAATCTCTGTTTCCATTCCCCCCGCGCAGCCATCATTGTCGTTCATTCAAAACACAGCAAGCAAACCTATGAGCTGCTGCATCCACGTTGTCGTTCTTTATTGTTGGTTCATCTGTAACAAGTCTAAACCTTGTTTTGTTGGATAGACAGTGCCTTACAAGGTGGAGGGGAAAAGACATAATTGAATATCACTAAAACAACTTCAAAAATTATTGTAGCTAGTAGAAACAGCAATTAAATTCTGTAGTTTGTGCTCATTTTTCTTCACTGTTCTTCTATACAATTCAGATGACCAGATTTCAGGGGGGGATGGGGGGAGAGAGATCTAAGAGGAGTTGTGGGGGCTGGTGGAATTTTCAAGGGTCTGTGAAGGAGGGGGGTTATTTTCAAAATATATTTGTCAGTACTCCAGAAGCTGCTTTGTTATTTCCAGTTCTGTATTGTGGTTTTCATTGGAGTGCTAGATGCCTGCTTTTTCCTTCATGATGACAATAAAGATAGTTCTCTATAAAAATACTTGCAAAAGTTTTAATGCCTATGTATGTGATTTATTTTAAAGCTTCCACTATGAACATATAACATAAAATTTTAAATCAGCAAAACAGTCTGGAGACTGAAAATTTCCCAATTCTGTCAGATTGAACCCTACATGGGCCATGTTTTGGCATCCAAAGCCTTCATTGGGGGTTCTTAAAAGCCAGTGGGATTACCATAAAGCATACAAAACTGGTATACAACTTAAAGGCCAGTGGGATTAATGTAAAGCGTAGGTAACTGGTGTACAACTTCAGCACTCAAACCCAGTCGTCAGTGCCACAGCTATACTCAAAGCCTTTAACTTGTATACCAGTTACGCACGCTTTACAGTAATCCCACTGGCTTTTAAGAACCCCTGATGAAGGCTTTGGGTGCCAAAACATGGCCCGTGTAGGGTTCAATCTGTCAGAATTGGGAAATTTTCAGTCTCCAGACTTTGGATGAATAAATGATTTGTTGATCCACTTGAGAACTGTGGTTTGGGTTCTTCCATTCTTGTGGTGTGTCTGCTTTTTCTTGTGGAAGACAAATGTTTCCTGTTTGTACTATCCGTTACTTTAATGGAAGCATGGTTAGCACTGTGTCTCGCTGTTTTTTCCTTCTTGATTTGGATGTAAGGGTTGCAGATGATCATCTTGATCTTGATGTGTGACCTTAATTGTCAGCGTTTTTGCCAAGGAAAAGCTAAACAAAAGGTGTTCCAGCAGTGCCATGGACAGATAACCAGGTAGAGGATTAGGTATTGGTATATTTCTGTTACTAATCCATACTGATATTCTACCCATGTTTTTTTGCATAACTGCCATATCCGTGCCTTTTTAAAATGCCTCTATTTTACAGTCCTCCTAAAGCACTGGCTTTTAACCCAGTTCTCAGAACACACCCAGCCAGTCAGGTTTTCAGGATATCCACAATGAATATGTATTCCTAAATCAAACCTGGATATATTCTAACAACAGGATTGTCTATTGTCAGTGATAGACGTGTGAATGTTTTTTGAAGAAACATATGTTTAGTCTCCTGAAGACGCCATGTGGCGAAATGCGATGTTGTCTAGAGACTCAAAACTGTGATGGAGAAAAGTACTGGCGAAAACTCCTATGGGACTGTATGCTTGAGAACTTGCTTAAAATGTGAAGTCATAGATACACTCCATTACAAGTCAATTAGAGGCAACTTTTTGGATGTATTTATGAAAAGTGACATGTGGACAGTACAATAATATAGGGAAGTCCGGAGGGATACAGAGAACTCTGGAGTGGTTTGAACTTTGAAATCATTTTGAAAGAGCCTGTTATTTATTGACTGACTGCAGTTGTGCAAGGGAAGTTGTTTTAATATGCTTCAGCCCACAGGTAGCAAGCTAGATAGATGTGTTCAATGATTTTGTATATTAACAGTGAATATGTATGAGATTAATTTGCGTGCACTGCCTTCTTGGCTGTATGTGCCCCAGCATCAGCTCCTGAACTATGTATATTGAATGCAGTGGTTTAGCCAGGAATCTTTAACAGGGGGTGCGTCTCCCATGCCGCTGACCCCCCCCCCCCCCCCCCCGGGACCTTAAAATCACCTGTGCTCCAGTCTTTGCCCAGGCCACAGCAGCGGTACTGATAGGCTGCCTGAAGCCTGCACTGGGACTTTATCTCTGAACCAACCCACTCTGTGAAGGGCGGAATGGTTCAGAGAGACAGTCCCGGTGAAGGCCGCAGGCAGCCTATGAGTGCCACTGCCCGGGCAAAAATGGGGGGCCGAGTCTGACAGGGGGTGCATATGCAACACATGCACCTTGTATAAACACGCCACTGACGGAATTAACAATTTCCCACTGTTTTCTACAATTAACCATCAGAATTAAGTATACCCTTTAAGTACCCTGTATATAGTATTATATATTTGGCGTCATCCATACCAAAGTTTAAAAATATACTTTAAAGTATTTATGTTTAAATCATTTTTATTAATTGTGACAGACATTTAGACAGTTCTTTGTCGAAAAAGATATATACAAAAATTGTCAACCAACAGGCTTAATCAACATACTTTAAAGTATTTATATTGCTACATTCAATGAATTAAGTCTTTTTTATTATTGCTATAGCCTCTCGTAAACTGAAATTTATGAGGAGACACTTTTGGACATAGCCTATGCATTGAATTCATGATGGTTTAGGATTGCCTTTGAGGATGATGAGGGTAGTTAGCCATAGAGTTTGAATTGCTAGATAAGGAAATCAAGGAAGCTCATTTGTTTTAATATGCTACATTGTCATTTTATTATGAATGTTTATCACTTTGAACATTTTGCTAAGCATGTTATAAATAAATAGCATGGATTAGAATAGTACTAATATGTCTATTTTATATTCTATTTCTTATTTCTTAATTAAAAAATTGGTTCATTAATACAAGTTGAAGCTCACATTCCTTTCTTAACAGTGAAAGAGGATTGTTACAGTGTTATATAGATGGTATTTGACTCTGACCAATTAAAGCAGTGTTTCCCAAACTGTGCGCCGCAGCAAACTCACAGGAGTGCCGCGGGGCAGATGGGAGTTAACACGCCGAGCGCCAGAACAATTGGTGAGGTATTGTTCATCTTCCTCTCTCCACCCCTGCCCTGCCTGCCTGACCGCCCGCTCACAGCATGCTGCCGGCAGCAATGTAAGCACTTCCTTTGTCCTGCCCCTGAAGCCTTCTTTGTACAGCATCCTGCCCACATGGGAAGAGGAAGTGGCTGTACAAAGAAGGCTTCCGGGGCAGGCTGAAGGCAGCATTTACACAATGCTGCCGATGCCGGCGGCATAGAGGTTTGGAGGCCTGCTCCCGCCCTGGGACCCTGACTGATCGCTACTCAGCTGTCAGGGAGGGAGGCGGGGCTGCAGGACATTATGTTCCTCCCTCCTGTGCTCAGCTGCGGGCTCTTCTTCATCTTCCTCTCCCTAGGAACAAGGCAAAAAATGAATTATAATGGATTACAAGGGGGCAAGGGTTGGGGGGGGAGAGATGGTGCATGGGGGGAAGAGAGAGAGAGAGAGAAATATTGGACATGATGTGTGGCTGGGGTGGGGGGGGGGGGGGGGCCGCAAACAATTGCTCAGACACTAAGGGTTCCATGAACCAAAAAAGTTTGGGAACCACTGGATTAAAGGAAATGTTTCCAGGATTTTTGGGGTATGTTGGGAGGGAGAGTTTGGAGGAGGGTACATTTATGCACATTTGAAGGAAGTGCCCTAAAGCACAGTGGTACTGGAGGGAAATAGAACAAGCAATCAAGGATGTGTGTCGGGTTGGCTTGCAGCTAGATTCCCCAGACCTTTTTGCTGTGGATGGTGGCAAACGTTGAAGAGGTGGGGGAAACAAAGGGGTTTTTTTTCTTTAGGGTGAGCGTTGTGACTGCACAGAGTGAAATTGCAGTTCCCTGACAGTGACAGCAAGTACCCACCCTGCAGCTATGGAAGATGAGACTATATCAAATTGGAGAGAGAGAAAAGTTAAGAGCATTAATGCAGGGAAAAGGGGGTAAATACGACTTGTTGGAGGTGTTAGTGGAATATGTGGGGTGATTGAGAGTCAGCTATTGAGGAGATTAGGCCTTGATGATACCATGAAGTTTGGTAAGGAAAATGGGGATTTATCGAAGGGAGGTAGAAGATAAGTGTGGCAAGTGAGAAGATTGGGGGAGGGAAGAGGATGGAGGGCAGAATGGAGAGAGAAATTGTAGGACCTGTTCTTTTATTGTCAGATTGGATAACTGGTTTGTAAAAGGAGTAATTAAATATCAATGTGTTGTTTGAATGAGTTATAAGAAAATTTGAAAAAATGGTTTACTTTAACTGCATAAAAAAGGAAATCAAAACTAGGTTGCTTCTGGTTTTTAGGGATCAACACTGTGAGGGTGCTATATTTTGATAATTTCAGATTAAATGTAAACAAAAAAAAAACATTGTCTCCCAATTAACTTTATCAAATGGAGTCTAGTCTCAACTAATACTAGTATTAGAGGGCCTCTTTTACAAAGCCACGCTACCGATTCCCAGTGCAGCAAATGAGAGGAAGCCCATTCAATTCCTATGGGCTTCCTCTCATTTGTTACACAGGAATCGGTAGTGCGACTTTGTAAAAGAATCTCAGAATTTTTTTTTCTGTCTCAAATGATTTCCTAGGTCAATTAAAAGCCAATTTCACATTGTTCTAAACATATAAATTCTAGCAAATTCCATTGTTTGCTCAGATTTGCCAAGTTTAAAGTGATAAGTAGGTCATCACGACATTGTGGTTTCTTCCTTGCTCTTTCAGATCCTCTGAAATCACGCCTGAGCTCTTAACATAGAATTATACCAAGGGTTCTCCTTTCTGTTTTTAAATGCTTCTGTATAAGTCTCTGGTGAGACCTCATTTAGGGGCCCTTTTATGAAGTGGCGGTAAGCCCAACAAGGGCTTACCGCTGGCTAAAAAGGAAATACTGCCAGGCTACCGCAGCAACCTGGTGGTAGTTCCCTTCCCAACATGCGCCATTTCCGGTGCTGCAAAAATATTTCAAATTTTGTAGTGCCAGGCAGTAATCGGGTTAGCATGGGAGCCCTTACTACCACCTCAGTCGGTGTAGGTAAGTGCTCACCCCCAAAATGGCTGTGCAGCAAGAGGTTCACTTGCCGCACAGCCATTTTTTAAAGAAATGGGACATCTGCCTTTTACCCGGTGTGGTAAAAGGGGGCCTCGGCTCGCATCAAAAACACGCACCGACACCAGCGCAGGCCCCTTTTTGCCACAGCTTCATGAAAGGACCCCTTAGAGTACTATGTACAGTTCTGGAGGCCACATCTTTAAAAAAATATAAACAAGATGGAGTCATTCCAGAGGGCGTCTACTAAAATGGTCACAGTTTTTCATCATAAAGCATATAGGGACAGACTTAACGATCTCATTATGTATATTTTGGAAGAAAGACAGGAGAGGAGATATACGATAGAGACATTTACATACCTCCATGGCATAAATGGAGGCAAGTCTCTTTCAACTGAAAGGAAGCTCTGCAATGAAAGGGAACAGAATTGGGAGTAACCTAAGGAAATACATTTTCATGGAAAGGGTAGTGAATTCATGGAACAGCCTCCTGGTGGAGGTAATGAAGACAAAGTCTGTATCTGAACTCAAGAAAGCTTGGGACAAGTGCATAGGATCTCTAAGGGAGAGGAAGGGATATTAGATGGCATGGATGGAGGAAATCCAAGATGGCCACATAGAGAGGATGCTGGTGGATTTTCTCCTGCTTTATCTTATTTTCCTCTAACCTTTCATTGGCTGTAATATTTTTCTGATGCCAAAGAGGAGGGAGAAGCAAACAGCTTTTGCCCAGCTGCAGCAAGACTCCTTTTTGGTTCGGCATGTAGTGATTACCAGCTTTGTGTGACGCTTTCATTTTGGGTCATACCGGCTGGCCCATTCATGAAGGAAACTTCGTGACTTAGGAACAAAGTCTCAGCCCTGCTGGGGAGACCCTCTGGTGTCAGGCTTGCGCCAGACTATGGAGCTTACTTTGACTGATGTGATCAGTGGCATGCCAGCTCCTCAGGAAATGCTGGCAGTAGGAACAATGCTGAAGGGAGTCAAGTCCCTCAGCCAAGTGGAGGTTTGGTAGAGGGTGTGATGGGAAAAGGGGCTATTCCAACTGTTCCTCCCTTAATGAGACCCTCTGAGGTGACCCTTGATACCATCTGGACAACACTGAACTCCATCTACAAAGTATGTACAGGAATTTCCCCTTAAGTTCAGCAGCACGCACAAAGGATTGCCAGAGGTGAAGAGGTGTTGAAGACCCAGACAGGTAAGTTGAATTTATTAGACTCTTTAATTCAGAGTGTTCGGATTACTTTGGTTCAAGATAAACTTACATTCCAGCAAAAAAATAGAAAATGTAGTTAGTTTCACTAGACATTTAAATTAGCAACATTTGAATTTTCCTAAAATTTTGACTTATGCCTAAAGACTTAATTTATAGGTTTCTGAAAGAAAAAAGTAAGTATTCAGACTCCTAGACGTACTAGCTCACCTGCTGGTAATTCTTTGGTGGAAGTGTCTTCGGATAGTATTAATACAACAATTTTCTTGGAAAGTTCTGTTGAGGAAGTTGTTTCTAGATTTACATTGCTTGTGACTTTTGTATTTCAGCAGGATAAGAACATGCTATTGTGCCTCTGTTTTAGGTCCTCTGAAGTTCTTTTTTTAATAGGAAAAATTCTATCTTTCTGGACATTTCCAAGTGCACGCAAACTAGGAGGAAGAAATTCTTGTCTTTTAAGCAGCAAGTTATTACCTTGGGGGCTAACTTTCAATTAAGGTACCCATGTAAATGTTTGATCTGTTTGGATCAACATTCTTATGGTTTCTATGATCCCTTACAATTTCAATTTTTCCTTGAAGGTAGAGGAATAACAGAGCTGTGATTATATGTGAGAGGGCTTTTCTTCTTGAAATTCAGTCAATAGGGCATCCACTATGTATCTTATTTAAGGGACCTTTTACTAAGCCACGTAGGCACCTATGCACACCCAATGTGTGTCAGTTTGGAGTTACCACCTGGCTACCGCGTGGCCCATGTGGTAATTTAATTTTTGACGTGCGTCCGCTACGTGCACCAGAAAAAATATTTTATTTTCTGGTGCACGGTGAAAATTGGGTGGTAACTCCAACTTGGCGCGTGTAGGTGATTATCACAGTTAATGTGAGAGACCTTACCGCTAAGTCAATAGCGGTAAGGTCTGACCCAAAATAGATGCACGCCAATTTTTATTTTGCCACACGTCCAACTGTAGTATTCTTTCTAAAATGTGAATTCTCCCCTAATGTGGTCTGACATTGTTTGTTTATTATTTTATTATCGATTGATTGAGGTTATTTTGAATTATTTACTGAATGTCTGTATCTTTATTCAAAATTCTTTTGTTGTTTATTGTAATTTGCAAATAAAAAAAGATGGCATGTATGGGCAGACTGGATAGGCCGTACGGTCTGTATCTGCTTTCATTTTCTCTGTTTCTATGTAAATTCATATTGTTTGATAGGAAATTAAATCTAAAACATTTAGGGCCCTGTTTACTAAGCTGTGCTATAGGCGCACTAGTATTTTAAATGCTCGTTAATGCTAGAGACACCCATAGGAATATATGGGCACCTCTAGCATTTAGCGCACCCTAGTAGATAGGGCCCTCAGAGTTTCAATGGCGCCTTCCAAATCAAGTAATTCAATGTTCAACAATTGTAAAATCCATAACTTAGAAAGAGGTATGGGGAAGTAAGGGGTCACACACTGATGTTCTAACATGCAGAGGTTTTAGGCATTCTTTCCTAGGTGACACATTAAATAAAAATGTTAAGTACAAATTGATCAGTGCAAGGCAAAAGATAAACAACAGGGCTACAAGCCAGAATTATTGGTAAGATTTACTAAAAAACAAAACTAGATGCACAAGCAAAGCAGTATTCAGTTCTAAAAGTGAGAAGCAATTAGCTCCCACAAAACTGGTAGACAATAAACAATATTGCAAGCTGATAATTTGTCAATAAAAATATCAAACATTTCCTAGTGGTTAGTGCAGTGGACTTTGATCCTGGGGAAATGAGTTTGATTCCCACTACAGCTCCTTGTGACTGTGGGTAAGTCACTTAACCCTCCATTGCCCCTGGTACAAAATAAGTACCTGAATATATGTAAACCACTTTGAATGTAGTTGCAAAAACCACAGAATGGTGGCATATCAAGTCCCATTTCCCTTTCATTTTCTGTAAAATTCTTCTCAGATTTGAACTATTATCATAAATGATCAAAACACCCCACCCCTCTTCGAACTGTGACATTTTGCTTCCCATGTAACTTGAGGACAACAATATTTCATAGGAATACTTTGGCGTCTTTAGCATTTAGTGCGTACTAAAACGCCAGTGCACCTAAGTAAAAGACCCCCTAAATAAACATCTGAAACTTAACAGCAATATCAACATATGCTAGATGTGTTTATAATACAATAATTTAGGTGAGCTGAAAAGAGATGAAGGTTAAAAGCAGCACATTTATTTTATAGCATCTGTTTTTTGGAGTATTTATTTTCTCATTGTGCTTTCTCTGTTGCAGTAGGTGGTGGGGGGCTCTACCAAAGAACTATCAAAAAGTGAGCTCTAAGAGTGGCACATTAAATGTGATTCCCCAACACTGAAGCATTTCTTCCCCTTCCAGCTCACAGTTTGCTCAGTGTGTCTTCTACTAATAACTGATTTCCTTTTGTGTATATTTATATAACTTCCATTTGAACTGGAAGACATTCAGTCATTTTAAAATATGTACCGTGTTCTCATAATAATTGTAATGTGTTCTTGTTTGTTTCAAGTAAAAATGGTTATAATTATAGTCACAAAAGAAATCCAATGGGACAGGAAAAGGGCCTGTGCTAAAAATGAAACCAGCACATGCCCAAAACCAACCTGAGCCCTTAATGCCACCCGTTGATCTAACGGTAAAGGTGTACGAATGGTGACCAGTTGGCACACGCCAAGTGCCGATTACCACTGTAAGCGGCATACATAGGAGGAAATAAATAAATCATCCAGGTGTTATGGGCACGCGCTAAATCTGAAATTACTGCCAGGAGGGCGTGCTGGCCTGGTGGTAGTCTCATTTTGGCATGCGCGTACAGCCTACCACGTCTTAATAAAAGGGCTCCATAATCTTTGCCCTCAGTGTGCCAGTGAGGTAGCAACATGCCTTTAGGTCTCAGATGTATTCATGTATTATCTTAGTTTATCTGTGTCTTTCTTGGACAGTGGTATAGTCAGACACCGATTTTTGCCTACCACCAAAATGGGTGGACACAATGTCCTCTTCTCTGTGTTCCTGCCCCAATCAAATATCAGTACCTGAGCTGGTGGTGATTACCAAGCCCTGCTAACCAAAGTCATCTGCAAAGGCTTCCTAGTTCCCTCCAGTGCAGCTCAGTTGGCAGGTGCTTTAGTGAGCCTCCCCTGGCATTGGCATATGCTCTGTTTTCGTGCATATGCGAGGTGCCGGCAGCTCACATAAGCTGCACTGGAGGGAATTGGGGTGTCTTTGCAGATGTCTTCGGCTGCTGGGGCTTGGGGATTCCTGTCGGCTGATCAAAAGGTGTGCTACTGCTGGGTAGGCACCCTATTATGCCACAGGATACATCAAAGCCATTCAGCCTTAGTCAGTTTGATACCCTTGTATAATGGACAATGTGCACTGCTGCAGACATAAGTTTCTGTTTAAAAAAATCTTGCTATATAAACTCCGGGTTAGAGAGCAAACCAGCTGGCTGCCCAAGAGCTTTTAGATATTGACCCCTTAAGTCACTTCATCTTTTCCCTGCTTAAAACACTTTTTATTGTTCTTGTCTGTCCTCTTCATTCTCTCATCCCCCGTTTTCTTTTCTCCTGTTCTGTCCCTAGGTGCATTTGCCTTCTGAGAACTTAACACAGACCCCTGAGATTTGATGATTTTGTTGGCTCAATCGACAGGAAGTTGATATTGATGAAAAATACAACTCAGGAGCCCAGGCTGAAGGTTGCTATCATTTTGCACCTATTGCTATATAATAGCAAAGAGTAAAAAGATGCAAACACAAGGAGGGCATCAGAGAGGCGCATGTAGGGAGTGAGATTCGGCAGGGGGAGAGTTCATTTTACGAAGTACAGACTGATTCCATTGAAGGAGGAATATCTTTTCCTTCAATGAAAAGGAATGAAAACAAGCTATAATGTCTCGTGGTTTATTATTAGCAGGTTTACCCAATGGCCAGTGGGCTCATCCAAGGTCAATATCTTCTGCTTTAGTAATAGTGTGTTCCGGCAGCTGTGAAGAGGTTTGTAAATTTTGGTAACATATCACTTGAAATATAGCAATAAAATTTTCTCCCCCATTAGATTCAGGGAGCCCACGGAACAGTATATTGGATCATCGCGCCCGGTTTTCTTGATCAAGTTTGCCTGGAGGGTATCTGTGGTGGTGAGGCACTCCACATTGCCATCTAGATGTTGTTCTGTCTCCTCCATTCGGGTATCCAGAGCTTCAAGACCTCCCCAGGTCCCCACAGGTCTTGAATGTTGCTACATCCGTTTGCAATGCTAATTTTCATTCTGGGAGGAGTTGATGCAAATCATGTCTCATTAATGGAGTTTAAGTCTCCCCCCCCCCCCTCCAGGGTAGACACCGGCGGGGAAGACAACTGGGCACTATCTTCTACAAGAGGCCACCAATCTATTAGCCTCCGCGACTAGGCCAATCTGCTGTTCACGTGGCTGGGCTTTAAAATATTGTTTTATTTCGCAGAGTGACATCGTGCCATCTCGAAGAAGGAGATCCAAGATCAGTCGTGAGTATGACTGGAGCACAGCGGTTTTGGAGATCGCAGACCAGATGGGATGTGCAAATTTCACAAAAAGAATGGGAAAAACACACAGAGCTTCAGGCTTGAGCTACCATCTCTCCAGTGATGTTACTAGAAGTGTCCGATTTTGCACTAATTTCGTTACAAGATCATGCTTTTCATATGCCTATATATTCTTGTTCTGCTCCTTGTTATTGAAAGTGTCAGTAAAATTTGTTGAAGTAGAAAAAAAAAAAAAGATAAGCTACGCAGGGCTTGTTAGAACATTACACAGTTTGGGATTCTGAGGCTATGTCCTTCTCCTTTTTCTTGGTTGAAATTTGACACACCATGTTTGCTTAAGTTAACAACAGAATTATTTTGCTTGTATTGTTGGTAATTGAGATCACCCATTATTGTACGGCTGCCAATTTTTCTAGCTTTCCTAATTTCTCTGTTAATACTTCTTCATCCATTTGTTCTTTCTGGCTTGGCAGATGTTAGTATAGCTATAGCAGAATACTTTTTCCCTTCACATCTGGAATTTCTAGCCATAAGGATTCCACATTGCTGTATCCTGCAGAATCTTTATTTTGTTTGGCTCAATTCCCTTTAACATATAGCACAATTTCCCCCTTCAATTTGATCCATCCTATCATTGTGATATAATTTGTACCCTGGTAACACTGTGTCCCATTGTCTGTCATTCTTCCACCAGGTCTCTAAGATGCCTATTATAGTTACCTCTTCATTTATTACTCTACTAGTAAAAAAGGCCCGTTTCTGACAGAAATGAAACGGGCTCTAGCAAGGTTTTCCTGGGAGTGTGTATGTTTGATAGAGTGTGTTTGACAGTGACTGTGTGTGTGTGAGAGAGAGAGATAGAATGAATGTGTGAGTGTGTGTGTGTGTGTGAGAGAGAGAGAGTGAGACTGTCTCCTGTGTCCCCTGCCCGCCTTTCCAGCCACTCAGCGATTGTTCTGTCCCCTGCTCCCCTTCCAGGCACCCAGCGATTCTCCTCTGTCCCCTTTCCCCCCTGTAGCCACCCAGCGATTCTCCTCGCTCCCCTGCCCCCACTCCAGCCGTGTGTGTGTGAGAGTGAGTATGTGGAAGACAGAGACAGTGAAAGTGTGTGTATGTATTTGTGTCTGTGTATGTATGAGACAGAGAAAGTGTGTGTGTGTGTGTGTGTGAGAGTGTGAATATGTGTGTGTGTGTGTGCGCGTGTCTGTGTGAAAGAAAATGTGCGAGGCTAGTGTCAAAATGGAGAGACAGCAGCAAAAGTTTGCATAGCAGAGCACAACCATTTGAGCCAGTTGTTACCTTATCTCCCCTGCCGTCCCCTCCATACCCAATGATTCTTTTTTTGTCTTCCATCCCCTCCGTGTCCCGTGTGTGTGAGTGTGAGAGAGAGAGATGCTAGTAGTCCCTGTGACAGTGGAGGATCAGTTGCTCCTTATAGGCAGTTGAGAGTGAGAGAGAGTGAGAAAGAGTGTGCATGTGGTGTTTTTTTTCCTCCCCTCTCATCTCCTCCGTGTCCCTTGTGTGTGTGTGTCTGAATACAACGGTTTATTTTGTTTTTATTTCTCAAGTGTAGTGAGAATGTGTATATGTGTGTGTGTGTGTGAGTGTGAGAGTGAGAGAGAGAGAGAGAGAGAGAGAGAGAGTCAGAGAAAGTGTATGTGTGTGTGAGTGAGTGTGTTGAAGAGAGAGACAGTGAAAGTGTGTGTGTGTCTGTGTGAAAGAGAGACTGTGAGAGTGATTTAAGTGAGAGAGTGAGAGTGTGTATATGTATGTGTGTCTGTGAAAGAGAGTGTGCAAGGCTAGGGTTCAAAATGGGAAGACAGCAGCAAAATGTTCCATAGCAGAACACAACCTCAGTTATAGGCAGTTAAGAGAGAGATAGTGAGATAGTGAAAGGGAGTGTGTACTGATGGTTTTTTTTCCTCCCCTCTCATCTCCTTCTTGTCCCTTGTGTGTGTGTGTTCTAGAGAGAGTGAGAGAGAGGTTAGTTTGGATGTTAGAGATGCAGTGAGAGGCAGCTGTGGGAGGGGGGGTTGTATTTGAGGGAGTCTGCCACTCTCCTTGTTCTGTGTGCCACATGTGATGTTACTGAGGTGCAGCCAGGCATCAACTCCTTGTGAGAAACTTCTCTGACCTGCCTTCTGTGATGTGTGCTGCTGTTGATCGTATCTGTGGTCTCGGGACAGCCTGTCTGCGTCGCTTGAGTGTTGAAAAGCAGCAGCAACAACAATGAAAAAGACCTGCCTCTCTCCTAGGCCGATCGTAGCTACTGTTTAGTGTTTTTTTTTTAATTGGTGGCTCGTGCCAGAAGGCAGATCAATGATAGTGTGAGGACGACATTTTCGTGCAGTTGCTAACAGTAAAAAGAAAGACGTACGGTGCCCTCGAGATGAATTAAGTGTATTGTTTTGCGATGTTGTCAGTGTTCAGGCTGCATTTTCACCTTTTCGTAGAAATCCTGAGTTTCATCAAAAGGAGATCAGGCTGACAGGCGGTCTCAGCGTCTTGTTCTTGAGGACATACCTTTGACACCTTTGCTGCATCAGCATGCAAGCGCTAGTTTTTTTGAGTGTTAGGGAACTTGTTTTAGTCATCTCACATTGGTCGTCTGTGCAGGTGCTCCTCCTCTCCCCTTTGACGTCGTTGGCTGTGCTTCTCCGGGGTTTTCTCCAGGGGCAGTGATGTAAGGAGAGAGGCTGAGCGGCTGCAGGGACCTGGCAGTCTGAGATGGTTCTGAACGGAGGTGCGTTGTATGAGTTGTTTTTCCTGTGGCCCCCCCCCCCCACCCGTCGTCGATATTGGTGAATTGCTCCGCCCTCAACGTCATAACGTTTGACGCGAGGGTGGGGCCCAGAGACTGTGTTTTTCGAGGCTTCAGAGCTCCTTCCTTTTCTTTGAGTTCTTTGATAGGTGCATGGGAACGATGGAGGCGCACGTATTGAGTGAGCCGTAGGTCCGCCCCTTCTTTTGTTTGATAGGTGCATGACGCGTGATTGCATTCCGTTGCGTGGCAACGGCGACTGACGCCTTCGCCTCAGACGCTCCTCCCTTGTTGTATTCCTATTGGTGTGTTGCAGCTGTGACGCTCGTTTCAGATCATGGCGGCGCCCAGATGTACTGTGGTTAAAAGTGGTTACAGAGCTTCGAACATACGAACTTTTGAAGCTTCAAAGTGTGGTTCAGAACGTTCATGGTGCTTTTTATGTCCAGTTGGGGCGTGGCGTAGGTCGCAGAAGGGGCGTGGCTGAGGGCGGTGGTGAGTAGTCCGAATAGCCAGGAGGACTACAGCAGTTCAGGACTTCACTGCCACAGTTGGAGGGAGTTTCAGAACGTTCAAGGTGGGATTTATTTATATAGATACTCTCTCCCATCTTTTTTTTAAGCTTTCAGAATTTGTATACAGACACTTCAAATTGTCTGCTTAGAAGCTGACAGGGATAATTTGCAACCTTTATTCTGCTCTCCCCTTAAACACTCCTGGCTTTCTTTCACCTTTTTTTAAACCCCTCTATCAGGATCCCCTAAATGTCCTGTACAGACATGATGTTTACAGCATTCTTACTCTACTTTGTACAAGAATGCCTAAAAAAATAAATGAGACAAAAGTAGCTTTGGACAAAATTTTATTCTGTAAACTAAATGGCACTGAAAAATCTATTTTCAATTTATACAGAAAAACGATGGTGTACTATTCACAATGGCATTTCACTGGAAAGTATAAATGATGCCGTGTGACCAAAACCTATGCAAATGAAATTTACACATTTTACAATCCTGCTGTATCAGCTACAATCATTTCAGACTATGTACTAAATAAAACATTGATTTTAACTCGTACTAGTGTCTGAAAAAAAAAAAATTCACTGAAATAATGATCAGATGTCCAAAGTGTGATGTCAACGTTAAAGCAAACTGTCTCCCAGCCTCCTGTGATTTATCTTTAATACAAAATGATAGTTTTAGAAAACCTTTGTAATGCTACCACATCCCCATGCAGCAAAAACAAAATTTTATATATCCAGCAACACTGTATGCTAAACTGTTACTTTATTAACATAAAAGTAATTACAAATTGTACATTCCATGTCTGCCTGCCTATAAGCAAGGGTGCATCCTGAAATACAAACAGCTGCTATGTCCAGACTTTCTTATGGAAGGAGACACCCACCCTGCTTGTACGTTAGCCTAAGGGGGTTATAGAGAGCAAAAAGATGTGACAGCAAATAACCTGTCATTCAACATAGCATGGCTGAAGGTTATTTGGAAAAAATACAGATATAGCCCTCTATGGTTGCAATGCATCATAAGAAGTTTTTGCCTGCTACTGGCAATCATGTAGGGGCTTGGTATTCATTCCCAATCCTTGTGGTCCACATAAAAGAGCTCTGCATGCCTTATACCTTCATTGTATGCAAACCCTTCTCATGCATATTCATTAAGTACATCCTCATAAGCTGACCTACTGGCAGCCCTTGAAGACTGGGAGTGAATACCACCGATATAGGAAAAGTGAAACAGGGTACACAATCAAGAATACTCCTGGACACTAAATTTAAGCAGCTGAAAGCAGCACAGAGGTCTGCAAGATAATGTACTACCAACCTTGCCTGCTGCAACCATAGTTTTTCACAAGGGATTAAACAAGTTCCTTGCTGGGGGAAAAAAAGTTACAACTGCTTTAACGCAAAATTCATTAGTATGTTTGAAAATTGTTGTAATAACCACTTCACTTAACACAAATGTATGCTGCACTTGCCTATGAAACTGCATCATCAAAGGGCATAGGTGCTTCTAGGAAAATCACTGATGTATATGACATCAACTGACTTCATCTGTTGTCTAAAGGAAGCCTCATTCAGCAAGGGAAAAATATATATATACATTTTTTTAAAAACAAAGTAGCTCACAAAGAGTGAAGAGCACAGGCTGCACAAGGCCATACTACCCATTAATTGTATTCCACTCGACATCTCACATTTCATTCTTTCATCACAAATCTTCTGCTGTTGGTGATGTGCCTGTACATTTTGAATGAGCCACAAATACTTGTTCAAGTCACACACATTACTCTAGTGTCAGAACTGGGCCTGCCCAGCTCATGAGGTAAAACCTCTTCAAAGATCTGCCACTTATTATTAAACACCTGGCATTATCTTCTTATAAAAGTCTGAAGTTTTCCATTGACATACAAATAAAGTAGCAATTTGATATCTGCTGTAAACACTTCTCTTAGTGCACTAACAGGTAAACGGCACAGCAGACTACCCATTTCTTCAGTATAGAAAGAGAGAACCAAGTACCCTCTTAGTCAAAATACTTCCGTTCTTAGCAGCCTTCTTTAATATTTATTGATCCCAAAGATGCGGACACCATGCAACTGTGGTAATTTTGGGATGAGCACACTCAGGAGAGAAGCTGTATTGATGAAGCAGTGTGTTGGATCATACTTGGTGTAGAAGCTCGCCAGGAAATACCTGTTAAGAGTCAAGGAACAAAATACAAATCAAGGAAACAATACAGATTTTTTTTTGCGGGGGGAGGGGGGAAGTAAATTCCTTTGTCCAAATACCATCATATCTTGATGAACTCTTTTCTTTTAAATCCCACTGGAGAGAGCTGGACTAGCAGTAAGAAACTGAATCCTAGTTTCCCCGACTCCTAGCCATTAATCTTCTGCCACTGGCATGTGTTGGGATTTGAGGTATACCACCCTTACCTGTTATTTACATTAGCAATTCCATTTAGACTGAAAAACAGTTACTTACCTGTAGCAGATGTTCTCTGAGGAGAGCAGGATGTATAATCATATTCTTGGGTGATGTCATCTGACAGAGCCCATGGGAGAACACTTCCCAGCAACTATTCCAGAAGTTTTGGAAGTGTCTCACCACACATGCTCATGTATGTCTTCCTGCCTATCACTGTCACATGGGACCACATCAGTCTAGTATGGATTGCTGATAGAATTCAACTCCAAGGGGTAATGGACAGGTAAAAGGTCGTGGATTTTATACCTTTCTATGGTTCAACCAAAGTGGTTTACATTTATTATATGCAAGTATTCATCCTGCTCTACAGGTGAGTAGATTTGTCTGAGGACAAAGCAGGATGGTAATATTCTTACTCTTGGAAAACCCTAGCTATCAGGCTACCCTGAACAAAAAAGGGGAAAAACTATAAGCCTGCAAGGCCCAGAGACATCTCAAACACGGTAGGTAATTTTTTTTTTTTTTGGAAGCCTGGGAACAGAAAGACATGGGCCTAGGGAGATGAAGTTGAATTCTAGATCCCAAAGAGAATCTGAAGGACTACCTGCCCACCCCACTTTCAAAAGATGTTATGGGCTACTCATGTCTCAAGGCCATTTGTCAGGTTGCATCATAACTCAGCCTGCCCACCAGACAGCTGTCTTTTACTGCCATGTAAGTGGCTTTGAGCACCGTCTTGTGCTAAAAGGCCTATGTCCACATCCTGAATGCTTCCTGACAAAGGAAGTATGACTCTGTGCCTCCCTGCTTGTTGATGTAATACATCGCAATGTGACTGTCTGAATGAGGATACCTAACCAACTCTGAAAGCCTTTAGAGCATTCTAGATTGTTCTTAGCAGATCACAGCCCCTGGGAGTGGAGCCCATCAACATAAAATTCCTATCCCAGGTTGAATGTGTCCATCTTAGAGTTTTCTGAATTTGGAACGGTACACCCCTGGCCAGACTGACCAGCATGAGAGAGACTTCATTGAGGGGAGCTGTGACAGAAAGGACATCCTGTACATCTTCCCCTGGCCTATGACCATTGGGAAGATAGGGCCCACTGAGCTTACCTCAAAATCAAGGAGTGCCATGGGAGTTTATTTGGATGGGGGAGCCTTGGTGGCCCAGCATCCTACAAATTTGTTAAGCTGATACAAAAGTATGCCAGAATCAGCAGGTAAGTCAGAGACTCTACCTGCTGTTGCAGGCTTGAGTCATGTTTAGCAGGGCTCCTATGAATTCCAATTGTTGGTATTTGGGCATAGGTGTAGTTTGAGAAAGGGAAGGGGAAATGGGACTTGATATATCGCATTTCTGTGGTTTTTGCAACTACATTCAAAGCAGTTTACATAGTATATTCAGGTACTTATTTTGTACCAGGAGCAATGGAGGGTTAAGTGATTTGCCCAGAGTCACAAGGAGCTGCAGTGGGAATTGAACTCAGTTCCCCAGGATCAAAGTCCACTGCACTAACCACTAGGGGGGTGAAGGGGGAAAAGTACCCCCCCACACACACACCAAAACAAGCTGAGCTGCCACACCATGCTCCAATCCCCCGAGCTGCCGACAGCCTCTCCGAGAAAGCAGCATGCATGCTGATTTAGACCTGCCCCCAGAAGCCTTTCTCCTTCAACTTCCTGCTCCCGTGTAGGCGGGAAGCTGTAGGAGAGAGAAGGGCTTCAGGGGCAGGACTAAAGCAGCGTGCGTGTTGCTTTCGCTGAGGTTGCCGGCAGCTCAGGGGATTATTGGAAGACTGGGAGGGGGGTTTAGTGAGGGAGGGAGAGGGAGCAGAAGATGAACGGGACTAGGGGATGTGGGGGAGCGAGAGGGAGTAAAAGATGGATGGGACGTGAGGGTGGGGGGGGAGGGAGGGAGAAGGAGCAGAAGATGGATGCAACTAGAGGTGTTGGGGGAAGGGGAACAGAGCAGAAGAGTGGGACTTCTTGGTGAATGAACAGGAAAGGAAGACAAGAGGAGAGAGAAGAAATGGAAAAGCCAACCTGGAAAATAATTTAGAAGATTGACACATGGAAAGTGGAAGAAAATTGGACCAGTCCCATCAGAAAAAATAAAAGTGCTCAGACAACAAAGGTTGCACCAGAGAAATATACATGCTATTATTGTTGAAAACAAAACTTGATACATATTTTTTCAATTATTTCAAATACAAGCCAAATGTCAAACCCTACAGTTTATTCAGCACCGACAGCTTAAGTTTCCATGAGGTCTCAGGTAATGGAAGTGATTGGAGTACACCCAAATTCTATATATGGCAGAGTTACATGCATTAAATTGGGCACGTGCCCAATTTAATGCATGTAACTTAATTGAATTAGCTTATCAGCACTAATTAGCCCTAATTAGGATTTGCACGTATATCACATTCTATAACGATATACGTGTAAATCATAACATCCATAACTACTTGGGGGCCTGGCTAGAGACAATTTTGGGCTGTTCTTAAATATTAAGCGCGTACATGTAGGCACGACTCTATAACTAGATTGCAGGCACCTACAGTTAGGTGCAGTTATGCAATAAGTGTGATTCTATAAAGGAAGCATTCCTCTTATAAAACTACGCTAAAATTGTTAAATTTTCAGTGCCAATTTTTAGGCACAACTTAAAAGAATCTGGCCCTTAGTGTTTCTCAAACTTAGGAGGTTAAGAGATTTGCTAAGCTTTTCAAATTTTAAATTAGTTATTCAAAGTGTGGTTATACCACATTTTGATTATTGCAAGTTTGTTAATTGGATTCTGCAGTGGCCTTTTGAAGGTGCTCCAAATAGCACAGAATGCTGCAGCTCGTGTGCGTTTTGGTTTTCGAAAACATTGTCATAGTACTGCAGTTTTGCAGAAGCTGCACTAACTATCAAACAATCAATACATTTTTAAAATTTTAGTTTTGGTTTTTAAAGTTTTAAATGGTTTGGTTTCTCGGGTCCACTTTGCGCATTTAGCAACGTGTGAGGACATTGAGATCATCTGATGTTAGCTTGTTAGAAGTTAAAAGTAGAAGTAAGAGAGATTCATCCACGAATCAAACACAGCAAACGACAAAAAAGTGATCAAACCAACTCAACAAGCCAAACAAGCAGCAACTAGTGAAAATGCCCCAAATCTCAACAACAGAGGATAACCACCTACCAATACCAGTGGGATACATAAACGTTAGATCAGCAGTGAACAAAACAGAAACTATAAAGGACTGGATAATAGAGAAAGACTTCTGACTAGTTTTCCTCAACGAAACATGGATCCATAACAAAGACGACCTGTCGTCCAGGCTATAAAATTCCGCACTGGATCAGCAATGGGAAAAAGGGAGAGGGTATTGCACTAATATATGGATCTTTCTTCCCAAAGGAAACCATAGCTGAATCCATAACACCACAAATTGAAAACACCTCAGTCAGGATAAAGGACAAATCTCTGCTTACCCACCTGTGTTGAATCATATTCTATAGAGCCCCGAGGAAACTGGAGAGCAGCCCAGACAAACCTTATGGATTTTATTTCAAATACATTGCAACAAACCCAAACATGATGTTACTAGGTGACAACATCTAGAAAATCAAAGCACAGATTACACACGACAGAGTGCAAAAAATTTCTTCAGTTATGAGAAATTCCAATGACCACCAGTGAACTCAACCCATGCAAAGGGTCACGCATTAGACCTACTAGCATACAAATTCTCAACAGACCAGAACTTCTCAATAAAGAACCAGAGATGGACAGAAATACCCTGGTCTGACCACTTCAGTCTAAACATGACCCTTTATTGGAAAGGGATAGGAACAACTAAGCACAAACCGAACCTCATACAAAACGAGGGAAAGTTGATACAACAACATTCTGGCACGCCATGTATGAAAATCAATGGTCATCACCAACCGACTCCACAGAATTCCTCACAGAACAAAAGATTCACTACTATCCTAGATGAAATATGCGAACCAAAGCCTCACAAAAACGCAATATAATCCCATGGTACGATAAGGAACTGAAAGAAAAAAAAATCCACTGCAGAAGACAAGCATGGAGAAAAAATAAAAATTAATCTATTAATAGCCACATGGAGGGCAGAGCTGGTGGTGGGAGGCGGGGATAGTGCTGGGCAGACTTGTACGGTCTGTGCCCTGAAAATTACAGTTACAAATCAAGGTAAGATATATACAAAAACTAGCACATATGAGTTTGTCTTGTTGGGCAGACTGGATGGACCGTGCAGGTCTTTTTCTGCCGTCATCTACTATGTTACTATGAGGGAAGCACAAAAGAGGTACAAACACAAAATAAGACAAGCAAAAAGAAAATGATACAAGGAACAAATAGGTCCCGACTATAAAGACATGAGGAAATTATACAGGCTTGTAAACAATCTACTAGACATCAAAACAATGTCAACAATGAACAAAGATCTCCCACCAGCAAATGAACTAGCCAAATATTTTGAAGAGATCATCATCAATTTATGTAAAAATCTACCACAGGAAAATACCAACTTTGAAACCTTCATAGATGAACTAGCCATCCCCCAGAGGAAAGAAATCTGCGGACAGGACTTGGACAACTTCTCGCCCAGCTTTCCTCTGAGATAGTAGCTCAAATGATAAGAAAGTTCTCTTCTGCACACTGCATACTAGATACATACCACAACTACATCATGAAAGCACCTCCCAACCATTTCATTAAACAACTCACATCCCATCTAAACTTATGTTCAATGAAGGACAATTCCCACTAAATAAGGGAAACATTCTGTTCACATCTATCCCAAAAGACACCAAGAAAAACACCAATGATATCTCCAAACACAGGCCAGTTGCATCCACATCACTAACGACCAAGATGATGGAAGGTTTAGTGCTCAAACAACTAACAGAATACATCAATAAATTCTTCATATTACATGAATCCCAATCAAGCTTCAGAACCCACCACTGAAACGGTGCTGATAACACTTTTGGCCAAATTCAAACATAAAATCTTAATAGGTAAAAACATCCTCCTACTCCAGTCTGACATGTCGACTGCATTTGATGACCACCGAATCCTACAAAGAATACTTGATAAGTTAAGAATTGGAGGGAAGGTACTTACATGGTTCAAGAGTTTTTTGACCACCAGGTCTTACCAAGTAAAGTCGCACTCTAATCTCTCCACCTTGGAACATGGTATGTGGAGTCCCACAGAGCTCACCACTCTCACCTGTACTATTCAACCGTCCCACTAGTCAGGTCCTTATCCAAACAAGACTTTAACCCCTTCATCTATGCCAATGACATTACAATCTATATACCCTTCAAAAATAACCCATCAGAAATTACCTCGAAAATCACAAGCAGCATTGAATCCTGGACATCTGCCTTCAAGCTGAAATTGAACAGGGAAAAAACACACTGCCTAATACTCTCATCTCCACACAATACTGAACGCTTCACAACCATCAACACCTAGGGATCATCTTTCCCTATCTCAGACAATCTGAAAATCCTAGGAATCACCATAGGACGTGACTTATTACTTGAAAACCAGGCTACGGCCACTACAAAGAAAATGTTCCACACAATGTGGAAACAAACACATAAAACAATACTTCCCAAGAGATGTATTCTGCGACATGATCCACACCATGGTTCTAGCCCATGCGGACTACTGTAATGAACTTTAAGCAGGGTGCAAAGACCAAACCTTAAAGAAATTACAAACAGCACAAAACACAGCAGCTAGACTCATATTCAGAAAAAAAACAGTTTGAAAGCGCTAGACCCCCTACTCCAAAAACTACACTGGCTACCAATCAAGGTGCGCATATCCTTCAAGATCTACTCTCTGGCCTATAAATAATTTTTGGCCTCTCACCGGCTACATGACCAACCTAACAGATCTATCAATCTACAACACAACTAAGTCAGTGAGATCTTACCTTACCCTCCACTTCCCTAGATGTAAAGGCCTTAAATACAAATCAACATACACTACCGGTTTCTCATATGTTTGCACCAAACTCTGGAACATATAACCAAAAGAACTAAAATCTATGGACAATTACCTAAAAGTTCTGTAAACACCTGAAAGCCCACTTATTGAGAAAGTTCCTCCCCGCTGAACAAACCTAACTACTCAGATAACTGGATAACACTGCATGAACATGACAATGGACAGAACTGAAATAAGCTTCTATCACCCAAATCATCCCAAATATTTAACACGCTTATCTGAGGCAACTATAAAACACATACAGCCTGTCAAATTCAAGACAACTGTTAATCTCATTGTTCTATATAAATTGTAACTTTGTTCTGTACAAACTGTAACCAATTTACTCCAGACTCCTGTAAGCCACATGGAACCTACCAATAAGTGGGAAAATATGGGATACAAATGCAGAAATAAATTTAAAAAAAAATTTTTTTTAGTAATTAGATTAGATGAGTATCATTCCACAGTTTTCAAAGTGATTGGTCCTAAGCTTTAGAAACTGATAACAAAATCAATCAGGAATTAACAGAACAAACTATAAAATACAGATAATACAAAAATCACAACCCCCTCCCCCATCCTAGAAAACAAGTCTTCAGAGCTTTTTTAATAATAAAGAGCTATTCATTGGATATAACTCAACGGGGGAATTTTTTCTAGATTCAAAGAAAACCATCATAGTTTAGTTTTATCTGCATTAAGCTTAGGCTGCTTTGAATTTGACTGACCAGTCTTTTACCCTATTTATGGTTCATGCAGTCTATAAATATTTTTTAAATAAATAAATTGCATAGATATTTGTAAATGATACTTAAACCTTGTAACTATACATAAAATTTAATGTTTTGATATTTTCATGACTTACAGGATTATTGGAGAGATAGTGAAAAATTTTCTTGATGAGGTGAACTGGACTCCATAGTCTAGTTGCTCCCAGTGTGTCAGCAGTCTGGCTTTACCCTGATCTGGGGTCTCAAATGGAGTTCCTTTCACTGCATGCAAAAATACATACATTCCCTGCAAAACAAGTACTTCTTTATCTTTAGTTAAGCAAATATTTATTTTAAAAAGAAAAAAACATTTCGATATTTTTTTTAAGAAAAAAAAACCATTTAGATGTAGCACTTGTTATGCCTAGCTCACTATACCACTGATTGAAGAGAATTGTTTGGACTGGAATGGGACTGCTGGAATCAAGCTTCGTGAAATCTGTGCCTGTTAGTTTTTTGTTTAAGTGTGAAGTGTGTTCTGTTGTTTTATAGATGCGATTGTGGATTCAGTGGTCTTATGTATATTTCATTGTACTCTGCTCTGGGAGAGGAGCAGATAAGAAATAACTAATTTTAATGTACAGCAAATTTAGATGGTTACAGAAAGGACCAAATGTTTTTAAAAAAATGAGGTTCATTATATAATATGTATTTCTACTAATTCCTATTCAGAATCATATGAATTAGCCTACCCAGATTTTCAGTTTATTTCTTAATGCCTATTTTCACTTTTATTAAAAAGTCTGAATTTATAGTTAACCTTTGATGACTTTTGCAAAACAAAATTTAAATATATCACTCGTCCTCTTTATATCTCTCTCCCAGCAATATTATTACAAACATTAGCATTGCAGTTGTTGCAGTATTTCCCAACTGTTATAGTTAACTATTTCCTTGTTTGTTGATATATTTTATGCATTACTTTTTGCAACATTCAATAAAGAAACCAGTAGAAAAAAAAATCTGATTTCAACAGAGCAAGAAATTAACAGGCAGAATATCTGTATAATCCTGCATTTGAAAGATAAAGGGTATAAAGCACTCAAGATTGGCAATCTTAAATCATGCATGTGCCAGATAAGTTACTTCCAGTAACTTCAGGGCTTTCATCCAGGCTCTTGTGCTCTATGTTTAAAACAGAGTGCTGCTCCAGAATAGGCCTTCTCACGCAATACATGAAGATCTACTTTAAAAGAAGATAACTTTATTAAAAGTGTATTGCTGCCAGAGGATATATAAAACTGCTCTTTAGAAGTATACACATAGGTTACAGTGGGGGAAATAAGTATTTGATCCCTTGCTGATTTTGTAAGTTTGCCCACTGACAAAGACATGAGCAGCCCATAATTGAAGGGTAGGTTATTGGTAACAGTGAGAGATAGCACATCACAAATTAAATCCGGAAAATCACATTGTGGAAAGTATATGAATTTATTTGCATTCTGCAGAGGGAAATAAGTATTTGATCCCCCACCAACCAGTAAGAGATCTGGCCCCTACAGACCAGGTAGATGCTCCAAATCAACTCGTTACCTGCATGACAGACAGCTGTCGGCAATGGTCACCTGTATGAAAGACACCTGTCCACAGACTCAGTGAATCAGTCAGACTCTAACCTCTACAAAATGGCCAAGAGCAAGGAGCTGTCTAAGGATGTCAGGGACAAGATCATACACCTGCACAAGGCTGGAATGGGCTACAAAACCATCAGTAAGACGCTGGGCGAGAAGGAGACAACTGTTGGTGCCATAGTAAGAAAATGGAAGAAGTACAAAATGACTGTCAATCGACAAAGATCTGGGGCTCCACGCAAAATCTCACCTCGTGGGGTATCCTTGATCATGAGGAAGGTTAGAAATCAGCCTACAACTACAAGGGGGGAACTTGTCAATGATCTCAAGGCAGCTGGGACCACTGTCACCACGAAAACCATTGGTAACACATTACGACATAACGGATTGCAATCCTGCAGTGCCCGCAAGGTCCCCCTGCTCCGGAAGGCACATGTGACGGCCCGTCTGAAGTTTGCCAGTGAACACCTGGATGATGCCGAGAGTGATTGGGAGAAGGTGCTGTGGTCAGATGAGACAAAAATTGAGCTCTTTGGCATGAACTCAACTCGCCGTGTTTGGAGGAAGAGAAATGCTGCCTATGACCCAAAGAACACCGTCCCCACTGTCAAGCATGGAGGTGGAAATGTTATGTTTTGGGGGTGTTTCTCTGCTAAGGGCACAGGACTACTTCACCGCATCAATGGGAGAATGGATGGGGCCATGTACCGTACAATTCTGAGTGACAACCTCCTTCCCTCCGCCAGGGCCTTAAAAATGGGTCGTGGCTGGGTCTTCCAGCACGACAATGACCCAAAACATACAGCCAAGGCAACAAAGGAGTGGCTCAGGAAGAAGCACATTAGGGTCATGGAGTGGCCTAGCCAGTCACCAGACCTTAATCCCATTGAAAACTTATGGAGGGAGCTGAAGCTGCGAGTTGCCAAGCGACAGCCCAGAACTCTTAATGATTTAGAGATGATCTGCAAAGAGGAGTGGACCAAAATTCCTCCTGACATGTGTGCAAACCTCATCATCAACTACAGAAGACGTCTGACCGCTGTGCTTGCCAACAAGGGTTTTGCCACCAAGTATTAGGTCTTGTTTGCCAGAGGGATTAAATACTTATTTCCCTCTGCAGAATGCAAATAAATTCATATACTTTCCACAATGTGATTTTCCGGATTTAATTTGTGATGTGCTATCTCTCACTGTTACCAATAACCTACCCTTCAATTATGGGCTGCTCATGTCTTTGTCAGTGGGCAAACTTACAAAATCAGCAAGGGATCAAATACTTATTTCCCCCACTGTATATTTCAATCAAGCCTGTACTACTGCTGAATTTATTTTCATAATTATTTTTTCTTCCTCACAGTGTACTTCTATTAAGGAAACATTTTTAATCAGACTGCTCAATTAAGTAGCAAGCCAACCCTCATCTAAAGAAACTGAGGGCCCTGTTTACTAAGCCGCGCTAACATTTTAGCAGGCACTAACACTAAAGTCACCCATATATTCCTATGGGTGTCTCTAGCATTAGCATACACTAATTTTTAGAACACACTAAAAATGTTAGCGTACCTTCAACAGGGCCCTGAAAGTGCGCTTCTACCCTCCACTACCAACCATAAGCAAGATCAGAATCTTGTCTTCAGTTCCAAGATGTATGAAAGTAAACTTAGTGGCTCCTTGTGAAGTTAGGATGGAAGCTCTACTCAGAACAGCCACAAATGTCTGCTAAAAAAAAACCCACACACAACTACCACCCTTATTTATTTATTTAGATTTTGCTTGCACCTTTTCAGTAGTAGTTCAATGTGAGTTACATTCAGGTACACTGGGTATTTCCCTGTCCCTGGAGAGCCCACCCTGCTGAGTGCATCCCAGGATACACCATGAAGGGTTAGGCACCGCCATTTTCTAAGAAGGCATTGCTCCTGTCTCTTGAGGTACGACCAGGAGGTGGGGTAGGGGGTGTCAGGTGTACATGGGGATCAGTCAGGTATGTGCCACTAGTCACAAGGGAATGGGTTTTTTGAGGCAGGTGAGAGAGAGTGCCACTAGACACTAGGAGGTTTTGCGTAGTGGGGAGGGGAGTCTGCTGAGGAACATTAGACACCAGGGACGTTTATTTTTTATATGAGGGGAGGGGGACACCCATCAGGCTGGGTCAGTTTGTCAAGGAATGGGGCCAATGCAGATGCTTTTTTGACCCCAGACACTCCATGCTGCCTCAGATCTGGCAGTAGTTTCCTGGTGTTGTGCCCTCGTGATAGAGGGCGCACAGCTCTGCATTGCTGTGGCATAATTAATAAGCTCTATCCTAGATTTTAACATGTTGTTCACTGGTGTCTACCATGGGCGTTTAAAACAACAACAAAAAAAATACTTCTGTGCTGAAGTTAATAACCGCTATATGTAAAAAATTAACTGTAGCTTTCTGCATCAGCCCCAAACAACTTACTAACATGGGTACTTTAAATATTCTAACTACTCAGACTAATAACACAGCCACCTAAATACTCTCACTAAAGAAAATCAGAAAGAGTACAAAAACATAGAATGGCTGATTCATATCCATGATCACATAAAAAGTCATTGTTGAGAATTAAAGCACTTTAGCAACATGATACATACATACCTACTTGGGTTGTTTTCATTTACTTTACCTGACTACAGGTTGAAGCTTCTCTAATGCAGAGTCTAATACTTACCAGATTATGAATAACATTTGTTAAGGTCCATGCAACTGGCACACTGAAGAAAGGAATGCTGAGCAGGACAATATGAAGCATTCCAACACCAAGGGCATATGTCAGCCACATTCCACGGCTGTTCATTACCCTGGTGTTAGGATTTACTTCACTGTGTGCAACACCCACATTCATCTTTATCCTAAAAGAAAGACAGCAAACTGAAAAGGAATGCATGCCCTAGTTTTTTTTGTTCTACAATAAATATCTGAATACACAAAATAACTAACAGTAAGTATAAAAATATACAACATACTTTATAAAACTTCTTAATAATGCAATTTGCAATTCACATATTAGGCAACAATGATTGCCCCAGACTAAAATCTGACATACTCATACAGATGGCAGAGCACAACTGCCTTCTGTTTAAAAACTTCTTACAGTGGAACCCCCTAAGAGGAAAGGGGAAATGGGACTTGAAATACTACTTTTCTGTGGTTTTTGCAACTACATTCAAAACAGTTTACATAGTATATACAGGTACTTATTTGTATCTAAGACAAGCAAACTAGAATAGGGGTACAAGAAAAACATAACCCATGAAGAGGTTACCATGGGAACACTAATAGTTCACGTATGTTACAGTAACAATGTGGTTCACAGATATTCAGAGTGAATTGTTCACTACCATAACCATAACCCAATAAAACTTAAGGCATCTTCACACTTACATTAATACGGCTCCATGACATGAGAAAACCTGAAAAATCCTGTTTTAAACCACTACATCCATGGAGACGTAGTTCTGATTTTCCTGGGGAAAACAAAAAAGGAAAATCTGAACTACGATTTTCCAGCGTGCAATGGGACAAAACTAGGAACTGTTCAGCCTGTGATCCCCACCCCCTACATGGATCATTACAATCACCCCATAACATTTAGCCACCCTTACCCCAAACAACAGACACTACATCCCTTTTACCCCGGGCTTAAGGAGTCGTTAACCAAGACCTAAATGATTTTATGTCAATAAGAGATGAAACAGATGCGCACAGTGACAATGCTTGACCTGCCCGCAGAAAACAGAAATGCGCGATAATTATTTCCCTTCCTAGTGTCCTCTGGAAAGTGAGCGCGAGCACACAGATGCGTTGAGGGCGTCAGCAGCCCGGGATCCCCATTCAGTGGTTGTTTGGTTTTGAACCGCACTATTCGCTCCTCCACCCGGCGCGAGAGGCGACTAAACAGGCCGCGGCCTTTTCAGCCGCCCAGCTCTATACGGAGAAGAAAATACAGAGTTCTGGCGCTGCTCTAGGCCGTAACAACAACAAAAAAAGCGACAGTAGCTCCGCACAGCCTTACCAGGGCTGAAGTCACTTGAAGCACCTCTCCGCCGCTCGCCTGTCCACTCTTTCTCACAACCCGTACGTGCCCGCTCACAACAACTACTGTACGTCAACGATTCCCCGGCAAAGGAAGTTAGATTGTCAACAGGAGACGGTATGACGTCCAAAAACTGAAGCCAATTAGGTTAATCTCCCTTTCCCTCTCCTCCGCGCCGCCTCCGTCCCGTTCACTCAAAACGAAGCAATCAAACCTATGAGCTGTTCTATCCACGTTTCAGTTCTTTATTGTTGGTAGCATTTTTATTTGTTTTCACTTATATTTTCAAAAATGCCGGCTTGGGCAACATACGGATGTACTCAGAGGAAGTACTGGTTTCATCGGTTAGAGTAGTAATTGGCTAAATTATAAATCACTAGTAAAAAAGGCCCGTTTCTGAGACCAATGAAACGGGCGCTAGCATGGTTTTCATCGTGAAGTGTGTGTGTGAGAGAGACTGAGTGAATGTGCGAGTGTGTGTGACAGAGTGAGGCTGTGTGTGTGAGAATGAGTGTGTGTGTAAGAATGTGAGTGTGCGTTTGATATATGTAGACTTTGTGTGTGAGTGATTGAGGGAAAGAGTGTGTGTGTTTCTGTATATGTGTGAGTGTTTTAAGCAGGTGGTGCATTCCCCTCCCCCTACTGTGCCGCTGTTCTTTCCCCTCCTCTCACCGCCCCAGTCACCCTCCAAGTTCCAGGCCACCCTCCCCCCCCTCAGAGTGAGTGTATGTGTTTGAAAGAGTGTGTGTATGTGTGAGTGTTTTAAGCAGGGGGCGCATTCCCCTTCCCGTTCTGTGCTCCTCTTCCTCCCCCTGTGTTCACCGTCGACATTCCAGTCTGCTGTCCCTCCCCCAAGCCCCCCCTCTTCATCCCAAGCCCTCCTCCCTCTTTTCTGTGCTGCCTCCCAGGCAGTGCATGCAGCATTCATGCATTGATTTGTTTGCTGTGCTGCTGCTCCTCTCTCCTCTTTCTGTCTCCGTAGGAGCGCAGGTACCAGGAAGTTGTTTTGAAGTTCGTGTTCCTGTGCTCCCGGGCCAGTGAGAGATGAGTGGCTGCAGCGCAGACAGCCAATGGCTGAAGGCTGTCTGTGGTTTTTTTTTTTTTTAAGATTAGCGGCGATCTTTGAGGGGGGAGGGTGGATATGTGAAACCTCGGGGGAGGGTGGGCTTGAGAGAGGAAGCTGCGAACTCGGGGGGGGGGGGGGGTGTGTTTGAAAGAGGCGACCTTTGGGGGGGGGGGAATGGGGGAAGCAGCGACCTCGCTCGCGGGTGTTTGGAGAGTGGAAGAGTCGAACTGAATAGGCGACCTTTGGGGGGGGGGGTGGCGAGGGGGAGGTGCGTACTTGTTTTGAAGCCTCCAAAAGTCCCTAGCAACGTGCGTGTTCGATGTGTGCTCGTCCCTCGCGTCCAACTTGATGACGTTGAGGGCGGAGCGATGCGATTGGTTGGGTGTCATTGCTCCGCCCTCGACGTCATCACGTTTGACGCGTGGGCGGGGCAGACACAAAGCGATCTCACCCCCTTCACTTTTAGAATGTTGGGTAAGTGAGGCTTCATTAGAACGTTGGAGGTGCGTTTTATATAGAGAGATTGTGTCATTTGGAGGGGCTGGTTATAGGGACTCCCTGTATTCGTGCAGAAATGTTTTTCACTAAGTAAAAGGCCAGCAAAACAGACATCATGTTATGAGAATCAGATGCTTAATAATAAGACTTACTGTTTATATTCAATCATTTTTATTGATGGCACACAATAGTAATCCACACCAACAGGTAAGTAGCAGACTTGACAATAACATAATTACTTCACAGTTATACTATCACCAAACATCATCACCAATTTTTAGTTTTCTCCCTTCCCTCCCTTGAGTGTCCAAGCTTAATGCCGAAAGGCAGAGTCCCGAATGGGGTAGTCCCCGGGGGACTGGACTCAGATGTCCCCCCAGGACCCCCCAAGTCAGTACATCATTATCGACTCAACCCCACCCTCCCCTCCCTGTGTCTCAGTAAGCAATCTGGGAATGAATGTCCGGAGCTCCTTGAGCCAGTCAAATGTTCAAGAGGGTACTCTTAGCTATTGGGGGCATAGAGTCCAAAAACGGGCCCCATCTCAAACAGAATTTATCCAACTCCATCGGGTTTCCATCTTTTATCATCATTCTCTCAAAACGTAATAGTTGCACCATCCGCATTCGCCAGTTCTGGAGTGAGGGGCCTCTTGAGGATAACCAGTCCACTAAAATAGTCTTTTTTGCAATCAGTATGGCTCGCTGAACAAATAAAATAAGCCCTCTTGGCCGGGGAGCCTGTAGACAAGGCTTCCCAAATAACAGCATCGGAGAGTGTGACCATCTAGTTCTCCACAAGGTTGAAACCTGTTTTAGTAAGGCCATCCAGAAATTCTTCACTACCGGGCAAGTCCAATACATATGCCCCAAAGTCGCTCCAACAAAATGACACTTGGGGCATGCCCCATCAGGGGAAACCCCCACATGAAACGCCCGTCGAGGCGGCATATGCATCCGAAACACAAAACGGTATTGTAATTCCCAGTAGTCTGTTAAAGGTGACACTCTGTTAAGGGCCAACACATGTTCTTTGAGCAGTCCGGCTGAAATGACTACCTCCAGGTCTCTGCTCCAGGCCTCAGCATATTTGTTGAAATCTGGCTCTGCAGCTGTGTCTTTGATATGTCGGAGGTGGAACCTCAATGGAACTTTTTGTTGTGATCCCAACGAGAATGCCATTGGTAATTAGACTTACTGTTTATAAGTACAATTTTTTAAAAATCAGGTTGAAACCTCCAAACATTTAACATCTTTGTTCCTGTGCCCATAGGAGCCAACTTTTCAAAATTATTGGGGGTGCTAAGCCCAATGGAAATAACCCCTCCTTGGACACATACAAGGAATTTTCTTGCTATTGGGGTGCTCAAGCACCCACAGAGTTGGCTCCAATGCCTGTGCCTACCTTGAAGGAAAAAGATGGCATATAGGAACTTACTCCTTTTGTTTTGTGCAGTACAGTCTGTATATTATAAAAATGCACTTGCCTTTTTTGTTTACTACTATTTCACAGGCAGGTATTGAATAATGAGGGAAGGGCTTCCTTTGTGCAGAAGTTCTGTCCAGAGTCAGTCTACATTTGGCAACATTGTCCAGTTCAGCATACTATTAGCTGCCAAGTTCATACAAACTTAATTACGGTCAGTGGAAAATAAATCTGTTGTCTCAGGCTGCTAGCTATGGGGCCCTTTTACTAAGCTGCAGCAAAAAGTGGCCTGCAGCAATGCAAGAGCATCTTTTGGGCACATGCCGGCCACTTTTTACCGCATCCTGGAAAAAAGGCCTTTTTCTCAAGGGGCTGGAAAATGGACATGCAGCAAAATACAAACCAGTGCATGTCCATGTTCGGCCTGAGACCTTACTGCCATCCAATGACTTAGCAGTAAAGCCTCACACACTACCCAGGTGGTAGGCATGCAGTGCATGCCCACTGCCATTTACTGCTGCAAGCGCCACACGGTAGGAAAATAGAAAATATTTTCTACCGTGTGTTTTTCAGCACGCACCAAATTCAGAATTACCGCTCAGGGCACATAGTAGCCGAGCAGTAATGATGATTTGGCACACACTGGATGCATGTAGGCTTTTAAGCACCTTTGTAAAAGGGCCCCTATGTGAATATCCTATCATTGTTTCATTATTGCTACCAAGTATTACAAATTAAGGACATTTGCTTTAAACTTTGTTTTAGTTTGTTTATCCAGTCCTTACATACTCACGGTTTTGCTTTTTAATCCCAAAGGTGAATCCTAAGGGTGGTTGAACAATTAGGTATAAACTGTATTCTTTCTGACAGTTTTAGATTGCTTTGGGTCCTACTGATCTGTACATCTGCTGTCTAGAATTTTGGAAGATGGAAATGAGAAAAAAATTACGTTTTAGATGTACTCTGTAGAAGTTGTTTACTTTTGCAAAGTGTATATTGATGCCTGTTCTGGTGTGTGCATGTGAAAATGTTTGAATAACTGTCTATACTTATAGCTATGATTTCTGAACATGTGGCACCATTAAAGGACAGACTTTTTTTTTACATTGAAGTTTTAAAATATACATGTTCAAATACAAACATTAAGCAATTACAAAGAAAAAAAATCCCCTGAGGTAGGCAATAAGAATACAAAGAAATAGAAAATAATTTCAGCCCACATCAATGAGGGAATAAAGAGCAAATTAAATTAAAGATAAAATTACAAACATAGGAAAATCAAGAATACAATCTTAACCAATGAGACTACAACTATATAAACTCTTTACACCGCCATACCTGATTAATTAATTAGAACTATGTTCCTGCAGGAACTTCTTAAAATGTGACATATCAAAAAAATACGTACTGGACTCCCCTTAAGTGATGCAACACCTACAAGGAAATTGCAAGAAAAAATAAGCCCCTAGGACTAAGACCTGGCTTTTCAGGGCTGAACACACAAAAAAAGACTTCCTCTGAAGTTGAGTGCTACGTGATACAACTGGAAATATCTTTTTTTTTTTATAGAATTTACAATTATATCAAGGAGTTACACTTGATTGGAAAGTGTTTTAAACATATTAACAAAATCAATAAACCAAACATATAAATCTACACTCAAGTCCACTTTAAATAGGGAGCTCCAGGTCATTAGAGGAGTATAAGATAAAGAACATTTTTTAAAGGAAATATAGCAATTAGGAGACTTTCTAACAAGGTTAATTCTATTTCACTCCTTCAGATTTTTTAGATGTTACAAATGCTGTTAATTGTATTGGGTCCATGAAAACATATTTAAAAGAATGATAACATATTATGCATTTACAGGGAAAACAAAGAAAAAAAGTGGCTCCTAGTCTCAGCACTTCTGACTTCAGTAACAAAAATTGCTTACGTTTTCTTTGTGTTTCTTTTGAAACATCTGGGAATAAAGATATCTTAAGTCCCAGAAACATTTTATCTTTATGTTTAAAGAACATTTTAAACAACCATTGTTGTCTGGGAGTAAAGCAACTGTAGCAACCAAAGTTGCAGCAGTGGCTTGTTCAGTATCAGATGTTTCTAAGAAGTCTGTAACATTCACAGAGTCCTGTTGTTGCTGTGGTTGATGTGGAGGGGCATAATCGAACGCAAACGCCCATATGTAAGAACGTCCATCTCCGAGAACGGGTCATGAAGGGGTGGTCCGAATCGTATTTTCGAAAAAGATGGACGTTTATCTTTAGTCTCTAAAATACGGTTTGTGCCAGGCAAATGCATTGGATGTGGGTTTTTTTGAGATTTGGTCGTTTGTTTGAGCTGGGCGTTTTCGTTATTCAGCGATAATCGAAACCGAAGCGTCCCAGCTCAAAAATGACCAAATCCAAGGCTTTGGGTCGTGGGAGGGGCCAGGATTCGTAGTGCACTGGTTCCCCTCACATGCCAGGACACCATCCGGGCACCCTAGGGGGCACTTTTAAAAAATAGGAAAAAACATTAAATTACCTCCCAGGTGCATAGCTCCTTTTCCTTGGGTGCTGAGCCCCCAAAACCCACTCCCCACAACTCAACACTATTACCATAGCACTTAATGGTGAAGGGGGGCACCTACATGTGGCTACAGTGGGTTTGGGGGGGGGGTTAGAGGGCTCCCATTTACCACCACAAGTGGTACAGGTAGGGGGGATGTGTTGGAATGTAATTGTATTTTACATGCATTGCCTGTCACCTATTATTTCTCTGTGATTACTCTGTGACCTCTGATGTGAATTACTTAGAGAGGTCACACAGCTATGCAACTTCCTGTGGGGGTAGATGCAGCACATGCAGCACATGGAGCACATGGAGCTCATGATCTCTCCTAACCTGAGAGAATCTATGGTGGTGTGAGCATCCATTACCATCTAAGCACATGGAAGGAGCTGATAATACAAATGTATAGTAATATGTATATATAAGCCTGTCTGATTATAATCAAACTACAAACTGTGAGTAAACAGATGTTTTGTTACTTCAACTTTAAAGTGACTCAGCAGTGAATTATTCAGGGGTGAATGAGAGAGAGATGAAGAAAGAAATTAACATTTCTAAAGCTGAAGCTGTGTGTACTAAAATCTGCTAATTATTTACTACAAATAATCCAACAAAAGGGTTATGGGCCCAGGAATTGAAAAAGAAGAGAAATATTACCAGGCAGAAAAAAAGGCCACATTTTTCTCTTAAGTTTTAAAGGAAAGATTCAGTCTGTCTCTCTCTCCCCCCACACAGCAGACAGAAGGCTAAGAAAATGGCTGAGGGAAGAAATTCACCATTGTTCTATTCTCTCAAGGTGCCTAAATTAACTGAATTTAATTATCGGCAGTGGGAACTAAGATTCATATGTCTCCTTCGAGCAAAAAGATTAGATATATGCTTAGACCAAGACAGAACAGCTGAAAATATGGCTGAATGGGACAATGCAAACTATTATGTGAAGTGCATGCTTTTGGAAGCTCTCTCAGAGAAACAAGCCATATTAGTGGAGGGAAAAGATACACCAAAGGACATTTTATATAAGCTGAGAACTATGTATGCAACTACATATGCAAAGCAGCAACCAATTTGGTTGGCAGAGTTGAATGAAACCAAATTAAGGGATAAAAGTAAATGTAATGATCACATTATGCATCTTATGTCTTCATTTCAAAAGCTAGAACTTTCTGGAATTCCCATGTGTGATGCATTGAAAAGAGCATTTCTTTTTACCTCACTATCAAAGAAGTTTGATGTTTTTAGGTCTGTAAATGAGGCCATTGAAGGGCAATCTTTTGAACAGGCAACATCAAAACTAAGGCAGGAATGCATAATAAATGATTCTGAGGAGATGTGTTCTCAAAGCAAGTCAGAGAGAAATGAAACAAACTTCTTGGCAAAGAACAGAGGAAGGCGGAGCTATGGGAAAACTCCACCCAAGGGCAAGCTGATTTGCTACTCATGTGGAAAGGAGGGACATGTATCTAAATGGTGTAAGGAAACACAAAACACTCCCTCTAGCTCACCTAAGCCAATGGAACTAAAGAATTTTCAAACCAGGAAATGTATGAAGGACAAAGATAAACACAAGGGCTTTCTAATGGCAGAAAAATCTTTGACTATGGTAAATAATAATTCAAATGAAAGTACTTGGATTTTGGATTCAGGGAGCACATGCCATTTAACCAATTGTAAGGATTTCTTTCAGGAAATGTGTCCAGAGGAAGGTATTCTTAAAACTGCAAACGCAGGGACTGCTAAGATCCAAGCAAAAGGTATTGGATTCTTAAAATGCAAAGTGTCTAATGAAGTTAAAGAAATTCCTGTAAGTGATGTCTTGTATATTCCCCAAGCAGTTTGCAATATGCTTAGTGTATCTACATTAGATAAGAAGGGATTTGTGATTCATTTTGAAAACAGTAAGTGCACAATCTCTAAAAATGATGAAGTGTATGCTGAAGCTTTTATGCATAATGATATTTATAAACTGAGCATTTCAGGTGAAGCCTCACATATGGCGCAAGTAAGGAAGAATGATGGTAAATGTAGTCCGGAAATCTGGCACCGCCGCCTGGGACATCGTGATTCTAAGGTGATCCAGGATCTTTACAGTAAGCAACTGGCCACCGGCATTCAGATAAGTGCAGATGCTGGTAAAATGGAGAAATGCATAGACTGTGTTACTCAAAAGGGTGTGAGACCCTCATTTCCTGCATACACAGGAAATAGGAGTAATAAAGTGCTGGACTTAATACACAGTGACTTATGTGGACCGTTTAATATCCCATCATTGGGAAATAACAGATTTATGCTAATATTCTTGGATGATTTCTCTAGATATTGTGTGGCCTATTTGCTGAAAGAAAAAAGTCAAGTCACAGACATGCTGAAGAAATACGTAGCCATGGTGAGCAATAAATTTGAAAGAAAACCAAAGGTTCTTCAGACCGACAATGGTGGTGAGTTCACTTCACAAAGCATGCGCACATTTCTAGAACAAGAAGGCATTCAGCATATCACAACAGTAGCTTATACACCAGAACAAAATTCTGTTGCAGAGAGAAAATTTAGGTCACTTGTGGAAATGACCAGATGTATGCTGTCAGATAGCAATCTCCCTAAAAGACTATGGGGGGAAGCAATTCTCACAGCAGTGTACCTACAAAACAGAATGCCAACTAAAGGCGCTGAGCGCACACCACATGAGACATGGCATGGTAGGAAGCCAAACCTGTCACACATAAGAACATTTGGAAGTACAGCATATGCTCATGTACCAAAGCAAAGAAGGCATAAGCTGGATTCCACAACAGAAAGGGGCATTTTAGTTGGCTATGCTCCAGGACACAAAGGATATAGAATTTTGAATCTGAAAACTGGCATTGTTGGCATAAGACATGTTACATATTTTGATGAAAACAAAAGGGTTGATAAAGGCTGGATTATCCCAGATGAGCCTTATCATCCAGAATATGAAACTAGAACCATAATAGACATGCCAGTGTATATAAATGCCATACCAAGGCAGATGTCTGAAAGCAACTCATCTGTATCTAACGAGGAACAGGCAGAGGAAGCAGACACAGAAAGGATCATTGAAGAAGACAGTACAGTTGGAGAAGGGGAATCAATTGGAGAAGGACTCTCAGATTTAGAGGATGCGGAAAGGTCAGACCAACCTGTTGTCAGACGCTCATCCAGGGAAAACAAAGGTGTTCCACCCCCAAGACTGTCTTACCTAACAAAGTCAGCAGAAGCTCAAGAGCCCTTAACATGGGATGAGATTGAGAAAATGCCAGCAGAAGAAGCTGCTGAATGGCATAAAGCTGCACAAGAAGAAATTGATGCATTGGATAAAAATAATACTTGGATTCTTACAAAATTACCTCCTGGCAAGAAAGCTATAGGATGCAAATGGGTATTCAAGTTAAAAAGGAATGCACAAGGAAAAGTGGAAAGGTATAAAGCCAGATTAGTGGCAAAGGGATATCTTCAAAAATATGGAGAAGATTTTGATGAAGTGTTTGCACCTGTAGTGAAACACACGACAATCAGAACACTTCTGAGCATTGCAGTCTCAAAAGGCATGCAAGTCAACCACATTGATGTGAAAACAGCATTTCTTCACGGAGATATAACTGAAGACTTGTACATGGAACAGCCAACAGGTTTCATAAATACAAAACAAAGACAGCTAGTGTGTAAATTAAACAAAGGTCTTTATGGATTAAAGCAAAGTGCAAAATGTTGGAATGAAAAATTGCATGAAATATTGACCAATTTAGGATTTAAGCAAGGTGAAGCAGATAAATGCTTGTACACTAGGTGCACAAATGGACAATATGCATACATTTTAGCTTTTGTTGATGATCTGCTCATTGCAAGCGAAAGTGAGCAAGAGTACAAGGACATTGTAAAGTGTTTAAACCTCAATGTTGAGATAAAAGAACTTGGTAATGTGTCATACTATCTTGGTATAGAAATTGAGAAACAAAATGATGGTTCTTATCTTCTAAGCCAGAAGCAGAAAATAAATGAGCTTATTGAAAGTTTAGGTATGCAAGATGCCCAAGTTGTAAGCACTCCCATGATCACTGATTTTCTGAAGGATGAAACAGTAAGAGAACCTTTACCAGATAACATCCAATATAGATCAGCCATAGGTAAGCTTTTATATCTAGCTACCACATACAGGGCTGATATAGCAAATGCAGTAGGAATTTTGAGCAGAAGGGTCAGCTCACCTACCAAATCAGATTGGACTGCAGTTAAAGGATGGTAAGGTATTTAAAGGGTACCATTGATTGTAAATTAAAGATTTCAGCCAATAGTAATCCAAAACTAATATGTTACTGTGATTCAGATTGGGCAGGGGATCATTCTGATTATAAATCCACAAGTGGATATGTGTTTATGTATGGAAATGTACAAATTTCATGGGCCAGTCATAAACAAAGTATTGTGAGTTTGTCTTCTACAGAAGCTGAATATGTGGCCGTATCGGAAGCGTGCAGAGAACTGATGTGGATTGAAAAACTTTTGCTGGATTTTGGAATAGCTGAACAGAGACCAATCCAGATAATGGAAGATAATCAGAGCTGCATCCGACTGTCACAGAATGACAAGGTTCAGTCACGTACCAAGCACATCGCAACGAAATACCACAACGTGCGAGAGCTGGCGAAAGAAGGGGTCATCAGTCTACACTATTGTCACACCAGTGAGATGACAGCTGACATCATGACCAAACCGTTACCCAGAGAACATTTTGTGAATCTGCGTATAAAGCTTGGACTTTGTATGAATAAATAATTGCATGACAGTTATGCATGAGAAGGGGTTTGTTGGAATGTAATTGTATTTTACATGCATTGCCTGTCACCTATTATTTCTCTGTGATTACTCTGTGACCTCTGATGTGAATTACTTAGAGAGGTCACACAGCTATGCAACTTCCTGTGGGGGTAGATGCAGCACATGCAGCACATGGAGCACATGGAGCTCATGATCTCTCCTAACCTGAGAGAATCTATGGTGGTGTGAGCATCCATTACCATCTAAGCACATGGAAGGAGCTGATAATACAAATGTATAGTAATATGTATATATAAGCCTGTCTGATTATAATCAAACTACAAACTGTGAGTAAACAGATGTTTTGTTACTTCAACTTTAAAGTGACTCAGCAGTGAATTATTCAGGGGTGAATGAGAGAGAGATGAAGAAAGAAATTAACATTTCTAAAGCTGAAGCTGTGTGTACTAAAATCTGCTAATTATTTACTACAAATAATCCAACAGGATGGGCCTGGGTCCGCCTGCCTGAAGTGCACTGCATTACCCACTAAAACTGCTCCAGGGACAGGACTTGCTGCTGTATAACCTTGGCACAGCAGTTCACACCGTAAGACTAATCTCACTGAAAACGTCCTTTATTTCAATAACCGCGTTTACTCACAGTTAACTGCAGATCAGAGGTTGTGCCCCACTGGCAACGAGTCTCCCTGGTACTGAGATTAGCAGTAGGTCAGAGCTGGCAGAATGCTGTACAATGCCCTCTTTCAGCCACATTCAAGGTAAGGACTAAGTTTTCTAACGTGGCTAACACAGGAAAGGGAACTAAAACTGGCTTACAAAAATGGCCACTACTGCATGGACTACTACTACTATTTAGCATTTCTATAGCGCTACAAGGCGTACGCAGTGCTGCACAAACATAGAAGAAAGACAGTCCCTGCTCAAAGAGCTTACAATCTAATAGACAAAAAATTAAAGTAAGCAAATCAAATCAATTAATGTGTACAGGAAGGAGGAGAGGAGGGTAGGTGGAGGCGAGTGGTTATAAGTGGTTACGAGTCAAAAGCAATGTCAAAGAGGTGGGCTTTCAGTCTAGATTTAAAGGTGGCCAAGGATGGGGCAAGACGTAGGGGCTCAGGAAGTTTATTCCAGGCATAGGGTGCAGCGAGACAGAAGGCGCGAAGTCTGGAGTTGGCAGTAGTGGAGAAGGGAACAGATAAGAAGGATTTATCCATGGAGTGGAGTGCACGGGAAGGGGTGTAGGGAAGGACGAGTGTGGAGAGATACTGGGGAGCAGCAGAGTGAGTACATTTATAGGTTAGTAGAAGAAGTTTGAACAGGATGCGAAAACGGATAGGGAGCCGTGAAGGGTCTTGAAGAGGGGGGTAGTATGAGTAAAGTGACCCTGGCGGAAGATGAGACGGGCAGCAGAGTTTTGAACCGACTGGAGAGGGGAGAGGTGACTAAGTGGGAGGCCAGCAAGAAGCAGATTGCAGTAGTCTAAACGAGAGGTGACAAGGGTGTGGATGAGGGTTTTGGTAGAGTGCTCGGAAAGAAAGGGGCGGATTTTACGGATGTTGTAAAGAAAGAAACGACAGGTCTTGGCAATCTGCTGGATATGAGCAGAGAAGGAGAGAGAAGAGTCAAAGATGACCCCAAGGTTTCGAGCTGAGGAGACAGGGAGAATGAGAGAGCCATCAACAGAAATAGAAAATGGGGGGAGCGGGGAGGTGGGTTTGGGGGGGAAAATGAGAAGCTCGGTTTTGGTCATATTTAATTTCAGGTGGCGTTGAGACATCCAGACAGCAATGTCAGACAAGCACGCTGAAACTTTGGTTTGGATGCAAGGTGAGATATCAGGGGTATAAAGGTAGATTTGGGAGTCATCAGCATAGAGATGGTAGGAAAAGCCATGGGATGAGATTAATGAACCAAGGGAAGAAGTGTAGATAGAAAAGAGGAGGGGACCAAGAACAGAACCCTGAGGTACGCCGACAGGCAGAGGGATAGAAGTAGAAGAGGATCCACCAGAGTGAACACTAAAGGTGTGGAGGGAGAGGTAGGAAGAGAACCAGGAAAGGCCAGAGCCCTGGAATCCAAGTGAGGACAGGGTATCGAGAAGTATGCTGTGATCGACAGTGTCAAAAGCAGCGGAAAGATCAAGAAGAATGAGGATGGAATATTGACCTCTGGATTTAGCCAGTAATAGGTCATTGGAGACTTTAGTAAGCGCAGTTTCGGTTGAGTGGAGAGGGCGAAAACCAGATTGTAGTGGGTCAAGAATAGCATGTGAGGAGAGAAAATCAAGGCAGCGGCGGTGACCAGCACGCTCAAGTAATTTGGAGAGAAAAGGAAGGAGGGAGATGGGTCGGTAATTAGAGGGACAAGTAGGGTCGAGTGAAGGCTTCTTAAGGAGAGGTGTGACCACAGCATGTTTAAAGGCAGCAGGGACAGTTGCAGTGGAAAGTGAGAGGTTGAGAATATGACAGATAAAAGGAATAAGAGCAGGAGAGATGGCATTAAGAAGGTGGGTGGGAATGGGATCAGAGGAACAGGTGGTACATTTTGAGGAAGAAAGGAGAAGTGTAGTTTCCTCAATAGTAACTTCAGGAAAGGAGGAAAGGGAATGAAGGGAAGGAGAGAGAGGGGAACGGATTAGTGGAGGGAGAGGTGGTGAGGTAGACAAAAGCAAGGTTTATCTTTTGAACCTTGTTGTGAAAGAATTCAGCAAGGGTCTGAGGAGATAATGAAGGGGGAGTTGGGGGACTACAACAGGAAACACAACAGGGCACACTCTGACCCAGTAGGCAGGGGGAAAAGCACCATGGGAGAAGAGCCTACCAACTACCAACATCGTGAGACTGTAACACAAGCTAATGAAATCACGGAGCCCAATACCCTACACTCACCACAATGCAATGCTGATGTGACCCTGTACTGCACCCGAGAGCCACATCTGACCCAGGGAAAGGCTGTGAGAGGATCGAACACATTCTGCTGTCATGGAGGTGGGTACGGAATTTGAGGGTGGCATAGAGGCTGGGAAATAAGATTTTTGCAAGTGGGTTTTTTTTGGTGGGAGGGGGTTAGTGACCACTGGGGGAGTCAGGGGAGGTGATTCCTGATTCCCTCTGGTGGTCATCTGGTCATTTAGGGCACCTTTTTAGGGACCTGTTCGTGAGAAAAAAGGGTCCCCAAAAAGTGTCCTAAATTCTCGCTAAAAATGCCTTTCTTTTTTCCATTATCAGCCGAGCGCGCCCATCTCTGCTCGGCCGATAACCACAGCCCAGTCCCGCCTTCACCACACCTCCGACACGCCCCCGTCAACTTTATTCATTCCCGCGATGGAGTGCAGTTGAAGACGACCAAAATCGGCTTTCGATTATACCGATTTGGCCGCACACGGGAAACGGACGCCCATCTCCCGAACATGGGCATTTTTCTCCTTTCGAAAATAAGCAGGATTGTATTCTATAAGGTATATAGTAGACTTGAGTAAGAGGTGGAAAATTTACTTCTGGTATCTCCAGGATTTCTTTAAAATAACGATGTATCATTTCCAAAGGCCTTATCATTTTAAGTTTCGGAAAATTAATTAATCTTATATTATATCTTCGCATATGGTTTTCATAATTTTCCATTTTATTCTTAATATTAGTAATATCTTTCAAAATAACAGTCTGAGTAGTCTCTACTTTCAAAGCCTTTTCTTCTGTCTTATCAGCCTTTTCAACATAATTTAATTTCAGTATCCATTTTATCTACTTTCTTTTCAACATTATTAACTTTTGGAACTAGTACTTTCATTTGTTGAAATTGTGACTGGGGGGCTCATTTTCATAGTAACACTAGTAAAAAAGGCCCGTTTCTGACACAAATGAAACGGGCGCTAGCAAGGTTTTCCTCGGAGTGTGTATGTTTGAGAGAGTGTATGTGAGAGTGACTGTGTGTGAGAGAGAGAGAGTGAATGTGCGAGTGTGTGTGTGTGTGTGTGTGTGTGTGAGAGAGAGTGAGTCTGGGTGCGAGTGTGTCTGTGAGAGAGAGAGTGTGTGTGTGAGAATGAGAGTGTGTGCAAATGCGTATGTGAGACAGTGTGAGAGAGAGGGCGTGTTTCACACAGATACTGTGTGTGTGTATGAGAGAGAGAGAGAGTGTGTGTGAGTGACTGTGTGACACATAGAGAATGAATGTGATACAGTGTGAGACATAGAGTGTGTGAGAAACAATGTGTGAGAGTGAGAGAGAGAAAGACATTGAGTGTGTTTGAGAGAAAGTGTGTGTGTGACAGAGATACCTCCCCCCCCTCTCTGGTGTCAGGCCCCCCCTCTCTCTCTGGTGTCTGATCGTTACTGTGCAGGACGCTGAGCTCTGGCTGTGCTTCAAGGAACTGAACAATCCTATTTAATAGAATGCACATCCAACATTCTGAAGCCGAGAAACCTTGTGTGGTTGGTCACTTCTGCTTGTGACGAACCCGGAAGTACGTGATGTCAATTCAGGAGATGGATACAGAGAGCAGGAATGCCTCAGCCATGCAGTCAGCTTCAGAATGTTGGAGGTGCGTTTTATTATATAGGATAGTAACGTAGTAGATGACGGCAGAAAAAGACCTGCACGGTCCATCCAGTCTGCCCAACAAGACAACTCATATGTGCTACTTTTTGTGTATACCCTACTTTGATTTGTACCTGTGCTCTTCAGGGCATAGACCGTATAAGTCTGCTCAGCACTATCCCTGCCTCCCAACCACCAGCCCCGCCTCCCAACCACCGGCTCTGGCACAGACCGTATAAGTCTGGCCAGCACTATCCCCGCTTCCCAACCACCAGCCCCGATCTTGACTAAGCTCCTGAGGATCCATTCCTTCTGCACAGGATTCCTTTATGCTAATCCCACGCATATTTGAATTCCGTTACCGTTTTCATTTCCACCACCTCCCGCGGGAGGGCATTCCAAGCATCCACTACTCTCTCTTCATGAAAAAATACTTCCTGACATTTTTCTTGAGTCTTCAAAGCACTTAGCCTTAGAAACCTATGGAACTTTGGAAGGCTAAGTGCTTTGAAAATATGCCTCTGAGTCATCTGGGAGACTAAGAGGCATATTTTCAAAGCACTTAGCCTCCCAAAGTTCCATAGAAACCTATGGAACTTAGCCTCCCAAAGTGCTTTGAAAATATGCCTCTAAGAGGCATATTTTCAAAGCACTTTGGGAGGCTAAGTTCCATAGGTTTCTATGGAACTTTGGGAGGCTAAGTGCTTTGAAAATATGCCTCCAAGTCCCATAGCAAGTCAAGAGTCACCACCGAGGGTTTCTCTAAAATCAGCAAATGCAATTCTAATAAGTCTATTTTTAACTCAGTACCTACTTCTGTTTGTCCCGCACCAGATATCATCTGAGTCCTTCCTTCAAGGGGCAACAATTGTTCCTCTTGTTCCCTTTGTAGTTGTTCAGTATGAGCTTGACTCGAAGCTAGATCAGGTCCGCTCTTTGGCGTCTGTCTGCTCGTTGTTTCAAAGGGGGAACTTGTCCGAACTGGTTGCGGGCGGGGCGGAGCTCTTGCTTCGGGGCTCAGTGTGACATCAATTCCGGGAGACGCCAAAGACTCCTCCATTATGCCGGTGTCTCCTACGGAACCACTCCCGAGCATCTCTCCTTGCATTGGCGTCCTCAGAAAACGGTCTATAGGACCAGAAGGTAAGGAGGTAGGCATTGGGGAAGCCCGACCCGCTGCCTTCCCTCTTCTTTTCAACATTTCAATAATTAGAAGAAATGAGGACGTCCACGCTCCTAAATGCGTGCGGCCATCTTGGATCTCCCCACATCTGGAAATATCTGAATAGTTTTAACGCAAAACAATATAGATTTCTTCTTGAAATATTTTTTTAAACAAAAACTGTATCCCCTTCGCTTAAGAATGTAATCAGAAGGGTAGATCTTGCAGTGATGAAATCAATGGACTCTTCCAGAAAAGCACTTAAATCTGCTGTCTCTGCTGGACCCAACTCTACAAGGTCACCCTGCTGATCTTCCAAGGCTATGTTCTTAGTAGTTGTATAATAACATTTAACCAGAACCAACGAATCTGCATTGGTAATTACAGTATTTTTTAAAAATATTTCCTTGCAAGTATCTCTGCTGAGAGTTAATGAGTTACCAGGAAATTTAGGAACTGCAAGCTCCTATTCCTTGCATTTTCCATTCATGCTATCTTGCAATGCAAGAAGAGACTATCCTTAATAGCAGAGACACTAGTGTTTTGCAAGGAAGAAACCTTTAACCTAAGAAATAATTTCTAATTTAGCGTTCATTTCTTTAGTATTAGCAATAGATTCAGAGGACAGACTTTGAAATACCCAGTTGGAGTATATATGATAATCTAAAATTTGGATATGAATCTATTTGCTCTCATGATATAACTGAATTCTATTATTCTGTCTCACTGTATTTTCAGATGTAAGCCACATTTAAACTTGAGTTTGCTTGGAATAATTTGAGGTATAAATAAAAAAAATCCTTTATCCTCCACCTTTTAAGACACTGTCTATCCAGCTGGATGGTGATGGCACAAGGAAAGCAAGTTTGGTCCAGTGAAGACTAACTCAACATAATTAGTGGACAAGGGATTCTTTACTCATAGTTATGCTGATGACATCACTTTCCTTATTCCAATACTAGGTTCACTGGATTCTATTTCTTCATCTGTTCAGAGTTGCATGTCTATAATTAGTGCTTGGAGCTTGAATTATAAGCTCAAAGTAAACTCTGAAAAAAACAAATGTTTGCTCTTGGATAATAATCCTGATCCTCTAATAATATTGTCGATAAAGAAAAATACTCTCTTTCAACTTGTATTACGATTTTGGGAGTTCTCCTGGATCAATCCTTGTCATTAGTACCACAAGTTAATTATTTGGTTAAAAGCTCGTTTTTTCTCATGAGGAGCTTAAGAAGAATTAGAAAATGTTGTTGAAATTGATCAGTTTAAGTTACTTGTTCAAACCCTACCCCTCTCAAAATTAATTATTGTAATGTAATTTTTTTTAGCGACAGCTAAATACAGTCTCCTCCACTTACAAATGATTCAGAATGCAGCAATTAGGTTAATCTATTCTTTATGTAAATACAACAGGATCTCTAAGGTTTTTTTTTTCCCACAAAGCCAGGCTAGTGATTCCTGCACAGCAAATGAGAGGAAGCCCATAGGAATTGAATGGGCTTTCTCTCATTTGCCACACTGAGAATTTGTAGTATGTCTTTATAAAAGAAGCCCTCTGCAGTTACCTTAACTGAGAGGAAGGGGACAATGGGGTCAGCCGCCGATGGCCAGCATTTTGTCCCCTGTGCAGCAAGTGTGTGACCGCTGCGCGACGAGCTGCCCACAGATGACTGGGTTGATGAGTCCTTTGATTAACGTCGGCGAAGGAGCGTCGATGCTCTTGGACCTGGAAACAACGTCATCACTCTCAAATTATTTAACCACCATGTCCAAAGGAGTGGAGGAGTGAGTTAGGAGTGTATGCTGAAACGGAAGTCGTTTACAGCTGAACCCGTGTTGGCGGTGCCACTCCTAAACCCATAAGAGCTATCAGCTTGGAGTTTTTGGCTCCCGTGGAGGTTACATTGAATATCATCTGGAAGGCGCGCCAGGACCTAACGATGATAGTAAATAATTTTGCTTCAGATATAATCTTATTAGTGAGCCACATGGATAATCTAATTGATTCCTTTGAGAATTAAAAATTGATACAGCAAATGAAGTTCTACAGGAATAGGAAACGGTTAACATTTTGAAAATGTTAATAGACCAGAAAGATTTGAACAAAGTGAATATTATTACAGATGATTAATATCGAGATTGTTGTTTTCCCAGAGTTCCGGGTATGACTCCTAAAGTTTTCTTTCCTCTGAAATGATACTCTGGGCAAGTCACTTAACCCTCCATTGCCCCATGTAAGCCACATTGAGCCTACCATGAGTGGGAAAGCACAGGGTACAAATGTAACAAAAATAAATATTTAAAGAAAATAGATCTGCATGAAATAATTTTTTTTTTATTTTGACTTATAGAACCACTTGTTCCTGAAACATGCTCAAAACAGAATAATCCATTTGTGAATGTAAAATGTAAACTTCTACAAAACAGATGTCATGAATATGTGATTCCATGTGCCCCAAGGAGAGTTTAATTTTACTTCCATTTAATTTCTGTATATTCCATCTTTATAACACCAGGCTTCCCAAGGCAGACTACAACAACAGTAGTTATATTTGGTCATTTTATTATTGTTATGTTGTTAACAACATTGTAAGTTTTATGTTAAACTGTACCTGCTGTACACTGCCTTGGGTGAATCCCTTCATAAAGGTTGTTAATAAATCCCAATAAATGAACCCATCAGGAAACATGATATCCTCACTGAAATTTGACCATCTGTATTGTATAGAACAGTGTAGAAAAATTAGCACAAAATGTAGAGTGCTTTTTGTAATTCTTTTAGTGGTATTAAATTTTTATTTCATGATAGTTATATCTATGGGCCCTGTTTACTAAGGTCCGTTAGTGTTTTTAGCGCGCCTGCACTTAGCACACACGTTAACCATGTAGACACCTATCCTATATAATAATTTGGACCTCTGCACTTCCGTCTGGCTTCCTGGGTTTGTAACACAGTTCCTATTGGTCCGCCCTGGGGATGATGTCACAGGGCGGACCAATGGGAAGTGAGAGGGAAGGGAACCTAGCAGCAGCCACCAGAGGTGAGTAACCAAACGCCCCCCCCCCCCGAGTTCCATGATCCCCAACCTCCCTCCTTCCACTCCCGTCGTCTGAGTTCCACGGGCTGCGACGGCCCCACTGCCGTTAGAGTTCCATGCCCCCTCTCCTCTGATTTCTGCCGCCCAGCGCCTCCCTCCCTCTGTCTCTGTGGCCTCCGAGTGTAAGGAGGACGTGTGCGGGTGCCCCAGCCCTTCGTACGTGGCAGCTGCTTTTTAAAAAGTTTTACCTCCTGCTCGGCCGGCAACACTGAACTCCAGCAAGTACAGACGCCGCTTCAGACAGGCTGTGGTTCCTCTGGTCCCGCCCTCATTTCCTGTTTGCGGAAGGGCGGGACCAGAGGAACAGTGAACCATCATCCTGTTTCCTACAGTGGCCAATCCAGGTTACAAGTACCTGGCAAGATCCTAAAACAGTACAATACGTTTTATGCTGCTCATTCTAGAAATAAGCAGTGGATTTTCTCCAAGTCTATTTTAATAATGGATTGTGGACTTTTCTTTTAAGAAGGTATGTGAGGTATGTTTAAAGATCTGCATGACATAAAATATTTACTTTTATTATTTTGTCTTATGAAAACTCGTCCCTGAAACATGCTCAAAAACAGAATAATCCATTTGTACAAAGGAGATGAGATGAACATGTGATTCCTTGTGCCCTAATTAAAGGAGAGTTGAATTTTATTTCCAGTCTTTGTAACACCTCTAATATCCCCTTTCCAGGGGTTCAGTGTGGTTTACATTCTAGGTGGGACAAAAGCCGCTAATGTTAGTGTGAGGTATGAGAACAATTAGAGACCACTGGTGTAATGCATGAGACAAAAAACAATATAGGGAAGGTTAATGGGTGATACCAGGGTTGCCGAGAGACTGGGCCAGGCCTCCAAGGTCGTCATCATTGCCGCCTCCCCTCCACCCACCACCGGGTCAGGCCCCCCTGAACTGAAATCATAGTGCCTCACCTCGACCTCGCTCCGTGTGACAGAAGCGCAGCAGTGGCAATCTGCAGATTGTCTCCCTTCGGGGCTTCCCTCCCTGTGTCCTGCCCTCGCGCAAGTTACATCAGATGAGGGCGGGACACAGTGAAGGAAGGCCCGAAGGGAGGTGATCTGCAGACTGCCACTGCTGTGCTTCTTTCACATGGAGCGAGGTCGAGGTGAAGCGCTATGATTTGAATTCAGGGGGCCCCGGCCTGGTGGTGGATGGAGGGGGGCGGGTGTAGGGGACTGCGGTGCCGGGCCCCCCTTGGAGGCCCGGGCCCGGGGAATTTTGTCCCCCCTGCCCCCCCCCCCCCTCTCGGCGTCCCTGGATGATACTAGGAGGTAGAATTCAATGAGACTGTTATGAAACAGTTTTTGGGAAGAGAAAAGTTTTAAGTCTCGTCCTGAAGCTAAGGTAGCTGTTTTCTGTTCTGATGGCAATAGGTAGAGAGTTCCATACAGGGAATAGAGAGCTGAAAATTTTCTGATTTTGAGTTGTCTTTTGAAACAGTGACACTAGCATCAGTTGTTTTTTTTTTCAGTCTGTTAGACTGGATCAAATGTAGCGAAGTGGTATTAGCAGTTCAGAGGTGAAACCCTGTAAAATTTGAAAAACGTAGGGGTCTTTTTACTAAGGTGTGCTGAAAAATGGGCTGTGCTAGTGTAGGCGCGTGTTTTGGGTGTGCATGGATCCATTTTTCAATGCACCTGTAAAAAAAGGCCTTTTTACAAATTTTTGCCGGAAATGGATGTGCGGCAAAATAAAAATTGGCACGTGTCCCTTTTGGGTTTGCAACCTTACAACCAGCCATTGACTTAACAGTAAGGTCTCACATGTTAACCGTGTGGTAATCATCTAGACGCGTAGAATGATTACTGCCCGGTTTTTGCCACGTGCCAGAAAATAATAATTATTTTCTGGTGCGCTTAGTGGATGCACGTCAACAATAATATTACCGTAACGGCCATGCGGTAGCCGGGCAGTAACTCCAAATTGACACACATTAGGCGTGCGTAGGCGCCTACACCAGTGGCATAGTCAGACGGCCAATTTTGGGTGGGCCTCAGCCCAAAGTGGGTGGGCACAAAATTTTCTCTCTGTCTCTGCCCCCTTCCTCCCCGCACTCTCCACATCTCCCCCGGCACCTCCCAATTCAAAATATACTTTAGCTCATAAAGATCCCCAAGCTCTGTCAGCTGAAAACTTCCTTTGAAGACAGCCACAAATCCCTTTCACCAAGCTTGGCAGGCAGCAATAGCAACAATGCCTTGAGTCACCGATGCTGGCACCCCATGCATGCTTAGTTATCGGTGGCTCAAGGATGTTGCCGCCATCTGCCAAGCTTAGTAGAAGGGAGTTTTAGCTGCTTTTAGAGGCGGTCCTCAGCTGATGTAGGTTGGGGATCCCCACCAGCTACAGCAAGGGTCGGGACTAGTGTTAGACATGCTAGGGCCCAGACTCTCACCAGATACAGAACAAGGGATCACAAATTAGAAATAAAAATATGTAGACAAAAATTGAACTCGGAACCTCGGCATGTTACAGTGGAAAAATAAAATCAGAAATATATTTCTTTTTTTCTACTGAACACAATAAAATGATATCCGCTGTGCACATTTCTCAAGCTAACAAATTTCAGTTAATAAATTCAAAATAAAATGTCTTTCCTACCTTTGTTGTCTGGTCATTTTATTTTTCCATTATGTTGGTTCAAGTTTCTCTTTTCCACTTTCCTGACTTTCTGTTAATTCTCCTTCAAGCAGCTGCTATTCATTTGTCTTTTCTCCACTCTCATTCCATTCCCTCACTACACTGACATATTGATGTTTGTTTCATTTTAGCTCTTTCCTATCTTTTTTCCTTTCTTTCCTGCTCTCTGTCCACTCAAATTTCATCTTCTAATCCTTTTCCTTTTTACTTTTCAGATACCTATCTGATTTCCATCTCCTTCTTTCACCCACTAGCTCTCCTATTCCCCCATCTCACTCCTTCTCCAGCCTTTCATCTTCAATCTACTCCCCGTAATCACTATCCCTTGGCCTTCCACATGGTTCCACCATCCCAGTGTCTGCCTCCTTCCAACCCTTCTAGCCCAGCATCTGCTCCCTTTTTCTCCTCTCTCCACCCTCTATCCCCTCCTAACATCTTCCTGTCCTTTCGCTCTTTCCTCTTGCCCCTTCCCCCAGGGGCCAGCATTTCTCCCCCTCTTCCCTCCCACCCACATTCCAGCATTTCTCCCTCACTGTCTTCTACCCCTGGATCCCCTTCTCCCTCCTTCTTCCCCCTCCTCCGCCCTCATGTTCAACATTGTTCCCTCTTTTCCTCTTCTCTCTCACCCTTGCATCCCAAGTCTAACATCTGTTTCCCCCTTTGCAGCATCTCTTCCACCACTATGTAACATTTCTCCTTCATCCCTCTCTCCCCTGTGCAGTACTTTTTCCTCCCCTCCCAGGTCCAACATTTCTCCTTCTTTTGTCATTCACCCCTCCTTCCCTCCCCACCCTACCCTACATCCAGCAATTATCCCTCTCTCTCCTCCCATATCCCAATAATGATCCCCTTTCTTCTACTCTCCCATGCATGTCTCCCTCTCCTACACCCCCCTGCATCTCTCCCTCCCCTCCCTAACAATTTCCCTCACTCCTACACCCCGTGTAGCATCTCTTTTCTTTCCCTCCCTTCCACTCCCATGCCCAAGCAGCCCAACAATTTTATCTTCTCTCCAACCCCCCCTCCGTGCAGCATCAGGAGCATCACGGCACCAGCACGTTTCAAAGGGTTGCTGGCAGCATGTAAGAGAGAATTGCTGCACTGCTGCTGACTGACCCAGAAGCCAGCAGCCAGCAGCAGTGATTCTTACACGCTACCAGCAACCCTTTGAATCGGCGCAGCAGAAGAGAGAAGGCAGCTTCGGTCCCTGCATTTTTTTCTTCGATCATTGCCGGCAGCGCTGCCATTCACACAGGCAGCTTCGCTCCCTTCTGCAGCGTCCACCTGGCCCACTCTGATGCACTTCCTGTGTACATAGGGCCAGATGGACGCAGCAAAGGGGGGGGCGGAGCTGCCTGTGTGGATGGCAGTGCTGCCGGCGACGATCGAAGAAAAGAATGCAGCGCTGGTGGGGAGGACAACAAATTTGTGCAAGCGAGCGAGCGATGTGGGCAGGCGGGCCTGGAGGGAAATTGGGTGGGCCTGGGCCCACCCAGGCCCACCCGTGGCTACGCCCCTGGCCTACACTAGCTCACTCCTCAAGTCACTTCACTGGCTCCCTGTCCGCTTCCATATACAGTTCAAACTTCTCTTACTGACCATTAAATGCATCCATTCTGCAGCCCCTCATTACCTCTCCACTCTCATTTCTCCCTACATTCCTCCCCGTGAACTCCGCTCACTGGACAAATCTTTCTTGTCATCCCCCTTCTCCTCCACTGCTAACTCCAGGCTTCGTTCCTTTTCTCTCGCGGCACCTTATGCCTGGAATAAACTTCCTGAGCCTGTACATCTAGCTCCATCTCTACCTGTTTTCAAATCTATGCTGAAAACCCACCTTTTCACTGCTGCTTTTGGCTCCTAGCCACTACTCATTTGCCTCCCCCCCTTGTTCCTTCTCACCCGGTACTTCCCTCGCCCTTAATTGTCTTGTCTGTCTGTATTATTTTAGATTGTAAGTTCTATTGAGCAGGGACTGTCTATCTGTGTCAGGTGTTCAGCACTGCGTGCATCTGGTAGCACTATACAAATGCTAATAATAATAATAATTGTAAAAGGGCCCCTTAACAAGCATCTTTGAACCTGAGTCTTTCTGCTATGTGAAGCCAGTGCACTTTTTAAAAATGAGTTGAAGCAGTAGTATATCTATTCAATCTGTGTATTAGTCTAGCAGCTGTATTCTGTTTTTCTGTATGATTTGCATTTTTTTCTGTTATTGACAATACCAAGAAATAGAACATTACAGTAATCCAAGTGAGGTAGGACTAACATTTGGACTAGCAGTGCAAAGGCTTTTTAGTCGAACAATGATCTGACTAGACATAGCTGTCTAATTTTGAATAGTGTTTTCTTTCATAGCTGGTTAATATGGGAAGAGAAGGTGAGTGAAGAATCAAGCAAGATCCCTAGTACTCTGGTTTCAGACTTGACTGTAAAGCTTTGACCATTGGACAAAGATATTGAAAATGGGACCTCAATTCCCTGATTTTGGAACCATAGGACCTTGGTTTTTCTTGCGCATTCAAATTCAGTTTATTGTTCAGAGCCCAGGTGCTAACAGCAGTCATGCCATTTGCTACAGACTGAGTTGTATCTTTGTTTGATGCTGTCACTGGAAAGAGAAGCAGGATGTCATCTGCGTAGCATAATAGTTTATTACGATCCAAGTGTATTGAGGTAATGGGTGACTTAAAGAGACTGAACAGGATAGGTGAGAGAGGAGATCTCTGCGGGACCCCGCAGTTAGGAGACCAGTAGTTGGGAAGTTGGTTGTTTAGCTTGACAGAATAGCTTTGATTTGAAAGGAATTCACTGAATCATCTGATCACAGTCCCTGTTATTCCTATCTGGTCCAGGCATTCGAATAGCACTGTGTGGTCAAATGCATCAAACGCCACTGATATATCAAATTGGAGAAGAATTACTTGGTCGCCTTTGCATAGTTGTTGCTTATTTATTTATTTGTTTGTTCTTGTACCCCACGATTATCCAAAAGCAAGTTTCAGTTCAATGTGGCTTGTTTGACATATGTAGTTAGATATCCTCACTGAAATCTGGCCATTTTTTTTACTGTATAATACAGAACAGTGTAGAAAGATGAGCACAAAATACAGCCTTTATTACTGCAGATTCCACCAGCTACAATAATTTTTGAAGCTGTTTTATTGACATTCAGTTTTGATTTCATATTAATATCTACATATGGGATGCTTTCAAATAAATTAAAAAGTTGTAAAATAAGTTAAAAAAAATATTTTGTCCTCCTTTTAAGGAACTGCCTATCCAACTGGTATAGTTTTTGACTTTTTACAGATGGAGCACACATAGGCAGACCATTAATCTTTTTCCATTGCTTTCAATAGCGTTTGCTATTGTTTTGGGTGTACTTGTGACTCCGCCTACTGTCAGCAAGCTACGCCTACTGGCTTCAACTAGATAGCCTCGAGTCGTACCGTCTTCTATATTCTCAATCTAACCTCCTTAAACTCACCTTGGCGTCGCCTGCTCTCAAACTAAACCTCCTTGTTCGGAGGAGTTGGTAACTCTGAGGATGCAAGCTTGTGTTTAGCGTCATTGTATCAGGCGCTGCTTCAAACCTTTTTTTCAGAGGCTTGTCGAGCGAGGAGGTTTTCATCCAAACTCAATGGTATAAAGTGTCAGTGATTGACTCAAAAGCGTTTCACTCACGGGCTCCTGTATCTCCCATACCAAAGGAGGATAGATTGAGGTTTACTGACCCAGAGACCGTGGGGGTGGGGTTTCCGCTGTGTCGCTGAGTTCTCGCGGTCGTGTTGGCTTTGGCTTCCCTGCAAGGCTGCAATTGCAAGTGGCGGGAGAATAGGTGCTTATTCTCGACACCGGGCGGAGCTGTGCTTCTTGTTCGTAGCTACACTGGTATTTGTGTGTGATTTTAGTGCAGCTATGGGGGCAATCGAACGGTGTAAGGATGGGGCGGTGTTCCAAAACCTTCTCTGAGATGGGGTTTCGGTGTCCACAATGAAGAGTGCACGAGTACTCCCACTGGAAAAGGTATGAGCTAAATTCAAAATAAAGATAAAATTGCATCTGAAAACCATGTATGTAGAAGCAGATGTATGTTATGCATATTAATTGTGGGTAACTAAAAGGTAACTGAAATCTTGCCTGGCAGTGGGGTCCTCCGAAAAGATTTGGGAAGCATTGGTCAAAAGGAGGGGAGGGGAGGAGGGAGGGTGGATTAAAAACTGGTTGAAGGATAGGAAACAGAGAGTGGGGTTAAATGGGCAGTATTCACAATGGAGAAGGGTAGTTAGTGGGGTTCCTCAGGGGTCTGTGCTAGGACCGCTGCTTTTTAATATATTTATAAATGATTTAGAGATGGGAGTAACTAGCCAGGTAATTAAATTTGCTGATGACACAAAGTTATTCAAAGTCGTTAACTCGCGACAGGATTGTGAAAAATTACAAGAGGACCTTACGAGACTGGGAGACTGGGCGGCTAAATGGCAGATGACGTTTAATGTGAGCAAGTGCAAGGTGATGCATGTGGGAAAAAAGAACCCGAATTATAGCTACGTCATGCAAGGTTCCACGTTAGGAGTTACGGACCAAGAAAGGGATCTGGGTGTCGTCGTCGATAACACACTGAAACCTTCTGCTCAGTGTGCTGCTGCGGCTAGGAAAGCGAATAGAATGTTGGGTATTATTAGGAAAGGTATGGAAAACAGGTGTGAGGATGTTATAATGTATCGCTCCATGGTGCGACCGCACCTTGAGTATTGTGTTCAATTCTGGTTGCAGCATCTCAAGAAAGATATAGTAGAATTGAAAAAGGTGCAGCGAAGGGCGACTAAAATGATAGCGGGGATGGGACGACTTCCCTATGAAGAAAGACTAAGGAGGCTAGGGCTATACAGCTTGGAGAAGAGACGGCTGAGGGGAGACATGATAGAGGTATACAAAATAATGAGTGGAGTGGAACAGGTGGATGTGAAGCGTCTGTTCACGCTTTCCAAAAATACTAGGACTAGGGGGCATGCGATTAAACTACAGTGTAGTAAATTTAAAACAAATCGGAGAAAATCTTTCTTCACCCAACGTGTAATTAAACTCTGGAATTCATTGCCGGAAAATGTGGTGAAGGCGGTTAGCTTAGCAGAGTTTAAAAAGGGGTTGGACGGTTTCCTAAAGGACAAGTCCATAAACCGCTACTAAACGGACTTGGAAAAATCCAAAATCCCAGGAATAACATGTATAGAATGTTTGTACGTTTGGGAAGCTTGCCAGGTGCCCTTGGCCTGGATTGGCCGCTGTCGTGGACAAGATGCTGGGCTCGATGGACCCTTGGTCTTTTCCCAGTATGGCATTACTTATGTACTTATGTACTTATGTTGTGGGGAAAGGAAGCGCTTTCTGCTCCATATGATCGGGTGCTAAGCAAAACGTTTTGGGTAAGTCTTGTAAGGTTTTCTGTCTTTCCATAAGCCTCCTTGGATGTTTTTGTTTTTATATATGTCTGAGATTAAAGAACAAGGTTTATATGTACACTTGATCGTGGATCTTTGAAACCCATTAGATAGTAGAAAGTCGCTGCTGTCATCAGGGGAAGGCTTGAATGCCGAGTACTAGGACTGCAGTGGTTGCTGTAAGTGATGCCTGTTCCTCTCTTCTCCCCCAGCTGACTGTGATACTCCTATTTTGGGGCGAGTTGGGCCACTGCTGACCAACTGAAGAATGATACTGGAAATAGGAAATATGATCATATTATGTCTGTCTTGCACTAGTTACATTGGCTTTCTATGACAGCTTTGTATAGCCTTTAAGACTTTATGAGGCTCTTTTACCAAGCGGTGATAAAAAGTGGTCCATGGTAGTGTTGGTATGTGGAATTGCCGTGTGCCAAGGTCACTTTTTACTGCGGCGGAAAAAAGGCATTTTTTTTTTGTTTCGGCATCGTTAATGGCCATGCACTATTATCAAAATTAGCATGTAGCCATTTACCGCCTGAGCCCTTACTGTCACCTGTCTAGTAGGCGTTAAGAGCTCACACACTAACCTGACAATGTACCCGTGCTGCCCAATTACCAGTGGGAATGCCTACTCCTCGCCCTCCCGCACAGCAAACTCAAAACTACCACTGGGCGCCTGGGCACGCCCGGCAATAGTACTGTTTTGCCGCATACTACCCGCTCTGTACCCGATTTTGGATTTTACCTCTTGGTAAAAGGGCCCCTATCTTTGGTATATAAGTCTTATTACTCGGATTTTCCAATTTACCTTTCAAAGACACAAAAAATATGTGCCTCAGTAGATACTTTTAGCATCACAAAAATATTTTCTTCAGCTTCCAGCTCTTGATAAGGTACAACTGTCAGCTACTAGACAGAGTTTTCTCACATTGGACCTTCTTGTGGAATTTATTGCCTGCTGAGATTTGTGGTGCTCCTTCTTATCTGGGTTTTCATAAACTTGTGAAAACTTGGCTCTTTTAGCAATTTGATGGTTTCTTATCTGGGTTTTTGTAAAATTTAAGGGCCCTGTTTACTAAGCTGTGCTGTAGATGTGCTAACGATAGACACCCATAGGAATATAATGGGTGTCTCTATTGTTAGCGTGTGCGTTCTAAAAAGGTAGTGTGCCTACAGTGCGGCTTAGTAAACAGGGCCCTAACACTTTTTTTTGTTGTTTAGTACTGCTCATACCTGTTTTTCTTTTAAAATGGCTTTTAGTAGTGTCTTGTTTTATGATATATTTTATTATATTTGGGGATTATCGATGTATGTATGATTATCTCCCATTTGGTGAGATGTCATATGTGTGTGCTTGATGCACAAAACTCCTAGCTCTCAGAGAGCAAGTCCGTTCTCTTGAGGCTAGAGTAGCAGACTTGGAGGAGCTGAGAGAGGGACATTGTAGAGAAGTTCCACCTCCAATCTTGCAGAACCTGTGCTGCCTTGGAGGAGGGAGGCCTTCTAAAAGGAGAGCATCACCCTAGTGCAGCTGGAAGTAATCCTGTAGACAGAACCAGCACACCAGTGAATGTAATATCCTCTCGCACCGAGGATGTATCTCCAGGAGCTACTGCCCAGGTGGGAAGGGTTAGGACGGCTGTTGTAGGTGATTTGATTATTAGGCATGTAGATAGCTGGGTGGCTGGTGGACGTGAGGATCGCCTGGTGACTTGCCTGCCTGGTGCGAAGGTGGCAGACCTCACATGTCACCCAGATAGGATTTTAGATAGTGCTGGGGAGGAGGAGGCTGTCTTGGTACATGTGAGTACCAATGACATAGGAAAACGTGGGAGAGAGGTTCCGGAAGCCAAATTTAGGCTCTTGGGTAGAAAGCTCAATCCAGAATCTCTAGGGTAGCATTTTCTGAAGTGCTACTCGTTCCATGCGCAGGGCCCAAGAGACAGGCAGAGCTCCTGAGTCTCAATGCGTGGATGAGACGATGGTGCAGGGAGGAGGGTTTTAGATTTGTTAGGAACTGGGTATCATTCTGGGGAAGAGGGAGCCTATTCCGAAAGGATGGGTTCCGCCTTAACCAGGGTGGGACCAGGCTGCTGGCATCAACGTTTAAAAAGGAGGTAGAGCAGCTTTTAAACTAGAGACTGGGGGGAGGCCGACAGTGGCACAAAAGCACATGGTTCGAAATAAGGTATAAGATAGGGTATCCCGATAGGTTGCAAAAGAGACTGTAGTAGATCAGGTGTCCTTAAATAAAAATCGGACAAAAGATTGCAATTTAATTCAGTCAGGTACTGAGCATGATGTAAATAGGAACAATAAACAGTTTGAAATGTCTATATGCAAATACCAGACGCCTAAGAAATAAGATGGGAGAGTTACAATGTATTGCACTAAATGAAAAATGAGATATAATAGGAATCTCTGCGACCTGGTGGAAGGAGGATAGCCAGTGGGACACTGTCATAATGGGGTATAAATTATATCGTAGTGATAGGGTGGAGGGTTAGCATTGTATATTAAGGAGAGCCTTGAATCAAATTGAAAATTCTGTAGGAAACAAAACACTTCTTGGAATCACTGTGGGTTGAAATTCCATGTGTAAAGGGGAAAAGGATAGTGATAGGAATGTACTACCGTCCGCCTGGCCAGGATGAACAGATGGATGTAGAAATGTTATCGGAAATTAGGGAGGCTAACATACTGGTCAACACGATAATAATGGGTGATTCAAATTACCCCAATAGTGACTGGGTAAATGTAACATCGGGGCATGCTAGGGAGGTAAAAGTCCTTGACGAAATCAAGGATTGCTTTATGGAGGAGCTGGTACAGGAGACAACAAGAGAAGGAAAATTTCTAGACCTAGTCCTTAGTGGATCACATGAGCTACTGTGGGAGGTAATGGTGATGGGGCAGCTTGATAACAGGGATCATAATATGATCAGATTTGATATTAGCTTTGGAGTAAGTAAACACAGGATATCCAATATGATGGCGTTTAACTTTCATAAAGGAGACTACAATAAAATGAGAAGAACAGTGAAAAAAAAAACAACTTAGAGGAGCAGCTGCAAGGGTCAAAAATTGACATCAGGCGTGGATGATGTTCTACAATACTATCCTGGAAGCCCAGGCCAAATATATTCAATGTATTAAAAAAAGGAGGGAGGAAGGTTAAAAAGTGATGTGAAGGAAGCTATTAGAACTAAAGAAAATCCTTCAGAAAATGGAAGAAGGAACTGACTGAAAATAATAAGAAGCAGCATAAGGAAAGTCAAGTGCAAAGCGCTGATAAGGAAGGCAAAGAGGGACTCTGAAAAAAAGATTGCGTTGGAGGCAAAAACACATAGTAAGAATGTTTTTAGGTACATTAAAAGCAAGAAGCTGGCAAAATAATCGGTTGGACCTCTAGATGACCGAGGGGTAAAAGGGGCAATCAGGGAAGACAAAGCCGTAGCGGAGAGATTAAATTAATTCTTTGCTTCGGTCTTCACTGAGGAAGATCTGGGAGTGATACCGGTGCCAGAAATGGTATTCGAAGCTGAAATCTCTATAAACCTAGAGAATGTAATGGGGCAGTTTGACAAATTGAAGAGTAGCAAATCTCCTGGACCATATGGTATTCATCCCAGAGTACTGATAGAATTGAAAAATGAACTGGCAGAACTATTGTTAGTAATATGTAAATTATCTTTAAAATCAAGCGTGGTACCGGAAGATTGGAGGGTAGCCCAAGTAACGCCAATGTTTAAAAAAGGTTCCAGAGGGGATCTTGGAAATTATAGACCAGTGACCTTACGTTGGTGCCAGGCAAAATGGTAGAGACTATTATAAGGAACAAAACTATAGAGCATATTCAAAAGCATGGATTTAGTGAAGGGAAATCTTGCCTCACCAATCTATTACATTTCTTTGAAGGGGTGAGCAAACGTGGATAAAGGCGAGCCGATTGATATTGTGTATCTGGATTTTCAAAAGGCATTTGACAAAGTACCTCATGAAAGACTCCAGAGGAAATTGGAGAGTCATGGGATAGGAGGTAGTGTCCTATTGTGGATTAAAAACTGGTTAAAGGATAGAAAACAGAGAGTGGGGTTAAATGGTCAGTATTCTCAGTGGAGAAGGGTAGATAGTGGGGTTCCTCAGGGCTCTGTGCTGGGACTGCTGCTTTTTAACATATTTATAAATGATTTATAGATGGGAGTAACTAGTGAGGTAATTAAATTTACTGACGACACAAAGTTATTAAAAGTTGTTAAATCGCGAGAGGATTTTGAAAATTTACAAGAGGACCTTTGGAGACTGGAGACTGAGCATCTAAATGGCAGATGACGTTTAATGTGAGCAAGTGCAAAGTGATACATGTGGGAAAGAGGAACCCGAACTATAGCTGTGCAATGCAAGGTTCCACATTAGGAGTCACCGACCAAGAAAGGGATCTCTGCGTCGTCGTCGTTGATGATACATTGAAATGCTGTCTGTAAGTGAGGCAAAGGAGACGGCAACACTAGGTACAGGAAAGGCAGATTATGATGATCACCTAAGGCAACTGCCCTAGCAGCATCAGTATATATGGTAATAGAATTGTCAGCGATTTCACAGGCATGGGTTAAGGCAACAAGATTAGCAATTTGAGCACTATGGGCATCTGGTAAAGGAGCACGTTCTACTGTTTTTGAGAGGGTACAAACAGTATATCCAACCCTCAGTTGCCCTTGGTTGTTTCTTAGGCAACAGCCATCTACAAATAATTCAAAGTCTGAATTGTGCAAAGGAGTCTCTTGCAAATCTGGGCGAGGTTTGGTATTTATTTCAACAAGTTGAACAAAGTGATGGGGCTCCCTATCATCAGGGAGTGGAAGCAAGGTTGTAGGATTGAGTGATGCACCTCTGAATAATAGCATGTTGTTGAGAGAAATCACTCATACTGTGACTGTCTGGCCATGGAAAAATGTTGAGTCTTAGCATGACTAAGGAGTGTTTCCACAGCATGTGGTACTTTTAAGATAAGAGGTGACTGCAGCACTATATTCTCTGACAATGACAATAAAAGAGCAGCTGCAACCACAGCTCTTAAAGAGAGCGGTTATCCTTTGGCAACAGAATCAAGTACAACACTGTAGGAAGCAATGGGCCGAGGTCTCCCTCCATGCGGTTAAGAACTCCAGAGGCAATAAAATTCTGTTCATAGCAAAACAGGTTAAATGGAGTTGTATAATCTGGTAAGTCTAACACTGGGGTAGTAGATAAGGCTTGCTTAAGTTGTGTTAAGGATTGCTGTTTCTGTCCCCAGGGCAGGGGTTCTAGAACTTCACCGAAAAGCAGATCTTGGAGGGGTTTGGTAATAACAGCATAGTTCATAATCCACTATCTGCAATAATTTGCTATTCTGAGTAAGTTTTCTTTCTTAGTTGTAAGCTGTGGTAAAGTTTGAATTGCTGCACTTCTGGTGAATAGCAATGCTCTGCTATCTTGACTGAGCAGAAGGCCCAAATATGTAAGTTTGAGTTGACAGAACTGAAATTTCTTCCTGTTATCTTTTAGGCCTGTATTGAATAGATGTTTAAGCAATAGCATAGTCTTTTATATAGCCCTCCTTGGTGGATGAGTGGACCAGGAGATCATTAATGTACTGTACCAAGATGGAACCTCCCTCAAATTGCATGGTTCTAAGCTTGAGAAAAATAAGAGGGACTTTCAGTATATTCATGACTCAATTAGTCTAGATGTATTGTTGGGCTTTATATATTGTTAGAGGGCTCCCTGGCCTCCGGCCTCCCGGACCCATAAGTGTTGGTCCAGAATTTCAGCCCGCTTCCAGTAAGGCCACCAGCCCCCTCTTTAGGAACATTTCATTTGAACTATTTTTGGGCGCTGGTGAAACGGCAGTGCTTTTGAATTGCTGTCCTGTGGGAGGGAGGAGGGGGGGGGGGGGGGTTGAGCTGTGGGGTTTTTTTTTTCCTTCTCTCTTTCTTTCCGGGCTCATTGTTTGGGGAGCTAAGAAGTGAGAACTGTTGCTGTTATTAACTGCTTTGTTTTGGCAACCTTCCGGAACGGGAGGGG